>NC_065552.1:26907446-28221778 GCF_022605725.1 Anthonomus grandis grandis | reverse complement strand
AACATCTCGTGAGAGTCCTCCCCGTATCGAATTTTTCACCAAAAATTGTTTTTTTTTTAAATTTGAACTAACTATACCAGCGGCTTGTTCCCATCACCTACAACACGAAAACACCGGGTTATAATGAGTTTCGAGAAAAACTAAGGGAATTATAGCACTTTGAAAATGCGAAAAATCGATTTTCTTTAAACTCGAAAATAGCTATAGAAACCCCTATCAGCGGCTTATTCCCATCACCCACATTACGAAAACACCGGATTATAACAGAATTCGACCAGAACAGGTGGAATTATAGCACTTTGAAAATTCGGAATAAAGTCAATTTTCGACCCCGTTTTTGAGCCCAAAAATGGGCCACAAAAAAGCGAGATCTCAGCTAATATGAGAGCTACGACCTTGCGGATAGTCTCGTTGGATTCAGGACGACGAAACTAATTTAAAACCGTTGGAATTTTTCCGATAGGGCCCATAGAAGCCGAGATATAGACCTCCAAAGTTTGAGATTTTTCATTTTCAGGGTATACCCCCCCGTATCGAATTTTTCACCAAAAATTGATTTTTTTTAAATTTGAACTAACTATACCAGCGGCTTGTTCCCATCACCTACAACACGAAAACACCGGGTTATAATGAGTTTCGAGAAAAACTAAGGGAATTATAGCACTTTGAAAATGCGAAAAATCGATTTTCTTTGAACCCGAAAATAGCTATAGAAACCTCTATCAGCGGCTTATTCCCATCACCCACATTACGAAAACACCGGATTATAACAGAATTCGACCAGAACAGGTGGAATTATAGCACTTTGAAATTTCGGAATAAAGTCA
The DNA here is from genome assembly GCF_022605725.1 of Anthonomus grandis grandis. Taxonomy (NCBI): domain Eukaryota; kingdom Metazoa; phylum Arthropoda; class Insecta; order Coleoptera; family Curculionidae; genus Anthonomus; species Anthonomus grandis. The sequence goes on along the minus strand of NC_065552.1, from coordinate 28,220,951 downwards.
ATTTTCGACCCCGTTTTTGAGCCCAAAAATGGGCCACAAAAAAGCGAGATCTCAGCTAATATGAGAGCTACGACCTTGCGGATAGTCTCGTTGGATTCAGGACGACGAAACTAATTTAAAACCGTTGGAATTTTTCCGATAGGGCCCATAGAAGCCGAGATATAGACCTCCAAAGTTTGAGATTTTTCATTTTCAGGGTATACCCCCCCGTATCGAATTTTTCACCAAAAATTGAATTTTTTTTAATTACAACTAACTATACCAGCGGCTTGTTCCCATCACCTACAACACGAAAACACCGGGTTATAATGAGTTTCGAGAAAAACTAAGGGAATTATAGCACTTTGAAAATGCGAAAAATCGATTTTCTTTAAACTCGAAAATAGCTATAGAAACCCCTATCAGCGGCTTATTCCCATCACCCACATTACGAAAACACCGGATTATAACAGAATTCGACCAGAACAGGTGGAATTATAGCACTTTGAAAATTCGGAAAAAAGTCAATTTTCGACCCCGTTTTTGAGCCCAAAAATGGGCCACAAAAATGCGAGATCTCAGCTAATATGGGAGCTACGACCTTGCGGATGGTCTCGTTGGATTCAGGAGGACGAAACTATGTCAAAACCGTTGGAATTTTCCCGATAGGGCCCATAGAAGCCGAGATATGGACCTCCAAAGTTTGAGATTTTTCATTTTCAGGGTATACCCCCCCGTATCGAATTTTTCACCAAAAATTGAATTTTTTTTAATTACAACTAACTATACCAGCGGCTTGTTCCCATCACCTACAACACGAAAACACCGGGTTATAATGAGTTTCGAGAAAAACTAAGGGAATTATAGCACTTTGAAAATGCGAAAAATCGATTTTCTTTAAACCCGAAAATAGCTATAGAAACCTCTATCAGCGGCTTATTCCCATCACCCACATTACGAAAACACCGGATTATAACAGAATTCGACCAGAACAGGTGGAATTATAGCACTTTGAATATTCGGAAAAAAGTCAATTTTCGACCCCGTTTTTGAGCCCAAAAATGGGCCACAAAAATGCGAGATCTCAGCTACTATGGGAGCTACGACCTTGCGGATAGTCTCGTTAGATTCAGGAGGACGAAACTAAGTCAAAACCGTTGGAATTTTCCCGATAGGGCCCATAGAAGCCGAGATATGGACCTCCAAAGTTTGAGATTTTTCATTTTCAGGGTATACCCCCCCGTATCGAATTTTTCACCAAAAATTGATTTTTTTAAAATTTGAACTAACTATACCAGCGGCTTGTTCCCATCACCTACAACACGAAAACACCGGTTATAATGAGTTTCGAGAAAAACTAAGGGAATTATAGCACTTTGAAAATGCGAAAAATCGATTTTCTTTGAACCCGAAAATAGCTATAGAAACCTCTATCAGCGGCTTATTCCCATCACCCACATTACGAAAACACCGGATTATAACAGAATTCGACCAGAACAGGTGGAATTATAGCACTTTGAAAATTCGGAAAAAAGTCAATTTTCGACCCCGTTTTTGAGCCCAAAAATGGGCCACAAAAATGCGAGATCTCAGCTAATATGGGAGCTACGACCTTGCGGATAGTCTCGTTGGATTCAGGAGGACGAAACTAAGTCAAAACCGTTGGAATTTTCCCGATAGGGCCCATAGAAGCCGAGATATGGACCTCCAAAGTTTGAGATTTTTCATTTTCAGGGTATACCCCCCCGTATCGAATTTTTCACCAAAAATTGATTTTTTTAAAATTTGAACTAACTATACCAGCGGCTTGTTCCCATCACCTACAACACGAAAACACCGGGTTATAATGAGTTTCGAGAAAAACTAAGGGAATTATAGCACTTTGAAAATGCGAAAAATCGATTTTCTTTAAACTCGAAAATAGCTATAGAAACCCCTATCAGCGGCTTATTCCCATCACCCACATTACGAAAACACCGGATTATAACGGAATTCGACCAGAACAGGTGGAATTATAGCACTTTGAAAATTCGGAAAAAAGTCAATTTTCGACCCCATTTTTGAGCCCAAAAATGGGCCACAAAAAAGCGAGATCTCAGCTAGTATGAGAGCTACGACCTTGCGGATAGTCTCGTTGGATTCAGGACGACGAAACCAAGCCAAAACCGTTGGAATTTTCCCGATAGGGCCCATAGAAGCCAAGATATGGACCTCCAAAGTTTGAGATTTTTCATTTTCAGGGTATACCTCCCCGTATCGAATTTTTCACCAAAAATTGGTTTTTTTTAAAATTTGAACTAACTATACCAGCGGCTTGTTCCCATCACCTACAACACGAAAACACCGGGTTATAATGAGTTTCGAGAAAAACTAAGGGAATTATAGCACTTTGAAAATGCGAAAAATCGATTTTCTTTAAACTCGAAAATAGCTATAGAAACCCCTATCAGCGGCTTATTCCCATCACCCACATTACGAAAACACCGGATTATAACAGAATTCGACCAGAACAGGTGGAATTATAGCACTTTGAAAATTCGGAATAAAGTCAATTTTCGACCCCGTTTTTGAGCCCAAAAATGGGCCACAAAAAAGCGAGATCTCAGCTAATATGAGAGCTACGACCTTGCGGATAGTCTCGTTGGATTCAGGACGACGAAACTAATTTAAAACCGTTGGAATTTTTCCGATAGGGCCCATAGAAGCCGAGATATAGACCTCCAAAGTTTGAGATTTTTCATTTTCAGGGTATACCCCCCCGTATCGAATTTTTCACCAAAAATTGATTTTTTTTAAATTTGAACTAACTATACCAGCGGCTTGTTCCCATCACCTACAACACGAAAACACCGGGTTATAATGAGTTTCGAGAAAAACTAAGGGAATTATAGCACTTTGAAAATGCGACAAATCGATTTTCTTTAAACCCGAAAATAGCTATAGAAACCCCTATTAGCGGCTTATTCCCATCACACACATTACGAAAACACCGGATTATAACAGAATTCGACCAGAACAGGTGGAATTATAGCACTTTGAAAATTCGGAAAAAAGTCAATTTTCGACCCCGTTTTTGAGCCCAAAAATGGGCCACAAAAATGCGAGATCTCAGCTAATATGGGAGCTACGACCTTGCGGATGGCCTCGTTGGATTCAGGAGGACGAAACTAAGTCAAAATCGTTGGAATTTTCCCGATAGGGCCCATAGAAGCCGAGATGTGGACCTCCAAAGTTTGAGATTTTTCATTTTCAGGGTATACCCCCCCGTATCGAATTTTTCACCAAAAATTGAATTTTTTTTAATTTCAACTAACTATACCAGCGGCTTGTTCCCATCACCTACAACACGAAAACACCGGGTTATAATGAGTTTCGAGAAAAACTAAGGAAATTTTAGCACTTTGAAAATGCGAAAAATCGATTTTCTTTAAACCCGAAAATAGCTATAGAAACCTCTATCAGCGGCTTATTCCCATCATCCACATTACGAAAACACCGGATTATAACAGAATTCGACCAGAACAGGTGGAATTATAGCACTTTGAAAATTCGGAAAAAAGTCAATTTTCGACCCCGTTTTTGAGCCCAAAAATGGGCCACAAAAATGCGAGATCTCAGCTAATATGGGAGCTACGACCTTGCGGATAGTCTCGTTGGATTCAGGACGACGAAACCAAGTCAAAACCGTTGGAATTTTCCCGATAGGGCCCATAGAAGCCAAGATATGGACCTCCTAAGTTTGAGATTTTTCATTTTCAGGGTATACCCCCCCGTATCGAATTTTTCACCAAAAATTGATTTTTTTTAAATTTGAACTAACTATACCAGCGGCTTGTTTCCATCACCTACAACACGAAAACACCGGGTTATAATGAGTTTCGAGAAAAACTAAGGGAATTATAGCACTTTGAAAATGCGAAAAATCGATTTTCTTTAAACCCGAAAATAGCTATAGAAACCTCTATCAGCGGCTTATTCCCATCACCCACATTACGAAAACACCGGATTATAACAGAATTCGACCAGAACAGGTGGAATTATAGCACTTTGAAAATTCGGAAAAAAGTCAATTTTCGACCCCGTTTTTGAGCCCAAAAATGGGCCACAAAAATGCGAGATCTCAGCTAATATGGGAGCTACGACCTTGCGGATGGTCTCGTTGGATTCAGGAGGACGAAACTAAGTCAAAACCGTTGGAATTTTCCCGATAGGGCCCATAGAAGCCGAGATATGGACCTCCAAAGTTTGAGATTTTTCATTTTCAGGGTATACCCCCCCGTATCGAATTTTTCACCAAAAATTGATTTTTTTAAAATTTGAACTAACTATACCAGCGGCTTGTTCCCATCACCTACAACACGAAAACACCGGGTTATAATGAGTTTCGAGAAAAACTAAGGGAATTATAGCACTTTGAAAATGCGAAAAATCGATTTTCTTTAAACCCGAAAATAGCTATAGAAACCTCTATCAGCGGCTTATTCCCATCACCCACATTACGAAAACACCGGATTATAACAGAATTCGACCAGAACAGGTGGAATTATAGCACTTTGAAAATTCGGAAAAAAGTCAATTTTCGACCCCGTTTTTGAGCCCAAAAATGGGCCACAAAAATGCGAGATCTCAGCTAATATGGGAGCTACGACCTTGCGGATGGTCTCGTTGGATTCAGGAGGACGAAACTAAGTCAAAACCGTTGGAATTTTCCCGATAGGGCCCATAGAAGCCGAGATATGGACCTCCAAAGTTTGAGATTTTTCATTTTCAGGGTATACCCCCCCGTATCGAATTTTTCACCAAAAATTGATTTTTTTTTAATTTCAACTAACTATACCAGCGGCTTGTTCCCATCACCTACAACACGAAAACACCGGGTTATAATGAGTTTCGAGAAAAACTAAGGGAATTATAGCACTTTGAAAATGCGAAAAATCGATTTTCTTTGAACCCGAAAATAGCTATAGAAACCTCTATCAGCGGCTTATTCCCATCACCCACATTACGAAAACACCGGATTATAACAGAATTCGACCAGAACAGGTGGAATTATAGCACTTTGAAAATTCGGAAAAAAGTCAATTTTCGACCCCGTTTTTGAGCCCAAAAATGGGCCACAAAAATGCGAGATCTCAGCTAATATGGGAGCTACGACCTTGCGGATGGTCTCGTTGGATTCAGGAGGACGAAACTAAGTCAAAACCGTTGGAATTTTCCCGATAGGGCCCATAGAAGCCAAGATATGGACCTCCAAAGTTTGAGATTTTTCATTTTCAGGGTATACCTCCCCGTATCGAATTTTTCACCAAAAATTGTTTTTTTTTTTAAATTTGAACTAACTATACCAGCGGCTTGTTCCCATCACCTACAACACGAAAACACCGGGTTATAATGAGTTTCGAGAAAAACTAAGGGAATTATAGCACTTTGAAAATGCGAAAAATCGATTTTCTTTAAACCCGAAAATAGCTATAGAAACCTCTATCAGCGGCCTATTCCCATCACCCACATTACGAAAACACCGGATTATAACAGAATTCGACCAGAACAGGTGGAATTATAGCACTTTGAAAATTCGGAAAAAAGTCAATTTTCGACCCCGTTTTTGAGCCCAAAAATGGGCCAAAAAAATGCGAGATCTCAGCTAATATGGGAGCTACGACCTTGCGGATGGTCTCGTTGGATTCAGGAGGACGAAACTAAGTCAAAACCGTTGGAATTTTCCCGATAGGGCTCATAGAAGCCGAGATATGGACCTCCAAAGTTTGAGATTTTTCATTTTCAGGGTATACCCCCCCGTATCGAATTTTTCACCAAAAATTGAATTTTTTTTAAATTTGAACTAACTATACCAGCGGCTTGTTCCCATCACCTACAACACGAAAACACCGGGTTATAATGAGTTTCGAGAAAAACTAAGGGAATTATAGCACTTTGAAAATGCGAAAAATCGATTTTCTTTAAACCCGAAAATAGCTATAGAAACCTCTATCAGCGGCTTATTCCCATCACCCACATTACGAAAACACCGGATTATAACAGAATTCGACCAGAACAGGTGGAATTATAGCACTTTGAAAATTCGGAAAAAAGTCAATTTTCGACCCCGTTTTTGAGCCCAAAAATGGGCCACAAAAATGCGAGATCTCAGCTAATATGGGAGCTACGACCTTGCGGATGGTCTCGTTGGATTCAGGAGGACGAAACTAAGTCAAAACCGTTGGAATTTTCCCGATAGGGCCCATAGAAGCCGAGATATGGACCTCCAAAGTTTGAGATTTTTCATTTTCAGGGTATACCCCCCCGTATCGAATTTTTCACCAAAAATTGATTTTTTTTTAATTTCAACTAACTATACCAGCGGCTTGTTCCCATCACCTACAACACGAAAACACCGGGTTATAATGAGTTTCGAGAAAAACTAAGGGAATTATAGCACTTTGAAAATGCGAAAAATCGATTTTCTTTGAACCCGAAAATAGCTATAGAAACCTCTATCAGCGGCTTATTCCCATCACCCACATTACGAAAACACCGGATTATAACAGAATTCGACCAGAACAGGTGGAATTATAGCACTTTGAAAATTCGGAAAAAAGTCAATTTTTGACCCCGTTTTTGAGCCCAAAAATGGGCCACAAAAATGCGAGATCTCAGCTAATATGGGAGCTACGACCTTGCGGATGGTCTCGTTGGATTCAGGAGGACGAAACTAAGTCAAAACCGTTGGAATTTTCACGATAGGGCCCATAGAAGCCGAGATATGGACCTCCAAAGTTTGAGATTTTTCATTTTCAGGGTATACCCCCCGTATCGAATTTTTCACCAAAAATTGATTTTTTTAAAATTTGAACTAACTATACCAGCGGCTTGTTTCCATCACCTACAACACGAAAACACCGGGTTATAATGAGTTTCGAGAAAAACTAAGGGAATTATAGCACTTTGAAAATGCGAAAAATCGATTTTCTTTAAACCCGAAAATAGCTATAGAAACCTCTATCAGCGGCTTATTCCCATCACCCACATTACGAAAACACCGGATTATAACAGAATTCGACCAGAACAGGTGGAATTATAGCACTTTGAAAATTCGGAAAAAAGTCAATTTTCGACCCCGTTTTTGAGCCCAAAAATGGGCCACAAAAAAGCGAGATCTCAGCTAGTATGAGAGCTACGACCTTGCGGATAGTCTCGTTGGATTCAGGACGACGAAACCAAGCCAAAACCGTTGGAATTTTCCCGATAGGGCCCATAGAAGCCGAGATATGGACCTCCAAAGTTTGAGATTTTTCATTTTCAGGGTATACCCCCCCGTATCGAATTTTTCACCAAAAATTGAATTTTTTTTAATTTCAACTAACTATACCAGCGGCTTGTTCCCATCACCTACAACACGAAAACACCGGGTTATAATGATTTTCGAGAAAAACTAAGGGAATTATAGCACTTTGAAAATGCGAAAAATCGATTTTCTTTAAACCCGAAAATAGCTATAGAAACCCCTATCAGCGGCTTATTCCCATCACCCACATTACGAAAACACCGGATTATAACAGAATTCGACCAGAACAGGTGGAATTTGAAAATTCGGAATGGACTTTGAAAATTCGGAAAAAAGTCAATTTTCGACCACGTTTTTGAGCCCAAAAATGGGCCACAAAAATGCGAGATCTCAGCTAATATGAGAGCTACGACCTTGCGGATAGTCTCGTTGGATTCAGGAGGACGAAACTAATTTAAAACCGTTGGAATTTTCCCGATAGGGCCCATAGAAGCCGAGATATGGACCTCCAAAGTTTGAGATTTTTCATTTTCAGGGTATACCCCCCCGTATCGAATTTTTCACCAAAAATTGATTTTTTTTAAATTTGAACTAACTATACCAGCGGCTTGTTCCCATCACCTACAACACGAAAACACCGTGTTATAATGAGTTTCGAGAAAAACTAAGGGAATTATAGCACTTTGAAAATGCGAAAAATCGATTTTCTTTAAACCCGAAAATAGCTATAGAAACCCCTATCAGCGGCTTATTCCCATCACCCACATTACGAAAACACCGGATTATAACAGAATTCGACCAGAACAGGTGGAATTATAGCACTTTGAAAATTCGGAAAAAAGTCAATTTTCGACCCTGTTTTTGAGCCCAAAAATGGGCCACAAAAATGCGAGATCTCAGCTAATATGGGAGCAACGACCTTGCGGATGGTCTCGTTGGATTCAGGAGGACGAAACTAAGTCAAAACCGTTGGAATTTTCCCGATAGGGCCCATAGAAGCCGAGATATGGACCTCCAAAATTTGAGATTTTTCATTTTCAGGGTATACCCCCCCGTATCGAATTTTTCACCAAAAATTGAATTTTTTTTAATTACAACTAACTATACCAGCGGCTTGTTCCCATCACCTACAACACGAAAACACCGGGTTATAATGAGTTTCGAGAAAAACTAAGGGAATTATAGCACTTTGAAAATGCGAAAAATCGATTTTCTTTGAACCCGAAAATAGCTATAGAAACCCCTATCAGCGGCTTATTCCCATCACCCACATTACGAAAACACCGGATTATAACAGAATTCGACCAGAACAGGTGGAATTGTAGCACTTTGAAAATTCGGAAAAAAGTCAATTTTCGACCCCGTTTTTGAGCCCAAAAATGGGCCACAAAAATGCGAGATCTCAGCTAGTATGAGAGCTACGACCTTGCGGATAGTCTCGTTGGATTCAGGACGACGAAACCAAGCCAAAACCGTTGGAATTTTCCCGATAGGGCCCATAGAAGCCGAGATATGGACCTCCAAAGTTTGAGATTTTTCATTTTCAGGGTATACCCCCCCGTATCGAATTTTTCACCAAAAATTGAATTTTTTTTAATTTCAACTAACTATACCAGCGGCTTGTTCCCATCACCTACAACACGAAAACACCGGGTTTTAATGATTTTCGAGAAAAACTAAGGGAATTATAGCACTTTGAAAATGCGAAAAATCGATTTTCTTTAAACCCGAAAATAGCTATAGAAACCCCTATCAGCGGCTTATTCCCATCACCCACATTACGAAAACACCGGATTATAACAGAATTCGACCAGAACAGGTGGAATTTGAAAATTCGGAATGGACTTTGAAAATTCGGAAAAAAGTCAATTTTCGACCACGTTTTTGAGCCCAAAAATGGGCCACAAAAATGCGAGATCTCAGCTAATATGAGAGCTACGACCTTGCGGATAGTCTCGTTGGATTCAGGAGGACGAAACTAATTTAAAACCGTTGGAATTTTCCCGATAGGGCCCATAGAAGCCGAGATATGGACCTCCAAAGTTTGAGATTTTTCATTTTCAGGGTATACCCCCCCGTATCGAATTTTTCACCAAAAATTGATTTTTTTTAAATTTGAACTAACTATACCAGCGGCTTGTTCCCATCACCTACAACACGAAAACACCGTGTTATAATGAGTTTCGAGAAAAACTAAGGGAATTATAGCACTTTGAAAATGCGAAAAATCGATTTTCTTTAAACCCGAAAATAGCTATAGAAACCCCTATCAGCGGCTTATTCCCATCACCCACATTACGAAAACACCGGATTATAACAGAATTCGACCAGAACAGGTGGAATTATAGCACTTTGAAAATTCGGAAAAAAGTCAATTTTCGACCCTGTTTTTGAGCCCAAAAATGGGCCACAAAAATGCGAGATCTCAGCTAATATGGGAGCAACGACCTTGCGGATGGTCTCGTTGGATTCAGGAGGACGAAACTAAGTCAAAACCGTTGGAATTTTCCCGATAGGGCCCATAGAAGCCGAGATATGGACCTCCAAAATTTGAGATTTTTCATTTTCAGGGTATACCCCCCCGTATCGAATTTTTCACCAAAAATTGAATTTTTTTTAATTACAACTAACTATACCAGCGGCTTGTTCCCATCACCTACAACACGAAAACACCGGGTTATAATGAGTTTCGAGAAAAACTAAGGGAATTATAGCACTTTGAAAATGCGAAAAATCGATTTTCTTTGAACCCGAAAATAGCTATAGAAACCCCTATCAGCGGCTTATTCCCATCACCCACATTACGAAAACACCGGATTATAACAGAATTCGACCAGAACAGGTGGAATTGTAGCACTTTGAAAATTCGGAAAAAAGTCAATTTTCGACCCCGTTTTTGAGCCCAAAAATGGGCCACAAAAATGCGAGATCTCAGCTAGTATGAGAGCTACGACCTTGCGGATGGTCTCGTTGGATTCAGGAGGACGAAACTAAGTCAAAACCGTTGGAATTTTCCCGATAGGGCCCATAGAAGCCAAGATATGGACCTCCAAAGTTTGAGATTTTTCATTTTCAGGGTATACCCCCCCGTATCGAATTTTTCACCAAAAATTGATTTTTTTAAAATTTGAACTAACTATACCAGCGGCTTGTTTCCATCACCTACAACACGAAAACACCGGGTTATAATGAGTTTCGAGAAAAACTAAGGGAATTATAGCACTTTGAAAATGCGAAAAATCGATTTATTTTAAACCCGAAAATAGCTATAGAAACCTCTATCAGCGGCTTATTCCCATCACCCACATTACGAAAACACCGGATTATAACAGAATTCGACCAGAACAGGTGGAATTATAGCACTTTGAAAATTCGGAAAAAAGTCAATTTTCGACCCCGTTTTTGAGCCCAAAAATGGGCCACAAAAAAGCGAGATCTCAGCTAGTATGAGAGCTACGACCTTGCGGATAGTCTCGTTGGATTCAGGACGACGAAACCAAGCCAAAACCGTTGGAATTTTCCCGATAGGGCCCATAGAAGCCGAGATATGGACCTCCAAAGTTTGAGATTTTTCATTTTCAGGGTATACCCCCCCGTATCGAATTTTTCACCAAAAATTGAATTTTTTTTAATTTCAACTAACTATACCAGCGGCTTGTTCCCATCACCTACAACACGAAAACACCGGGTTATAATGATTTTCGAGAAAAACTAAGGGAATTATAGCACTTTGAAAATGCGAAAAATCGATTTTCTTTAAACCCGAAAATAGCTATAGAAACCCCTATCAGCGGCTTATTCCCATCACCCACATTACGAAAACACCGGATTATAACAGAATTCGACCAGAACAGGTGGAATTTGAAAATTCGGAATGGACTTTGAAAATTCGGAAAAAAGTCAATTTTCGACCACGTTTTTGAGCCCAAAAATGGGCCACAAAAATGCGAGATCTCAGCTAATATGAGAGCTACGACCTTGCGGATAGTCTCGTTGGATTCAGGAGGACGAAACTAATTTAAAACCGTTGGAATTTTCCCGATAGGGCCCATAGAAGCCGAGATATGGACCTCCAAAGTTTGAGATTTTTCATTTTCAGGGTATACCCCCCCGTATCGAATTTTTCACCAAAAATTGATTTTTTTTAAATTTGAACTAACTATACCAGCGGCTTGTTCCCATCACCTACAACACGAAAACACCGTGTTATAATGAGTTTCGAGAAAAACTAAGGGAATTATAGCACTTTGAAAATGCGAAAAATCGATTTTCTTTAAACCCGAAAATAGCTATAGAAACCCCTATCAGCGGCTTATTCCCATCACCCACATTACGAAAACACCGGATTATAACAGAATTCGACCAGAACAGGTGGAATTATAGCACTTTGAAAATTCGGAAAAAAGTCAATTTTCGACCCTGTTTTTGAGCCCAAAAATGGGCCACAAAAATGCGAGATCTCAGCTAATATGGGAGCAACGACCTTGCGGATGGTCTCGTTGGATTCAGGAGGACGAAACTAAGTCAAAACCGTTGGAATTTTCCCGATAGGGCCCATAGAAGCCGAGATATGGACCTCCAAAATTTGAGATTTTTCATTTTCAGGGTATACCCCCCCGTATCGAATTTTTCACCAAAAATTGAATTTTTTTTAATTACAACTAACTATACCAGCGGCTTGTTCCCATCACCTACAACACGAAAACACCGGGTTATAATGAGTTTCGAGAAAAACTAAGGGAATTATAGCACTTTGAAAATGCGAAAAATCGATTTTCTTTGAACCCGAAAATAGCTATAGAAACCCCTATCAGCGGCTTATTCCCATCACCCACATTACGAAAACACCGGATTATAACAGAATTCGACCAGAACAGGTGGAATTGTAGCACTTTGAAAATTCGGAAAAAAGTCAATTTTCGACCCCGTTTTTGAGCCCAAAAATGGGCCACAAAAATGCGAGATCTCAGCTAGTATGAGAGCTACGACCTTGCGGATGGTCTCGTTGGATTCAGGAGGACGAAACTAAGTCAAAACCGTTGGAATTTTCCCGATAGGGCCCATAGAAGCCAAGATATGGACCTCCAAAGTTTGAGATTTTTCATTTTCAGGGTATACCCCCCCGTATCGAATTTTTCACCAAAAATTGTTTTTTTTTTTAAATTTGAACTAACTATACCAGCGGCTTGTTCCCATCACCTACAACACGAAAACACCGGGTTATAATGAGTTTCGAGAAAAACTAAGGGAATTATAGCACTTTGAAAATGCGAAAAATCGATTTATTTTAAACCCGAAAATAGCTATAGAAACCTCTATCAGCGGCTTATTCCCATCACCCACATTACGAAAACACCGGATTATAACAGAATTCGACCAGAACAGGTGGAATTATAGCACTTTGAAAATTCGGAAAAAAGTCAATTTTCGACCCCGTTTTTGAGCCCAAAAATGGGCCACAAAAAAGCGAGATCTCAGCTAGTATGAGAGCTACGACCTTGCGGATAGTCTCGTTGGATTCAGGACGACGAAACCAAGCCAAAACCGTTGGAATTTTCCCGATAGGGCCCATAGAAGCCGAGATATGGACCTCCCAAGTTTGAGATTTTTCATTTTCAGGGTATACCCCCCCGTATCGAATTTTTCACCAAAAATTGATTTTTTTTAAATTTGAACTAACTATACCAGCGGCTTGTTCCCATCACCTACAACACGAAAACACCGGGTTATAATGAGTTTCGAGAAAAACTAAGGGAATTATAGCACTTTGAAAATGCGAAAAATCGATTTTCTTTAAACCCGAAAATAGCTATAGAAACCTCTATCAGCGGCTTATTCCCATCACCCACATTACGAAAACACCGGATTATAACAGAATTCGACCAGAACAGGTGGAATTGTAGCACTTTGAAAATTCGGAAAAAAGTCAATTTTCGACCCCGTTTTTGAGCCCAAAAATGGGCCACAAAAATGCGAGATGTCAGCTAATATGGGAGCTACGACCTTGCGGATAGTCTCGTTGGATTCAGGACGACGAAACCAAGTCAAAACCGTTGGAATTTTCCCGATAGGGCCCATAGAAGCCAAGATATGGACCTCCAAAGTTTGAGATTTTTCATTTTCAGGGTATACCCCCCCGTATCGAATTTTTCACCAAAAATTGATTTTTTTTAAATTTGAACTAACCATACCAGCGGCTTGTTCCCATCACCTACAACACGAAAACACCGGGTTATAATGAGTTTCGAGAAAAACTAAGGGAATTATAGCACTTTGAAAATGCGAAAAATCGATTTTCTTTAAACCCGAAAATAGCTATAGAAACCCCTATCAGCGGCTTATTCCCATCACCCACATTACGAAAACACCGGATTATAACAGAATTCGACCAGAACAGGTGGAATTATAGCACTTTGAAAATTCGGAAAAAAGTCAATTTTCGACCCCGTTTTTGAGCCCAAAAATGGGCCACAAAAATGCGAGATCTCAGCTAATATGGGAGCTACGACCTTGCGGATGGTCTCGTTGGATTCAGGAGGACGAAACTAAGTCAAAACCGTTGGAATTTTCCCGATAGGGCCCATAGAAGCCGAGATATGGACCTCCAAAGTTTGAGATTTTTCATTTTCAGGGTATACCCCCCCGTATCGAATTTTTCACCAAAAATTGTTTTTTTTTAAATTTGAACTAACTATACCAGCGGCTTGTTCCCATCACCTACAACACGAAAACACCGGGTTATAATAAGTTTCGAGAAAAACTAAGGGAATTATAGCACTTTGAAAATGCGAAAAATCGATTTTCTTTAAACCCGAAAATAGCTATAGAAACCTCTATCAGCGGCTTATTCCCATCACCCACATTACGAAAACACCGGATTATAACAGAATTCGACCAGAACAGGTGGAATTGTAGCACTTTGAAAATTCGGAAAAAAGTCAATTTTCGACCCCGTTTTTGAGCCCAAAAATGGGCCACAAAAATGCGAGATCTCAGCTAATATGGGAGCTACGACCTTGCGGATAGTCTCGTTGGATTCAGGACGACGAAACCAAGTCAAAACCGTTGGAATTTTTCCGATAGGGCCCATAGAAGCCAAGATATGGACCTCCAAAGTTTGAGATTTTTCATTTTCAGGGTATACCCCCCCGTATCGAATTTTTCACCAAAAATTGATTTTTTTTAAATTTGAACTAACCATACCAGCGGCTTGTTCCCATCACCTACAACACGAAAACACCGGGTTATAATGGGTTTCGAGAAAAACTAAGGGAATTATAGCACTTTGAAAATGCGAAAAATCGATTTTCTTTAAACCCGAAAATAGCTATAGAAACCCCTATCAGCGGCTTATTCCCATCACCCACATTACGAAAACACCGGATTATAACAGAATTCGACCAGAACAGGTGGAATTATAGCACTTTGAAAATTCGGAAAAAAGTCAATTTTCGACCCCGTTTTTGAGCCCAAAAATGGGCCACAAAAATGCGAGATCTCAGCTAATATGGGAGCTACGACCTTGCGGATGGTCTCGTTGGATTCAGGAGGACGAAACTAAGTCAAAACCGTTGGAATTTTCCCGATAGGGCCCATAGAAGCCGAGATATGGACCTCCAAAGTTTGAGATTTTTCATTTTCAGGGTATACCCCCCCGTATCGAATTTTTCACCAAAAATTGTTTTTTTTTAAATTTGAACTAACTATACCAGCGGCTTGTTCCCATCACCTACAACACGAAAACACCGGGTTATAATGAGTTTCGAGAAAAACTAAGGGAATTATAGCACTTTGAAAATGCGAAAAATCGATTTTCTTTAAACCCGAAAATAGCTATAGAAACCTCTATCAGCGGCTTATTCCCATCACCCACATTACGAAAACACCGGATTATAACAGAATTCGACCAGAACAGGTGGAATTGTAGCACTTTGAAAATTCGGAAAAAAGTCAATTTTCGACCCCGTTTTTGAGCCCAAAAATGGGCCACAAAAATGCGAGATCTCAGCTAATATGGGAGCTACGACCTTGCGGATAGTCTCGTTGGATTCAGGATGACGAAACCAAGTCAAAACCGTTGGAATTTTTCCGATAGGGCCCATAGAAGCCAAGATATGGACCTCCAAAGTTTGAGATTTTTCATTTTCAGGGTATACCCCCCCGTATCGAATTTTTCACCAAAAATTGATTTTTTTTAAATTTGAACTAACCATACCAGCGGCTTGTTCCCATCACCTACAACACGAAAACACCGGGTTATAATGAGTTTCGAGAAAAACTAAGGGAATTATAGCACTTTGAAAATGCGAAAAATCGATTTTCTTTAAACCCGAAAATAGCTATAGAAACCTCTATCAGCGGCTTATTCCCATCACCCACATTACGAAAACACCGGATTATAACAGAATTCGACCAGAACAGGTGGAATTGTAGCACTTTGAAAATTCGGAAAAAAGTCAATTTTCGACCCCGTTTTTGAGCCCAAAAATGGGCCACAAAAATGCGAGATCTCAGCTAATATGGGAGCTACGACCTTGCGGATGGTCTCGTTGGATTCAGGAGGACGAAACTAAGTCAAAACCGTTGGAATTTTCCCGATAGGGCCCATAGAAGCCGAGATATGGACCTCCAAAGTTTGAGATTTTTCATTTTCAGGGTATACCCCCCCGTATCGAATTTTTCACCAAAAATTGATTTTTTTTTAATTTCAACTAACTATACCAGCGGCTTGTTCCCATCACCTACAACACGAAAACACCGGGTTATAATGAGTTTCGAGAAAAACTAAGGGAATTATAGCACTTTGAAAATTCGGAAAAAAGTCAATTTTCGACCCCGTTTTTGAGCCCAAAAATGGGCCACAAAAAAGCGAGATCTCAGCTAGTATGAGAGCTACGACCTTGCGGATAGTCTCGTTGGATTCAGGACGACAAAACCAAGCCAAAACCGTTGGAATTTTCCCGATAGGGCCCATAGAAGCCAAGATATGGACCTCCAAAGTTTGAGATTTTTCATTTTCAGGGTATACCCCCCCGTATCGAATTTTTCACCAAAAATTGATTTTTTTTAAATTTGAACTAACTATACCAGCGGCTTGTTTCCATCACCTACAACACGAAAACACCGGGTTATAATGAGTTTTGAGAAAAACTAAGGGAATTATAGCACTTTGAAAATGCGAAAAATCGATTTTCTTTAAACCCGAAAATAGCTATAGAAACCTCTATCAGCGGCTTATTCCCATCACCCACATTACGAAAACACCGGATTATAACAGAATTCGACCAGAACAGGTGGAATTATAGCACTTTGAAAATTCGGAAAAAAGTCAATTTTCGACCACGTTTTTGAGCCCAAAAATGGGCCACAAAAATGCGAGATCTCAGCTAATATGGGAGCTACGACCTTGCGGATGGTCTCGTTGGATTCAGGAGGACGAAACTAAGTCAAAACCGTTGGAATTTTCCCGATAGGGCCCATAGAAGCCGAGATATGGACCTCCAAAGTTTGAGATTTTTCATTTTCAGGGTATACCCCCCCGTATCGAATTTTTCACCAAAAATTGATTTTTTTTAATTTCAACTAACTATACCAGCGGCTTGTTCCCATCACCTACAACACGAAAACACCGGGTTATAATGAGTTTCGAGAAAAACTAAGGGAATTATAGCACTTTGAAAATGCGAAAAATCGATTTTCTTTGAACCCGAAAATAGCTATAGAAACCCCTATCAGCGGCTTATTCCCATCACCCACATTACGAAAACACCGGATTATAACAGAATTCGACCAAAACAGGTGGAATTATAGCACTTTGAAAATTCGGAAAAAAGTCAATTTTCGACCCCGTTTTTGAGCCCAAAAATGGGCCACAAAAATGCGAGATCTCAGCTAATATGGGAGCTACGACCTTGCGGATGGTCTCGTTGGATTCAGGAGGACGAAACTAAGTCAAAACCGTTGGAATTTTCCCGATAGGGCCCATAGAAGCCGAGATATGGACCTCCAAAGTTTGAGATTTTTCATTTTCAGGGTATACCCCCCCGTATCGAATTTTTCACCAAAAATTGTTTTTTTTTAAATTTGAACTAACTATACCAGCGGCTTGTTCCCATCACCTACAACACGAAAACACCGGGTTATAATGAGTTTCGAGAAAAACTAAGGGAATTATAGCACTTTGAAAATGCGAAAAATAGATTTTCTTTGAACCCGAAAATAGCTATAGAAACCTCTATCAGCGGCTTATTCCCATCACCCACATTACGAAAACACCGGATTATAACAGAATTCGACCAGAACAGGTGGAATTATAGCACTTTGAAAATTCGGAAAAAAGTCAATTTTCGACCCCGTTTTTGAGCCCAAAAATGGGCCACAAAAATGCGAGATCTCAGCTAATATGGGAGCTACGACCTTGCGGATAGTCTCGTTGGATTCAGGAGGACGAAACTAATTTAAAACCGTTGGAATTTTCCCGATAGGGCCCATAGAAGCCGAGATATGGACCTCCCAAGTTTGAGATTTTTCATTTTCAGGGTATACCCCCCCGTATCGAATTTTTCACCAAAAATTGATTTTTTTTAAATTTGAACTAACTATACCAGCGGCTTGTTCCCATCACCTACAACACGAAAACACCGGGTTATAATGAGTTTCGAGAAAAACTAAGGGAATTATAGCACTTTGAAAATGCGAAAAATCGATTTTCTTTAAACCCGAAAATAGCTATAGAAACCTCTATCAGCGGCTTATTCCCATCACCCACATTACGAAAACACCGGATTATAACAGAATTCGACCAGAACAGGTGGAATTATAGCACTTTGAAAATTCGGAAAAAAGTCAATTTTCGACCCCGTTTTTGAGCCCAAAAATGGGCCACAAAAAAGCGAGATCTCAGCTAGTATGAGAGCTACGACCTTGCGGATAGTCTCGTTGGATTCAGGACGACGAAACCAAGCCAAAACCGTTGGAATTTTCCCGATAGGGCCCATAGAAGCCGAGATATGGACCTCCAAAGTTTGAGATTTTTCATTTTCAGGGTATACCCCCCCGTATCGAATTTTTCACCAAAAATTGAATTTTTTTTAATTTCAACTAACTATACCAGCGGCTTGTTCCCATCACCTACAACACGAAAACACCGGGTTATAATGATTTTCGAGAAAAACTAAGGGAATTATAGCACTTTGAAAATGCGAAAAATCGATTTTCTTTAAACCCGAAAATAGCTATAGAAACCCCTATCAGCGGCTTATTCCCATCACCCACATTACGAAAACACCGGATTATAACAGAATTCGACCAGAACAGGTGGAATTTGAAAATTCGGAATGGACTTTGAAAATTCGGAAAAAAGTCAATTTTCGACCACGTTTTTGAGCCCAAAAATGGGCCACAAAAATGCGAGATCTCAGCTAATATGAGAGCTACGACCTTGCGGATAGTCTCGTTGGATTCAGGAGGACGAAACTAATTTAAAACCGTTGGAATTTTCCCGATAGGGCCCATAGAAGCCGAGATATGGACCTCCAAAGTTTGAGATTTTTCATTTTCAGGGTATACCCCCCCGTATCGAATTTTTCACCAAAAATTGATTTTTTTTAAATTTGAACTAACTATACCAGCGGCTTGTTCCCATCACCTACAACACGAAAACACCGTGTTATAATGAGTTTCGAGAAAAACTAAGGGAATTATAGCACTTTGAAAATGCGAAAAATCGATTTTCTTTAAACCCGAAAATAGCTATAGAAACCCCTATCAGCGGCTTATTCCCATCACCCACATTACGAAAACACCGGATTATAACAGAATTCGACCAGAACAGGTGGAATTATAGCACTTTGAAAATTCGGAAAAAAGTCAATTTTCGACCCTGTTTTTGAGCCCAAAAATGGGCCACAAAAATGCGAGATCTCAGCTAATATGGGAGCAACGACCTTGCGGATGGTCTCGTTGGATTCAGGAGGACGAAACTAAGTCAAAACCGTTGGAATTTTCCCGATAGGGCCCATAGAAGCCGAGATATGGACCTCCAAAATTTGAGATTTTTCATTTTCAGGGTATACCCCCCCGTATCGAATTTTTCACCAAAAATTGAATTTTTTTTAATTACAACTAACTATACCAGCGGCTTGTTCCCATCACCTACAACACGAAAACACCGGGTTATAATGAGTTTCGAGAAAAACTAAGGGAATTATAGCACTTTGAAAATGCGAAAAATCGATTTTCTTTGAACCCGAAAATAGCTATAGAAACCCCTATCAGCGGCTTATTCCCATCACCCACATTACGAAAACACCGGATTATAACAGAATTCGACCAGAACAGGTGGAATTGTAGCACTTTGAAAATTCGGAAAAAAGTCAATTTTCGACCCCGTTTTTGAGCCCAAAAATGGGCCACAAAAATGCGAGATCTCAGCTAATATGGGAGCTACGACCTTGCGGATAGTCTCGTTGGATTCAGGACGACGAAACCAAGTCAAAACCGTTGGAATTTTCCCGATAGGGCCCATAGAAGCCAAGATATGGACCTCCAAAGTTTGAGATTTTTCATTTTCAGGGTATACCCCCCCGTATCGAATTTTTCACCAAAAATTGATTTTTTTTAAATTTGAACTAACCATACCAGCGGCTTGTTCCCATCACCTACAACACGAAAACACCGGGTTATAATGAGTTTCGAGAAAAACTAAGGGAATTATAGCACTTTGAAAATGCGAAAAATCGATTTTCTTTAAACCCGAAAATAGCTATAGAAACCCCTATCAGCGGCTTATTCCCATCACCCACATTACGAAAACACCGGATTATAACAGAATTCGACCAGAACAGGTGGAATTATAGCACTTTGAAAATTCGGAAAAAAGTCAATTTTCGACCCCGTTTTTGAGCCCAAAAATGGGCCACAAAAATGCGAGATCTCAGCTAATATGGGAGCTACGACCTTGCGGATGGTCTCGTTGGATTCAGGAGGACGAAACTAAGTGAAAACCGTTGGAATTTTCCCGATAGGGCCCATAGAAGCCGAGATATGGACCTCCAAAGTTTGAGATTTTTCATTTTCAGGGTATACCCCCCCGTATCGAATTTTTCACCAAAAATTGTTTTTTTTAAAATTTGAACTAACTATACCAGCGGCTTGTTCCCATCACCTACAACACGAAAACACCGGGTTATAATGAGTTTCGAGAAAAACTAAGGGAATTATAGCACTTTGAAAATGCGAAAAATCGATTTTCTTTAAACCCGAAAATAGCTATAGAAACCTCTATCAGCGGCTTATTCCCATCACCCACATTACGAAAACACCGGATTATAACAGAATTCGACCAGAACAGGTGGAATTATAGCACTTTGAAAATTCGGAAAAAAGTCAATTTTCGACCCCGTTTTTGAGCCCAAAAATGGGCCACAAAAATGCGAGATCTCAGCTAATATGGGAGCTACGACCTTGCGGATAGTCTCGTTGGATTCAGGAGGACGAAACTAATTTAAAACCGTTGGAATTTTCCCGATAGGGCCCATAGAAGCCGAGATATGGACCTCCCAAGTTTGAGATTTTTCATTTTCAGGGTATACCCCCCCGTATCGAATTTTTCACCAAAAATTGATTTTTTTAAAATTTGAACTAACTATACCAGCGGCTTGTTCCCATCACCTACAACACGAAAACACCGTGTTATAATGAGTTTCGAGAAAAACTAAGGGAATTATAGCACTTTGAAAATGCGAAAAATCGATTTTCTTTAAACCCGAAAATAGCTATAAAAACCCCTATCAGCGGCTTATTCCCATCACCCACATTACGAAAACACCGGATTATAACAGAATTCGACCAGAACAGGTGGAATTATAGCACTTTGAAAATTCGGAAAAAAGTCAATTTTCGACCCCGTTTTTGAGCCCAAAAATGGGCCACAAAAATGCGAGATCTCAGCTAATATGGGAGCTACGACCTTGCGGATAGTCTCGTTGGATTCAGGACGACGAAACCAAGTCAAAACCGTTGGAATTTTCCCGATAGGGCCCATAGAAGCCAAGATATGGACCTCCAAAGTTTGAGATTTTTCATTTTCAGGGTATACCCCCCCGTATCGAATTTTTCACCAAAAATTGATTTTTTTTAAATTTGAACTAACCATACCAGCGGCTTGTTCCCATCACCTACAACACGAAAACACCGGGTTATAATGAGTTTCGAGAAAAACTAAGGGAATTATAGCACTTTGAAAATGCGAAAAATCGATTTTCTTTAAACCCGAAAATAGCTATAAAAACCCCTATCAGCGGCTTATTCCCATCACCCACATTACGAAAACACCGGATTATAACAGAATTCGACCAGAACAGGTGGAATTATAGCACTTTGAAAATTCGGAAAAAAGTCAATTTTCGACCCCGTTTTTGAGCCCAAAAATGGGCCACAAAAATGCGAGATCTCAGCTAATATGGGAGCTACGACCTTGCGGATAGTCTCGTTGGATTCAGGAGGACGAAACTAATTTAAAACCGTTGGAATTTTCCCGATAGGGCCCATAGAAGCCGAGATATGGACCTCCCAAGTTTGAGATTTTTCATTTTCAGGGTATACCCCCCCGTATCGAATTTTTCACCAAAAATTGATTTTTTTAAAATTTGAACTAACTATACCAGCGGCTTGTTCCCATCACCTACAACACGAAAACACCGTGTTATAATGAGTTTCGAGAAAAACTAAGGGAATTATAGCACTTTGAAAATGCGAAAAATCGATTTTCTTTAAACCCGAAAATAGCTATAGAAACCTCTATCAGCGGCTTATTCCCATCACCCACATTACGAAAACACCGGATTATAACAGAATTCGACCAGAACAGGTGGAATTATAGCACTTTGAAAATTCGGAAAAAAGTCAATTTTCGACCCCGTTTTTGAGCCCAAAAATGGGCCACAAAAATGCGAGATCTCAGCTAATATGGGAGCTACGACCTTGCGGATGGTCTCGTTGGATTCAGGAGGACGAAACTAAGTGAAAACCGTTGGAATTTTCCCGATAGGGCCCATAGAAGCCGAGATATGGACCTCCAAAGTTTGAGATTTTTCATTTTCAGGGTATACCCCCCCGTATCGAATTTTTCACCAAAAATTGTTTTTTTTTAAATTTGAACTAACTATACCAGCGGCTTGTTCCCATCACCTACAACACGAAAACACCGGGTTATAATGAGTTTCGAGAAAAACTAAGGGAATTATAGCACTTTGAAAATGCGAAAAATCGATTTTCTTTAAACCCGAAAATAGCTATAGAAACCTCTATCAGCGGCTTATTCCCATCACCCACATTACGAAAACACCGGATTATAACAGAATTCGACCAGAACAGGTGGAATTGTAGCACTTTGAAAATTCGGAAAAAAGTCAATTTTCGACCCCGTTTTTGAGCCCAAAAATGGGCCACAAAAATGCGAGATCTCAGCTAATATGGGAGCTACGACCTTGCGGATAGTCTCGTTGGATTCAGGACGACGAAACCAAGTCAAAACCGTTGGAATTTTCCCGATAGGGCCCATAGAAGCCAAGATATGGACCTCCAAAGTTTGAGATTTTTCATTTTCAGGGTATACCCCCCCGTATCGAATTTTTCACCAAAAATTGATTTTTTTTAAATTTGAACTAACCATACCAGCGGCTTGTTCCCATCACCTACAACACGAAAACACCGGGTTATAATGAGTTTCGAGAAAAACTAAGGGAATTATAGCACTTTGAAAATGCGAAAAATCGATTTTCTTTAAACCCGAAAATAGCTATAAAAACCCCTATCAGCGGCTTATTCCCATCACCCACATTACGAAAACACCGGATTATAACAGAATTCGACCAGAACAGGTGGAATTATAGCACTTTGAAAATTCGGAAAAAAGTCAATTTTCGACCCCGTTTTTGAGCCCAAAAATGGGCCACAAAAATGCGAGATCTCAGCTAATATGGGAGCTACGACCTTGCGGATAGTCTCGTTGGATTCAGGAGGACGAAACTAATTTAAAACCGTTGGAATTTTCCCGATAGGGCCCATAGAAGCCGAGATATGGACCTCCCAAGTTTGAGATTTTTCATTTTCAGGGTATACCCCCCCGTATCGAATTTTTCACCAAAAATTGATTTTTTTAAAATTTGAACTAACTATACCAGCGGCTTGTTCCCATCACCTACAACACGAAAACACCGTGTTATAATGAGTTTCGAGAAAAACTAAGGGAATTATAGCACTTTGAAAATGCGAAAAATCGATTTTCTTTAAACCCGAAAATAGCTATAGAAACCTCTATCAGCGGCTTATTCCCATCACCCACATTACGAAAACACCGGATTATAACAGAATTCGACCAGAACAGGTGGAATTATAGCACTTTGAAAATTCGGAAAAAAGTCAATTTTCGACCACGTTTTTGAGCCCAAAAATGGGCCACAAAAATGCGAGATCTCAGCTAATATGGGAGCTACGACCTTGCGGATGGTCTCGTTGGATTCAGGAGGACGAAACTAAGTCAAAACCGTTGGAATTTTCCCGATAAGGCCCATAGAAGCCGAGATATGGACCTCCAAAGTTTGAGATTTTTCATTTTCAGGGTATACCCTGCCGTATCGAATTTTTCACCAAAAATTGATTTTTTTTAAATTTGAACTAGCTATACCAGCGGCTTGTTCCCATCACCTACAACACGAAAACACATGAATAACTACAAAAAAACTGCAAATTATGATACAACCAAGGCGTTTGGTACACATGTACTATAGACTCAAATAATCAGTTGTACCCGAAGTTCCTATAAATACATCCCTTAGGGGAAGAGTGGAAGCACCATTCTGACCTCCCTCAAAATTTAGATGTATTTATTCACCAAATGTCAGTAAACCAGCTTTCATTCTGTTTCAAAACATTGTGAATTACGATCAGGTATTAAAAAAAGTTAATAGTAATCTTTAAAAGCAGTCAAAACAATTATTAACCCCTAAAAGGGGGTGGCTACCCCCTGATTTTTTGAAACTTTAGTGCAAAAGATAAATGTTTAAGTTAGTACATTTTCATAAAATAAATTTGATGCAAATTAAAAAACTAGAAATTTTGGAAGCGTTTAAGGGGGTGGGGGAGGGGGAGAGGCACCCTCTCTTGCACCCCTACTGCTCAACTTACAAGAAACAAAAAAAAATTGTTATGTACCATTGCGATCATTATTCTAGGACAGTTCTTTTTTAAACAAATTGTACTTGTGACTTTTTATGCCCTAAAATAATATTTTTTAATTTTGCCCTATAATATTATTTTTATCTATATAAGCCCACGGGCACTTCCACAAATGTCTCCGAATACTGTTCTAAACAGTTAGTTCCTGCTCTAACAAAAATTGCTAACAGCGTAAGTGCTCTTAGAATAGATGTGGCCTGGGACCTTTACTGCAATATGAGTCTAAAGCGACCATTCGTGATCGAAGAGGTGCTGGAGTTCGCCAGATAGATATTCCCGAAAGAGGTAAGAAAATTACTTTTTACCAATAGTATTTGCCATTATTTCTTATTTGTTATAGATATTCGTCCAAAAAACTGGAACGACTATTTAGAAAACTCAGAAAACAAACAGGAACTGTTCCGTTTTCTCGCTAAAAATCTTATAACTTTTCTAAAACAATTTCAAATTGTTACAAATGTTGATAATAAAATTGTAACGTCACCTGGATCTACTTCTAAGTTACAAGGATTGAATATTTCCCAAATGGAGGAAGCTGACGGCAGAATACTTCTTCATGTAAAAGATATGGTTGCCAACGGAAAAGTCAGTTCTGATCCGCTGTTCCGACACAGACGTAGTTGTTGTGGGAGTATCTCATTTCCACGAGCTTCAAGATCACGGTTTAAAAAAGTTGTGTATTTTATTTGGCAACGCATTAAAAAAAAGATAAATTCCCGTCCACGAAATCGCAAATAAACTTGGTAGAGAAAAAGCAGTTGCGCTGTGTGGATTTCACGGTTTTACAGGGTGTGATTCAACTTCCTTTTTTACATCAAAGGGTGCGTACTATTATCATTGTAAGAGAAATTGTTTTGATATAATATGTTTTAGGTAAGAGAAGTGCCTGGTCTACTTGGAAAGACCCAGACATTACTTCAGCTTTTAAGTGTTTGTCCTACCCCTCCAGCATCGATCAGCTGACTGATGCACACATAAAAGCTCTAGAAAAATTTACGATTGATATGTACGATTCACGCAACGAAATAACCGATATCACCAAAGCCCGTCGTCACTTATTTGTCACTGGAGAGAAGTCCATTCAGGGATACCTCCTACCGCTGGTGCCCTTTTAGAGCATATAAAACGCGTTAAGTACCAAGCTGGAGAGATATGGGGACGTGCACTGGAAGGCTCTATATCTAGCCAACCACCCCCAGAACAATGGGGGTGGAAGAGGCGGGAAGATGGTTCCCTTGAGCCAGTTTGGTCGCAACTAGACTGGATATGGGCATCAGTTAAAGAGCTGGATAGGTGTGGTTGTCGGTCTGGCTGTGACACAAATAGATGCTGCTGTAAAAAATATGCAATCCCGTGCACACCCGCCTGCAAAGTTTGCCAGGGAGATTGCATTAATAAAACGTGTGTTTGTCAATTATGTTATCCTAATTCTTGTATTCTAATAATCCTTTTTTATTTTTATAGAGGGAAGCAATAAAAATGAAAATGTCTGAATAGAAAATCAATTAAATTAGTTGAGGAGGCAAGAAGGGGCGCATTTTAGGGGTGCCTGCCTGCCTTTGTAGCACCCTCTAAGACCATATTTTATTTTAGTTGTGCCATAACTGGGATAAAATGCCTATCATAACTAACATGTTTATAACTAATACGTTTGTCTCTAAAAAAAAATTAGTTGGTAAACTTCCCTTTTAGGGGTTAAGACTTATTTTTTGCTCTCTTTAGGACTACTAAAACTACTGTCAGTGTCTATTTACCAACCACAAGACTTTCTAACAGGATAAATACACGCTTACCTACGATTTGTAAAGAAATCTATTTAAATGTTCAGTAAGGGGTAGTTATTCTCCCCATTTCTCCCCTAAGGGAAATTTTCATAGGAACTTCGGGCCAGAATGCTTATTTGGGTCTATAATATACATGTACCAAACGTCTTGCTTGTATCACAATTTGCGGTTTTTTTCTAGCAACCGCTTCCACTAAAGGCAAAATGAAAATCCTGTAGTCTGCCTCCACTTATTTATTAAACATTAAGTTATTTAAAATTCCTGACATATTTCAGACACGTGGTGTCCATCATAAAGGTTTAAAATTGGTATAAGATATACGCCCCAGGGTTTAATTTCATGTCAAACCCTCTATTTACTATTATTCTTTTTTTTTTTTTTTACTTTATGTTGTAAAGAAAATATACAATTACTTATCCCTAAGCTTACAAAACTTAAACGATTTTAAGCAAACTTTAAAGCAAATGTGCAAAACTTTTAGTTATCAAAGCATACCATAGTGTGAAGGAAAACTTGTATTATGGTGGTAGTGTATTATCTAGTATAAAGTTTAATAATTGAAAAATATAGTAGATAAATAAATATGTACCTATTTAAGATTAGAATAGATAGTTGTTTACTTATATTTTATATGAGATTATTGCCTATATATCTTTTTCGTTTTTTAATGTGGACTCCAGTTTTAATTGCAGATTTGTCAATGAGATTTATTTGATGATCTAATAATAAAGCAAGTTTTGTACATGTCGTGTCCATTATACCAATAAGAAATCCTATCTAGGTCTTCCTGGAGACTCTGTGGATTATCAGTAAAGTCAGAAATATTAATGTCGTCTGCAAATATCAGAAATTTGCACTACTTAATACAGGGAACAAGGTCCTGTAAAAAGATTGAAGAAAGTTGGTTCGCACTGAGAGCCCTGATACTCCCAGGCGAACCCCCAATAATTTCCCAAGCTGTTACGCACTGTTTCTTTTTTAACTTTACTCAGAACGTAAAAAAGCTAGATAGCCAATTCATTAATAGACCTCTAACATCCAGGAGTTCTAATTTATTACATAGTAAAGCCTGATAAACTCTATTAGTGGCCTTTGTAAAATATGAATATAGAAAATGAACCTTTTCTTTCCTCTCCATACTATGCCACCAACATAAAACTTCTTGCTGGTCTTTTTTGAATACATGTTTAAAATTGAAAGCTAATTTCTTATTTACAAATAGGTCCAATATTTTTGCAATATCTGACTGTGCCGTGCGTATACAGTCAGCTCGATTATTAATCACATCATTCTTGATACTCAATTTAAAAATTCAATTACTTATTGACATTTTACATTGACACTTCCTAAGGAAAACTCAAAGATACTATCTCAAAGGATGAAAAGAAAGACGAAATAGTAGTGAACACTGATAGTGCAAGATCAGCAATCTCATTGATCTTATTTTGAAAATAGACTATGGAAGCAATCAGGTTCAACATCTCAGTAAAGTCTCAGTCGCTATCTGAGTATAACTGATATGCAAGAACACTGTGGGTATTCTTTTGATCCCTTACTAATGCTGTAGTTCTGACAATTTATAGCTAATAAAAGCAGTTGAGCAACATTTACAAAGTAATGTCTAGTGTTCTTTCCCTTTTATGAAATAATATTCAGTATTTGTTTACTAGTCACTGGAATATCACGCTAAATATTGACTAACTCCAACTCACTGGGTTTTTCTTCTCCAGTGTTTTTACGTAGACATGTTCTCAATATCCGTAGAATTAAAAATTAAAACTACTGTGACTGGTAGATGTGTTTGAAACTGCACATCACACCGATTTTTGTCTTTGATTTGAACTAAAAGTGCATAAATTCCGTGCATCACAATTTCATAAATTAATGATAGTTGAAGATCCCAATACCATTTCATATTGCTTTGATCTGCAACAAGTTCAGGTATTACCCAAGTTTCCTATTCAGGAGGCATTTTACGCCCAACAGCTATCAATATACTTTTTTTGTATTACCAAACTTAATTGTAAAGACCCAGTATTCTATACGTGGATGGAGCACCAAGCTGGTAGAGGAGCGACTGAGATATCTTCCGCTTTTATAGATTTTTTGAAAAAACTTACATTTCCAGACAATACGACGAAAATCCATTTTTTTGCAGATGGGTGGACAAAAAAAAATAATCATGTTGTGCATGCTTTAATGTTTTGGCTTCAAGCGTTTTCATGTGAGCAGATTAGGGACATAGAAATTATATTTCCAATTAGAGGTCACTCTTATCTCCCCGCCAATCGTATCTTTGGACGCATTGAAAAAAGCTTAAGGTCTCATAGTATTATAAAAACTCCAGATCAATATTGGGATATCTACACCAAAGTGGGTGGTGCACAAAAACTTGAAACTGACTGTCATTTACTTGACATAAAAAACTTTTGCTGCATCTGAAAAAAGTGGCTGGCATTCATTCTTGTCGAAGACTTTTGTTAAAGAAAAAAAGTTCCACCCATAATATTTTGCTGAAAACTGAGTTACTATATCGCAATTCAGATGAGACAAAAAAGTTTTAATCACTCCTAAAACAACGAGCAAGATTCGATCAATTATAATTACAGGAATTAGATTTGGATCATAAAATAAAGGGAAAAAAAGTAGATAGTTTAAAAAAATTATTGGCATCATTATCTGGAGAAAACTAGAATCAGGATCCAGAATTGGAATGGTTAGTTCTAATTTTAGAAGGCCAGTATGAGGTTGAAACCACTGTTGAAGAAAATGAGGACTGTGACTGTAACGATACGAAAGATGTTAATTTCATTTGAGTTTGTTAAAAAATAAAAATACTACTTAAAGAAAATGGTTCTTCATTTTTTGGTGGTAATTTTACCCAAAAAGTTTTTCCAAATGACAATCAAAAGGCATTTTATCCACTATAGACATGCAAATAGCATTTTGTCTATATGTTTTTCTAAAATACCAAAGTTACTTTTGCTTCTTCTAGTCTGCCATTTTAGTATTTACTTATCCTAAAGTTTCCTAATTTTTTGGTTAAAGTCCTAACTTGGTAAGTAAGACAGATTTGTAGCACCAGTTTTTGATGTTTCCTGAAAATTTACAATTTTGGACAAACCGCATTTTGCAAGTCTGCTTCTCACTTGTCCTTGAATAGAATGTGGATCGATCGCCTATAGTACTCTTTAGGATTTCTGGATCTCCCGGACTCCCTCTCTGGATTCGTCCCTGATCACCAGTTCTACGATACTTTGCATTTAGTATCTTTTTCCACACTACCACATAAAAAAGGAGATCTGTGTCTGTATCTTCATCTATACCAATGCTTCCTAATAATTGTACCCAGATCGTACTAGCAAGACAATCACTGACCCGAAGATATAGTCAGAGTTCTGAAAAACATCCCTTCACAGTAAGCAAATGCTATAGCATTTTTTGATGTCAACTGATATAGGTGTAGAAATAAAGGGATCATAGAAACATAGCTCCCTGCAATACCACAGAGATTGCTAATAAGAAGATGCGGGGCAATATTTTAACAATTCAAATTAATACATTGGTTATGTTGCTGTATAATATTTAACCTTCATGATCAACGTATACATCTATATTAAAATTAGATGATATAGATGCATAAGCAAATAAAAATAATCTCTGGAAAGTGAGCTTCGGTAGGTAAAAAAATGATATGGTTAATCATGAAGCAAGGAACGAACGTATATTTAAGGTTATAGATAAAAATACTAGAAGTAATCTATAGTAAGGTATATATAATTTATGTGGATAATAAATTCAAAAAAACGACATGTAAAAGGAAAACTTCTTAAATTCTTTCTTTAACAAATCCCTAGGAAGTTAGACAAATTATACAAGACATAAGGAATAACAAATTACCAGTGTACGACAACCTTAAAGCTCAAAAAAAGGTTCTGTAATATATTTTTAACGCATTTACCTAGAACTAATTTATGTTTTGTCACATGGGGTTTCCGGATATTTTAAAAATAGGTACAGTAATACCAGACGGGATCTACTATGGATTTGCATAATTTTATCTTAGACTCACTTATTTTAATATAGTCATTTTACATACACATAGTATTATTATTTAAAATTAGTGAAAGGTTCTTTAATAGGCTGCTCAATTAATATGAAATAAGTCAATGATAAGAATACCTTGCATAAGCGTTTGATGCCGTAGTACTCTAAAATTAATTAAAAACTCAGACAAATGTAACAATGGAATATGGTATACATAGATCAAGTTTTTTTACACCAATATATAAGATTAATTATTAGAGATAGCGAAATGAGTCTTCTAAATCTTGTCAGTTTTTTGTTTCCAATATATAGCCATTCCAAGTTTTTAAATTGTCACCCTGTATAGAATATTTGCAATATAACTTACATTATGATACTTGAACTTCTGAAGCTAAAGAATTTAACCTAGTTTTTTTAATTTTTGTAAAGGCCATATCAGGAATCTGTTTTTAGACCTATTCATTCATCGTAATAATTCATAATAAAACTTTGCAGACCGTATATTACCTATATTTTATAGCATCATAACGTCGCTGATCTTACCAAGGGACGAAAGTGCCAATTTGTTAATTTGACAGAAAAGCGTTTTAAAGAAAATAGGTCCTTTTTGGAACACGATTACTTTTTAAATAGTTTATTAATTATTTTACTGTCTATGGTGTTACGTAGGTCAATATACATGCTTACTAAATATATGTGTAAAATTTGAATACCTATAAGTTATTTACAGCTAAAATTGACCCAAATGGACGTTCGCCCATTGGTTAGATTTTTTTAATGTTATATTGGATGTTCGCCTGTTCTATTATCCTAATATTCAAATTAAATAAAATATGTAACCGCTCTTTTAGGTATTTGTTTATTCGTTATGAAAGGTAGATTTATGAAAAATATTGTTAATACAACTTAACAGTAACAACTAGTTTCTGTAGCCAGTTTCAGTTTTCAGTTCAACTCCTACTCATCAAAAATTTAATAATATTTTAAAAGTAAACATACACATTTTAACAGTAGATACTAGAGGATAACCACAAAAAAATAAATGATAATTTCTTTTATTAATTTATAAATAAAGATTATCGAAGCATACTAAAATTAAAAACATTTGGCTGTTTATTCATGCGGAAGATCTTTAAAATATTTTTGAAATATTGGATCTGTTACAACCGGCGTAAGACCTGTGCATAAACTAATAAAATCATTGTACTTATCTCGAGAGAGTTTTATCAAGTCTTTGTTTGAAAGAGGTATAGGCTGAATCATGATTTCAAGCGTATTTCTTTTAAGGGGTAATACAAAGTACTTTTCAGCAAGGTGACTGTTCTTTACTAAAAGTTGTGAAATATTGCCTTCGTCTATCATAACCTCCTTTACTTTCGTCCAATCGACATCCTCGCCTGTTTCGAATTTTCTAACCGATTTTATAAGAATTTTTTCAGAAAGGGATTTAAAATTATAAAAATCATTTACATTCATGCTAATAACAGTGTATGGTAGATTTCGTTTACTCAGTTTTAGAATAGGTGGAAGATGAGCAGGTATAAAGATGTCGCCGGCCAAAGACATAGCTGTTGATACTGAGCTATGGGCCGAATCACCCTCGCTTTGACTCTGGTTCGTTTCAAAAAAATGTAAACGCATTTTTTTAAGGTTTTTTGAATTTTCTATATTATGCATCAGCATAGTAAAAACAATCGTGTCGCGGTTCTGACCACCGCAACAATCTGAAAAAAGGTATACTTCATGAAGGCCACGATCGTCTAATTCACGATAATAATTTAACACAACCA
Organism: Anthonomus grandis grandis; assembly: GCF_022605725.1. NCBI lineage: Eukaryota > Metazoa > Arthropoda > Insecta > Coleoptera > Curculionidae > Anthonomus > Anthonomus grandis. The sequence continues at coordinate 28,188,828 of NC_065552.1, read as the reverse complement.
TTTTTTTTATAAAACACTACTATTAAGTACAGTAAAAATGGGCTGCGCTACAGGAAAATGTAGGCATAACAGCCAATATTACTATTGTGAAATCTGACAATTAGGCGAAACTCCATTTTGTACTTGTTCGCCTCTTAGTCTGATCCAATAATGTATTTAGTGTCGCTTACGCCTATAAGACAATTTTGATGTTTACGGGAATTGCTATAGATGGACGTTCGCCAGTTTGCTAGATCATAGATACCTTTAAATCTGATCACTTGATGGACCTAACTCCAAAACGAAAAAAATGTCGCTTTCGCCCATTAGTAAGATTAGCGACGATAATATCAGAGACACATGATGTTTGCAGAAGTAGATTAATAATTTCTAACCCCGTTATACACTATAAACTTGTGTGAGAATCGTATTATAACTTCCTTCAAGGTGTTTCATCGAGTTAATCATATTATACGCCAATGAAATATCTTGATTTCATGATGTGCTTACATCTTCATGGTATTGGGGCGCAGGATCTTCAGTTAGTTGTGCTTTTTTTATTTCTTCCAGTGTTTTCTTAATGATTTAAAATTGAGCATGTGACAATAAAAAACCACTCCTTAGCCGCAAATATCTGTTGGTATCGGTGTTTTCGAAATGTATTCATCTGAATTGTTGAAATATTGCTCCTCATCTGCTTTTTAGCAATCTCTGTGTATTATTTGCTATGTTTCTATGATCTCTTTCTTTCTAGACCTATATCAGTTGACATAAAAAAACGCTATAGAATTTGCTCACTATAAAGATATGTTTATGATTTTCAGAACTCGGGCTATATCTTCGGTCCAATGATGATTGTCTTCCTAGTGCGGGCTGCGTACAATTATTAGGAAGCATTGGTTTAGATGAAAATACTGACACTATTCTCTTTTTCTAGGTAGTTATGTGTGGAAAAGGATACTAAATGCAATGTATCGTAGGCCTGGTGATCAGCGACGAATCCAGAGAGGAAGTCCGGGAGATCCAGAAATCCTAAAGAGTATTATAGGCGATCGATCTTCATTCTATTCATGGACAAGTACTCTGAAGAGCTTGAATCGAAATTCTGAAAAAACGATATCTGCTTTTCAAAATACAAAATGTTATCCCACCAAAATTAATGTGAGAGAATTAAGTGTAGAAATTGATGAAGTTGAATAGGACAAGACCATCTCTGTTTTCAAAGAAGTTAGATTAAGGAAATCATACTATATGCCAATGAAACATCTTGATTTCGTGATGTGTTCACATCTTCATGGTATTGGAGCGCAGGATCTTCAGTCAGTTGTGCTTTTTTTATTTTATCTTTTCTTTCAGTGTTTTCCTAATGATTTAAAATTGAGCAAGACGCATGTGACAATCAAAAACCACTTCTAAGCCGTAAATGTCTATTGGTATTGGTGTTGTCGAATTGATTGATAGCAACCATTTTGCGAACACCGCATAATTAAGTTATCAGCGACCTATTTATTTATCTGGATTCCTCGTAACGATTTTAAACTTCTTCAAATCGATTAATATATTCAATCTTACCACCCAAAAAAAGTTTAATCAAAATCCTCTAAGAGTTTTAGGATATCCATGTTACTTATGTGATCACAAATGATATATGCTGCGTTCTCAATTTTGGCTGTTGGTAACCTTTCAACGAAAGTCGAATTAATGGTTTTAATTATCATATCTTTTTTCGACGCTTTTTTTTGTTAGTTTCAAATTATTACAAAGACAGATAGCAGCAAATTGTGTCAAAGATGATATTAACAACACAACTGACTTCGCGATAACGCCGAGAAGGCGCGCTGCTAGCTATGATACTTCAATAGCAAGTATTAATTATAATTGATGAACTAAAATGTCTTTGGATTACATGCTTCATTACTAATATGGGTTACCAGCTTTTTAGAGAATAAAAAACAAATAGTAAATTTAAATTGTATGCAGGGTGCCTCCGATTAAGTCGGCACTATTGGTATCTTTGTTAATATTTAAGATACAGGGTCGGTTAAATTAGCAAACTAGTAGGATTTTTTTTGTTGATTAAAATGGTGAAAACAGAAAAAAATTGAACATTGCTTTTTCGAGAAAATGTGAAAAATGTACTTTTGTTAAATGGAATCTGTATATTTTTACATAAATCAAAAGATAATAATTTTCTTAATAAAAAAGCTTATTTACACTAATGGCCTAAACCTAAAAATAACAAAGTTATAGCAATATTAATAATTTTGTCAAATTTAGGCAAGTTGGCTTTGAAATAAATAATATCAAGTAAAACTACTAATTTACAATAAATGAGCAAAAACATCGCCATCTTGGTCAATACATTTCTGAGCACACTTAAGCACACGTCTTGTAGCTTTTAAGATTGATCTTCTATCTATTTATCCAATTATTTGCCTAATATGTGCTTGAAGTTCATCAACGGTTCTGTATTTTTTTTATACATTTCATTTTTTATGTAACCCTAAAAACAAAAATCTAGAGGGGTTAGGTCTGGTGACCTAGGTGGCCAACGAATCGGGCCACGTGTCGCAATCCATTTATCGTCAAACAGTCTATTAAGTAATATTCTTACATCATTTAGTTGATGGGGAGGTGCTCCATCCTGTTGAAAATAGATTTGTTGCCGTCGCTCCAAGTTAACATTATCCAAATAATCTTCCAGCGCTCCAGATAATATGAGATCAACATATCTCCTTCCAGTCAAAGTGCCATCATAAAACACAGGTCCTATTACTTGGCTTCCTATTAAGCTGCACCAAATGTTTATAATAAATTGATTTTGAGGATTTCTGGGATCAGTAAGGAAAAGATTTTCTTGGGACCAATAGTGTACATTTTTACAGTTAAACATACCTTTGTATGAAAAATTAGCTTTGTAGCTCCAAATTACACGGTTTAAAATATTATCATTAGCTTCATATGCATTACGTAACCAGTTGCAAAAAGCAAGTCTTCTTTCGTTATCGCCAGGCAACAATGTTACTGGTCGATACTTATATGGCACAAATGTGTGTTTCTTTAAGACCCGCCAAATTGTTACTAAGCTCACACCGCAAGCTCTTGCTAAATCTTTAGTTGAGTTTTCCATATGAGCTTCAAAATATGCCAAAATAGAAATTTCAACATCCTCGCTTACTATAAATTGGTTCCTTCTTCTAGTTCTTTTCACACGTTTTCGTTACTTCTAAATTTTCTGTAGAGCATTAAAAAGTAACTACGGTTTGGCAAGTTACGAGTCTGGAATCTCTGGCGGTACTCTTCTAGCGCTCTGTCACTATTTTTTCGACATACAAGATAACATTCTAACATATCACATTTTTCAATATGCGTAAAAGGCATTTTAACTAATTTAGATTTTACAAAAATCACAAACTTTGCTAACATGTAACTGTCAGTATTTCTTTATTTAATAAAATATCTATGGCTACTGTCATTTTATTATGCAAACAGTGATTTACTTGTTTTGCTCTCAAAAAGTTTAAGGCCAACTTGCCTAAATTTGACAAAATTATTAATATCTCTATAACTTTATTTTTAGGTTTAGGCTATTAGTGTAAAAAAACTTTTTTTATTAAGATTCCATTTAATAAAAGTACATTTTTCACATTTTCTCGAAAACGCGATGTTCAATTTTTTTTCTGTTTTTACCATTTTAATCAACAGAAAAATATCCTACTATTTTGCTAATTTAACCGACCCTGTATCTTAAATATTAACAAAGATACCAATAGTGCCGACTTAATCGGCACCCTGATAGTCTCTCCAATTTAACGTATGTCGGCTCAGACGTGTCCCTTAAAGCAGCCATAATTTAAATCTTTTATTAGACTATTTCATTTTTGATATTTCTCTTTTGTTAAATGCTGATAATCTGAAGGTCTTTAGATAGATTTCCTATTAATTGCATGTCACTTCAACAAGTTCTATTTTGACTTTCCACATATAAACTGCTTTGTTGGTTTTTTTTAAATTGTTTTACGGCTAGTTCGATACTTAAAAATGACTCTATTATTTGGACACCAATTTATCAAATTATTTTACCAATGAACTAGTATACAAAGACGGCGAAGAACCTACCTCATACAAGTATCTTGGCCACGAAATCCGTATAAACAGAAACAATCAAACTTGCGAATTGCTTAGTCGCATAGGATTAACTTGTGCCGTATTTGGGAACTTAAGATATATATTAAAGTTAGATTTACCAATTTGTCTAAAGAGAAAGGCTTTCAACCAGTGTATTCTGCCGGTCCTGACTTATGATGCTGAGATTTTGACAATAACAAAAAGGACTGTACAAAAAATTAAAGTGTCACAGTATGCAATAGAAAGGTCAATGCTGGGACTCATCCAGAGATCACCTTACACAAACACTGACCTATGTGTATGAAAATCCAGTGTGGTTAACTTAACGCAGTAAAAATAACAGCAATCCTAAAGTGGAATTTGGCATGACACACTGCGGGACAACTGATGGATCTAGAGGATCATAGAGTGGAGGTCTAAAGAGAGCGCATACAAAAGCAGTTGATGACCACCAACTAGATGGTCCGTTGAAATTAGCCGGATCCAGACAAATTGGAAACAGGAGGAATAAAATAGGAGAATGTGGTAGCAATCAAGGGAGATTTATAGCCAGCAATGGACGAATATGGGCTGATTAATGATGATGATCTTATATATATTTTGGCAAACTTAGGCATTCAACTTTATACATATTTAGTAATGGAAAAATTTATATTGACACTGAGTTTACTTATTAGATCTTTCGTATCATGATGGGCGGTCCTAATTTTTTGAAAACTATTTGACTATATTTTATTTGTGTGATAATCCCACAAAAAATACACTCTATCAAAGTGCATTTGATATTAAGTTTTATAGAACTAATTATTAGTACAGTTGATTGTCCAGAATTTGTAATAAAATATATAATTATTTAGAACTACTCAACGTGACTGTAAAAAATAACACAATACAACGTTCTACAACATTTTTTTACAAAGATTTCAACTTACCTAGTTAATAACTTATGCAGTAGAGTCCAGATGTTCATCCAACTTCGAATTCTACGAGATCTGAAATAAAATAATTTTGATGTGAATAATGATAATAATATTTTTCAATAAGAATTATTTAGTACTGCTATTTGGTATTAAATTTAGAGCTACTTCTGGACAAGGATATTTCATAAATTAAAAAACAAAAAACTGGTTTACGTTTCCCGAAATTATATTAAAAAATCAATCTAGTGTATTTAGAAATAACAAATCTTAATGAATTTTTATGCTTTAGGATCTCATTTAAATATTACCACCAACTAATTCGTTAATTTTTGCACCTGTAATGAACGAAACTGCCGCACATGTAATCATATGCAAACGATATGTGGTAAAAAAATCTTGGCATCATTGGCACAGAGAGCACAAGATAATAATTAAAACCTGTAATTATGAGCACCGACGGACTTGCATAAATTTGCAATGCAAATGGCCGCCCATGCGATGGCGGCTAATCGATTCAAAGTCGTTTTCACATCAAACAATAATAACAACATATATATTTATCTATCAGTTGGTATCTCACTCATTTGGTTTATAGGTATTGATTAGTTACCGGCTAATGGGAGAAAATCTTGCATCCAATAAATTTTCTGTTAATTATAAAAATATATGCATATATTGGTAGAATACATGGGTAATAAATATAATTCGAAAAGGGTAATCCAATGGTAAGTGAGAATTCCTACCATTAATTGAAAAATATTAATGTTTTATAGTATAGACACTGATATTAAAAGTAGACGTCTAAGGATTCTTTGTTTTTTAAATAAGAATGTTGAAATTTGATTTGCTAATATCTGAATGACATAAGTAGGTTTTTATTTTAAAAATTACATTAGTTACTTCGTTTACATTAAGTAATACTTTATAACTAGGTATAATACATAAAACTAAATAAACCGAGAAGTAAAAAAATTTTTGAAATAAATGTTTTTTGCGCTGACTGCCTTGTTGCTAACACACAAAAATCAATTATTAATTTTCATTAGCCCAGTAGTGAGTATTTTATATGTTACATAAATACTAAGTTTAACTCCAGATTTATCGATTAATAATCTAATGGATCCAATCAAATTTAATTATTGCCCGAAAAAAAATAATTTAATGATGTCCTTGCCATTTATTTCGTTACCATCCGGTATATAAGTTGATAGTAATTTTTTTATATAGTATATTTAACGTTGTAATGAATAAAGTGAAAAATATAAAATTAGCACTGTATACAGGGCATTCACGATGAAAGGGACAAATTCATTTAAAATTCGGATATTTTTTTCTTCATTTATTTTTTATACACGTCGATAAGTATTGCCACTTTCGCGTTTTTTTAAATAAAAAAAATTCTATAAGGGGTATCTCACAAAGAAGCTATGGCATCAACATTAATTTTTTTCAAATATAATATCCTGTATATTATAACGGTTTTATAATTCTATGACATATTCGGAATACCAATATGCCTAAAGCCAATAATAATGTAAAAGCAAATATAATGTAACAGAGTTAAGATACATATGAAATTAAAACATAAAAATTTATTCTAGTTGTATTCCAACTAATGTTTAATTTGTTGTCCATTTGATTTAATGCGTCCTTTGCAATGAAAATTTTGGTTATAGGGTGTCTCAAGTAGAAACTATGACGCCAACACTAATTTCTTAGAAAGTAAGTAGACCTGATTATTTTCGGAACAGTTTCGGAACAATTTTAGAACCTACTTGGTAACGATTTGTCATGCATTTGTGAGTATAACTGTCATATTGGTGATCATTTCATAAATGATTTTTTATTAAATTGCATTTATATGAGCAAGAATGAATCGAAATACTCATGGTGATTGATTTTAGAGACCGGGTGCGTACACAAAAAGAAGTCTATAATCTATTTAATAAATTGGATGAAGAGGACCGATTGAGTGGCCCCCAAGGTCACCGGATATAACCCAAATGGATTTTTTTATGGCGCTATTTAAAGTCCAAAGTTTAATAGACTCAATATTGATGGTTTAAAACAAATAATTCGACTAGAAATTAGACTAATCGATCCGCAAGTGATTGAAAATGTGCAATTGGAACTTATTTATCGACTTTAAAACTGCATTAAAGTAAATGGACAATAAACTAAACATCAATTGCAATAAATATTGTATAAATTTCTATTTTTTAATGTCGTTTGTTTCATTAGTCAATTACGGCAAATTTGACACACCAGTAACTTTAGGCATGCTGTACAAAAAGTATTCAAAACATATCATAGAATTGTAAAACGTCATTATATGCAGAGTGTTCCATTTAAAAAGATTAACGTTGGTACTATAGTTTCTACTTGAGGTATAGAATAAAGACCCTGTATAGAAAATGTTTATTGCAAAGAACGCGCAATTGACAATGCGCATTTTTTATTGCGCAAGCGCAATTACCGTGCCTAAAAAATAAAAGAAGAAAACACCTGAATTTTAAATGAACTTGTTCCTTTAATCGTTGAATTTGTAACTTCTGAGTCATCCGGTAGATTTTATATTTGATAATTTCCGATAACTTTTATTTTAAAAAAATGTGATGTATGTAATTTGATAAACTCCGTCAGAAGTACAGTTTCCAATAGATTTTAATTATAATAGATAAACGGAACGGAGATATATCTGAAAAAAATCAGAATATTTTGGTAGTTTTCTGTCCAATATCCCCGTTTTGGTTCAAATAATCTTCATAAATAATAAAAAAATTCTGTTTTTGGTATATTGTCTTTTAAACTATGTTAAAAAAAATACAGTGTCCAATGGATTTTAAATGTGATAGTGAAATGAAACGGGGATACATCCGAAAAAAAAAATTAACAAAAAAACAAAATTTGGCAGTTTTCTACCATATATCCTGGTTTCAGTTCAAAGTATCTTTATGGATAGTAGTAGTAATAATAGTATGGGGGACAGTATCCAGCCGTAAGGTTCGGTTACTGAGATGATTACTGGTTAGAGAGATGATTTAAATCTGATGAACTGCTCGTTGCCCTTCACTCATAAAGGTACTGTCTTCCTCCTACCAAAGGTGTCCAGCGCCTCCCTGCACTCTTGAATCAATTTGAAACTGGTTCTGGGTGCTTGGATGTCCTTTAAGGTAGCCTGATTGCTGTAGTAAACTAATAATTCTGTTTTCTGAACACTCTTTGACTTTTTCCTTTATGGCCACCTCTGGAATGGCATATTTTTTTCCGCTTGAAAGAGCGTCGAATATCTTTCAAACCTCATTTACCTCTAAATCAGCAGTAGGAGTTCCTGCAAACCCGGAAGGATATTAAGCGCTGTTCTTATTTTGGTTTTCATCGCACCTGTAATACGGACGCAGGTCAGCCTTTTCAATCTAGCCGTTTTTATGCATTTGAACCTTATTGGTTTCCGTTCACTAGACCACCGAGCCATAAATTACTCTAGGTCTGATCACAGCAGTATACGGCTATTGTAGGATTTTAGGCTTTACACCTCACTTTCTACAGATTCCCTTTGAACTTGCCACAAAATGGCGACTCCTTTGTTGACGTGTTTACTCTACGTTAGCTTGCTGTCCAGTTACAAGCCTAAGTACTTGACCTCTTGCTTCATTTACAAAGGTTTCTGGTAGACTAATCAAACCTTTGAATAAGCATGCATCCGATCATATATTGGATGAATTTGCCTGTGACTAAAACCAGTTTATCATCTACATAAGCTTAAGCATAGAAAAGATGCTTCCTACTCAAGCTGTCTTAGGAGACCGTCAATGGCCAAAAATCAGAGCTTTCGCGACAGACAACTATATTAATGAGGGCACCCGTCACTTAACTCAATCTGAGCTGCTGACTCTTTATAAGGTTCAAATACGCCCTTACCTCGAGTATTGCTCGCATGTCTGGGAGCTCTGCACCCAAGCATTGTTTAAACCTGCTGGATTCTATACAGAAGAGAGTTATTCGTCTTATTGACAAACCAGAACTGACAAAGAGTCTGGATAGTCTGAAGCACAGGAGAAAGGTGGCTGATCTCTGTTTATTCTACCGCTATTATCACGGTAAGTGCTCCTCTGAGCTGGCAGGCCTGATTCCACCCAGGGCTGTTCCGGCAAGAAGGACGCGTCTAGCAGTTGCGGTTCATCAACATCGAGTCCACCTGCCTACCCCAAGGACGTCGCTGTATCGGGACTCATTCATCTGGAGAACATCTTCTTTGTGGAACGGGCTTCCACCTCACATATTTCCCGACGCATACAACCTACAGCGATTCAAGATAAATGCCCACAAATATCTTCGCGCAAGCACCACTCCAAGAGTGACATAGGACTTTCTTCTTGTGCTTGTGTTTACCATAAAAAAAAATCAAAGAAGAGTTGCACTAGCCTCATTATTGTTGATGGCCCTCTCTGATTTTTTAACTAGGATGTGTAAAATATATTACACGTGTTGATTCCTACATAGTGATGTTGCCTTTAGAATTACTTTAGTTAAATATTTGTCAATCATCCTTTTTAGGGTTTTTAGAAAGGACGTTAAACTGATATATCTATAAAACTTGGCTAGGATGTAGTCCTATATGCCCGCTTTAAGGATAAATACCACATTTGCTGATCTTTCGGTATTCGGTACATATCACATTGCACCACTGGCTCGGAAAATAGGCCTCAGTTGAGGAAGGATTATGTCCAGGCACGACTGCAGCATCATTAAGATTATTCCGATATTCATAAAACTATATTCGTTGTAAATAATCAGATAAACTACATCAGAAAAACAGTTTCTAATACATTTTTCAGAAATATGTGGTAGAGAGATAAAACCAGGATATATCCGTAAAAATTGAAAAAAAAAATATTTTGCCTGCCTTCGGCTCTATATCCCCGTCTCAATTCTAAGAATATTCATGTATGTTAATAAGATGATGTTCTCATGTAATCAGAAAAATTATTTAAAAGATAAAAATCTTCAAAGTAAATAATAATTTTTATATTAAATAAAGCTATTTACAAAAAATACCTTCTCTTTACTTTTAAGAAAACCATTTTTCTTGGTAAGTTAATACTTTACTGAGCTGCAAATAGAAATTAAGACAAAAAATAAATTCTTTTAATTAATAAATATTGATTTTAATTTTTTTAAATCAATATTAACTATCAATAAATTAATCAATAATAACTTCGTAAATATTGAAGCCACACAGTCGATATTTTTTCCGCCGATTTCGGTAGTGAAAATAAAATAAAACTCGAACAATGCGTTTGCGAGTGAGGAAAATAAAAAAAGTTTTATTTTTTTTAATGGGATAGCCAATATGGAAAATTCTCAATCGATAGTAAATTAAATTCTAAACAAGAGTTGTTATATGACCTTCCACCATAAAATCAAAATATTGATTTTGGGCCTGATTTCATATACAATGGTCGGTTGCTTTGTAAATGTAATCAAAAATAAAGTGACAACTTGAAGTTTCTGTTAAGTTAGTGTTTTTTGAAAACAAGATGCCTTGATGAGACGTGATAGAAAATTATATTGTTTGTCAAAAAAATAGTCATCAAGCTGGTGGATGTCTAGCCTATAACTTACCAGACCGAAGGTACTTTTTGTTTTTATACTATAAGTTTAGACCAAATGTATTTGTATAAAAAAAGAACTAGAGAACCGAGAAACAATTCATATTATTTGAAGCAACTCAATGTTTAAGCTTATTTTAAAGTTCATCCGACTAATTTACTTAATGATTTGAGTTAATTGCAAGAAAGTGAATTATGTTTGGAGGTTATTCTATAGATACAAACCTACACAGAGGCTTGTGCCAAGAGTTCAAGAAAGGCGCATTCAGTTTTGTCAATGTCAATGACGACTTATCAAGTCAGGCCTTATGCTAAGTTTTGTTTCTTAATTCTTTGAAATAGATTTTTTTAAACAGGAGCATGTTTAATAGAAGCAAATCAAACCACCGATGAACTTCTATGCCTAAATGTTGATTGTAGGTGCTGTATTTTATCAACGCGGTTTGACTGGTAAGCAGTACATTGAAATGTTGACAGTCACACTTTATGATTTCTTAATAATTTAAATTAAGTGGATAGAAAATAGATCTACTAACTAGTAGTACCAACAATAGATACTACCAATAAGATGGAGCTTCCATAATATTCGCCAGATTGATATCCTATTACACGACCTTTTTTACGGCCTCTGTATGCCTCCTTGATCACCTGATATAAGGCTAATTTTTTCATTTGGGCGGTATGATACTCTTGAAGATCATAATTGATGCAATCAATAATATTGATGGCAGAATCATTGCCAGAGCCACTAGAAGCGTGCTCAAAAATGCTTGAAACAAGGGGGTGATGTTTTTCAGTATTAAATTTAGAATGTGTCAATAAAGTTAAATGAACCATATTTTGTTTATATTTTGAATATTTTTCTTATTTTTCTCTTTAACGATTAAGCATGATTATGACAACTCACCTTGATAAGTTTGAAAACTCATCTATTGCTTTTTAATATTTGATTTTAAGGGGAAAAGTTGACAAGTTTTGCTTAGAATTCAATTTCCTATCGATTGAGAATTTTGCTTACTGTACTGGAAATCCCATTAAAAACCAATGAAACTTTTTGACATAACTCGCGAAAGCGTTTTTTGATTTTTATTTTATTACCACCATCGTAATCAGAGGAAAAAATACTACTAGTTTGTGTATATAACTGACTTTATAGATCCAATAATAACGAAGTTAGCAATAGTTAACTTTGAAAATTCTGTATATAATTTATCGCAACAATTGAAGTTGATTGAAATTGAACAATGGTCTAAATTAATCTCTAATATGTAACTCTTGAATATTTTTAATTAGGAATAAACATATTTTTGACGTTTTGCACAATTTATTAAATTAAATCTCGTACAATAAATAAGAAAATTTTAAGAAATAATGAGAAAACAATAATTGGTGGATGAAGCCTTTTCATACTAGATCATATTCTAAAATATATTTATACTCTAATTATTAATGTTAATAAAATACTTTTTTTACGCCACCATATACTACTCTTATCTTCAGATAAAATTTAGCCTTTTAAAAGAGATAAAGTGCTTATCTAATACATACAATAATAATAATTATTATAAATAAACAAGTAAAAGGTACGCCTGCGTCAATCGCGACCAACCAAAGAAACGAGAGCCATTAGCGTAATTAATGATTCTAGCGATAAATAGGCGAGAGGCGTGACAACTTTTGACTACGGTTCTGGTAGTCGCAAATTACACGTTCATTATTTATTTTAATCACACAACCGTGAAATTTGATAAATTATTCGAATTTTGTTGTTATTGCGTGCAAATATACTTTAACATTTAAAAACGCAACTTTTGTCATTAATTTGTCATGTGTCTAGGAAATAAAGAAATAAAATCTACAATCTTTAACCTTTCCTAGTATTTTTTTTCCTAATCGGACCTCTTCATCGTCTCGAAGACAATGCAATAATACTAAAATGTGACTTCAGAAGTGCCGCAAATGGTTCCTATTTTAACCATTTCGTGGCGCGATAAAAAGATTTACTAGTGGCGATCTTTAAAACCATCTTAATATGAGTCTATTGTACAAGAATGCCGTTTTTTAAGTCGAAACGTGAGTTTGATTGCTTGGCTGTTAGGTAATGTATTTAATGTATATAAATTTTTTAACATCATATCATATATTTGACGGGTTTCTTAATAAGAATGATATGTTTTAAATGTAAATAAAAGATTCAAAATATAATACGAATATAACAACAAATTCGATAAAACACAATTTTCATAAAAATTTATGAAATTAATAATTACTCTGCCACAATCTTAAAATTCACTCCAAAAATGCATTTTTTTTCTTTTTTTAAATGCCTATTCAACCGAAAACTAGCCTAATCTGGAGTGATGAGTTTTCTAAAAAAAATCAGGTTAATATGTAACTTCTTAAAGAAAAAGGTGCCAATCAAGAGGATTTTTATTCCCATGACGTTTATGTTTCCAGGTATTTGGTCAATGGCTTTGTTTTCACCTTTTTGATATTAGCCCTGTTGCCCATATTCCATAGACTTTGAGTTTCTATCTGTAAATCTTTATATTTGAGGTAGTTCTTTGCTTCCTTTTGAATGATGTTGTAACCAGATAAGATTGCTATGCGAGTTGGCATGTTTTGCGCTTCTTATCTTTGATTATATTGTCTAGTTGGTTTGTTTTGATGGATCTGTCTGTAAGAACTTGTTCATCCCAAATGTTGGTAACTTCCGGTGTGTCGATTACAGGGCCCGGGTTATGCTGGTACCATTTGTCTTGAAATTTGATGTTGTATTCCTTGCAGATATTCCAGTGCAGGTGTTTGGCAACTTGGTTATGCCGATCAAAATACGCTTTTTTTGCCAGGATTAGGCAGCCTAGGATTATATGATGTATTCCTATTATGGTTTCCTGGTGCGTCTGGCAAAATCTGCAGTTTGGCTCTTTGCCTGTCTTTAGGATCTTAACTTTTACCTAGTTGGTGGCTATAGCTTGTTCCTGGTTATAAGTGATTCTGTTTCCACTTTGAGATTAGCGTATCGTAGCTCTATGATAGTGTCTCATTAATTGTATCTTTCATTTTCTCTGTTACTATCAAGCCGTGGAAAGATTTCTCTGTCCATTTTTGTTCTCGTTTTTTCTTTATTTTTTTTAATCAAGACGTTCTTTTACATTTTTAACACTAATATCTATTTTCTGTTGAGCCTGATTTTCTTTGGTTTCAGGTTTACGTCTTTATCTATACGCCATGGTTTAGTACTTTTCTCCTTGTTTTAATTTCAGCTAAGTATTCAGACCCTCCACGTCGATGTCGTAGCTGGTTGCTAGGCTGATAATTAAGGTGGAGCGATTTGTTCAATTTTAAAATTCCTATATGCCGTAAAGTTGCTTTTGGTTATTGCACATTAGTATGCAAAATTTCAGATTTCTATGACGTCATCTTTGGCTGCCCAACTGACCTTGAAAATTGAACCATAATAGAAGAGCTTATTGTTCTGCTGGTATCGGAACCAGGATCCATGTATTTAAATCAGGTGAGTCATTCGGAATATTAAAAGAAGCATTTTAGAATTCCTAGAGAAAAACATGGATCTTTCTAAACTTAGTTAATACTAGTGTAAAAAATGGAATATTAAGACAAATTGACGTTTCTCTAGGATGAGGGTTTACTACAAGGGTTTGTTTGTTTCTCACATAATAAGGGTTCCAGATAAATTATTGGCAATATTTCAGCTTAGATCTTACAATCTCAGAAGTCTAACACCGTAAGTATTATTACAATTTCTTGAGATACACCTTCGAATAAGGTTTATATAAGTTGGTAAAGAAAATTAACTTCATTTTGCACTGACACATAGTTCTAATTTAAAATATGTTCTATTTATTCTCATAACTTTTGGTTTTAATACTTTTATTTCTGATAAATGTTGAAGCTAATAATCAATAATTTTAGTTGCGATCCTATAGGTTTGAAATCTTGAGTTTAGTTGTGGGATGGGATCGAAGGAATAAAAACAAACGTCACTTTATGTACTGGCCAACGTTTCGCAATAATTTTATTGCTTCATCAGGGCCCTAAGGTAACAAAAAAGACACAATAAAAAAGGATTATTATATATAAACAAAATTTAACTTTTTGGGGTTATGTTGATACCACCAAAAAAGAAAAAAAAAGAAAAACAAAAAAAAAAAAAAACAACAAAATCTTAGATTTGAATTAAAAAAAATTACACAACAAAAAAAAATGATAAAATTGCTTACATAACAGTCTGATTTTGCTTGTCATAAAAAATCATGTTTACAGGACACACAGGTAACATAGAATATATAAAATATTGTTTTTTTAACAAAAACGGTTTAAATTGATGGGTTGTATCACAGACAGTTGCTTTAAAATTGATTCTACGGTGTACAATAATAATTTAGCATCTAGCCAGAAAAACCGGGTATGCGAGAACACAATAGACGCATTCTTTTTAGTAATAAGAACCAAAACAGTCCCAAAAGTTTGCATTTTGATTTGATCTATTAGATTAAAATAAGAAGAACTTAGATTGTCTATATCCGTTCTTTTATTTACCGCATTATTATGTTTTTTTATGTTTATCATTTCAGCTAGAAGTTTCTTTTTAAAAAGCTGCTGTTGGCCCATAATTGTAGTCTTGCCAAAATTAAAATTGTGTCCTGTATTCATTTTGTGCTCAGCTAAAGCAGTAGGATTTTTTTTAAGGGCTAAATTCCTACAATCATACTCATGTTCGTATAGGCGCTGCCTCAAATATCTACCCGTCTGACCAATGTAACACACATCACACCCAGAGCAAGGTATTTTATAAATAATGTTAGAATGTAAATCAAAGGCGTCTTTAGTTTTAAGCTTCGTAAAGAAATGTTTTCTTACCTTTTACCTTTTTCACTTCTTTCTGACATTGAATACATTTTTGAAAAATTTGATGAACCAACTAGGATTGACTTGCGTAATAGGTGTATAAATATTATTACAAACCATATTAAGTCAAACAAATTTTGCAAAAATACTAACAATAATTTCAAGAAAAGTACAAGTAAAACTATACAATTTATACGTAACCATAAAGAGCTTGTAATCACGAAAGCAGATAAGGGTAATTGCACCGTAATCCAAAACAAGTATGACTTTGACCAAAGGATAGTTAATGCTCTCAATGATACTGAAACTTATAAAAAATTAAATAAAAATCCTACCATGAACATTCAAAGTAAAACTAACAAAATTATATCACAACTTTTTGATAAAAAAATGATATCGATTGAACAACAAAAATGGTTAAAAATTAATAATGGTGTCGCTCCCAAAATCTATTTTTTACCAAAAATTCATAAATTGGGGACACCACTACGACCCATAGTCTCTTTTACTGGTTCCCCTCTTTACAATTTAACAAAACTTTTGTCCAACATTTTACAACATTTTTTAATAAAAGATGAACGATATGTGAAAAATTCTTTTGATTTCGCTAATTACATTAAAGAGCAAACAGTCCCTGAAGGTTATATTCTTGTATCGTTGGATGTTGTTTCTTTATTTACTAATATACCGGTGGACCTAGTAACTGATATAATCACCCAAAAGTGGCATCTTATCCGGCCTAATACATCGCTAGACCTTGAAACAGTTGTTTTTCTTTTTAATTTTTGTATTGAGTATAATTATTTCCAACATGGTGAAAATTTCTATACCCAAATTTTTGGCATAGGAATGGGAAACTGCATGTCCCCAATATGCTCAGACATTGTAATGGCACAACTACAATATCAGTGTATTTCTGAACTATCTTTTAATGTACCTTTTTTCTGTAGGTACGTTGATGACATAATCACGGCAATTCCAAATAAAAAAGAAAACGAAATTCTATC
Source organism: Anthonomus grandis grandis (assembly GCF_022605725.1). Lineage (NCBI taxonomy): Eukaryota > Metazoa > Arthropoda > Insecta > Coleoptera > Curculionidae > Anthonomus > Anthonomus grandis. Next base: position 28,172,310 of record NC_065552.1, on the reverse strand, counting down.
AGTCTTTAATAGTTTCCATCCACGTTTACAATTCACTATCGAACAAGAAATTAACTGTAGTCTTCTATTTTTGGATGTTAAAGTCATAAGATCCACAGATGGTACCATAAAAACAGATTGGTATCAAAAACCAACTTTTTCAGAACGCATTTTAAATTATTTTTCAGAACATCCTATGACACACAAAATAAATGTAATAAAAAACCTAAAACATCGGTGCTTGAGACTTTCTAGTCCAGAATATCATAAAAAAAACCTTCATTATGTTCAGACAATTTTAAAGAAAAACAACTACCCCCTATCAATTATTAAAAAAATAATTAACGACACCGAGAACATTACTCAAAATATTACACGAAACAATGAAAATAATCAATTGGCTTATTTCAAGATTCCTTACATTAACACACTTTCTCATAAAATTAAAAAGACCATACAATCAAAATCTGATGTTATTAAAATCTCAGAAAGAAGTGAAAACTCGGTAAGAAAACATTTCTTTACGAAGCTTAAAACTAAAGACGCCTTTGATTTACATTCTAACATTATTTATAAAATACCTTGCTCTGGGTGTGATGTGTGTTACATTGGTCAGACGGGTAGATATTTGAGGCAGCGCCTATACGAACATGAGTATGATTGTAGGAATTTAGCCCTTAAAAAAAACCCTACTGCTTTAGCTGAGCACAAAATGAATACAGGACACAATTTTAATTTTGGCAAGACTACAATTATGGGCCAACAGCAGCTTTTTAAAAAGAGACTTCTAGCTGAAATGATAAACATAAAAAAACATAATAATGCGGTAAATAAAAGAACGGATATAGACAATCTAAGTTCTTCTTATTTTAATCTAATAGATCAAATCAAAATGCAAACTTTTGGGACTGTTTTGGCTCTTATCACTAAAAAGAATGCGTCTATTGTGTTCTCGCATACCCGGTTTTTCTGGCTAGATGCTAAATTATTATTGTACACCGTAGAATCAATTTTAAAGCAACTGTCTGTGATACAACCCATCAATTTAAACCGTTTTTGTTAAAAAAATAATATTTTATATATTCTATGTTACCTGTGTGTCCTGTAAACATGATTTTTTATGACAAGCAAAATCACACTGTTATGTAAGCAATTTTTTTTTTGTTGTGTAATTTTTTTTAATTCAAATCTAAGATTTTGTTGTTTTTTTTTTTTTTGTTTTTCTATTTTTTTCTTTTTTGGTGGTATCAACATAACCCCAAAAAATTAAATTTTGTTTATATATAATAATCCTTTTTTATTGTGTCTTTTTTGTTACCTTAGGGCCCTGATGAAGCAATAAAATTATTGCGAAACGTTGGCCAGTACATAAAGTGACGTTTTTTTTATTCCTTCGATCCCATCCCACAACTAAACTCAAGGAAGCTAATAATATTTGGTAAACATCACAAAACAAAATCTCTGATTTAAGTAAATATTAAAAGATTTTTAAATATTTAAAATTAAATAGAGAATTGAAATAACTTTAATTGATATAATTATTATTTTCATCGCTCGTTATTTCAACTTTCACCTTGCTGGTGCAAGAAAAATATTACAAATAAAGCTTTAACTATTATACGCAAGAATAAGCAAAATATTAATATACGGATAGGTATGGATAATAACAGCGTTTCATGAAAAATGCTGAAAACTATTTAAACTTTTAATCATTCGAATTGATGATTCCTGCTTAAGTAAATGTATTTTCAAATGACAATAACCCGAATATCACACATTAAATAATATATTTTTTAAAAAAGAACTCTCTAGTTTGCAATATCTTAATGAAATATTTCTAAATAAGTAAAGGAGAAGAGGTTCAGTATTTTTTATGGGGATTATAAATAATAATGGAAAAATAATCATACACAAAGACATAGAGGAAGAAGTAAGAACAGGTACCAGTGGTATATACAGAACAAAAGTCAACATTCAATTCACAATTGAACTTCAGTTTCAATTAGTTTTTTACATTAACTTATGTTAAAAATGCTTACCTTAAGCAAACAATTAAAATTGATTAGCCTGAGTATAAAAATATACGGGGTGACAAAAAATTGCAATATTCCATTCGTCCTAAAAACCTTATTCTCTTATCCACATAATATATAGTAATATCTAGGTAAATTAAAGTCTAAATAATCTAAAACACAGTAAATTCATTACCTTAAGGCCGGTTTCATTGCAAGCAACCTGTTTGGCACAATATTTATTACAAAAACCAAAAAAAAATTGATTGGAGACAGACAGACGCAATAAATCCATAATTTTTTTAATCGTTTTCATATTCACCGTCAGTATCCGTCAGGTTCTTATCTGATACGATCAGAGACATAGTCACCTTTACGTGGGCACGACTTTTGAATTTTAATTCTATTATAAATAAAATGAATCCTTTAATTTTTCTCTATCAAATTATAAGTACCAATAAATTAAATTGTGACCCACGAAATATGATTCACACGATGGTAATTAGCCAAGAGCGTGCTTAATTGGCCACGGTTTTGAAACACTAATCCAGTGACACTAATAACATCAACAAATTAAAAAAATTAATGGCTTTATATTATAATCACGTTATAAAATTAATGGGATTAGAATAATTCATATGGGAATTATGGCTATGAGGCAAACTTTCGTTTTACTTACTAACTGATGTTGGCTGTCGTAATCCTGTATATGCCACTTTGAAATTGGTATTTTCCCGCCACAACGATAACACGAGGAGAGGACACGATATTTACCGAATTACCTTAAATAACAACTGAGCCACACAAGTCGAGGTATCAACAGAAGTAGTACCTGTGGAGTGTAAAGAGGGTATAGAGGGTGGGCCACTAAGAAGGACCTTTCAGCTCGCTTTTGTTGCTTGTCAAAAGGTTTAACAGATTTTTATTTTCTGTTTGTCGCTTCCTTTCCGGTAAACAGCTACTAAACAGGGGAGTTTTTGGATGGTAATAGGGTATATTATGTAAAAGTAAATACTTCATAATGTTGAAGATGTTCAATATAAATTGTGAGGTCTAGTTTTATAGATTTTAATTTGGTGGTTTTAGATAGTGAATAGGCACGATTTTGCTCTTAACATATTCTGAAAGTTGACTAGTAAAATTACACAGCCGCCTGGAGCACAGGGTGCAAATGACACCACTCTGCAAGCCTGTTTATAAATATATGATAATATTCTTGTTAGCATAAGGTGTACTATAAAAATCTTTGGGTATTATAAAAAATTTAAAAAAATCAATTTTAACGAAGACAAAAACGCCAAAATCTGCAATCGTTCGTATATCGAATTTTATTACAAACCTTTTGCCCTATAATCCTAAGTAATAAGGATAATGGTCGGTTGACTTACAGACCACTACAGACTACACCTTATAAATGACAGAAAATCTTAGAACATTGAAAGGCTAGAATTAGTAAACAACAACTTTGTTTAAGTTCAACATGTGCACAGGGGTAAGGGGGGTGTTCTGTTTACAAACATAATCATTAGTTCTCTGTTGTCAAGTTTACACGCATTTTCAAAAGAGGATATTTTCAGCTAAATATTAACATAATTATATAATAATGTTTTTTTAATTTATTGATGTTGAATTTGGATTAAAAATAAAAAGTAGAAATACATATATGTTATTCTATGCGTTAAAATAACATCTTCAAAACAAAATAAAAATTATTAACATTCTTATTCCTAAAACCGCTTCAAAAAAATTTGAAATGGCAACGCCGCAGATAAAAGCTGATGTTATCCTGCGAAATGTCATCTGGACAAGCGGCTTTGTGTTTACATTCGGCATTGATGAAGTTCTGTGTTTACCTTTAGTTTTTGGTTGAAAAAGGAAAAAGGTTGAGTCATTTCAGTGTTTTTGTGAACTCTTACGATAGTAAAAACATAACATAGTTAGGAGGTGCGACAATAAATATCTACAGATAGCAGTAGGACTTTCGTGTATAAGACAACTACATCCCTTTAAACTAATTTAACCAGTTAAAAAAATAAGCTTCATTTTTTATATTTGTATTATTCTAATTGTTAGTCATTTATTGCTTTCAAAATTATTTTTAACAAAATAGGAAAATCCATGGCAACTTCACCAGAACATTTAAAACAACTACAAGATAATTAAAATCAATATTTAGCACTTAGCACGTTGGTGTTCTTTCCTTGCTCACAACTGATATACTAATAGCAAAATAGTCAGTATTTGACCGAAAAAAATTTGGGCCGTGTGAAAAAAGACCAAAGGCTGAATACAAAATGCTGATGTATTTAGAAAACGCAGTCTACCAATGGCAATGAATTTCTGTTCAACTGATTCTACTTAAAAACTTAACGTCTAGTGTAAATGTTTCATTTTTTAATGTAAATGTTGGTTGTGTCTGTCCTTCTGATGTGAAAATTGTTACCCAAAACTTAAAGACTTAAAAATCTGAAGATATTTACTGTATAACTCTATTTGTAATATATGTCGTCCTTATATTTGTTTATTTATTTATTTATCACATTTTAAAAATAAAAATCAATGAAATTGTGATCACTAACAATAATAATTTTAAATAATATTAACAAAAAATTACAAAATATTCACAATTGATCATGATAATTGAACTTGACCTAAACTAATCCATGACACTAAGACTTAAATTGAGAGAGAGAGAGAGAAATGCCATTGAAGTCACAACCAACACTAATGCCAATTATTATACACACAATTTTACCAATTATTATACATATAGTTTGTTTGATGATGAGAGATCTGGAAAATAACATTATTTCTAGTGTTTCGGCTTAGAATTCGGAATTTGATGCTGCTCAAAAGATCAGGATAGTGTAACTCAGCCTAAAATCAGTTTAAATAATGTGCATAAATCAGAAACTTTTGATCACTTTCCAAGCTCCTTACATTGCATTTTGTCCTCATATGTCTACTGTTCTCTAGGAATATGAAGCCTAAACCTACAATATCTCAGAAACTTATCCTTCATAGCTTCAATCCTGTCAATATGCACCTGGTAAAACAAAGACCACGCAGAGGATGCATGATTAAGCAATAACTTTACTAAAAAAATATAGAAAATTCGTACTGAAGACACAGATGGTTCATCAGAATTGCACAAAATAAAACCCAACAAGCACAATCCTCTAGAAAAAAGTAAATCAATGTGGAAGAAATGAGATCATACTCTCTAAAACCATCCCTAGGTCGGCAAAGACATTGACGCCGCACAGTAGAACGAGGCAATGTAAATAGGTGGACATTGGCGATTTTTAAAAATCATGATTTTCTCCGACCTATTTTATATTTTTATAATATAAACATATTGTTATTTTTAGAAAATACCGCCATATGGTTTTGGCTACATACACGGTGGAAAAAATTATGTGATTTCAATGGTAAAGTCTATATTGTTAAATATGACAAAATATTAACTATTTTTTGGTTCCCCAAAAAAAGGTGTTTTAGAAAACTCACAATTTACACTTTGAGGTCTATTGAAACTAATATATCTGAGAATCCTAGAGTGTATAAATATTGTTTTTGTACTATCACTTTTATCTGTGGTACGATATTTCTGTTATTGATGATTTTGTTTCTCAATTATTAAGTTTTTTGGGGTTTTAAAAAAATGGCTTCAATTGGCTAAGCTAAAATTAGGCGTTTTGGTAAGATCAAACCTTACCTAAGTAATGCCAACAAATATTGGCTGCGACCACTTGCGACCCCGCGAAATAATCGCGTATTACGCTTAGGGTGCATAGGACAGCTGAATTCAACGATTGTGTAGACTAAGAAACCTTTCTAATCACAGAGATACAAAGAATTGTTACAAAAAATAGGTTTCAAGATACGGGGTGGTGTATATTTTGAATGTATTTTTAGTTATACAGGGTGTCCCAATATGAAGGTACCCAACTTTCAAATTTTCAATGCGACATCATGTAGTTTTATGGATTTTTGAGTTCTATGCAAAATGTTTAACAAAAAATCTTCTTTATTTGATATTGATGTTTGAAAATTTCCGGATTTTCAAGCAACATAGGTATCTCGAAAATGGGTTAAATTAGCCCGAAACGTCTTTGAGGCTCCCATCTTTCAACAGGCAACCTTTCAGAAGAAGCAGCAGAGGCGAGGAATAAACATTTTCGCCATTACAGAGAGTTCCACGCAAACAAAAGTAGTAGGATATTTACAAACGAAGATATTTTACATAATCTAATTTTCTCATCAGATCCATTCATATCCACCATAAGATTAAAATCTGATAACAAAATACTAACTATCATGACAGAAGAGGCTCTTTTCTTGATTAATTTGAAAACTAAATTTATTTAGCTAGTTTCTTGTTATTTGTTTGTTGTTATGTTATGAGAATAATAGGTATAGTATACTTTAGGCAAAAATGTAAATTGTCTTTGTCAATTCTCTCTATTCTGATTGAACATCAAAACCAGTGAGTGAGTGCTAGTTATTAAACTCTATTGCTCTTGGAAGAAATAATAAAATATTAACTCTTCATATGTCAAAACTATTTACCGTATGTAATAAATGATTAAAAAAAAAGAAGAAATTTTGCCATTTTTTTTTTTACTTTTGTATAAATAATATCAGAAATCGAAAATAATTCTCTTGTAGCACTTTGTCTTCTTGTAGCGTCCGCGTCCTTATCTAGCGTTCTCAGAATTTTAATCGTAGGTTCCGGTTCTTGCCAGCAATCAGTTTTTGGATTTTTCATAAGAGGTCCTCATGAAATTGAGTCTTAATAAGAAATATTTAATTTTAAATAAACATACCGAGTTGCAAATTACTGAATAGAAAATAAAACGGTCATTTCAACAATGTTAGAATCGTTTACGGCTATAAGAAAAAACAAAGTTGATGATGGTTGACAGGAACCGAAACGTCGAATTGGAATTCTGACAGTACTACCTTTTAAAGGTAAAAAAACTGCTACACAAAAGCATTTCTCGTTTTTTATAAACCTTTGACATACAGTCGTTACGGTAAATATTTTTAAATCGTTACGGTAAACCTACAATCCTAATCTCCCTGTACTCTGTATTACGTCAATGTTTTAATAAAAAAAAAAAAAAATTATACTGTTATCAAACAAAAATCACTAATTTAAAATAATAAGACCAAAAAGTTATTGCTAATGTCTGGGTTTTTCTATACTTCGATCTACTGTGCGCCGTTCAGGTGTGTGGAGTTTATATAATAATTATATATTATTGGTGTCACTAATAAGGATCTTCAACACATTACACTATTTATGTAATAAATAATTAATTAATTTAGTAGAAAAAAATTGTTATAAGGTGTGTATAAATGAACTTTAAAGCCTTAGCATTTTAAGCTTTTTAACTAATATGTCTGTTCAATTAATAAATGTCAGAGATAAGTATTTTTATGGTGCATACTTTATACGTAAATATTCTACTTGGTTGGAATTTTTAAAGTTTTAATGCATACATCTCTAAGTCACTTTCACAGCCTAAAAACACCTTTTAAAAAGACAGTAAGAAAGGTGTCTTTTACGTATTGACTGGTAAGTCGATTCCCGAACCTTTCACTCAAGCCATTCACATACGGCAGGGACAAAATAGGTTCAGAAATATATTAATGTAAGGCAACTTGCTTCCTAGATAATATGCTTTGAGTAAGTACGTCTTTTCATCTGAAATAAAAACAACCTAATAAGTTTATCCAAATACGATAGAGATAGTATCAAATACTGGTAATATCAAATGCTCTGCATATGTCAAAGAATACTCTTGTCTTCTTTTCATGTCTATCAATTTAATATTGCGAATCAATCAATTTGGCATTTTTGATAAAGCAATTTAGGGTATATGTTTATAAGAACTTTATAATTATGCACAAATATGGACCAATATATTTAACGACCATTTCGAGAATTTTGTTCATTATATGTTTGTATATAAATTGCTAAATTAATTATATATACTACTTGTATAATTAGAAATAAAATTAAAATACTAATGCATAAATTAATTGCTAATAACTTGAAGCTGCCTTGAAATTGTAAGCAATTTTTCATATGTACTTGCAATACCTTTTTTTGCGAGTATATCTAAATGCAACATATTATAGGTAACTGAATAATACCTACTGTCCTATTTTCCACCAGTTTATCCAATGTTTTGAATTCTTAAGCTGTTTATTGAATTTGTTGAAAGTTTACACAATATGTTTTTAGATAATAACGAGTTAATTTTTTCAACGTTATATAAAATTATGTTTTATTATATTTATTTTATACTTGTAATTTAACATTATCTAAGTATATTTTATTAGCAGGTCTTATAAGTTTATCACCAGTGGACATTTTTGATAATGTTATTTTGTATTATTAGTCACTACATTTAAGTGCAGAATATAATTTTTGAATATCTTCTTCGTCAAATCTAGAGTATTATTATATCCTTACTACGTTTACATAAAATAATTGTAGGAAATCGAAATTTTAAATTAATTAAGTAATTTTATTTTTTATTTGTTTTACTTTAGACTTTTTGTTTTATATAACAGCTACAAATTAATTTTTCTTAATATTATCTTAGAATATTCTTTTACTTATTTTTGTAATTTTTTTAGATAAGAAGAACTATGTGAAAATCTATTAGTTAATTTTGCTTATATTTTGTAATATTAAAACCATTTCGGGAATTAATTAATTAATAATTAATTTGATTTCATGGATTGAAAATAACCAAAACATAACGTAATTTTGATTATTTTTAAATTAACGAATGTAAACTCCAAGCATACACTAGTATAAATACAATGAGAATGAAATTATTTCTTAATAAATTCTATTAAATGAACAAGAATTTTTGATAAATGGCAGCAATGTATATCACAAATAAAAGCAACAAAGTTACAGTTTTTATACATAATACAAATAGGATCATTCTAAAGGATATGGGATCTATGTAAAAATAGCTTCTACCCTTAAGCGAGGAATGTAGAAGATATATGATAGATAAACTATCTATTAGGAAAACTAATTGAGTGCACCACTCTATGCTTAGCCTGAGATTCAACATTAAATCCTGACCGGTAAGTTCCATCTTCACAGTAAGCCATCCTCACAGTAAACATGACATTGCTGCTCATGATTCAAAACAATAGAGCCATACTCAAGCCTCGATCTAAAAAAACTATAAAAGAAAATTATAATTGCTGATAAGAAGTTCCTTATCACAAAATCTAAAAGCTGGGACTTTCTCAAGCGAAACATCACCAATTTTATGGTCATAATACATAGCTTTCTTAGTTCCATGGTACGATACAACATAACATTTTATCGTATTTAAGCTAAGTGCGTACACCAGTCTCTTAAAAAGTTAACACCCTGCTGCAAAAAATGTCACTCCTCAAGAGTGGCAATTCTCCAAAAAAAATTCAAATCATTGGCGTAGGTTGACCTGTAGCAGGGAATATTATTTATAAGATCGTTAACAAGTAGGTTGAAAAGAAGTGGTCTAAGATTAGAATCTTGAGGTATACCAGAAGTTCGGATGAAGCTGTAAGATTTAAATTCACCAATTTCTATAAATTGCCTACGACCATTAAGATATGAGTGAAGAAATTTTAGGTGAGTGTGTGAAAATCTAAAAAGATTAACGAGTTTTTGTAGTAATATTCAGCGTTTTCATTTCAAAATGAATCACCCTTAATAAATTCCTAAAAAAAAAACACGTCAATTTAGATGTACAGGAGGATGTTAAATGGTAAATCGGTTGACAATTGGCTGATGTGTCACACGATGAAGGTTCTTATTTGACATAAGTTAGATGTCAAATAGGAACAAATGTTTGACTGAAGTTAGCTGGAGGTGAGGAGATGATTGACAGAAGAGACGTGTGTTTTTTTAACAAATTATTAAGGGTGGTTTGTTTTAAAATGAAAGCACTATATAATGAACAATTTGTCAAAAGCTGCTTCGCTAAAGTCAGTGTAAATAGCACCTAGTTGACCTTTTTCATTTAGAATTTTGCAAGCTTTAGGAGAAAAATAGCAAAAACACAAGATCTACAAGAGACGAATCCCATGCTGATCAACTGAAATTTGAAAACAAATTTTGGTGAAAATGTTGTGATAAAGAATGATCTCGAGAACTTCAGGAAAATTACAAAGAACTGATTTAAGTCGATAATTTTTAATTAAGTTGGATACTTTTATGAACAGGACATACCCAAGCAACCTTCCACCGCTCAAAAAACACGCTAGTTTTAAGTATCAGATTAAAAATAGGACACAAAGGATATGCAAGTGTGTAAGCACACTTCTTTACAATACTACTAGGAATGCCGTCAGAACTAGCAGTGGGTTTATTCTTTAAAGACTTGGTTCCGTTTAAAATACCATTAGATTACTAGAAAGGAAATGTTAATGAAATAAGAGTCACGTTGTATTAAAATGTTGAAATGATAAAAGTACCGAGTCGAACTAAATGCTGTAAAAAATTGAGCAAATGCTGAAGCCATACGTCGGTACTTACTGAAAACCATTCTTTATAGTATTTATGTATTTATTTGAAATTAAAATTCTTCCCGGCCTTTTTTTATCACATCAGAATAAGATCTAATTCCTTCATCATGAAGAGCCTCGTTAAAACTAGTAATTGCTCATAAATCATTCTCACGATAAATTTACGCGAGTTAATTTCCAATATTATAAGTGGTGACATGCTCTCAACCCAAAAACCCTCTTGACCTGGAAGAATAAGAGTTTTGAACTGAATGCAAGGCAGACTTCCAAACTAAACACGGGCAATTTGAGCGTATATCAGCAGAGGTTAATGAGAATTTTGTTCTACAAACATTAAGAGTTAGTAAATTTACGTTTAATCATTTTTTTAATAATATGAAGAACAATTTCTGTCCCACTTTTACCCAAGGACACTTTACCATCACCAAAGACACATTTACACAACTGTCTGCCGATTGCTGTATCTTGTGCGTAGAATATAACTTTTCCATTTATTAAAAGGTGTGATACAGTTCCCTGAGAGATACCTGTTTCTACAATCTTACAGGAACTAATTATATGGTTAAAAATGACTTTCTAGCTTGTGTTCTAAGCTACTCCTATTATGAAATCAGGTGATGGAATCAATTCTGATATCAGGAATTTTTCCTGAGGAAAAGGTGAGGTTAAAATATGTTAGAGTGGTTTTAGCAAATACTGATAAACAAATTTAATATGTTTTTAGTAATGCAATGCTCTCCAGAAGATGAGCCTTTCTTTAAACAGTTAATTGATTTTCTTATTTCCTGGTGATTGGCAGGATTTAGTAAAAAAGTTTTTGTAATATTTTTTTTATTTCCTGTATACGCAGATAAGGAGTATATATAAATACTTTTGAATTATATTTACTTCTAACACTTTTATGTATTCCAACCCTTTTATTAAACAAAGGACGAGACGCTACTGGCAAACAACTTGTATTTAAAATACCCAGTAGGTATCGTCCGTTTTACGTAAAAACCGTAACACCATCTTTGTAAAATATCAAAATAATCATGTTTCCATTCTCTATACAGAGTAGCACAAAAGTTGCCCATAATGCCTGTAACTTTTTATTTTGTTCCAAATTATTTCCCACGTTTCTACTTGCATGAGTCATCTCTGATTTACTTGGAAGCCAATTTTGTTTTTTAAATGTAATACCTTTGTGATTACATGTCTGGATTCTACGGAGAAAACTATGATGAAAAACAAAGTGGTTGGATAAGATCATTGAATTTAATTACATTATATAAATAATTAAATTATATAAAGATTAATATAAATAGAGCAATTTTTATTAAGTCATATCTATATTCATGATCTTGCAAAATAGTTTCCAACATCAAAAAGTATCAAATAAAGGCAAGTTTAATGCGATAACTCCACAAAAAATCGAGCCTTTACTTTAGAAGTTTCTACAACAATAAATCATCAAGTAATATAATGCTAGTATCTCTGACAAATTGGGGTAGTCCATAAAAACCGTGAGACAATTGGCTTGGTTTACACCGGAAAGAAAAAAAAATATTCGAAATTAAATATGAATGTCATTGAATATTCCTCAAATTTAAGTAAACTGGTCGTAGCTAAAAATCTTTTTATAATATAAAAACCCCAGAACTAAATAAATACATTTTATAGATTAAATGATTTTTTTTTAATTTCATCTATTCAAACAACCTTTAATTTATTAAGTTTAAAGAAATCTTATAACAGTACTTTTAAAAAGCTCGCGAGTGCGACCAAGGTTATTAATTTACACTTGAATAAAAATTGCAATTTTCCAAAAAACAAGTACTTTATTGAGTCTTTGATAAAATAGTCAATTATCTAATGTTTTAATAACTTTTGAAACATTTAATAACTAATTATAAAATTGCATAGGAAAATTTATTTTTTTACTTAGACCATAGTTTTAGAGAAAACCAAAAATTTAAAAATAAGAGAAAAATTAATATTCAGTAAAAGAAGAGTTGATACTTTTGTCGAAAATTTTCAATTTTTGTCTCGTTAATTATTATTCTGGTTCAAGGTGGAATTGCATATACAGATAAGTTTTTCGTGTTTTAGAGAGATTTAACGGTCCTAAGATTTAATTTTATTACCTGGTTTAAAGAGTAGAGTAGATTTACATTCCTCTCTTGTTAGTTTCTCTTTGAAAGACAAATTCTCTAAGATTATCTATAGGGTGAGCAAATTTGGTTGTTTTTCAGGAGATTTAGAGAAGTAAAGTAAATACTAAAAAAGTGAGCTTGATTGTAGAAACACTAACAATAGTATGAACAATTTTTTTTTACTTTGTCTGCTTACGAAATGCAGAGAAAAATTTAAAAAATTGTCAATTTGGTTTTTATTGTTTTTGGACTTAAAATTAGAATAAAAGATTTAGTTTAATAAATAAATTTTTTTAAACGGGATAAGGTTAAAACTTTTATTTTTATTAATTTAATTATTTTTATTTTTAAATAGTTTTCGTTTTTTAATTATGAGAATATAATATAATACTTGTGACTTATCTTTTGTAGTGTCAGTGCATATTCTTTCACACAACATTATTGAACGATTTATATTATTAGTGTTAGTATCCTTAAGAATCCTAATATGCCATATAAGAATATAGACAATTGGGACATGATTAATGTTTACATCACATACATATGAAGTACATATAGATACTGGATATTTGGAAGAGAACTGCTGACTGTCTTCTTTCTAAAATAGAGGGACAGAATTGTTTAACTACGCTAATGCGTATTAGATTACTAGTGGACTGAACTAGTATACTTTTTATATTGTTCAAAGGACCACTGCTTAATATTAACAAACTTGTACATATAAAAATATGTATTACCTAGCTTCCAAAATGGAGCAGTTTACAGTATGGCAGGTATAATCCATAGAATGTCTTTGCTATCTTTAGGTATAATTAATTTAACCTTACTTATATTCACTTTTGCTCCTTAACATTTGCTCGCTTCTCAAATACTTTAACCTATTTCTAAGCAGAGACTTTCCGAAGTGTCGACTGTGTACTACAACTCGTACACGGGAAATTGTTCACCTAGAGTCTGGAAGAAGGGCTTTAAAAATTAATATAATAAGAATAAATACATATTAATACAACATTGAGGGATAGGTACATAAGAGGACCGTGTTATAACATATAAATCATAATTATTAATTTACTAATTATTATTTAAATATTAATTTACATAAAATGTATAAAAAGTACCAGATCAAGAACATCAAATTAAGATCATCCGTATTTTGTGACAATCATTTAATTTTTATGTCCCCGGGATTATGAGAGAAGAATATTGTTTTGTAGATGGTATCTAGCTTAATCTGAAAGAAATAAATATTTTGTAAAAATGAAATATGGAACGATAAAGCTTACGTCACTAATTGTTTAACAGGCATAAGACTCATCACTAAGCTGACCAAAACAGACATAAAAAATCGATCGATTCGAAAGAAGAGAACTATCCAGAATTAAGGACTAGCATGGACAGACTTTTGGAACAACTAGCAGGAATTAATATAAGCTCTTTTTTTAATGGAAATAAGTTGTCTTACATTCACTTTAAAGAAAATAGAAGAATATTGGATGACAAACCGTAGGCCCAATAAGGAAGTTACTAGGAGGGTTGACAAGCGTATAACTTTCACAGAGCTACCTGAATTATAATTTCCTCCAGAAATGGATCGGTACTAACGGCCAAATCCGGTAGCTTCCGTGTTCACCGGATTCGAGTCCTTTTAGACTTCTTTGAGTTATATTATGGGAATTTCTTAAGTAAAATTTACCGCTTGTAACATGAAATAATTGAAGAGTTTTGGCAACAGGTTATTTTTATATTTAGTGCCATAAAGCGGTTGCACATCATTCTGTTCTGCTATCATTAAGTGAGAACGGAAAACCAAAAAATATAACTGTAAATAACTGTTGGTCGTCTCTCTTTAACCATACCCGGTATAAAGGACATTCTGTTCCAAAAAGACATTTTTGAGATTTGACATAAAAAAGTCCAAAAGCCACAAAAACCTAATTGACCATTTTTCAATTCTCTCCTGTATTTCGTTTGAGCATAATATTGTTAATGTTTCCAAAATATGGCTCATAAGTCATATATGGAGGTAGTCTATAAGAACAACCAACTTTGTTCACCCTGTATAGCCCTACCTATAATTTAGTTATGTCTGAATCCTTAGTTTATTGTAATTTCACTAACAGCAACATTTTTATTTAGTTGATTAATATCAGTTTCCAGATACTTTCAATCAAGAAAGAATCAATATTTAATTCATTCATTTTATCTTGTTGTCAGTGTAAACCAAGTCAAATTGGCGGTGGCTTTTTAAAGGACGATTATGCTTTAAAACTAGAGACCCTTGACATGACAAATCACTTTTCTTAAGAAAAAGTGTTTACACAGATGACTGAAATGGAGTAGATTAGTAGTAGAATGTTTAGGTTTTAACGAATAAATATGACGTAGCGAGTGACGTAATAATTTGAAAATAAACATTTCCAGCATAGAAGTAGCGCACCGACAGAACTATGTAGCATTATATGCTATTACAAGGCATGTATTAATTATAGTCGTTCAGGTATTCACGCCTAATTACTTCATGTAAAATATGAATGAAAAAAGTAATTATACGAAAAGCGACATAGCAGCTATTTTATGTGATTTATTTCTGGCGTTTGGCACAAACAACCAGAATTTTTACTGTACTGAATTAAACGCATACCACTGTGCAATCTCCCATAAAAGATTTTAGGGTCTGGGTATATTAGGGAAAACTAGAGAAATTTTCTGAAAAATTCTTAAAGAATCAGTTTTAGATTTCTCATCTTGCGCCTAATCACAAAAGGTAAATTTGTATTTTTTAAAGCATCTGCCAAAATCTCAACTTTCTCGAAGTACATTAATATAACTAAGCTTTTTTGAAGTGTCTAAGAATCAAAAAAAAACATTAGAAATCTGCGTGATTTATTCTTTTTCATAATGTCTCTATACAAATGCCAGTATTTCATTTGCCACGAATGCTTATAACATTTTGTTGCACTCTCGCCTCATGCTTATTTTATTCTTTCCTTATTTTCTTCTTTTCTTTTATCCCATTGAATTGATGAATGTAGACAGAGGGCTGTTGTGCATATAGGTTTCCTGTAGAAGTACTCGTAATTCACCGAAGATTATCAGAGGCTAATGGCCTTGGAGAAGCTAATGAGGCTCCCTGGTCTGAGAAATCTTATGTCGCCGGTAAACTATTTATTATTCTTCTAGATATTTAAATCTAGCGTGTGTGAGTTCTTCTCAGATGACGCGGTCTGTAGTTTATGCCTCCTCCAAATATAAACGGCATTTGAGGTTATTCGCAATATACTGGAGGTGGCATCTTAAGTGCCTATACCCAGTTAAAAGACTCCTCTTTAGCCAAATTTTGCATCTTTCTGTGCCTTAGCCTGTTTTATCCTAGGTGCTTCCGTTGGGGTCTCTCTATTAAACAGATGCGGCATTTATTGATACAACAGCTATACAGTTTGGTATGCCGATTTTAGGTTAAGGGGCATATCGGTAATTTCGCGGATACTTGTGTAGCAATAGAGTTTTTTTCCTCGTTACCAGTACTGTCTGAATAACCAGATACCCAGATCCTGCAGCTAGTTTCTCTAGGACCTTTATAAACTCCAGTACAAACTTGAGGCTCTCTTTTGAGCACTAATAATATCATTTCGCAGTTTCGACTAGTCGGTGGTCAGCTAAACCCATTCAGGCTTTTATTCTATTCGATGGAAAATATTTATTATCAAGCACACTATTTTCGATATGAATTCATCAACATTTGGTGTGATATCTTTGGGGATTTTATTATAAGACCCTTTGAATTACCAGCAATGCTAGATAGAGAAAGTTATAACACTTTTTAAGAAGTAATCTATCCATTCTTTTAGAATGTCTCTTTTTAATTAAGAGTTGTTACGAGTAAGTATATGCACGATGCTACATAGGCACTATACTCACTGGAAGTAAGAAAGTACGTAGACGCGTTTATCCTATAAATGGAGCGGTAAAGTTAATGAATAAAGGATCTTAACTGATTCTTATCTAGGGTCTACAGTCGGGGGCTCATTTATCGTAAATAACTGTTAGGAATTCGAGTAAAACCACAACTTTAGTATCTATTTTGATAATGTTAAATATAAAGCATTTAGAAGTTTAAGGCTTATAACCATGGAAAATTGAAAGGCTAGAATTTGCATTGCGTGAAACTATGGACAGTTTGTTTTCTTACAACATCTCTGATGCAATGATGCCAAATGTTTATGTAGAAGTGGCCAAAAAATACTTTATAATATTATAAAAATTTGTCAGGCACAAAACAGTTCTACTGTTCCTCTTTAATAAAACATAAAGTATTTTTTTAAATAAAATATGATAAGATATTATATAGATTATTAATAATAGATTATGTTTTCAATTATAAACATTATTGCCGTTTATAAACCCTTTGTGCGTTTTTTTGCCGTACTTCATTAGAGTAAAGCTGTCTAATAAAAATCATTTCTATGGAAATTAAATCTTTTATAATTATTATAGATTTCTTAATAAGTTTTTATTCTGGTTTATTTCTAGGGTCCCTATTCTACGTTTATGATGATGATTCTCCCTTGATATCATGTTATGACAGTATCGGTATTTACTTGGGAAAAGATTGGCTTGAATCGCCTTTTTCTTAAATCGCCTTTTGCTTGCGGTATTACTATTCCAATTTTTTTATAAGCAGTTCTAGGAATAAGAATATTAATGGTAAATAAGTAGTCCATTCTTGCAGTGGACTTAATAGTTAACTAAAAGTATTTCGGTCATCCTTCACTATTTATATATATTATATCTACATGTATTTAAAACCATTAATCCAACATCTTTCGGACATAGAAAATGTCCATAATCAGGTATTATATATACAGGTAACAATTAAGGGATTCTGCCAGACTTATACGTCTAGTGCCTCAGACAAGGTTAAATGGTTGAAACGAAGAAAATTAATAAAAATTGCATATTAAAATACATATGAATGGGACAAAACTCGGGTTCATTATAACCTAAAACTACATAATTAAAACAATAGGTCAATAATCTCCTTAATTGTTATAAACTATATAATTCCCTATTGATAGTCATTGTCTATGTGCAAAACATGTTGGATTAATGGTTTTGAATAAATCCGTAGCCGAAATACTTTCAGTTACTCATTAAGAATAATATTATTTTTTTTAAGATGTTATTTTTGCGCTAGGAATAAGATATATCTATTTATACTTTTTATTTTTAATCCAAAACCTAATACCAATGAGTTAAATTAGCATTATTATATGTACATACATACATACACATGTACATACATAGTACATACATACACTATGTACATACATAGCCGAAACGTTCCTTTTTTGAAAATGTATGTAAACTTGACAACTGAGAATCAGTGAATATGTTTGTAAACAAAACACCCCTCTCTTTATCCCTCCCTTTGTCTTTAAGCACATTGAAAGGTTTTTTTACTAATTCTAGTCTTTCAATGTTCTAAGCTTATAACTGATATAAGGGCTGTAAAATGCCTTTATAATGCTTTGTATAAAGTGTTCTAGAATATTATATAGTTATACATACAATATTCCAGTATATATGTAATAGTATCTTGCCTATTCCTCTAATACAGAAAGAATTAAAAAAAAACTAAAAGAGAAGATACAAAATAGATTTACTCTTCAAATACTCCTTTACAGTTCAAGATATTGCATATGAGATAAGACTGTTTCTGTGAAGCACTTAATATCATATATTACCAATCTCAGATTTAGGATCTTACCGAGAAAAACAACAGCAGCACTCTTGTACAAAAACTGATTGTGTCAGAAATTCATGTGTTCAGAAACATTATCATTTATCCATAGGTTATTTCATTAACTCCTATTGGTTTGAGTGTTCTTTACCTCCAATTTTTGAATCTTGATAAGCCTATTGTACTGCCTGAAAAGAATAGTAATTAAAAGAACTCGCTAAATAATAAAAAAAATATCGCTAAATAATAAATCGCTAAATAATAAATAAATTATAATAGCTGTACTAGTAAAAACCACCTAGTATCAATATACAATTTCGAATATTAGCGCGATCTTTAAAAAAATAGTAGAGAATAAATGCTGTGTAAATAAATGCTTCTAGTAGTATATACGTGTGTAGTAAATCAGTTTACTATTTGTATGCATCAAGTGTCTTTTAATTCACACCTAAAAGAGCAATAAACCGCTACAATATAAACTTAAAAATGTTGATGTTTCGCTCTTTTAAGTTACGATAGCTTCTGCTTTGAGACAAGAAACGTTCAGGTTATAAATTTGCTTAGGAAAATTTTATTGACATCACCGTATGTTTGCTACTCCTTTATGTACTGGATGTAATATTGACCTGGGTTTTATTTCACCTTTTAAGGCCCAATCGCTCATTGACTTAGCATAAATCCTATTCCCGATTAGGATTTGTGAAAGAGCAGTAAGAGGTTTTCAACTAAGCCAAGAAATGATAGGAACACTTTTAAAGTATTTATCACCTAGTATTTATATTTTGAAGTATTCACTTTAAAAGACAATTCCATTTAAAGAAGAATCCACTTAATGAACAAAGATTTAGGCATAAGGTCGCACAAGAGAATTAAAAAACTTAAATGGCTAATATAGCAAAAGATAATGTAAAGCAACGTTAACAATATAGTAACCAAATATATACATAGAGTGGTCAATAATGTAGGTATAACTCCTTCCTCCTAGGATTAAAACAAAAGGGATGTGTTTGTTTTAACATTCTTGGTGACGTCTTTCTTCCGTTCAGGATCTGGATTTTCTTTTAACTTAGACACTGCAAACGCTATGCAACACAGGATGCAGCGTGACTCTAGTTGTGGCAAAACTTCATCTAGGTAATTCAGGAAGAGTCTTAACTATTGCTTGATCTTAAAGTGCGTTGATCAGAATAGGATTAATAGACTTGAGCTGAATCGTTTTAGTAAGTAAGTATAATTCTTTATCAGCAAACGAAAGTTTTTCTTCATTCCAAAATTGAGATCCTACTGACTGCGCCAGATGTTTTCTTTTATGCAATGCACGTTTTAAGAAGAGTATTTTATTTAACAGTAAATACAAGCAGCAATAATGGTGCAGCGAAGATCAAAACATGCCGGTACAAGACAATTATAAGTTTAAATGGCTAATACAGTAAAAGATAAAGTAAAGCAACGTCAACAATATAGTCGGTAAATATATACATATATGTGAATATAATGAAAACATCATTACAGTTTTTTTAATTACCTGTTTTTAAGTATTGATCTTTTACTATAAGCTGTCAAACAAATTTAATTTTGTTCCGAGAAACGAGATTAATTATTTGTTAAAATCTCTTATTATTGTATGTTTAAAATCAAATAGCTTATACTTCTTTCATATACAATAATTAATATCAGCAGGCATCAAAAAGTAGTCGAAGATCATTAACATATCAATGCTAATACACGTCAACGAGGAAATAATATATTTTATTTATTTAACGAGTGGACATTTGGGACGATATTAGTATGCTAACTTGGACATGAATTACGAAATACAGTTATTTAAATCTTTATTAGGATGAGAAAAATAAAGAGACGCAGGTTCTTTTGGTACGACCTAAAGCGAGTTCAGATTTTATTTATGACTCTTCTCGTGTGGAGAAACTAAATAAAATCGACAATATGTTGGTTAATAAAAAATCATATTTTATTAGCGTCGTACGATATTTATTGAAAAAGTGACAAAAAAAAATGTTTCTATTTTTTTCCCTAATGAAAAATCATTTTCTTCTATTTCTTGTGCGTTAATATTTTTTTAATATGGGTTGCTTTATAAAACTTTTCAATATTATTTTGGTACTTGAAGAGCTACAGACGACAAACTTTACAAACCATAAAATATTCAAGGAACAATTCAGAAGATGTTTTCCTTTTATTTAACTCCTAAGCCTTTTTACTTAAATAACGTTTAACCAATATTAAACGTTTTTACTGACAATTCTACTACACCATGCTAATATGTTCATTTTTTAAAACATGCTCTAGAAAACAAATTAATAATTATTGTTCTTTAAAATAAATTAGCTTATTAGTGTACAGTTCCCTAATAGACATAAAATAGGTACAATCATTCATATCATATATTCATATTAAAATCTATAGGTTTATTACTATGATATTACCTAACACTTGCCAAAATGATTCAAGGATGGTACGAGTATATAATATCAGCAATTCGTTCCATTTAAAGATAGAATTTATCGATGCAGGAGAGTCCCCTGCTGAAATATTTCGTGATCTCAGTGGGGCATTCGATTATGTTAATTATAACAACATTTAATGATTATTAGGAAATATAGGTATTGTTGGTTTCTGTGAATAGTACAGTTCTTGTAAGTTATAGTGAAAGTATCCTAGGTTTTAGTTATTTATTCGTTAATAAATTTTACAATTTTAATTTAGATGTTCTTTACGTAAAATTACTTTATCTGGTACCGGGACTGGAAATAACTATAATATTATTGTTAAAAATTATATATATTACATATTTTTAGATAGCGGGTATTCCGAATTCGAGCCTCACATTGAGATCTTGCAAACCGTCGAAGATACAAAGGTAAATTATAGCAAAGTTGCGTAATTTGATGCTTAATAAAATTTCGTTTAAAAGTTTTAAAAAATCCCTATATAATTTTTTTTTTAAATTAGTCCTTTATATTCTTGAATGTTAATTTTTCCTTCCTAATTTTACATTGTCTAACTTTTCTCTTTCAGCAAAAGTTCCTAAGACCGTGAAAATTTCGAAATCTTTTGGCAATTGCTAAAATAAATATTTCTTTCGGTTTAACGCAATTTTTTAGGCCTTTTTGATTTTTTATCATTTCTTTAATTTTTTTTAAAAATAATTAAAAAATTATAGCTGTGCAAATTATTTTCTAAATTACAAAGAACTCCTACTATAATACCGATCACCCACTCTAACTTTAAGTCACTGCACAGTACTAAAACCGTTCTATCTAAAGTAACTGTTAATATCTTGATCTCTAATGACCTGTGTAACCAAAAATTCTGTTTCTTAATTACAGTAAAACATGTGATAATGTCAATTATCAATTGATGTTCAAAAAGCTTAAGGATTTTGATTTTAACGAAAATGCCTTTAACTAAGTCAAAGACTATCTCTTTAATAAAAAACAAAGAGTGGTTTTTGATAGAGTACTATTACGGAATGTCTACACTGATCAGATGTTTCTCATGAGAGCATTCTTGGCCTTTTATTGTTTTCATCAATATGTAAATGGTTTTTAGCTTCATTATAGTTATTTATTTCAGAAGGCTCATTTACCAGAAGCTCAAAAGCACAACTTCTGCTGGTAATAGACTTCTGCCAGAATCTGGCTGTTATTTTTAATAGTTACCTAAGATTTAAAGGAACATGCTTCACTCATTATTTAAAAAAGCTTTTAAAAATTAGGGACCCTTTATATACACCGAACTTCAATATACATCGTATGTATACATCGAACTTTTTCCACCCAGAATAAATTAGGATTAAATAATTTTTTAATTTTGTCCTATGTGAGTTACTCTATTATTGTTTACTGCTTTTCTATTATAGAGTAGGGTTTGTTTGGAACATTTTTAAAATAGTTAAAGATTAGCCTAAGATTCTGTTAAGGCTTAAAAAAATACTATCGCTCTGAAAGTTACATTTACTCTGGATGATTAAAACTCCCAAAAAAATTTAAGGTTCATTTAAGTACTCTTATTCATAAGGTAAGTAATAATCTTCAATCTATACAAAAAAATAATTACTAATATTTAAAAACACAAAACCTCCCTTTTGAAATGGTCATTCAGTTATAATGCAGCCAAGTACTATAATGTTTTACCTAGTAGTTGTTTCATTATAATTTCGAATGCGTTGTGCCTGTGTTTGTACATTAATAGTAGTTATGTATCTTTACTTATCTCTCCCTTGATCTGCTATTTCGCCAACTATATAATAATTTATTTATTTAGATTTAAGATTTTTTTATTATATATTGTATTATGTGGATAGCCATTTAAGTTATGCACACTAATATTTTCATATTTATTTAGAATTATACAAAAAAAATCGTTCTATTTCAAAGTGTTTGTTTTTGATTTCTGATGCATATTTTAAGTTTTCACAAAACTTTTGCAGATATGTCATAAATATTTAAATAATTAGAATACTTTATAGCTTCTCGCTATTTCCATTCGATCTCGACGAAAAGTATACGCGATATAAAGAACATTCACTAGACCGTATCAAATACACATTAAATGAAGAAATTATGAAGCAGTTTTAAATAATCTCAACAGGTTTTCACCTCCTGCCTCGAAAAGTCGTTCTGCGTTTTGTAGTAGCGGTACGAGGAGCGACCGCTTGCTTTCTTATCTAATGATCTCGGATTTTCATTCAGAAAACGGGAATTTTGCTTGACATTATTATTTATTAATCGTCGCGCTTATAGGTTTCTTGATTGCATAAGCAGCAATTTAATATTATATTAGAAATATTCCTTTAAGGACGTCCTTTATTAAAGGCATTAATTTAAATTTAGTGGACTTCTATAGAATCGCAATAAACCTTAAGCAAGATTTAACGGCTCATAAATTCGTATTAAGGTCTCTATTAAGATCTACAACCATAATTAAGACAATTAAATTAAAGATTATAAAACCTATTGAGTGGTCGTGCAAAGCTTATGTCACTGCCGATTATTTTTATGGTTCTGAAAAGTTTCCGGCAGTCGTATAATTCTTCCGTAAAGTAAATACAAAAATATTATGAAGTATATTGTAATTTACAATAATTTGCATAAAAACTGATAAAAGTCATAAATTAAGGCAAGTGTTTAATGTTCAATTTAAAAGCCATGCAAATGGGACAATAAATCTCGACAATTAGGCAGCAACTTCAGTTTAAGTGCCCCGGCTAGTTAGAAACAGGAACTTATTAAGATATTAAGTGTTTTCTTGAACACCCCATAAATACTTCAACGAGGTGATGTCTGGGGGATTATGTAATTGACCACCATAGGAGAACAGAAAAAGTAGGAGCAACTATATGAAAGGTTGTCTTGTAATTTATTTGTAGTTTCTTTTTATAATCTACAAGAGAATATTTTAGAATCTGCAATGCTTAAATTCTAGTTTTAGGTTATAAAAATATTGATTATTGAAGCTTAAGCAAAGACCCTCTTGATTTGTTTATTCGATGTGAAGTGCCTGCCAAGTATCTTTTAATTTTTTGAATTATAAAATAGTCACTTAAGATCGAGAGTATGGTGAGTAACTTAAAATTTTTTATTTGTTTGGAAAGTTCTTGTTTTTGGTCAGATTAAGGCCAAAAAAAATGTAAAATCAAGAAAATTTTTCGATTTTGTCCCACTACCGATTTGTATTAATTGTGGGAACTTTACAACCAAAGTCTATACATTCAGACCAACTAATAAAGTCCATATATCTAGTATTAAATATAAAGACTAAGTCTATATGTTTCAATTATTGACTTTGGACTAACTAAGTAAGCATCTTGTCGGCGGATTTGGTTATAGGCTGGCATCGAACTACTATAATGTTCCTACCCACAGTTTATATTCCTTTAACCTGGCCAGGTGTGCCTAGCTTAAAGTAGTATATATATTTTTAAGAAGTTCTTGACAAAAGATCCACAAATATTGCTATAAGTGCTTTGGTAATTTTGGCAAAACAAATACCATATAGTTGGTAAATACCTGTTTCATATTTTTTTACGAAAAATTCCACAAATGCTAATTATTTAAAAAAAATTATAATTGACGCCAAGACAACAGCGAACTTCATAAATGACATTAATATATTACTTGATACTTTAAACTCAAGCACTCTAAAATCGTACCAAGCATTTATGGAGACGAAAAAACAGGAAACATTTTTACATAAAATGGATAAATAGAAGTGTCATATAAGAATAAAATATGACAAAAAAATAAATAAAGAAATAGAAAAGGATGTGACCAAAGCATTAAGATTTATTTATGACTGGATATTAACGATTTTGTCAATTTTAAAATTATGGGAAGTGATGAAAAGAAAGGGTGATACCGTTAATTGAATAACAGGTTATTCAATTATTAGGTTATCCTATATTTATAGGGTATCCTATTATTCAATTAAAAAAAATTTAAAATTTACCTTCAGAAGAAGGCATTGCATTAGTATATTATAGTGCAGGTAGATATTCATTACGTAATTATGTACGTAAGCATACATGTTCCATTTGCGTTGATTTTTGCAAAAACGTTATTGGTGGATATTCAGGATAGGAAACCCTTGCCCAAATTTACCGTACTAATACCTTTTTCTTTATTTATAAAAATAAGAATTTATTACACCCTTAAATTTGCAAATAGGACAGTGAGAATAAATAGGGAACACAAAAGGGAAGATCTCAAGCTGAAAATTTTAAAAAGTTTATAATTTATAAAATGAATATTTACTGTTAAGTAACCAGATAATAATAAAAATGTCTTTTTTATATAAATATATTTTTTTATTATATGTTTTAATACATTTTTTCCATTTAAGGTTATTGAGTATTATTAGTTATGTTAGAATTAAGTATATATACGTTCTGAAATCCAATTGCTTTTTTATTGATATTAATTTTTCCGCATTTTCAACCGTTACACACATATGTGTTGATGTTGCTTGATGATTGAAGTGAAACCCTTTGATGCGTATTAAAAATACCAAGCATATTTCATCTTATATACGTTATGTACTTAATTTAACATTTTCTAATATTAATTAACCAAAATTCATATTAGCATAAGTAATCTTAAAATAATATACTACTACCCCCCGTTAACGGATTTCCCATGAGAATTTTGCAAAGGCGTCTTGTATCCTATCGATCGATGCACGCAAACATTATTTATGACTGCATGCAAAAAAGGGGGCATTTTGAGAAGAACAAGAGAGTGATCTAAGTTTTTGGAATATACAGACTTCGCTATTGCCATAACCGTCTCATCGAAGTACTAAATTTTTGCTTTTTCCGGAGCACTTTCTTTTGAAACAATGCCTTGAAAATCAAAATATTCATTATATTGACCATGACCCTGATTACCATTTAGTCCTTTTGCTGCCGGGACAAGCACACTAAATGATTATCGAGCTCATACTGCTTACAAGGGTATTTAATTTAGTGGATAATGGATAGCCAAGAGGGCTATTATGGATAGAGGTCTTCTAATGGGTCCATAATGCACTTCTCAATGACGTTGCCTACGGTTTATTTCTCCTGCCAATACTAATGACACTTTCTAACCAAGGTTGTTCGCAATAACTAGGGTGAAGATATAGTAACTTGAATGCTAAGATACAGTTAAAAAACCAGTCACTCATTTCACCTCTCTTTCACGCCTTTTTTGTTGTGAGTCTTAGCTTGCCTCATGCCAGATACCTCTGTCCAGCTCCGAGGTGTCTTACACTGGGAGATGACAACCATAGGTTCAGAGCCTATCGATAGTTTTCCACTAAAAACAGAATTTTCGGCCACCGAGCCTAAACCAGACCCTAACCTAAAACTACAGCAAAATAAACAGTACAAGTTTTAAAAATCCACACACCTTCAGAAACGATTCACTAGAGTAGAATATTTCTAAAGTTGCGTTCTGACATAATATATCGAACGATTGGCTGAAATACAAGATCTTGGGGATTATATTTTATTCTAACAAGACAAACTTATTGTCCAAACAACGCAGATTTCAATGACAAAACTACGGCAGTTTCATGGGCACCTCATCTCTTCAAGCGGTGATTTAGGATGGCCGACGAGACCATCAGATTATAACATTTGTAATTTTTTCCGGTTTTAACCGGTTTGAAAGGAATGAAAATTCAGAATTTAAGATGAAATCCCAGGACCATAAAGAACCTAAAAGTTGCAGAAATGTCACAAGACATATTGGTCCTCCAACTTACAGAGTCTCGTGCAAAAAACTATCCTTTGTTTGGTTGGACAATCTATTCCAAGTTTAAAAAGAAAAGTTATTTTCTCATTAAACTTTTTATTATCAGCAGTCTTGTGTAAATTGTTATTATTATACTAAACACAATAATTTAAACAGAAAACCCAAATTACGGAACACCAATTAATGTTTTTACAAAGTTTTTATAAAAGTGCATTTAATTGCTGCTCTTCTGTAATATAATACAACGTCACAAATACTAAAACTAAAATAAATATTTAAAAAAAATGTCCAATAAAAACAACGATAATATTTTAGTTTTATTTGATAATTTCTTAATGTAATTATTTAATTAAAATTTTAAAAAGTTTTCTAGTTAATTTTAGTTTAATAGATACACTAGTTATTAAAAATGCATAACTTAAATGGGTACTAAATTAATATATTCGATAAAAACTTAACTTCTTACTAAAAAAGTTTAAAATAATTAAGAAAAGTACTCCTTTTAAGTAAGTAATGTAACATATTATTACAGAAAACTTAAGAATACACTTTCTAGTAAATTATATGATATTCTATAAATTATATGGTAAATTACAAATTACATAGTTCAAGTAATTTCCCTATTAATCAGGATTTTATCATTAGTTGTTTCGAGAAGGGCTCAGGCTGACTCTCTTTACATAGACTTTTCTTAGACTTTTAAAAGAGTTGACCTGACTCTCTCTGGCCAGGCTAAATGCATTTGATAAAGGTGGAAACATGCTGCAGTGGCTTGAGAGCGTTTTAAAAGGTAGCGTACAAGCTTTACAGCATGACATAACTTTGTCCTATAACATCTAAGTTTTATTAGGAATGCGATACTGTAACTTAATTTTATTTAATCGGTTTGATAGTGACTTATTGGTAATATTTAGTTAGCAGTTTTTATTTAGGTTAAGGAAAATATTATTGAAAACTTGAGATTGATCGAAGTTTGATCAGGTATTTACCATATTCGTATTAATAAACAAATTATTGAGGTCAGTCAATGCGACTCAGGTGAAAGTTAAATATGACGTTGTCAATAAAAAGAGTGTGTTCCTGATATTAAAGAGTATTCCTGGCGTAAGCGTATTTTAGAAAGGGGTATATTCCTAAGTCACGTTACAATTAGTGTCAAACGGGGCATATCTGGAGACCCAATTTAGTGGACGCATTTAACTAGACGTCAGGCCAAGATGAAATTTGAGACATTAATAAAGACGCTAATATTAAAATAGTTTGAGAACAGGATAAGAAACAAGTGGAACGAGATCATACGTAAGAAAAGCGAGATAAGAGACATCAGGAGGAAGAAGAGGAACGAGACAAAGAAGTCGTCCATTTTGTCTTTAAAATTCTTAATTTTTAGAAAAAACTACTAGAACTAGTCAAGTTTGAGGCTTTTGTAGCTTTTTGTAGACATAAAACCTTAAGACTATGAGAGACAACCTAAAGAAAGGAAATTAAGAACGGGATAGAAAATCTGTTAAAGGCCATGAAAGAATATTACAGAACCTAAAAATGAGCAATAAGAACGTGAAGAAACACAAAGAAGAACAAGCGAAACAAGACCGATAACAGGAGAAACAAAATTTACAACTTCGAGAAGATTTTGACAAAATAAAGAGAATTAATGACCCATTTCGAAGCTACTGTTGAAGAGGAATTTGAAAAAGTACATAAAAATATGATTACGAGAAATAAAAGTAAGGCGTGTCCCCGTTCATTTCGAAAAAAAGGTAATCGTAAGCTATGCTCGAGAGTTAAAGCTGCAGAACTCTTGAGAATATTGCCATCTGAGAATCTGGTGAGTAGCGTAGAGACGAAATACCATGAAAATCATCTACAATAGATGCATCATGCCCAAATAAAAACTAGGATACAAGAACGTGATGAAAGTCTATAACAGTTTAAGGTCAATGTTACTCGGTTAGTAAAACTGGCTTACGCTTTCACCTCAAGTCTTGAGAACAAATCTCTATAAGTTGTTCTATTGACGAAGTTCAAGAATCCTGCTCGAAGAATGACTTACCATAAAAGTATTTTGAAAGTTTTGGCCCACTAGAGTTTGAGGTAACTTTAGCAATAAGCAGTTAGCAATAAGATGGCAGACCCGTTTAGGCTACATTTCAGAACTTCGGAGAGTAGCTTTGAAGAGCGCGTATAGTGATTTTTCGCTAGAGAATTTAAAAAACCATTATGTTGTTGGAGTTTTAATGCAAAATAGCATATTAAATGAGAATGCTCTAAGCTTTTAATAGATCCAAGAAACTTGGAAAATTTCTACTAGTCAAATTTATGCAACACAAATTAGCTGGATGCTTCTATACTCGACGTATAAAGCCATGTACCAACTTTCGCTATCGTGAAGTTAAGCAGCGTAGCTTGCTGTAGAATTTTACTACTACCAAATTTAATCTTCGACTCAGCTCATGGAAAGAGGATTCCAATTCAACTATTTTCTATTTTAATTTATTAAACTATGTTACAATTGTTATTTGAGTATTGGAAAATTCAATTTAGCTTTATACTTCTTGTTTTGATTGATTGTATTGTTAATATCTAAATGGCTTAGTAAAGTTACTACCGCGTTTATTTATTTATAACATGCTAATAAATGCTAATCCCTTAATGATTTTTCTATTTGCAGTAATGACTTCATCTATATACTCGTTAGTTTATGCATTTGTGGTACCAGTATTAGAAGTATTAGAAGTAGTTAGTATTGTGAAATCAGTTTAAAGTATTCCGAGCGAAACCTTCCAAAAAGTAATGAAAAATGTATTCAAGGTTTAGTTTAAATTAAGCTTTTAGAGGTACATAGTTCACTTATAACATTTTTTATACATAATTTCTAGTTTCAATAAAAAACGAGATTCATAATAATATTTCACAAATATTCAAAATAGTTAACTTTGAATTAAAAAAGGTCTATTTAAAGGCAATTTAAAATATCTAAATAAATTCAGGAAATAATGAAAACCAAATAACATACCAGATAATAATAGGACACTATAATAAAATATCAACTATTTTAAACAAAATCTAAGTAATTTTTATACATAGAAAAAAATATCTCCCTATTTGTAATCAAGTTTACAACCACCGGTAACGACATAAAAGCATTGTAACTAACCCACTCGTATTGTTTTCTTAATATACAGCCATTTCTGCTACACCTACCACTTGTCGGCTCTTACTAGACCTCATATTTATTATTCTACAATGGTATCACCATGTAAATCATATTATTTAGGTGTTGTTTAGTTTTTTCTTATTGCAGCAGCATGGTTTTTATGATTAATAATCCTCGA
Source organism: Anthonomus grandis grandis (assembly GCF_022605725.1). Taxonomy (NCBI): domain Eukaryota; kingdom Metazoa; phylum Arthropoda; class Insecta; order Coleoptera; family Curculionidae; genus Anthonomus; species Anthonomus grandis. The sequence continues at coordinate 28,142,301 of NC_065552.1, read as the reverse complement.
TGAAATTAATATTGATAAAGATGCCTCCGTCTGCTTTGCATAAGCACTGAGAGGTATTTTTTTATATAACTTTAAAAGCTAGATTTATTACAGCGATCCGGTCATATTTTAATTCGAAAAAGGAATGTTAGAAATTTATAGATTTGTTTAAAATATGTGCTGTCAAGTGGGAGAGAAATAAAACTGATGAGCGGTACGCCACACGTGAAATACGGTCGTTATTTATGATATTTTTTTTATCATGGGAACTTTATTGTAATTCAGTTTAAAACGAAAACTTCGAATTTTATGTATCTACATGTAAACAGGGATTTATACAGTGCATAATAAACCTAATCACAGGAATGTCGTTTCGCTGTAAATGGCAAACGCCGATAAGCATTAAGGCAGCTTGTATTGGCTTACGCGGATATGACAGCTTAAATACATTACATTAAATCACTATCTTTGGTCATAAAATATATGTAGTTGCAGATAAGTAAAAATTATTAGTTGAAATTAACCATCTCAGAATTTGCTGACGAGGGTTTGTACGTAAAACTTCACAACTTGACAACTTAAAGAAAAGGTTATGTCTTTAGTAGTGTTCACAAGTGATTCTTATTTTAGTGTTTATTTATTTCATGTTGTTATATAATAAAGAGTTTTTTAACTGTCAAATACAAAACTTATCAGACACAAAAAATGTGACAAAAGCTTAGATTACTTAGGTAAGGCGCTCAAGAAATCCATCAAATGAAATTGAAAATTGAACCATTAGTAAAATATAAATATTATTACTAAAAATTAACATAATAATAATAATGAATACGAAGCGGACGAACCTACACTTCCAGATAAATGCTAAGTATCTATTAGGGCGACTCTCTAAGTCCTCTTGTGGTTTTGCCTCGCAATGAACCTATCATGTTACACGAGACTATTTAAAATTTGAAATGGGAATGCTTTTAAAATTACGGCAAACAAAAACACCATCTCCTCTATATGGACGATATAAAACTTTATGCCGAAACTCATCAACAAATGCGACAACTGTTGGATGTCACTGCAGAATTTTTAAGTAATGTCCAACAGTTGTCGCATTTGTTGATGAGTTTCGGCATAAAGTTTTATATCGTCCATATAGAGGAGATGGTGTTTTTGTTTGCCGTAATTTTAAAAGCATTCCCATTTCAAATTTTAATTTATATATAATAAACAAATTTTATTTATATATAATAAAAATTTGGTCTTAATAAATGCAAATTTTTGAACCTCGATAACAGTGACATTATAGACGGAGATATTTAGCTCCCAAATAATGACATATTACAGGCTATCGAGATTAGCGAGACTTGCAAGTATTTGGGATTTTAACAAGCCAGACTGCTTAGAGACACATAAACAACAAATTAAAATCAGAAATATGGACCAGTTAACATCACGAGTAAGATTCTTACTCAAGTCTTTCTAAGTGCAGGTTATCTCATTCAGGCAATTAACTCATATGCAATGTCTGCATTGACTTGCTCATTTAACATTCTAAAATAAACGAAAACGGTTTGGAAGCAATTTAAAGGATCGCACCCACCTTTGTTACCAAACATAGTTGCCATCATCCAAAATCAAGGGGACAAAACCAAGACAAGGAGGCATCCAATAGGTGGCTTTCTTGAGGCTTGCTCTTTCTTGAGACAAAGGCCTTTTTGATGGCAATTGAAGGTCAAGTAATAAATACTAACAACCATAAGAAATTTATCATTCATTCATCGGCTCTTTACTGAACATCGAGTCAGAGAAGTGCAAGAAGTGCCATTAAGTGTTGGAAGTAATTCAGCACATAACATCTGGGCTCAGCTTATAGGCAATTACAGGTTATCTTTATAGATATAATCAGGTATACAATATTATCCATCACAGGTTAGCCAACAGGTATGGACTTACACTCAATACTATAAGTATCAACTCAAAAAGGTACTTGAAAATGTTAACTCTACTACGATAGGCCCATTTCATTTTCAGACAGGTGACAAATAACAACAGGTCTGATATAGTTGTCGCTAATGGAGTATTGCCCTACACTATTGTCCCATAGGGCAAGCAGAATGGAACAATGAATACTATGCTGCTAGCGTTACCTTTCGTAAAATACTGTGAGAAAGTTTGTCAACATAAATAATAAGCTTTGAAACTTACTTGACACATTTTCTAAGTGTTTATTTCATTTTAGTTTAGAATTTCTAGAAACTTGACTTCAGAAGAGGTAAAAAGTGCGTTACCGAGTAAAATAAATATTTTTGTGCCTTATTAACAAGAGCTTGCTTAACTAAATTAACATCGGCTACTCATGCCATTTTCATAATATTTTCATCATTATCATCTTACATCATCCGCTAAAATTAGTATATTATTGTATAAGTAATTGGGCTCCCCATTGGTGGGAAATTCTTAATAAACATTAGGAATAGTAATGGCGTTAAGATGAATCCTTGTGGGACATCTACAATATTTTACAATATCTTAAGCAAGCTCCTACTCTACTGTATTCATTAAATTTATAGTATCTCAGCTTATTAAGGAAAATATTATGAGTGACACAGTCGAAAACTTTGCGCAAATCTTACAACAAGGTCAGTAACTGGAAACGGTTTTCGGTATTTATATGCTGTCTAAAGCCATATTGATTTTTATTGATTTGCCATTTTGAGGCGTTTAACTCGGACTTGATAAACACTGGCTGGGGACAGATTTTTGATATTGCTTGTATAAATGAAAAAGCTATGACAGACAAAATATTGGCGGTATTTAATTGTCACGCACTTATCCAAAAGGTAGTGTGACAAAACCAAAGGCACCATGGTTTACGGATGTATTAAAAATTATGAAAAGGGAGCGAAATAAAACATTATCTTAATATAAGCGAACAAGAAAACTAGAGGATTGGCAAGCTTATAAAGAAATCAGGAACTATTTTACAAATGCTGTTCGAAAAGAGAAAAAAAGCTATTTACAATTTGTAGCGCGAAATAATAGTAGCAAAGATACATGGAAAGCTCTAGATGCTCTTAATATTTATGGGAAACAAAAACACAGTATAACAATACCAAATAATTTAAGGATTCCCGAAGATATGAACAATTTTTTTATAGAATCAGTTGATCCTTTAGCGATAGATATCACTGACGTTTATAAATATATACAGGTACATCCGACAAGCAGTTTTCAGTTTACACCGTGTTTAGAAATTGATGTATTCAATGCAATATCTACTATTAAATCAAATGCCTGTGGGTCTGATAGTATAACCAAATGATTAAACTTTGCTGCCCGGTTATATCCCTTTTCTTACACATCTTTTTAATGAAAGCCTTCTGTGTGGCCAATTCCCTGATCTGTAGAAATCATCTGTGGTTCTTCTTTTGCCCAAAAATAATAAACTAGTAACGTTTTCTGACTTACGACCTATAAGTCTGTTATGTGTGTGCTCTAAGATCCTGGAAAAACTAATTTACGCCCAAATGACTACTTATCCAAAGCACTACTTTCTCCTTAGTCCTAATCAATCAGGCTTTCGTAAAGGCTATAGTACAACATCTATTTTATTGCGCGTCCTAGACAGCGTTTCAGTGAGTTTTGAGGATGAGGAATCATCTTTGAGGCCTTTGACTAAAGACGTGCCACAGGGATCAATTTTGGGACCCTTGCTGTTTGTTATTTATACGTGCGACAGGGATTCTATTGTCAATAGTTGTATAATTCAACGATAGGCGGATGACACCCAAATATATACCAGTTTTTCTAAAGCAAATGCGGACGAAGCTGTTCTTCGATTGAATGAGTGTTTAGAGTCAGTAGCTGAATATTCTAAAAATATTGGGTTGCGTCAGAATCCGTCGAAGTCGGTCGTAATATACATTGCTCCTTATCATGAGTGGGCAACGAATAATTTGGCTATTCTTGTATTCCAAACTCCAATCCCGATCGTGAGAGAATGTAATAATCTCGGCATTATAATTGATTCTATGTTACGATTTCGCAGACAATTGGCAAGGGTCCTTCAAAGGTCGTATATATCATTGCGGAATCTGTACAAAAGTAAAGATATACTCGAACTGCCGTTGAGAAAGGTTTTGTGCGAAACATTGGTTCTCTCCCATACTGCTTATTGTAATTTTGTGTATGGCCCAGCCATGGATGTAACATAAAAAAAAGATTACAACGCTTGCAGAATTCATGTACACGTTTTATTTACAATTGAAGGGCCCGTGATCACGTCAGATACAAGTTACTGCACTGAAGTGGTTAAATATGCAGGATCGAGAGACGGTACACTTCGCATGCTTCCTTCATAGAATAGTGGAGCGTCTGAGTATCTTAGAGATCGTTTAACTTTTAGATTCTCTACTCATGATCGTATCACACGTCAAAATACCCTTTTAAATAAATCAAAGCATCGCACAGCTATGTTTCGACGTAGCTTTTCGTTTCTTGCTTCAAAAGTATATAACAATTTGCTGCATAATAAACTTCAAAATTGTAGTTTGTCAAGTTTTAAGAAAAACATAAAAGGATTTATGCTGAGTAAATATAGTTCTATACCAGGGTTGTGAACTTTTAAACATATTTGGATTGAATTTTGTGAATTTCTCATTATCATAAATATTGTTACTAATTAGGACTGTTTATGCCATGTAATTTATAATATTATGTATTGCTGATCTCTGTATGCTCGGTTTAGCAAACAGCTTTGGCTGCCCTTCGCCGAGTTTAATAAAAAGTCCTTTATTATTATTATTATTATTATTATTATTATTATTATTATTATTATTATTATTATTATTATTATTATTATTATTATTATTATTATTATTATTATTATTATTATTATTATTATATTGATTTTTAGGAAATAAATGGTTACTTCAAAATATTTGATAATCTTAAAGGCCATATATTTCTCAATAACTGTTAAAAATGCAGGCAGCAAAGAGATTGATTGGTACTTTGCTACATCATTTAGAAAAAATAAACCATCTTATGCATAGCTTTAGTTAAAGGATATATCGTATACATTTTTTCAAAGAAAATTTGATTATTTTGAAGTTTAACCTACTATGCTTCAAGATCTTTTGAGTGATTCTCAGCTGACTGGTGCAGACAAGATTGGTATGTTACCTTACGATTTCTGTAATGGACTTTTTAATATGGGATTATACGAGGTGTGACAGAAAATTAATAAGACTGATTTATTTATTCATCAAAGTTTTTTTTTTACATTTACGTTATCTCTTTTAAAGTAGTTTCCCTGGGCTTACATAATGATGAAGACATTTTTCTCACTGTTGCTAGCAGCACTGGAAGTCTTCAAAGGATATAGTCTTCAGCATATTGGTAACACATAGTTGTCCAAAAATTGCGTCTTTTGACGACATTTTCTGATTTAGGAAAGAGGCACAAATACTGTTGTTCGATAAATAGGGGGAATAAGAAACACAGGAATGCCTTTTTAGGCCAAAAGTTGTATCGCATGGTGCATTATACAAATACTTTATAGTTCTAGTGACCATATAAAGCAAAAATTGTATAATAATACATTATGGTAGTCTATAAATACCTAAATTAAATACCAATCAATAAACAAGAATAAAAAATATAACTATAAACTAAAATCAAATACAATTTCTCCGCATCAAAATATCTAGTAATTTCAAATATTTTTAAATTTTTATTAAAATTATTCGTATGGGAACAATAATAGATCTAACTGTTAGCGATGACGTATAGGAAAGACATGATTTTCTAAGTAGGTATATAGCGTTTTTAAGGGCTTTGTTCTAATTACCTAGACTTGTATTGGCAGTCACTGTACTTCAAATGAATCAATTCATTCAAATCATTTCCAAATCGTAATAATTCCACGAAATTAACCATAATTTTAAGTACGATTAAAACCATCTTTTTAAACAGTACACGATGAGCACGCCATAGAAAAGCAAATAATCAAAAAAATGTTGCAATAACTACTTTACATAGTTTAACGCCACCATACCGCAGCCGCACCGTTCCACTAGGAATGTAACTCTAATATATTGGCGTGAAATACTGAAATTCGTCATTCGCTGAAATACCCCATCTATTCATGTCATTGGTCATGTTGCTATCAAAGGTTGTTATTCATCAGATTGTACCAGCAGTTAGTCAAGTCTATAAGTTATACCAACCCAACCCATATCCAACCAATAAAATTACTACATTCATTATTACATGTACATAAGTATCTAACCCTGAAATGGTGGGATTTTAGCAATTGACGGTGATATACGAGTATGGAACGCCATGAAGATGATTTTTTTTTGTTAAAAGGTATATATCAAATAACACGGTTGTTTTGTAAACATGTCCTGGCATTTACAGTAATCTGTTTTGGAGTCCTTCTCAACATTCTTAATTTCTTCTTTAACATTCTTAAATGTCTTCCCTTAATTCTGTGATTTTTTTTCAGTTGCTATTAGTAAAATTTTTATTTTGTAATTTAAGTAAAGCATTTGCTTGTGTCGATCATAGCATTCTGTTAAAAAAACTAAAACTAAACTAAAAACTACAACTTCAGTATACAGGGCATATGACTTATTGCACATATCTAAAAATTCGACAATAAATGGTCACCTGGGGTGGTGTGACCTTAGCAAATAGTAAATAAATTATTGGGGTACCATGTTAAGGATTTGTCCTTGGTCCTATCTTATTTTTAATGTACCTAAATGATGTATTTTTAAATAAAAATACATATTTGTCGATGACTTCCAATCCTGAGCTTGGTCAAAAGTTACCAGGAGTCACGGGAGGGCTCTTTGGCATCGCAAGTCAGACCTCAGGCTTGGTTTTGCTCAAATCAATTTGCCAAACATCGAAATTAATCTAAAGATCACTAGGGAAAATAAATTGATACACTTTTACTTTACTGGCTCTATGTTTTGCGAAATCTTAAATACTGTATCACAATCGCTGTTTTAAATTAAGCCTAAAATTCTACAGCCACTTTTATTATGCCATTCTGACATAAAGGCATTTCAGCTGCGTAGCTCTCATCTTACACATTACACGTCACTTATTATATAACCAAAGTCAATTGCATCTTTCAGTTACGAAATTGACATGCTCTTACATTTCTGAAGGTTAAGTGGAAGTCTGTTAACTTCACACCATGCATCAATCAATCAATGAATCAATATATGCTGTATTGTCATAAAAGTAAATTTGTTGAGAAAGCTGTAAAAAAGAAAAAAAAAAGAAAAACATATACACAAACATGTCAAAAGGTTATTTAGCATGCTATGGTCCATCATCCTAAAGGCATTCTGCTTCCATGAATATGGTTTACCTATACCGGTAAAAACCAACAACATCTCCATTCTTCAGAAATACTCCTCCAAGACTCTGAACCAAAACATACAAAGCTAATGTAATGTCAAGAGTATCAATATGTATAACACAAACAGATTATTCACTCCCGAAATATACAATTTTATTAAATGTAAAACTGAAAAAAAAATGAATCACAGAAACAAATTAGGCGAAATGACATGGTGTAAAAAATATAAAGAATATACCTAAAGTCCTGCAAGAAAAAGGTAAAAACGACTAAAATCTATCCGACAAAAATTCAGTTATTTCATAATAGCCCTTTGCAACTAAGAGTTTTTTAACACGTTTTCTAAAAAGTTTTCAGCTTCCTATACCTTTCAAATCTACAGGAAGATGATTAAAGAGTTTTTTATCATCAAATATAAAAGTTCTTTTGATCAGTGAACTTGCATCACTGCTATATTCATGCCTATTAGTTGTGTTCACATTTCTAAATTTCTTGTCAACGAGGCAAACAGATTCCAATATAAATAAGGCAGGAAGGGTTAGGATTTTATGAGTGATAAATAGCTGTTTGCAAGACTCTCTTATACTCACATTACACAGACGTCGGATCACTCTCTTTTGCAAAACAAAAACACCATTAAATAAGTAATGTGTGCATGCACCCCAGAAACACAAACCATACCTTAAATGGGACTCAATTAAAGAAAAATAAACATTTCTCGCCATGTCAAAATCAACCTCTCCTGCGACCACTTTAAGAGCATAACAATTTGCTGATATTTTACTACACAATTGCGTGATATAGCCCTCAAATTTTAGTTTATTATCAATAAATAAACCTAAAAATTTATTTTCGTCTAAGTTGTTTAGAATGCGATTCTCCAAAAATGCATTATTTTAAATTCATAACACTAGTTTTTGAAATATTTAAACATAGTTTGTTGGAATCACACCATTTCTTGATTTCAACAATATCTCTGTTAACTGTGGTATTTAGATTCATCGCACTCGTGTCATGCCATAAAATTGTTGAATCATCCGCAAAGTGAATCAATTTACCTGAGATCCCAAGATTGGCCATGTCATTAATATAAATGAGGAATAGAAGTGGCCCAAGAACTGAACCCTGAGGAACACCATGAGTCACAAGCTGCTCCCTTGAAAGGGCACCATCCACAGAAACACTCTGCATTCTAGTATGCAAATAAGACCCAAACCACTGAAGAGCCAGACCTCTAAATCCATACCGTTCAAGCTTCCGCAGCAGTATTTCGTGACTAACGCAGTCAAATGCTTTGGTCAAGTCACAAAACACCGCTGCAGCAATATCACCACTGTTCAAGCTCAAAAATAAGGACTCAAAGAATTAAAAGATCGCATCTGATGTTCCCTTGGCACTTTGAAATCCAAATTGCGCCGATCTTATAATTTGCTTTTCAGCAAATTATGACATAAGTCGCTTTTTAACCAATTTCTCGATGATTTTTGAGAGGGTGGAAAGCAATGCTATTGGTCTGTAAGAAGAGGGTGATTCTGAAGCTCCCCCCTTAAACAAAGCCATGATTCTGGCTTACTTCAAGACAATTGGGAAATTGGCCATTATTGAAAGAATGATTAATTGCAGATACAAGTACCTCCAGTGCCGAATCAGGTAAATTGAAAAATAACCGTACATTAAGTTCATCATAGTCAGACGTATTTTTTTTCTTTATCTCCTTTAGAGTAGACTTGAGCTCAACTAGATTAGTTGGCAAAAAGAAGAAAGAATCTGGTTCAGCCCTATACTCAAAAAACTGTTCATAGTTGGAAAAACCCTGAATTTAACTTGCCATGTTATTACCTATGGTACAGTAGAAGTTATTCAGCCTATCAGGTTCAATATTTACCTTTACAATATTGCCCCGTGAACAATCATCCATAATGATTCTTCATGTCATCGGTAAATACTAGCAACGTACTGCCAATACTCGTAGAAGTGTCATTAGTAAAAATCAAAAACAAAAGTGAAGCAACCTCATTGCAAGGTTGAATTGTTGTCAAGGACATATTAGTTATTGAAACCAAAAAAAAATGGAAACGTTTTTTTGGTCAAGCTAGTCTATTTTAAACTGATGAATTTTTTAACGATTTTATGTTTAATTTTATGATAATATCCAGGAACTCCGTTTTGGTTTGCATATTTGCATATGCTTAGAAAGATTTGCCTCAAGAAGTTATTTAAAATTTCTTGAGATGGCCTGTCGAATATAATTTATTCAACTAGGCAATGTTGATGTAGAAATGGGCTATTAAATTTTATATATTTCAATTTTGTCAACTTTTTATTTTAGTTTGAGAGTTTTGCTTAATATTTTGAAAATTTTTAGGATAATTTTTAATTTTTTGTAATTTGTATTATCTGCATTTTGTTTAGTACCAATTAAATATGTTCAATTACATGTATACATATACTGTTTAATACAACAGTTTTATAATGGACGTGATTCGCAAAGTTCAGTCGACAGGTATCTGAGTATATTTTAAACTTTTATGCATACGCAAAAAATCTTATTTTTAATAAAAGCTACATTTCTTTGATAAGGATAATTCCTTATTTTATTCTGCATGCCGAGTTACATACTCCTACAATTTTATCAAATTCCTTTTAAGTGTAAATTCCAAGGTAAATATTGCAAAACATTGTATCTGTAATCTTGCCAATGCAATTACTAATTTGCCTATACCATGTTTAACACCTAGACAAGCCAAATATGGACGTAAGCCATGCCTATAATACAAATCGCCATCCATGTTGTACCCAAAGACAGAAATATTTCTTGTTAGTCGAATTTTGCATAATTTAACCTGAAAATAGACTAAGATTTATTATTCTTCATTTAGAGTGCAATGTCATGTAATTACCGCGAGTTGTCACTCAACGAAGTTTACGAGTTTGCTGACGGGGAACTATATTTAAATCTATTTGTGGGTTTTAGTGAAATTAGCGCTAGGTTTGGATTTGTATGCTCTGTTAAGCCGTAGGTAAGTAAAATTGTGGTCAATCAGATTTTAAGAAAAAGCATCGTTTAGCCAGTAAACAAAATTTAATATGTAAATTTAATTTTGCAAGCATAGATACTAGAAAGTATTGATTTTAAATTTATTTTGCATCCTTTGCATGAAATAATGTCAAAATAATCGATAATAAAGTAAACATTTTATTAAATTTACGGAATATTTAACATTCCTATTAAAGATGAATGAATACGAAATGTGATTAAAATTTTACCAATAATAATTTATTTTAAACTCTCTTTTATCTTCAAATTTAATTTTAGTTAATACATTTAAGTTGACACCATCAAATATAGTCGTCTTAAGATAAGTAAGATATTACACCTAATTTAAAAATATAAGAATGTTAAAAATAAAATAAATGCGAAAGATAATTTACATTGACAAACAGTCATTTTGTTCTTTCAAATATTAATATAATATAACAGAATTTTTCTTTTAATATAGTCCTGTGTTTCACAAGATGTATTGTCAGGGCTGTCTGGCATCAGATTTTATCAGCATCTGCTTGTTATTGTAGGTTCTCCTATTAGTTTCTCTTACATTTTCATCCGGATTAAAAAAGAGATGAGATCCCCCGTATCTTTATCAGTCTTTGGTCCATCTGTAAACTAGATCAGATCCCCACAAATTTCACAGTCTCACAGTCACCTAAATTCTTCACACCTTTGGGTACCTAAATTCGAAAAGTGAATAAAAATTACATCTAACATTTTCTATTTTCTTACAGATTAACCAGATCCCTTGATGTCCTATCAAAGAATCTGATTTAATTATTGATATTTTTCGTCTGCTATAGTCCTGAACTTGCCCTTAAACAAAATGAAGTACGGGCAAGTCTAATGGGATATTTATGGATACTATGGGCGGAGTTTCATAGCATTTGTTATATTCAGTTCAGCTTTGCATTTTATCTACTATCTGTATTTGGTCACCCTGTCATAGCTACATATGTAATGGTTGGTCGAACTCCTTTGGTATAGATCTCCTTTGGTATTATCTTGAGCATTTATGCATTTCTTTAACTATCAAATGCATGACTTCTGAACACTTTTTGATTGGATTGTCTAAATATTGGTTCCAGCTTAAGTTCAGAGTTACCTTATGCCACACTTATGTTTATCCCAGTAGAACGGAAGTGCAGCATTGTGAGTAGAACTGCTTCCTTGATTTATACATCCAGGAGTGTCTAACACAGCATAACTTTCACAGCCCTGGTTGGCTTGTTAGCTGTTCTTTGAAGATAGTCTAGTTTTCGACGAATTGTGACGTGATCCGCTTTGTGGTCCCAGAGAATAGCGGCTTACGTTAGCATTGGTCTTATGATAGCTGTGTAGATTCATATAACTACGTAAGGCAGGGTCTTGCTTGTTGTCTGCCTACACTAGCCTTAAGAGATATATTTATACTTTTTGTAATCTCTTTGTAATATGCGAATAGCAATATAGTTTATTATAGAGTATCACATGAATGTACTTTATTTCCGAAAAATAACTTACTCAGGTGCTTAATAGTTTGGGTGTCAGAAGGAATGTTCTATATTCTAATTATACTCTAACGATAATGGCAACGCCGCAAATATCATCTGTTCTTTGTTATTCCGGAATCATCACTATGACGCAAGTGGGTATACCGCACGACATCTCTGAAGAAGGTGGAAAGGTAGCGAATCTTCCCGAACCATGGTCTGGCAAGAATATAAGGAGTCCGCGCCGCCAGGAGGCCAGTTTAAATCAGAATTAGCGCGAATTTTAAAATCGACATAAAGAGTAGTATATAAATACAGTATAAATAAATATTTTTAGTAGTATTAAGTAATTTTGTTTACTCGATACGTATAAAATTTAATCAGTTGACTATTTTTTGCATAAAGAAGTTTAATTCACACCTAACGAACTGTAAAAACGCTACAGTATTATTAATTAGTTTCAAGTATACTTCAGTTTATGATAATTTTTTATACGCCTAATGAGTTACTTCCAGACTTTAACTGAAACTTTAAGGTCTGGGGCCGTATTTTTGAAACCATTCGACTTTGATTCGCATACGAAATTAGAGGATTTCGCACAAAAAATCGATATTCGTATTTTCGACCGCCTTGTATGCGAACTTTTTCTTCGTAAAAGGCAACTCTGAAACTCTGGCAGTTAGAAGGAATCGAATTATTCTTCATTTCTTGACCCATTTGAAATGTATTCAGATGCTCAATTTAATCAATTATATAGATTAAGCAAGCCTATTACGATGGAATTGATATGCTCTTTATATGCTCCAAAGACTGCGTAATCTGTCCGCTACTTTTATCCACAAGGCTTGTGCAGTTTTAGCCGAAAAATCTTGGGTGAATTTGCCCGACTTTAATTCCGGGTGCTCTTCCATAAATGAAATTAGTTCTTTCTTTTGCTCACTCGACAAAAAACCGCAATATTTTTTATTTTTTGAATTCATTTAAAGAAAAAGTCAATTCGCAAAAACTCAAGAAACACCATGAAAAAACCTCAAAATTCCCTGATGTTTTTAAACTTAACTTTTAGGTTAGGTTAAAAAATCTTTATCGTCTTCATCCCGGTTGATATAACCTCCAATAGCACTCGACTTTATTACATTGCCACTACATTTCATGTTCGCATGCGAATGAAATTTCGAATGCTGTTCAAAAATGCACTTTTTAATTCGTGTGCGAATTTTGCCGCTCGACTTTGTTCGCCTTCGAAGATTCTCGCATGGTTTCGAAAATACGGCCCCTGGTATACTGGCTTCTAAATACTAAGAAAATAATTTCATTTAAGTTCATATCGATAAGGAAAAAAATTACTTACTACCTCGTAGATTAAATGAAACAAAACTGAAAAAATTCAATTAAATTAAATATAATTTATATCTTAAAACTTGATACGTTGATACGAAGGAGAGATAAACACAAAAGGAGATAAGAGGAGCTCAGCAGGTTGTTATTTTGTACTTGATTTGAATAAATATATATCGCTATAATTCCCAGTATTTTTGGTCAACATGCCATAGCTGCATATGTAGTTGTTGGCTGAACTATTCTAGTATAGATCCTGAGTTGTAAGCATTTATGTAACTATTAAATGGATTAGTTTTGATTGTCTTATGTGAATATATTTGTGGAATGAAACTATAAATTATGTATGAAACATGATATTAGTAAAATGTCTGCCTCCGGAAGCTAGACAACCTTGAGCCCTAAATATATTTTTTATCAGTTCTTAATAGGTTTTGCTAGAAATCTCTACAGTATCTAAAATGTTTTCTATAAGGAAGTCAGGAGGCGTTAAATCCTGATATTTTTGAGGCCAGGTGACATCACTGAATTGAGAATTTATATAGATTTTATATCAGTCAAATTCTTCAGTGACTTACGAAGTTGTGACTTGGCACGTGACCTTTATACGTGGGGCATGGTAGCAACCACACCCATTAAGTTAGCTAGTACAAGTTTTCCTAGTTCCTCGGGTCTACAAAAGGCTCAGAATATTTACGTTTAAGGTGTCCCTTTTTATCACAATTTCAACAAGATGATGGTCTTTTGAATTCTATAGCCAAAAATGACTGAAGCTGCTACATATGGTCTTCGAGATTACTCTCCGAATGTCTTATAAGATCGGCCATCTACGTGCTTGACAAAATGCTTTAATCTTCTATCCATGAACCAAAAGACTTTTATAACTATCTGTATTGCGGTTCTAGATTCTCTTGGTTCTTTATTGTTTGGCTATTAGTAAACTATTATAGATTTAAGAAGACAAACTGATGCTTAAACCTTTCTTTTTTCTCTATCTTCTTGTAAGTTTTAAGGCTAATTATAATCAGTCCCTTACTATTTTATGAAGCTTACTTTGAGCTAATATAATCAAATTATCTACATATTCTAAGGTGATGTATCTAGTTCTCTTCAGTTCTAAAAACAATCCATTTATCATGTTCCACAAAACTGGAGAAAAGACTTTTTTAATAAATTCACATCTAGTTTACTGTTCTGCATTGAGTCCATCTACTTGCATGTCGTCAGATCAACTTCAAGTTCTCTATCGGCTTTTTTATTGATTTAAATGATCTATTGTCAAAGGTGTCTTCCTTCGGCCATCATTCTTTTTTTGTTTGCCAAAGTCTTCTTTAGCCTAAACATCGCCAGTATACCGCTTTCTAGCTGTTGATCTTCCTGCAGTTTGATTAACACATTTAATACATTGATCTTGAAGGAGTTGTTTATCAATTAAAGTCTATCTATTTTAAAGTTTTTCAATTTTTAAAATAATATCATTCTATTATATAATATCAGGCTAACTAGTTTGCAGGGCTTCTGAGAAATTCACGAAAATCTGAAAAAGGTCTTTTTCTAGGTTTGTATATAAATGGAATATGTACTCATTATTTTCTTTACAAATGGAGTTTGTAGTGCATCTTTCATCTTTATTGAGAATCTTGTGGAGTTTGACTAACGCTGGGGTACTTAGTTCCACAGTACCTTCTCCATAAAACCCCTTTTCAGTTTTCTGATTTGCCGGTATTATGTCAAGTCTGTGTGCTATATATATCTTCCACCTACCAAAATTTTTTGCCTCATTGAATTTTATTTTGACTGTCTAGAACTAGCAGTTCTGCCTTATAACACTGCTAATTAACCATTCTTAGATTTCGATAAGTTATAATTGCCTGGTTAATATTAAAACATATTATTTTTTATCTGAACAACTTTTTTTTATAGATACATACCAGTCATTTGTTTAAGTACGAGGTGCATCAATAACGTCACTCCTTTCTGCAGTAACAAAGGACGATCGCGAATATATACTTATTTGAAAGAATATTACCAAAATGATTACTAGGTGATAACCTTGTAGTATTCATTTTATGAACATCTAGGTTTTCGATCAATATTCATATTTAAACAACATTTCTGAGTTGAGGATTGCAATTTTGCAAGATTTTGCTGTTTCATAAGTCAGTTTAATGGGATTATCCGTAATTCACAATTATTTAATTACTGTCGAATGGCTCTACACTTTTCCCTTTCAATTTAAATTGAAAATTCCTACAAGACCCAACAAGCATTATCAAAATTCTATCGGTTTCTATTTGCCATCCGCTTTAACTCGTCAAGTGTCAGTGCCAATTCGATAAATTCGTCATGTAAAACGTATTCAAATACGCGCACTTATGGTGCCACGAATGAAAATTGACAACAAACAAATCATGATGGATGAATTACAAGAACTACGACGGGCGATCTTGAGGCACGAGGCCTCGTCTAGGAGGCCACTCTTTACTTTACGAGCCGACGTATTACGAATGTCGAATGTATAACATTATTCTTCACTCGAGAGACGTTTATGTCTCACTTTAATAGCTGGCGGAGCCCAAGGGTCTTAAAAGATGATTTATAGGAGCATCAGGAAGTTTTACCTGCGAGTTTGTTCCTATCTAGTTATTATTAGAAATACGGTTTATTGTGTCATAATAAATATTTTGTTGTTCGATTTAAAATAGAATAGAAAAGGGCTATATTACACAGACAAATGGTGCCGTATCCTAGATTTTTTCCTTAATCTAAAACACAAAATAAAGTCAAAAGGGATCATTAACATGTTCCTCAATATTAATTATATTATGCTCTGGATAATAACAGTTTTTTTCTACAATTAAATAGGAATAAATTATAACTCCAAGTTACAGGTCTCAAATATATTTTATTTAACACGTGTTTCGCCTCAGATCGACAAATAATTAATCATTGATAGGTTGCAGCTGCGTCTTTCTGTGATTTAACAAAGGCTTTGGACTGTGCGTGTCATGAGTTATTGATGCGCAAGCTGAAGATCTTTAGTTTTCAGAGTCGAATACTAAGTTGGTTTGGATCTTTTCTGGGCAATAGAAAAATTAAGTCACCGAAGGCCGCAGCTGCAACCTGTCCATCATTAATTTGTAATAGATCTGAAGATGCCTAGTACAGACGAAACATGTACACCATGTAAAATGCACTTGAGACCTTATAACTTGGATCTTTAATTTATTCTTATCTAATTTAATGGTTTGTATGAGGAAAATTCTTAGATTTTTTATTTTAAGTATATTAATAAGGTTTTAATAAGAATAGAAGAAAACAGTTATTTAAATGATGAGCTACCTGGGCAGAATTAATCAGAGAATAGAATTAGCACGTGTGTTCCAAGATAACAAAAGAGCAAAATGTTAACAATATGATAGAAATAGTGGCTTGTAAAAATTATTTAATGCAGCTGAACAATGATAATAAATAAACCAAATCTAATATATAGTTTTATCAGAGTCAAACAGACTGATTGTACAAGCTCACTGCAAAGCAGACATATAGATCTTACATTTAACTTGTTAAACTTATCGTTTTCCAAAGGGGTAAGCTCATCGAACAAAAGATCCAAAACCAAAGACCTTAAGGATCTCTTTATTATGTATAGAGCCACTCTTAAACCTATATTTGTTGAGGTTAGACAGCAGTATCTCGTAATTCATAGAAGCAAAATCCCTGAACAGATCAGAGAACCCAGCAATCTAATAAGCATACAGACTCTCAAAAAATTTGAAGTTTGCATCATGAATTCTCTTGGAATCTAAACTGATTTATAGATAAAGTATTACGGAGAAAATTCTGGCTTTAACCAGTTTCACACGAGTATCTTGAAAAGGGTAGACAAAATAGAAAAAAAGTGCATGCATTTATGAAAATCAATAACGAATGTTGCCTTTAAACAAGATAAAAATCTACTACTAAGCTAGGAGATATTGATCACCAGAATGGCAAAAACTGCAGCAACCTTGAATCATCAGCTCTGGAAGATTTTTGATTCTCAATACTTTTGATTGTCTCCTTAATCTCCTTCATAAAGTAAATATAATGGATCCACACTACCAAAAAGTTGAATGAGCAACAATCTGGCAACTACGTCACAAAAATAATTATTTATTAAATATACCTCTTACTCTGATTTTACGGTCTTAAAAGCGAGAGGATATCTAAAATCATTATTAATTGGCCAATTTTTCTCCTGTCTATTAGTTGAAAGGCAAAGACGATCTTTGCAGTAGATCATTTAGACAGATTTAGTTGTTTTTAGTAGTTGTTAAGTTTGAAAGAAGGGTTCCATAGAACATATGTAAAATGTATCCTTTTAGGACTATTTACATGCATCACAAGAACATAAGAGCTAAGAGAATGTTAAGAAAGCATCTATAGCATGGTTATGGCATGTACAACGGCCGAGAGTAGTGCGAACACCACTGCACTTAGGCCTCAGTATACCCTTTGTTGAAGGCTCATTGCACCCTTTGTTGAAGGAGCAAGGAACTTTTACATTCAGCTCGTCATCCAGTCCAATGATTCAGCGAGAGCTTAAACATCCGCCAACGGCCTCTGATCTCTTCTAGGGATGGATGAGATATGCCAAGAATTTTGCTGCGTGTTGACGAAAGATTAGAGCAATCGCAAAGTATGGGCTCTATTGTTTGCATACCTTACATAATTGGACCTCTGCTTAGGTGCATTTTGAAAAGATGGCCACTTAACTGACAGTGACCAGTAAGGATGCCCCTTTTAAGACGTCGCTTCCCTTTAGTCAGAGACAAGTTCCAGGTAGCTTCCGATTTGTTCAGGTAGCAGAGAAGCTTCTTAGATAATTAGATAATATGGATTAGTCCCGGTTTTCTATTAGTTGTCCTTTAAGATCTCCAGACTTCACACCACTGGACTATTGTTTGTGGGGCTGGTTTAAAAATGAGTTGTACAAAGTAAAAGTCGACACATCTAATTCGAGGCATTAGAAATGCGGCAGTGTTTGTTAAAGAATGACATGAATTATTTAGAAAAGCAACAAGGACCGTTCGCAGACGAAGTAGAATATGTTTAGAGGTTATATTATATAGAGCGGTGTAATTAAAACCATGTTAATGTAGAAAATTTTATTTGTTTTTAATTATGCTATATTTTGATAACAAATGAGAATCGCATAAGAACATATAGGTTTCTTTAAAATTATTTTCACGTGTATATTACGCACCTGGAATTTGTATATGCCCAGGGACAGCGTAACTTCCAAAGCTTTGGTTGGTGCGGTTCTCATTGCTGTCGTTATGTTGAGGTAAGCTATTCTTTGAAGATAGTCTAGTTTTTAATGAATTATGACGTGATCCGCTTTATGGTCTCAGGCACTAGCGCCTAACGTTAGCATAGGTCTTATTATAGCAGTGTAGATCTACATAACTAATTTTATTTATTTATTTATAAACGGGCAAAGCCGAATTACAATTCTAATAAACTTTTAAATTCACAAATGTTATACATACTATAGGTAATATACAGAAATACAAAAAATCATTAATTAATACTAATTAATAATATCTAACCTAAGCTTACTAAAACTTGATGCAGGAAGTTTCAAAAAGGTCAATGTCATGATGCTTGCTAGTCTCATTGTTCTAGTGAGGAAGTTATTAAGACCATAGTTAGTCCGGTGGATTGGGTAATGAAAGCTATCAGTGGCTCTAGTTGTTCTTAGTGGTGCATGAATATTGATTTTTTGGAATAGCTCTGAAGCTCCAGATTTCCCATGTAGGATATTGTAAAAAGTAATAAAATCCCTCCTCTTATGGCGGATAGTGATGATATTCAATTTATATGCAATTAGTTTTAAAAATTTGTGTTCAACTAGTTGAAGAGCATCAATATGTACCCCATAGAAAGGAGATTACACACAGGAGGCATACTCCAGATTAGAACGGACCAGGGCACAGTAGAGTATTTTTAAAGCGACAATATTTGTGGAGTCTTAAGTACATCTCCTAACAAAATCAAGCATTCGCTAAGCTTTATTAATAAAACTATCTAAGTGATGAGAAAATTGTAAACTTGTGTCAAGTCAATCAAAAATGATACCCAAATCCATAATAAGAAGAGCTCTTTCAAGGGTATAGCGACCGATCTTGTAGTCGAAATTAATAGTATTTCTAGAACGACAAAAGGTCATTATTTTACATTTAGCTGGATTAATTTAGGGGAAAAGCCCAGGTGCTACCTATTATGTGCCTACATTATTCGTAAAAGGTGTAATACGCTCCCTATAATCTATTTGTAATGCGAGCGTACCAATTTAGGTTTCTATCGAACACCACACATACTTTACTGCCGAAACATTATTTATTAAAGTTTCAGTAAGAGCAGAAGATTTCAGAACAAAATATCTTGTAAATGGCTTCCACAGTTCTGCTGGCATACGCGCACCCTTTTAACGAAGTTGTCAATAACGTTATTGTATACTTGTGGTGGTATTTCGTTGATATAGCGTCCAACTTTGGCTTTCAATGCTTTGTTGGTTGCGGGCTTATTGGCATAAACCTCTGACTTCAGGTGGTAACCTCACAGCCAGAAGTCTAAAGGCGTTAAATTGTAGGAGAGTCGAGGACAGTTCTGGTTACCAAATCGGGAAATGATACGACCAGGAGCGAACTCGTGCAAAATCGTCATTGTTTTACGGGTGGTATGACACCAATCAAGATTAATAGGTTTCATATGAGGCACAATAAACTGTGTTATCATAATATGATAACGTTGCCATTTACGGTTACTAAATTATCTTCTTCGTTTTTGAAGAAAAACGTTCCAATTATTCCTCCAGACCATAATGCAAGACCTAATTGACGAATTATCTTCGCTTAATAGTCTCCTGCAGACGCTGTTGAGTCAGTTGGATTTTGTAGGCATGCAGCTTTAAATCTATAGTGAGAATTCGCTGAATGTCTAAATCTTGCGCTCGAATTGACGTCTATGGAGTTTCTGTTACACTCTCGCGAACTTCCGTGATGTTTTGTTCTGCTTGATCTCTACGAGCTCGAATCCTGTGTTTTATATCACTAACCGAACCAGTACCTTTGAATTTTTTTAATATTCCTTTCACAGTAGATGAATTAGAAACATAAATTTGACGGAACATTGGACACACCTTACGAATAGTGAAAACTAAATATCCCCCATTTTGATAATAATTGTTGACAATCAGGACACGTTGTTTTACCGTGTAATACTGCATGTTACTTACTCTGTCAACTTTCGATCTGTCACGTCATAATCATGTGACATTGTGACTGTCAAACATGGCGCGCATTCAAAGCTTTCGTTCCTATTGTAAGTACACTCTAGTGATGCATAAATACAGTGTAAATAAATATTTCTAGTGGTATTAAGTGACTAGATTTGGTAGTACGAATAAAATAAATCAGTTGACCATTTTCGTGCATTGAGTGTTTTAATACACACCTAACCAACGGTGAAAACGCTACAGTATTATGAACTAGTTTCAATTTTACGTATCAACTTATGATCCTTTTCTTCAACACCTTAAGTAGCTTCCAGGCTTTAATTAAAATTTTAAGCTCTAGTGCTGGCTTTTAAACACAAAAAATAAATTCATTCAAACTTATATCGTTAAGAAAAAAATTATATACTATCTAGTAGACCGAATAAAACAAGATTGGAAAAATGCCATTGAATTAAACATAATGCTCTGAAAAATGCATGTTGATACGAAGCAGCGGTAAACGCAAAAGGAGTTAAGAGGAGCTCAGCAGGTTGTTATTTTGTACTTTATTAGAACGCACCACGTTAATATTAACGTTTAACCACCGTGCATGCCACGCTGAACAGGTTTTTTATTATCGGGCAACCTGCAGAGACCTCCTGTAATATCATTATGCAAATTTCTTTTGAAATATAACGTGATTGCGATATTTGGGCAACTAAACGGACAAGGATAAGCCTGAATTTTTCCATTCGCAAAAAATATTTCATATATATTAATATTAGAACACAGCATTATATATTAGATATAATCATAGTTTTTTTAGAATTAAGTGTATATCCTAAGGCAATTAAATCTTCGGCCATTTTAGAAATAAAAGTTTTAGCAAAAAAATAGGCTTTTTTATTTTAAGATTTAATATCTTACTAGATTTTTTCAAGTTGAAGTCACGCTTTTTAAGCATCAATATTTAGCGATTTTTGCATAAAAAAAAAAAAAAAATTAATGCCTGATCAAAATATATAAATAATTTTTCTTTAAATGAAACAATTCGTTAAGAGATTTCAATATTTTGTGGAAATTTTTGGGAAATAAATTTTCTACTATCACCAGTAATGCGGTCAGTCAACGTAGGCATTATATTGAATATTTGGAAGGAATTGTTCGAAAAGTTTGAGACTCAATGAAGAGAAGCATTCATAGTTCCAAATGGTAGCAACATTAATGTAAGTTCATTAAATTCAGTCGCAAAATATGTTTAATAAATACCTAAATTTAATTCTTACTCTTATTTAATAATCGACTTTTTTTCTAAAGCAACAATTATCCTAGCCTACCTTTCAGAAGTCAGCATTTACTATTTTTGTTTCTGGTCCAGAATTTACTTCAGGACAATTAGAGAGCTGATATACTATTAGAGGTTCGTTTTTAAATATTTAAAAAATTTTATACAGTAATAATATTCTATAAAATTATAAATTAAAAGCTTCAGAATATAGAAAATTATTATAAAATATCTCCATTAACTTGCACATTTACTTTAAACAAATAAAACTAGAACAATCGAAGCATATGGATCCTTATTTATTATTACTCTCTAACCCTATTTTTGTATTTTAATTTCAGAATGAGAAATATTAAAATAATGTTTAACTTTAAGATCAACGGTTCCTCAGCAAAATTGGATATTTTGATTCAATATAGACAATATAATTTAACCATTGTGACTCTTGATGTACGTGATATTAAAATAATTAGCTTCAATAAATATTTAAAAACTCATTATTAATCAACTTTTTATTATCGATTGATTTAAAATACACTCACATAATTTAAGTATT
Source organism: Anthonomus grandis grandis (assembly GCF_022605725.1). Classification (NCBI taxonomy): domain Eukaryota; kingdom Metazoa; phylum Arthropoda; class Insecta; order Coleoptera; family Curculionidae; genus Anthonomus; species Anthonomus grandis. The sequence continues at coordinate 28,119,989 of NC_065552.1, read as the reverse complement.
TTTTATTCGCTTATCCACTAAATATCAAATTCTCACCTCAGCTGTGTAGATTCAATTTTAATGTTATAAGTGGAAAATTGATCTAGCAATTTAAATACCTGAATAATATCCATAATAAAAGCCTAAAGATTCTTCTACCTTCGACAAACCTGTTATTGGTCGCTTGCATGCATAATCACGTATTCTTGAATATGCAACAGAAAATTATAAACATTAAAGTATACCAAACGATCCTTGTTAAATCTTTTGATGATTTTACGGCATTTTAAACAATCCTAAACTACTTCATGGTATATTCATGTCGAAAACCCATAAATACCGTAATTGGCGTCGTTTGAAAATCAAAGTTAAATTGATGACCTAATGGATCGGATAACTACGACTACTGGTGATGTTGGTAGGTGGATTTCAACGACTCTAAGCAGGAATTATTTTGCACTAAAAGGTTTAATCTGACTGGGAATTTCTATTAAGTTTATGCGTGTCTTTATGCTTCGCTGGTTGAAGTAAGTCTAGATTGCTAGATTCTTCTGTTATGACTCTAAGCTCTTCTGAAGCTTTTTTTTTTAAATAATGTTTTACATTCATAAAACTGCTTGCATTGGTCACATCGATATAAAGCATTGCATAATTCATTTAATATGGGTTAGGTTATTGATTATACTGGCTAAGGAATAAGTGTATGATTCTTAGGTAATACTTAAATTAGATACTTAGCTAAGATAAACTTTATTTTATGATCATCTATCTGGAAGGAGTAAAAATGGCATAGATGCTACGAACGAAATAGCTTTCGTTTCAAGAACTGAAGGAAAATTTGCATACTTCTTCTTTTTAAGCCTCATAATGATTGATATGCAGAGATTTATATTTTGGGTAGATGCAATTGATATCCATAGTCAGAGCAAATATGTATAATCCTAAAAAGTCATCCATGCTTACGTTTATTCCTGGCTATACATACTATACCCTGCTCCATTATACAAAAAAGATCTGGAACTTTAGTATGTGTTGTGACTTAGCACAACCAATAAATATGTACCTTAAAACGTGTTGCTACTCAGGACAACCAGTGAAGCTGTATCTTAAAAGACTTTGATGGATTGCTGACAAATTGCGTGAATATGTAAATCACGTCAAGTTTGACATAAATGACTTATAAGTGGTGAATCCCCAAAAGAGGAGGTGGATGAGTGTGCTCAGTGTGCCTCGCTAGTTAGTCTCTGACCTCTGTAAGCACTCTCTCTCGATTTCTCTGTTTCATCACCCAATATGCAAAAAGTGTGCTATTAACCCGATTTTTTTTGTTATATTTTATGTATAATTACATTACGTTAAAACAAGTGTTTTTGTTGTATTGAGTATTATAAAATAAAATATTTATAACATCCGGCATCACCTATTATTTTCCAACGGTTATAGTGTCAACCAAGCAAATGTAATTAAGTCAAATCCCTCATAAAAATCAAAAGGCTCTTTACTCAGAATAGTAAAATGCTGCGGTATGTTGGAATAAGCATACTCCATCAGTTTAATAACACCGATTATTGACATTCTCATGCGACCCTAAGACAGAATGAGGCTGGTAAGCAACTAACGGATTTCTTTTTCCTTCATTTGGTTTATCGATGCGTACCAATTAGACAGTATCTATTCCTATCCAGACTTACTACACATAGTACTAAACGTGTTAAAGCGTTTTTGTACAAAATGTACAAAAATAGTGAACTGATTTATTGCACATGTACACACTAAATGCAATAACTTAAAACTACTAGAAACACTTATTTTCTTTATATTTATTTCCTACTCTTTATTTTGATATAAAAGTAGTGCTTTAGTGAACAGGCCTCCTGGCGCTGAGGGCTCCTTAAGCGCCCCTCACACGATCAGTATTACTGACAGTCTTGAAGACTGACATAATTTCGTCAGTATTTTTCACGCGACCTCACGCGACCAGTATTTTCTATTCAGTCATCATCAGTCTGCTTGAATCGTCTCTTGAAGTGTGTTCAGTCACCAGTCTGCTGATTTGCTCCAATCCTCTGCTGCTTGAAGTTAAAGCGTGTTCGATCGCGTCATTTATCTCTTAGTTATTTTTCTATGGATTATAAAAAAAAGCTTGCGCTGCTTAAACAACTTTTAAACTTTTTTTACATACCTTGGTTCGATTCATGGAGTTTTTTTCCTTTATCTGGTATTTCCACGTCAGGTAAAAATTGAAGTGCATGAAACGTCCACGAGCTTGGTTCATGCACATCGTCTGGTCCAGTGCGTTTGGAATCCTTAATTTTTTTAACTCTCGCCTAAAATTGCTTCTTAGCATATTGATTTATTTTTTTACATCGTTGATGGTGGCATTCGGTTTGTACTGCACAAAAATTTTAAGCAGAGCTTCATATCCTCTTCTTTTCTTGCCTCTGTCACAATATTCAGATATACTTGAATACCCCAATTCGGGCATAGGTCTATAAATTGCGTTAAAATATATTTTTTTTTCCTTTTTCTTCTGCTTCACACAAATCAGGTGAAGCTATAGAGCTCAGAGCAGTCGTTTCCTGAGTTTCTTCCATTGTGCACGGTACTCAACTTATCTCTACCTCTGTCTCTTTACGGTGCACGATGCAATTCAGACTGGCGACTGTTGGAATGATTGACAGTCTCGCCCACACACGGTTAGTATTTTCATCAATCTTTTAGCTCCCCCCTAATGACTGACGTGATTTTCAGGATCCCGAAAATCACATCAGTCATTCATTCACGACTGACAGTCTATCAGTATTTGCCCTCACACGATCAGTATTACTGACAGTATTTCAAAATATTACTGACAGTATTTTGAAATACTGTCAGTAATACTGATGATGTGAGAGGCGCTTTACATATAAGCTAGACCATTGTTTCGGAAGATTCGCTAACCGTTCACTTGTGTCCACGAGATGTCGCGTAGTGTGCTCGGTGCTCGCTCGCACAATCAGGCCTAGGCGACGGACTAGATAATTCCTGAATGCCGGAGAATAGCTGGTATATTGCGCAGCGGTAAGATCGTTACAGTAAACTTTTAAATTCAGACCTAAATTTCAAACCTAATTATTAGAAGCTTATATTTATTTGTAACAAGGCTGAAATGCATCATAAAGAGAGAAAAATATGAGAGACCTCAGTCGGCAATATTTAATTGAAAATGTTCTAAACAAACCGAGAGTAATACGCAGGCGACGTTGAGTGAAGGATATTAAAAATTTAAATAAAAAAAATTTTCTGGGATTTCTCTTAAATTAAACAAGATGCCTAAGTCCATCCGGTGTTTCCAAAACTTAATGATGTTTACAAGGTAGATGTTTTATCTTAAAGTATAGAAAATTTACTGACGTTGAGACGGTTGTGCACGTTTATAGATGGCACGATTAGTGTACGCCTAGCTAAGCGTAATAATGTGATATTTATAACACCTGATTTTTATATTAGACCTTGACAAACTAAAAATTTTATTAATACTCTCAGGTGTACCAGAGATAAAAATTTATAAAACAATCATGCGAAATGCATCTCTCATATTAACCCTGCATATTTAACCATTATAATTCAGGAATCTTCTATGTGACATGACCATTTGATTTTCTGTATCTATAACTAAAGAAACCGGTGCAAACACCACCGCATTAGGCCTCAGTAGGCCTGTGTGCCTCTATTAAAGGAATAGAAGATCTCTCCCTCATCTTGTTAACCAGTCCAACGAATCAATTAAAGCATAAATAAGAATACATCGCCAAGGGACCTCCCGATTTCTTTAAGGGATGAGTGGGATAAGCCGAGAATTCAGCTGCGTATTGACGAGAGAGCAGGGCTATCGCAAAGTATGTGCGCAAAAATATAATAAAAATGGCGATTTAGTTGACAGTGGTTAGTAAGGATGCCTCTTATACGACATAATCCTAAGTAAGTGACATTTTGCAGATAGCTGTCCACTTATCCAGTTAGCAGAGAAGCTCCTTAAAAAGATTGCATCCTTGAGTATCATCCCACCACTTTTTAAATAGCGTGTGAGAACATATAACAATTTTATTAGTTCCTTGGTGTTCACCATGGCTAGATCCAGATCCAGGTCCTGCTATTGGTTGTAGAGTGGTAAATCTTTTGGCAAGGGAGTCGGCATACTAGTTTTTTTGCGGTTGTTGCCATTGATTCAGCTCAGGTTAGGTTAAGTTTGTTGTGAGTGGAGCACCTTGTGTGACTATGACCATGACCCTGGTCATAGTGAAGGGACACAATAGACCTTATTGTGGTTCACTCCTAGGTGTTTATACTTCCTCAATCAAGTTTGCCCACTTTAAGAGTTGGATAATTTGACCGGGAGAATTATTCTTAATGTCTTCCGTCTTAGGTAAGGTATTGCCGAAGATGGCCTGCCTGATTCTTTCTAGTACCGAAAATCTGCATACGATGTGCTCTGCAGTCTCGTCTTCCTTCATACTTTCAGCGTACTTCCTGTTGAGTTCCCTTATGATGTCTGTTACAATTCTTGTTACGTCCGGTATGAAAACCCTGTTTTTGAAAGAAGCTTCCACGAGGGTACGATGGCATCGTTACACTAGTCCTAAAGTGAGGCACGATATTTACAGTACAAGAACTGCCTATCTGCAGTTTGTGTAATTAGTTGTTCTGCCGCCCGTGTTGCCATAAATTTTAGTTTGAAAGACTTTTGCCATAGAATCTAATGCTAGCTATTTTAGTTTTGGAGCAGTCTTAAACAGTCATCTTAGATATTAGTCGTAATCATCATCTGATTGGTATCAATGCCCTTTATGTTGATTGTGTAGGGTTTGTTAAATGCAAAGATGGTGAGCCAGATACAACTCGAGTCTTTAGTAGAGAAAGTAAGTTTGTTGCTTTTGATTAGAAGCCAGATTTTTGCAGAAATATCCCTACATTTATGTTGACTCCATTAAAGCGGAAGCACAACATTGTAAGTAGATCGACCTCCTTAATATATGTCCAGGTAAGTCAGACACAGCACAACTCCAAAGCCCTAATTGGTGTGGATCTTATTGTTCCTCTTATGTTGAGGCAAGCCATTCTTTGAACATGGTCTAGTTTTTGGTGAATTCTGACTTGATTTACTTTACGGTCCCAAACAACTTCCCCATGGTTAGCATAGATATTATGATAGATTTCTAGAACCACGTGACTATCTTGGGGTACAAGTTCCAAGTCTTGCCTATTGTTGTAAAGAGATATACGCTTTCTGTAATTTATTTGTAAAGTGAGAATTTTAGTTTAGTTTGCTATCGAGTATAACACCTAGGTACTTTATTTCCAAAGCATAATTTAGTGAGATGCCTGATAGTTTGGAGCCAGAAGACGGTGGCCTTACATTGTAAGGGTTTTACATAAAACCCTTACAATGTATGTATTTATGTAAAACCCTTACAATGTAACAATTAAATGTACATTTGTACATTTATGTAAAATATCGCAATCAAGCAATATGTTATATTGTAATGACGTATATGACTTTAGAAGGACCTTTGCTAACTGGCTGCAAAATCGTAAATTAAAATCAAGTAAAATGCCAACATTTTTTACATTCACTCACGATCGGAATTGGAGTTTGCATATCCAAAAAGACCCCCTTATAATAGGGACCAAAGTATATTACGACTGACTTTGGCGGATTAAGTATATGCAGATACGAGAGTGACTCTAAACTATCTTTACTAACATTACAATCATTAATAATACAATCCATATTACACGTAAAATTAATAAAGAGCAAGGATTTATAAATTCATTCCTATAGTACACCTTTGGTCAAAGGCTTTAGGAAAGATTTCCCACCTTCTTAACATACAAATTGTGGTCGACAACAAATAGCTCTCAAAAAAACGAATACAAAAAGAGAATATCCTAAAGAACTCAATTTAGCGTACAGAAGTTTGTGACCTCTAGTTTCGACTGCCTTACTGTAACCAACTTCCTCATTTATTAGCTTCGCCGTCCAGGGTATCTTAATAATTCTGTAGTACACCTACATCTCAAAGGACTCCAGTTTCTTAATTGTACTTATCTTTAATGATCAACTTTCTACGCCATAGAGAATCACCAACCAAACTTTACGAATGTTTGCAGGGCTTATTCAATGCGATATTTCACTTAGTTACTTACTATCCAGACTTTGAATAACCAAGTGCCGAGGCGTAAATTTCTCCACTCTTTCTATGAGTATTATGTTCGAAATGAAAAAAGGAACTGATGCTTCAAAGGCCTCATTTTCCGATCTGACCATAAGTTTAGACCGGAATAGTATTAGTACGTCAAATACGTAGTTGGTGGATATCATATCATAGATCCGATATATACAATTTCCTGAAGAAAACATACTATTTTTAACAAAAGTGCTAAAAACCCATATAAAAGGGGCCCACCTACCACAACAAAAGAATTTAGAAAATATACACTCAAACTTAGAACATACCCGTGTGAAAAATTCAAGAGTTATACAAGGTGGACCCCGCATTAGTAACAGTATACGAAACAACGTAACATGTTTGAAGTCCATAAAAGTCGATTTGACAAATAATTCGAACAAAAGGTGCTAAATGCAAGCGCAAAGTAAAATGAACACCATTAAATTGTTATATTACGACTATCGCGTCTTTTCCCGCCCACACCTCGGAGAAACGATGATGTCTTCTTTTTTATGGACTGACCATTTATTTTCTTCTTTTCTAAGGTGTGGTTTTCGCTTCTAGCCGAAAATAAACGTTTTAATATATCGATATCTGGGTTTTTAGAACTACAAATATCCGTCGGCTTGTTTATGAAATTCATAAACATATTCTGCACTTCTAAAGGCCAAAAAGACCCCAAGCTAATTGAATTTTCTTGTGAAAGAATCGACGAAGACTAAACAGTGGCTCGTTGACGGTTCATATGAAAGGAAAAAAGTTTAAAAGCGGTGACAACCGAACGAGCCGCGAAAAATGTAGTTAAATAAACATATTTTTGAATGAAGTGATTTGTTGGTTATTGTAGTGACGAAATATATATTTTATGTGTAATTAACGAAGCTGTTGGTATGCTAATTAAAAAATGTACTTTCATTACTTCTTCTGAATAATTATACGTGATTTTTGAATTAACATAGGAAGTATTTGAGATACTGAATGTGCCAATGTAATGTAATTCAAATTTAATTTTATAGTTTCTAAAAGGATTATTTAAACGCCTTTAATCATGTAAGTAGCTTAAGAGTAAAGTTCTTGGCCAAACTAAGAAGCATTGAGTATTGTCTTTAAATTGGTTAGATTGATTTCTAATAGATAAACTAGTGTATTAAATTTAATAATTTTCTTACAAATGTGCTCTTGGTGCCTCAAAGCCACATTGTGTTCAATTTTACTACGTTCAAAAATCTAAGATGGAATAATTTTAACCTCTTATAGAATATATGAGGCGTTTAGCGCAATAATGGCCCAAGGTAAAAATTACAGTTTGTAGAAAATTGAGTTGGAAAAAATTGTAATTTTTAATTTTTATATTTTGATATCTATTTTTTTATTATTTCGATTTTTGTTGGTCAAAATGCTAAAAAAGGAATTTTTTAAACTAGGATTCGAAAGGAAATTAAAAATATTGATTTAGAAGATAAGTCCTGGCTCAAAGGTGAAAACATCATTAACGCATGACAAAATTGGACTCTTTTTGGCTTTGGTGATTTCCATTGTCTCCAAGAGATCCAACTTTCTACCCTTAGGGCACCCGTGAACAATGGAAACATTTTCAGGGACGGAAAAACTATGACCCGTTGATAATAAATGGTTAGCAAATGCTGACTTAGTTTCTGTGGTGTCGGTGTCTCTGAACTTATTAACGAGGCTTAGGTGTTCCAGGTTCCTGTACTCTTGTGGATACTCTCCTTCCTGATTGTCCCACATAAACAGCAGGGCAATCCTTACAATTAAGACAATATACCCGATTTAGATAAAGGGTCACTTTTATCCAACGTCTTTACTAGGTTCTTTCTTAGCGAGTTAGTCGTTTTGAAAGCTATGGAAAGGTTGAAAGGCTTAAAAAATGTTGCAAGTTGTTGAGAAATGCCGCCGAAATAACTAAGGAATCTAAAATTATTATTGTTGGTCATGTTGTTCGGTGGGTGGACGATGTGATAGGACAGTTTATATTTATTATAAAATTTGTAATATAATTTGTTTAAGCTGTTAAGTGAGAAATTATTGTTTACAGCAATTATTTTTATAATATTATGTTTTTTTTGAAAAGTGTCTTTGGACAGAGGTAATTTAAATAAATGGTAGAACATTGAATTAAAGGCTGCATATTTGTGTTGATAAGGGGAATTGGAGTTAAATTGGATTATATTAGCTGTTGCAGAAGGTTTGCGATATACTTCAAAAGAAATACTGTTATTATTTTGGTATAAAAGAAGATCTAAAAAGGGTAATTTTCCGTTTGTCTCTCTTTCCAGCGTAAAAGAGATCTGATTATGAAGGGAGTTAATAAATGACAAGAAATCCAATAAATCATTCTCGTCACCAACCCACAACACGCACACATCGTCCACGGACCTTTTATAAGCTCTCAAAAAGCCCGCAAAATGACTTTTCATGATTTTCTCCTCCAAGTGACTTATGAAGACCGCGCTCAAAAATGGTGAAAGACAAGAACCCATGGCGAGACCAGATTTTTGCCCTGTATCTTTGTTATTAAACATTTCTGAGAAAAATTTTGTAATGAAAGTCTATTCCTTTTTAAATTCTCTATCATGTATTAAAATTAATGACCTTTAAACTGGACCACCCTGTAAAGACAATATCGCATAGTCCAAAAGTGACAATATTGCCGACTTAACTAGTTTTAGCTTAGTGTGTATATCTAATAAGTATTTGAACCTGTAAATAGATCTTAGTATCCGAGTATCAAATCCTGATCAAGAGTAAGTTCAAGATTTTTATACTTGATCTTAAAAGAAACAAGTGTACCTTCCAGAAAGAAATAATTAGTAGTAACAATTTTATTTCGTTGCCGTTCAGAACCCACATAGTAATGGTTTTAACAGTAATCCATTTTTCTTGGACAAGACGTTTGCTTTTATAAGTTCTCATTAATAGTAATAAATGATGTAAGCCCAAGATGAGAGAAAATGATATGTAGATTTGACAATTGTCGGTATAGGAATGATAAGTCATTAAAAAAATTGCAATCAATTGTAAACAATGTAAATAGTAAAGGTCTTGCAAAGAATCTATTTAACCCACAAACTATGTCGAGAATTTTGGACATTAACTGTGCACCATCGACTTCTATCTCAACTCGCTGCTGCAGACTAATCAAGTATGACTCAAACTAGCAGAATGACTTTTTGAGAAAGTCTATAAAATTCAGTTTTGGGTAGCAAAACTTTGTGATTAAGAGAGTCAAATGATTTCGAGTAATTGAGTTACAGTAGCACAGAAACAGATGAACATGGTCAAATCTGATAATGTACTGTATTTAGTTATCTATTTTGTTGGGTATATGTATTAATCAATTATTAAAAAGAAGAAAAAAATAGAATTATTCACGTTTTTAGAAGTAAATAATGAATATACCGTATTCTTGCCTAAGCCACGACCATTTAGGGAATCGTTATAGAAATTCAGTTTTTTATGTATAAATCACTTTGGAGACAAAAAATGCTTATGGGTCTCAGATCAGTAAGTTTCATCTTATTCAAGTTAGTAAGTTTTTTTTGGTTAGGCCTTACAACAACTTCTTTCCAATGATCAGAAACTGGAAAAGTCAGAAGTGAGGTATAAATAATATTAGTTAGCAGCGTTACAGAATACACATTTATACATTCTCGAAGATTTCCCGTCCATTCCGTAAAAATTAGTTTTTATACTCTTAACAATTTCATTTTCATCGACCAGAGAAAAATGAAGCTCTTCAGTTAACAGAAGTTCATCTAATTTATTTCATGTGCTCTAGAGAGCCTTTAATTTTTTTATATTTTGTCTAAGCTCAGACTGAATAAACGCTTTCTCTTCTCTACAAATAAAAGGAGATCCAAAGTTTCTCTATCTTGCTTGACTGATCTATTTTAAGAGGTTTTAGCATTCGTTAATAGATCCGTCAGTATATTTTTATATCGTTGGCTCAAAAAACCGTTGTATATTCATTATAAGTCTTTCTTCCATAAGCCTGATCATTCAAACGATACAATTCGAGGTCATAAGCACTGCGTACAGGCTATATGTCCTTGATGAACTACGGACCGGTTAGAATGGTCATGGTAAGTTTAGTTGCAGGTCCTATAGAAGTATCCTCTTCTTCTGATATGGTAAGCAAAGAGAAGTGGATGAGAGTTGATGGAGAGAAAAGGCTCTTATAGGCCTGCATTACGTTATTATTAGACGGGGCTAGTACAGGTTCCATTAGTGAAGACCGCAAAGATCAGCAAGACCTACTCGCTGGGGAACACTCTACTGTATTTTAAGCTAAAGTAATCGATGTGTTAAAATGCGGACAAAAAATTTTAAGTTGAAGACGTTGCAACATAGTCGTGTTAACCTGGTCGACACCAGAGCCACTATTAAGGCTATTACGGCCAAAAGGGTGAGCTCCAAGAAGTAAGTGAACGTGAACTGCAGGTTTTAGATTACCTGGGTGTCTTGGGTAATGCTAATTACTACTAAAAAGTCTGCTCAACAGCAAGACACTTTACTAGTGACACTGACACTTAAGATTTATCTTCAGAACCTAAATATTGCGGAACACCGAAAATGCCGTTGGTGTTGGAAGGAGGAAAAACTGCAGAATACGTCACTGGAGAGTGTTATATCTTTCATATGAGATCTGCTCATTAAGCAATCCAAAACAGCTGACTGAACAAAAAAAAAATGGCGGCCTGTAGGCAGGCACACTTTGGTATCTCGTAAGGGGTACATATAACACGATATTAATTTTGGATTTCGTACCTAAATTAAAGGATTGTTAAGGGCTATGCATCTAGCAACCCTATAAGGGATCTGTCAAAAGTGTCAATAGTGGCGTCCCTTCAACGTCAAAGGTCAATTTAAGGTTGTGTTTATTGTGTTCTCTTGCGTTTTATTGTGTTCTTGTAGTTTTCTTTCGAATTATGGCGTTTTTGCGAAAAAGTAAATATTTGGTGCAGTTAGAAAGCAGTGATCCAGATAATGCCTTGTGATATAAGGATAAAATAAGGGTGGTAGCCTGTGTTGGCCCTTTTACCTTAACTGACGGAGAAACAACAGCAAACTTGAAAAATTTTTCAAAAGTAACAGCATTTGATATTATTTCCTACAAAAGTTTGTCTGGCCATAAATATTTCGAAGCTGGATGGGTTTCAAATTGTTCTGTAAGAAAAGTTGGAGATTTCACCATTGTTACTGGAACGGTAAATATAAAAATGCTTTTATATTTTTTTTTGTCTTCTTTATCTTTAAATAAGCAATAGCTAAAACATTGAAAAAACTCTTTTATTTTGATTTTATTTATAAAAAAAAACCATTTTAATTTCAGGTTAAGCACTCGCACTAGAAAATGAATGAGAGTGCTCTTGATGTATGGGTCATAACTCAAGAAGTTAAAGGAATTCACTCAGGACATTGCACCTGGATCATTCTGAAGTCTGCAGCCATGTTGCCGCCATCTTATATAAGTTAAAGAGTCTAACACAAATGGTGGAAAACATGGCATGCACAGATAATTTATCTACCCGGAATGTTCCTGGCCTATCAAAAGTACCTATGGTTAAAATAAGTGAGATGAAGCTAAAAAGAAGAAAAACTCTTAAGCAGCTTAACTGGTTCGAGCGATATCCCACCACTTGAAGAGAATGAACTAGTGAAGTTTCTAGAAGGAATTTTGCAGCCATTTTGTACAGAACTGACATTTCCATAACCCATAGATAAAGTTGATATCCAATCAACAATCATATAATCTTCTAATTGAGCTGGCTTACTTACAATATAAAATTGGTTCAATTATTTAGTGTAAAGATTAAAGCAAATAATTACAAGTTGTGTTATTAAAGCAAACAATTACATGTTTTTTTTTACATTTATCAAAAATTAACATTTTAAAATTATATGTTGAAAGTAAAAGTACAAAAAGTTAGTTCTGGGTTGGATTGGGAACCAAGTTTTGATAATATCCAACAACTATGAAACCCTGAGCCCAACAGCCCCATTACAGATTAAAAAAAGAACTAACCACTTACATGCCTACTAGACAAGAAATGTTTGCTGCACACTCGGCCATTAGGTCTTTGTCACCTCTGCTACCACAATTCACAACAAGTCGTTGGCATTTTCTTCGCCAACATAAAACAATCGCATGAAATACTGTCTAAATCAAAACCAAAATAAACTCCTTACACTGTCAACTGTTGAAAATGACCAGATATTTCTAATAAAAAGGCAAATGAGCGCACAAAATAGAAATATTTCTTTTAAACTGCAACGTAAACAAAGCAGAACAAAAACAATGTGTGCCTACAGGCGGCCATATTGAATTTATTTTACAGAATGCTGGTTTGCCCAATTGGCTTTTACCAGAATACTGACCTAATGATGAGTCAATCAGGAAACCTATAAGCAAACCAGCCACTTGGCTACCCACGGTCTCCAAATTCACATTTATTTCAACAATATTTTCAAAATTGTGCTTTTGTTAATCAACAACATCTATGCTTTTTGCCAATGTGGACTTTTAAGTTTCTTTTAAATTATTATAATCTACAAAATATTTCCGTCTTTGTTTATTTTTTTGTGTTTATATGCACATATTTAATACAAAATCTCTAATGGTATATACCATAATTAATGGTATTATTCTGCTCATAATATAAAAAGCACCTGCCTATACTTAACAGCTACAAGAAGTAATTATATAAATAAAGTTGCTTTATAATAAGTTGCATCTGGATTGAAATACCAAATGTGATGATATATTTATTGGGACATGTGGCAACAAATGTCTTTTTATTTATTATTTCTTTTAGGTAAAAAAAGGTTGGTTTTGCGTTAGAAATGTAAGAAGTAGATTCTGTATTTTTTTTAAATTTTTAAGTGATATCTTAAAAAATATTGTTGACTTAATAAGGCTCAAATGAAGTTAGCGTGTTATTTCTTTTATTCATTTAAAATATTAATGAATATAATACGCATTACGGTGTACGATTTAAGTTGGTAAATAATTCTAAATGTTATCAAGAGTAAACTAAAATCATGCGAAGAAGATTTAATAATTTGTTAAATTAAATCCTCGTAAGTTCGTCGAGCAGTCAAAGTTTTGTACTAAATCAAAACAAATTAAACATTTATATGTCACCTGCCTATGCTTGTAATTATAAATGTCTGAAGTTCATTTGTAAAATAGTAAAAAGGACTTGTCGCATCTCCGAATTCAATTTAATTGCATCCTAAAATCTGTTTATTATTCCCTAAGAGTCTTTAGAATCCAAACAGAGCTATTGCTAAAGTGCCAAGAAAAAGATATATTATTTATAATTTTAGGCACTATTTAATGATTCTTACTTGCTTTTCCTCCTGTTAATAATAATTTCAAATTTCATTATAAACTATCATGTTCCTCATGTGATAAATTATTCATATTCAAGTAGCAAACATTTCATAATATAATAAAACTATTTTAACTGAGAACAGAATAGTTGTAAATAATAAGAGTTGACAAGGTTATGACGGAGCGTCCAATATTTCTGGAAAATTTAATGGTCTAGTGGCACAGTTTTGAAAGGATTAAAATAAAGATTATATTTTCACTATCACTTTTTCAATTCAAATAGTTTATACAAGTATAAAGTATAACTCTATGAAATATCGAATAAATTTGAAAATTAATTTTATCTTAAGGTTCCTGATCAGTTCTTCGGTTCTGCATCAAAGTAAAAAATGTAAACTTTAAAGAATTTATCTAAAAATAAATAGAGAGTTATATACTTTAGTGCGAGAGTACATTTTTAGAAAGATTCATTCCCTGAGCACCTACCATCTACCAGGAGTGAAACTCACCCTTAAAATCCTAAATAAAAAGTGTAAATCGAGTAATATCTTATGTTACTAAAGAATATTAATTAACTAATAAAGATATTTTTATTTTGATCGGGTATTGTAGGAAAAACAAAAAATTATCTATGCATTATCTGTGAGAACTAACTGGGCATATTGCAGTTCTCTTCGTAGATAATAAATTTGTCAAACGGTTCCTTAGTGTATCCCAAATAAGTTCGAAGAGATTTACATCGGGGTTTCTCTTTGGCCAATCTATCATTCACGCATTGTGCTAAGTAAGATAATATTTGCAATATTGGTAATGATTTGATTTAAAAAGATATGTTGGATCTATATTGTGGACAAATAGGACATTATGAAGTTTAAAATACTCGTTAATGTACGTCTGTGCGCGACACTGACCCCCCCAAGACAGTCGAAGAAATATTAAGTTAGAGCGTCAATTTAAATGTCCTTTAATTGTATTATTCCAAAGCGCTAACCTGGACAGCTCCAAACTCACATCTATTAACATAATTATAGAGAAATCTAAACTCTTCAAAATATACCTCACTCCATTGTTCGAAGAACCAATTAATATATTTTTTTTGCAAAATTATCGTTCAGGTCTACAATATGCAATGGTAAATTGCTACAGGCAAGATTTCCAGTCCAATTTGCGTTCTTCTACTCGTATTTTTACCAACTAACGTAACCCTTGGATACTTATTGTAACCGTAATAAAATTGAACATGTTTGTAGTGAATTAACATTAAAAAATTTAAAATGAATATCCTACTAATTTCAATCTGTATTTAAATCTAAACTTTTCATCCAGTTTTTTCCATTTTGATGCCAATAGACTTGTTAGAGTCGTTGACAAGATAAGTTGCAGTTGATCAAGGTAACGGGCTTTAAGGATTACACCATTTAAGAAAATAATGATTTCGGATAAGAAAAGATATCTTATGATTGATCTTTAAATTACTTTTTTATGAGAATATGTAAATCTTGTGGAAAAAAAGATTTTGCATTTTTTATAGTTTTATTAAAATATTGAATTTACTAGCCAAAAACCTGGAGCACTGTAAACTTGAAATAAAAAAAAAACTGTCCTTTTTGCTCGATCGTTTCGGACTTTTTTATTTTAGAGGATAATGGGAACGTCTCTAGTCCTTCTTCAGACAGAACTGAATCTCTACCTCACAACGCTCTTAGTATAGAGATTCATTCAAATATGCTGAAAAAATACTAGGCTAATCTATATATCCAAGGCCGGGCATTTAACAACCAAATTCGGACGTCATTTCTGGAAAAAAGCACGGAAAGGAATATACACTGGTGGCCAAAAGTAGATTGACAACTACTTATTTTTCAAATTTGTTTATATCACGGTTTAGGAAATGATAAATTAGGTGGGACAGTACCTGATTAAAAAACAACGGAGCCTATTTGTAATGTTTAATTATATTTAAACTATTTAATCGTAATACCCAATTTTATTTTAAAAAAATTAAAAACTAAACAATTGACAAATTCAAAGCTTACTAAAATAAAAATAAGTATATAAAATTTAAAGGGTTTTATTCAATAATGCGTTGCATAGCCTCTATTTCTTCTCACTTCCACCAACCTTTTGGGAATTGACCTAATTAAATTGTCAATATAGGACGTGTCAATGGATATCCAGCATGCCTTCAAAGCTTCAAAAAGTTCTTGTTTATTTTTGAAATTTTTACATCGGATGTGACGATCAATGTAATCCCAAATGTTCTCGATCGGATTTAGGTCCGGTGACTGTGACGGCAATTTGATAACATTAATTTTTTCTTGGGTCAACCATTGCTTAACGATCTTGGATGCGTGTTTCGGATCGCTATCATGTTGAAAGTAGTGGTTAAGTGGCATAACTTTATCAGCGTAAGGTACCATAACATCCTGCAGTATGTCTTTATACATGAAACGATCCATCGTGCCTTCTATCAAGTGTAGTGGACCCATCCCATAGCCCGAAAAACACCCCTACACCATCATGGAACTTGAACTCAATGCTTGACTGTGGACACCATATATTTGGGATCATACCTTTGGTTTACAGGACGCCTTACATATCTTTTGCCATCCAAATTAATCAAATTGAACTTTGATTCATCACTAAAAATAACCTTTTTCCATTCGGAGACTGTCTAGTGACTATGTTCTCGAGCAAAGCTCAATCGCGCCCGTACGTTTTTTAAACTTAGCAGTGGTTTTTTTGCAGGGCGTCTTGTTCTTAAATCACTATATTGAAGTCTCCTTCTAATGGTACGACAACTAACTGAACCCACACCTTCTTCTTCCAAATGCAGCTTGATTTCCTTTGAAGTTGTGAATGGGTCAAGTTTTGCTTTTTTTCAAAATTAATTTGTCAACACAACTAGTGGTCTTCTTTGGTCGGCCAGTTTTTTTAAGAGGAACAACACTTCCACGGAGATTAAAATTTTTTATTATTTGACTTACTGTTGCCCTCAAAAGAGAAAATTTTCGAGCAATATCCGCTTGTTTAACCCCTTTCCGGTAATCGTCGATTATTCGCATCTTAATATCGATCGATAAAGTTATACCACGTAGCATTATGAATATTTTTCAAAACTAATAGTAAGAAAAGTCAAATCAACAGAAACCAATGCATAAAACTCAGAGACTAAATAAATATGTTGTTTGTCATTTTGGCCACGTAGCAGTCAAACAAAATTATTGGAATTTGATAAAAAAAAATATTGAGAAAAAATGCAAGCAATAAAAATCTATGGAATTCGTTTCTTCAAACTATGTTGTTTACATTCCGGAACACTCATAAGCTCAACCGGGTTTTCCTTTGCTTCAGATAAAATATGTCTATAAAAATGGAATTTGTCAATCTACTTTGGCCACCAGTGTAGATGAGCATATATGAAAGATAGAAGTCACTTGACTGCCTCTAAACTCCCATCAGTATACTTGTTAGACATAAAAATTAACTGACTTATCTCTTAACAATCTTATTGCGAGCATCATCTCTAAAGTACAAGGTGGTAACTACTGTATTCCTGGACATAGAGGGAATAATAAATATAAAATTCAACAACGATGTGCTATGCTTCCCCTGTAAATTTGCTCTGACAGGAGATTAACCAAGTAACTGCCTCCCTATAAGGTGAGGTATAATTCAGGGCTGCACGAGGCTTTTTTTGTGGTCACTTATGGGTGATGAGCTTAGTGCTATTATTTAATGAAAACAGGAAGTCCAGGCATACCCAAGGATCACAAGGAAGATAGATTTTTTTCCATCATCCAAGAACTGCGAGACATGGTACTTAAGTGGTGCGAAAAGTAATGTTGATCAAGTCGCAAAAAATTATAATTGTGCTATACTCAGAGATGAAACTATTTCGTTGCAAGAGAAGTAAAATATCTTTCAATTGTTCTGGATAAAATGGTAAATTAGAACTCGCGTCTCGTGAAAATCATTAGTAAATTAAACATGGTACTCTTGCGGAAGAATATGTGGCAAATACTGAGAAATAAATCCAAAATAGACAAATCGGTTGCATACATAGGTCATAAGTCCTATGACCTGTTGCATATCTGGTGTGGTTTCTCTAAAACTTGCTAGAATAAGACCTTTAGAATGACAGCGACATGTCGATTAAACTCTCGCAGCATCTTTAACCCCAGGGAGAATTCTTGAGCACCACATATAGACTGTATCATGCATCAAATGGTATCTTAGCTTCAGTTGACGTCAGAATGAAGCCAACAGAGCTGATGAAAAAATGCGCATCTACAGCACTCTGGGAATACCCAAAAAAATTATACAAAAACTACAGAGTATACTAAAACGTTTTCACTTATACAATTAAATGCTTTCGATAAATCGCAAAACACTGCCGCAAAAACCTCGCATTCATTTGTCTGCTCATACAACTCATAAAAAAAGAATCGTCTTCCGAAATTAAAACTGAGATATACTAAGAATATTGTGTGTTTTCAGAAATTTAATATTTCTTTTTTTCACAAGCTTCCCTATTAATTTGGATACAGTGGATAATAAAGAAATAGACGAATCAGGTAAGTTAAGGAATATGCTGTTAACAAAAATACAATCATCTCCAAACATAGCAGAATGTTGCTGGTCAAAGCAGACATTCGTATGTATACTAACAGTTCTCAGACTGTCTCAGGTATAAGGGTTAGTAAGTATATACGGGTGCAAATTAAGGATGCAGCTACCAATAAGCTGCTTGCGAAATTTGTGCAAGGTAGCTACAATACACAACTAAAACACAAAAACAGTTAGAGCAGAAAATCCATAATTACCTTCAGGAGTTGCATACAATACATCAAACTTACAATTTGTACTAAAACGGAAGAAAAATCTTAACGATACTGTCAGATTAGAGCTTCCAAATGGGTGTGTTTTACAAGTTAATCTAAATTAAAATATCATGTGCATAAAATTGGTTTGGCAGATAATGCTGCGAAACCTGGGACTACTTCACTTTATGCGGTATAAAAACGGTATTTTCAATTAACTTATAGAACTACTCTAAAGGCTGACTTTATGAAGATAGTGAGTAGGTGTGAGCCAGTGTTAGAGAGGGAATACTTTTGGGATAATATTATTAAATCGGCAACATCGCAAATATATCACAATATGCAAGCACACCACACGACATCTCTGGAGATGCGTGGAAGGTTAGCGAATCTTCCGGAACCATGGTCTACCGAGTATACAAGCGGCCCGCCGATAGGTCAGTTTAGTTTGGAATATTGGCGCGATATTTAAATCGGACATAAATATTAGTAAATAAATATGTCGTGTTTAAGGTAGTAAATGAATCATTTTAATATTTTTTTTGAATCAAATATTTTAATTTATTTATAAATCTATAATGCCGTTTAAGTGGAAATTGACAAGTCTAGACCGTGGATACTGCACATATTGAAGATACAAACACACCAAGTCACGAATTAAGGTAAACTTAAAGAATAATTCGATAGAGATGACCTAGTAGCATAGCCTGGTACATTCATATCTCAACATGAGGCATATCTTCATGTCAATTGAATGTAAATTTTTTTTTATAGGATAACACTAATATTTAAAATCCCATATCTGCTTTATTTAAAAGTCTCGAAGAGGTTCGTTCTTACCTTACAATTTAAAAAATGAGGCAAAAAGCCTGGCCAGAATCTTAGCCGACACCTCGAAGAAGAAACCATTGAGGCCAAATGCAATAATATGAAGGCAGAAGTAATCACTTCAAATAACTTAACGACGAAAGTAGTGAATCTTACTCTAAAAAACAAGTTCTGGGTTTAAATACAAAAACTAAAAGATATTATTTGTTTTCTGGTCTATCTACTACAATTCACTATTTTCAGGGCGTCATGCTCGAGAATAGTGAACTCAATGCGAGCAATGTCCAAAAGGTGCAAATATAATTTTTTTTTTCAAAATATAAAATTTCATTCGGTAATGTTTTAATAATAAAAGATTTTTAAACCAGGATGATTGGAGTTGTAGTGTAGATATTGTCCTGGTGTAGCATTGTGTAGTATTGCTTAGTTAGAATTATCAAAACCCTGTATATTAGAGCAGCTACAATATGTAACGACAATGTTGACCCCAATAGAGCACTAGAAAATGTCACTAAACACTTACAGCAAAATAGATATCCAAGCAAACTAAAAACGAAATTTATAAAAAATACATCAGAAATAACGACGAAATAGTTACATCGACTGGAGGATCCTACAGGAATTTTAATGATTTTGTAAGACAGAGGAACTACAGAGACACTCAAAGACCCTTACGAGGTTTAATAACGATGCCCAAGCTAAAATAACTACTGGACACCAAGAACTGCGTATACCAAAATCCCTGTGAGTATGCATTATGACATAGGTGAGACAAAGCGACCGCTGGAAGTTAGGACAAAGGAACGTCGAAAGTGGACCCAAACAGGAGGGGTTTCTAGATCAGAATTAGCAGAATACGCTTGTCACAAACATACTTGGACAGAAGCAAAGAGCAACATTGGAAGAACTTACATCGCACAGAATCAAGGAATCTTCAGCCAGCCCGGTGTTGATATTCCCAACACCTGGAGGCTTCTACTGTTATGTCATGTGTAAAGTGCATGATCTAAAGCACTTTACACAGAACTGGACTGTTAATACCTCTAGTATAGAAGGCTGTAAAATAATTGTTACTTTAAATTTGACAACAATTGAAGATACTTTTTAACCGAAACGTCGTGCTTAATTTAAAATACAATGAAAATTCAATAATTAGACTTGACTACTTTGCTAATGAGAAAACAGACTCCGATTTAGTGTATCAAGCATGGAGAATTTAAAATTGTCAGTTGCATTCGTGAATGAATTATCAATATTATTTTATAACTGGACCCTAATTTAATCTTAGAAACGAAGCTTAAGTCTGAGACTCAAACCAATCTATTTAATTTATTCCTGTAAAAGTGGAGTTATTTCATAAAATGTTTTTTCTTATACTGTAGCAGAAAGAAAAATAACAAAAAAAATATTTATTTGGCACAAGACAAGAAAGAGCCGCCCAGTGTCAAAAATCGTGTTGCGGCCGCTTTATAAACGTCTAGACCGCGTTTTAACCTTTTTCAATCTCAATGCTGATGTGCATGTTTTAAACGACTGGCTAATTTTAGCCGCAAACCAATTTTACATACTCTTGTACCGTCCTTCCTGAGTTAAATAATTATATCATCTTTGCATTTACCGGGACAAAAAACATCCTGGTACTTAAGGGAATTTTATTAAAAAAAATAACTGAATATACAGTGCGTCCCTAACAACCTGCGGCTATCTATACTAATCGATCAAATTAAATTTTTTGAAAGATTTTATGTAAAAAATTACATTATGTTTTCTCTTTGTTATTTCACACATTAAGAAAAACCAAAATGAATAATAATTTTTAGGATATACCAGATGCTTCACAGCAGAAGGATATTCAGAAACACTCAATGAATGTGTCATGACCATGGTGACATAGTGCCGAAAATAGCCATTAACTCATTCAAGAGAGCTTAAAAGCCAATAAAACCAACTTTTATGAACCATTAAATAGTTTCGGAACCGTATTATAACTAGGATATATCTTGCATAATAGCAATAATTAGTGTGGTGTTTTGTACCTGCCATAAATTGATTTTTTACGATGAAAATCGACGTATAAAAGCCGTTGTGTTATCTTGATTTCTACATATTTCAGGTTAATTAGGCTATAAAGATTTGGAATTTTCAATACTATATTATGTAGTTTATATATGAATTTAATGTCTGAATATATTTTCTGTTTAAAGTGTCACGAATAGATTATCCGATATATGTCATTTTAAACTGTCACGAATAGATTATCCGGACAAAGTTTTTCTAGCGCTGACTTATTCCGTGTTTAATTATGATTTTTCTCGATCTTATAGGCTTAGTAGTTCATTTTTCTACTCCTTTTCTTGTCTTTTGAAAATAGTTGTAACGTTAGTTTCAGTAATCTCATACTTAATTTTCTATTTCTTTATCAAAAAAGCCTGAAAAGACATCAACACTCCTGTAACATTAGATCATTAAGGCATAAAAGCTTAGTTGTCGCATTTTTCATTGGTTAAAAGCTTTGACAACATGATTTTGTTTAAATATGCCTTTATCAAAATACCGTCACTTTTTAAGAAACTGTTAATATAGATCTTAATTGGCTACCTCCCTTTTTACTCAAGCATTAGAGCTTTATTCACTTCATTGAGCTTGGGGTCTTTTCAACATGCTGAAAATCTAGTAAACAGCTTTTTGCGCCTATGGATAATTCGTAAGTCTCTACTGACCAATTAGTATTCTAAAATTTATAAAGATATTTAAGAGATTATTCTGTGGCGTTCTGTCTGTCAGTCTACAGCCTATAGGGTCGGTAAGCATATAGATTACCTGAGAAATTGGTCAAACAAGAAGCGAATAGTCTTAGCATGCCTTACAAGTTCTGTTTAAAAGATCCGTCACAAACCGAATTTTACATCTTTATAGGCACAGTCATTGCATGGTGTGACAAGCAGAGGCCTCCTCTATATGTGCCTCAGTTTCCCTTATGCCAGATGATTTCGTGTATTTTTCGTGTAAAGGATTTTTCTGTTAAGCAGACCCATTAGTGTTAGGATAGCACATTTAGCTATGCTGGTTATAGGCTTGAAGCCTACAGTCAATTTCACTGATCTGATCATCAATCTAGCAAGGAATCAATTAATCATCATCAATCCTCGTTACCAGCAAAACCTGAGTGCCCAGGCATACAGACAATCTGGCATATAGCTGAATCTTGCAACCTTTCTTCACCAGATCTGATCATAAACCTAGCAAGGGAATCCGCTTCCTCATTAACGGCACTACCCAAGTGGCCAGGCATCCAGACAAGCTGAACCTTGCAACCTTTATTTACCAGACCTTCCTTTACACACTCCACTACAAAGTTGGAGCTCACCTCTTTGCTTTGCAGTCTGGAAACCAGATGGTACTCCTATTCACTAATGTAGTCTATGCTCGCAGGTTTCCATTAGATGGACAGAATATTCTCAAATTTACATTCAAAATTCATCTCGAATAATTACACTTTCTTTGTTAAAATTTTTATCTGTTTGGATTATTGTTAGATCAGACTTCTCCCATGATCTGCCTTTGCATTTAAGAACCAAAAGTTAACACTTGGTTCACTAAAGATTTTGCTTCTGTGCTACGCCAAAAGCTTTCCCTCAATAAAGGTGAAACTTGAAGACTTGAAAAAAGAAAGCTTATTTCAAGTCAATCATATAATAAATCTAGCAAATTCTCAGCTGGACTTGGCGTTCACGACAAATAAGGACCTTGAATGAACGAATAAATGAATCATCACTTTATTGTAAAAAAATTTTACAATTTGTAGACAAAGCTGATAACTAAAGTAAAACACAAAAACAAACAAAACACACAAAAATAAAATAAAACTAATAAATCAAATATACAAACTTATACAAATCAATAATTGCATGTGGTCAAAAGTATGAATAGCTACATAAAACAGTACATATAAAAACAATAAATCAGTCTGTGTGTGTGAAGTTAAAATTAAGTATTAAAAAAATCGTTTACTGAGTAAAAGGTTCTCTCCAGTAGGAATAATTTTAACGCCTTATGGAAAAAGGCAGAAAGTAGGAAAAGATGTGATGGACTTGATGTTCAATGACAAATGATTGTGCATTTTTTTTGCTTTGTACAATATAGAGTTTTTTACCAAATCTGAATGTGGAGTAGGCAGATATAAATCATACTCCGCGTTTCTGAGATGATACTTATGGGATGGCCTATCTGAATTTGATGAAACGTGCTTGCGAATTAGACAAACGGACTCATATATTATAAGTAGTGACGGATATTAAATTTTTTAAAGAAATCCTGGCAATGAGCTCTATAATTAAGTCTAAGTGTATAACGCAAAGCTCTCTTTTGAAGTCTGAAAATTTTGTCAAATTGAGTGACACTACACACACCCCAAAAAGGAAGGGCGTAACGAAGATGTGATTCAAAGAGGGAAAAATACACTGTTATAGAGGTTGAGAGGCTAAGCTCCTTGGAAATTGATCTTAGTGCAAAACAAGCGGAGCTTAATTTTCTTGTTAAAGGGTTAATGTGCATGTCCCATTTTAACGACTTGTCAACAGTAAGCCCCAAAAATTTCACTGAGTCGGCTTCGTCAATGGTTGCGTTATCCAGTACAAAAGATTGCAAATTATTTTTATAGGACAAAAATTTAGTTTTGGAGATGTTAAGGCAAAGAAGATTAGAGTCGCACCATGCTTTGATAGAAGTTAACACTTGATATGATTTTATGAAGTTCGGCAATATCCGGATTGCTCCAGGTAAAACTAGTATCATCCGCGAATAGGCAGGTTCTTCCTTTAATATTCAGACTAGCGATATCATTGATAAATATGAGAAACAAAATAGGGCTAAGCACTAAACCTTGAGGCACTCCACATTCTATTGGCTTGCAAGAAGACACCGTAGTATTAATCCTCACAAACTGACTCCTGTTATTGAGATATGACTTAAACCATTCGAGGGGCATACCTCTAAACCCGTATTATTGCTACTGAAAACTCGTTGCTTTTAGACATTATTAAAGTACCTCCATGAGATACATTTGTTCTATTAAATCTGGCCACTGTAGAGTAATTGTTAATAAAAACGGGCTCATCGATATTTAACCAATATTCAGATATGGCAACGATATCAGGAAAATGAAGCTCTTCTAACAAAAGAAATAGATCGTCAGTTTTGTTTCTTATAGACTGGATATTTAGAGAGAAAATACTAAGTTCGCCATTGTCCAGTATTTTAGAGGGTGCTTGATTCTCTTTTTGCGTCAAACTACTTAAAATTTTTAATTCTTAGTGGGAGACCCACTAGAATAGTAATTGCTCTGGCTTTCTCTAATTCTTTAGAGGCGTAGCAATTTCTCTGATTCGAAAAAGGATCCAAAGGCTAACAGATCTGCTTCTACTTCAGCTGGACCAATACCATAGGCGTCATGGTAGTGAAAGTAGAGCTTCCGCAAGGCATCCACGTCACCAGGAAGTCCCTCTGAGGCAAGTGCCAATCTGATGCTGGTATTGGTGTGTCCTTCGAAACATACACTGGAGGGCTGATCATGCAGATATGAAAGAAATAGCCTGAGGGATTTTAAAATTGAGATGATACTATTTTGAAGAAGATTTGTCTATTATTTATTTGTCTGAAGAGAAGTTCTCAACTGATAAGGATCATCCTCCATAATCATTCACTCTTAAACTAACATCGAGTAAGACAAACAACGAACTAGAAGGCAACGAGATTTATAAAGACTTCCTACTTAAGCCTATGGAAAAAAATTGTCCAATGATGTTAAGTATACTAATTCAAGAATGTCCTAGTATGCTCAATTGTATGGTTTTATCGGTCCTGAAAGATCTTATCTTTGATTCTTACTTATATTCATATAAAGATTCAAAACGTGGATGATTGCTAGACTTAGAAAAGTGTATGCAAATGCTATGAAATACTTTTAAAACTTACATACGAAGGGATGAAAAACGAATTATTTGATTGTCATGATCTTAAGATCACTGCAAAAGTCAAAGTCAAAAAAATCAAACCTCTCCACAGTAAATGTAAATTAGAACGTGGTAAGAATTGCTCTGTCTTTTGCATTACGGCGTCGCAATAAATTAGTTACCATGAACTCAGATGATTTGGATAGAAACTTGTTATCCCTAAAACTGAAAAGAAGCGAGGGATAATTTATCTTGGTATAATATAACTGTTGGTGGTCACATAAGTCTGCTGCTATCTTATCTTTGTCAGGTGGTTAAATGCACTCAACTGATCTGGAAAAAAGTTTAAATATTCTTCCAGGCAGTTG
This sequence comes from Anthonomus grandis grandis, assembly GCF_022605725.1. Taxonomy (NCBI): domain Eukaryota; kingdom Metazoa; phylum Arthropoda; class Insecta; order Coleoptera; family Curculionidae; genus Anthonomus; species Anthonomus grandis. The sequence goes on along the minus strand of NC_065552.1, from coordinate 28,094,474 downwards.
TGTTTAAGCGTGCTGCTATCTTTTATCTTTATCAGGTGGTTAAATGCACTCGACTTCCTAAAATAAATAAAAAATGCTCCTTGGCTGTCTCTGATATGATTAACTGAACTGCATGAAAAAAAAAGTTATCTCCCAAACAGTTGTGTTCAAGCCTATTGCTATTTTTTATCCTTGTCAGTTGGTTAAATGCACTCGACTGCCTGGAATAAATAAAAAATGCTCTCTTGCTTTCCGTGGTTAAATACATTCAACTGATCTGGAAAAAATATTCTTTCAGGTAGTTGTGTTGAACCCTGTTAGTATATTTTATCTGATATTGCTAGATTTATTAAGAATTGACAAGTTTCTTTAAATAAAAGCTTTCTGGTCGATTGGTGGAAAATGCTATTATACCAACTTATTGCAGATAGGTCATTTCTATAGATATTTTTGGACTAAAAGTAAATCTGGCAATATGCATATTTTTCTTGTAACTGACATGCTCAGTAAGTTTAAATATTGTTATGATAAACCTGTTGGAGGAAAAACTTTTTCATTTTTTGTTCTTTCTTTAAGAACTGTCAGATTTTTGGTTGCTTACGAATTAGTAGTTAAAACAAGATAAATTGTTAAATATTTTCAATTATGTAGAATAGAGATAAACTTAATAATCTAATTGAACTGATATTTAAAAATCTTAAATGGCCCACGCTTAATTTTGCTGTAAAACATGTTTATTTAATATGTATTTGTCGTTCGCCATTCTCATCATTTAAATGAATTCTAGTAAAGAGCGAGAAAATCTCTTATTTGAAATTCCTTGCTCTATTGATATTTTATTACTAAGTGATTTAAATGTAAATTTAATGAGAAGTGTTCTGTTTATATCCGACGTTTATGTAACTTAGTTAAATCGCTTAGTTTGCAAATGCATGTTAAAGTGCCTACTTGCATTATGCACAATCAGCACATATCCGACTATTTAGAAAATATTAAAAATTGTATTTTGAAAAACTCTGGATCTGCCTATAAAACTTTTGCATATAAATCCTAAAAAACAAATAAAGACAAGTAGGCAGCATCATCGATATAAATCATCCAACATAAAATCTAAGGTTTCTTTCAAAGATGGTGGGCCCATTGGAGAAGCCATGATCAGAAGTATATTGATTAGTCAAACTTGCCACCCTAGACAAAACATGTTAAAGGCATACTTATTTAAAAGTCAATTGACTAAAAAAAGAAAGTTGAGGCAAGAATAGAAGATGTCGTAAAAAAAGCACGAATTGTTTTGATTTCGATTTTTAAGCAAATCCTTCGTGTGCTGAGTCTCCTCAATTAAGGCCTTAATAATTAATTATAGCATTGTGTATTGTGTATTGAGCTCTTTCAATACTTTGGATGTTTACATCATAATAAGGAAATAAAATACAAGAGCCATATTTCAAATTGCACAAGGGAGCAATATAGCAAATTAAAAAAATTGATGATATTCCGAAAGTCATCTTAGTATCCTAAAACCACTCCGGAAATAGGAGGAAGAAAATTCAAGGGATTATGAAGTATTATTCCTAGGTTTCTGACAAAAGAAACTGTCTCTATAAGGTTATTGTTTATGCAATAGTACTAGTTAACACTATTTCTGCTTTTACTTAAGGATATTTAATAAAATTTCTTGAAATTCAAATCCATGCAGCTACTGTTGCACCAAACAATGAGTCCATCAAAACCTTACGAAAGTCTGCGCTAATCATCTGTGAATCTAACTTTAAGATATAATTCTAAGTTGTTCTGCAAATTGGAGGAAGAAATTGTGCTGAAAACAAGATGATATTTCATTTATATATAAGTTAAACAACAAAAACCCCAAGTATAAATGTTGAGATACACCAGATACAACAGATATCTCAATCGATTGAAAGCCAACCAGAGAACAACACAAAGTCTCGGTATCTCAAAAAATTCTTTTATTTGTTAAAGGCACGTGTTTCAATCCTAAGAGCATCATCAGACCTTAAGAAAGTTAAAAACACACCCGACTGCGTCAAGTATACACAGCCACATTGTGTGAAGAATTTTTTGAGACCGAGACTTTGTGTTGTTCTCTTTCGATTAATTTATATCAAGGTCTCTTTGAGAATATGGAGGATTTCCTTTCAATTCTGTTGTTCTATTAGTCAGATAGTAGTAAAGCTTTAACACTTTAATAAGTACCCACCAATCTCTGCTTTTCTCCATTTTTAGATCAGCAAGTGATGATTGACTTTGTCAAAGGTGTTAAAGAAGTCAGTATACATTGAAACTGACACTCTTTCTCCGGAGACCAAGATAGAAAATGTATTAATGTTAGACCATTTAATTTTTTTAAGCGGTTAGAGGTGAAACCAAATTAAATCAAATCAAATCAAAAGTAATTTATTTGCCATAAAGAGTTAATACATCCCTAAAAACAAAATAAAGATAATATATTTAATAATTTAAATTACATCTTCACCCGGCAAAAAGGTTGTTGTTGAAAACCACGGGACAGATTTTCAACAACCGCTACTCTTTACCTACTGACAAAAGAAGCCACGAGTGGGACAAACCCGTCAACTTAAAGTTAATTGATAAGGAAACTAATAAAAAAAAACACTAAAAAAAATCATCAAACTATATATTCAGTGAACTTTGAAGAAAACAAGTCAAAAAATCACACAACTCGTACAACGATCTTTAAAATGGTGCTTAAAAATAAAACCTGTAATTTGTCAGCTGGACGTAATTTCCTATTTTGTAAATAGATGTTATATAAGTAGCCTTCCAATTGCTTGAAAAGACTCCTGAATGTAGAGTTTGATTAATTATAAAGAAAACGGAGCGTAGTAATAAAAATCTGACTATCCTTGTTTATACTAAAACTCATTAGGTGGTATTTCTTGACATTCAAATCCATACAGCTACTGTTACACTAGACAGTGAGTCTTTCCAAATCTGACTAAAGTCTGAGCCAATCATCTTGATCTAACTTTATGATATAGTCTTCAGTTATCTATAGAGAGAAGGAAAAGGGTGTGTTGAAAACAAGATAATGTATCATTTATGTATATGTTGAACAATAGACGCCTTAAGTGGGATTCCTGAGGCTCATCAGATGCAATATGTATATCAATCAATTAAAAGTCAAGCACTTGTATCCTGTCAGTCAGATAGTGAAGCGACTATAACAAAGGCCCATCAACCCCTGCTTTTCTCAATAAGTAGATTAGCAATTGATGATTTACTTGAACTTGACACGCTTTCTCCAGGACGGAAAATTTGTGAATATCGGAACATTTAGTTCTGTGGAGCAGCCGGAAGAGAAACCAAATTACTCATCAATTACTAGACTTTGAAAAGGACGAGTCAGAAAATTATACGCAACGGCTTTAAAGATCCTTGTAATGGTACAAAAAGAGGTAATATGCTTTTATTTAAACGCCTGGGAGTTATCTTCTATTTTGTGAATAGGCAATATATAACTTGTCGTTTAGTAGGCTGAAAAAACTTCTGAATATAGAGATTGATTAAATATAAAAAAGGGCGTCCTGATAAAAAGCTGAAGATTACGGGAGGAAATCCATCAAGACCTGGACCCTTGCTTATATTCAACCCAAATAGTCTACCAGTATCAGATATAGAAATAGTTAAACTGTTTAGATTTAAATTATTAGAGATCGTTTCATTAGGTGTAGGGCATGATTATCTGCTACATACTTCTGAAAAGGAGCAAACAGACTAATCCTTTGTTATTTAGAGGACCCAGTGAGATCCTTATAAGAAAGTTCATTAGGAATTTGATATCCGCCTTTTTTGATTTATGCACTTCTGCAAATTTTTGCTTCTTGAGGATTCCTACATAGCTTATGTAGTTTTTTCGTTTGGTCTGTGTACAGTACCTCATGAGAATTTTAATTATCTTTCAAAGAAAACCAGACATAATCATTTAGGCAGTATTAAGATAATTTAATTTAGAGTCTTTATAAAATTCGTTGACTATAAGTTCTTTTTTGTCTCACTCGATGTTAGTTTAAGAGTGAATGAGGATGGTCCTTGTCAGTTGGGAGGACAAACTTCTTCACACACAAATAGTAATATTTCAAGGTCCTTATCTGCCGTGAATGACAAGTCCAGCAGAAAATCTGCTTAATTTAATATATGATTGACTTGAAATAACTCGTGTAGAGGGCGACTCGTGTGTAGACGGGTGGAGAAAAAACGAGTAGTGCGTTGGGTATCTAGATATCTTGTCTATGCACGTACCAAAACACGTTTTCGTCACTATTATAGTATTCGTGCAGTAGCGGCTTGAAACGAACGTGTTTTTTTCTCGTGCCGAAAACCATGTGTGACGAAAAACAAGAGCAACGCATCAATCTTAAATTTCTCGTTATTGAAAAAAACTCCGACTGAGTGCTATAAATTGTTGCAAGAGGCCTATGGGGAAAATTCTCTCTCTCGTCCGCGTGTTTTTGAGTGGTGTAAGCGCTTTAGTGAGGGCCGAGAGAGCACTGAAAATGACCAGCTTTCAGGTCGCCCTGTCACTGTTTTAACTCCGGAAACAGTGACCAAAATCAACCAAATTGTGCGTGCAGATCGTCGAATGAGCACCCGGATGATTTCCGAGTCTGTAAACGCCGATAAAGAAACGGTTAGAAAAATTTTACACGGGGAATTATACATGACAAAAGTCTGTGTGAAGTTGGTGCTAAAAAACCTGACTCCTGACCAAAAGCTCTTGCGTTAACAGGTCTGCTTAGATTTTCTTTGGAAGGTTACTAAAAAAACCCGGACTGATGAAAAACATTATTACTTGCGACGAAACGCGCATTTTTCAATACGATGTTGAAACCAAGCGGCAATCGATGCATTGGAAGACGCCTGAATCGCCCAGAATAAAAAAAGCAAGAATGTCCAAATCAAAATTCAAGGCAATGTTGATCGTTTTTTTTGACCATAACGGTATCGTGATGACTGAATGGGTTCCAGAGGGTCAGACTGTCAACCAGACTTACTATTTGTCAGTTTTGGCAACACTGCGAGAACGAGTTCGTAAGAAACGGCCCGAGTTGTGGAAAAACAACTTGTGGATTTTGCACCAGGACAACGCACCTGCCCATAACGTGCTATCTGTGAAGCTCGAACACGCGCCGTATTTGCCAGATTTGGCCCCGTGTGACTATTTTTTTTTTAGTTTCCAAAGATAAAATCTGCTTTGAAAAGGACTCGATTTGAGTCGATGGAAGCGGTAAAGCAAAAAACGGCAGAGCTCCTAAAGGCCCTCACCAAAGAAGACTTCCAGCACTGCTTCGATCAATAGAAAAAACGTATGGAAAGATGTGTGGTGAGAGGAGGGGAGTTTATTGAAGGGGAGCATTCGAATGTATAATAATTTTTATAATAAAACCCTTTTTCGTAACTAGTCTCGTTATTTAATAGCCAGACCTTGTAGTTGTTAGCACTTCTAAGGCTTCCACTTCGTTAGGTGGATGCTTTTGCCGTGGCACAGAGACAAAACCTTCACTGAACTAAGTGCTACCTTTTGGTCAATGCAAGAGCAGACAAAAAATATTGTCTATAAAAGAAAAACGCTCCAATATCTCCTGAACAAGTAATTGATGTAAATGAAGAAAAGCGTTGGACCTAATACAGATCTTTGAAGTACATAATAAAAAACTATTTATTAAACTGTATTTTATAGACTTTAATAGACTTACTAAACCAACTGGGTTCTTTCACACCGTGAAAGCCATACTGATTAAACTTTAACAAGAGTATTCTGTAGTATAATCGACGATCATGGAACGTTGCTGCAAATATTTTTTTATATTTAAAGTCAAACACGGGTACGTATGTTACAGACAAACAAGAACATCCTTTAATGAAAGAGACATTTACAGAACATGTGAGTACGAAAAAAATAATTGACAAATTTTATTTCCTGTTTTACAATAGGTACTTTAGAAAACAGATATTTTCTAGAATTGAGTAAGAGCAGCTTGGTGAAGGGGATGTAGTTATGTACAAAAAAACCTGCTTGACAAATAATTTGCACATGGATATCACCATATTGCAAAAGTCATCATATAGAGGTAAAAGTATTAAGAGCCACAATAGGAGGGAAAAAAGGCAAAAACAAAAAACAAACTTCAATGCAAAATCCTAAAACCAACAAAAAAAATTATAAATCACAAATTTTATAATTTCATGTAAATTCCATAAAGCAAACACGGAAATAAACTGAATGCATTGTATTGATGATTTTTTTACGGTAGACAGCACGCGATCGAGATTATTCAACTCTGTTATTGTGGCGGGCTCCGTAATAATAATTATGATTATTCCCAGTGACATAAATTACACATTAACTGGTGTGAAATCGTACAATACATTTGAGCCAATGAAACTTTCAGAAATTTAAGTGGTCGATGGACTATTTATAGCGTCGCGGTTAAGACCTTAACATTGACTTCGATGCTTTAGAAATAGAAAATAGTATTTCAAGGTTTGGGTTACAGTGATTGGCAATAATACACCATATACTTTTAAGTTATGCATTTAAGGCAACATAAGGTTACATTAAAAGGTCCATTTGAGTTCTGTTAATTCCTTTATGAAGTCATTAGAGTACGTCAATTATTTATCTTTCACGAACAAATTAATTCCATTGATGCGAATTCACTTACAATTAATCATCTTCAAAGATAAAGCCATGAATGAGTTTTGTTAATCAAAAAAAAAAAGAAAACCGATAGTGTCGGAATAAAATTATCTTATCCGGTTATACCGTACACTCGTCAAAAAAATGCGTAACGTTGGCATAATAGTCAGACATCATTCAGACGAACTTTAAACAATAAAATTTTAACAAATCGAATTTTTATTGACTCAGCAGCACGGGAAAATTATGTTTACGTCTGTGTTTAACTTAAACTACACTCGCCGAGGTCACTAGTATCACATTTACTCAGGGTTATTAACTGACACCTGACTTAATGGATTTTATTTAGTCTATTTACAAGTTGTAAAGTGAATTTAAGATTATATTATTTTTCCAAAAACTAGAAATCGATCGTTAAATGCCCGATTTATAGCGTTCAATTGCAGAAATAGCCTTATCGGTTTTACGGTCCCATAATATAAGAATTTAGAGCATTTTCATTGCCCAAACGTCATTATTAGAATGTGCTATCAACGGAAGCCAATTTCTAGATTAAATGAATATACATTTGGAAAAAAAAGTGTCCCATTATCATGACTTTTTGAAGATGGAAATTTCGCAAGCTGTTTTTTTGCAGCGGTGTTGAGTAAAATTTATTTTGTTTTACCTTTTCAGTATTCGAAATAAAAAAAAAAAAGAAAAGCTAGGTTAAGTTAACAATTCCCACCATAGATAAAAATGTACGCTTAAAAAAAAAAACAAAATGTAAAATGTCACCAGTGGGGAACGATCCAGCAACCTTTAGATTCACAGGGGCGCGTCTAACCCATAGGCCACCAAGTAACATGATCAAACATGGGAAACAATCCGAACTATACTAATAAGTGTGAATATAAGTAAACAATCTTAACAATAAAAATTAAAAAGATCTAAAATCAAAAAGGAAAAAAATTTTTAAGAAAGGTTGTTATAAATGAGGAGAGGTTCAAACGTGACAATATCTCAAATTCAAGTTTGTTGGTTCACTCATTCAGTTCAATTTACATCACGAAAAGGTAACCTTCCATCTCTTTCTTCTTTAATGGTAAACGAGATATTTGCGTGAAGAGAGTTTATAGAAATGAGGAAATCCGCCAATTCTAGATCATTTCCATTCCATATCACAAAAATATCATCCACGTATTTCCTATATACAGTGAGAAAAGCACCAAATTTCCCATTGACAATCCTTTTCTCCAAATGGTGCATAAAAATCTCACTGAGAAAAGAAGAGAGGCAAGACCCCATTGCTAGTCCAGTAATTTGTCTAAAAAACCTGTTGTTGAAAACGAAAAAATTTTAATCAAGTACTAGCTTGAGGAGTGCTAAAAGATCATCAACAATAAATCTGTCAAGCGGTGACTTAAGCAAAAGGGACCTGACTAGATCAAGGCAATCACCAGGTGGAATGCTTGGAAATAAGTTCTTAACGTCGAGAGAAATTAATTTTGAACCCTCTGGTATGCAAATGTTTTTTAAAAAAATTGTCAACTCTACTGAATTTTTTGTGGAATAAGTACTTCTGAAACCAGTTACATCTCTGAGTGTGGTATTTAACCAGGCTGACAAGTTGTAACAAGGTGAGTTTACAAACGATACTACTGGCCTAATAGGGAGATTGGGTTTATGGATTTTAGGAAGGCCGTAGAGGAGAGTAGTTCTGGGATTCATAGGGTATAATTTTTCTTTCCTAGTATGAAACAATTCTAAAGTCAGATTACACCTATCAAGGGTTTGCTTAACCTTGGAGAGAAAAGAGCTAGTAGGATCTTTGTTTATATTAACAAAGTCACCCGAACCCAAAAAATCCAAAACCTTCTCTATGTAATCATCCCTCTTAAGTATAATCAGGCAATTACCCTTGTCAGCTTTCGAAAGGATTAAATCGTGATTCTTTATTTTATTTTTAAGAGAAGTATTTTAGTTCGATATTTTTACGTTTGAACCTCTCCTCATTTATAATGACCTCTCTTAAAAAGTCTTTTCCTTTTCGATTTTAAATATTTTTAGTTTTTATTGTTAAGATTGTTTACTTATATTTACACTTATTAGTATAGTTCGGATTGTTCCCCATGTTTGATCATGTTACTTGGTGGCCTATGGGTTAGACCCGCGCCTGTGAATCTAAAGGTTGCTGGATCGTTCCCCACTGGTGCCATTTTTCTTTTTTTTTTTTTTTTTTTTAAAGCATACATTTTTATCTATGGTGGGAATTGTTAACTTAACCTAGCTTTTCTTTTGTTGTTATTTGTAATGTGATCTGTGTAGGTCTAGGTAATGAGTTTTATACGCGTTCTTTTTGTGAAAAATATCTTAATGTTTTTTTTTTAGGCCTCATGATGCTCCGATAGGAGCGAAACACGTGCAGCTTTTAAAAAATTATATGGATTTGATGAGACCGTGACTTTGTGTTCTTACCTTTGCTTTAATATATCCTTTGCCGTATTAAAAGCAGTTACCATTAAAGTTTTTACGACTGAAAGGGTAAGCTTCAAGCCTGTACTAGAGTATACCGAGTGTTCCAAAAATATACCGACGATTTTTCGAGCTAAAAAAATCAAGTATTTTTGAGCAAATGTGTTTTTTAATCTGATTAAAAATGAATCCTGGACTCACGTTTATTCTGATACTAATCCTGAAATTAAAATTAAATAATTTGCAATAAAATCTACAAAAACTTAAGCCATAAATGCTAAATCAAAAAACAAAAAACATGATTATGAAAAAAAATGAATACAACAAAATACTTAATTTTTAAAAAATACAAAAGCAAAATATTACAAACATAAAATAGATGATCCTAAAAATAACATCAAATAGACATGGAAATATATAAACAAAGCCACCAATATGCATAAACAAAAAAATATTTAAATAAACAAAATTCAAAATTACAATCGAATAGTAACTGACCCGAAAGACAAATGCAACGAATTTAATTTATTTTTTATTCATATCGGTATAAAAATCGCTAATAAGATCAAGCAAAATCTAGATAATCAGGACTAAACGACACCATCTATTAAAAACAAATGTAGCGATTCGTTATTTTTATTGCCAGTAGATGAACTGAATAATAAATCTATTATAAGCTCTTTAAAAAACAAAAGTGGTCCAGGATATGACAATATAACTAGCCGGATAATTAAGCTTGTATCAAATAATCTCGTAAAGCCAATGTGTCATATTATTAATTATATATTCTTAAGTGAAATTTTTCTTAATGTATTCAAAAAGATAATTGTGATCTCAGTTCATAAACAAGATAACACTCTTAATACGAATAACTATAGACCAATTTCATTGACGAAAAACAAGGGAAAACACAAAGTCACGGTCTCACAACATGTATTTCGCTCTAGTTAGAGTATCATCAGGCCTAAAATAAAAATACTACTTAAACAAAACTAAAAACTTACATAAAACAATAAAGAAACCATCCACACACTTCACAGTGCATAAATAAACAATAATTTTGAGGTTATAATTGTACAAAGCAAAAAATAAAAAATTAAAAAGTGGAACAGAACAACATAGACTCAACGAGAATCGAACCCGGTACAACAAGGTTATAAGTATAAATGTAAAACCAATTGGGTATATGGACCTAATGCTAAAACAACTTAACACGTTAGCCAATATAAATTGAAGAAAGTGACTACAAGAAAAATTTTAAACGATACTTAGCTAAATTAAATTGGTAAAAATTAAATTAGGTTCAAAAGTAAACACGTCATTCACACACACGAGAACAGGACTCTTTTTAGCTTTTGTAATTTCCATTTTCTCCAGAAGGTCAAGCTTCTTACCTTTAAGGCATTCATGAAGCATTTCAGCTCCCACCCCCGGAGAAAAATTATGAGTAGAGGCCAGCAAATGATTCGCAAACGCTGATTTGGTATCATTGACATTGGTATTTTTAAATTTTTCAAAAAGCGCTACGTGTTCTTTAATGCGTGTAGAGATTTTTCTCCCAGACTGGCCAATGTATACTGCGTTGCAATCGTCACATTTTAAAGAGTAAACTCCCGATTTAGAAAGGATGCCTGCCTTGTTCACTCTACTGACCAATTGGTTCTTTAAATTATTGACTGTCTTAAACGCGATTTTTACATTTAGGGATTTAAAAAATCTTACTAAATTTACGGAGATAGAACCAAAAAAGGTCAAGGATCTAAAGGAACTTATTGAGTCGTTATTATGAACAATATTGTAGGTCAATTTATATTTATTTAAAAATTTGTAATAAATTTTGTCTATTAAATAAAGGGGAAATCCGTTGTATCATTGATTAGTAACTTTGCTAAAATTGCAAAAAAGGCTATTAGGAAATATGACTTTTACATATTTTAAAAAACATAATATAATTTTTGAGTCTCAGTTTGGTTTTTAAGAATGGTATTCAAAAACAGATGCAATTTAGAAGATAACTAATTTTGTTCAAACAAGCTTAAATAGTGGTCAGAAGCCTCCGGCTATATTTTTAGATTTGGCCAAGGCTTTTGACATTGTAGATAATAAGATTATGCTTAAGAGTATGGATGATTGTGAAATAAGAGGAATTTCAAAAAAGTTACTAACAAGCTATTTTAATCAGAGAGCTCAGAGTGTGCGAGTAAATGGAGTACTTGGTGATAAAGGTGCTTTATCTGTAGGGGTACCCTAAGGTACAATTTTAGGAGTTATCTTCTTTCAATTGCACATAATTGCAATGCTGAAGATTCCAAATTGGCTTAGCTTAGTCTAAATACTGACAAAACTAAATTTAAGAAGTCTAGATTAGAAAGTCTATTTCTTTTTAAATTCTCTATCACGTATTAAAATTAATGACGTTTAAATTGGACCACCCTGTATATAGTATGGAAGGCAGGATATGAAGATTAGCACACACCAGGCAGGATTTGAGATACGGATAGATTAAAGAATCTTGAAAGTCCCATGGACACCAAGAAAAATGAACGAGGAAATTTTAAGGATGTAACGCGAATTGCTAGGCACGATAAGACTCAGAAAATAGGTATATTATTAATATTTTAATTTAATTAGAAAAAAAAATTAAGATAAGAAGGGGCTGAAGCAGAAAGGGAATATCGTGGGTTCTCTTTTCATCGTGAAAATTAATTCACACCACCATAGATCGCAACATCCATTAATGGATAGCAGCCAAAGAAGAAGAAGAAGAAGAAGAAGAAGAAAAAGAAGATTAAGTTGCAAACATTTTCTGCAAGCAATACCTTTACCAATTTTATATTGTATATCAAGTAACGAAAGTGATGCATTTAACAGATTTAATGTTAAGATATTTGTTTATACAATAATGAGAAACTCCCTCTGTGAGGAGTTATTTTTAGGAAATCCTAAATTTAAGTGTTACTATTTTAAACCCTAAGCGATACAAGCCCAGTTGAACTATGACAATGTTACATTACAACAATTCAATTTCAAGTGCAAAAATTAAAAGCGTACGATGGTTTAAATTAAAATTGCTATTGATCTCTAAATATTGCTTATGGTTAAAATAAGAAAAAATTTGAAATGTTTTGCAATGTTGCTTTATATTATTGCAATGTCTGCTTTTTTATTTGTAGCTTTAGGAATTCAATCATTATACTTAAGAAATTCTATACTATTTAAAAAAATATTTATATAAAGATATACTTAGAGAATTTTTTATGTTTCTTATGTTAACAACTGTTAATTGATGACCTAGTTATTAGCACAAGAATAATTGTTTTTTTATTGAAACGAAATTTTAAAAATAATTTAGTGTTTTGGGAAAAATTAAAACTTTTGCTTAATTTCACTGGTTGATGGAAAGATCTTGGCTAAAGTGAGGGTTATTCAGTTATTAAAATATATTAACAAAACATTACCTACGACGCATTGTGGTTTTACCAAACTTGATTAGAACATAACTTTTATTGAGTTTGCAAAGGTTTCGACGCTAAATAAAAATCATATAGAAAATCAGTGATTGGTTTAAGATTTCACTTAAATGAAATAAGCAAAAGGCAATACGGAAGCAATAAAAATTGATTTTTAAGGCTCGTTCTAAGGCTAGTATTTGTTCATACTTGTCCCGGCCAGAACACATTGGGCGCCAAATAATCGCTTAATAAAATGTACATTATATGGAAAATTTGGTGAATAACGTTGAAATTACTTATAATTAATATGAGTTTCATAAACCTAGTGAAAGCTATACATTATTCTAAACAATTAAAAGAAACTAGCACACAAGTTGGAAATAAAAAAAATATTCTCATCCATAATCTAGTCTATCATTACACAATGATATAAGCTATAGAGTATGTACTCTAACTACAAAAGACCCGATACTTAAAATATCAGGCAGTTTCGTAACGAAACTAAAAATACCATCGAATAAATTCTCTACTAGTAAACTCTAAATAAAATAAATAAAAACTGCACTTACCCCGGGTTTTCGAAAGGTATCGAAAGATAACCAGCAGGACACTGTAGTTGTTTATGTTTACCGGTGTAAACCAGGAAGGCCTGAAGTAAATTAGTGTTTTAAATAAATTTCGAGTTGCACATAGCCTTTCTGAATTTATTTTCTTTTATCTAAGTTGTAAGTGAACTAAAGCATTGAAAGTGCTTTTTGAGGCTTTTTAAATTTCTATCTTTATGCGATTATTAGAGAAACAGAATAAATATCCATAACAGGTAATTCAGGTGAACTAATAATGCTCTAAGTAATATAATTTTTTTATCTAAAAGGACTTTTTATTGATAAAATTATTAATACTGTAACTTGCTGCCAAATACTATAGGAACACTAAGTGGTTAACATTTATTTAAAGCAACAATCAGGTAACAAAAATGCGTTTATCCTAAGCTTTGTGAACTTGGAGGGATGGCTCAATATAAGTAGTTTTAGAATTTTTCATTCATCGCTAAAAAACCGTAACTGTATCACAAACCATTAATTTACAGAAGCTCCATTGCTATGTGACCAATAATCTAATTTTTTGCTTTCCAGTTACCTATATGGTAGAGCCACGCTTGCGCTCAGGTTTCTCAAAAGCACCTATTTTTTATTTATATGAAGGTAATTTTTGGCGGTTTGTTACTATGGACAGATATGACGTGGGTCTGGAGAACTTAAAGTTGTTTTTCGAACGGGTGTAACAACAGCTTTTTTAATAGTTTTTGACAAATAGGTTTTTACAAGACAATTAGAATTTTACTAAGCTTAAAGGATCTTTCAGCAACAATCCACCTAATGACGTCAGATTCCTAAAAGTAAATATAGACTCAAAAATACTGATAAATTGACTATAAGACTCTAAAAAATTCATATATTACTTATACAACCTTGTTAAAATCCAGCAATTATTACGATAATCATTTGATACTATTTTTAGCTAATTTGAGGCAGACCTTTAGCCATCTCAGCATTTTTATGCTGAAGAAGGGTTACTTTGAAAAGCTACTTTGCCAAAAGCTGCAATAGGGTATTGAAACATATTGGAAAACTGACAGAAAGTAAAAGTGTCTCTATTTTGCATGCAGTGTAAAACATTCATATCAACCCGGTTTGAAATCCTTAATTCCAATGATTCTTACTTTATTCTTGTGATGGTCGTTCTACTAAAGTCGGATATTCGCTGTGTAAAAATAGTGGTTAGGATCCTGGCTGAAATTTAAAATAATTGTTAATGGACGGTAAGTTTTTATTTATTATACAAGGTGTTCATTTGAAAACTTCCCACTAAGGATTTATCGAAAACCACTGTTTAAAAAAACGCCGAAATACGTCAAAAGATTTATCAAAGGCAACAACTTTCTAACCTAAAATTACTTCACCCCCTTTCACCCTCTGCCCCCAGGGTCATCTCCTTAAAAATTTTAAATGGCAAGGGGTATCGAGTAATAGCTTGTTTAAAAGGCCTTTCGAAGTCTTTTATTTTGACGTTTGATTTTTTAAATCGGTCGATTCGTTTTCGAGAAAATTAGAAAAATCTTTGTTTAATCTAATTTATTCAGATAGAAAACAAATACATGAAAATATCATTACCTACAGTAGAGTAGCTGCTTAGCTAGACTGCGCCCTGCTTCTCGGTTACTTAATTATAGAATGTTATTATTGTCAACTACATCTGTAAATTTTGAATAAAAGACATTTATTAATATTATTATTATTATTATTATTATCATTTTTTATTTCAATAAGTGTTAAAAATGTTGTCCGTTTTTGGCCAAACAATGACATAGGCGATGTTCAGATTCCTGACAGAGATTTTCAAAAACATGTTGTGGGATATCATGGCAGCTGTCGATGATGCGTTGACGAAGTTCATCCAAACTTTCAGGTTGGGGAGTAAACACAATAGATTTCAAATGACCTCATAGAAAAAAGTCTAACGACGTTATATCAGGAGATCTAGCAGGCCATTCTATAGACCCCCTTCGCCCTATCCATTTATCTGGAAACTCGTCGTCTAGCCATTGCCGAACGGGAAGAACATAGTGAGAAGGAACGCCGTCTTGCTGGAAATATATTTTAGCCTCATCAAGTATAGGGTTTCCATCATCATCGATTTGGTTTTTAATGGATTCAGTGATAAGCGGATTGATGGTATTTTCCAACATATCCAAATAAATGTCTCCATTTAAATTTCCGTTAATAAATAATGACCCAATCACTTTATTTCCTAAAATGCCTGCCCATACATTAATTTTTTGAGGGTACTGGGTTTGCCTTTCTACAAATGCATGAGGATTTGTATTATATTTTTTAATTTTTTGTATATTTGTATTATTTTTTATATTTTATTGATTTTTTGATTTTAAAATTTTGAAGTTACACATGCGTACCAAATAGCTGTTTTTTACTCTTTGTCTTTTAAAAGATATTTAACAAACATTATCTAATTTGAAAACTTAATTTAATTCAATAGTCTTTCTATAATAAGTGTTAAGCATTTACTAACTGACAATACCGTAAACGAAAATGAGGCTCGTTTTGAACATTTCGAATTACTTCGCCGGAAATTAGCATACAGTCCTGTATTATTCGTTTTTTCAAATCGTTTTGGTCTTTAAAACTTTGCTCTTGCAGTAAACCCATAAGAAAAAGTCCAAAGGTGTAAATCCGGAGATCTGGGTGGCCATTTAAAGGGTTCTCTTCTGCCATATGTTTCTATTCAGGACTTCAATTTCTATGGGGCTAGCAAAATAAACAAAACAAAATAAGAAGAATTGTAAATAAAGAATTGTAAATATCTTGCTCTATTAAAACTTTTTTTGAAAGAAAATCGGTCCTATATCTCTCTCACCAACAATCTCTGCTCAAACATTGACTTTTCCTGGATGTTAAGTGTCGCCTTCATCCAGTGTGGATTTTATCTGCCCAATAACAATAATTTTGACGATTTCCCTTACCATTCTATATAAACGTTAAATTATCAGAAAATAGGACGTGTTCTATTTGTAGAACATTAGACCCAGTATCTGTTTGCAAAACTAAAGTCTTTTATTCGGATTATCTTCGGCGAGTTTCTGGAGGATTGTTATTTTATAGGGATGAAATTTTTCAGCTTTTCTACTGAAGACTGGCTAATTTCGAGTTTCCTAACTATCTGGCTAGTGAGAATATCTTGGATTGAGACAGAGAAGAACATACTAACGTCAGATATTACCATAGGTGACATTCCATGCATTTATTAAATTCAAAAAATAATCAAAAAATAACATCTTTGATTTATTGAATTTATTCCAAGTTAGAGACTCACACTATTTTTATATAGAGATGTATATTATAAAAATTAACGTTTGCAGGCTGACACAACCATATATCTCATCAAAACAAACACTTTTATTACGAATTTCATTTAAGAAAGATAGAAGCTATATTTAATAGATTGTATTAATATTTTAACAAAAAATTAGACTTAAAAATGTTATCGACAAAATCCTAAAAAGTTATTGTTTTAAAATGCGGATTAAATATTAGATTGCGGATACCGCAGCTAAGTTAACCTTTAACCTTGGACTAAGGTGTATATGTCCTAGAAGTCCTACAGGAACTGGTTAAGGAAGGTTGCAAAGAGTCATGTATGCCTCTTCGCATTAAAATATTCTAGTATTGGATCCAGCCTTGACATCTTTATTGCGATTCGTTAATTTGAATAAATTGCAATTACGACCAATTATTACTATTTAAGGAACCGAGTCGTATAGAGGGATGTTTAGACAGTGCTGAAATCTAGAGTGAAATGTCACGTTATAGTCACTTATGACGGATGCTAAATCCTTAAGTAAAATGTTAGAGTGGCCAAAATGCACAGTGGAATATCGAGATTGTTGATTGTCTTATTTAGTCTGTATACATATCTATATTTTAATAAATTTAAGCTGTGCCTTATTTGTTTTACTTATGTTCTATTTGTTTTTTTTTCTTATTTTGAATAAGTTGTTTCTGTATAATTTAACTAGCCTTAAACTTTCTTATTTGTTTTACCCTGTAAAAGAAAATGGGCAGTATGAAAATTGCAGTATTATGTAGTTTTTATTGGAGTGAAATTTATATACAGAGTGATACAAAGAGTGCTACAAACAAACCAATTTATTTTGATGTATTACATGTCTCATTTGGTTTAATAATTTTTATATATAAACAGTTGAAAATCTTATTTTTGTTTTTTAATGGTCATAGAGTTATAACTAAATATCAACTATCAAAAGTCAACTGTCGAAATTTATGACTACATGTCAAGAGGTTACTCTCACAACATTTTCTTATATTTTTATTAGTTTTAGCTATAGCATTGAAAGATTAGGACAAAAGACTTAATTTTCAATTAACGCGACTATTTCCTACTGAAAATGGAAATTTTAACGAAAGAATCTATTTTCGTCAAAATTATGCTGCTAATCTACGACAATTTCTTATTATTTGTTTCTGCAACAGGTGGATTGGACGGAGACGGACAATCGAATATATCGAGTAAGGTCAGCTGACCTTACTCCATTAGATTTTTACTTTTAAAGTTACCTTAAAGCTAAAGTCTACAAATACGACTTTAATCATACATGTAACATCTATGGTACAAAACCCAAACTAAAACAGCGGATGCGAAACGAATATGATTTAATTAAATTGCGCAACCCTCTAAACATTTTTTTTCTCTGTCGAAGAGGTTCGAGAGGAATTTTTTTAATACATTTTTAAAGGTCCCAAAAAGTCTTAATAGGCATGTTTTTGCGTTTTTCTTGAAATCATTTTTTCTAGAGCGCTAGAGAATTTATTCCAGTTAGAGTCCCCATCCTGTATATTAATACCGATTTGCCAAGATCTGTTTACAAAACTTAATAACTCCGAGGTTCATTAGTCAACATAAGTTTACGTTTCTCCCAAATTAAAATATCAAATTATAATTTAATGAAGTGTCATTAAAATTGAACATACCAGTTATTGAGATTTTCATACCGTTGGGGCAGAATAATATTACAGCCTGTAATCCAGTGCATTAAAGAAAAAAAATGAAAATGTATTAGACGAGCTTAAAAAGAAAAAAGAAACAATCGCTGTTTTACTGCCGCGTGTTATGAAAATATTTTATCTCTTTTTAAGCTTAAAGCTATATAATATATTTTCAGGTTTCTTCTTTTTTTTAAACGTGGGATCCCAGGATGTAATATTATTTTGCTAGAGGTGTATACTAAAATTAAAATAAATATTACTATGGAATAATATATACATTGTCAAGAACTAATGCAGGAAATGTCATTTAATAATAAAATTGCCTATAACATTCAAAACAATTTATTTTTCTGAGAATGTACAAAAGATATGTGTACAAAGATAAATAACTTTTATTTTAATATTTATTAACAGCTGTAAAATTTTGAAAAACTTAATTAAAACGGTTTTGAATAGTACTTACAAAACCTCAAGTAAGAAAATTGAATTTAATTTAATTTTCCTAGTGCAATCATAATTATACTTCGTAATATTTATGCTTCTGTTTTACTTTGATACAAAAAATTTAAAAAATATTTATTTTAATGCGGTGCGATTATATGTTATAATAAAGATTATTAAATTTCACTTTTATAGGGTATGCCCGAAATAACGACTATTTATGGTTGTTTGGGGCTTTTTTCCAAAGTAATAAAGTAGAAGTAAAACTAAACCAATGCATGGAAGATCTTTGATTTTCCCCTTTTTTCATGACGTAAATGATTAGAAAATCATAAGCTTAAAAAAACATACAGTGGCATCCTAAAGCCATCATATATAATAATGACATTAATAATAATAATTAATAACAATATAGCAAATTAATAACAGATTGGAGAAACCAATGCATGGTCAATTCTATGCAAGTCTGCATCCAGACGAGGCCGATACGCTGGTTAGCAATACTTACTTACCTTAGTATAGGATACTTATTTCCTAAAACAGAAGGTGCTCTTCTAGCAATACAGGAGCAAGTACTGCCTACCAGACAATATAAAAAACATATTCTGAGGCAGCAAGTCTCAGATATAAAGTGCAATGCCAAGATCGAATTAGTACAGCACTTAATAATCCGGCACTGTGCTTACACCTACAGCAGATCTGAGCCCGCATATGGGAAAAGTAATTCACTTGGCAGTGCTAAAGCATGTGGGTATTAGCTTGGAATCTACAACAGCTTACAAACACCAAGCCCAATCTATCTCCGAAAATTTCGATTTTAAGATCTACTGGGATACAACAATTTTGTCAGATAGAATACTACAACACAATAGACCAGATATGATAATTGTAGAGAAAGATGAACGAAGAGCTACAATTAAAGATTTTTTCCCTGGATGGTAATATTGTGCAAGCCTACCGACAGGAAATAACTAAATATCAAGATCTAGCACATGAAATTAAAAAAAACTGTGGAATATGACCAAGGTCTAGATCAAATCCTTGATCATCTCGGCAAACGGAATTGTACACACATTTAGTAGAATTAAATCTACCCCAAAACCATATTTGCTTGATGCAAAAAGCAGTTATCTTGGCAACGACGGGGATAATATGCCGTACTCTTTCCATAAAGTAAGTGCATACCTGGTCATTCCGACCCGGCGAATGAAGATTCATTCCCACTTATGTGTGGTATCTAGTGATGATCATAAACTTTATTCTTCACCAATTGACAAGCTTCAGGAACTCATTCAACAGGTAGAAGTATTTCCCAATGGCATTAGTATAAAGTTTGGACTTGTTGAGTGTAAGACCATAAATGTAGAATAAGAAAAGGGTTTAGCCAGAGATGTACAGTTAGGGGAAAGGAGGTTCATAGAAAGTATGATGGGAAAAAATAGTCGCACGTGTCTTGCATACGAGCAAACCAAGAGAATTAAACACACAACATAACAGAAGATTTTGCAACTTCTTACCCTCAATACCATGGCTATACCAGTTCTCTTTTGGAGTGATCTCGTGGACCGATACGGACCTCAATATCATGAGGAAAATGAGAATCGAGATGACTATATACCATCCTAAGTCAAGCAAACTCAAAATGACATTACTTGCGATTGGGGAGGTACAAGACTTATAGACGTCAACAACCTTTATAGTAAATGCTGTTAGGAACCTACTTCCCCCAGTGTAGTGATTTATCACTTCTCCACCAAAGTCTGTACTTGGCAGACAAGAGCGCTCAGCTTCGCAATTAAAAAGAAGCAAAAAAATAAAGAGATATTCAGCAAGAAGGAGAAATATCGAGAAAGCAAGGACGGGCATCCTTATAAACGCGATCAACTTTTTGTCGATAAAATTTTCCTGAAACAGAAGGGTTCGCTGTAGCCATTTAAAACCAGGTAATTAAAACGAGGAACTTACTACATAATGTAAAAGATACCTTAATAGTAGATGATAGGTGTAAAACGTGAAAAGAAAATCCAGAGACAATTCAACATATCACAGCAGCCTGTAGCGTGATTGCCCAACAAGCATAACTAAGGCATTATAGTGGTCCACCAGGACTTATACTACAACAAGTTCTTCATCATTACTAATACATATATCTCAGTTCACAACTTGGTTTTCTATGAGCTAAATTTAAACAGCGTAGTTGGATATAGGTGCTTTAAAAATTTTAATTTTTTTTGTAGGATTTATATTTACTACCATGAAATAACATTTTATATCAAAATAATATCAATAGTAAAATAGCTTTTTTTAATAATTTAATTCAAACACATTTTAATAAACATGCTCCTACTAAAAAACTAAGAATTACTAAACCTAAAGCTCCTTGGCTAACATCTGAGGAACTTCTTTTTCAAAAATAACGCAATGAGGCATTAAGAAAATTTAAGGAAACAATGCAAGATTGGGAGAATTATAAATTTCTAAGAAATTATACTCTGTACGAGTTGTAAGTGATGAAAACTTTATTTTTCTTAATTTTCTTATTTTGCATTTATTTATTAATGTAGGATGCAACGGCTGTGTTATGTGGAAAAATCGTCCTAATTTTCACGTTTAATACATAACATTTGCCTCGAAAAAATCAAAATATACGTTTGTCTAAACGGCAGCTAATTTTAAAATTGAGGTATGATTTTTGTCTTCAGTTCACTACGTCATCAACTCAGTTAATTTGAAAGATTCTATTTTTCGTACTATAAATCACTTAGCTATATATCTGTTTTAGATAATTTATGTTATTTGTTGTAATATCTATTAAATTTACTTATACCTAATGCTATATAGACTATGCATAGAATTTACAATTATATTTATTTCAAAAAAAAATATAATGTTAAATTAGCAATTATGTAAATTAACCCGAATGAATTCCTTTTAGTGCAAAAAATATTTTCCGTGGAGAAAAAATTACAGGTTCGATTTTTTTACATCAACATAAGATTTTTAAATGCACTATACAGTTTAAAATAAAATTTGGCATAACAGCTTAATTAAGTAAATTAAGCTTAATACATATGTTCTTGATAACTAATTTTGACAATTGATTTATGGATGAATATTTAACCTTAGAGACTCCAATATACCATTTTAATAATTTATTCAGCTATTTATTGATATGAACCCGAGTGGCTTAGGAAGGTAAAACATTATTCCCAGAAACTAAATTATTTGGAGACATCAGAGAGCGAAACTCGTAGAATTAGAAATTGCTGGGTCTCGTCAGAAAACGTGGTTTGAATGCATAAGAAATATTAAAGAGAATTAGTCTTGAAATATCAGCGTTTATCGAATCAGTCCTTGGGACATTTCTGTTTCCCAAGTTAATAGGTACGTAGGATATCCAATTTTTCCATTTTCGCAGAGTTTACTTATTAGCTTTTGAGATACAATTTTTTATAATTCTTCCTGACGCTATTTGTAGTAAGTCGCGACAAATATTTGGCACCCTTCGACAGATATATGCATTTATCGTCGTTTATGATTTTGTCATTTGTTATAGATTTGAGGAAGTTTCTTCTTTCAATTAATTGATATTCAATTGCTAAGAGGTAATCTTGCGTTTCGGCAAACAATTATATTTATTTATACATATTAAATATTATAATTTACATTATTTTTTTTTTAATCTTATTCCCTTGGTTAACAAATGAGGTTCGGGTATTTACCCAGTATCTACATTATTCCTATTCGTGACTTAAAAATCGCCTAAGAATCTTTGTGGTCTTCATGATGACTTTTTGTAAAAGAAAGTAGACGTTCTTGTGCAGTCTCAACATCTCCAAGCGTTAAGCCCTTTGGGTTATCCCTCACAATAATCTCAGGTTTGTTAAAGTGTACCCAGCCTATTAATAATAATATTAACAAATGTCTTTTATTATTCAAATTCATTACAAACTTCATACAAAAAAAAAGCTACTCCAGCAAACCAGATTCGAAGTATATAAATCAACATTATAACAACATGCTATAATATGTAAAGAAAGATTCTTAAATATAATGTAACACAAAAAAATGTTTCTTCTTCTATAAAAAATAGCAAATTTGATACATATTAAACAATAAGAGAATTGTTTTGAATATTCATAAGAACAATTTTATATATCCTTCTAAATTTATTTGCACGAAGGTAAACAAATTCTGCAGGTATTTTATTGTAGCACATTTACTCTAACATTTACACCGTGTACATTTGCTCTAAACAACAATCCATTCCTTATGGTTGCACGTGCCCTTGGGCCGCTAATGATTTTTATCAAAAAAGAGGAAAAGTGAAGGATTCTATGATTGATCATTTTAAGCCAGTAAATTGTTTTAAAATATTGCAAAATATGATCATACTTACGTAAGCCATAAACCAATCTGATACAGGCATTTTGAAGTTTTTGTATGTGTATTTTACAATCATTATTTAGGCAAAAACCGTAAACATAATCACAGTAGTTGAAATTAGAGAGGCCTCACATAGGCTGCGTTTAAGATTTAGGTTAAGAATATCTCTATTACTAAATAAGAGGTTTAAAGCTAAAAACGATTTTTAAACAATTTTTTTAACCTGCATCCTGAATCTCAACTTACTGTACATCATAATGCCCAAATTTTTGGCAGTTTTAATAACCGAAGGCTTAGAGCCCTCCACATGAATATTTATCATACTTTTAATATTTGTAGTTTTATTTGTATTTCCAAAAACCATTAAACAAGACCTTGACGAGATTTCATACAACATTTACAAATAATTGTTATACTAATCAGGCTAACATTTTGCCTGAAGTGCTCTAAGGTTCTGCCCTGGGAACTCTGCTTTTCCTTGTATATACAGCAGACATTCTTATTCAAGCGTTTGCTGATGATACGTAGATATATACAAGTTTCAAAGTAAACCTAATAATCTTAAAATAAATACTATAAAGAAGCGGAGATTGGTATAAACAATGACTTAAATCTAATAAATCAATTATTATATATAAATAATATATATATAATAATAAAATAATATATATATATATATATATATATATATATATATATATATACATATATATATATATATATATATATATATATATATATATATATATATATATATATATATACATATATATATATATATATATATATATATATATATATATATATATATATATATATATATATATATTAATCTATCAATTATCTGTATAGATTCCATTGAAAAGCCATAATATTTAAGCTTAGCTAGTAAAAGGCATGATTTATTGTATCAAATGCCTTAGACAAATCTAAAAGCGCCAGAACAACAATCTGTTGCTTATCAATAGCGTCCATTACATCATCCAGTACATTTAGTAAAGCTACAGAGGTATGAGGTATTTTCATACCAAAGTTCTCCCTAAAGCCACATTGCGTAGCCGGAATAATGTCATTATCAAAAAAATAACAAATCATCTGATGGTAAAGTACCTTTTCAAATATTCTTGAAAGTACTGGAAGTATACTTATAATGCGCAAGTCGTTATAATTTTCCGGGCTAGCAACTTTTGATAAGGGTTTGCCAATCGAATATTTCCATTGATAATCGGGGAAATAGTGGGCATATGTACTTATCAATAGGGCTACGATACCTTAATATTTTTGGTGAATTCTGATCCACTCCAGTCGCATTAGATTTAATACTATTTAAAATTCGATTTACATCTACATCAGTTGGAAGATTAAGTGTGAAATGCAGATTATCATCAAATGCGCCATTATTATAACGCTAAATTTGTTCATCACAATTCGAAGAATTTTGAAGAAATTGAGAAAAAAAGATGTTAATTTGATTTGGATCAGACAGGTGTTCCATACTTACCAATGCAAACACTTTTTTTTGAAAAATTGTAATATTTATTTAAAACTTTCTTATTTAACAAAAATCACTTTTTGTAAAACTATGAAGTTTTAATCTATAATTTTAATTTAATGAAGGCATTAATCTTAAGATACTATTGAAAAGTCAAATACAAGCTTTACAGAAAAAAATTTACATAAACTGTTTTTATGTTTTTTGAATTTTTAAATAAATTTATTTTATTAGTTAAACATTTATTTTTTCTCTTTAATATCGTCTTAGTTAGTTTTTATTTATATAAGTGATGAAAATTTAAATTATTAAGAACAAATTGCAATTCAAAAATTAAAATAATTTAGCTTTATGGATTATTTTCTGTAATACTTTTATACTAAATAGGATATTTGAAACCATATTAAAGCAGTTATACAGTTCACGCTAAAAAGTTTAGTTTGTAAAAACTAAAATAATTAAACAGAATTATAAGATTTTTGACTAAGTAACGTATATTAATCGATTTATTTAATTATTAAATATGTTTTTATGCTTTCAAGTAAATTTTTCTTAGACGCTAATTACTATTTCTTATATATAAAATGACATTTACTTACGGCAATTAGTGAAATAGAATAAATTGAGGAGTACTTTAATATTCAGAAATTAAACACAGGTAATACTTACAACACAAGCTCTGCAGATGAAGTTTAAATATTTTTTATTCTCTGCCTAAGTAGTTACTAAGTTTACATGAAGAGCCCTATATCATTTGTAGATAATAGTGTGTACAGGGTGATTCATGAGGAAATGTCAATACTTCAGGTATGTATTTAGGGCCCAGAAATCAATATAAAAGTTCATACAAATATGGGTCCGCAAGGCCTTCGTTAAAGTTTTTATTTAATTTTTCTATGTTTAAAATAAAATCTATGATAATGTAAATATTGGAGTAAAAATTGGTATTTGAAGGTTTTTTGGTATGAGGAATACGAATCTAATTTTTGTAGGTGGCGCCACTCATAGGTCTTTTTAGTATTTTTAACAATGACATGTTTTTAGAACGACCAAAAAATTTTCTAATAGATTTCCCAAGTGATTTTCAACTAAGTCTTAATATTTTTCTCCTATAAGATTACCGTGGATTATTAATGGACCAATTAAATGACCATTTAAAATTTCACATTGCACAATATAGCTAAATTTATGTTGGACATTATGTTCTATCGTAGCGTGTTAATTGTGAAGATTATTTATACCATTAGGCGTGAACTATGTTTCATTAGTGAACAAAACATACCTATACAACCTTTGATTTGCATTAATCCAATTACAGAATTGCATTCTTCACTCTCCTGCAAATAATGAATCCGCTGTAAATGAAATGGTTATAAACAATATGAAGATGTCTGCGAACAGACCATTGTGTAACTGGATAAGTATCTGAAAAGAGAACAACTCTTCTAATTCAACATCAGGTTTCACTTTTCTTTTTCAGATTTAATTTTCACCCTTGGAAACATCCCAGATTCTTCAGCAGTAGAGAAAACTTTTAAAAACTGTGGAGAACTTTATTATTAAATAAAAACATTAACAGCCTGTATTTCAGAAACGAAGGTCTTGCGGATCCATATTTGTAAAGACCTTTATGTTTATTCTTAGTTCTTGAGTACGTACCTGAAGTACTGAAATTTCCTTATGAATCACCCTATATCTCAGAAGTTTTATAATAACTTCAATAATCTAAAACTTGTAGTCGAAGTATAAACTTTGCAAATATTATTTTTTTATTTTCGAAATGAACAAACCAATTTTCATTTTTCTATTTTATTTTTTATAGAATAAAAGAGAAACAGATAGAGGAATTTTTTTTTTATAAATGTGAAAATTAAACTTTAGTATTAAGGATGGCCAGTATACTGAACTCTTACTAATTTATTCTTTGTTATTCTTAACATACTATTAAACATAACAAATGAATACTTAAAAATTAAGATATTTCGTACATGAAATTGGCTTTTATAGCAAACTTTTGGCGCCCAGTAAAAAATTAATAAAATTTCTGGTAAATGTTTTTTTTCTCTACATCTTTTTATTTTATTTAAGAACTTAATAAACTCTAAGAAAATATATTAACTCTTTAAATTTCTATAAAATAGCTTGTATTACTTTAATGAACCAGGAAGTTAGTAGCATATAAAATTAAACTGTATTTATTAATCTACAACTGAGATTGGTTTAAATTTTCTCTGATTTAATATGGTTTACCATATGTTTTTCTAAAGTTTGGTTTTTCGTTAACTTATTTGATTTAAAAAATTCCTTAAACTGTTTACAGTGATGGTAAACTGGATATTAAAAAACTAAAAACAAATAAAATTACATTTTCACTCAAGTTAAATAATGCAAAAAAACAACTTTAACGTAATTATTTAATACTAACCTGGTAATAAAACACTTTTAAAAATAATCCTAAACACTAAGACACAAAAAACCGGTATTTAAAACCCATAACACTAAAAGTAAATTCACACGAAAAGAAAGTGTGTTTTCGGAAAACTGTGCTACCACTAAAATTTCAACTCAAAACGAAAAGAGTGAGTATGGTGAGGTGGTGAAACCTGGTGGTTTTCACGAGCGAAATCTCGACGAAGACTGAGTGTTGGTTGTGGAGTAGCGCGACGGCAAAGAAACGAAAGACGTGGTGGCGCGAAAAGCCGTTCGACGCGACTATACGCTAAACTCGACTCTGTATGTATATATGTGTGTATGTGGATAATAGTTATAGTAGTTGTTGAGTGTAGTTTTTTATTTCTTACTTGCAAGAACTTGGAAGTTTGCCGGTTTTCATGGGACCCAGTTGTAATATATAGGGGTCATAAAGAGAACTAAGACTTTGCTAATTTATTGGTTTATGGGTCTAAAGGAAAAACCATTAAAGTTTATTAAAAAGTGGTACAGTCATAACTATATTAAATGAAATCAAAATAAATTGAAAATCACTTATCACCATTTTTCACCATACTTAAGCGCTGTCGTTGGGTGCCAAAAAGTTGATAAATTCTAGTATTGTAGCCTCATATAAATTTATTTTCCCTTATGCAATATGCAATATGCTTATAGTAAGATTCTACATGAAAAATTGAAACTAAATTACAGAATTGCAATTTCCACTTAAAATCACCCTCATGTAAGTAATGAACTAATTGTAAATGAAATGGGTATAAGAAATGTGAAGATTTCTACAAACAGACCGTTGCGTAACTTGATAAGTATCTGCAAAGAGAAAAACTTCTTTTAAGTAAACGTCAGACCTTTTTCAGACATAATTTTCACACTTGCAAACATCCCAGATTTTCCAGCAGTAGAGAAAAGTTATAAAAACTATGAAAAACTTATTAAATACAAATATCAACACTCTGTATTTGGGAAACGATATACTATGGATACAATTACATCGTACTGAAAAACAACGGCGTAGCCGGTGAGTAGCAGAGCGCACGCAAAGCATGCGTGAGCGCTGCCATATTTCGTCTTTATGCATAATGATCGATTCTCCAACCTGTATACAGAGTATGACAATATAAAGTTTGCATTTTCTGGTTTTACAAAATATTTATCACGTCTACCAAAAAAGCCGTTTATAGTGCAAATTTAGAATTTAGCATTAAAAATATTAGTTTTCAAAAGTGGTAAGAGTTTCTGGTGAAATAGATTTAGTATATTTAATAATTTTCTCAGTCCTCTAAATTTGTTCGTCTACTAAATTCGTGTTTATAAATGGTCTTCTTAAGATAACCTCAAAATAAAAGTTATTTGGGGATAAATCTGGAAATCCAAAAGGCAATTTAATATCAGCAGTCCCACTAATAAGATGGCTAGAAAAAGTTATTGTTTAACATTCTTCGACCCGAACCACATTATGAGTAGGACAAGCGTCTTGTTGAAAATAAACCGATTCTTGGTCTAAATGACGGAAGATTTGAATAGCAGGAAAAATTTGGCTTTGCACCAAATCAAGATACGTTTGAGCGTTTTAAGTACCATCAATAAAAAACAGTCCAAACATTCAGTTTTTGAGAATACTGAGTATAAAATAGAAAAGTTATTTGCTCATTTTTTCGACACCTATTATAAGCAATGGAATTTTTTCCCATTCGGTGTGAATTAAAGCAATCGAAAATAGTCAACAAATTTATTTACACACATCACAAAGAAAACACGATCACTTATGACCACTAGAAATATTTATTTTTACTATATTTGTATACAACTATTTATGTCTGGTTTAAATCTTGCGTTAATATTTCGAACTTTACTTCACTGAACTGACAACTGACTACTCTTGGCGATGCGGCTCTTTATATACTCGGCAGAATGCTGTTTTAGAAGATTTCCGCTAACCTTCGAGACGTCGCATGGTGTACCACTTGTGTTATTCTGAAATGTTGGAGAATCAGCTGGTTTTTCGGTGTTTAAAATATCGTTATAACAGAAATGAAGATTCATCTGAAAATAAAATATTTTATAAATAATTTTTCATTTGCTTTTTCCCTACTAATTTTGTTCTAAGAGTGATGTATTGCTATGAAATAACTTATTATCATTGGACTCGATACTTAGGTTTGCTTATTAAAAATAATCAAAACATCGATATTAAATTAACATGACTTAAGTGATGCACACTATATCTTAACTATTGCACATGCTATGTAAATTTCTATAGTCGTCACTTTCGTTCCCTACAAGTATCTTCACTAGAATAGTAAAACAACACTTTCCAGCTATGATTACGAAATATTTTTTTAAATTTAAATCCTTAACTCACTTCTAACACCGTAATATAACTATTAAAATATAAGTTTTATGTAAGATTTGCAGATTTAATTCATTAGTCGTAATATTTACTTTCCTTTTGAAATAATCCTCCCTACGTACTATTATACCTCAGTTGTCTTGATATGACCCAAGAAAAAAAAATTCAATATACCGAGCAAAATCAATTCCTCAGACTGCAATTATTTTTTTAGCTGACTACTAAGTCTTTTTATTTAATTTTATAATAAATTATCAAATGCCTATAAAAGAATTCAGCCAAAAAAAATTAAAGTTAATCCGACAAAGTCAAAATAGTTACTTTCTAGTGTTGACCCAGGTTTGTGGTGGTTAAACGTCCTCGGTATAAGCCATGCTGATTCAAAATAATGAGGTGCTTTTATCTGTTAATTAAAACTTCTATGAGAAAACAATTCACTAATTTCTAAATTATTAATTTGTTTATTACCTACTATCAACTTATTACCACAAAGACCTGTATATATTTTTTTAACAGGAAAAAATGAAACAAACTAGCAGGAATTCCATAGGACCTAGTTTAGAGGTACTTTTTGAGTTTGTTTGAAAGAAACATTCATTCTTTCCCTTCATAAACTTGGTTCTTCCTTGTAACAACCAATTTCTATTTTGTTCGATCTCTCGAATAAAGTAAATATACTTTAATCCTAGCTTTTCTTCAACAGAATAATGTTTTATCAGCAAATTAGTTGGAATTTCAAGCTGCCAATAATGCTAATTTTTAAATATATAAAAGATGGTCAAAAGACAGTGGGTAGCGTTGCTCTATCTAGAGTGATCCACAAGACATTGCCGTCAAGTTCAACAGTTCAGGGGTATTTCTGTAGAGTGCCTCAGGTCTTATTTGTCGCACATAAAGTATGGTGATTTCGGAGTGGGACCATCTTGCCGTGTTCCTATTTGCGGAGGATACCAGTACATTATGGCTTGGTCTAGATTCTATGTGCGTAAGAGCTTAAACTGTTGAAGATCTACATTATTTAATAATAATAATAATAATAATAATAATAATAATAATAAAAAGCCTTTATTTCCAACAGGCAACTTGCCCAATAACAGGAAACAGTTGCAAAATAATGAAAAATATAGTTAAAAAAAAACACAAAACAACCCTAATAGAATGAAAAGAAAAGTAAAGAAAGAAAAAAAGAAAGTAAAAGAAAAAAGTAAAGAAAAAAAGTAAAGTCACAATCTCAAAAGTTATCCAAAAAATTAGAACAAATAACTATTAATATGATATAAAAACCCAATTATAAAAGTTTAACAAGATAATTGCATATTCAACAAAACTAAATTAAATTAACTGCAATATACCTACTAACTATAACTTAAACACATGGGTCTTAATCCTAAGAGTAATAATCCACCAAGATATCGACAATCACATGAACCGGATAGAAATTTATATCGCACATGTGACAGATCCGATTAAATATAGCGCATATTGTATATAGTGGTGATTTCAATAGGATGTTAGTATGAGGCCTTGGCAGAAAGAATGTTAGGGGATGTCTAGCATTAAGCCTAGGCACCATGAAACGTACACCAGAAAGAAGTACACGACTTTTAATTAATCCATTCAGTAACCCATGGAGGAATTTTACAGAGAAGATCATTCTTCTGAGATGTAATGGATGTAGATTGAAGCGTTCCAATATTTGCTGATGATCAAACCCTCTAACTGGATATATGCTATCCTGCCTGAAGGCCAAAAACTTAGCAAATCTACGCTGAACAGATTCAAGGAGACCCACATGATTCTGATAGAGCGGGTTCCATACAATGCAGCCAAACTCCAGTTTTGATCTCACAAAGCAACAAAAAAGGAGTCTTAACGTAGATTCCAAAGTAAAACTCTGAGAACTTCTAATTATGAATCCAAGCCTTCTCAGGGCTGACTTGACTATGTTGTTGAAGTGTGGAACGAATGTAAATTCAGAATCAAATGTGATAACAAGATCAGTAATTTGCTCTAATCTACTCAAAATAGTATCATTAATAAAGTAATCAAAATTTAAGGGTGTTTTTGATCTAGAGTAACTGACCACACTACATTTAGCCGCATTCAAGCCTAATCTGTTAACAGCGCACCATACCTTCAATGTATTTAGGCAGTTCTGAAGAAAAACACAATCCTCCAAACCATATATATTTAAATATAGCTTCAAATTACCGGCAAAAGCCAGCCTATGACAAGTGAGTGACTCAATCAACTCATTTAAAAAAAAAAATAAGAAAGTGGTGAACATGAGTATTGAACAGACCTGTTTTCAATGTCGGATATATATTATAAATCTAAGGCTTTAAGTATTATGTAAAGGGACTAACTATAGGTTCCCTCCAGAATTATTATTAATAGCTGTTTAAGGTTTGAAGATT
Organism: Anthonomus grandis grandis; assembly: GCF_022605725.1. Taxonomy (NCBI): domain Eukaryota; kingdom Metazoa; phylum Arthropoda; class Insecta; order Coleoptera; family Curculionidae; genus Anthonomus; species Anthonomus grandis. The sequence continues at coordinate 28,062,794 of NC_065552.1, read as the reverse complement.
ACATACTGAACTTGGTGGGATTGTGAATCGGTCGATTGCACATGTCCTATTTGCACTTAATCCAATCCAATCTACTCAGAAAGTAAAACGAACTAAGACTGATATGTTTCATATAAAAACCAACTTATCTCTGGATATTACCAGGGGTCATTTTATGGAAGATCTTGCTAAAATTGTTGTTGAAGTAAAACTTAATGCTCCTGTTCAAACAGCCATAAATATTGTGAATTATATTTTTATGTAAAACTTAAAATAGAAAGCAGGATCAAACATTAAAATTCGTAATACAGCTATATCTTTCCACTTTTAAGGAAACCCTCATACGACGATATATTAGGCAATAATTTTATTGAAGTTCTAAGAGGGTTGCATTCATCTTTAATGAATTTAAAGGAGTTACAAATTCTGCTTTAACTCTTTTTCTAATATTTTTTCCAACTGCTTCAACTGTTGCAATGCTTTATGTTCTCTAAAGAAAGAGTGGCTTGCCAAACCTAAGAAGCCAGCTTTGCTGACTAGCTGAGCTAACTTATTACAATCAATCAAAGTGTTCTTACTCAAACAGCATTTTGCAAGTATTTGCGTGTAGCTAGACTTTCCCTGGACACATTCAAATCAAAATCCATTTCAGTTTAATATGCGCAGAAAAAAATGTGTAAGAATAAGTAATATAGTTAGAGGAATTTTCTTTATAAAAAATGTACAAAAATTATTAAAGCAATTTCTATAAAATTATAATTGAAATATCCTTAAAATTGTGATTTAAAGCGTTGCAATTTGGTAACCAATTTTATACAATGTATCGAGAAATCTGAATAATTAAAGTAGGAGATACTGTTACAAAATTAAACAATCATAGATGACACGAAAAATAGAAAAATTTCAAATAACATTAAAAAGTTTGATGCCATATCTTATCAGAAGAAAGTTTACTATTTGTAAGATATTATCTTTCTTATTCGAGAGCCACAAGACAAATTCACTCCCATCATAGTCATCACTGTCTTGAAAAAATATGTTAATGCATATAAAACTTACAAATTGCTTGAAATTCAACTATTTATTTATAAACTGGCGAAAAAAATAAAACTTCTAATAGGTATCTGCTATAAAACTTCCTAGATTCATTAACAGAATCACAATTCAGGGATGGTCTATTTACTATAAAAAAATCTCTGGACTGTCATGTTAAAAAATATCATGAATTTCTGAAGGCTAATTGCACAAACCTACAGCTTGAGTTAATGAAACACAAAAATTTCATTGAAATAAAATGTACTTATATATGTATGTATAATATGTTAAACAAAAGCATCTTTTATTATCATTATTATTAGTTCATTCCTTATTATAAGAGCCACTAATTTATTTCGAAGGAACTCCTTTTCCTTGTTAGATCATTTTCCAGATTTCAGATTCGCGGCATTGATCAATGTCTTTTCAGTTGAATTAGTCGAGGAATATATCGTCTGGATAAAAAATATTGTAATTCTTATTTACTTACTTCGAGTTTTTGAATTAGAACTTTGAATAATACTTTTAGTCTCTATCTTTCACAATTCCATTAATATTACTAACATAACTGATGGTGCTGCTATATTGCTCAAGGTCTAAAATTGGAGATTCCTATATAAACATCTTTTCTTACTTATCCCTAACAGAGTGTTATGTATGAGTCTTAAAACACCTATACTGCAATACTGCATTTACCTACATTATTTTTGCTGACTGGTGAATTCATGATATTACAAGGCATACTGACGTCTAAATCTTCGATCGATCAGAATCAAATTTTTAATTCTTTTAAGAATTCCATGTTCATATTTTCCAGATTTTCTCTATCAACCTCATTTTCCAAAATAACCTGTGTATATCAATAAGAATGCAAATGTTCAGCTGCTGTTAGTGTAAAGGTTGATAGACAATCATAAGAATAGGAAATTAGTAATTAATAAGCAATACAAGTATTTGAGTAAGGGATCCTAATCTAGTTATTATATTTTTTCTTCTTTAATTTTTAAAAAAATATTTTTCGGTTTTATTTAAAGTGGCCTTTTGGTTTCTGTTTATTTTTTTTGTTTCAATCCTTTAAATTTTATTCTTATAACCTTAATTATTTCATTGTATTTCAGCGTTAATAATAAAAATTAAAAAACACTACTGGTGCTTATAACTTTCAGTTTCTTCTTATAGATAAAAAATGTCTTATACAAATGCTGGAGGAAACGATAAGTATTTGTTATCGAATATAAAAACATTACAATTATATTTTTTTGCGTAATAGTTCATAAATAATGATTCGAATCGAACAAATCTTAAATGTCTTATAATTATATACAGTGTGGTGACTTTAACTGGAATAAATTCAGTTAAAACTTATCAAAATTTATCTCGCAAAATTCCTGAGATCCGTCGATTTTTGTTTATTTTTTTTCACATTTCAAGATAGTTTTTGTATTTTTTCACCTACAGGGAGGGTCCAAATTAACCCTAACTTTTTTTTTCAAATGGAAAGCCACTTTTTTTAAACTCTCATTGAAAAGAGCCCTTTTTCTTGATTAAATTGCCCTATTTAATCAAGAAAGGAGAATAACGAAAAAAAAAACCATTAAATTATTAAAAGTTGCGTTTAATGTATAAGATGCTTAAAATCAGCACCATTTACTTGTTGGCAAAGCCCAAGACGATAATAAAATTCGTTTCTGACATTTTCTAACACTTCTGCAGATATTTGTCGGATTTCTTGCCTAATACGTTCTTTGAGTTTGTCTAAGTTTGACTTAAGTGATGCACACTATATCTTAACTATTGCACATGCTCTAACATGCTATGTAAATTTCTATAGTCGTCACTTTCGTTCCCTACAAGTATCTTCACTAGAATAGTAAAACAACACTTTCCAGCTATGATTACGAAATATTTTTTCAAATTTAAATCGTTAACTCACTTCTAACACCGTAATATAACTATTAAAATATAAGTTTTATGTAAGATTTGCAGATTTAATTCATTAGTCGTAATATTTACTTTCCTTTTAAAATAATCCTCCCTACGTACTATTATACATCAGTTGTCTTGATATGACCCAAAAAAAAAATTCAATATACCGAGCAAAATCAATTGCTCAGGCTGCAATTTTTCTTAGCTGACTACAATAAGTTTTTTTATGCCATGCTGATTCGAAATAATTAGGTGCTTTTATCTGTTTATTAAAACTTCTATGAGAAAATATTTCACTAATTTGTAAACTATTAGTTTGTTTATTACTTACTATCTAATTATTACCACAAAGACCTGCATATATTTTTTGAACATGAAAGAATGAAACAAACTAGCAAGAATTCCATAGGACCTAGTTTAAAGGTACTTTTCAAGTTTGTTTGAAGAAAACACTTTTTATTTTATTCACTCTGTCGATTATAGTAAATACTTTAATTCCAACTTTTCTTCAACATAATAGCATTTTATCAGCAAATCAATTGGGATTTCAAGCTGCCAATAGTGCTATTTTTAAAAACAGTGCATCCCAAAAGTTATGTCTAAATTCATTTAAAATTCAGGGGTGTGTTCGAAAAAAAAATGCTCGGACCCGTCAATTTTTATTTTAAGTTGCGCATTTTTGTACGTGAAGTTTGTATATACAGGGTTGCTCAAAAATAAATTACGACCATCAACTTCATTTTTTCAAATGAAAGCACCTTTTTTTTATTTCATCTTTGAATTTCGCGTGGAATTCTACGTATGTTTCATGCATGATGTCCTATACTTAAAGTCAACAGTTATCGAAAAAAAGACGATTAATGTAACAAATAAAAAAAGAGCAAAAATTAAGTTAAATGTTCAAAATGGTTGCTATTCACGGCTTGACAATATCCAAGGTGATCAATAAAGTCTCGTTGCACATTTTCAATCATTTCCGGAGTTATCGCACACACTTCTCTGCGAATTCTCTCTTTCAAGTCGTCTAGATTATTTGGCCCATTAACAAATACCTTCGACTTGAGGTATCCCCACAAAAAAAGTCCATTGGTTTCAGGTCAGGCAACCTAGCAGGCCAATTGATGGGTCCTCTCCTTCCTATCCACCGATTAGGAAAGGTTTTATCCAAAAATGTACCCACAGTGGCAGCATAGTGCGGAGGAGCGCCATCTTGCTGGAAAATTAGTTCTTCGTCAGGATAGTCTGGGTCCAATGGATTTGGAAATAAAGCTAGTAATGCTGGAACTAATGCAAATTGGAGAAAATCGAGATACACTTGTCCCGTTAAAGTCTGTTCAAAGAAAAAGGGACCTATTACTCTTCCGCGCACTATTCCACACCACACATTTAGTTTTTGAGGGTACTGGGTGTTTACCTCCATCATCCAATGCGGATTTTCTGTTACCCAATATCGACAATTTTGTCTGTTCACACTACCATTCAAACAGAACGTGGCTTCATCGGAAAAAAATAATATTTGTTACTTAATTATTATTTAGATTGCACATGTTTTGTAAGCGTTCACAAAACTCATTTCGCCTATCAAAATCGTCATCAAATAACTCTTGCACAGGAATAACTTTGTAGGGGTGATATTTGTGCTTTTTAACTATTCGGTGAACTATAGATTTCGCTATGTGTAAATTTGCCTCAATTTGCGACAGAGGAGTGCATGCATTTTTTTCCAAAGAAAGCAAATCGTCAAGTTGTTCATTTTCATCTCGAGCAGGACGACCAGAATTCGGCAGATATCGAACATGGCCGAATTTTCTAAATTTAGCCTCTATTCTGCTCAACACCTTTTGATATATCGGAGGACGATCAGGATGGATTTAATTGAATAATTGAGCAGCTTCTCTTTGAGTACGTATTCTATCACCAAACCCAACCATGCACGGAATTTCTATTTTTTCTCGTTCCGTTAACTTTACCATTGTGAAAATCTTACACTTCACACTTGACAATATCTGTTTGGCGTACAACTGTCATACAATTTCTATAAAAATAGACGGTCACCAGCCAACAATAAAAAAACACGAATGAAGGGAATTTGGTCTGTATAAAAATTCTTAGAGATAGAGGTGACTCATAAGGTGAACTTCCATAATAATGTTTGGTCGTCTTTTTTTCGATAACTGTTGACTTTAGGTATAGGACATGATGTATGAAACATACGTAGAATTCCACGCGAAATTCAAAAATGAAATAAAAAAAGATGCTTTCATTTGAAAAAATTAAGTTGATGGTCGTAATTTATTTTAGAGCAACCCTGTATATACAAACTTCACGTACAAATCTGCGCAACTTGAAGTAAAAATCGACGGGTCCGAGCGTTTTTTTTTCGAACACACCCCTGAACTTTAAATGAATTTAAACATAACTTTTGGGATGCACTCTATATAAAAGTGTGTGTTTCTTGGAATGGTGCAGAGACAGTGGCAGCGTTGCTCCATCTAAAGTGATTCACAAGACATTGCTGTCTAAGTTCAACGGCCAATCAATTCAATTAATATTACTAACATAACTGATGGTGCTGCTATATTGCTCAAGGTCTAAAATTGGAGATTCCTATATAAACATCTTTTCTTACATATCCCTAACAGAGTGTTATGCATGAGTCTTAAAACATCTATACTACAATACTGCATTTACCTACATTATTTTTGCTGACTGGTGAATTCATGATATTACAAGGCACACTGACGTCTAAATCTTCGATCGATCAGAATCAAATTTTTAATTCTTTTAAGAATTCCATGTTCATATTTTCCAGATTTTCTCTATCAACCTCATTTTCCAAAATAACCTGTGTATATCAATAAGAATGCAAATGTTCAGCTGCTGTAAGTGTAAAGGTTGATAGACAATCATAAGAATAGGAAATTAGTAATTAATAAGCAATACAAGTATTTGAGTAAGGGATCCTAATCTAGTTATTATATTTTTTCTTCTTTAATTTTAAAAAAAAATATTTTTCGGTTTTATTTAAAGTGGCCTTTTGGTTTCTGTTTATTTTTTTTGTTTCAATCCTTTAAATTTTATTCTTATAACCTTAATTATTTCATTGTATTTCAGCGTTAATAATAAAAATTAAAAAACACTACTGGTGTTTATAACTTTCAGTTTCTTCTTATAGATAAAAAATGTCTTATAAAAATGCTGGAGGAAACGATAAGTATTTGTTATCGAATATAAAAACATTACAATTATATTTTTTTACGTAATAGTTCATAAATAATGATTCGAATCGAACAAATCTAAAATGTCTTATAATTATATACAGTGTGGTGACTTTAACTGGAATAAATTCAGTTAAAACTTATCAAAATTTATCTCGCAAAATTCCTGAGATCCGTCGATTTTTGTTTATTTTTTTTCACATTTCAAGATAGTTTTTGTATTTTTTCACCTACAGGGAGGCTCCAAATTAACCCTAACTTTTTTTTTCAAATGGAAAGCCACTTTTTTTAAACTCTCATTGAAAAGAGCTTTAAATTAAGAGCTTAAAACTATCTTGAAATGTGAAAAAAATGTAAACAAAAATCGACGAGTCTCAGGAATTTTGCGAGATAAAATTTGATTAGTTTTAACTGAATTTATTCCAGTAAAATTTTTTATTATCGGAGTTTTCAGATATTGTGATTAAATAATTTAAAATCGTAAAGAAAATGGAAATAGGATCATAGAATGATATATGTACAAATTTAAAACATATAAATAGAGAAATATTTAGTTTTTTCCGCTTGTTTGCTATAGTAAAAAACTTATTTTAAATTGATTTTTATAAGATTTTTAAATTGCTCAAAATTCTTTAAAAAAATGCTTTCCCCCTGTCAAATAAAGCAAATAGTAAATAGGGCATGGATGGCATTGTTTTGCAAGTGGAAAGTTGATTTTAAGATAGGTGACCAATTTAAATTATGTGTTTTTAATACACTTTAAAATTAAACTCGCAGCCTGTTTCGTAAAAATTCTAGGATTGATGGAATTGAAACATATATTTTGTTAAGAATTCCGCCACAAGGTTGTCAAACATAAAATATTACTATTTTTGAAGGTTTTTTTATAAATACTACTAAGAGTACATTTAATATATTAAAAGCAAAAGCTCTCTCAATCACTTTGACTACATTTTCTGATTTCATTGTAGTAAAATATGCGACTCAGTATTGGACTTTTTACAGTGTGCAACACAAGTTTCAAGTCGTTCTTTGATCTTAAAGGAACCACCAATTTTTGCCCCGTAAGAAAATTTATTCAGCACCGACGTGCCGGTCGGGCAATATTTTACAAAACACCTCTCGATATTAAACTGTTGGTTTTCTGTAACAATCGTTGGAAAAGTGATAATTTATCGCCGTCCCAAATATGGATAATAATTATGGACTTAGTGCAAAAAGAATGCCCTGACTTGTTACGTCTGAATTAACCGCGAGAGAAAATGCCCGAAGGTAATTACAATTTTTATATGCGAACGGTTATTTATGGCACCTGCCTTACAAATCGGGTCGGAAATTAACTTTATGGCTCAAATAACCTTTTAAGCGAAGAAACGTATTGTTTCATAGAGCCAAACTACTGTTGAAAATCGCATTAAAACCTAAGCACCACTTAAAGCGGATCCTGATGCCCCGTTAAAGAATATCTTTAAACGCCAGTTACTTAATTAAAACAAATAATATTCTCTTTCTCCATAACTGTTTATGGCTCTTATGTTTGGCTTTAAAAGTTGTTTATTTAAAAAGAGAGTTAGCATAAGTACATAAATTTCCATTCAGGCTTGATGATACATACATAAATTGTTTCATTTTATGTAGCTTATCAGTAATGAGAAAGAAAGAGAAGAGAGAATAATAAGAAGGTTTTTAAAATTATTTCGTTAAATTAAGATTGGTTTGGTCATGATGAATAATATGAAAATTATTTTTTTCTAAACATTTTTCTTGGTATTTTGAGAAGATTATTTAGGGATCAAGCATGGGTTTGCGAGGGGTAAATCTACAGTCACTAATTTACTCCATATCAGCTCTATTTGCTAGAGGTCTTTGAGAGGTCAAAGCAGTTGATTGCTTATACACTCACTTCTCTAAAGCTTGTGATATTGTCAGTCCTCAATCAGTAATTCAAAAAAGTAGTCCATTTTTCTCAAAGAGACCTCTTTATAATAAAAATTCAGAGATTAGAGGGACACAAAGTCAATGGTCTCAAAAGATGTTTATTTTTTAAAGTTTATTATTCGGTAAGTCAAATCTCTATATTGTAATTTGTGTCTATGCATTGTTGTTTTTATACTAGGGTTGCTTTCTGTTTTCGTTTAGATCTGACGATGCCTTAGGGCGAAACACGTGTAATCATTTTTTAAAAAATAAACATCTTTTGAGACCATTGACTTTGTGTCCCTCTAATCTCTGAATTTTTATCAATCAGTAAGCTTAGAGCAATGGGACATGGAAATATTCTGCTTGAATTCTTTCGCAGTTCTTTGACAGGGACGTACTTAATTGGTTTGTATGAATGGTTTGTATCTAATGATATAGGGGTATTGTCTAAGATGCATATGGTCCATTCTTTATTTCTTTTATAAATGACCCAAGTAATAAAAATTAATATTCAAAGTAGCTAGCCTTTGCACTTCAGAGGGACCTTGATATTATTAGTTTATGATGCGTTGAAAATCGTTTAAAGTTAAATTTAAAAAAATGGTTCGCGTGGTGGCTTACAAATAAGAATATTGCACTCGAATGCCATATTTCTATTAAAATTATTAAATAGCTTATATCATTGATCTCTCTTTTGCAGGCAATAACTTTTAATACCCTTCATAGAGGATGCAATTCGCCATTATTTCGTATTTCTTTTTATCATGCTCTTTATATTTATTTGTTTATTGAAAAGTGAGTACCTTAAATCTAACCGCAGAACTAAATAATTTTTAAGGAATGTTATTGATGCACTGGCTCTAAACAAATAATTTAAATTAAAGATGTGTCTATAGTCTTAGTAGGAGTTTCTACACCATTAGCCATGTTCTAAATAGATTATTTGCACTTCTCTGAGTTAAGGGAAAAATGTAAAGATTTACACAATCGATGCCATGATTCAGAGATTGAGAAACTTAATATGAATGTAATATAGAATCCTAGTTCTTTGTGGCAATATGTTAGTAAGCTATGTGGGCCAAGTCTTTTCCCAAATAATTCTCGTATGTAGTTAGATAATGAGACAGATGATAATAGGCAAGATATAGCTAATTTATTTGCAAAATACGTTGCTACTAATAAATTTAAGATTGAAATCGGGCTATTCCACATCGCGCCACCCGACCATGCTTTCTCTACCACCTCCACCTCTAGGGCTGGGTTCAGGAACACTCCTCCTGAGCCCAAACCCGAGCCAGTTCCACCAACCCGCAGGACCAAGATCCCTCCGATCATTATAAGGGAGAAAACAAAAGTCGAGGAAGTCGCCGCCGTCCTGAAGTCAAAAGGAGTACAACATGGCCATGTTGTTAACACCCGCGACGGAATAAAAATCCACCCTCAGACCATCACGGACTACAGAGTCACCCAGGACAATCTGGAATCCTCAAAAATGCCGGAATCCCTGCCAGAGGAGAGAAGGCTATACATCGTCCTCCGAGGTCCCTTCGAGCACTGGTCGGCCGATAGCATCTTGGAGGACCTGAGGAAGCTAGGCTTCCATCCTCACTCTGCAGCACGGTACTTCAACAGAAACAGGCAGCCCACACCACTGGTCCTGATGCAGCTCCCGAGAGAAGAAAAGTCGATCTTCTCACTTACGGAGCTGCGCGGCGTGAAGATAAGGGTAGAAGCCCAAAGAAACAAGTCTAGGAGAATACAGTGCCACAGGTGCCAGCTCCATGGACTGGCCCAGGCCAGGTGCACGGCGGCTCACAAGTGCGTGAAGTGTGGCTAACTCCACGCCACCGCCGAGTGCTCAAAGTCACGCGACCAGCCGGCCACATTTGCCAACTATGGAGGCCCTCATACAGCTAACTACCTTGGATGCCCTAGAAATCCCAAGCAGATCCTGAAGGCAAAAACTGCCAGACGGGATCGCCCGTTTACCTGGGGCACCCAGGACATCAGCCGCCTTGCCGCACCACCCACATCACCGCAACAAGCCGCAGCTGCCGTCCCCCCTCCGCTAGCTACAGAACCAAACGCCATGCTACAAGCGTTCTTCGCCTCAATGCAGCAGCAGTTCCAAATGCTGCTGCAGAGCATACATCCCGTGGGAGCCTGAGAAAACCCACCACACTCCACACAAAGGCCACCTGCACTTTGCATAAAGTAGCCACTTCCTTAATATTAAGAAATACTCTATTTAGACAAGTAGGCACGAATCTTTTTAGATTAACCTGTAACATATGTTAAATAAATGTTTCAAAGTAAACAGATAATATACAGTCACTAGTTGACTCATCTATACCAGCCCTATTAAAGAGAGGTCGGAGCAGGTTGATAGCGTATACACTGACTTCTCTAAGGCTTTTTATATTGTTAGCTTAGAGCAATAAAACTTGGAAATGTTCTACTTGACTCAATTGGTTTATAGAAATGGCTTTGTATCTAATGATAGAGTGGTAATTTTTGGGGTGCCTTTAGAGTCTCATGGAGCCATTATCTTTTTTATAAGTGATAGAAATGAATATTAATAGCATCTGGCCATTACTGATATTAACTTGTATAAAGTGATAAGGTCAGAATTTGATACATACTTCAGGGGGACCTTGATAATATTATTTTATGGTGCATTGATAAGTCAAATGTAAGAGATAGTTCAATATTAAAGGGTGCCTTTGAAATAAGTAACTTTAGTCTTACATTTGAAAAATTTACAGACATATACTACATACTTGTAGAATTATTCTCCATTTCACTACAATTTTTTAGGTCACTTGTATAAGAAGTATAAGAAATAACATAAAAACACTAATTTCACTAAATAAATCTATTATGGCACACGTGCTCTCAAAGGACGTTAATTTCGTTTTAACTGATGTAATAAGAACCAGTCGTTATACTTAAGCTGTTTTCCCGACCAAATAAATTCTCAGAATTGTTAAAAGATCAAGTTCGTATTCCGCAATTATTATGACCAGCTTTTAGCGATTTGGTACCAATGTGCGTCATGTCCCAATGAGACATCAGAGCCATCAGGCCAATAGCCTTAAAAAAACCAATTATGCACTCTGGTTTGAAAGATTTAATGTTGCTGGTATAAAACTAGGTGTTACCAAGATGCTTGAACCTAGCGCACTCCAGTACGAGCTTGGGCTAACCCACTCAGGCTTTATTGCCTCAAAGGCAGCCCTCCTATCCGAAAAGATTACAACGACTGTATTGCGGTGTCCGCAATTTAGGATTTTCTGTTCGCATTTCAATAGAGCGAAGACAGTATGCATAGAGCCATGCACCAGCTCTATTGTTCATTCAGATGGTTCCCCTGTTTAGCAATATAAGCCCATTAGAGTCCTGTCATTTCTCTTTGCCTGCGACAATGGGTCATGAAAGTCTTCAAGAAAAGCGCTTTTGCTAAGGCATGCAAGACGTTAGACTTTATCCAGTTGTGCTCGAATTTTTGCGTTTTCCATGCAGGATCACCAAACGCCGTGTATATGAGAAGAGGTTTGACAATAGATGAGTAGATCCAGTGAAGGATCTTAGTGCACACCCCAGTTGCTACTGAAAGCTCTTTTGCAATCCCAAAGGGTGCAGGTCGCTTTCTTAATTCTAAAGATGAGTTATCTATCTAGAATGCATTATTTATTATTTAGCTGTAGTTAACTGAACTTGCCCCCTACATAAGTTCCTTAAAACTTTTCATATCTTTAAACGTTATAAGTTTAATAATTTTAAGATGACGAGACCGATTACGAAACTCGCGATCGCGAAAGAGATATCTTAAATAATTAGTATAAAAAAAGTCAGAGTAACTTGTTCTTGATATTATCTTTGATGGGCAAACTTGTTGCTAGATATCTCTTAGCCTCGGTAAAACTAACTAGAGAACTAGCTATGTAGGTTGGAGAATTAAAGATTATGCATTGTTCAAAATAATGGTAAAAGGACCCCCTCCCATCAATAAGTGTCTACTTCTAGTCGCCTGATAGATATTTGCTGTTTTCTTTTCTTACAGAACAACAATACTAATATCGGCATGCCTTATTTTGCTGAGTGACAATTTAGACACAATTTAGGCATTTGTTGTTAATTACATTGCAATACAGACCGAGCCCTTACGATAAAATAATTTTAAATGTAGTTATTCGTTAGTTATTTTAAGATATCTTTTATCTGTAAGGTGGCCATAAAATAAATGCCACACCAAAATGGAAGACGTTTCAATCGAAAGTGTGCAGCAGTAACTACTGGAAGAAATGGTTTGTAGTGTCTGAAAACTGGATTTAACACAATCAAGTAGCACCGTTAAAGAGTATCTTGGAATCTATTTTGGAATTTTAGAAAACCATGTTATGCTGTCCGTTCAAAACCTTCCTGATTTAGATCTAGGGCGGCCAATTTTTAATAAGACAGCAGTCACAATATGGTAAAAGAACAAATACTTTTCCTAACGGTCTTACTAGTAAAACTGACTATATTAAATGGCCTCCTAGATCTCCAGACTTTTCAGTCTTGATGTATTATTTATGATGTTATGTAATGATGAGTAAATATTACAGGGATAATATTAGAAATATCCTTTATGTGGATACTCTGGATCAAAAATAATTGCGGCCGATATTGGTTTTGTATATAAAATAATTAATGATGTTACAGATTGTTCAGAGCTTTTGGAAAAGATCAGTTAAAAATTCCTGTCAGGAGGCTTAGACAAGACCACATACTATTTTAAAAAAAAGAGCAATTTTTGATTAATTAGATAATACCTGTAAAGACATTGGAAAATTTTTGGTACACCGAGCTCCATACAGAGTGTTCCGAAACTATTGTGCCAAAATGTAAGGGTGGTTAGATCTTGCTAAAACAAATGTTTTTAACTTATTAACCCATAGGCGCATACGCATGCATTCAGTGATAATAGCGCATTAAGGTCCGCGCAGTGGTTTCCAACCTCAAACACGAGGTTACGTGTTTGTGCCGGAAAACGTATTAGTAAATGATATAAAAACACAAGGAATATTTGGCAGAGTTTACTAAAAATAAAACACCTTTTAATTGTTGTTGAAATTATGTTCAAAATTCAGTGCTCCTGCACACGTTGAAAGACTTTCGAAATTTCTTGAATTTCAGCAGCAATCCTTCCTACTAACTCTTCCTCTGTTTGAACCAGAATTTCGTATACAAGCGCTTTTATATGACCCCATAAAAAGAAGTCGCGTGCGGTCAGGTCTGGTGAATGCGGAGGCCATGCATTTGGTGCGCCCCTGGCCATCACTTTTCCCTCATATGGCTGGTTCAGATGTTTCCTTATGGCTAACGAGTAATGTGCTGGGGCTCCATCGTGTTGATACCACATGTTTTATCTGACATTCTGGAACATTTTCTAACAATTCGGGAAGCGTCTCTTACAGAAATAAATCAAGTAAATTTCTCCATTTAGTCGTGGGGGCAATAGATATGGGCTAACCAGAATATCATGAACAAGTCCTGCCCAAACATTCACCATAAATTTTTGTTGAAAACCACGCAGATGCATAGCGTAGAGTTCTCTTTAGCCCAAACATGGCTGTTGCGGCTGTTAAAAATCCTTTCGCGGGCTTCATCCATAAACATCACTAAGGACGGCGTCGCACCTCGTTTTTTGTAAAAACCATTGAGCGAAATTTACCCGACGGGGATAAGCCTCAGGCAGAAGTGCTTATACCTTCTGAAAATGAACAGTTGTTCGTATAAAACCTCCCATACCCGAACGTGGTTTATTCGTAACGAGTGCGCTACCGCTCGGGTACTTTTGGAAGGAGATTCGTCAATTTCCTCTTCCATGCCTGGTAGACGCACTGTGCGTGGTCTTCTCACATTATGAAGCTTCTGCAGATTAAATGTTTCGCTGCCATAAACAATCTGGATGAATAACACTTTATTAACAAATCTTACCTCAATCCTGAATGCAAACATGCAAATAGTCTCCGACTTGGTAAGCGTTCTTGGTAACCCCGCAATGCGCGTCTTCCATTACCATCAGCAGCGTCATAAGCCAGGTGTAGGTCTGCTAATTCGGCGAATGTAAAATTATCCATTTTTAAGCTTTTAAACGGTCACACGACAATTTAGATTAGGTTAGGTTTTACACATTGCCACGACGCAATAATAAATGAGTAGCCTACGCAATGCGAGTGTGCAGCCCGCGGCGATTGTTCTCGAACGTCAAAATCGGTAGAGCTAGGCACTTAATATCGATAATATTTATGCATGTACATATGTTAAACTTTTTTCTTGTGTTACCTATTTTTGGAGAGAGCTACCCACACTTACATTTTGGCACAATAGTTTCGAAATTCCCTGTATGTTTGCTAAATATAATTAATTCTACGAAAGTAAAAATATTAAAATGAGGTTTTTGAACTTTCAAAACAACAATTTTATTTACGTCTACCTTACGATCAAAACAACAAAGATATCATTGTAAGACACAACAATCTGCAATTGGAATCAAATTCTTGCTTACACATAAAAATATATATATTGCTCAGTCAAAAACAGTTATACTTTATTATAATGATATGAGTTAAATTTTCATCAAAGTTACGTAATTATATAATGTCAATTAAAATATAATTTTCATTCACGGCTCTCCGCTGTGAATAAACCGGTGAAAGTAGATTGAATTTTAACAGGTTTTTGGTGTCTTCCTTAATTATAAAATAAAATTTGGAAATTAATGGTGGTTTTAATTAATTTTTTTTTCCATAAGACTTATTATAGATTTACGTGTATTAGAAAATAGGTTAAAAGGGTTCACGTTCTTAACCCCAATATACATAATATTTCTACTTAATTTACATAAGCCAAAATAGCTGGCGATAAATCTAAAGTGCACCGAAATAAATTTTTCTTTATATTTGGGTACTTGACAAGCAGAAGAATATTTTGGAAAATTCTTTTGGTAAATATCTTTGTTTTAAGAAAAATATATTGTCGAGTTTCGGGCATATTTCAAATTGTTTTTCTGGCAGAAAGAATTATTGTAGAAATGTATTGCAATAAATGTCATCCGGTAGTATAGTAAGTATATTAAATGTAGCAGAACGGGCCAAGAAAGAACCGTAGGACTCATGAATAATAATACAAAATGTAAATATAGAAGAGTAACCAAAATCAAAAATAAAATTACAGTACAACAACGAAAATTACGAAAGAATTATCTAATTAGGTTCCATTAATTTTTTGGATTTGGATCTTCTTTATTAAAAGGAGACATATAAAGTAAATTTTATAGATCTAGAATCTAAAAAAAAAATCAGACCAGAGATCAACCAGAGCTCAAATAATTCAGCAAGTTTCAACATTGGTAGACCTTCAAGGAGAGTTACCGAAGTACTTGATAGATAATTAAATTAAATTAATAATTAAGAGTATGACAAAACTCAATCTGAACCTGCTTATAGATTTTTTGTGAATAAACTGGAAAACGCTATTTAATTGGCAAATAAAAAAATTAATATAATGGCTAAAACTAAAAAATAAAGGAAAATATGCAAATATTTTTAATAATTACCTACACTCCAGCGAAACAAAAACTAAGCAAATAAATTGTCCTTGTTTAATTATGACACTTGTAAGAGGGGAAGAATTAATTGAAATTTTAATAATAATAATAATAATAAACTTTAAACAGAGTACTGCAAAGGAATTAGAGCCATTCTAGAAACTCAGCTAAATGCAAAAAATAAAATTTCCATCATCCAAGACGGTTTTGGCACTATTAAACGGATACAATCTGGAATTAGAAAACTTGATAGACAAACAAGAAATTTACCTAATATGCATGGCATTTTACCCCTTATGGCTGACATTGGTCGATTATATCTAGAAGAAAGAGTGAAGGAAGAGGACTTTAACAAAGGACTTCAGCAATATTTAAAACTTAAATCCAAAGATAGTATATTAGGATGGTATACAGACAGATTGAAAAGATTAAGGAACCAAGTCGAAGAGATGTGAGTTTGTTTTGACTGAATTTAAAACACACATACTAAAATGGTTTGAAAAGCTAAAGTACAAAAAAAGACAAAAGCAAAGCATCAAATGGAAAGAAAAAGAATTACATAGACAAATGAGGCAAATTTAAAAGTACAGACAGGAGCATTGATAACAGCATGTCTTAGCTATGTACGCTAGAATTATGAAACCTGACATTAACCTTAAATGTAGACTTAGCCGTAAATACAATGAAACTATCCATCGTAAAGTATTCGAATGCCCTATTCTTGCAAAAAAAATTTAATAACAAGTAATATTGTAATTATCAGACTGATAGTAGAAATATTTTTACTTTTAAGTGATTAAATAGAGAGACAGTGCACTGAAGTTATAAAGCTAAACATAGTAAGTATTTCGGTATTGCCAGCTTCAACTTCACCCTTTTGTCTTTTTCCATAGAAAATATTGAACATTTTGAAAAAGTTCGTACAATGTAAATAATTTTAATTTATAATTTAAGGGTATGATCTTACCGCCACCTCATAGGAATGCTTTCTTTCCTCGATATTTTTTGTCCTATAAAATTAATAGATATGTCAGTGAACTTGCTGAGGAAAGACATTAAATGTCTAATAGAGTATGTGCGTCATTTTCCGATATGCAATATTATGATTATTGTTATTATACAGATTATATACCAAACGGCATCACACTCCGGCCTGAAATTAAAGAGCAGTGAACACAGGCAATAATAATAACCTAGAATAACATAAATAACAATAAATTTAAAGCTAAGCAGCTCACATATGGAGTAGTTGTTGTATCAGGAACTAAAATACATCAGAACTTCCGATATATCGAACATCGAACTTTCAGACGATGCGTGTTGTGGACAACAGTTCCGATGTTAACGTCAAGTAGTTTTGATTTAATTGCATTGATTTAGTCGCTTAATGTTTTCGATTAGATTACTCGGAATTACTCATGTTGTTTATATAATGATTAGAACAGTCTACTTTTTTTCATTTTCACTCTTGTTATTCGGGACAGCAAGATTAATAAATGTATTCCTACAAACTTTATCCATTAAAATGAAATCGGATCTATTATTACTACCTGCTAATCTGGAAGTATAGTCCGGTCCCAGTACAATTTGTGTTTGTCTTTTTTTAAGTATTGGCTCCGAGGCATACTTGTAATATGGTCTCTCTGTTGGCAAAACGTTTAGCTCTTAATGAAGTATTTTTGCTACTAGATCATGTAGCTTTTACAGTCGGTTGGTATAAATGACAACCTTCCGTAAAATGTTCTGTAAATGGACTTTTTATTTCTCATCCATACCTACATCTGTCAGACAGTATGTAGTACTTGAATAGCACTTTGTATAGCCACTAAAATGCCTTCAGTTTCGGGAAAAAAGCTGCCCTGAGGTTAGCGCAGTAAGTGCGCCAATTGCGGTATCGACATACTCACTCGACATGTCAAATCTCGATGACTTTCTTCCCTTATAGTGGCTCAATCCAACTTTTTTCCTTATCCTGCTCTGTACTGTGATGCGTTTGAACCTGGAGCTCTCGCACCAAGTGGTGTTCAGTTATCTGCTTCACATGGTGAAGCTTTTTTCGGAACTGTGCATTTCGGATATTCCAGCTTTCCTAAAAAAGAATAATCGCAACTTAGAAATTTGCCGATCCAGTTGTTTGCCTATATCTACCAATTCTTTCTCTCGAAATTTTACGTGAACATAGTCATTAAACAAGTAAACAAAATTCAGTTCCTCTGGTTCAGAAGTTTCCGCACGATATAGCAGGGCTTAGTAGCTACAGTACAGCTGTTGTTCACATTTCAACCTTTTATGGTATTTCAAATTTTTAACATGTTTTTCAGTTAGACTGCCAAGTTTTTGTACTTCGTTTTTTTTCTTCTAGACTTCTGATCCTTAATAAATATCAAATCTGGTCTATTATAATCTACGGTTCGAACCGTCATTAGTCTCTCACAATAAAGAACTGCTAGGTCTAACCCTATTAGCGTTATTATTATTATTTCCGGTTTCTATATAAATATTTGATCTAAGATTGATTTAAAACACCACCGAGCGCACACCGTGCACCTGAGGTGGTACTTCTTTTTCCTCCCGTGTTATAGTACCTTCCATACTATATGGGCAGTGCTCAGTACAAGTATTTGGTCAATGACTGCTATTACGGGTATAATTATCGTCTTCATATTCCATTGCCTTTGGGTTTCTATCTGTAAATCTTTATATTTGAGGTATTTTTCTGCTTTCTTTTGGATGACGTTGTAATCAGATGGAATTTCTACGTCTATGAGTTGGCACGTTCTCCACTTCTTATCTTTGAATATGTCTAGTTTATTTGCTTTAATGGATTTGTCTGTATGAACTTGCTCATCCCAAATGATCGTAACTTCTGGTGTGTCGATTACAAGGTCGGGGTAGCGCTGGTACCACCTGTCTTGGCTTTGATGTTGGATTCTTTACAGATATTTCTGTGCAGATGTTTGGCAACTTTGATATGATATGCTTTTTTTGCCAGGATTTGAAAGCCTGAAATTACATAATGTATAGTTTCCTGGTGCATCCGGCAAAGTCTGCAGTTTGGGTCTTTGCAGGTCTTTAGTATTTTTACTTTAATGAAGTTGGTGGCTATAACAAGCTTCTTGTTCATGGCAAGCTGTTATAAGGAATTCTGTTTCCACTTTAATACTAGAATATCGCAGCCAGCTCCATGAAAGTATCGCACTAATTGTATCTTTCGTTGTCTTTTTTGTTATCTGTCAATGTAAAGATTTCTCTTCCTTTATTTTTTGCTTAAGACGTTCTTTCACATTTTTAACACTAATATCGGTTTTCTGTTCAGCCTGATTCTCGTTGGTTTCAGGTTTAAGTCTTTAGACGCTCCGTGGGTATAATTACCTATCGATTATTACTTAATAAAAGATTACACGCAATAATATTTCCTAGTAAATATATTTTTTCTTATAGAGCGGCTTACTATTGATTTATTAGTTTTGATACTTTCCAAAAGATATCCTTTGAATATTTCATATGGTGTTCATCTAATTCTATAGTTTTATAATATTTCGAGAAGTTTAACGTGAGGTATCGAAGGCCTTAGCCAAATCTGAAAACACTGTTAAACCTTTTTTGTTAATATTCAAGTTATTAACTACATCAGTTAGTAAAGTATACATAGCATTCATTGTACAACATCCCTCCAGAAAACCAAATTAATTCCTTGACATAATTTTATTTAGATTTACAAAAACTTATTTGCCTTGCAAAGTTACTGATAAGACTTATTGGGAGATAATTATTGATATCAGGCTAAAATTAGGCTAGAAATGTGTACAAGCAGTTTATACAAATATTTCTGAAAATATTTTCCCTATTACATGTACTCTTATACCAACGTAGCCATATTTTTTAAAGCGGAAACATGTTTAATTCATTAATTTTTTGTAACAGGTTAGAAATTTAATGTAGTTTTAACTGAGACATTAATGTTTTTTTTTTAAATTGGGAATTGTATTTTCCATTTTAAGATTTATGTTTATATAATGATTATTACAGAAATTAGCCATGTCATCCAAACTAAGACCAGTATCATTTTTTATGTAGTATGTTTCTCACTCTCATAGGTTGCATCTTTTATTATTTAAGGGCTTTTAGATCCTAATAATTAGTGTTAAATGTAGCTGGTTTCTAAGCTGATCATTCCTCTCCATTCTTCTTTTCTGGATATGTACAAGCGGTCTATGACAGATTTAGGGTATAGGATGTATAGCGTGTGCGTAGTGAGCAGTTTCCTGATTTGACGATCTTGTTTTCTGATATCTGCTTGTGTCCATTTTATTATGCCGAAGCTGTATTACACTACACGCACTGTCAATGATTTATTGGCGAGAAATGTGTGCTTTGCGTTCAGCTCAGACTTCAATAACCCCTGATTCTTAGGTAGTACCTACTCGTTCTTTAATCTTGTTGTCATATTTTTCTATTGCACTCCATCATGTTTTTCAATGCTAAGGTATTTCTAGGTTTCGTGTTATTATAAATGCTTTTATTGCAATGTTGTGTTTTAGTTTTATGTTTTCAGTTTTTGTAAGTTTTTCTTTTTTAAAAGTTGCTTTCGCGCATTTCTCCAGTCCAAATTCTATCTGAATGTCATCGCTAAATTGCTTAACAAGTCTGATTTGTTCGGTAAGCTCATTTTCTTCTTTGGCTATTAGCTTAAGGTCATCAATATACAATTGTTTATAGATTTTTTCAGCTTCATTTTTGCAGGTGTAACCAGTAGCAGACTTGTTAAGAATAACACTCAGAGGAAATAAGGTTCATGCAAAATATCAATGGCGAGAGAGAATCTCCCTGGTATATACCATTCTTGATGTGAACGTCTTTATTATTATGCTTGATGTTTTGGTCTTCAGGTTTAAGTCAGTTTTCCATAAGTTCAATGTGTTTGCTATGAAATTCGTTACAATAGGCGATACTCGGTAAATGTTTAGTGTTTATAAATAAGCCAGCTATGTGATACCTAATCAAAAGTCTTTTTGTAATTTATCCAGCATATTCAAAAGTTCTTTTTGTAATTTGGACAGTCCTTGTAAAGTAGTTGGCTGCTTAAAAGATGGTCCTTACATCCGTACGATCTTTTTGTTCTTCTAGAAACAAATCATTTTGAGTCAGGGGTTCATAAATCCTTTCCGACATTATTTTCGTTAATAGTTTGTATGTGTTGTTTGGGTTTGGGGCGGTAATTCCTGGCTTCATCATTTTTTTTTTGGTATCAAAGAGTTCTTCCTGTTGTAAGCCATGCAGGGATACTCTGGTTTTTATTTATTATGTGATTATATTATATTGCCAGTTTGTGATAAATTGCATCTAGTTTCTTCAACCAGAAATTCGGGATATCGTCTATGCCCGGTGTTTTCCAATTGGATGATGCATTTAGCGCTTCTTTAACATCTTTATCTATGATTACTTCCCACTTCATCCGTTTCACTCTCTATATTTCTTCATAGGCTTGTTGGACCTAAGCTGCTTCCAGTACTCTTGTATTTCTTCTTTTGTTAGTGCATCTTTACATATTTTTACTTCTTTTTAGTTTTTGGCAGTGTTATTCGTAAATTGTTTGTTTTGCGTGATATTGCTTGGCCATTTCTGTGTTTTATTCTTTATGTTTTGGCTACTATTTATTGTTTCAGTCTCTTCGTTCGATTATAATATAATATAATTATAAAATGTATTTTCTTATTAATAATAATAAATATTATTATAATAATAAGAAAATATATTATCTGTTTTAAAATTTGTATCTGTCTGAATAATTATTAATATATTCAGACAGATACAATAAAGTGCTTTAACTGTATTTTTGTTTTTAATTCTGAATACAGCCTTGAGCTCAACATAAAATAGAAACCAATTATCTAGAGCACAGATCAACTTATAAATCTCATATTTATTATTTGTTGTAAACATGTAAAAGTGTAAACACATGTAAGCCGATTAAACTTCTTTAATCTGACATGGCTATATTTGCATAGACATTTTAATACTGCACTACGCTCATATAAGATTAAAGATAATAGTTTCCGTATAGATTATATTAACTTCAAAATACGTTCAAGAGAAATAGAGACATTTGGCTCCCAAACCAACCCACTTATATTTTTACGATTCATTTTGCCATAGCTGGAAATTAAAAAAAAAACATTTGCTCATTATAGTTCCAGTATATCATGTAAAGTGCTTTTATGAGACCACAGTGTATGCCAAACGGCCCTATTGTTTTAACGCCACTATTGCATTTTTATTGCATACGATTCGCGTCATTCAAGAAAATATGGGTGCGGTTATGGCTAGAATTTTTAAAGAATAGAAGACAAAATGGTAATTATTGTATAATATGTGGATTCTAAAAGCGAATAAAAAATAATTTATGGAATCACAAATTATTGTACGAAATGGAAAGATTTTGTAAAAATTCAGTTTCTCGTTAAACATTTAGGACAGTTGCAAGGAACTTGAATAAAACTAGTCTTACATATAATTACATCTAGAATTCTTAATATTTTAACGAATTAATTTTATTTACGAATTAATCATTTAAATGTATTATCATCCTTAAAAAACTAAGAAATATGGGGACTGCAGGTTTTGATAATGTTCGTTTTTTTCTTCTACGTGATTATGTTTCTGCTTTCACTGAACCGCTGTGTACACTTTTAAATTTGTCACTATGCATAAGCCTTTTCTCAATGTCTAGAAACAAGCACAATTTTGCCCTTTAAGTCAGTAATCTTAAAATCAGGAGAAAGAAATACGGTGGAGAACCCAATCTTCATTTTGTCCAACTTTTCTAGGGCCTTTGACACCAGCATTTATAGCAATTTGTTTCATTTAATTAAACGTCTTATTTTAACGAAACTCATATGAGGCTATAAATTGCAGATATCAACTTAATATAATCTGAAAAGATTTTTCTAAGGCCTTAGATAGGTTGGACCATGGTATTCTTTCCAAAAAACTTTATAAAATGAGTTTTTATAAACATCTATAAGATATATTATATATATAACCGATTATAGAAGACTTTTAAATTTTCTACTTTTTAGGTAGATTGTAATTTGTGGACTTCAATGAATTCAGAGCACCTACCTACATATCCCTCAAGGGAGTAATCTTACTCCATTTATATTTTTGATATTAAACAATGACATTTCCACGAGAGTTGGCAGTAAGTTTCTACTGTTTGCCGATGACATGTAGGGTTTTCATATTGTTAAGAATCGTTAGGACTAATAGATAAACTGCTTATAAATACTACATGTGCTAAATTGTAAGTTACGGTTTGATGTTAATCTGTTTGACATTACTTTTATTAATTTGTAATTCGTTTCTTTCAGATTGAGTTAGATTCTTAGTTACTTAAGCATTTAATATAATAAGTACTATTAGTTTTGTATTGTACTAGTTAGTGAGTTTGATCTTGTTATTTGTTACGTTATTGAATTAATTGTATTATCTGTCAATAGTGCAATAATTGTCTTATTATTAGGATTTATTTTTTGTTGGACAATAAAACTTTAATCTTAAATTTTAATTTTATTTATAATAATCATTAAAAAAGAAATATCCAAGAAAAATTTATAAAATAAAGTCAAATTTGTAAAATGCAAATTCATAATCAATTAAAAATAAAGAAAGTAAAAAAGAATAAAAGGAACTTATTTTTAATGAAACCAACAAAGGAAACTTATCTCTTTTTAGCCTTGATAAAGACGAAAAATATATATCATCGAAACGTCGGCCAATTAAAAGGTTTGATTTGTTGTTCCTAATACCGCCACCTATATTTTCACCATAATACTTAATTGAGGAACACTATACTCTGTCAACATGCAATTCAATTAAAAATAATTTATTCACCAATTACAAAATTACAATACTGACAGAATATATAACAGCGTGTTGCACAGATCTAAGTATCACAATAAAAATGAAGAAAATCGAAAGATTCAATTATTTATGTATATGGAGAAACTAATATATAATAAAGGAATTTTCTTTTAAGACTAGTCATCTCCATTTTTTAAAATAAAATATGCATTCTTTGAACAATAATTTATTATTCTACGTTAATTCATATATTATTTAACTTTTCGGCAACTTTTTTAGTCCAAAATTATGTATTTCATATAATTTTTAGGTATTGTAGACTTATTTTAAAAATATTTTATAATTCTTTATGTTTTTATAATATTAGGCTTTATCAATACAATAACCCTAAGCAGCAAATATTTAACGAGAGTGGTGATGTGAGAGAAAGATGTGGTCTAACAAGAACATATTAGCATTACTTAATTATTAAAATTTAAGCACAATGCAATATATAATACTTTAGCTTAGATACATTTTTTAAAATTTATAATAGTACATATGAGTTTTACATAATCAAAACTGTAATATATTTTGTGGATTTGAATATTGATCTAAGTCATTCTAAGTGAATGGTCTCTGAATATCACTGAATTATTTAGTGAATGTTTCTAGATTTTTTACCTTTCATAACATCCACATATTATTTATTAAGTTTTACTAGAAGATAAATCTATTTATAAACTCAATCATTATTGTTTTATCAAAAGTCTTGCCAACTTGAGCATAGTAATCAAATCACAAAAGAGTTTTACCACTAGCCAAAAATCCTTATTTTATTCTCGACACGTGTTTCGCTAACGATGTTCGGGAGAAGATAAAAACTAATCTAAAACTACTTACAAGTGGGTTTATATACTAAAGATGTAACAAATAGACTGAAAAATCCAATGAAACATGGCTGAACGAATCTTAAACACTAACTAAACTATACAAAGACTTTAAGGGATTGGACCTTGTTGTTATGATTGGTTTTTCAATTTTTTAATATTGTTAAACTTTTGTAGACATCTAATTGTTTATTACTTTTAACTAATTTAAGTCATTTTAAGTTGTATATCGATACAAAGTGGCTAATTTCTTTTTTGAGTTTCGCACAAAAGGTTTCAACCATAGGATTATCAAGATGGCTTAAAACTCGGCAGAATAGAGCTTATATTTTAGGGTCAATACTAAAATAAGATTAATTAATGCAGATGTTTATGAGTTACTTATTATATTGGGTATTACGTCACTTATGCAGATGTTTAGTTTCAAAAATCTTGCAACTGCCTTTCAGTCTTTCCAACGTTTATTGATTTATCTTTTAAAATTTAATCTTATTTTATCAAAAAAGCTGAAGTTTTTGCTAAGCAAAAATTGCTAATTTTAGAAATCGAACATTTATATAGTAAACATAGCATTTTAGTGTTAGAAGTTCTTTCCTTTGAGACCTCTTAAAAAGAAGCAACATAACCCCTGGTCTACCCAAAACTTGCGTACATCTGCTAAGAACATGCGCTTATTATCTCATCTTAAGAAATTTTCAGACAGCGATTTTTTTCATGAATACGTAAGACTTTACAAAAAGATTTATCAGAGAACTTTAAAAGCCACCAAGGATATTTACTATAATAGGAGACTGGCTAAATCTAAAAATGTGGCTAAGAAAACATGGTCGATTGTTAATGCTTTGAAAAATAAGCCTTCTTTGTCGAATACTAAGCCTTCTTTGTCGAATCTCCACTTCATCTGAGAACCTTAATGATTATTTTGTAAATGTGGCAAATAATTTAATGAGTACCATAACTCCTTCCCATGATTCACTTTTATATCTTCCCATTGCAAATGAGAATTTCTACAGTTTTTTCTTTATGCCCGTAGTGTTACCAGAGCTTTGCAGTTCAATAAGGGAAATCAAAAACAAAGGCTCTTCTGGAATTGATAGACTTACTCTCAAAATGTTTTCAAATCTGTCCGAATGTACATTATGTCATCTTATTACTCTAATTAATCAGTCTTTTCAAAAAGGTGCTTTTCCCAACTGCCTTAAGTTAGCGATGATAATTCCACTACATAAAGGAGGAAACAAAGATCAGTCTTCTAAATATCGCCCTATCGTTCTTCTTCCCATACTTTCAAAAATTATTAAAAGATTGGTTAAAAAAAGAATTCTATCATTTTTGCTAAAATATAAAATACTTACTTCCCATCAATTTGGATTTTTAAATAACAAATGCACAAATGATGCTATGTTTTCTCTTTTTAATAATGTATACTCTAGCTTAAACAACCAACACCCTACAGCAACAATTTTCTGTGATTTTTCTAAAGCCTTTGATTGTGTTGAAAAAATCATGACATCTTATTAAAAAAGTTGCAATATTACGGGTTCAGAGAAGCGCCTTTTGAATGGTTTAAGTCGTATCTCAATACCAGAAATAAAAGCTGTGAGAATTGATTCGACTATGTCTTCTTGCAAGCCAATACAAAGTGGAGTGCCTCAAGGTTCCGTACTTGGCCCTATTTTATTTCTTATCTTCATCAATGACATTGCTAATCTAAATATTAACGGTAAAGTCTGTCTATTTGCTGATGATACTAGTTTTACCTGGAGTAATCCGGATATTTCTACACTTCATAGAACCGTATCAAGTGATTTAACTACTATCAAATCATGGTGCGACTCTAATCTCTTTTCTCTCAACATTTCCAAAACTAAAATGTTGTCCTATAAAAATATCTTGCAATCTTTTGTACTTGGTAACGCAACAATTGACAAAGTTGATTCTGTAAAGTTTTTAAGACTCTTTATCAAGAAAATTAAGTTCCGCTTGTTTTGCGTTAAGATCAAATTTCCAAGGAGCTTAGCCTGTCTACTTCTAAAACAGTTTATTTTGCTCTTTTTGAATCGCACCTTCGATACGCCCTTCCATTCTGGGGTGTTTTGTTTGTATTTTTGTGTCTTTTTTGTTTTACAGCTTTGTCTACAAATTCTAACAATTTCTTGACAATAAAGCATTGATTGATTGATTGAAGCATACACTTTTTCTAAAAAACTCACTTTTAGACAAACTGATTTAAAGTATCAATCATGAAGTGATTTTTAAAAAAATATGTTTGAGGATTTTAACTACAATTACATTAGTAAATTTTCTAAAATTTAAATTGAAAAGTTTGGAAGATAAAACGTAAAAAAAAATTAATATTTTTAAATATAAATCTTTTAATGAGAATCAACTTAATGTTCGGTAATAACGGTCTTAACTTTGCAAAAGATTTCTAAAAATCCTTTATCAAAAATGATCTCGTGGGTTAAGACAGCACTAATGATTTCAAAAACCTTATCTTCTCTTCAGAAAAATCAAGTTGCGACTTTGCAAGCCAACAGTACCAAAAATCCATAATACTGACAATAAAATACGACCAACTGTCTCGATTATAGGATCTCCAACTTACAATATTTCAAAGTTTTTGGTAAAGTAATTTGAGACATTAAAATATCCTTATTAATGTTTTTCAGTCAAAAACAACTAACAGTTCATTTAAAAGTCAATAATTTAATTCTAAGTGAAGACGAAATTCTTGTTTTTTTTTAGGTACCTATCTTTTTTGTTCCCAAGCATTCCCATATTAAAAACTTTAAATAATTAATTGAGATACGTGATTGAACTTTTGGAAAGTAATGGTTTCGATAATATCAAAGAAATAATTAAATTGACAATTTTGCATGTCACAAAATACTTTTTAATATAACAATTCGTACTATGAACTTCCATTCTTAGATACTCTTGTCATCAAAAATAATAATCAGAATTTCATATTTATATCTAAGAAACAAATACTTTTAGATACATAACTAGCGACTTTAACCATTGTTTTAAACATACATAGTTAGCATGTACATGATACATCGTTTGATCTCATTTCCTCAAAGTAATAGGTGTTTCGGTTAATAATGTCGATCATTTTTGTTCGATTTAAACACTTTTTATCATAGAAAAACAATATAGTTTAATAATTAAAGTATTAGCCATCATTAGATGTTTTTCCCATGTTTTTGCCAAGGAATGGATTCATTATCCAAAGAAGCGTTCATTTTTGGAAGCGAACACCTGTTCGAAAGATTGAAAATATTGTTCTGAAAGTCCGTGCTACATTGATCGAAATAAGTGATAGTCAGAGATAGCCAAGTTTTGGAGAATACGGCAGGTGGGAAAGATATCCCATTTGATATTATATTTTTTAACACACTTTGTAACATGAGGTCGACCATTGCCATATTGAAATATAACATTTTTGAGCGTACTCTGAACACATTTCGTTTAAGACTTGATTCAATTCTATCAACTGTTGATAGTATCGTTCATCAGTAATAGTTTTATTAGGTTTTATCAAGTCATAATAAACAGAACCCTTACTATCCCATCAAATACAGCACAAACTTTTTTTCGTGTATAGTGCGTACAGGTTATGATGTTGGTGGCTGACCTGGATCTATCCATGATGCCCTGCGCTTTGAATTATGAAAATCAATCCACTTTTCATTACTCAAGGTCTCTCTCCGTTAATTAATAAGGAACCCATTTTTCTTTTTTTTTTAATCTTAACTAATACTTGCAGATGATCGGAAATAGTCGATTGGGTAACATTTAATACTTCTGGTAATTGCGTCAATGTTTGAGTTGCATATTCATCCAATAATGCTAGCACATCTGGATCTTCACATTTTTTTGGCTGACTTGGCAATCTTTGTCTTTCACATCAAAATTACCCCTTTTGAAGCGTTGAAATTATCGTTCATTAGGTTTATTAGCTTGGAGCATATCTACTATAAAGTTCGACCAACAATCGATAATTCTAAGCAGCCGTTTTATTTAAATGAAAAATTGTAATATGGCTTCCCTGCAAAACGTCCTTTGCTGGTACTAAATTCGACATTTATGATGCAAAATAGAACAATGTAACACATGGACAAACCCAAACAAAGTGGCTTTGGATTGCATCTGTTTACACTCCAAAACACAGTAGATGTCACAGGTGATGTTCAGCTACTAATATACTCTATTTCAAAAAGATGAAAATAACCAAACTTTCGTTGCGATACCATATGATCCTATCTTGACAAGAGACTTTGATAGGGTTTTTAAAGAATTAGTGCTAAGAATAGCCTATCAAAGTTCAGCCAAGTTACGAAATCTTTTAGAAACCTCAAAACATAAAATAAAGATAAAAAAGCTTGGGATATATGAGATTAATTGTAATGAGTGTGATAAAAAGTATATAGCTCACGTCGTGAAATCTGAAAAAGTGGAAAAGTCAAGTTTGGCTGAATATATTTTAAATACTGGTTACTTTGTAGAGATAGACAACTTAAAATTAGATGCTTCACACCAAAGGTTCCAACTATAGGACGATAGTAATCAAAATAGTGAGCGAGTTAAGTTGGTATTGGCTCATGAAAATATTATTTTTATATTTAATAATATTATTAATATTTTATTGATATTTTAGTATGGATAGTAGGGTGATATTTCATAACTAAAAGTAAGACAATCTCCATCTCAGCTAAGATTAATCCGGTCGTCGAGCCGCCAAATAATAATTTTCCTAAAGTGAATTATTGCTCCGCTTCCCAGAAATCTAATTCCGCACTACTTATCTATTTATTTTAATAACAGTAGGTCGCGAATAAGTAGTTATAGTATAATATAGTATAGTATAAGCCGCGACCACAACAACGAGTAAATACGGCCAATAAATTTTCAATAAGCCCGAACCGAGACCGATTAGACCAACGGGTTACGGTGTGATTTATTGTAATTTTAGAAATTGGTCTTTTTAATGATTTGATGAAGAACTCTGAAATTGATTTTATATTACTAGTTTGAGAAGATTTATTAGCTGAAATATATACTTATAATTTTTGTCACAATAAAATTCTTCTGAATAATAAAATATCGAAGAATTTAAAGAAAGTTATTCGATAAGTCTGCTAATTCGACATGTGTTTCTGGTTAATAAGTTCATGGTTTTACAACTAACAGCCTTAACGAAAGAGATACTACAAGAGCCCAAATCTGTTGTTTTATTATGCTTTCTCGTACCCATATGTATCTCTTTTGATTTATTGATAAAGGCAATAAATAGAAATAGCTAACCATGATTTATTATGGCCCGATGATTCTAGACTTTGTCAGCTCATTCAAGATAAATTTATTAAAACTGCTGGCCTGATTTTATAATACGAAAAAGTAGCTAGGTGCAAGTTTATATGTGTATAACTTTAATGTAAACAATTATCTATATTCCAACTAACAAAGTACTAATATTTACTAGTATTAAAATCATGCAATCAACAGCATTTTAGTTTTATTACAAAATTTTCTTTGTAAAAGCCACAAGGGTACTTAGGGTCTCATAATTGCCTTGAATGATTTTTTTACAAAATTCAGACAATCTCAATTCTATTTGATATTTCTCTTATTGAGAGGCAACAAGGTTATACATTTTAGGAAGTATAATGGGGTTAACTATAATAGGTATCAAATGTTGGAAATAAAAGAATAAGAGCATGTTTTTTATTTAGTTGCCTCGTGCTAAGTTGGTTGGTAATATGCTTTATCTTTTAGTATAAAATAGAATATACAACTGGCATTGAAATATAGTAATCTAACATAAAATTTGCCAGGATCGTTAAATGAACTATCTCGTGTTACTTAATTACCACTTAACATAATTTCGCTCTGTCAACATCATTACAAAAATAATTAAACAATAAGCATCCAAGAAGTGATCCTTGAGGGACACCAGAAACCACATTATAAGAAAATGATTTGGCACTATTAAAGTCAACATTTTAACTACGACTAAAAATATATTACTTAAGCAAACTTACTAACGAATTCTAGAACACAACTTTATTTGACTTATTTAAAAGTAAAGCTATCTGGTAAAAAGCTTTGGTAAAGTCAGGGTATATGACATTAACTTGAACCCCACAGACTAATGCTTTAGCTAATTCCTAACCCACAATATTGAGATTTGTGGTCGTAGTTTGACTAGCATTATTTAGCTTTACTTTGGATTTGGTTATATGATCAAAACTTTGTTCGTCAAGCGTATATTTGGTATTCTGGATAAAACTTCGTTTGATGACCATGTATTAGGTTTTATAACCAAAACTTGGTTGGATAATCATTTACCTTAAAAAAACTGCTGAATTATCATATTTTTGCTCAACGGAAGAAATCTGGCATAAAATAAAAACTAAAAATTCTGCATAATAAAATAAAATTGCAAATAAATGTAAACGATACTGGTCTATTATTACTTATATCTGACCTATAGCCAAATATTTTATGCGTAAAGTAAATTTTTTTGATAGTCGATATATTAGTTATGTTATGTTATGTTAGTTATCTCCTGATAAAACCTCTATCGGAACGTAAGTACGTAGCTCAGGAAAACGCTCTTAGCAATCCTCAGAACATAGCTGCGCAAACAAAGCTTAGAGATACTAAAAACGAACTCAGAAAGGAAACGCGAATACTAAAGAACAACTGGTGGGCAAACAAGGCGCGCGAAATACAGTAGTTCGCAGATGACCGAGACTAAAAAAAGTTTTTTCAAGCTCTAAAAGAAGTGTACAGTCCTTCCCGCCGAAATATATGCCCAGTAAAAGACATGCACGGCAATACTGTTAAAGACATAAAAGATATCATGCTAAGATGGAGGGAACACTATTGCACAGTACTTAATCAATCAAACGAAGTTGACCCCAAAGTGATAGACATGATTCCACAATATGAAACGGCACACGAACTGGATGGTCCAATATCTGTGGAAGAAATTCGATCAGCTATCAAAAAATAAAAAAATAATAAAGCTGCGGGGCCCGACGGCTTATCAGCTGAGATCTACAAGGCGGCCGGTGACGATATTATTGTACCGCTAAAATCTATCTTAGACAAAATCTGGCTCAGCTAAAAAACCCCGCAAGACTTTAAAAACGCCAATATCATAAACATTTACAAGAATAAAGGCTCCGCGTATGACTGTAACAACTATCGCGGCATTTCATTACTGTCGATAGCGGGAAAGATTCTATCAAAGATCTTAGCGGATAGACTACAACCAGTAGTGGAAAAACTTATTCCAGAAACCCAGAGCGGCTTTCGGCCAAACAGAGGAACCAACGATCTGATCTTTGCACTTCGCCAACTTCAAGAAAAGGCGAGAGAACATCAGACTCAATTACATGTCGCATTCATAGATCTGGCGAAGGCCTTTGATTCGGTTAACAGAAAGGTCCTCTGGTGCATTTTAAAACGTTTCGGAATCCCAAATAAATTCGTCTCAGTAGTCGAAAATTTACATACAAGTAATCAAGCATAAGTGAGACAAGTGAGACGGGAGTTAGGCAGGGCTGCGTCCTGACTCCTATTTTGTTCAATGTTTTCCTTGCAGCGCTATCGATCATTGTTGACAGAAATCTAACTGCTAGAGGGATTGGAATCAGATATAGATATGATGGAGGGCTTTTCAATTTAAAACGTCTTAGAGCTAGAACAAGAGTGCGTTTTATCACGGATCTTCAATATGCGGATGACTGTGCGCTGATTGCGTACACAGCAGAAACTATTCAGGAAATTCTTGCTTCTTATGCCTGGGCATACCAAGCCTTAGGTCTAAAACTAAACACGTCAAAAACCAAGCTTCTTATAACTTCTGCATCAGATAATCCTCAGCTCATAGAGGTCAATGGCGAGACTTTGAAGCAAGTTGATCGCTTTAACTACCTAAGTAGTGTATTTAGTACAAAACTAAACATAGACGACGAAATAGCAAACAGAATTAGCTCTGCATCAAAAGCGTATTGGAGTCTTAAGGATCGAGTGTTTTACAATCATAATCTGAGTCTTAAAACGAAAACGGCAGTATATAGAGCAATAATTGTACCAACGCTATTATATGGCTGCGAATCATGGATCCCATACAGACGACATATAAAGGCTCTTGAACAATTTCAGCAACGGCAACTGCGACAAATGATGAGAATCAGATGGTTTCATAAAGTTTCTAATAATGAGGTTCTGCAAAGATCAAACTGTATAAATATTGACAC
This sequence comes from Anthonomus grandis grandis, assembly GCF_022605725.1. Taxonomy (NCBI): domain Eukaryota; kingdom Metazoa; phylum Arthropoda; class Insecta; order Coleoptera; family Curculionidae; genus Anthonomus; species Anthonomus grandis. Next base: position 28,030,114 of record NC_065552.1, on the reverse strand, counting down.
TATGGTACGAAGGGCAAGAATGAGATGGCTGGGTCATGTATACAGAATGGACAAACGGCGCTTACCAAAATCTCTTTTGTATGGAGAACTAACTGAAGGTGCAAGGAGGCCGGGAGGCCAATACAAACGCTTCAAAGATGTCGTCCACGATTTAAAGCTATTGGGAATTGAAAACAACTGGGAAGAGATAGTCAACAATCGTGTCCAATGGAGATTGTTTAGCCATAGTAAAACTCACCAAAGACTGTAGCTTTATCTTTAGTTTAGATTTATCTTTTATAATGTAATTATTTTCTTTTTTTTTACTCGGTAATCGACCTCGGCAATATATATATATGTTATGTTATGTTAGTTATCGAATAAAATGTTGCTTTTGATGTGTTTGTCCCTCTTAATAATCTGATCAAACAAAACGCCCAAATATCTAATATTTAACTCTACTGAAGAAATCGACTCATCCACAGATTTTCTGCTTGAATGAAATGTGAATGTATATTCTAATTTCATCAGATTGATATTGATGAGAAGCTAGAATACTAAAACACATAAACTTTGTCTTATAGATATTAATTGACATCCTCAGTAGTGGCGAGCGCCATTGCGGAATCCCAGGTATCACCCTATAGGCGAGTCACTGTATCATCTACTTACGAAACTAATTTACTGGGTGTAGCAAGGTTTAAAAGGTCATTTATATATGTCGAATCCAGATATTTTAATTTTAGGGTATTTTTTTATTTTAGTTTATATGTGACTGGCGACTGCGGCGTCATCACAGAAGCCATAAAGCTTTATGAGTCTGGTTTCTAATTTGATACTGCTGAAGTATTCGATGTTCGAATGAAAAAGTTATTATTGAGTTTAGGGACAAGGATCGACAGTTTTTAGAGAGAATTGGTCGAGATCAGTAACCGGCTACGGATCGCAGGTTCTTATCTTTACAGGTCGCTAGTTTGGCATTATTTGATATGACCAATATTACTGTAATATTCTTTGTGTTAAAATGTTGACTGAAAACAATAATGGTGATTCTCTGACATATATCTTTAGAATAAGAGTGTATCGGCAGTTCCGTGCGAAACACCATATTGAACCATTTCAAAATGACAGTATAGTTACTGCAATTACTACTGCAGTTACTGCAACTACTACTGCAAGTAATACTAGACTGCAATTCTTACATACTATTCTCGAACTTTTAGATAATTTTTAATAATTTTTAAATAAATCAAGGCAAAGTCCCCTTATTCGGCTGTTACTTAGGCAGCTTTTTTTTGACGAATGTCGTGTGAGGTACTATTCATCTATTGAGTCTGTAGCCGGCAAAAGAATGTTAAGAATGCAATAGTTGGGTTCAACCGAGTTGCCAATTTTAGCTATGTTATGGATACTTTTTACATTATTCTATTTGAATCTTAAAAAAAGAAAAATAGTACTGACAACAGTGCATTTTTTTAACATTTAACAATGAACTTTTACGAGTATATTGCGAGAGCCGTAAGATTTTCAATAGGTTAAAAGGAAAACAATAGTCCCACTGGTGTCCCACCGGGAATTACCCATAAATTATGGTATACGTATATGCAGGTATTATATTAGTTTAATTATCAATTTATTAGTGTATTATAATAGATGGATTATCAAGGAAAGGAAATTTTAGTATCTATATATTTATAAAATAATTAATAATTTATGACCTGCACCTACCGTTAATCCTTTTTATATCATTTTTATACATTTCTATTTTGTCTTTTTGTATTATTTACCAATCGTATCTTAAAGGGCTAATCTGATAACAGTAGATTAACCAAACATGTTTTAATCTAATTGTTTATGATATATGTATATTCATATTGGTAAATGATTTGGGGACAGGGTTATTATTCGCTTTTTTTTATTAGAACCTGCCAAGCTAGCCTTTTACCGACATAGGTACACACCTATTATTTTAGAACCGCCCATCTTTTTCTAAAAGTGTGCAAGTATCTGTTTAATTTTTCATTTATTGATAATCTTGTGGTATCGAGTTAATTTTGTTCCTTGGTGTGTATATTAGTATTTATGTGGTATCGTGGTTTCTTAATTAGTAATATGGAACATTTAAAAAATAAAGTTTTGAAAGGTCAGACTTGTGAGGTTATTGCAAATGTAATAAAAATTGGTGTTAAGGAAAGTGCCAATAATGCTTTTAATCTATCCTTAAAAAATAAAACAGAACAAGCACATATGTATTATGGATCTACTTTCCATCTATCTATCTATCTTTGATCTACTATAGTTAAAATTAAAAAAGAAGGACGTGAGGTTGACCCTACAAAGCCTTTATCGAGGAAAAACACGTAAGAGATTATCAGTACTAGAAAAAATTGATGATGCTGATTTTGGCGTAATAAGAAGAATTATTGAGAAATTGTATACAGAATATAAAGTAATACCAACTTTAGGAAAAATGCTGATGAAAATAAAGGAGGAAATTAAATTTCCATATGAAAAAGACTTACTGCGAAGTTTATTAAAAAATAATGAATTTTATTGGGGAAGATGTCAAAACCGGCGCAAAATTTTCGGAATCGCAGAAAACCTTAATTCGAGTGGTCGCTACATTCTAGTACATGCCGAAAACGAAAATAGATTGATTGACAGTGCATCTCTAATTTTTCAGGCTGGACTATCTACGGGGGATTGTCACATGCAAATGAACAAAAACAAATTTTACGAAATGGATAAGAGAAAAACTGTTGCCAAATATTCTAGAATAGGCTGTTGTTATTATGGACAACGCCCCCTATCACTCTGTATTACTTAGCAAGTAGTATCTACAAAATCGTCGACAAAAGGTGTAATAGTGAATTGGCTCAAAGACAACAAAATTCATTTTGACGAATCAAAGAGAAAATTTGAGCGTTACGATTTATTATGTGCGCATAAGCCTAATACGACCACTAAAAATTATAAAATAGACAACTTATTGAAAGAACATAGACATATTCCTCTAAGAACACCACCCTACATGTGCGAATTAAACCCTATAGAATTGATATATAGGAAATCATAATACTGGTGATTTAACATTAATACCAAATTATTAGATTTATTATATAAGGGTATCGAGTCTGTCAGTTTCAATTATTGGAAAAATAACTTCAGACATATTATAGTTATAGAGAATAGTTATTGGAAAACTGATCAGATAATAGAGGACATCCCTGAAAAATTAACTATAAAAGAGGGTGATGGTGAAAGTGATGAGTTAGACGATCCGGAAGAAGAAAACATTGATCCTGATTCTGACGAAGAAAAAACAATAAATTTAAATAAGATTACTATGTGTATAATTATACATATATATTATTTATTATGAATAGAGTCTTTTAAGTTAGATTGTAGTGTTTAATTTTACTTATATTTTGTTTCATGATGAAAATTTAAAAATTTTCAGATCGTGTTAGGAAAAAAATTAAATGTGTTATAAGAAGAAATTTCCTGAGTCTTCACTGAAAATGCCTCGAGACCAAGTTGGAATGGTCTCGAGGCATTTTCAGAATGGGTTTCTTACACTATTTATGGCCTTCTTCCCCCAGTTATCACAGATGAATAGTAGTGTCAAAGGCTTTGGCTAAATCAAGAAATATTGCAGGTGGTTGGAATATATAACAAAAGAGAAGTGACAAGGAAAAGTGAAAACAAAATGGAACTAAAAATTAAGCCAAGACCCCTAAAAATATGAATTAAGGAAATTAATGCTACGGTAGAATTCTTCTAGACCTCGGCAGTATTAGCATCATCTACACCCACTTTAGACCACTAGTGGAAACTCGCTTAAGTGACTTATTACAGCGCCTAGAATTCGACTTAAGCTTGTCCTCTTATTTACAGTTCACTTCGCGGTGAATTAAAATGAAAGGTAAAAGCTTTACATCTACGTTTATAGATGTCGCTACCAATTTAAGTAAGAGGATTATTTGTTACTATTGCTTATTTAATATAATTAGTTTGGTAGATGAATAATTCTTTTTAACAGATTTTTAAATAAGAAATTATAACTAGGTGTTATAAATAAAATTTGTCAATGTGAGTTGGAAAATTGCAAACCTCTACAAAAGTCACTTCTTTGAAGAATCGGGGTTGTCGGCAATACCAAGGTTTACAGAATACAATATTCTATTCTATTCTGTATTCTGTATGAGTATTTTGTTCTGTAAACTTTGGCAATACCAAGTTAAAATATATAGAGTATGGCAATACCTAGGATATGGACATGGTATCTTCAGTGCCAGTGTCTAGTTAAAAGACCAGTCAGTAACCGGATTTTACCAGCATTCCCTAAATGGCTACCCACAGCCAAGCTTAGAAGTACAGTAAAAATGGCCAGTTTCACGCCCGTCAGCGATGCCAGGTGTACCGTTTTCATGCTTTAGCTACCGGTCTACCGCAAAGCTGTTTATATTTACCGTTAAAACTTTTACTCATATCTTCAAATAGAGAGAGTTTATAACAGAGCTAACAATGAAAAACGTAAAATGTCAAAAAAAATATAATTTTTTTAATTATTATTTATTGATGGCTATGATATAATTTTGATGACATAATATTGAAAAACGTGTTTTTGAAGGCACATGGGAATCCATAAGATATACGTTTATTAATAAATTTTCCAAACTTGGTAGATTATGATTTTCAAAAAATTGATAATAAAAACAAATAATGCTAAAAAATTCGAATTTTTCCAAAGCATCTACAGCTTCAATAGATGCCATTCATCCCAAATGATGCCATTTTAGGTCAGTAATTCAATTTTGATATTCAAGTTGAGCAGTACGCTCATAGTCCGAGGTACATAGATAGATATATCGAGGTATACCTTCTGCTCTCAAATTTTGCTCATTTATCTGCACATGCAGAAAGGACATTTTCACAAATTAATTTATTAAAAACAAAACAAAAGAACAAACTACCCACTAACATGTTTGACCAACATTGTTGGTCTGATGCTTTAGAAAGAATACGTCAGTTATACATTATCTATGGAATATATAGGCAGCAGTTTATGCTTTAACTAAAACATTAGTCAAGGATTGTTGTCATATCATAATAATAATATGTACAAAAAATTCGATCACCTTTCTGATTCAGACTGAATTAAATATGGACTGTTAGTCAGATTGTTAATATGTGGGAATGAAAATTATTTACCGCTTAAGATTTTATGATTTGGCATATATTATGTTATCTCAGTTTATTTTTAACATTTCTTGATTCATAGAAAATATATAGTATAAAATGTTAAATTAGTTTTACCACTCATAAAGTCTTAGACGGTGGCGACTTTAGCGAACTTTTGTTAGGTATTTATTTTTGACAATAAACTTTTATTGATCATAACTATATTTTTGGGTTTATTAGGTTTGAAAATAAAAAGCGATGTGTTAAATAATCTTATTTCTTGTTTTAAATACAAAAATAAATCTACCGTTTTATCTTTGAATCTACCGCTTGCGGTGACTATAACCTGGCAACACTGACGCCCGTAGTTCATCGGTGCCATGTGGCCTGTACGCAGTGCAGTCCTCATGGTCTCTAATTATTATATCGCAAGGTTTAGGGGTGAAATGGTCAACAGACTAGACAGACTCTGAGCCACGGCTTTCGATTTCAGAACAGACTATACTGCTACTGAGAATGTTTTTAATCACCTCTTAGATATCTAAAAACGCACCAGAAAAAGCCTTTCCATTTTCCAGAGCACTTCGCACGGGGAGATATGCATATTATGCAGTGGTTTTTTAACCAAGATGCTTTCTTTCATGTCAGCTTTTTATGCCAGTAAGGCTGGTAAAATTTATTATCCTTATAGTCACTTTTTCCTGGTTTCGGAATATGAAAACACTTCAAATCAGGGATACAAAATTTACCCGAAAATATCGTTCATGTTGAAGGAGAAATTTAATGAATCCAGGATCCCATACATTAAAAATCAAGTTATTAGAAAACTATAATAAAAGTTAAACTAAACATATACCAAGCTCTTAATTAGTGATAAAATGCACATCACTAATCTCACTAAATGCCTTTGAAAAGTAAGTGTGCAAAATGACGTCTAAGTGCTATTAATTAATTAATATAATTAATTAAACTTAATTGCTAGTGAATGAATATATTTAAGACTGTTGATCTGCCCCTAACTTCTGAAACCCTTACTGCTGATCAACTGAAAATCTAACTAAATTCTAATTATGTTAAGTTTATGAAATGTATACAGTCATCATCAGATGTATACAGCCATCATCAGATACTAAAATAAAATACAGGTAATTCAAGAAAATGTTAAAAGGAGCTTATTTTTTATAACAATACAGGTTTAAAACTCACCACATCACAAAAAACATACACGTTCAACAAATAAAACTCAAAAAACTACCCGTTATCGGAAATAAAAAAAAAAAAATTTTTAAAAAAATTTAAAATATTGTACAATAAGGACATCTACTATTCAAAATATAAAATTTAAACTTAGGACAATATAGATTTCTACATATTAAAAGAAGGTACTATAAGGAACTATTATTGTGTATTAACGTTACGTTAACAGAAAATTTAAATTTTAATTAATACAAATGTTAAAAGATAAAAAAGTTAAAAACAATAAAGGTAGAAGTTATTTTGTAGGGCTAATTGAATTAAAAAAACGTAAACTTTCGAACTTAGTTTGCTAATTAATGTATATGCAGTCAGGGGAGTTTATGGCCCTCTTTATTTCAAATGCCTCTAGTCTTCTCTAGTCAATTGTGTGCTCCTTCAAGACTTTTTTCGATTTGGCAATAATTTTTTCGAACAAAAAACTGGATTTCAGAACATGGGAACATTTAGAAAAACCGTAGGATCTGTTCAAGCCACATTAATTAAATCAAAATCATAAACTAAATCATACGCGTCATTTCTTTGTAATAATATTGATAATTGATTGGTTTTAATGTCTTAAGGCCTATTTCGATTCTTCTAATATTGTCTAAGGTTATTGAACGATCCCTGAAAAATCAAATTGTAGACTATGCGGAGTCTGAAAGGTTGTTTCATGTCAAGCAATCAGGTTTTCGAAAAGGTCACAGTTGTGCAATGGCTCTTCTTAATAACGGATGACATTTTTAGATCTTGAATTGTACTACTCTGGTTTTACTCAATTAATCCAAGGCATTTGATACCATAGATCATGATACGTTATTGCTAGTCTTAGAATATTTTGGTTTTCATGAGAATTCAACCAGATTAAGTCAGAATTATCTTATGAATCAGGTTTTCGAAAAGGTCACAGTTGTGCAATGGCTCTTCTTAATAACGGATGACATTTTTAGATCTTGAATTGTACTACTCTGGTTTTACTCAATTAATCCAAGGCATTTGATACCATAGATCATGATACGTTATTGCTAGTCTTAGAATATTTTGGTTTTCATGAGAATTCAACCAGATTAAGTCAGAATTATCTTATGAATCGCCAGCAAAAGATGGTTTTGAATAGCATTCAATCATGTTATACTGGCGTTAATTCAGGTTTTCCTCATGGGTCAATTTAAGGACCAATTATTTTTATTTCATATACTTTAAATTTTTCTAAATTTTTAAAACACTGCAAAATACAAAAATGTGCAGTTGACACTCATAAGTATTACTCTTTTTCGCCCTCCCTACTGGCTCATAGTTATCACTCTACAGTTAAAGATCTAAATATACTATACTAAATTTCTAAAAACCATGCTTCCCACGTGAACCCAAGTAAATCCCTTGGGATATTCTTTGGTATGGGATTCTTTGGTGATGAGATTTTCCCTTTGAAAACAAAATGCAAAAAATTGAGGCTTATTTTAGATTAAGGTTTGGAAAACACATTTCTATGTGCATTCAAAATATATAAAGATATTTTCTTAATCAAAAAACTAAAAAAAAAAATAAATGAGATTTATTGGTTCTTACTGTTTTTAATTATTATGATGGTGTTTATATATGGTCCTTGATTAACTGTAAAGTATTCTGAGAAAATAGAATAGAAGAAAGACAGTTCAACGATATTGTCTAAGATTTATTTATGGTTCCGCCGTATGCAATCAGGGTGACTAAATATGAAACAGAGACGTTTCATTTATAGATTTATATCGTATAATAAAATAATGAAGTTAAAGTCTACTTATTATTCTTTTAAATACATTTAGGGTGGATGTTTTTTTTTTTTTTTTTTTTTTTTTTTTGGGTCGGTGGAGAAATTCTTTATGAACACTGGTTACGCGGCGCGCCCCCAGTAGTGTGGGACTCAGTGTCGAGTCTGTCTCGTCCTATACCCACTAAAACTCCACCGCTGGGTGGTGCCTTGTGGCTCCCTACACTGCGGTCTGCTAAGAAGCAGTCCTATTGTGTCCCATATGTTTAGTCCCACAGGTTCAATTCTGTAGCTTCAAGGAAGTCCAGGATTGTGCCCAGTGGTAGATTTCTTATACCCTCTGGTGCGGGTTTCTCTTCCCCCAAGAATGTTGCCCTGGTTTGATTAAATGTATGTGAAGAGTTGTTTCGTCCTCCTCATTGCATCCCCTACATAGCGAGGTAACTGATTTCCCTAGCGTATGCAGGTGTTTCCTGCTGGGTGCATGGCCTGTAAGTAGCCCTGCGACCTTTCGCAGTTGTTGTCTGGAGAGGCCCAGTATGTTCTCACCCTTCTTGAAGGGTGGGCTGCCTATAAGTTGTTTGGATTGTTCCATCTTTGGCAGCTGCTCCCAGTAGAATTTGTTCTGGTTTGTTAGCCAGTTGCCGATTTCCCTCTTCCAGGTCTTATCGCTGACATAACATGTTGGTTCAGGGCCTACCAGGCTGTTGCTGGCTCCCTGGGTTGCAAGTTGGTTAGCCCTTCTTGGGTTTACCCTTAGTTGTTCTTCCTCACACCAGTGCTCGACAGTAGTCAGGGCTCTTTGCATTTTTTCGAATACATAAGCCTGACTACCCCCTCGTGTAAGGATGACTATATCGTCAGCATATCCTATAGCAAGGATAAGCTGCCTCTCCAGTCGTATCAGCAAGCTGTCCGATACAAGGTTCCACAGCAGCGGTGACAGTACGCCCCCTTGCGGTGTTCCCCTGCACACTTTGGCCTTAACCGTTGTGCTGTTGAGATTTGCTGCTACTTTCCTATGATTTAGCATTTGGGTTATCCAGCCGCCAATCATGGGATGTATTCCTCGTGCTGCTATCGCACGGTTGATTGAGTCATATGACGTATTGTCGAATGCTCCCTCAATATCTAAGAAAGCTCCTAGGGCGATCTCTTTGTTGTTCAGAGATTGTTCGACCCTCTGGGTTATCTCGTGAATCGCTGATTCACAAGATTTACCTGTTTGGTAGGCATACTGGTGTCGATGTAGAGGGTTGACCCGTAATACATTGTCCCTGATATGCCTTTCTATGAGCTTTTCCTCTGTTTTTAGGAGGAATGATGTAAGGCAGATTGGTCGGAAGGATTTAGGTTTCGCATAGGAGTCGCGTCCCGTCTTTGGTAGAAATACTACTTTTGCTTCCCTCCAACTCTCTGGTATATGCGCCGTGGCTAGACTTGCCCGCATTATTTTACATAGTGCAGGCAGCAGCAGTTCGCTACCCCGCTGTAGCATGACTGGCATTATGCCATCCATTCCGGGAGATTTAAATGGTTTGAAGGAATTTATCGCCCATTTAACCTTCTCGTAGGTTACTACCTTTTTCGCTAGTTCCCAGTGTTCCCTTTTGCCCCTGTTCGGAATGATAGGAGTTGGGTCCTGGGTATGTTCTGGTTGGTGGAGAATTTTCGATCCCGGAAAGTGCGTGTTCAGCATTAAGCCAAGCGTTTCTTCCTCGGTTGTCATATATTCTCCATCGGGTTTTAGACAAGAGCCTAGGGTTTGTCTAGGGTTTGTCGTGGCCCTTTGGAGCCACGACAAACCCTAGGGTTTGTGGTGGGGTTTGTGTGGTTTGTGAGGGTGGATGTTAATACACTTAATTTGTGATCAATGAGATCATTATACCTAGGCATCAATTCGCAAAATTTGACAGATCTTTTACATATATCCTGACTAAAATCTTTAATAGTCTACGATCTGCCCTTTAAGTCTGCTTTATCTCAGCTTTCTCTAACCTTATTAAAAACTATGTCTCCTTCTTGTCCCAATCTTCTTAATGACAATTCCGTCAATAGTCATCTTGTTTTATTTATTTGTAGAATTTAATTTTTAAATTTGAATTTCGCGCCTTTAGCTATGACGTCATATGTGTTGACAGTTATTTCGTTTTGTTAAATTGGCATGTGTGATGTGAATAAACAAGTTGAAATTATCACCTGACTCGATTATGGAGAGACGTATTAATTTATGTATACAAAATTATGGATTTATAAGTTATATTTGTGTATTTGTTTAACCGAATAAAAAGCATATTCTACATATTTAAGTTTGTTATAGTTTTAGGATATTTTTTTTTGTTTTATATAAGCCGTGTATGTCTACTTCGTCCTAAGGATCAGTGTCTAAATCAGCTAATTATACACTTATTAAATCACGTTCAACTTAATAAATATACCTGGACTGCTAATGCTTATGGCCCCCATACCCAAAAATGAACACCATTTTTACAGTGATCGTGTCCTTTTGATGTTGGTCACTCTGAACATCTTCAATGTTGCCTAGTTAGTTTTTGGCGATTTGTAAACGACACGCTTGGGTATATGGTCTGCATTAGGAGATATAGCTTCCTCCTTATTTAATACATGGATAATGTATCAGCATCCTTATTTAAACGTATTTGGTTCACTGTTTCTTAAAACCGAATTATTGTCAATTGTCTGTCTGTGCTGTTTATCATAGAATAATATATAGAGTTAATTTTTACTCTATAAACCTTTACTAATTACAAACCCTTATAAAATCATATATAATTTAATTTTTATAGATGGTTGTACCTATTAATTTGGATACTCTGTTTATAGAAAGAAAGTAGAAGTAGTAAAGTAAAAATAGAAAGAAAATAAAAGTGTTAACTAAATAAGTACAAGAAAAATACTCAGATCTAATAACGCAACTATCTATAAATGTAACTTTTTATTTTGTTTTTTAAACATAACCTCCCAAAAACTTTAATTGTTTTATTTCCCTACAATTGGCACACCTGAAATTTGTCAGAGTGACCAACATCGAAAGGACACAATCACGGAAAATGGCGACCACCTAGTAGGGGTCATTTACTTTTTATTGAATTGGCAGTCCAGGTATATTTATTAACTTCGTGGTTTAACTCCACTCCTGCCTTTTCCTTGTATATGTATATACTTATATTTGAGTAAATATTATTATAATGGCTTTATGATGATTATGCTGGGAATCTAAAAAGTTGACGAACATAAAAATGATTGCACCATCAGTAATTTTAGTCGTCGTACATCGGGGATCTCTGAAAAATGAATAATTTTAAAGAAATATTATAAGTATTCACACATATTCAATTGTCCAGTTTCCCAATAAACCTTACCTAAATAAATATTTATTACATACAAATACATCATAAGATCATCCAGGCCAGAACCAGTTTAGTGAAATCAATGCCCCTAACTATACATAGGTGACATGGTGACGTCCCTTATTTTGCGACCAAAACAAATTCTGGAATACGTTGTAAGAATTAAACCTAATAATCTAATATTCCGGTCATGGGACATTCCAACTGCGATTTTTGTGATTTATGAACATTTTAATATTTCAGACGCTCATCGCAAATATAATTTAGTCCCCTTATCGGTATGTAAATTTATGCGCGAAAGGCGTTAACAGAATATTTTCGATGCTAAATTCAAATGTTTTTTTTATTTATATACTTTTTGGACGTAGTTTATTCTATAACAACGTGATATCGATTATAAATAGTCTAATTTTATAGGTAAATTAAATATGACTTAATACACCCTAAGTATGGGCTTTTTCCCATATACTGACACCATCAATCTTCTGGTCTTTAATAGTTGACATTTAGTATCTATAAAAGTTTAACAACATTCATTATTTTTGTTTAATATAAGTACATCAATCGATTTCCTTAATATTATAATATTGATGCACGCACACGAAAAAGTTTTACGAGCCATTAATTTGTCGTTTAGTTGAAGAGCCTCTACTTATTATTTAGTTTTATCTGTGAATTATATTTATTAAATCTTAGTAGAATGTGGATGATTTTTGTAATTTATGATTTTAAGATGGATTTTATATGGTTACTCTGCATTAATGCAGCATGTGATGATCCTGCACGTGATGCTAAAATTCCGCAAGAATTTCAGGAAAAGCAAAATGAATTTGAAAGATAGGTTGAGTTAAATTCAGTTATTTTAAATTTCTGTATAGTTTTTATATCTTTCTTGCTTATAAATTACATATTGGGTTTTTACAATATCCTGGTCAAACTATTCTCCTATCTGGAAAATAGAATCCAATTTTTTTGCTTTCAGTGATGCTCACCAGGGAAGTAATCTTGCACCCTTCCTATTCTGTTTTTTTAATAATGAAGTAGTTAGAACGATATCGAGCGGATGTGTCCTAATTACCGAAAATCTTTCATATCATTGGCAACCCAACCAAGTCAAATTTGTATTGTTTTGACGAATTCATAATGAGTTACTTATTTTGTTTGGTATTGCATCACTGAATTCCTTTTTCTTTTCATTCTTTAAGGGTATGAACTAGTATTTCCTAAATTGATAGTGACAATAATACTGACGTAATACACAATATTATAGGTAACTCAAAATGACTTGCTCTAAAAGGAAATTAGTAAATAATCTTTGAGGTAGTTAGATTTTCCTAAATAGGTTTACGTTCTGTCAAAAATTGAACTATCAATTAAAAACGTCAACGTTTAAAATTAAACAACGCGAATTGATAAACTGTAAAAAAATATGACATTGTAGCTGTAATAGTGGCTGTTTCAGCTGATGGAGAACAATAATTTCTAGAGAATACTGATCGTGAAAACAAGCAAGTTTATGAAATTTGGAATGTTCAAGGAACAAGGACTTAAAATAAAATCACCTGAATTAGGAACCATGATGAACTACTTAAAAGCAAACTCTATACAGGGTTATCCAAATTAAATGTCCACCGTTGGTAACTTTGTTATTAGTGAAAATACAGAGTTGTTTAAATTAGCCAACCAGTAGCATTTTTAACGCTGGTAAAAATAAGATGAAAAAAAAAATTGAGAATCGTATTTTTGAGTTCAGTAAAATAACGTTTTTTTTTTAAATAGAAACCCTTGAATATTAGATTTTTTTCTGTTAAAATATCAAACTTTAGTTGAAAACAACATAGCCTTTACAAGTTCGTTTCAGATTTAACGTTTGGTGCGGTATAAATTGTTCAAAAATTGTTGGTCCATTCTTTTATGAGGGCACCATAACTGGTTAAAGATATGTGGAATTTATGACGAAAAGTACTACTTTTAATGATCAGTGAATAAGAATATATGGCCCTATCCAGTGGCCTTCCAGATCGCCAGATCTAACGCCACTTGATTACTTCTTGAGGGGTTACTTTAAGAACCAAATTTTCAAGTGAAGGTACGATAACGTCCCTGTAAAGCCTGCAGTTAGGGAAAAGATATTCCAAATAGATGGTAGGGCAATACCTAAGAGAGTTCGAGCAGTTGAAGAACGTGCCCAAAGCTGTATTGAAGAACAAGGTGGTATTTTCCAGCATCTTAACAGCTTTAAAAAAAAAATTTTATTTTGTAAAAATGTATAACAAAGTAACCAATGGTGAACATTTAATTTTATAACCCTGTATAGGTGAAACTAGAACATATAACCTTTAATTTTTAACATAAGATTCAAATAGTACAAAAACTATAATAATTTACATTTTAAATTTTTATAACAGTGCTTTCGTTTTAAATTTGATCGTCCCTCCGTGGTAGAACTTACGCCCATCTGAATCAGGATTAGATACCAACCGCATGACTTTGCAATTTTCCTCTTTCTTGTTGGACGTCGCTAGATCCAGTACGCCATTATTGATTCTGGTTACCATATAAACAGATATTTGTTTTAGGTATAGAAAGTGTTGACGTATACATTTCTTGCATCTGTCATAGTTTTGTAGCTAGTAATATGTAAACGTATCTGTAATCTTCTTTCATTAATGTCAATGTCAGTCTTGTCATTCATGGATGTCTTTTTTTGGGGTTAGAATCTTAGCTGTGCTCTCTACCATATTTTTCGACCCTTTAACATACATGACGTATAAGTATAAATTGCATATTAAAATAAATCCTCCAAAGCCGCATAGTGTAGATAAATAACACTTGATTTACGTAACTCTACAGAAAGCTGTTGGATACAGGGATAAGCTCCAAAAAACTTATATTAGTAAATTATATTTTCAGTTACCCTTCTATAAAAAATACATTATTACATGTATACCAGCTGACAATATCGAGCTTATTCTTAATACATTTAATAGTTTTCCCACGAACTTATAAATATACCTGGACTGCCAAACGCCAATAATTGCGTTAGATTTGTCATTTTTCTGGTACTTCTTTAAGAATTTCGTTAAAATTTATGAAAGAAAGTAATCCACACCTAAAATGAGACAAAGTTTCGATTAACTTGGAATAGATTCATGCACTTAAAAATATTTGTTTTATTGTTCTGATAATCTTGAATCTTATAAATCCTAATACCATGAAAATGATGATATTCATTTAAATTTTTGCTTGTATTTACTGAACAAATTCAGTTAAAAACTTTTTTATTTTTTTTCTATTTTTACTATTACAAGTTTTACTTTCCTTCCATGTACAGTGTTTCCACATTAATAGGTACAACCATCTATAAAAATCAAAATATAGATGATTTTATGAGGGTTTGTAATTAGCAAGGGTTTAGATAGTAAAAATATATTATTCTGTCAACAACTCTATATATTATTCTATCATAAACAACACAGACAGATAATTCACAATAATTCGGTTTTGAGAAACTGAACCAAATACCTATTAATAAAGATGGTGATACATTATTCACGTATTAAATAAGGAGAAAGATACATCGCCTGTTCCAGACGATATACGCAAGCGTTGTTTACAAATCGCCAAAAACTAGATAATTCGCTATACTTACACGTCAAACGTCAGCGTCGTCAACTTCATTACCGTTATTTAATATATTTTTTGTTGGCAACACTAAAAATGTTCATAGTGACCAACATCAAAAGGATAGAACTACTATAAAAATGGCGGCCACCAGGCAGTGGTCGTTTTTGGGTATCGTGGCCATATGCATTAGCAGTCCAGGTATATTTATTAAGTTCATGTTCGAAACCTTTAACATACATGTATAAGTATAAATTGTTTATTAAAATAAATTCACTAAAATCGTATAATAAATATATAAATAAATAACATCTACGTAACTCGTAACTCATCAGGATCTACGTAACTCTACAGGAAGCTGTTGTATACATGGATAAACTCCAAAAAACTTGTATTAGTAAATTATCTTTTTAGTTACCCTTCTATAAAACAGACATTACATATGTATCAGCTGACAATATAGATCTTATTCTTAATACTTTTAATAGTTTTACTCAAGACTACTAGTTACTTTTAAAAAAGAAACAAACAGCACTATTTCGTTTTCAATATTTTTAATAGAACTGAAAATAATTAAAATGAATCCTTATAACAAACCAACATTTACACAGAGGTTCTTAAATTATAACTAATAGCACTCACTTAAACAAAATATAAACATAATTTAAAAAGCAAAGCATGATAATTATTGCACCCATACTATCACAAAAAGAATATTTTAAGGATTAAGAGTTTCTAGTGAAAAAATTATTGTCCTCACGAAATTATTACCACAATTTTGTTCAAATTAAATTTGTTTTTGTATTTCACCATATATTGTAACAAACACATCGATGCGTATAAATGTGTTAATGACAGTCACATATGTCAGTGTCAATGACACATTTATTATTTATTACAGAAGTTTTTGAGGCACATTAATAACATTGCATGAGCCAAGCATAAAGTTCACGATGGAATTTGAATCAGCAGCGCTTTTCTTAGATGTTCTTGTAACGAACAACAATGGACGCCTAAAGACATCAGGCTATCGCAAACCAACACACACGTGACATACGCTACAACTCCAATCATCTAGGATCAACAAAGAGCCACAATATGCAACAACAATATTGAGCTCAACATGGAAAACATCACATGTAAAACTCAGTGATTGCTTGTTGTTTACATAAAATAGAAACATAAATTTGGCAAGTTAAGTAACGTCGTAAGATAATTATTCGTTGGCCCACCTGATTTAATCAGGTGGAAATAAACAGTAAATTTGTGTGTAGACAGCTTATAAATAAATCATAGAGTTTGTTACATTTGAAGATAATTGTGACGTATATAGTTTGAAGAACAATGCATCGAGGATCAACCCTTGTGGTGTGCTGCAACAAAAGCCGAAGCAAGAGGAAAGCAACCCAAAGATTTATGCAGTTTTTCGAGATGTTATTATCTTATTTACTTTAAAATATTCTATGAAAAAAACTTAAAAAAGTAAGAAATTCTTACAGAATATATAATAAGTAATAAGATTTTCAAATTTTCAAAAAAATCGTTTGCGGTGCCTATTCATTCCAATTGTTGGCAACTAACATGACAATTCTTACTTTCTTGTCGACTATGCGCAACAGTCTAGTCGCAGTCATTTTAACATTTTATTAGGTTTTAAAGCCAGGAGATCCCTGTTCGTCCTGGCTGTATTTTTGAAACCATTCGAATTTGATTCGCATACAAAATTAGAGGATTTTGCACGAAAAATCGATATTCGTATTTTCGACCGCATAGTATGCGAATTTCACATGTGGTGTCTCGAATGGGTATATACTATTCGTACTTCGAAGTTCGTGTGCGATTTTCAATTTGATTCTGCCACTTGTCTTGTTTTGATTTTAAACTAGCTTTGTTTTTTTTAAATTTGTATGAGTTCGTTAAGTATTTTCATAGTGTTTTTTGTTTTTTATGGAAAAAAAACAACTATAATCAAACGGCAAGATTGAACAATCTTGTGCAAAGAAACGTCGTCGATGCACTGGAAGAGATTGAAACTCTGGCAGATAAAAGGAATAGGATTTACTCTTCATTTCTTGACCCATTTGAAATGTATTCAGATGCTCAATTTATTAAATTATATAGATTAAGCAAGCCTATTACGATGGAATTGATGTGCTCTTTATGTGCTCCAAGGAGACTGTGTAATCTGTCCACTACTTTTATCCACAAGGCTTGTGCAGTTTTACTCGACTTTGATGCTACGTTGCCACTACATTTCAGGTTCGTATACGAATAAAATTTCGAATGCTGTTCAAAAATGCACTTTTTAATTCGTGTGCGAATTATGCCGCTCGACTTTGTTCGCATTCGAAGATTCTCGCATGGTTTCAAAAATACGGCCCCTGATCCCCCTTTGTACACTTTTCCTTGTAGAATAAATTGGAGGCCATATTTTTCGCATTTGCTGTACGTTGTGTTATTTCCAAGGAATGGTCTTATTGACTATTTACATTTGTGCCAAGATATGTGTAACCTTTAACCTTTTTAATTGGCTGCTGTTTAATATTCAGCTTTGTATTTAAGACTGGACGTTAGCTAATGGTCATATGTTTTATCTTCTTTGTATTTAGGTTTAATCCGTCTTGTTGGCTAATTTCAGTTATCAAGTGTTTGTAAGCCTTCGAATATCACTGCGTCGCCTACCTATCTGATGTTCAAACGTGGACTTCTGACCTTTAATGCCGTCATCACATTCTTCCAAGGTAATAAACCTTAAACAATATGAGGGATAATACACATCCTTGCCTCACTCCGCGCTCTATTGAAATTGCTTCTGTCAACTCGTTGCCTACTCTTATATTAGGATTTTGTTTATAGTAAATATTTTTAATAATTTTTAGATTTTTATTATCTATACCGATCTCTTTAAGCAGTGATATAAGTTTATCATGCCTAAATCTATCAAACGCCTTGTGGTAGTCCACAAAGTATACATATCTATATATCATAGCTGACGTCTCTGCATCTGAAACAAGACCTCTCGTGTATCCGAAGCAACACGAAACCCAAATTGTGTACGTGTTATTTGTTCTTCGCATTTTTTATATACTCTCTTGTGGATGATTTTTAGGAAGGTCTTAAGTAGGTGGCTTATAAAGTTTATTCTGTACTCACCACGCTTTTTTGCATTTAGTTTCTTTGGTAAGACCATAAATTTCGGATTTTTTCCGGTATTATAGATACTATTAAATATTTTTGTGACTAATTTTATTGTATTGTCATCCAATAACTTTAAAAATTCCGAGTAAAAGTTATCAGATTGAACTGTTGTTTTGCCATTTTTGCTTCCTCATATAGCAGCTCCTACCTTGTCGGTTGTAATCAAGGATCCAGTTATACAGTCTGTGTTACTTGTGTCGTTCATCCCTAAATGTTTCTTCTATATATTTCCTCCAAGTGTCCTTTCTTTGTTCTATTTTTATTATTAGGTTGAGTATCAACTAGGGGTCCAGCTTGTTTTGCTATATTTGTGCTTACCCTAAACAACGTTATTTAATATTAAAACTGATAATTCAGCATAAGCTTCATATTATAAAAATGCCAGTATCGGTTCCACTTAATATGCCATTTTACTAAATATTTATGTAGATTCATCCAATCTGACCTTATTTTAAAACAAAGTAACAATATATTAATTAGCCAGCCGTAGCGCCTTAAGATGATAATACATCCATAATGCGTAATTAGCTTGTAATTTACGATTGTTCTTATCGGAATAATAATCGCTCTTATCGTGGACTCCATGGAATATTAAGTCTTGTTATTAGATTTTTATGGGGAATAAAAGCTTTGTGCTGAATTTTAATGCTAGAAATTCATTTAACTGTTTTTTTGGACTATACCTATATAGCATGTATGTATAACTACTATCCCTATGTATATTGTCAGTATATTACTGGATCTAATAAATTGTCTTATTAATTTTCATTGGAATTGTAAAATAAGAAGATTCTAGATACTTTAATCTTTTTAAGCCTATTATTGTCTATATATTATTATTCTCTTATATTAAATCTTGAGTTTTTTGAAGCACATAATATTTATTTATTTATTAATATGTGATGGTTTTGGTGACTTATAATATCCTATCTTCCATTAATTTCAGAAGAAAAGTTCAAATACTAGGTGAAATGAGCTGATAATCATTATGCTCCCTAAATCAACTAGCAGTAATCTAAATTGAGGAGTTAAACAACTAAAAGCGCAGTTTAGCTGATATCCAACTTCAGCAACGCTATAAAAATGTGGTTCAGACAGGAAGACTGGAGAAGTGCGCTTTTGTACTTCGTTAAGACAAGAAATAGTCTCTTCTTACCATTGGCTGAAAAATGAAATTATCTAACTATAAAACAAACACTAAACCTAGACTATACAGTGTTTAAAAAAATAGATTAAAAGAAGCACTTAATACTTACCGGCTGCGCATGGGCCAACATCACCGCCATCAATATCCGGGTGCTGCCACTCATCGTATACTGCTTTGGGATAGTTAATTAGAGCCAAACAAACCTAGAAAGTTAAACAGGTATTCTAGAACTACACCAACAAGATACAGGTTGCATTACCTTTTCCTCAATACTTAAAATATATCTATCAAGAAGTGAAGGGGCAGAGAAATAAGAAACATAGGACAAGCCCATACTAAGGAAACCGAAAAATTGCTTACTTATCTAAAATCGGTAAATAATTCATTGTATAAGACAGAGACATAAAGCAAAACCTCTTAATAATAAAAATTATTAGATTGAAATTAACAAGTAATGGAAAAAAATTTCAGTTATGTAATTTTCATGCATTATACCCGAGGTAGAACTTCTTGAACTAACTTTTGACGTCACGCCAATCAGGGACTTTCTCGGCCACGTGTAGAAATTAGAATCTCAATGTTCATTGCGATTTAGATACGTATAACTTAAAATAACGGATGATGAATTTAGGATTATTTGATATATATTAGGTAAGACAGTCTAACTGAAATAAATCACAAGAAAAATGTAAATCACACACTCCTTAATTACTAATGACTGAATAATACAAACGCCATCTATAGTTTTCTTATTGATGTCTTATTATTAAGATATTGATGTCTTCGTTTTCTTTTTGATGTCTTACCAATCAGCCAAGCGTGAAAATTAGAGTTTCAAAATCGATTTACGCATAACTCATTATGATTATTTTGGGTTTATACGTTAAACAATCTAAATGAGATCAATCACAAGAAAAACATGAATAACGTACTTCCTAATAACTAAAATCGAATAAAACAAACCCCATCTGTGGAATTTCCATGTATTATTCCCGAAGCCGTACTTCTTGAATCAACTTTTGACGTCACGAAATTGGGAAAACGGCAGTGAGAAAAACCGGTTAGGCGGGACGTTTGCTACAGCTTTAAGGAGCCAGGAAGTAGATAAAAAAACATGAATGCAATATTTAAGCTTGAGTAACATTATAATGGAAACATAACCTCAAAGAATTCATAACCGCATTTACCAGCCGTACAAGGCCGTAGCAACACGAAATTATAAGACGATACGTGCTACACTGCGAAGTAACCACTAGTCGAGATTATGCTGAAAAAGAACTGAGATCATACAGCATTTCACATAGGGATACTTCTATTTAGCTCCCAGAGACTTAACAGGTACAACGAGGTTGCAAAGACGATACACCAAACAGAGATAACAAACAGATATGTAATTATCAGAATTGAAGTACCAAATAGTAATAGAATGATAGTACAGCAATACTAATCGATGTAACTAAAATAAACGATTACAACATTAAGGAGGCACGAAATTCAAAAACTTATACAAGATAAAAGCAATGTACTCACTGGAAGAAATTTTAATACACCCAGTTGTAATCTAAACGGTCTAGTAAAATGGCATTCAAAAACGGACCGAAAGCTTAAAATCAAAGATAAAATAAAAGTATTACTTACCGTAAAGAAAGATGTCATCTTAGGGACTGTAGAATTGTCCGACGAGTGCTCACGCATGACTAGCATGTTGAATTTTAAATAATGACGTAAATTTTGGCAGAAATCAAAGCAATAAATAATAAAAACGAAAGCAGATCCTAGTACCATCCATATCACATTATATCTAAGTTCTGATGTAGACAGACTCTATGTATTGTACCAACACAAACATCAAGAACGGCAAACTGTGAAGTGAATAAGACCAAAGGTAAAGTTAAAATAAATCAGCACAAAATAAACTAAATAAAACAGAAGAAAAACATAAATAACACACTTCCTAATAACTAAAAAGCAAGTAACACAAACCCCAGCTATGTAGTTTCCGTACATAATTCCCAAAGCCGTATTTCTCGAACTAACTTTCGACGTCACGCCAATAGTTCCAGGTCCCGAGGTTAGTTCGAGGAGGTCTCGGCCACGCGTGGAAATCAGAGCTTTAAATGCGATTTAGATACGTACAACTTATAAAAATTATTTATTATCTATTGGTTTATTGACTTTTCCAGCCACTGCTTTAGTTACCACAAAATTTAATAAATTGATAAATATTTCACAACTTTGACCAATTAATAATGAATTTTTTATTTTACTCTTAAACGACATTTTAAAATTAATAAGTTTCAAAAAGGCACAAAAAATACCAGTCACTATCATTTAAATTGATCTCGATTATAACACTCGGCTATAATACTGCGATGTAAACTAACAGGCCTTTACGACCGGTGCTTTTTAAATGATCTACGGTCTTCGTCAAAGGGTTTTGCCACTGAGCATCCAAATTTAATCGGCCACTTGGCTATGGTTGAGTTGTACATAGATTTACCTTATAAAATAAAAGCAATATGCTCACTGGAAGAAACTTCAATATAATTCAACGGTCCAATAGAATGCCATTTAATAACGGACCGAAAGCTGAAAATCATAAGCGATAAAGAAAAAGTAATAATTGCCGCAGAAAAAGATGACTGTAGAATTGTCTGGCGAGTTCTCACGCATGATTAGCATGTTGAATTCTGAATAATAAAGTAAATTTTTTGAACTGGAAAGCAGGTGCGCTGGCACCATCCATATCACATTATATCCAAGTTCTGATGTAGACGGACTCTGTGCACCAACAGAAACATCAAGAAGGGTCAACAGTAAAGTGAAAAAGACCCAAGCTGAGGTCAAATAAAAAAGAAACCAAAAAGCAAGTAACTGATAGGAGGAAAAAATGCATTACGTAGTATTTAAAATAAATCAACACAATCGAAACTAAATAAAATAAAAGAAAACCAGTGACACACTACCTAATCACTAAAAAGTAACACAAACCCCAGTTATGTAGTTTCCGTACATTATTCCCGAAGCCGGACGTCTCGAACTAACTTTTGACGTCACGCCAAATAGGGGACAACTGGCCCATGCGTGGACATCGGAGTTTTAAAAGTGATTTAGATACGTATAACTTATTATAACCATTGAGTGTGTATACGTAAAACAATCTAAATAAAGTAAGTCACAAGAAAAACATGAATAACATACTCCCCAAATACTGACAACCAAGTAATACAAACGCCATATGTGTAGTTTCCATGCATCTGTGTAATTGTCGGCTACGCGCGGAAATCGAAATAAAAAAAACGATTTAAATATGTATAACCTAATACAACTGATGATGAATTTAGGATTATTTGAAGTGTATATAAATGGTACGATCTAAATTACTGACCAAAAAGCAAGTAACACAAACGCCAGTTAGCAGTTAGTTTCCTTGCATTCATTATTCCCAAAGCCGAGATATAAAATTAAACAATTTTCAAGATTGGTTAATACAATATTTAGAAACGTTTATCAATCAGAAGAACTGGGTTTATTTATTATAACACTCCCAAGCCAGTTAACCAACCTCACATTTATAAAACCCTATGATCGTAATTATTTTACTGACAAATATATAATATTGATTATATTGTTAATTGTTATTAGCCTAAATAATAAATTTTCTAATTAACGTAGTCTTTAGAGATTTAAAATGTGAATTCGTCTTAAAAATTAACCAAAAACTCTTGTTTTTAAATTGAAATAAGTAGTGAATCAGGAGTCTGTGTGCCATAATTGTATGTTACAAACATCGACTTATTACTAGTACTTTAGAAAATTTAAAATAAATAAATATTCAGTATATTTTAAACACCATCCACACTGTACATACATAAGCCTATACTATCACGTTTCCACTTATAAAAATCAAAACAATAAAGTAAAGTGACCCTCATTGTTAAGCTGGTATAGAGAGAGCCTCTAATAACATAAAATCTGCTCTTGTATCATTCGCAATAACAAATTTAATAGCAACAACGGCGTGACCTTATAAAGCCCATTTGACAAAGACGAAATTTAAAAAAATCAGTCAGGTCGCGTCTCCATTGGTCGGACTCGATATAGAATTGGCATCAGGGAGGGATGGTCAATAAATAAATTTATAAATTGCACGTGGGCCAAATATTGAGTAACACACGGTAGGAGAAGGACACAACGCTTAATTGCATTAAACAGTCGCAAAACCCTTTTAGCGTATGTTACATATCAGTTTAAGTAAAATTAAATTAAAATGTCATTAATGCGGTCATCGTATGTTATTTTGTGTTGGTGTTTTGCAGCAGGTGAGTTCGATTTTTCAAAAAAAAAATTATTTTGGCACTTATGTACGTAAATGCAAGATTTTTTTGGTAACAATGAACGCATGCATGTGTATATTTAGGTGCATGTAATAAGGTTAATGTGTTTTAAATGAAGCGAGTATTGAAATTTTAAGCAATACTAAAATCGCGTTTTTTTTTTCACCTTTAATTTTTGCAATTTTTTATTTTTTTTTTTATTTAATGCCTTTAAAAAACGTATTGATTTCGAAATTACCATAAATACATTAAAACAACATAACACCATATCAATTCATCGCATATATTGAATAGTGAATAAATCTTTTAAATAATTATTAAAAAAAAATAAAAAGGTTGTGATGAAGGGCAATGCTTAACGAACGTCTTAAAATGAAATCATTTGAAAAAATTAAGTCTAAATAAGTTTAAACAGTAAATTTTTAGGGCCTTTTTGTTCATTTGCTTTTTTAATGTTACGGTGTCAAAGAAGTTACAAATTTGAATGCTTATAAACATAATTTTAATATATTAAATACTTGGATAAAAGTCCTGAAAATAATATTAAAAAATTTAAAGTGAAAAAAGTCTTCAATGAAAGGATTTTTACATAAAATTTTGAGAAAAAATTGGTTAATACAAGTGACCAAGAGAAATTGTAGGAAATATTGTTTACCTCTATTATTCTTTTTGTTATTCTTTTGTTAATTGCAATTAACAAGAAGTTTATATTATAATAAATATTAATAAAGTAAACATTATTTTATTTTAAAAAATGTGCCAAAAAGATTTTAAAATAAAGCGTTAAGAATATAAATAGAAAGAAGTAGAAGAATAGAAAGGTTAGGATTTGTAGTAAAATTATTGACGTTTAAATTATCGATATTAATATATTTATTACGCTGAATACGGGTTATACTCAAAAATTATAACATTTGTGAGCAAGGAATTATTTATCCTCTTTTGATTAGCCGGCACCATCATACAGTTATTTCTAAATTAAGTATTTGTTTTATGTATGTAGGGAAATTGAATTTACCAATACAATTATTTATAAAAAATTAAGTTGCCTTACATCAAAAACATTTGCTTCTTTGAAAGAAAGTATGAAAGAAACTTCTTGTATGAAAGAACGCTGAGAAAGGTTTTATTCCTATTAAAGATTATTTTTAAAATCCAGTAAAGAATTGTTTAATGACTTATTTAAGGTAAGATTGAAGGTAGGAAAACCGTGTAATTAAATCTTAATTTTTGAAATTATATGATTTATTTGTTCATCGCACCTCAAATGTTGGCCGATTATTATTCCCATTATATGTATTTAATTGAGTCAGTTTGAAAAATAATTACGTTGTCGGTGATATTAAAGAAAAACGAAAGTTGGGCAGATTGCTTGCAAGCTGAAGAAATCGTTACAAAATTTTTATTTGTTTAAGGGTTAACTTAAAATCATTTAAATATAACAGATAAATTCTTTTCAGGTAAAAAGCAGAGATCCCAACTTTCAACTTGTATCATCTATAACAAACTACCGTCTATTGTATAAATAACTTTTCTTAGTAAGTTTATCATGACATACCGTGTCGAAAGGTTTAGTAAGGTCTATAAAAACACACAAATATTACTGTTTTTTATCTAAGCCTTAATATCTATTAGTCGTTAAATCAAGAATCGCATCTTCAGTAGATTTTCCATTTCCATATTGCTTGATATGTTTTTTTTTTAATATACAGGGTGTTTCCTAACTACGGTACGAAACTATACAGGGTGAATCGGTAGGTCGTTTTATGAAAAAAAGTTCCTATGAACGTATGTCGGGAGTTGCTTTGTTTCTGAGATACAGGGCGATGAAGGTTCAAAAAATAACGGTATTTTAAAAATACAATAACGATCCTTAAACCGATTTGGTTGAAATTTGGTGCAGTTACTTGTTAAGTTTTTATTAGTTATTAAATTTGGTAAGTTATAAGACGCTTATTTAGCTGTCACTAGATTGAAATTATTAGGTCCAGTGGCGTGTCAGTGGGCACTACATGTTTATTGTTGAGAAAAATACAAGGCCAATAATTGTTTTGCAGCTTTTTATTTATTTTTGTATTTAAGCAACTAAAAATACAACTTTTTTGTATCTTATATCATCTTCATATCTGGCTTTCTTTTCGAAAAAAAAAATTGAAAGTATCTTTAACTCATTCTAAAAATTATCCATGGATGACAACATGAAATAAAAACCAATTAATTCGATAAACAATTTCGACCTTAAAGTAAATGAGCAAAATGCCCACCTTCTGATAAAATACACGACTGCAAACGATTTGTCATTGAGTATCTGACACGCTCAAAAATACCTGGAGTATCCCTTATGATATTGCAATTGACAATTATCCGATTCCTCAAGTCATTCACATCTAGAACAGGAGTTTTATAAGCAAGAGCCTTCAGATGGCCCCATAAATAGTAATCCTTCAATATATTGTTTGGAATAATACTCATATGTATCTACAAATATCACCAGTATTTTATTCGTCATAATTTAATTATTTGCAGATTAAAGTATTCTATAACCTCGATCAAACTTAATGGATTTTTTATCAAGAAAATTACTCAAGCAAAAGATGGGAATCATTATATCTTATCACAACCATTACCATCTTGACATACATTGTACTGTCACAATATAGACAGACCTTGCAACTTGATTTGCTAGTATTGTTATATTAAAAAATGATTTTTGATTCATTTAAAATATTATTAATATCTTATATTGTTTTTCTTAATTTAGGTTATAAATCGTATTAAAAGATTTTTTTTTCAAAAATTAATTTATTTATGTTTCAGGTGTTTTTGCTGACCACTGGAGCTACAATAATGAAAGTAAGTTATTCTTATTATATAAACTTGCAAAAGAGATTTAACCCCACGCATTATAAGCATCATAAGATACAAGTGGCTCATTAAATAAAATAAAAACATCCTGATTCAAGTGGATATTATTTTTCATATGGTGCTATTTTGATCAGCGGTCATCATAATATTTTATTTTGTTGATTTTAACTTAATTTCTTGTTATAAATAATAGAAATTTTTGAAAAAACATTATTTAATTAAAATACAGTAAAATTATATTTTTTTCCAAGTCTCCAAATTATCAAATTTGGATAATATATTAGCAGACAAATGCAAAAAAAACTTTAACATAGGTCTTGTAAATCAAGGCATGTTTTCCCAATACGAGACTTTCTTTTACAGCCTCTCTATAATTTCTTCCTACAAATTAAATGAAAATACAGAAATCCCACAACATCTGTCCAACTCCTCTCATAATAAGAATATGTTCATTTTAATGTCAACTGTCTGATTCTAGTACAAGTCGACTATTATCCGATTACACGTCCATCTGGATTTATATAATTTATATTTGGTATATATTCTTGAGCGAATGTTTTTCAAGAACAACTTTGGTACGTGACCTATTTAACTAACTGTTCTCTCTTTGCAATATTTGCCGTTTTCTTCTTGGGAATTGCATTAAATGTTGATTTGAGCAAGTCGTTAGGGATTACTCCAGTCTTGTAAATACAATTCAGCAAGCTTAATAGCAGGGGCTAGGTTTATCTTCTTTCAGTGTTTGTAAAATCTCTATGTGTACTATTATTTGGTCCTGCCATCTTTTTATTTTTAATGCTTGTTGTGGCCCGTACAAGTTCTGTCTAAGTGATATCCATTTCCCCATTTGTAGTTGATATGTGATATACCCGTTTCTGAAGTTTCTTATCTTTGTTAAAAGTCCATGTATATAAAAGTTTTGGGATTTTCTTAACCCTTTTCTTCTATGCTCTCATGGCGTTATCTTTGGTTATACAATAGAGACCCCTTTTTGGTAAATTTTGTCCGGCAAAAATATAAGGCTTATGATTAGATCAGAGAAAAGCAAAACGTATTTCATTTACAAAGGATCAATGTAATTTCATCGGAAATTAAGAAAAAGGATAATTCGAATAAAATAGAATAAAAGTAATCCTGAATATTGGAAGTCACTTGAATTGTCCGAAAGTTTTTAAGTTCAAGGAAATTTTAAATTTTCATTTTTAAGAAAAAAAATTTATGAACAGGGTAAAAATTTAAAATAAAACCAATAAAAGTGATGTCATAAGAGTACCAAGTAAATTCCTGTGAATATAAGATAATAAAATACAAAGAGAAGCATATTTTATATTAGTCAAGGTGATACATATGAAAATAATTGACCCATGAATCAATTTATTTATAAATAACAAAAAAATAATTATTTTAATAATCTAAAATGTATATTCCAGTTAATGAACACCTTAAAAACTATATATAGATGATTTTTCAAAAATATTGTTAACTTTTTTGATTTGTACGTATATGTTTCCCATTTTATAACGGGAATCATTTTTGTTAGATATTGAAATAATTTAATGTAACATTGACATGTTACACTTTGTACGACATTTACATACATTTTCTCCCTCATAGTCATATTAACTTTTAAGGATTTCGTTAATTTCAACGATTTTTGATGGTGTCATAGAAGCATTCTTCTTGGTGTTCACAAGTGAAAGCATAAACCTGTAAATATTGTGAGAAATGAGCAAGAAATTCTTTATCGATCCTTTAAGTTACAAAAATAATACCAAAAATTTAATTAATTTATAATCAATCTGGGTAAGATCCAATCCAATTCCAATCCTACCACAATGTGAGTTTAAAACGATTTTAATGCCGAAATATAAGAGGTTTTAAGGACTTGATTATTCAGAGCCGTTAATTCAATCCTCCGAATGCAGAATAGGTATTCATATTTTTACCGGACATAGTCGCAAAGTTAATCCACTGCCCTAAAGAATTTCTTTTGGATCTTTTCAATGTCCTCATTCCAAATGGCATAAAATGTAATTCATAACGGAGTATTTAGCAATGGAGCACAAAATATCAATAATTTTGTAATTATTCAATATTTATTAGTACAAATTTGTTGGTACCTTAGAACATTGAAAGGCTAGAATTAGCAGCGCCGTGGAACTATGGGCAGTTTGTTTGCTTGCAACATCTCTGATGCAATGATGCAAATACTTCAGTTGAAATGGCAAAAAATGACTTTATATCATAAAAATTAATTAGTTATTTATTTTGACAGGCACAAAACAATACTACTATAAATATGAAGCATTTTTTTATTAACATATGAGAAGTCAATATTCAAAGTTAAATGAATGCAGATAACGTATATTGGAGAAAAAGGCAAAAGCATCGCAACGCCGCTCGATCGCATTGTTAATTCCATCGACACAAGGAATCTTTACCAGTGACGTCGTAAAAAAATATATATAATAAATATTTAATATTAAATATTGATTATGCTTTAAATTATAAACAATATCACTCTTTATGAACTCTTTATGCGTTTTTTTAACGTACTTTATTGGAGTAAACATATATAATAAAAATAATTTTTATGGAAAACAAATATTTTATAATTTTTATAGATTTCTTTATAAGTTTTTATTTAGGTTTATTTCCATGATCCTCTATTCTACGTTTATGATGACGGTTCTTCTTTGGTATGAAGTTATGTCAGTATCGGTAGTTACTTGTGAAAAAGATCGGCTTGAATCGCCTTTTTCCCATGGTGCGGCATAAACGGCACAAGTTTTTACCATTGAAACAGTTTACAAAAACACTCAAATTTTTCCGCTCAGAATAAGATATATCTATTTCTACTTTTTATTTTTAATCCAAAATCTAACACCAATTAACATTATTATATGTGTTAATATATAGCTAAAAATTTCCTCTTTTGAAAATGTGTGTAAACTTGACAACAGATATTCATTGAATATGTTTACTCAACTAAAATTATTGTTTACTAATTCTAGTCTTTCAATGTACTAAGGATGATACGCGTTCAATCCCAAAATCAGATATTCTTATTCACATTCCTATGTATCATCAGCAGAATCAGAGGCAATGGATCAGAAATCTTTTAGTCATATAGTCTTGGAACGGACTAGTCCGAAATCGGTTAAGAAGATTTGGTTAAAAAACTCTTTGCAGACGATAGATACATCAGTTCCATTTACATTTGGTAAATTATAGACTCTTATCGTGTTTCCTCTGCTGTGTTGTTGCTTATTAAGATCAAAAGATGAAGAAAAAATTTAAAAATTACTTAAGATTAATTTTTTCAACGTATCTAATGAAGGTTTAGAAATAAAAATATTTATTTCTAAACCTTCTTTATATTAATTTAATATAAATTATAATCCTCTCATTTTATAATCCTCTCGTGATTCCTTTCATTAGTATTCTGTAATCGGTTGTCATTTTTGTTATTTGCATTCGCTCTATCGCGTCTTGCATTACTAGTTTGTGAGGTCTCATCTTTTCCCTCTCCTTGAAATTTAGTTTCCATCTAAACTTCATATTTAGAATCACAACTTCATGATATCTGATCATTCTTTATCTGTACAATAAGTATCAAAAGTAAGTACAATAATTATAAAAATGATCGAGATACTAATTAATTAGTGGCTTGTATCACATAAAAAAAGCTAGAATCTCTTACGATATTATAACAATTGAATTAATACTTAAAAGCCTAATTATATTTAGAGCACTGGCCCGGGATATGTCAAACTGGCGAAGCACAATCGCCAATAGACTTAGAAGAAAGCATAGCAATTCCCAGAGAATTCCATTTCTTATCCATGCATGGTTATGGGCAAATTACCAGTGCTATTTTGAAAAACAATGGACACTCAGGTACAAGAATTATATACAAATAAATTTGAACATTTTAAAAGACTTAAACATTTTAGCTCAATTAACTCTACAAAATATCAGTCCACCTAAAATGCATGGAGGTGGCTTACCAGGAACTTATCAGTTGGATCACTTACATTTTCATTGGCAGTCTGAACATACTGTTAATGGTAATAGGTAAGTTTAAATTGATATGTAAAATACCGAAAGTTTAGATAGAAGCTGGTCAAAATGAAATTAAGACTTAAGTTAGATACTTGTATTGTTATTTAAAATATAAAGACACGCATAATAAGTATGCAAATTATAATGAATATCAATTCGATAGGAAGGCATTTTATTTATTTGGATTTAATAGGTTGGTCAAAAAATCACATAATAGGTCAAATGGAAGTAATGATGTCAACTATTTTTTATTATATTTTTATTTATATTAGTATTTTTTATTATATTACTATTTTTTATAGATGAAATAAATAGTTCTACTCAATTTGTAATACACTATATCTAAAAAAGTAAATGAAATATCGAGTAAGAGCTAATGGATCTAATATTTCAATATGAAAGGATCTCAAAGTGAAATGGCTGCGGTTGTCATTTGCCATATCATTTGCGGTTGTCTTCTTAAAGAACTTTATAATATTAATATCTATAGCTAAAATAATATCTGCATTCCTAACTATTTTTGGTACATACAAGCAGGCTTAGTTGTTCACGTTTACACCAAGATTGTATTTTATAATATTATCATATTTATTATTAAACAATAACTTCCTTAACAGACATACGATGCATCATAGCTGACAAAAGGAGATTGTAGACAGTATTGCATGTAACTGTGGTGAGCTAATAGCAGTTTTCTTATTGATAGTGGTAATAAAGACAAGTACATACTTAGCAATATTCATTATAGTTTTTACTGCATTTAACATATTGCCTTCATGTTCATATTGGCTTATCTCTTTTCATTGGTTAGATCTAAAGATAAAATATCCATTAAAATGAAGTTTTTTATTAGCTATATCAGAATGGAGCCAGGTTTGAGTGAGAACTAGTGTGTCATATATTCAATTCTGGATGTCACCTTGATAATTTAGGAATCTTCGTCTTTGTCCCCCGCACCAATTATTAATGACTTATCCTATTCTAGTTTATTTCATCGAAATTTCTAAATAATCTACCTTTATATGTAGAATATTATCTAAGAGCATTTTTTTTGAAGTTGGGAGAATTAAGAGGTTAAATAATATTTATTTATTTATGATTCTCTTTACAAACACTGAGCAGATAGTAATTACATGTAAAGGCAGTAACAAAAATTAAATTAAAACCTTAAAATACTACAAAATACAACTAAAAACAAAATTAAAATAAATAAAAATATAACATGGTTTGTAATAAAAAAATATATAGGATACCACTGTATCTATAAATCTATATTATACCTATATCTATTCTAAAGGGTCAGCCTTAGATCTGCAGAAGACATATTAAATAAATCCACATGAACTTGATTAAGGAACTGGTTCGTAATTGCCATCTCATTATTCATTGGAGACACACTATCAGAAATAACACAAAATAAATTGTGTGGATTTCAAATCTTTAAATTGACTTTTGGTACATTTATTTTGATAAAGTTTATAAGATCACAGTTATAATATTTAATGTTATTTATAATAAAGAACAAATATATCACCGTTTGTTGTTTTCTCCTATCCAGAAGATATTCCATCCTTAAAGTCTTAAGCATACTCGTATATGAGATCATATAAGGATATTCATTGTGCTTTCTAACATAGAAGATACCTGGCAAATCTTTTTTGAACTTTTTTAAATTTGATCAATATGAGTTATTGTCATAGGCATCCAAATATATGACGCATATTCCAGGTGCGGCCTCATCAAGGCATTATATAATCTTATTATAGTTGGTATTTCAAAATTCTTCCTGTTTCTAATTATAAAACCCAAAGATTTAAGAGCCTTTCGTATAATGTACATAAAATAATTATTAAACTTGAAATTCGAATTAAAAACAACACCCAAGTCTCTGGTTTCAACGGAACGGTTTAATTTAATGCCGCTAGTATGATAGTTATAATCTACTGGATTGATTTTTCTTGTATATGCTACTACAGACATTCCATGGGTTTTGAACCAATTGCTAATACTC
Organism: Anthonomus grandis grandis; assembly: GCF_022605725.1. Lineage (NCBI taxonomy): Eukaryota > Metazoa > Arthropoda > Insecta > Coleoptera > Curculionidae > Anthonomus > Anthonomus grandis. Next base: position 27,997,347 of record NC_065552.1, on the reverse strand, counting down.
TCAATATCCAACTGGAGGCTGTCGCAGTCTTATCATCTTTACGTGATGTAACAGTCTTAAAGAATTTAAAATCATCCGCGAACAATAAGCCAGCCGAGCAGGAGAGGCAGTTGGGTATAATGAGTTAATAAAGCTTATAAAGTTTTGTTAATTGCAAATTATTGCAAATTATGTCACTATTTTGTAAAAAGAAACATGAGAAATCTTAGACCTAAGCTTTTTACAAGATATCACCTGAATTGAATTCTTTTTACAGTAGCTTTGATATTACTAAAGTCACCTTTCAGATTTGTCAAGTAAAACCTTTAGCATTGCTGTGTAAGTTCCTGTTGATTCCTGTATCTTGACTACATTTGAACCAAAGGCATTTCAGTATTGCCTCGCGTTGTGCCTTGCATATGGAAGTAATTTAAGAAAATTGATGAATTACAATGCTGACGTTGTAGTTTGCAATACCAATCATAAGCGAACAAATGTATTTATTAGACCTTTTGTGTTTTATAGTACCAATAATGGTATTGACAATTGTTGCAACTTTAAAATGATTTTCTGTATATAAGAGTAGAGTAGGACATTTTAATAACAAACTTTCTGAAACGAGTTTGTGATCCAAAGTTAGAGCTGCAGCACACAGTTAACAGGAGCTTGATGAAACTTTTGTCGCAATAATTCAATTTGTGATATGGATAAGTCGCGACATGTTTTACTTACAAATGACTCTAAGATATGATGCTCGTATACGAAAATGAAGATATGGCGGAGAAATTTAATGGCAACTGATCATTTTAGAAACGGCTGCATTATTGTCGTTTTTTTAACGGGATACATTAACTTACATGCGTTTAGTAGGTTTAATCTAAGTTCTCCTCAGAATTTAGAGGAATATATACAACCTTATATGGTGCAATTTGGTAATGGAGAAGGTCCAACTTTTAGTTTGTAACATGACAATGCAAAGATGTACGCTAGTTTTGGAGTAGCCATCAAATTGTCCAGATTTAACACTAGATTAGAGCCACGTCATAAGTGAGGTAATTAGAAATTTAATTGAACTCCGTTAAAGTGCAGAGGTCATAATTTATGTCATAACATGTGGTTTCGCCAAGAAATAATGAAAATAAAAATATAATCAAATTTTCAACCAAGTTTGAACGTTATATTTGATATGATTTACTAATACTACTTTAAATTTCCTCCTTTTTTATTTTTCTTTCTTTCTTTAGCGATCTTTCCCGTATCGATTTTCCACATTTTGCATATGTATACTAAGTGCGATTATTATTCCAGGACCTATACAACGCGTTTTTTTTTATCATTAACTGCCTTTTTTTCTATTTTTTCCTTATCGAGATTTTTTTGAAAATATCATAATTTAGGATGTAAGTTTTATTTAACTATATTTCATAGTCTATTGAATTTTTTTATCGTGTAAGTGCACGTCTATTGAGAATTGACCGAATTTTTTTTTAAGACGATTTAAGCTAAATATACCGTGGTCTCAGTATAATATATACGTAATATTTTCTTTATTTCTCTAAAGACAACACTAATAAGAAAAGTCCATTAGACTAAAAGCTTATAAAAGATTATTTTAATTTGCTTTAAAGGGTTCTGTTCAATTTCTCAGTAACTTTCAATAAGTGTAGAGAAAGTTGTTGCCTGTTTTATTTGGATCTTTTGCCAGAATTTAATATAAGAGGTAAGCGTTTCGCACAGTTGTTTACTATTTGATGACTTGTTTTGAAAAATATAATAACATTTTACTTAATACAGATATTAGACACGCTCAACAATAATCTATTAGTCCAGAATTATATTTTATATTAATTATATGTTTTCTGTTTGTACTTTAATATGAGTGTAAATGTCAACATTTAAAATATAATTATTCGACATCATTATTCGAACCAAGATGTAATCTAAATTGAGTATTGGTTCTTAATGAGAATAGGTTTTGCGTATCTCAGAGCATTTTTTTAATAAGTCGTTGTACACGTCTATTCTCTTCAACTTCTAATTCCCCCTATGGCAATATTTGTAACTAGGTTTACTAAGTACCTGCAAGACATTGTAAAATAAAAAATATTAATTTATAAAATAATACTTTATTTATTGGTAACATAAGTTACGTCTATAAAATATACTTATGTCTAACCACAACAAAAACTTTTAAGTTTAATAAATAATATCTATTATGAGTATTTTGACTTTAGAGGATAAAAAGTTTGAACATCACTTTTACCCACAAAACACAAACAATATTACATCTGAGTAATTCCATTTCATAATTTTAACTCGAAATGAGAATTTTAACCACTTTCTTAATTCAAATTTCGATTAGCCGAGATTCAACGAGGTCATATCCATAGTTCAGCCAAAGTCGCATTCCGATATTTATTTCGACCTGTTTTCACTCGAAATATCATTTTGAATTAGAGCTCTGGTTCCAGTTGTTATGTTGAAGAATCAAGTTCTGGTAGATCTTTGGGCATCATATTGTTAAATTATGTAATAAATATCTAATTGTTAATTAGTAATGGCTAAATTATTTGATGACGAATTAATGCGGATAATGGTGGATATTGCAAGTTTGAATCGGTGTTCTTATCTATCGTGGTGGCCAGTTGGTCGAAAAAAATTTTTTGTAAGTTTATAATTTTATTAGTATAATCATAATTATTGTGACTTTTGGTCTAGTGAAGAACGGCTCAATAAAAAAAAGAAGAACAATGCCCCTAATTTATTTACTTTTTATTATTTCATAAATATTTATCGTTTTTAAGGATTTCATAAAAAATCAACATTCAATATTTTTCCTGCGACATCTCTCATAAAATCTAAAAGTTTTTAAAATATTTTTTTTTAGTTTAACATCATAAACATAGTCCCTATTTTATTTTGACTAGTTTATTTTTTACCTGATTCAATTGTTTGTTTGAGCCAGTGCCAACGATTAATACATTTAAAAAGCTAATAATATAGTATAAAAATTAACTTTAAAATATTATTACTGGCAACTGGCATAAAACTCAGTAATGATTCGATAAAACTACATTTCACGTGTTTATTTAAGAACTAACAGCAGCCTATTTTATGTATACAAACGCCTCGTAAAATTACATCGCAAAATCATGTTTTTTATGTAGGAAATGAAAGTTTTTAAAATTATGCATTTCATTTTTCTTAAATTACCAATCGATCTAATATGTATTTTTAATGATTTTTTAGGATAAACTAAGACGTTTTATAGACCATCGAGTTTTACTAAGATAAACAAATTTTTGACTGAGTTTGATGGTAATATTTGCAGATGTCTTTTGCCCCCTAACAGTAATCTTTGTCTCGACAATTTCAATATAAGCAAAGTCTATATATTTCAAATTTTGAAATATATAGACTTTGATGTAAGCATATTAAACATGGAATCTATACATGTGCAAGGGTCCCTTTATCCGTCTCATATTTACACCTTGGCTCAAATTATCAATTAACCTACAGAGATTGGCCTTGATGAAAATGCTTTGCTTTTAAATATGATTATACGCTCTAATGCATATTTTGTAGTAAATAGTAATGTTGATTCAAATTTTCAGGTTTCAGACCATTGTCTTATTTCATGTAAACTACGAGTTGGGGTTTCCAAAAACTTCCATCCCTTAAAAAGACTTGCAAGGAAATTCTTATGAAGAATTATTGATTGCATGATTGGTTGACTATTTTATGCGGGGTAGATTAATGCTAAAGTTGATTTGTTTAATGATTGTATCCTTAATCTTTTTAGTAAACATGCGGCGTTTAAAACAGCTCGGATAACAAGAAGAAAAAGTCCTTGGGTCACCGATAATATCAAGTACCATTAGTTAAATATAAAAGACAAAAAACTTAAATTAGTTGGGAAAGCTACAGACAATTGCAAAACTCTAAAAATAACTGGAAGGTACTACATGAGCTTAACACACAATGAAAGCCTAGATCATAAAAATCGTCTAAAATCATAGACAGGTTTTTTCTGAATGCTATGCCTCCTCCGAAACTCCTCACCTTGAGATCTTGTCCTTTTATCTACAAAATGTAGAGAAGGGCTCTAAAAACTTCAAGTTTCAGTTGGCCAAAGAAATTCAGTCAACGTTGGTACAGGTGACATTAGCGTATCAATGCTGCTCCAGTAATATCCCTATATTCTCCCTTTTTAGTGCATCTCGTTAACTTTCGTATCGAAGTGTCAACTTTTCCAGAATCATGAAAAAGCGTCATACATTATTCCTATACCTAAAGTTGTTTGAACCGTCCGAACTGTCTAAAGACCAATTAACATTCTCCTTACTATTTCAAAGGTAATGAAGAAACTTTTGGAAAGTCAGACCAGATTACTTGCTGTTCGATCTAACTTCAGAAAGGATTTGAGCTGTTTAAGTGCTCTCTTAAAAGTAAAAGACGATATCTTACAGGCGGCTAATACTATAGAGTTGATAATCTTGGCCCTCGTCAATTATTTCAACGCCTTTGATAAAAAATTAATCCCCATCTATTACTAACAATACTAAAATTTCTAGGTTTTGGAGAGAGCACTCAGTCTCTAATAAGAGAATACTTCACAGGCCGAACTCAGTCGGTGAAGCTTAACGGGATGAAATCATCTGTTTTGAGTCTCTCCTGCAACGAGTTAGTTATGTCAAAATCTTAAATATTCATCAGTTCATCTATATGCTGATGAAACTTAAATTTATTTCTCACTTCCTTCTGTCAATATGGAATCTTACGACCTCAACTCTCATGCAAGTGACCAATGCTTAAAAAGTTAACACAAGTAAATGATATTTTCTTTTGGTAGGATGAAGTCTAAGAATCCCTTCGAGATATTTATTCGGCTTAATATGAATGGCCAACTGATTTAATGCAGTAATGTAGATAAAGCTCTTGGATGTTAAATTGAGATTTAATGAATATGTTAATCAATATAAAAACAAGGCCCTCATTTTGTCAGAGGTTAATTTTTAATAAAGATCTAAGGGAAGTTTTAAGCGATTGATGTAGGGGAGGACTTATAAATAAAATGAGAAAATTCGATAGAGGTGAGAGTAGTGAAATACGCGCAATGAACTGGTTAAATATAAATAAAAGGAGATTACTTCATAGTCTTTAAGTAAGTCAATAAGTCAACTTCAATATAATTATCTTTAAAAAATGCCCCGATTGTTTTTATCAGAAAATTTTATGTAGGTGTGATATTCATGATTTAAACTCAAGAAATAAATATCTCATAACACCTCCTCGTCATAAAATTACTTTATTTAAGAGGTGTCTCAGCTATTGCGTTTATTTCTTATAAAATAAAATGTTTAATTATTTAAAATATTTTTCACCAACTTTATTAAAAAAAAAATAGCAGCCATATTGCTGATCTCGGTTCACCGAATTTGGAGATTAATTGATTTACATTATTACAAACAATATGGAGAAATTAGGAGAAGAAATTTGGTACACAAATAGCTAGACAATTTTAGTCTGTGGACTTAAAGCAATGAAATCAAGTTCTTATTGCTAACTATTTAATGTATTTTCATAATTTTATGTAATTACCTTAATTTCATTTATATGATTGAGCTAGGAATTGAGCTTGAACTTCGCCATATATAATTTACACAATGTAACTTTTAATAAAAACAATATTGTTATTATTATCATCATTACTTATATTATTGTTTATATTATTATCATTATCATATCCTGAATAGGTTTCCTTTGGAGCTCCATTTGGTGCATTTTGAGCAAAAATATCGCAATCTTACTGAAGCTGTAGGACATCTACATGGAGTAGCTGTTTTAGGTGTACTTTTTAACGTAAGTAGTTTGTTTTTATAATTAATACGTCTTAGCTATCACAGTTTTCAACATCAATAGAAAAAACAATCAAATTATCTTTTAAATAACATTTATCTTTAACAAGCTCACAAATGTACTAAAGCTTTCCTTAAAAAAAGACTTATTATACTTATCAGCATAAAGAAATGTGCGAATGGTCATATCACACGGCTCATCGATAAAATATAATTGCTGATCTGGTGTTTTAACTGAAACTGCTAACATTATTGTTGGCATTCATGGAAAAAGATCCACCATACAATCAATAAGTTTAAAAAATTATTTAAGAAATGTCTGATCTCTTCTGCTACTGTAAGTCAGGTACTGAAGGATTTTTCTTGTGACTTAATCATATAGAAAATGCTAATATAATTGGGGTCATATCCAAACTGACGACCACTATTCCAATAAAGGCGTAACCAGCAATCGAATAGCATGAATTCTTCATAAAACTAAGAAAGTGCTAAAACTAAGTGTTCTAGAAAATATCGCGGACATAATAAGCCCATATAAATAAATAATAAGCCCATATAAATAAAATCTGATATTAAGCGTCAATGATATTCAGTTTTTCGTAAGAAATATTAAAGAGGCTAAGACGGCCTAATTTAAACCCTTTTTTGTGGGCCAATTTCCGACCAATTTGACCATTTTTGCTTGTAGGATCTCCCAATATTGCTTTGATCTAATCACAGAGATGTTGGTCCCTCTTGCCAGGGCTGATATATAGTATTTGGTAGATCATTCCTTATCCTTTAGAAATCTGGTAATAATGACAATAAAAATTTTGATTACGATATTCATTCAAAGGTTTCGCTCATATCTTTTTTATACTTACTTATTCAATCTATGCCATGTCTTTACTAAAGAGAGTTATAAGATATGGCAGTGGCAGATCCAGCCATGTTTGAAAATCGACCAGGTATAACCCGTTCTTTTTGCAGGAAGGATAGAATTAATTTGCCCAAGAGCCCAAGTAGGGTATCGGATAAGATAATTCTATTGATAAAATGCAAATCTTCTCTCTGCGGTAATTGAAGCTTGATATCAGTGTCACTAACGAGCTAATCTTTCATTAGGTGTAAGCTTAGTAAACTACTGAGGAACTGTGTAAAAGCCAGATCTTCAACATTTACCTTCTGATTCATATGAAGGTGCCCTCAGATCTTTTGATAGCCCCTGGCCTTTGTTTCTGATCCTTAAAAAGGAGCTTGTGTGTCCTGGAAAAGTGTCATTTATGCTTTTGAAAAGTCTTCAAGTTTCCGTTTGGCTTTATTGTAATTGGTAAATATCCTATATTGATCCCAGACGCATATTTAGTTTTAGATTATTGTTCCACTAGGAGATGTCTCGGTTATGCATTTTAATTTTTAGTAGACAGTTTTCATATTGAGCTATAGTTATGCTATCAGTTACTTTAACCTCCATATACTGGTCTTGTTTACTTATAGTATTGATACTAATACAGAAAAATAAATACTAATACAGTAAATATATTTTATATGAAAATCAGTAAATTCATTAATTTGATTTCTGCAAGGATTTGAAACTTCTAATCCGTGATCTTTATATTTCTGTATTGAACTATGGATCTGATGCCATTAGGAATATCAAAGCTCAGCAATGTATGATGTAGTACATTTTTTCTAATTTTATTTTAAAAAAATGGGTTGAGCTCTGAGCCTGAATAATTTGTGGAATAAATATTCGAGCAAGGACTAATATCTGAAATTGATGTTTGTACTATCCAAAGTTGTATGGGAAAAATTTACCTAGCATAACATTATAGCTTCTGCTCAATCCACAGAAAAGTTTGTTGATCTTCTGGGGAGTAGAAGGGTAAGCAAATGATTGCATCAACTTGCCTCGGTAGGTAAATGTGGTCACCGGTAGGTAAATGTGGTAGGTAAATGTGTCCCAGAGGACAGAAAGCTTTGCTCATAAACAGACGTATAGTGGGGTAGGTATGGTGCAGGTTATCCTGAAGACGTTGTTCCACCACAATCTGCCTCACGTCTTTTTCACCTAATTTACTCTCCGCTTCACTCTGATGACATAAACGTATTTGTCCTTGTCGCTCTTTGGAAGAAAGCTTTTTGAAAGCAGTTTCTTGAAGAGAGCTTTTATTTCCCCATATCCAACTTCCTGTTTTTCATCCTTCTGTTTCGCCTTTATTTGTTCCTGTAATTGGTCTCTTGATAATATTTTTTTCATCTAAAGCGAAGTACTAGCCACCCAACCTACTTGAAACTTTATTATTGCTAAAAGAAAATAGTTATTCGGTGCTAGGTTCAAGGATGAATATTGACTAAGAAATGTTCCTGTAAGGATTTTGGCTTTAATGCAGAACAAGAGCAAGTATTCTTTAGATTGATGGCATTTTTTATTTTATTAAGTACTTCAAAATATCAATTCGTATAAATGTATTTCCTTAAGAAAATCAACCAATAAAATCAGAACTTTTCAGAACAGTTCTTCTGGTTTTTGCTAAGCCGTACTTTAAACTTTTCACTAAATTACTAAGCCACATGTTACTTACAACTGGATACACAACACCAGTTATTTTTTCTATTCTATTTCTATAAGTGAAACCTATATATTCTTTGTAATCTCAGCATAATAAGTATACTGCTTGATAACTACCGCAAAGAAAAATACTTCACACTTAAGTTATATTTAATGAAACGTCTTTATCCATAATAATACACCTTTCTTTTTAAGTATGCTGTAGATGATGATGAAGACTTTCAACCCCTAATAAACATCTTAGATAAAATAAAGAATGATGTGGGTAAAACTGAGCAACTGGATAACATTAACGTCAAACAGTTAATGCCGAGAGATAGAGGTGGTTTCTTCAGATACTATGGATCTCTCACGACTCCTGGATGCAACGAGGGAATCATTTGGACAGTATTTACTGACACTTTGCCCATTTCAAGAAATCAAGTAAGCATAATAAATATTAATATATAATTTAAATTCATAATAAACTTTCAGGTGGAATCGTTTCTTACAATGAAAACGAGCGGAAATGCACCTTTGGCTAAAAATTTCAGGTCCATTCAGCCCTTAAATGGCCGACCCCTATATTTAAGGAACAGTGGCCCTATAAACCCTATATTAGGCTATAGGCCCTCAAATAGTAGCTCAGCTCAAGTTGTATCAGCTATTTTGCTAATCGTTTGTTATTTTTTTAAGTTAATTGTAGTTTAAGTTTTAAATCTGTGATTAAGTATTGTTTAGGAATAATTTACTCATTCTGTTTTGAGAATAGAGTTTCCCTGCAAAAAACATTAGGATTATGAGAAAAGCTATACAGCAGATTTTTGACTCTTCCTCTTTTTTCTCTAGATTAAAATTGTTCAGGTGCAAAGATTATTCTTTGCACCTACCCCGCTAATGCTATGCATTGGTGATGTTTGGCATTACCGGGGTAGGCATTACCGGCGTAGATAGGGATCTACCCTGATTCAAGTGACCCATAATTAGTTTAATCAGATCCTCTATAATTCCTCTATGCCGATCTAATTAGAGATTATGCACTTGTTTTTCCCAATGCTTATTTTTCTAGTAAGAGATTCAATTCTTATTCTGTGGACTACAGAACTAATCGAATTTCATAAACTCATCCGCTTTCCCGCTACCCTCCACTTCAGTGTGTCTTGGAATCCCGCATAGTCGAACTTTTCCAACCTTCTGAGCGGGTTTTTAAGGCTTGCAGGGCCTTTAAGGCCGCTTAGATATAGATTGGTTATTGCTACCTCTAGAATGTCCAATATCTCTATCTGAGTTTCTAATGTAAAGTGCTTCTAAGCAAAGCTTTTGGCGCACCAGAACAGGTCTTTATCTAAAGATAGCTAAGATATTCATAGAAAAAATGTACTTTAAAAAATTTGGTCTAACTACACAGGATCGTAAAAACAAACATTTATGCTATTTTTGATTACGATACGTCTCCAGATCCGAAATCCGCACTAGTTACAAGTTACCAGTCCAAGATAAGCATTTGGTGCTTTTTTGTGATATTATAGGGTGTTTATACAGGTCAACGCTCTTTTCAAGGCCTCTTAGTTTGTCCAACTAAAATCGTAGTACATCAATGAAGAAATGGTGGTAGCTCAAAATTAAATCCACTTTTTTGGGGTCTGGGGACATATGAAATCATTAGTTGATAAGAAAGCATCAGTTCATTAAAAGTATTTGAAAGACAGGCACAGGCTAATAAAAAACTTTACATTCGTTCTAAATCAGAAACTGTAATTCAATTATCGGCAAATCCTTTTAAGTTATATGCATTACAAAATAACTGCAACAAGCGAACTGCAAAACAAGAAATAGTAAAAAAAATCTAGATGAATTAATAAAACTCTAGGCGCGGCTTTGCTAAATACACCCAATCACTTTACAGCCAGTAGCACATATCGGATAATCTTCGATTTCTCTTTTAATAGCGCTGTTAGATGAAAACAGTAAGCTATTAACGGTTTTTCGACTGATCCCTTTATTTCATAAATTCAGTAATTTCATCGTGAAAGCGCCTACCTTCTGTTAGTAGAACCCTAGTAACAGAATAGTCTGGTCAAATACGGGTAACTTTTTTAGTTCTTTATCATAATTGCCACTGCCTTTAATAAATGTAAGCAAATTATTTATAGATGAGGCTTATGGAACCACCTTTTACCCCTGGCTATGTTATATTAGTTAAATTCTACAATAATATTAGAATCGCATTAAAAAACAATAGAAGGAGACTCAGAAAAATGTAAAAGGAGACAAAAGGAAATAAAACAAAAAATTCGTATCGCCAAAGAGAACTGGATGAAGAAAAAGTGTAAGCAAATGGAAGACCGGAAGAGTAAACACGACACTTTCAACATGTATAAAAAGGTCTACTGAAGGCAAAAATATCTTAAATGAAAAAGAAACCCTTTGAGCATGGTTCCAGTAGATAAATGAGCTATTAAATAATAATAGACCCAATCAATCCAACTTTGATAACCACGTTAATATAGAGGATCATACATTTTCAAAAGTGGGGCAATAAAATCTGCAAACACTAAAAAAACCACGGAGCCATACAAATGGATCAACGAGGAAAACATTGAATTATTGTTTTGACCAAGATTCCAATGTTTTGGTTGTTGTTTAATGCGATATTCACGAATGGAGATATACCGAATGATTGGCTGAAATCGGTATTCAATAAAATTGAAGAAAAACAATTCGCAAAACGATGGAGTGAGTAAAGACTAATAACCCTTATGAGCGTCCCCTTAATGGTCTTTTTCCAAATTATTTACGAAAAGATAAGATTCAAATGTAAAGCAGATTTGGATGAAATCCAATGTGGATTTAGCATTGCTTTGAGAACTAGAGATGCGCTGTTTGCTCTGAATATACTACTGCAAAAATGTGTGAGTAGCACAAGCACACTTTTGTGTGTTTCATTGATTATGAAAAAGCCTTCGACAGAGTTCAACACAAAAAACTTATAGACTGTTAGAATAATCGAAAAGTTATGCAGTAGGACTAAACGGAAAACTTAAAACCAAAAAAGAAGAAAGCTAAATTTTACGAGGTGTCAGACAGAGCAGCTGTCACCACTACTTGATTATTAAATAGATTTAGGCGAAATATTTAAGACTATTTATCTGAAGAACAAGAAATGAAAAATATATAAATACAGTACGGTATGCAATATCTTATAAACTATATAAATCCGGAAGGGTAAGAAATGGCATTCAATATAAATGTCAGCAAGACAAAATTTATGATTTTCAGTCGACAACCACACCCTGATGCTGCACTACAGATTGATGCGAAAAATATATAGGGTTACCCAGTTTAAGTACCTTGAATATCATCACCAAACATCTAAGTTCTGAAAAGGGTTAAATCTTATATATGATCAGTGTTGCTGTACGGTGCAGACATCTGGGTAATTAAAGCCGCTACAGTTACATTATATTTGATTATACAGATATATATTTAATTGTTAATGATTACAGAGCCGCAAGCTGAGAATACTCTGGATAGTTAGGCAGACCAACGAAATGGTACTTAATAAGACCGATGCAACACATGCTACTAAATACACTTAATTGCGGAAATATCTCATATCTTGGAATTGTTTTCAGAGGAGAGCATTACAGAATTCTACGACTGATCATAATGGGAAAGGTAGAAAGCTGTAAAGGAGTGGGAAGAAAACAAGCTTCCTGGCTAAGGAACATCCGTGAATTGACCTAGAATCAAGAAAGACATGCTCAAGTAAATGTCAACATTAGGGGGACTTGATATGGCACTTGAAAAAGAGGAAATTTTATAGGTTCCTTGAGAAGAATTATTTTATTTCCAGAGTATTATGACATAAAAAATATTATTTCTAGACGTAATAAAAGGATTTTTTTACTTTATGTGAAAATGAAAGGTGACCAAAATTTTTCTAACTGTCCGAAGTGTTTGGAAAATTATTTGATATTTAGGTTGGATATTAAGTATTTTAAGCTTTTCTCATGACCCTCTAATTATTTCTAAAAAATCTAATATTCCCAATAGACAATAGGTTTTCTGGAGTAAAGGGTCTTAAGTTGTCTCTACATTATTTATTGTGCCATTGTTTAAGCTAAACTAAAAAGTAATATTATTTGTTATATTAATACGCTTATAATAAAGACTGTTTAAAAAATCCGATTTTATTGATTGCTTACCTCGTGTCACATGTAATTCACATTTAATCCCCTCCGATTAAGAACCTCCTTAAAACTGATTTATTGTTAGTGCCACGAGACAAAACAAAACACATTTTATACGTTATTTGACCTTTTATCCTTATCTCGTAGGGATTTGATTTTTATTATTATGGATTTTAGATGATTTAAAATTGAGCTTAGATTCTAGATCCCTTTATGCAAATGAACCGGATACCGGAATTTGTATATTTGCCTTTCAATTTAAATTTTGTTTATAATTAATCAGAATTTAATTAGTGCATTACCTTTTAATTTTTGATAAATAAAATCAAAATTGGTGGATTTTGAAAAATAGAAGTTTTATATAATATATCATATAAGGTTCGGAAAATACAGTTTCCTTCAAGAGATATTAAAGATTATCACTTCTATAACTACAGTTTAGATGTAAGATATGTAATACGGTCAAAAGAAGGGGAAATGCCTAATAAAACTATTGATTATATTGGTTTACCTCAAACAGAACAACTATATTTGAGTTTAAGATCACGTTTAAAAAAAATTATTTCTTTTTACCTTTTTCTATTTTTTTTTAATCTGAATTGCCTTAAAATTATATTTGAGCTTAGAATTTATTTTTTTAAGGAAATGCACTCTTCATACGGCATTTCATTATTCATAATCCTGATACTTACATTAAAGGTGATGTTTATAAAACGAAAATTTAAAAATTTTTAGATTATATGACATAATATATATTATATAGGGATATTTACATACATGTATATACAGGGTGTTTGGCGGAGGGTTAGCCAAACTTGGTGGGCATATAGATAGGCTCAGATAGAAAATATTTTCTTAATAAACTTGTGTTCTAAAAGTCTCTTTGTTTGTCAATTGTCAATTTCCACCTCGTACACGAGTTCTTTCGCACGTCTCCATACGTAAAAATCGAGAGGGGTTAAATCAGGGGACCGTGGAGGCCATGCGATGGGACCTGCTCTTCCGATCCACGAATTGGGAAAAGTATTGTCCAGAAATTCTCTAACGGCGACTCAAGGCGTGTGCAAGACACCCGTCATTCTGGAAGACGATTCTTCATTAAATATGGGTATATCAGCCAATAATTGTGGAAGATCATTTTGTGAAAAATGTAAGTAATTGTCCCCGTTGAGCTTTCTCGGCAAGTAGTGTGGACCGATAAGGTGTCTCCCAATCACACCTGCCCAAATATTAACACTGAATCTTGTTTGGAAAGACTTAGCTCTGGTCAAATGCGGATTTACGTTTTTGTTTTCCCAATAATGTAAATTATGTTGGTTAAATCCCCGCATGTGTAAATGTTGATTCATCTGTTCTTAAGTTGCTTTTTAAAAAGTGTCCATTTTCAACGTCTGCTTAAAGCAAAAAGCGGCAAAATTGTACCCGTCGCTCATAGTCAGCTTGTAGAAGACCTAGAATAGAGTATCACGATGCCAGTAAAAATTGCGGAATTAAGTTGTTGATGTAGTATGAAATTGCCTTGCACTGGGGTGTAATGGAAAGGATGCCTTTCTTCTGCCTTGACAACTGACCATGCTTTCCATGTAGAAATGTTCAGATCTGTAGCTACTTTCCTTGTACTAGTGGTGGGATCCTCATCGAATGTGCGAATTACGTTTTCATCTACAGCAACATCAACCTGCCTGCTATTGATCCTGGGTTCTTGAAAATTTAGATTGCCTGTTTCCCTTAATCGACGAAAAATGTTAGCAAAAGTGTTGTGGTGGGGCACACGCCTATTGGGGTATTGCTCCTCATAAATTCTTTGTGCTTCTCGCGTATTACCATTGACTCTTCCATAAGCAAAGACAATATCGGCGTATTCTTCGGTAGTGTATGCAGCCATTGTGGCGATAAAGATACGAAAATAAGGAAAGTCACAAAAACAATATAAAAACTCAATTAACAGCAACAATAAAGACAGTATTAACAATAACAATAACAACTACAGAAACGATACAATACTAAATTAACGACTTGGGTACGTAAGAAAGCTAAAAAGTTACACTACGACAAATGACAAATGTGTAGCACATTTGTTGTTGTCACAACAACAATCCCATAGCATGTTCCACGATCTCCTCATTTGACCATTCAAAGAATCGATGCCGCTTTTCAAACTATCGGAAAAGAGATGCGGCTTCGTCTTACGACAGTGGAAATGCGACGGCGACGTAGGGCATGTATTAGAGCCAGGGGAGCGCAGTTTTAATAAAATTTGTAATTTTGAAATAAATACATAAAATTAAAAAATATTTAATTTAACTTTATTGTCCTTTAAAGTCATGAATTGTGGCAAATCTTGATAGATTTTAGTTTTTTTTTGTGTCAAGTTAAAGTTACCTTTCATAACTTTTTTTGCTACTTGTGTTAACTTTTTGAGCTCAAAACGAATTATTTCGGTATTATTTGTACTTGATATTGATTTTTTTTAGATTCAGAATACATTACAGACTAAATACAAATGTAAAAAATATGCTGAAAAAATTTAAAGATGTCAAAAGGCATAATTTTTTGAAAATTCTAAAAATAACACAAAATCAATGATATAAAAAACCCGAGACTTTTAGAACACAAGTTTATTAAGAAAATATCTTTTATCTGAGCCTATCTTTATGCCCACCAAGTTTGGCTAACCCTCCGCCAAACACCCTGTATATGTATATAAATAGCCAAGATACATCCCATGAATACAACCCCACCCAGGACGTCCAGGAGATGTCCTACCGTTAGTTTTATTTGGACCATCTCACGCAGGACATTTGCGATACCTCTCCAAGATAGTTGAAAAACTTGCAAAAATCAGAATTTTGTCTGTTTTGCAACATAATTGAATTTTATCTGCAAATCAGTTTGGATTTTAAACGGGAAAAGGGACTCATGACGCTGTATTCGGCTTTTTGGAGAGTGTCTATATGTCCTTAAATTCTGGAGAGTCCGCGGCGGCAGTGTTTTGCGATTTATCCAAGGCATTTGGTTGTGTATGGAATATACAGCATGGAATACTGCTGCCTAAGCTCAATATATAGAGGTGTGGCATTGCAATGGCTGGAATCTTATCTGTCTAATCGTACCCAAAGAGTTACAGTATCTGGATGTTTATCCGATTCCAGATCCCTTAAAACTGGAGTACCTCAGGGTTTAGTGTTAGGACCACTATTATTTTTGCTCTATGTAAATGATTTGGGTTCATTAAAACTGCAGGGCAAAGTGGTTCAGTTCGCTGATGATACCACCATTTTATGGAATCATAGAGATTCTGATGATGTTAGAGCCCAGGTTTTTAAGGATCTTAAGATTTTATCGGAGTGGTGTGCTGCAAACAGGCTTGTATTTAATGTGGGCAAAACCTTTATGATGGGATTTAAGTGTGACGTTCAGGGCCTTATGTTTAGTGAAAACTCCCCCTTGTAATACAAAGAAAGCTGTAAGTTCCTTGGTAGTACCATTGATGGTCGCCTTCGCTTCGAAGATCATGTCCTAAATCTTGCATCAAAATTATCCTTTGGATGCTATTTGCAGTAAGAATGGCGGGGCATGAGCTGAGAAGGGTAGTTGCACGTTCAGTGTACTTTTCTCTTATTGTCCCATCTTCGTTATGGCTTGCCTTTTTGGGGTTTAAGCAACAAGTGATTATTAAACATAATTTTTGTGATTCAAAAAAAGGCAGTTAGATACCTATTTTCTGCTGGGTTAAGAGATTCTTGTAAACTTCTCTATATATCTCAAAAAATCCTGACTCTTTTTTCTCTTTTTATCTTAGAAACAGCTACTCTTATTCATAAATGTCCTAAACCTCCTTCTAGCACTGGTCATATGACTCGCCAGGTTAACGATTTTCCCTTACCAATCCCTACATCCTCCCTCACCAAGAACTCATTATTATGATACGTTTTGACCTGTGCTCTGATTACATTTTAGTGTTTTAGTTTTGTTTCCTATTAAATATTTTAATTTACTTCCTTTAAATTCTGTTTTATTGACGGCTTACTTATTTTTTGATCAAATTTATCAAAAAGATGCTTTTTTGTTCAATGTGTTTTGTTATAATTAATTTTGGTAATGTGTGTAAATTTTATGGTAAAATGTTTTAGATGTTATGTTTGTTTGAAATTTGAAATTTAAAGTGAATTTGGAATTTTTTAGTTCTTTAGTTTTTAGGATGCTTGTACACAAGATTTTGTTTTGTTTTACGTAATATAGCACATTTTTCTTTCTTTGTTTCTTTCAATACGTGTTTACTAGGTTGCCTGGGGTATAGTTATCAGTCTATCCTTGTGGAATTCATGAAAAAAAGCGCTAAAATAATTCTCACGATAAAAGTTTCTCACGAATAAAGTGGATGGGGAGAAAAAACATTCAAAGCTCTTAGTAGGAATGTCTAGGCTATATCGGGAATATTTTAGGCAAATTCAGAGAACCTCACTGGTTTAAATGCTCTCTTGTTATAATAAATAGATAAATCTTAGGATCTAGGTCTAAGATTAAATAGTTTAAGTAAATTAGTATATCAAATCGTTTTGAAATGTTTATAGATATTTTAAAATTTTATTTTTTCCATTCGCGTTTGCTCAGTTGCAGTTTTACTTTAATATTCGGTAAATGTTTGTGGTATATATTGCTATTACTACAGCAACGCATGTTTATCGTTATTATTCTGGGCAATAATGCCCAATATAGAGTAATAGCCTGCTATATGTTCTTCCTAGCGTCCAGAACTATAGGCATATCCAGGTCTAATAGATGATTGATAAAAGTGAAAACTAGCTTTTACCCATTTTCTTTTTTTTTCCATTCTTTATTTTTCATGACATTTTGCCTAGAGAGAAAAAGAGATTTTTCAATTTGAGATTACGGCTAAAGTTTAATGAAACAGAACTTCATAGCAACGAAAGAAATACACAAAAGCCTACTAAAACGTAATAAATTTAGCTTTCTTCTTTATGTGCTCCCACAAACACTTTTGAAAACGCTTTTTAAAAATACACCTTCTCAAAACACCTTCGTTAGATGTAGCCACTTAACAGAGTTATGTGAACATATATTATTCTCCAACTCTAATATATTATTAATTTTAATAAAATTAAATAAACGTTAAATGACAAGTGAAACAAATCTATATACACGCAATTACCCTTTTATTGCGTTGAAAAAGTTTCCAGTAGATCTTTTAAATTCCCCAAAAACTTATAAGCCGCGAATTAATCCCTATGATCATTGTAAATCATTATCACGTTCCATTTGAATAAATAATAATAACAGGGGGAGGATTAAATCATTAAAATTGTCGCGATCCGCTTCAAAATCGACACTACTTATTCAAACCTATTCACATACGCTTTTTTGTTTTACAATCGTGAGAAAAGCTTATTTGAACAGGATACAAAAAAAGTAATTGTTATTAAAAATCATGACATTTTTCTTTATAACTAAAGATGCATTATTCAAAAAAAAAGTTTTATTAGTTTCCATAATAATATGCTTTTTCGTGACTATTTTTGCTATCGGGGCTGTCACATTATGTAAGTAACTATTTTAATCGGTGAATAAAATTTTTATGCTTTAAGTTTTTTAGTTATAGTTTTAACATTGTCTAAAGAGATACACCATAGTAGTCACCATTGGAACTATCACGAACAAGGTAAGCCTCAAAATTTCCTAGTAATAATATCACAAAAAATTTTCTATTTATTATATTTGAGCTATCCTTCTAGGCATTTGAGCTCATTTTCAATAGATATTACCGATTTCATCTGATTTTTTTAATGTGTTAAACCGGATTCATAAAATAAATAGAAAATATTTCCATTTTAGATTCAAATTTAAATTGAAAGTAAAATTGCTATTTAGAAAAATACAACTGTTTGGAGCATTTTAAATACGTAATTTTAACAACGAATATTTTAAATAAGAAATAAAAAGAATTTCGGAAATCTTCAATTTAGCAATCAGCTTCATCTTTTTAAACTATCATCGCCACCTCCGAGACCCAGTTTTAATATTCATTACCCCCCCATTATTCTGGATACCAATTGACTCTATGGAGGTATATAAAATTCTTAGAAGCCCGCCAAACAATTTTTAAGCCACATTAGATGCCATTCCTATAATAATTATTCATATATAGCTTGTTTTATTTACTATAGGTAAATTCCCAACTCAGCTTAAAACTGAAAATTAATCCCGATTTATAAAAAAGCTGATGACACTAATCCAAGAAACTAGCGACTCATCTCACTATAGTCTTCAGTCGCGAAAGTCTTTGAGAGATCTATATGCAACCATATTATAAACTTTTTAATCATCATAACATACTAGTTAGTGAACAAGTTGATGTTAGAGCAAATCTGTCAATGTTAAAACTGTGCAATATTAAAAACACTTTCTTTTAAAATATATAACCTAGATAGAAACAATGTAGTTCTATGAATTTTATTTGATCTGTCCAAGGCTTTCGACACTATCGACCACAGCATTTAATATAAGAAGTTATGAACCGTATGGCCCGAGGGACACCTGTTTATCTCCTAAAGTCCTACTTCCAGGATAGATCTCAAGCAATTTGTTTACGTATGAATGAGGTTGAAAATTTTTCTGGTGTAGTGCAGCTAGAGCAAGATGTGCCTCAAGAGTCCATACTTGGGCCGATTCTGTTTTTGTTATATGTAAATGACGTTCTCGGGCGGGTGAATTCGGATGAGCACTTGCGCCTTATTACGTATATTAAGACCCATAATAACACTGAATAGCATTGAAATCTTCTACTTTGCTCATATTCAATCAACTATGTAGTACGGTATAATTTTCTGGGGCTTTTCTAGAGAAGCTATTAATAGTTATAAATGCCATAAAAGAATCATCGTATGCAGCGTTTGGGCTCTTATAGGAGTCCCTTTCGGTCACTTAGAATTCCGATACTCCTTGACTCTACTGTCAGAGTCTCCTATATTCAAGAAATTTTGACCGATATTTTGATGGCTTGGCCATAGTAACCAGCAGACTCAAAATTCCACTATATCATTCTGCCTTTTATGAAAGAAGTGCATATTTCCGAGCAGTAAGGGCGTATCGAATTCTACCACAAAATATACAATGTATTTAAAATTATCAGTCCTTTTAAAGAAACAGTGATTTGTTTGTTACTAGACAGGCTTTACTACGTCTTTATTTTTAGCAATTATCATAGTGGGTCCTTTTGATTTATTGTCTACTTTTCTTCATATTATGTTTAATTGGTATTTTGTAATTTAAATGTTAATAGGTTTTATTTCAGAATGCTTGTTACAATTCCAGTTAAAATTTCTTAGAGTGCGGTGTATTTTTTCTCTTTGTGAGGTTGCTTTAACATTGTACAAGGTCCGGCAGTCAAACTTGACAATTTTTGAAATGGGATGAATAAAAAAGTTTTTGAGATATTTCAATTATTATTTTTTTATTGTAAAGAGGAGAATTGGAAATTTAACATTTTTAATAAAAAAGCACAAAAATAACTTATGTAGTAAAAATTATGTCACTTAAATGATGACCACTGTACGAGTCTCCTGGAAAAGTTAGTCATGACTCTCTCCAATGTTTGGCGCGGGATCTCACGAATTTCTCGCTGAATGTTCTTCTTCAGTGGGTTCAAATTATTTGGTCTGTCAACATAAACTCTTCCCTTGAGGTACCCCCATAGACAAAAATCACAAGGGAACAAGTCGGGGGAATGTGCCGGCCATTCGATTTCACCCCTGAGCGAGATCAGCTTACCGGGAAAAAATCCTCTAAGTTGAGCCATGGGCGCCCGAGAGGTATGGGCAGTTGCTCCGTCCTGCTGAAATCAGACCCTCCTGAGAGGGATACGAACGTAACTCTGGAATGAAAAAGTCACGGATTATAGCAACATAACGCGCTGAGTTCACTGTCACTGTTTGGCCATTCTCCTTGAAAAAATAAGGCCCTAACACTGTTGACCTACACACTGCAGCCCAGACAGTTACTCTTTCACAGTGAAGAGGCTGCTGGTGAAGTTCCTGTGGGTTTCTTGGAGCCAAATATTGAAAATTTTGTTTGTTGACACATTTGTTAAGATGTGTCACCACTACCTATCCTCACTCAAAAACCGTCAGGTTTGACTGCCGGACCCTGTATATGATTTGGCTGGAAATAAAAGGATACTATTGTAAAATATCAGTTATTTTTTGAGACTGAACTTGATGTAAAAATTAGTATACTAGTACTTAAAGTGAGTATTTTGATATAAAGGAATTGAACTTTGTAGGAGAGAGATAGCAGTGTTGTTTGCAAAAAAGATATAGATCAGTAAGGATAAAAAAGCGCCGCTAGGGGCATCTTTGATGCTAAGGGAGTCAAAATTGAATGATTGGAATGTTCATTGCAAGCAGTCTTTTGAGATACCCAATCATCTAACGGATGTCACTGCTATAAGCGCCCTATGCCAGTATCACTTTGCCAACATAGGTAATATGGCTATTATTCTTGACACTGCTCTTATAAATTAATACCCTTCTAGCACTCTATTAGCCGCTAATAAAACTTCAACTTCACTTTATAGTAATAACTGAATATGATATAAATAATTTTCTAGTACGAAATCAAAATGCAAAGGTATTGACGAAATAAGGAATGACATATTGTTATTAATCATCAACTATGTTGCACCCGTATTGCCTAAGATTTTTGATCTTTGTTCGGAATCAGGGTAATATTCAGCCAGATAGAAACCTCATTTGATGAGTTTAGAGCATTTTACAAATTCCTTGAAAACAAGTTATTGGTATTGGGCATGATCAATGACTTTGTTGCACCTAGACACATATTGACCATGGATGCCTCACTTATCTCCTATCTTATATTGTTAGATTACAGCGACGTACTTGATCTTATTGATCATGAGATCCTATTAGATAAGCTGCTTTATTTTGGGTTCTCTACTCGGGTCTATAGGTAGGTTTTCGATATATCTCAGGTTTAAAAAGCAGGTTGTAGAGGTGGATGAATTGTCATCAGATTGTCAATTGCTTCCTCATTAAGTTCCATAGAGGTCCATTCTTGGTCCATTTCTTTTTATTATTTCCACTTTAGATCCACCATCACAGATTCTGTTTGCATTTCCCATGTAACAATTTCCAGTTACCTAAATTGAGATTACCTCTTATTTTCACTAGTTGCACGGTTGTTTTCAGTGCAAAATTTAGTTGATTTTGCAACGACCTTTATTTTCGACCAAACTTCGACGTACTGCACCTGTATCGCAACTGTTTAAAACTCTGCTGTTTTTACAGCGTATTTTTTACTATAGATGGTAGCAGTAGTAATTTACATTTAAAACAACGACGTGCAGACGTGTACAATTTTTCGAATCAAAAACTCAGTAAGAACAATGTTTCGTCTGTGTTGAGCATTTTTCGCTGTAGAGGGAGCTTTTTGACATATTAAGATTTTTAGGAAGAAGATGAAGAACAAAGGTAGAGGGAATAAGAGGAAGAAAAAATATTCAATTCGACACAACTTAATCTATATTTTTATTTTTATAATTCATTTTTGGCTTGGAATTATTGGGATTTATTATTTTCGTCTTGCTTTAAAGAATGAAGAGATATAAAGACTTAATACTAAAATATACTGCAACTTACAACACACGCAAAAAAAAATTGCAATGGAAGCCAAAATGCCCACTATGATTTTGTATAGTAGCAGCAGCAGCAATGAGAACTCAGAATGTAATGTTAACATTACATTCTGAGTTTATATTTTTCGAAGAGCTTAGGAATTTTTTGTAAAAGTTCTCGTTTATTAAAGTTTGAAAAAAAAACGTGCTGCATACTTAAAATTTTAGGTTAGGTCCATCCGTTCTTCCTCTTGCTTCAGGTTAACCAGGGACAACGACAGCGGGTTTCTTATGTAACAATAAAAAAAATTACTTATTGTTTTTGTTTTCGAAATCCGCTATAAATTCAGGACGCGCGTGTTATTTAGGGCTAAAATAACATCTTTTTTCAGTAAACTATTTTCCGTTTATAAATTAAGTGCTTGTAAATCTTTCAAAACGGGTATTTTACCCGTATAATTTACTATATTAAACTACATACAAAACTAATATTAATAAAGACTGTTTAAAAGATGGATTAAAAAGGTTGTATTTTTGGAGTAGCTGCCTACTGGAGTTATCTATTAGTTTATTGAAAAAAAGTAATTAATTCTTCTGTAGTTATGGCGTCCATCCGTCCAAAAATCAGTAACTCTAAAAACGTTGCAAAAGCGTTTAGAAAGTTATAGGGTAGTCACTGCGTAACGTTGAGACAACCAAAAAAATCTCGTTTAAATTGGTGTAAAACGGGGTTATCTCTACGGTTAAGGCAACGTAACAATGCAACGTTGCATTGCAATTTGCAACGTTGTCGCGTGGAAAAATTGCTAATTGGGTTAGGTTCGAGGAGCCTAAATGCAAAAAGTGCCTAAAGCGGGGGGGGCCTGGGACCTAGGAGCTATTTTGGATTAGTCAAGTAATTAGTTATGCTTAATTTAAGAAAGAGAGTTTACTAGATGATTGGAGCTTAGTCCAATAAAGTCAATTTTAATCTCTTTAATTTTTCCTGCCTTCATAAAAATGGAGATGTTCCATCAGTGGAATAAGCTAGAAATTTGGCGCTTACTTTTGATATTTGTCTAAATTTCGAACCGCATATAACATTATATAACTTGGCCTCTGTATATCTTAAACTAAAATACCTATCCCCGTTACATACTATTTACTAATATTATACTAATACTATTATTATGTTAGGTTGACCACTGTAATGTTTTATACTACAACTTCCTGCAAGCAGAACTTAAGAGAAAAATTAAATTGTTCCAAAATTCTTGCATTTGCTTTGTATACGAAGGAAGAAAGTTTGAACATCACTCCTACATATGTAAGACATAAAATCCTAAAATATAAAGTACCCTGAGTGTTAAATTTAAAGGCTGTTTCTCGTATACATGAAGCAGTTTATTGATTATTGACCATAATCGGTCTCCGTTTGAAAACCTTTACTCCGAGATATTCTCAATACAGTTTTATTTTTGGGTTTTTCTACTGATTGTTTTAGTGCAATTTCGAACCCACTGTACATATATGTTTTGTTGTTTCTAAGGTAACATGGAAAAACACTTTATGAATGTTCACCTTTTATGGTTTGTACTTTATTATATTGTGCATTATAAATAACGATGACGTTATTATTATTATTATTATTATTATTATTATTATTATTATTATTATTATTATTATTATAAAAGAAACCGCAAAATAGATTATCTGTGAAGGTATACTTTAGATATAGTATAAATATATTATTATGAAAATGTAAATACGTTAATTATTCTGCTAGTTTTTGTACAATTTTATTAGTATTGTGTAGTTAAAGTTGATTCGTAGGGTTTCTTTAGGGTTCTACTTACGTTTGGTTTATTATTTTCATCTATAGTGTTTAGTTTTTAGGTAGTTCATCTTGTTTGAGAGCCCCATTTTGGCCCCAATTTAGGTTATTTAGGTTATTTTATTGTAAATCCCTGTAGTTCTAATTTTCTAGAATTTGTATACTTGCTTGCTTTGACTGTCAGTATTCTCCTAAAATTATTGGTCTCTTTGGGCAAAAACAATGAAGATAATTCTAAATATTTCGAAACTGTTCCATCGGGTTTTAAAAAGGACGCGCTTCGTGACAAATCATTCAGTTTTAATTGTTTAGTCAGTTTTTACCTTGGAAACAATTAAACGACAGTCAAAGCGAGTTAGGTTAGTGTTTTTGACGTTGACAATAAAAGTGTGTTCCCGAATTTCGTTACAATATAGATGAAATGAATATAGTTGCCATCAACGATAATTTCTTTTGTTTGATCTAAGCGGAATAGTTCGGACTTTAAGAATATTTAAGCGCTCTATTTTTAAAGTCCAATGCCCAGATTTCCCATAAAAGGTTAAATAGTATCCAACATTTCCGAGGAGGTATCAGTATTCTGTTCCATTAACATTCTCCCCCAAACGTTTATTTTTTGAAGTATTTTGTATGTTCTTCTATGTAATAAGGATTCTTGTTACTTCAAACTATGGTGTATATGACTATTCTTTTTAATAGATATTTTGAAGCTAATTTGAACTCAGATGTGGCATGCTCAAGTTCTTTCAGTAATTATAATTTGATATTTTATAAAAATGATTAGCTTGTACCATTTCTGGCACTTGTTAATGTATTTACCATAGTAACACCTTTGTTTCAAAAGAAGCAATTGCAAGATTTTGGGTTATTGTTACCTATTTGAAGATACCGTCGATTACGTTTTTCTTTCCATTATTATACTCACTTTAGAAAATCTACTTTTATTTTTGAATTAAATGAAATTGTAGCAGTGGATAAAAAAGAGGACTCGAGGACTGTTGTACACACAATTGTACACTTAGAGAATCAAATGAGTCACTTCGTTCTGATACATTTTATCGTAGATTTTCTATGGGTTGGCTCTGACTGTCTCTTGAGACATTCTGAGAAGGTTCCTATACTCCATGAATTATTAGGGAAAGATCCATTACCATCCATAGAGTTTTTCCCTCTTAATAGAAAATTAATGTGGAGTTTCATCTATTTCAGTCAATTGAAACAGATTGGCTTGGTATAGAAATTCAGATTTCTCGAAAAATTAAAGGGTATAACTTGCTAAGTTTTAAAAATTAAAATTATTTCAAAAATTTTGAAATATTTGGATTCTAATGCACTAAATAGGAAAACCAGTAATTTTTATATCTCTGCTTTATGCCTTTTGATCATTTTGTTTTTTTTTTTAGATTTATGGCCTGGAGTTTGTCACTTAGGCACTCTACAGTCTCCAATAGCATTATCAGATGATGATGCCATTGCATCTGAAAAGATTAACAAGATAAGATTCGAGAATATTGGTTTCTTCGAGCAATTTGACGTAAGAAATGATGGACATTCAGGTAAAAAAACTTCCTATCCTATTTATATATTTTAATAATGAAAAACATTGTAGTTTGCTAAATGTTAATTTAACCTACTGGACATACGTAGAAAATACTATATTTGTTCTTCACCTGAAGAAATTAAAAAAAAGCAATATAAACTTACATAATATGATTTTTAAAAATGATAAGGCTATTGGTTTATTTATTTTAATCTACTCTCCGCCTACAGGATTTGTTATTATGCCAAACAACAAATTTTTGCTATTATTTTATAAGGAAAAATGTTATTAAAAAATGAACACATCCTTAACACAATAATCTTAATGATGTTTTTCATTTTCAGTAACAATCAGATTAGACAATTGTAACCGTACAAAACCGGTTATCTCAGGTGGCGGTTTGGCTGGCAATTACACATTTGATAACATGCATTTTCACTGGCCCTCCGAACATATTATAAACGGTCAACAGTAAGCATAAAAAAAAACAAAAAATATTGCAGTTTACTTTACTTAACGGTGTTTTTAGTTATGCACTGGAAGCCCATTTGGTATTCTATTCGAATAATTACGAGAGCTTATCTAAGGCTTTGGAGGAACCGAACGGAATCGCTGTCGTCGCCATACTGTTTGCAGTAAGTTTTTTATTTAGAGTATTAAATATAGTAGAATTTAAGCAGATTTTAGCTTTTTTTCTTTCTTCTACATTTCTATTTTTTTAAATATTTCTCTTTAATATCTTCAATAAGTAGTAATGAAACAAACTCTATCACAGGTCTTAAATTTATTAAAATAAGTCAAAGAATTACACGTGTTTCGCCCATACTAGGTATGATCAGATCCACCTATGCATTAACTAATAAAAAGAAAGAAAAAAGAAACAGAGAACAACACTTACTACATGATACAAGTCAAGGGTAGAAATTAAATTAAAATTGGCGAAATTAGACGGAAATATGTAGTAACTAGTTATTTTTAATATGTAGTAACTCGTTTTCGTCCGATTTTGCCAATTTTAACTCAACTGGCAATTTCTACCCTTGACTTGTATCATGTAGTGTTGTTCTCTGCTTCTTTTTTCTTACTTTTTATTAATAAATGCACAAGTGTATCTGAGGATGCCTAGTATGGGCGAAACACGTGTAATCCTTAATTGTGTATATACTTACCTTCATTTTACTGTAGGCCATTGTCAAAAGCCTACAAAAATTTCAAGCATAAATACAAGCCCGAAATTTAGGGAAATCATCAGTAGATAACCACTTCGACCTAGTGGCAGTAAACTGCTGGGGCTATGGATGAATTGCTCCTGTGAAGAGGTGTTTAAAGTTAAGCCAGCAGTTGGAATATATAGAACAGCTGTCAAATCGATTTGACAGGAAGTCAAAAATTTCGAACAATCGGTGAGGACAACCCGATGTCGGATCATATGATTTCTAAAGGATTAAAATCTCGAATGGATTTTTATTCTTCCTTTAAAGTTAAGCACCCAATTCAAAAAAGTAGTCCATTTTTCACCAGACCATTGACTTTGTGTCTTTCCAATCTCTGAATTTTTAAGTACCCAAGTAGAGAAAAATGGAACGACAGCAACCGTAGAATCAGATTGGCATCTGATCTATCGGGATCAGATGCCGATTAAGGTGCGTGACCTGAATTTTTTGGATAAAAACCAAGACAGTCTCGTAGGAAATCTTGTATCGGTCTTCTAGACCGAAATCTTAAAGCAGATCCTAATAAATTCTGACAGTCAAGCAGCCCTAAACGTACTTATTACTATGTACAGGTAATATCAAAGCTGATATGGAACTGCTTACTGGAACTAAAAAGAAATTAAAAATATAGCAGTATCCATATAAGTTGTACCAATATAAGACTTATATGGATATTGCTATATGCTGGTGTACCAGGGAACCCCAGAAAGAAAAAAACCTATAGAGCCCATGATTACAAACCAAAGCATTGCAACTCATATACAATAAGACAAACTAAGCAATATACTGCTGAATAGGCATCCCAAAGCTCGTCCCGTTTATATCTCATACGAAAATTATATAATAAATTATATAATTTCGTAAGAGTTGATAACGTGGTTGTAGTGAATGTCTCACTTGTGAAAGAGTGACGCAGGTCTGTGTTCAATCACAGTTTTTTTTTATATTTAGAGCAAATATATTATGAGTAATAGAGGAGCGGGATCAACTGACGAAGCTTAAGTGAAGACGACAAAACTTAAGTGAAAGCAATAGATCGTCGTCGAATTGGTAAATTTAAAATGTACTCATAGAGGTTGAATTTCTATATGAAATATACCCAACGAGCATTAGGAAGCGCCTAATAACGCTTCACAGACAGCGCATCATGAACAGATGCATTATCCTGCTGCCAGATTAAAGACTTGTTTTTCTCCGAACGTTTTTTACAAGCTAGCTGTCGCAGTGTTGCCAAAATTATCCAAACTCTGAAAGCCATTCAATAATTACAATGACGTGTAGAGAGTAATGAGATGTATGCTTTTTTCATTTTTAAGGATAGTTTTCCGGTGCATGGATGGTCGCTGCCGATTATCTGACAGGAGTTTCAACATCGAGGAGCTTTTGATCTGAGGTCAAATTTTTCGGCGCCAACTTTGCACAGATTTTCTTCATATTCAAATCGTAATGAAAAATTTTTCTGACAGTTTCTCTAACGATATTCACAGTCTCTGCAATAATTTGCAATTAAGTCGAGTAAATTGAATGCTCGTACGACAATTGCCGCATACAATTTATGTTAACAATTAATTTTGATCACTATTTGCCCAGTTGAATCAGAAACACGTCAACCTAGACGTTATTCGTTTACGGAGCTCTCTACCTTTTATACCATTCGCACCAGATAGAGAATTCTCACCACAGGATTCTGTTAACAACTTCTAGCACTGATCTTTTTTTACATTTAACAAAAAAATTTACATTGATCTGTTGCTCATGTTTTTCGTCACTTATTGATATCAGCATAAAAAAAAAAATACGTTCGGTTCGACCTATTAAAGAAAAAATACTACAGCATTTGTATTTTGAAATATAAATGCATGAAAAATAACTTTCGAACTCAACAAACAAGAACCTTCAATGGTAATTCTATATTTACATATGACACTTTTTAGGTGTGTAATGAAACTTTAAATGATAACTTCCGAGCAATAGACGACTCGGTGCGAGAAGTTTCAAGGAAACCATTAGAATCAAGCACGAATAACGCTGGAATGATATTCGAAGACTTTCTGCCGAAAAACAATTCGTTTTATAAATATTCTGGCTCGTTAACTACTCCGAACTGCACTGAAAATGTTGGCTGGTTTGTTTTTAAAGACGTATCAAAAATTTCGATTAATGACGTGAGTATAAAATATTACTAGAAGTTACTGCTTCTATGTAAATAACTGATTTTTTGTTTTAGTTGATTGAATTGACGGACATTTATACTGAAGAAGGTGAACTTCTGGAGTATAATAATAGGTTATTGCAAAATGTGAATAATAGAACAATTATTATTTTATAAATGTATGTACAGTATTGACAACGTATTTAGGTTTCTCTAAGAGAAAGTTATGTTTATGCTGATATTTGGCAACAATGTGATAATAAATTATAGTTATTTTATGCGGTTTAATTTTAATCGTTTTTATAATAAATATTTAAAAGATTTTGTCCAAAGATGTTTATATATAGTTGTAAAAAAATAATTGAGAGTACATGGGAACATAATATGGCGAATAACCTTTTGTTTAACAACAAGACTTAAATGATTGCCTTAGTTACCTTCTGACAAAGCCAAATATGAGCAGACTCTTTAGTTCAATTTCTTTATAAATCGGACATAATTATAGAGTTCTTTATCCACCATTATACTTTCCTATGCAATATCTTATGGATACTTGACAGCATGGCTTCAAGCAGGGTGGATTGACTACTTCTAATCTTAATAAGCTCACGGAATTAGTTTCAGAATATATGAATAATAATTCTTAAGTTAATACAGATTTTTCAAAAGCTTTCGATGGCCTTGACTATAGTATTGTTTAAATCTTTTCTTAATTTCATTCTGCTCTTAATTTGTACACAGTGAAATAAGAGCTCCTTCAGGTGTAATGCATATATTAGTACTTCTGCTCTTCAAGATATTTATAAAGGATGCGATTTCTAAGGATCTAGAAGTAAACAGCTTATTACACTGCAATGATAAAACATTATACTGTAGAATTGATCTTGAAAATATACAGCGTAAATTTGTTACATTTTTTTGTTTTAAATGTTTAAATTTGTTTAAATTTCTACTAAGAAACCTTCTCACATCGTTGTTTACTTGAAAGATTTTCAGTAAGATCTTTATAAGAAAGAAGGGATTCAGCAGATCTACAATTTTTACAGTACGACTCTATACAGAATCACAGTAAGTTAGTTTAGATATTTTTGTTTTCTTTGTTGTTGTTATATGTTATATAGAAATGATCCAAAACAGATATCCTAAGAAATTGTCAATGCTTCTTCTGACTTCTTTAAATGTTCACAAAGAATTAACACAAATACAAATATACGCTAGTCTTAATAAAGTAGTATCGTCTATTCTCTGTGATTATTCTAAATACTTTTTCCAGCGTTTATTTGGAAAAATGCTTAAGTTTCTCCAGTTCATTGTTCATTAGAAAACTTTGACAAGAATTATGTGTCTAGAATATTCTGCTATCAGCTGAAATCAAATATCTCACAAACATTCTTCTTTAAACGACTGAACGATTCATCTCACATGCTTTTTACGAGAAATATATGAGACCTTGGATAAGGAAAGCAGTCAGATGTTTTGTGCTCATGACCTTTTTAAATTTTTCATTTTATATCTACAAGGTAATTCACAGTTTCTTGAAATTAATGGCTTTAGATCAAATTATGATAAATTACGTCTAATGGCACACTCTGAACCAGTTACTTTACCTCACTAAAATTTTATATTTTCGTTAGCGGTATTACTATACCCAGTGTCATATTAAGTTGAGGTGCAATCTATGGATAGCATCTAACACATAACACAAATATATAGAGATGTGGTGGTTGCATACAAACTGATCGAAATTCTTCTGAGAAATCGGCTAGCGTCCTCTCGCTTGGCAACGGAAACTATTGTAACTAACTTGACAGTTTGACGTAACTAATTGGACCAATCAAAATGGTAGAAAGGCGTGGCCAAATTAAGGAGGGAAAATTCAAATTTCATTTAATAAGAAATATCTTGTTATTATTTAATCGCAATATCCATAGCAAACACCTCATCATAAAGGCTACTTTTTGATTAGGTGTTAGCATCAGATATTGATGAGGATAAAATAGAACTCTTTAGCTTTATTTCACATACATATCTAAATGAGTTAATGTACTCCAATAATCAGTTAACATTAGTGTACAACATATCACCAATTTCAAAATGAAAATTAAACAATGTTTTTCTTTAATACATTTATTATTTTAACATTTTATAAAGTATATAGTTCACCTAGCAGACAATTAAGATATTTTTTTCGGATAATACTTAGATGATAAGACTAATGACATAAGTAAAACCATCTATGTACTAAACCTACACAAGTTAAATAGAATATATATACTAAACTCTTAAATTCCTAACTCAGCCTGACATGAGACACTCCACTAAACCTCAGATCCGTTATGCATAATAGACAATCCAATTTACTGCTATAAATTTTAAAATAATAATTAGTTGTCTATTACAGCTTTGTGTATGTAAGCTTTGGGTTGATACTATCGAGTCTATTAATAAGTTACTATTAGCCGTTAAGGTAGATATATAAATTAAACCACCAAACTGGTAATGTTTGCTAACTGGAGTGGTTTCTCTAATGACTTGTTTATTGAATGTTTTCGAAAAACTTACACAGTTTACAAGTTAACAAGTTTCTTGAAACTTCTAATTAAGAAGTTTGTTAAAACTTTTAAAAAAGGACTTTAAGGAGAAATTGCATAGAAAGAATTAGTAAATTATTAAATAAGCGATATTTATACTACTACAACTTTTACCAAAAATCTGAGGATGCTTAGTTTGCAGGCGGCTTTATGTCTGAGTCCTTCTAAGGCCTAAGCTTAATAGTATTACTGGCTACCTCACACAGGAAATAACAGTCAATCATCGTCATTTATTTTGCAATAAACCAATCCTAACCAAAAAAAAGATATAAGCAATAAGAATAGTCCTATGGATACGTTAGGCTCTGATGATATTTAACTGGATAATTAACCCAGAGATCATTATCAAAAGTCAAGCTTAGTAAATAAAATAATAAAAGAAAATGACAGAACAAGAAATCAACAGAATACCCTAAAAGTATCCTCTTCCAACATTAAAGAATTGAAATGATAATAGTGTAATGAATTCTTTATGTTCAACCAAACTAAGAATTAACTCAATATTCATAGAAGGGAATCTTTTAAATTATGTGTTATCTGTATACTTTATTCATCCAGAATAATTTGTTAAATTAGATTCATAGATATCTATTTATGATTCTATAAATAACTTTCACATTTTTTTTATGGTAAACACAAGCACAAGAGGAAAGTCCTATGTCACTCTTGGAGTGGTGCTTGCGCGAAGATATTTGTGGGCATTTATCTTGAATCGCTGTAGGTTGTATGCGTCGGGAAATATGTGAGATGGAAGCCCGTTCCACAAAGATGTTCTCCAGATGAATGAGTCCCGATACAGCGACGTCCTTGGGGTAGGCAGGTGGACTCGATGTTGATGAGCCGCAACTGCTAGACGCGTCCTTCATGCCGAAACAGCCCTGAGTGGAATCAGGCCTGCCAGCTCAGAGGAGCACTTACCGTGATAATAACGGTAGAATAAACAGACTCTTTGTCAGTTCTGGTTTGTCGATTTGTAGACGAATAGCTCTCTTCTGTATAGAATCTAGCAGGTTTAAACTATGCTTGGGTGCAGAGTTCCAGACATGCGAGCAATACTCGAGGGAAGGGCGTATTTGAGCCTTATAAAGAGTCAGCAGCTGTACCTACTGCTCCTACGACGAGCAGTAATTTTCTTTTATTTGCGACCGACCTAAAAATATTTATTTTTGTATTAATGAAGTATTTATGAACATTATGTGTTATACAAGTCACAATAAAATGAAACCTAATAAGCAGAGATACGTAAAATCTGAAAAAGCTTCTTAAAATACTTAGATAATAGAAAGATAATATTTAAAATTAAATCTTACATATTTTTCTAAAATTTTCTTTCGACATACATTAATAATCACTAGTTTATATCTCAATCAGCAAGTACATTTATACAACAAAAGAAAATCAATCAGGTACTCCTGTTGGCAGTAGGCGACCTTCTCCGGAAGTAAAGTTTTGATGGTTTTAATAAATAGGTTCTGGGAGAACATTATCAAATTAAACACAATGATAATGCGTACCACTCCTCGTTCGTCATAGCTTATGGGAATCTTATATCCCAATATTGTCAGGTATGATGATCATGGAGATACATGGAAATGTTAATAAATTTGATTTCATGTATACTTCAAGTAGCTAATAAAATATAGAATATGTCATATTTGATCAGAAATATCCTTGTAGATAGTAACACAAATATAGTGAGATTTGTTATAAGGCAAATAATTTAAGATAGTTTCCCTCTTAACTGCTCAACATGAGTTTCCCTTGTAACGCCGGGATCCAAATAGACCGAAAGAAATTTCACTTGTGAGTCTCATCACGTCTGAGAGTAAAGCTCATGTTTTCAGTCTTGGAAATGTTAAGGCTAAGTTTGAAAAGGTATAATATTAATTTTATTATCTTTATATAGTACCAGATTTGGATTCATTTTAAAATTGAGCAAGTCATTAATATATAATAAAAAAGGGTCCTAAGACCGATCCTTGAGGGACACCATGCTTCATATTTTCAGTATCTGAACAATTGCGCTTAAAGCAGCATGTTGACTTTTCTTTGATAAATAGATTCCATCAAGGTTGGCACTTTTAGGGTCAAAATTGTACAAACCTAGCTTCTCGATTAAATGTCATGTAACATACAATCAAACGCATTCATGAGATCATGGAAGGTTTTTTTTACAGAATGGTACTCCTAGTAGCTTCAGGGCTACGAAAATGTTTGTGGGTATTTTTCTTAAAGTTCTGCGAGTTGTAATGCTCGGGAAATAATATACTTTAGAAGTGCACTCTTCCATAAAAAGGAGTTTCGATATAAAGACATTCTAAGCATCTGTACGTGTATGTAGATGGACTCGATATTCATGAGTCGCATCTGCCTGTAAAATAGTTCTAGGTGGAATAATATGGGCTAGTTCTGTATAGCCCTCTTCTAGATGGAATCAAGTAGCTTCAAACTTAGTTTCGGTGCAGAGCTCCAACAGAGCGCCGAATATATGAAGGCAATACTCAAGAGATAGACGAATCTGAGCCTTGTTAGTCGCTGTTGCAGTATATACAGCCGTTTCTTTTTAAAGAGATCCCCAGGTTTTGAGATAGGGTGCAAGTCCAGTAAGGATTCGGGATTAGATACTTTGGTTATGGGGCACTTAACTGACTCACGCCATGGCTGTGGAAAGTAGCCTGATTCTAAACAACAACTTATGATATTAATTTGTTATATGGTCAATAATCTGTAGCAGACAAAGTTGTAGCATTTGAATAATTTCATAGACGGTATCCTGATTAACCAGGACAAAACTAAATATTTGATCAGCGAATTTGTTCTTTGAAATGTAATTAATTCTATTTTGAAAGTTGTTGAAATTATTAAAAATATTGATAAAGTAATTATTTATTGCATTGCTATCACATAAGGTGAAAGGAAGACATGGTTGGGGAAAAGCTCCTCAATTTCTTTAGATGTCTTAATATTTGAATTACGCAGGCCTTGCTAGAATTTTTTAGAGGATTTATTTTTATCTAAATGTTCCAGATTGGCAACCCTTTCAATGATTCCAGCTTTCAACTGTTTTCTTGCTATTCTTCTATTTGGATCTTTATCGCGCTTTTTGAAAATCAATTTTAAATTTTCCGTTAGTCACAGAGCCGTCGTTTTACTTACTCTGATACTTTTATAGGGCGCATGTATATTAAACAATAAATTAATATGATCTCGAAGGAAACGAACGAAATATAGCGTTTCAGTGTATATTGGAAAAATTATTTTGATAATTTTCAAGATTAAAATTTTGAAAATCACGAATGTTAATAACTTTTTGTCTAGGTTTCTCAATTTTTATATTTAAAACACAAAATGGGATTTTATCATGATCAGTAATATCTGAACTTACTACCTATCCCGCAGTGAAGAATCATTTCTTTATTATGAATAAAAATTGGATCCAAACGGGTAGATGACCTATTAGAGATTCAAGTAAGTTCGTTAATCAACTGACAATAGCCGTAAGCATATATAGTGTTGAATAGTGAATTTGGTTTAAGGAGGTCCACGTTTAAATCACCTGTAATTACAGAATAATCAGAACTTACCAAAACGTGAAGAACAACTTCGTCCAGAACGCTCAAGATCTCTGAAACTTATGTATTTGGAGGAAGGTATATTACAATTAAGACCATTTTATCACCGTAATATCAAACATAATATCAACCGTAATATCAAAATTTACAAACAAAAGCAAAAATTCAAAATTTGCATTTATTTACATTATTTTTCACATATTAGGTTTGCTCTGACGTAAGCACCTATACCGACTTCAGCTCTATTCCCTCTATTTCTCCAGTAGAATCTGTGACCTGTTCTAAGTTAAAAAAAATCTTTTATAAGGAACCTGTGGAGTGATTATTGAGAAGAGACTCATGTCTAACAAACATTGGCGTTAGCAGATCAATATTAAAAACTAGGTAGATAGATTTCATTAAATCAACAAGATATGTGCATATTTAGAGCATTTCGTTACTCAAGAAATTCACAAGAAACTTCAAATGTGAATGCCGTAAAAACTGTAATAAATAAGCAAACGTTAACATTTGCTCCCTATCAAACGACCAATAAACGCATTTCCCTCCACCGAAAACAAAACCCCATAACGAACAAACAGTATTAGTGAAAAAGCCATCCACTTCTTCAGCGGCCATAAAATGGTAGCAAAACATCAGTCTATCGAGGCACGAAATCGCTACAGTTCGCTGAATAACTGTGCGCCGCGGTCTCGAGGAAATTTTATATTTTTCCTGGTTTATTGTAAAGCCTGATGCGTTTTGTGGTTAAAAAATGGAAGTTTAGTGGGTTCAATAATGACATTTTTAATATGTGATATCGTCGAATTTTTAAACCAAGTAAGTAATCTATTTTTTTTGTTTCAACTGTTTTTTTTAACAATTATTTGCTGTAAATCCTAAATGTTTCTTTATATTTCCACTTTGCCACTCATAAGCTTCTAACTCCATTTTACATATGAAGCCATTTACCCGCCATCCTTAAGCAGGATTAAATATCTATATCCAATAAAGCTTTTCACCAAATACTGAAATATTAACCAAAGGGATTCTCACCTTTAAGCGCAAACCCTTCATTTCCTTCATAAAAAAAACACCAGACTGTCGAGGTCAATGGCAAACTAATATTTGTATTCAAACATAAATAAAGGGGGGAAATCGTAACTTCATCAAGCGGAAGAGCGAATATCGTATCGCACAAAGTGAAACATGTGTGGCGTTGCCAGGAAGTGCTCATCGCGTCACGCTACCCAAAACTCATTCTGAAAATTCGGAAACTCAACCAAGCATATCATACCAAGGGCAAAAATACTAGTATATATTAAAATATAAAATTAATGTTTACAACAAACGGTTTTTAAAGTACCTACGGCTGCTACCACTTCAATTTCCACTCTAGCATTTAGTGGTAGTTTTGCCACCTGAACGGCAGACCTAGCAGGAAAATCTTTGGTGAAAAACTCATTATAAACCTGATTTATAGCGGCAAAATCATTTATATCGCTCATAAATATTGTTGTTTTGATTACTTTATCATAAGACGTTTCTGCTGCAGTCAAAATATGTCCAAGATTCCTCAAAGCTTGTCTGGTTTCAGTTGAAACGTCCCCTTCTACCAACTTCATGGTGTCCTTATCCAAACCTAAACATCCAGAAACATACAGCGTTGACTCTAATACAACTCCTTGGTTATAAGGGGCTATAGGCCTAGGGGCGTTGTTGGTGTTGATTATTTTTCTTAATAAAGGCATCTCATTGGGACAGCAGACTGAATTTAATGAGTAGTGTTTAAATACGTTATGAAATGTTTATTTATATATTTTTAAATACATGTCAGAAAACTAGCATCTGTCATTTATATGAAATTGGTGTAGCTTGTTCTGCTTTCTGATTTGAAAATTTAGCTTTCGTTATGTCTTAACGAGTGTAAAATTGGTGGATAAGAAATTAACTGGTGAACTCAATTCAATATTTATTGCGTCTAAAGATACCAGAAATTAAATTAACCATACTCGTGTTATGAAAGATACAGCATATAGCATACAGATTTCATGTCAAATCATCATTTTATCGAACTAATTTCCGATTCATGTCAGGGGCTATCGTAATTTCAATCAAGCTCTTCGTACCTTAAACTCCTTAGGAAAATCCATTGAGAAGCTGGCGACAATATAAAGGTTCGATGTCTAAGCAAAAGGGGAGAAGTGAGATTGTAGAGCTTTATCCATAAATTTAAAGGAAGGCTTTCTAGATAAGTAGGTATTAAAAACAGCAAGATCTGGAAATATTGGCTGTAGGAGCGTGGGTAGTCATATTGGCGGTCGGAGTCAGTAATACTTGGATGGGCAGGTTTTTTGAAGTAGAAACTTCAAGTAGAGAGGAATGGTCCGAAATATAAGCTGAACATCGAAGAGGCTTACTAATCAGATACAAAGATTACTTCAAAATAACCCACATAGGATAGGATTCAGGAGGAGGATATCAATAGCCGGTGTGAACAGGAGCAATATTGATAAGAGAAAGATTCTTCTACTACTCAGGCATGCAATATCTTTCAAGCAGAGATATTTGTCATTCTAGAAGTAGCTACAAGGAACGAAGTAAAGAAGGGCCCTGAAAAGAAAATAAGTATATATTCTACAGCCAAGTGATCCTAAAGACTTATCCAAGGACTCAAAGCTGAGAGAGAGTGTAAAGATGCGCTGGATGAGTTAGGCAGAAGGAAATCAGTTTGATTATCCTTAGGACATTATGGAGGGGAACGAGAAAGCCGATAAATTTGCAACTTCGGGGATTCGGCCTTTTATTAGAAAGATGGGTCTAGAATCTTATCACTATATACCGAGATTAGAGAAAAGGGACTTTTAGATCTACTGGCTGGACACTCGTCTCATTTCCGTTACTACTACTACTACTACTATTTTGTCCAAATGCTTTACTTTAAAAACTAAAATTGAAAATCAACGGAAAATCTACATCGTTTCGGATCGGTTCATAAATACCGAAATAGGTCTTTTAAAGGACAAGCATCCAACTCTATCCTTCACAAATGAAGGGTATAGGCTAAAAAGGGGGAATGTCACTTTTTGCTCATTTTGAGCTGTTCAGTCCGTTCAACTTTTAATAGACAGAAGTATCACCTAGTAACATTATACACGCGAAAAAAGGGAAGAGTCGCCAGATATCGACAATTTAAATTAAGCTGTACTGGCTAAAAAGGAGGAGAGTCCGCGCGCCACATGGTAAGAAGGGGCAACGTCACAAATGCACGTTATTCAGGAACTATCAGAAGGCTGTCTTGACTGCAGTTACTTTTATTTTCTGATTGTGTTTACCGGTTCTGGTGTTTATTTATTGTTCGTCAAACTTGTGGAAATATAAGTGACAAGTCGTATTTTAATATTGTAGTGCTAATAAACAGTATAAAATGAATCCAAGTGTCAGTGACAGTGAAGACTTTCTTGTTATGCCAGTTCAGGGAAAAAAGAGGAAAAGTTACGGAAGACTAACCGATGTTTCTAAAAAACTTAACCTACAAAGCCACGTGACAGAAAGCGACTGCCAATGTAAACGTCTCAAGTGTTTTGATAAAGTTCCACTTGGTACAAAACAAAAGATAATAAGTGAGTTTAATTTATTAAAATACGTGGATGAGCAAAACATCTATTTGTGTGGACTTAGTGTCTATCCTGTACAAAAGCGATGTCCACGTAACGCAGAAGAGGTCGCAAGATTACATGAGAGTTCATTTGCTTATCGTGTCAGAATCTCTTTAGATGGTGAGACAACAGAAGTACCAGTTTGTTTTAAGACTTTTCTTTCCTTATATGGTATAACCAAAAAAAAGCTTGACATTCTCCAGAAATCTTTAAAAATGATTGGTAGCGCCCCAATTGATAAACGAGGAAAACACTTAAATAGACCTCTCAAGCTAAAACAGGAAGCTAAAGATCTAGTAGTCAATCATATTAGTTCTTTCAAAGGACGACAAAGCTATTACAGCCTAAAGGATTCTTCAAAAACCTACCTGCCCGAAGATTTAAATATCAGAAAAATGTACAATATGTACAAAAATACCGTTACAGATCAAAAATATTGTGTGTCATATGAAACATATAGATCTATTTTCTCACGAGACTTCAACATTTTATTTGGTTACCCAAGGTCGGATACGTGCAGTATCTGTGACGAATACTTGGCAGATATTAGGTCCCTAGAAGCCAAAATGAAGAATGTGTCAGAAAATGCCATAGAAAAAAAACAATATTCATGTTTTGTCGACTAGTCAAAGTATTTTCTATACTTATCCTGAAACAAACGGTCGAAAGGCTCTGACGATGTATGTTCGATGTTGCATCATTTTATTTACAACTTTCTACCTAGTAGTGTTCGAGTCCTCGATATATTTTGCGACTCATGTGGGGGACAGAATATAAGAATTACACAGTTATCCGTTACCTCCATCACTTAGTGCATGTGCAAAAAATGAATGAAATCAAGATCAGTTTTTCCATTTATGAAATGCGACAAGGATTTTGGACTAGTTCAGCAAAAGTCGCGTGTGGAACTTCCAAATGAATGGGCTGAAGTTTTCAGATCTGCACAAGTTAAACCAAATCCTTTTGATATTAGGGAAATCACTTTCGATTTTTTTAAATGCTGGACTACACATTTTTCTACACTTTACAAAAATAAGTGTCCAATGAAGATCGAGCCCATACGTGAACTAAAAGTCGTTAAAGATCATCCCAGGCTTGTCTACCATCGATCAACATGAAATGGTATGTGGGAATCGGCTGTTTTGATTGAACCGAAGAAAAAATGTATCAATAATTTACCAAACAATTTGTTCAAATTACCAGGCCAATTATACAAAGATACCTAACTATACACATAATATTATTTTCCAATGTTAAGGATGTTTTATCTATTTGCAGAACTACTGCCTATAACACTAGCCAAGTATAATGACCTGCAGTGCTTAATGAAATTCTGTCGCAATCCAGCCGCTAGAAAATATTTCTCTACATTAAAACATACCAGAATTGTTAAAGACAAGGCTTCCTTTCTAAAAGCTTCGTGTGTAAGAAGCGCAAAAAAAGTGTTTGAATTTTTTCTGTATCTTTCCCAATTAAATGAGAAATTCGAATTAACCTTTGCTGTTTTGCTTTAGAATTGCTTGTGTATAAAAAACTGATGATCCCACAAAACTACAGTGAAAATATGTGACATTTCCCCTTCTTGTTCGCTACAATCTGAACTTTCTTCTTATTTTTTGCTCTAAAAATTTTTTTAAATGGAATTTCACTAATATTTTCTCAATTCCAATCCCAAATAGACATAACAAACTAAATCCATTAATACATTCAACACAAAGTAATAAAATAATAAGTTATTGGGTTTTAAAATTAAAAATTGATTTCCTGAAAATCAACGATTTTTGAAATTCCTCCTTTTTAACCTGTACCCTTCAAATGTCTTGCTTGATGCTTTTGATGCTTTTCCGTTTAAAGCACAGATAGAATAGGCTCTCCGCTTGGAAGTTAAATTGGATATGAGTTGACAATTGATTTGACGGTGAATTCAAAAATTCCTTTTTTATTTTGCAATTTTAAATAAAGATCA
This sequence comes from Anthonomus grandis grandis, assembly GCF_022605725.1. Lineage (NCBI taxonomy): Eukaryota > Metazoa > Arthropoda > Insecta > Coleoptera > Curculionidae > Anthonomus > Anthonomus grandis. The sequence continues at coordinate 27,956,652 of NC_065552.1, read as the reverse complement.
TTTAGATTTATTAGTATTCGAAAATATGAACCGTATAATTGACAAATCACTGATAATGAACAACATATACAGTGAACGGCAAAAATATGGAAAAAATTCAATAAAACATAAATGAAGGCGTGTTCGAAAAAACGCTTGCACCCGTCGATTAATATTTTTCGTTGCGCATTTTTTCAACAAATACTTGTATAGGGTATACTTGTATACAGGGTGTCTCATATACAAATGGTCAAAACCGACTTTCTTATTTTAAATAGAATACCCTGTATGTAATTACATTTTTGGATTCTACACAAGATTATAAACATTTTCATGTATCATATGCCATATTTTTATTCAACTTTTTCTAAGATATGCGGTTTAGAAAATTGCTGTTTTTATGAATTTAGAAGCCTCAAAAACTTATTGTACTAAAAATAGAAAAAACAGATTTTACTTTTCCATTCCTAATTTTTAAATTTCTTTTTGGAACCATACAAAATATGATACATGTCAAAAAATATAGAGCAAATGCATTTAAAATTGTTTAAGTATTATTTAAGGTATAAAAAGTATATTGTCATGGTAAGTAAATTGTCAAATATGACTTATGTCAGTGCGTATTTAATGTAAATCTGGTTCTTTTAAATAAAACTCAACGACTTGAAATTTTAATTTTTATTAGATACGGATATAAACAAAGAACTCAAGAAGAAATTTGTAATTTGTTTAATCCAAAATATCCGGAAAGGCCCTTTACAAGAAGTACAGTAAGTAAAATTGAATGAAAATTTAGAGAAATAAGGATAGTGAAAAATCGTATACCGCCAGGTCGTCCAAAAATTAATGAAAATACAAGATTGAATATTTTATTAGAAGTGGAAGATAATCTTCTAATTCCATATTTCGTTTTCTGAAGTAGCCTCAAATAATGTTGTTAGCCAACGAACAACTTTGCGTCTATTGAAAAAAGAAAAGTATTATCCATACAAACTTAGATTACTGCAGGAGCTAAACGATGATGATTCTGATCGCAGACTAGAATTTTCTGAAAATCTGAAGAATGTGTAACTTAAATCCATTGTTCCATCGGCAGAAACTATTTAGTGATGAAGCCCCGTTTTGTTTAAATCGTACGGTAAATAAACAAAATTTTAGGTATTATGATAATCCCCATTGGATGAGAGAAAATCGTACACAGCATCCGCAAAAATTAAATGTTTGGTTAGGGATTTTTAACTAATAGAATTATTGGACCTTTTCGATCAAATTCTTACCAGAGACCCATATTTAAAATTTCTTCAAAATGCCTTAATTCCAACTCTCACAATGTCTTTTCCAAATCCAAATCAGCTTAAAATGCCAACAAGGTCTATTTGGTTTTAACAGGATGGTGTCACGTCAGGTATGCAAATATTTGGATGCGCTATTTCCCGGACAGTGGATTGGCAGGAGGGGTCTACGGAATGGCCTGCAAGATCCCCAGATCTCACACCTCTGGATTTTTTTCTTTGGGGGTATTTAAAATCAAAAGTTTATAGAGAGAAGCCACGCAATTTAGATGATCTTAAATTTAAAATCAGATATGATATTAGGCAAATTAATGAAAATACTCTTAGCAATATTTTTGATGCGTTTTTAAATAGGCTACCATTTTGTTAAGAAGTAAATGATGGGCATTTTGAAGCACTGAAGTACATTGATTTTTTTGACATGTATCATATTTTTTATGTTTTCAAAAAAAAGGAATTAAAAAGTAAGCATAGAAAAATGAAATTCTTTTTTTTCTGTTTGTAGTAGAATAGGTTTTAGAGGCTTTTAAATATGTAAAAACATATATTTTCAAAACTGCGTATCTTAGAAACAGTTGAATATATACCATACGTTGTGATACCTCAAAATGTTTATAATTTTGTGTAAAATCCAAAAATGTAATCACATACATAATTCCATATAAAAATAAGAAAGTTGGTATTGCCAACGGCTACAACGGTATGCAAAAATTTTGTTTAAAAAAATGCGCAACCAAAAATATTAATCGATGTGTGCGAGCGTTTCTTCGAATACGCTCTCATTTGTTTTTTATTGAATTTGTTCCATATTTTTGCCGTTTGCTGTGTGTATGATTTAGAGAAATTTGTAAAATTTCGTAAAATTAGATTTTTATAACATAGCAGACGTTATAGTTATTAGTACAAAATAGAATAAATACATTAATTTGAATACTGTCTAACATATCAGAGCCAAAATTAGTAATTAGTACTAATATTTTTTTGATGATCAATGACCTTTTTTGCATTAAAAATACTATCTATTAATCTATATCATAAATATAAACTTATATTCTACTTTTAGAAAGTTTAATAGCAAAACCACAGATGAAATTGAGACGAAATTAACAATAAAGCCGTTTCAGATCTGATTTAAGTATCTTAAATGTTTTCGTTACACTTTAACCATCTGTCGGTCTGAACAGACAATGGTGACTTAAAGAACCGTGATGGATATTAAAACTAGACCCAAATTATTATTATTACTGTTAAAGAAAATTAAGTGGGTAAATGGTACAATCGATAGATTTGGACGGTTAAAATCCTGTTAAAGTAGATCTCTGCACTCCTCTACCAGCTTTAAATAGATTCTTGGTACTTGGATGGCCTTTCAGACCGCTTGGCTCTTAGTGTGATAGTATAAAATTATTTTCTTTTCAGGGGATTCCCTTCTTTACTTACTATAATGTAATTGCATGCCCCCTTAGCACAAAAGTATGTCTCGTATCAATATCTCTCTTGTATATACCTGCAAGTCCTGTGCGAGCTCTTAATAGTCCTGTGCGGGTCATTCTGGAGCTATATATGTATCAGTTTAGTAAGAATTGATAAGCCATTCTTCTCTACTTGGCACTTAAACCTTTAAAGATCATCGCTCCTCAATCCGCCATATTGGCTATAAAAGTGTTCCCACACTTCCATATTCAATGTTTCCAGACCTAGGCGTGTTTCATCCTTATGTAAGATGCGAGACCTTTCTTCCGAATACTCAGATAAAGCATGGGAGCTAAGCAGATTATACAGTGCTGCACCAAGCGTTGATTTCATTGCTACTATTATGCAACGACAGTTTAAACTTTATTTAGTCAGCTTCCAAGCATATACGGTATTTTTTATCGCCGTCTAATACATTACCGAGCTGGTCTCACAGCTGAAGTCACTCTAAGCTAAAAAGTTGTTGTTGCTGGTTGCCATCGTTAGGGCTCATGTTTTAATTAGAAGTAAATTGATCTTTAACATAGTTATACTTTAAATTTGTCATCTTTATGATACATTTTTATTTGCCTCTTACGGTGGGGCTCTTGGTAATTTTACTGTTTTTGACTGCAAGGAACCTAACTGCTTCTTATTAGATCTACATAAAGGTATATTTCTTGTCTTTTTATTTCTTGTCAAGAATCACCATCCAAAGAGTCAAAAGAGTCAACATCCAAAGTCGGTAATTTCCTTAACAATAAACTGATATTATAATTCAGAAGGTTTCTATATAATGACTTTTGTTGATAAACTTTTGCTTATCTGTTGGCAGCTTCATGTATATCATTTTATAAGTTATAAAAGAATAGGCCCAATAATAGATTCTGATTAGGCCCCATTCTGATTTTCTGGGCTGATGATACAAGAGTGGGTGCACTCTTACTATTTGAGTCCTGTTTTACGAGTATGAACTCATCATGTTTTTGCTGTATCTATACTTACTAAGTTTACCTAATAAAATTGCATGGTTAACACAGTCAAATGGTTTAGTAAGATCACACATTAGTACACCGTTAAATTCCAAAGGAGTCAATCATATTGGAAATAAGATCAAGTATTACAAGAACTGTGTTTTCACCTTTTCGGAAACCAAACTGATTTTCAGTACAGATTATTTGATTTAAAATAATGTGTTATCTGCATGGACATACATTTTTTCATGAGCTTTGAAATGATAGGAAGCAGTCTATAATTTTGTGATTGGTTTACGTCACCCTTTTTGAAAATTGGAATTATTATTGCGGTTTTAGCAATGTGGAATATACATTCATCTAATCCAAAACTATTTTGGTTTGTTTTGTTTTCCAAGTCATTTTTCTAATCTCCCACATCTGGTTAAATAAATGAAAAAATATCTGATGCGTTATCCATTTTTATGTAGATAAGAACATCTTTATTTAAAACTGGAATATCTTTAAGTAGGTTAGAAGTAGGTTTAAGTGTTGAGAAATAATCATTAGATGTGAGATGATGTAGTGTGGAGAACATTTTGGATATCACGTTTTGTATGTTTAATAGTGTGTACAAGTGACCAAGTAATGGTCACCCAAAACTAGATAAGTTTTGTAAGTAAGTAAGTAATAAGCAAAAATAAGCAAAGGCGATACTCGCCGATCGTTTCTGCTTTTTGGTTCTTTATAGTAGGACAGCCAAAAAAAAAATAAAGAAATTTAAGCGATCACAAACAGTAGTAAACAACCAATTTAAGTGATTAGCTGTAGTAACTCTAGTTTTAAAGAAAAATACAGCATCTGCACAAGGGAAGCATAATATATGTGTGATAAAACTCGTATAAAATTGTTTCAAAGAAAGAAAGCTAGCACAGACAGTTCCATGTTAAAAGGTTAGATATCACGATACTCCATAAGACAGGAAGCAGAGGAAGTAGTTTTCAAGGTTTTCAAGTTCACTTCTGATTGCTGCTTAAATATTATAAAGACTCTCAGATAATGAATCTCCAGACCATGTTTCTTTGGCTATGTAAGATTCGACAAAATATCTAAATAGTTTTTGTCAATTTTATTTATCAGTTATTGCCATATTTTGGTTTGGATCGATTTCGAGATAAATTCCTGCATAGGCATTATTCTAGCTATTCAAGTATCCATTTTGTATAGTGAACAATATTTTTGCTTAGAGCTTGCTTTAGAGCCATTTTTTATTACTTATTTAGAAACGTATTTGCTGTAAACAGATTGCAAAGTAGTACCAAAAGTTAAACGTGTCACATCATTCGAAAAATTTTGAAATTTATTTTTTAGTTTTAGGAAATAATGATCACACAATAGACTACCATATTTTTTGAAATGATCTTAATATCCATCCACAAATAAGATTACTAATATTTGGATAATGTCACATCTGAAATCTCATCCATCAGACATTAGATCTGCCTCAGAAGTGACAGTTTTTAGGAAAGCATTCTGCTATGACTTGAGGAACTTTTTTTACGGGGTACATACCTTTTGCTGAAAAACTGATCTAATAATGAGTATCTGGTTTTCGTATGAGACTCTTATATAAAAATCTTCCTTTTTTTGAAAGAACCCAGAACTTGCCACTTTTTGGACATAAACAAAAATCTGTCTTATGATCATTAAATATTCTACTTTTGTCCAGTAAAATACCGGCTTAATTATCCTCTTTCAAATAGGACGGGTATGAATAGCATTTCATGAAACCATCCTTAAATTTAAAGCCTTAGCATGTCTAAGAACTAAGAAAGTCGAGGTGCTTTATTTCTATTAAATATTTTGTTTCATGACCAGTCTTCACGAGTATTCTTTCAGTCAAAATAAGATTTTGTTTGGAAACCCTACTCAAACCATTAACCAATTTTCAATGACACTCTTTTCTTTCTCAATAAGTTAAATGTACCTAAGACAATTTTCTATCGAGCAGATTTCTTACTAAATTCTATTTGTGTCACATCATCAAATCAATTGGTTTTTGCAAGACTTGCAAAACCAATTGATTGAGTCCAATAACACTGGTAACTAAGCCCGATTTGCGCCCTGACACTAAAAATATCTAACCTCACTTCACTGTAGGGCGTAGGTGAAAATTATAAAGAGTAAAGAATTAATCCCTATTTGACTGAAATTGAAAATATTCACCTTAGTAAAGTAGTAGACATGGTACATGAACTAAGGTGTAGTCCTAAGATCCACTGAGTAAGGTGGACACATAAAGAAGAGAGGAACTATACGTCCAAGCCATGATTAGAACCTGAGACCAAACCACACGATCACATCGTGAACGTATACTGGTGATATGATAACCTTAACTGTATTGGCTATTTGGTTAAGTTAGCTTTGGACAAATAACGTCTATTTTTCTTATTTCGGGCAACTTTTTGAGCAAGTGGCCTTGCTGGTCAATTACCTCAAATATTTTATTGGACTTGTAGAATTATTTTTTATTCTTATCATTTGTTCTGATTTAAGCAATGTATTCTATTTCACATTCTTTATGTATTTATGAAATAGCTGGACTCCCGAATTAGAGCAATCACTGAGTTTCAATTAAAATTATGGTCAAATTGAACTTGAATTACAATATATGGTCTTGAACTTCTCTCGTTATACTCGTAAACTGAAAGCGTCAATTTTCTAATAAATATATTTAATTTTCTATATGTTTCATTTCAAACATCTGGTGCTGACTGAATTCAGATAACCGTATTGCGTTTCTCTCAACGTCCAATCAATTCCAATTTCAAGTAAAAATTATGGCACTAATAACGTTAATAATAATAAATTATTGCGGATTTGCATTACACGGCTGATCCCGTTTAAATAATAAAGCGAGAAAAACGCGCGTACGATTTTCCTTTCGTTGGGGCCATAAATTATCTGATTTCACGTGCTTGATTTATTTATGCATTATAATGACGTCGATTTCCTCTTTTGTTTTACGTTTTTTTTCAAGTGAAATTTTATTGATCAAAGAACAAAAGCTCCAATTGAAACATTTAGAAGTTTAATTAGAAATTTATGTTTGTTGGTAGTAGAAACACGCCACTTATAAAATGTCAATCGAAAACTTGGACGTTTAAATTAGTTTTTTGAGAAGAATAGAAAATGTAGTTAGAACTTTTAGTTCGGTACAGTTCCAGGTGTAAACTAGTTAGTAGTTTATACTTGGCTCAGAAGTAGTCGTCTTTTTTTAATACGCTTAGACTCATTAGTTAGAGTATTGGAGTTATTAAAGGTAAAATATTAAAAATTTTAATTAAATTGCAATTTAATCATATTAAGCAATACATAATGTCTATTCAATAGTCAATAGTGATTCTTTAAAAGTTACTATAGAATTTACTATACTAGACAGTACATTGATGATGAAAGGAACAAATTCATTTAAAATCCAGGTGTTTCTATTTTTAGACACATCGATTAGTATTGTCACTTGTGCGTCTCCTAACTATGGCGCTAACATTCATTTTTATGTGATTTCTTAAAAAGTAAGTAGACTTTATTATTTGCGAACAGTTTCTAATTTTAGAACTTACTTGATAATTCTTTGTCATGCATTTGTGAGTATATTTGTCATATTAGTTGTCATTTCACGCATCATTTTTTAAATTCATTTTAAATGGAGAACGCTATTTGGACTTTCTTCAGTTTGAACTTATCCCTGCTTTGTTAATTCAAAATAATCACCCATTATTCTCAAAGAGACTTAAATATATGACCAAAGGGGGAGAGAGAAAGTAAACTCAAAGTCTCATAACTCAAGCGTCCATTAAATTACCCATTAGCCAGAATGTGTAGGCAAGTGAATTTACTACCACATAACATTGACGTTTTTAAACTTTCCTTAAATTAATTTAAGAATAAAGTCAAAATATTTTTAAATAGTCAACCTTTGTAATGTTTTTAATTTTTATTATTAAAACTTAGCCTGAATTATTTATGGTTTTCTTCTAAGTAACTTAAGTGTGAATATATGTAATCATCAAGTCTGTGATTGTGCGAAATTTTTTATATTGTCAAAAGTTGAATATTTTTACATAGAAATGGTGGTATATTATCACCGTTAATAAACTATCATTATTATATATTCTAAGAGGCTGCTAAATAACTAAGAAGCATTAGTTCTTATTGAACTCTGCATCCAAGTTTGAAAGTGTCAGTAGTTTCGAGTAGGCTTTCACTCACTGAGGCATTTTGATATACCGGGTGGTGCGTCGCCGAGCGGAACATAGGAAATCCCATGTAAATTTTAATGGGGTCAATTATTGGCTTTCCTGTATATTTTACAGAAAAAATGTAAGATAACTTTTTGAAGAGACCAATTTGGCAAACCCTCGTGCAAAGTTTCAAAAAATTTTAATAAACGAATCTTGAATTATTCAATTAAATGCAATTGCAAAATTACCAAATTTTTGCCCAATAATTGACCCCCTTAAAATTTACATGGGTTTTCCTATGTTCCGTTCGGCGACGCACCACCCGGTATGTATTGTAGTACGACTGAACATCTGAAATCTACTCGGAACTCCGCCAATGCCTTGAACATCAAATTGTTCTTAATAGAGTCAAATGCCTCTGCGTAATTGACAAACACCAGTATAAATGGCTTATAATATTCGGCCTTCCTTCTATCATTTCATTCCCGTCGATATCTTCTTATTGAACTTCGCACCCAAATTGGAAAATGTCAGTAGTTTCGTGTAGGATTACACTTACTGATGCATTGTTTGATATACATATGTAGTGTACTACGACTGAATATCTGAAATCTACTCGGACTCTGCCAATACCTTGAACATCTCATTATGTTTAATAGAGTTTAAATGCCTTTGCGTAATTGACTAACACTAGTATGAATGGCTTGATATAATCGGCCTTCCTTCTTTTCCCTGATGCTTGATTTACCCATATCGTGCAATAATAGTAACATAGAGGATATCTGGATTAAATTATGTTTTTCTTCTCAAAACTTATATTTATGTTAGTACTTATATACCTCCAAGGATGTCATATGACACTTATAGTGAAATTTTTGATACTGCAGAAAGGTATCTACAAGGCCAAAATAATAAAATTCTTATTTTAGGGGACTTTAATATACCCACTGTAGTAGATGTAGAAAATAAGAATATTTTTAATAACATAGAAAGTAGATATTTACAAATGATAAACCTGTTAGACTTGCGAACAACATAATAAAATTCTTAACGACAGAAATAGGGTTCTTGATCTTGTTTTGAGCCAATTTTTCTTTAACTTTAAATAGAAACGACTCTCTTTTTATAAGGGAATATCCGGATCATCCCACTTTGTTTTGCAAACTTGAATTTAGCAATACTTCTAACAAAAAAACTTTTAATAGCCAATATAACTATAAAAAGGCAGACTTTTTAAAACTTTACAGATTGTTTGAAATGTTAACTGGGATGACCTAAAAAGCAGTTCTGATGTAAACAAATATTTTTTACAAAAAAATATATGATATTTTGGATAAATGTGTACCAATGGCACGTGAATGTAAAAAGGATTACCTACCGTGGTTTACTAAAGAAATAATTTTAAATTTAAAAAGAAAGGAAAAGATTGAACACATCTCGTGAGAGTAAAAAATCTAATAGTCTCGCAGATAGAGCAAATTTCATTTATATTAGAAGTAAAGTAAAAAGTGACATTAAAATTGCATATAAAAAATACATAGAGGAGGTAGAAACAAAAATAGCTAGTGACCGTAGTAACTTCTGGAGGTACACAAGTTCAACAAAGTCAGGTACTTGTTCATCCAATACACCATTGTTATACAGAGACCAGAAAATAATCGAGAGCAGGGATATCGCTGACGCATTTGCCTCGCATTTTTCTAGTATTGTTCAATCAGATCCCTCTGGCTACACCCTGGATTTTGCTCCGGCGATTCCTCTGACAAATGCGACTTTGTTCGTAAAGCGTATTATTGTGGAAGATATTAGGGTCACCGTAAAAAAATTAAAACCTAAAAAATCGGTCGGGCCAAATAAGATACCACCCTAGATCTTTAAAGCATGTATTGATTTTCTAATTGAGCCCTTATTAATAATATTTAGCCTAATATTGGAAAAAAAATGTATCCAGATTTATGGAAAACCTCAAAAATAGCTCCGATATTTAAAAGTGGTGACAAGGCTGATATTTCAAATTATAGACCTGTAGCATTAATTTGTTGTCCAAGAAACTGAAAAACAGCACGGTTTTATGAATAAGAGGTCAACAGTCACAAATTTAACCATATTTTTGCAGAAGCTGAATGGCGTGGTTGACAGACAGGTAGATGTTATATATACCGATTTTTCTAAAGCGTTCGATAGAGTCAACTACGACATTTTGTTAAGAAAGCTAGATTGGTTTGGCTTATCGCACGATCTTCTGCAGTTGCTTGCTTCATTCTTGGAATCAAGGATACAGTATGTAGTATATAGAGGGTGTACATACTCGAAGTCTTGTCGCTTTGTCAGGGGTGCCTCAGGGGTCTAACCTGGGGCCATTGCTTTTCTTATATCTTATCAACGATCTACCATTGTGCTTAAAATATTGTGATGGTGAAATATTTGCCGATGATTTTAAATTGTATAGAGCAATTAATAGTATTAAGGACTGCGAACTCCTTCAGCATGACCTGAATAGAGTACTGCTTTGGGCAAAATAAAACAAATTATCTTTTAATGTTGAAAAGTGTATTACAGTAAATTTTACTAGAAAAAAAGTGCCAATTAATTACAATTATAAAATGGGTACTAATGTCTTAAAATGTGAAACAGAAATAAAAAACTTGGGAGTAGTTTTCGACAATAAGTTGCGTTTCGATGCTCATATTAACACAGTTGTTAATAAGGCATTTAAGATTTTAGGATTTATAATTCGTAATGCCTGTAACTTTACTAATTTAAAGACCATTACTACTCTCTATAATGTCTATATTTGCAGCATATTGGAATTTGCCTCGATTGTTTGTTGTCCATTCTATTCGGTTTACGAACAAAAGTTGGAAAAAGCTCAAAAAAGGTTTTTGCGGTATTTGTACTATAAAAAACATGGTGTGTATCTGATGGATATATCTTATGAAAACCTTTTGACAGAATTTAATTTAAAAAAACTTACTTCCGGAAGAACTGTGGCCTGCTATTGTTTACACCTGCTAGGTTTACACATAAGATCCTTCATAATAATATAGATTGTTCATTTCTTCTCGAAAAACTGCTGTTAACGGCAAATATTCATAACAATAGAGATATAGGAACTTTTTATATAAAAAAAACAAATATCAATTTAGGTAAGAAGTCGTCAATCTTTCGAATATCCACTGCCGCCAACCTACTATTTCATATTGACATATTTTACGAACCATTTGGGAAATTTAAAAAAAATATATCTAATGTAGAATATTTTTAAGTTTTTTTTTAAGTTACCTAATGTGTTGTCTGGGGGGCAAAGAATCTATTTTTTTTTTTAATTTTGTAATATGTAGTGCTTACTTACTGTGCTTATTAGTCATTAAGGAGCAATTGTAATCATTTAATGGACTTTGTGTCTGTAGATTGCATAAATAAATAAATAAATAAATAAAATCCGTTATGAGATGCTACTATCAGAATAGGACTCGCTATTACTATAGAGATCTGCGTAAAAATCTCTGACAGTGATAAGAATCTTCTCTTTGTTGATTAAAATGTTTCTATTTTTTTTTAATTTTTTGATCTCTGATTTTTCTTTGAAGTGTCTTTCTAAATATTTTCATACTTTTGTTTTCTTTAATAATATTCGTTATCCCTTGTGTCATTTTTGTAGCTTTTGATATGTTTTTTAATGCCTTTATGTCGAGCCTATATTTTGAATATTGTTGTTGCATTTTTTTTTCGGTTTCATCAGATCGCGTGTGTTTTTGGTGAGAATTTGCTCTTTCATACTTACATTTAAGTAGTGTTTTTGTTAAAATTCTTTTATTAGTTTTTGGATTTTTAACGACTTCATGAACAATTTGCTGCTTGCCTATTATGATGTATTGTATTTTTTGTAGTTGTATTACTTTCCGATGCTGTTGTTTTTTGAGGAAAGAATTCATTGCATTTGGTCGATATTTCTTTGTCATTTCTCTCTCCGTTTTTATGATGACCAAGGGAAAATTAATTGGCATAAGATTCATTGTTTTTCTTTCCCAGTCTTACATTAAAATCTCCCGTCAATATTTTCGTCACATTTGCCCATAAAAGCTTTCAACTACGTCTGAATGGATGGACAATGTTAATATTATATGCTTATAAATTTTAAGTTCCCATGACGTCTTGGTAGTTAACAAGTTTACAAAATGAAATGTAATATTATTACATACTTTTATAAAAACGTTCATTTTCACGGGAATTAAAATATATATCTACATTTTCATAGTTCTGCGCCGTTACGCCGTCCAAGCGCAACACTTGAAACCGTTAAATTTCGTCTGCACCGGCCGTTGACCATGTTTTCGTTATGAATACTGACCACAGAAACCGAGAAACATAAACAGTTTTATATTTTTTTTATATAATCAGTATTTCATAATTAATAATAATCATGATACTGAATTGCATTGAAAATCTTATAATAACCACGATTTTAATGAGAATTTTATAGTGAATTATTAATTTTTTTATTGGATGCCTACTGAATTATTTTAATTTTTTTTCCAGAAGGATAACGTCTTCTAATCATGTAGCCAGAACACCTTAACAAGTTAAAATGCTAAACAACGAATTCCATAAAAGGATATCCAGCAATGTACCTTGCAGCTTTACAAATAGATATAAAGAAACTTATTTATTTATTTTAATATTAGTGATTTCAAGGACAATTAGAGTGGTTTCATGCAACAAACCCCCCAGATTTATGATAGATGGACAAACTGAAATCGTTTTAAGACTGAAAGAGGGCGAAGAGACTCCTATAGGTAAGTAACCTATTATTTATACAGGTTGGGGAATTGAAAATTATGCATTGTCCAAAATAATGGCAACCCCGCTTTCTCTAATCACCTTCCTCTGATGGGTATTTACTGTTTTTATTTTTTACAGAAGTGATTGTAATTACTTATTATGGCTCATACTCCTTCTGAAAGAGTTCAAATTATTAAACGGTTTTATGGAGGCAATTCGGCAGTATAATATAGGGATTTATTTTCAATTACATTTGAAAATAGATAGATTCCTTGTGAAAAAAAAACAATTTTAAATGTAGAATTTTGAGACATCTTTTTGTCTTTAATATTGTCATAAATGCCGCAGTAAAGTGCAGAAACCTTTTATCAAAAAGGTCCAAAAGCAAGAACGACTGAAAGAAATGGTTTCTAGTGCGCAAGAAGTATATTCAACATGATCAAGTGTTAAAGAGGAACTGATCATAAAACTGTTACCTCTATTTGAAGAAAACGTGGGTACAAATGTTTCAAATATTCCAAAGCTCGGTAATATTTGCCGAAGACCAGTGGCGAAGAATGTAATTTTATAAAATCATGATGGAAAAAGCAAATGAGAATAAAATTTGGTTACAAAATACTGTTCAGAAGAATCTTTTTTCTATAATATGTGAAACACAATCCTCCATTGTTTGATATTAGTCTCCAGAAAATGGGTACAGAAGTTCCAGTACCGTATTCAGTGTCCTTCAAAATGAATGTTTGGGCTGGTATTTTGGGCGACCATATTATAGGGCCATTTTTCATTGATGGTACTTTAAACGCCCAAAAATACCTCGAGTTGCTGAAAAGCCAAGTTTTTCCTTGTATTCAAATCCTAACTTAGATCTGGGATTGGTCTATTTATCAACAACAAAACAGGTGTCATGCATATAATACGGTTATGATAAAAGAATTTTTAACGAATAATACTTTTGCTAACGGCCTTATTAGTGGGACTCCAAAATGTCCCCAAATGACTTTAATTTTTGGGACTACCTTAAGAAGACCAATTACAAATACGAATTTAGTAGGCGAACAAATTTAGAGTAGTTGCGAGAGAAAATTGTTGAATGTGCCAATTTCATTTCACCAGAAACTCTTTTGGAAGTATGAAATGGCTTTTATGATAGGTTAACTTATTGTTTACCTAAAGAAGGAGGTTTGTTTGAGCTTTTATTTAACAAGTTAATTTTTATTAAGTAAATATTTTTAAGGGTTTTAATTTTATTTTTGTATAGTGTTTACATTTTTCTACTTTTATCAGAGCATATAAGTTTTATTTTTATTGGAATAAGGCATTAATTTTTATTATGCCATAAACATTTTGATAAAACAATTATATGTGGGTTTTACTTTGATGTATGTAAAGCCTGCATCAGACAAATATTTTAGAACCTACGCGTAATATTTTGCAAAATTTTACTGCAAGTAATACAGTTACCTATATCAAAATTATGTTGTACCGTTGATTGAATATTTGGGAAGATACGCAATCCTGTGTTAAAAAGTGTACCCGGTCGACTATCGGATTGCCGTTCAGTTTCGTGCACCGTGTGGTGCTGCCGCGAAGCGTCATATCTAGGAACGATTTATCTTAGCTGTGTGGACTTGGCTTTTGGCTTCTTTGAGTCAGGTTTTCAACGACGCTGGAATCTCCGGTTACGCGGCCGTGTTGGATATTTTTTTAAGATATGGGATGATGCTGCCAATTATGTTTTTATTATTTTTTTTGAACATACAACACGGTGTCATTTATGTGGTGGTCAAGTGATAAGTGATATACTTAAGGGTGGAGGCATATTGAAATTTCTTAAAAGTTAAATTTTATAAACAAATAATTACTTACCAAAATATGTTTTTGAGACAAAAATTAATACAAAAATATATATAAAAAGCTATTTTTACAAAATTACCAACAAAGTTTAATACAAGTTATAATTCCAACAAACATTGTTTCCTTCATTTTGTGTTCAAGAGGGTCAAGTTTTTAAATAAAAAGCCCGTTGCACTTAATTAACTAAAAACTAATATACAAAAAATATGTGGAACAAATTTTAAGATATAAGTAGGTTTCACGTAAATATTATAAAGAATAATTGAAATAATTCATAAGACTTAATACCGATCATAATATAACTCCTTGATCAATAATTTTTTGTAAAAAGTAACCCATTTTGTCATGTGATTCCATATCTGAAAAATGTGCAGCGTAGTGACATCTGTAAAGTAAGGGGTTGTGAGTGAGGATGTTAATAGAAATTGAAAATAGGCCACATTTTAAGTTTTAAGCGACACAGGAAAATTCTCAATTACCAGTTGTTACAACTATACTTAAAACTATAAAAAGATACCTAGTAACAAAAAAATACATTTTGTTTAAAGACCCCGCATCACGGTTATACAGGACGTCAATAGAGGTGGAATAATTAGAGGAAAGTTGAGCAATATAGTGTCCTTTTATAATAAAATCTAAATACTTCCTAAATTTTGCAAAAAACTGAAATTTGGCAAAATCATTTTATTTTTTTCTGGCGTTATTTCAAAATATATGACAAAAGTATTTATTAAATGAATAAATTATTGTGACCACTTTTTCTCGCCTATACGATGACACCTTTAAAATTTAAAATACGACGTTCTGTCTTTAAAGAGCCATCATCAACTTTGTTTTTCTTTGTCGGCGCTATATTGACCATTTGCAGTTTAACGACGCGGGAATCTTTGGCCGCCCGGCCGTTTTGTTATTTTTTTTAAGACAAGGGCGATGATGATAACAGCGCTTTTATTTATTTTGTTATTGCCGATATTTAAATGCGCTGTGATCTCGCATAAATAACTATAAAGATAGTTATAGATAAATGTGGTGGTTAAGTAATGTATGAATGTTTGAATAAGGGTTGAAATGTTTTGAATAAGGGTGTAACAACACTATAAAATATCGAAAATAGGCCACACTTTAATTTGCAATACAGGGAAACACTTAATTACTAATTCTTAAAACTAGAAAAAGTTAATAAGAAAAAAAAACAAATATTTTGTTTAACAGTATGAAGGGTCTCATCGCGGTTATACAGGATGTCCAAAATAAGGATGAGCAATAAATGGTTTAATTAGGCGAAAGTTGCGCAATATAAATGCAATGATTGAATAAATGCAATCTAAAAATTGGAAAAATGCCAAATACTTCCTAATATTCAGGAAAAAGGTGAAATTTGGCAAAATGGTTTTTTTATTTTTTTCTGGCGTTATTTGAAAATATAAAATAAAATCATTTATACATTATTGTAAACGCTTTCTCTCATTTACAAGTTAACATCTTTAACTTTTAAATACGACGTTTAATAACTCTTAAATCCTTCTTTAGAGAGTCATAATCAACTTTTTTTTCTTCTTGTCGACTCCATGTTGGCCACTTGCAGTTTTGAATAACCCTTTTACAACAAGAATTACTTTTTCAACCAGGTAATTTCTAGTGAGTAGTTGGAATCATCCCTATTAAATATTATATACCTCTCTCTCTTTTAAATACAATTTCGAATTTCAAAAAATTCAAAACATACTTTATTCATAAATACATGGTACCTACTTGTTGACATGGTACTTCTATGATATAAAATAGGCACATTAATCGACATATTACTAACACATAATTTAAAAACAATACACAATAGTGGGTTCAACATATTAGTATAAACACAAAATGTATTTTCAATTTCAAAGCAAGACGACTTAAAAATTTTTTAGAGTAACATCACAAATTCTAACCTTTACATCTTTACTAAAAACTAATTATATACGATTGGCCTGTTCCTAACTATCTTAAAAAAATTCTAATGCTATAAAAATACTTGCTTTTAAGAAGTTTCGAACTTTTTAAAGCGAGGAGAACTTCTAGAGACTTTTATGACATTTGGAAAATGATTAAAAATTTTTATGCTCAAGTAAATAAGAGAATTCTTAGTTGACTTTTCGGGATGGGCATTGGAATATTGTATTCTTTTCTGATATTATAACGTTTTAAGGAGCCATTATTTTGAAGATACAATTTATATTTTTTATATATTAGGCAAGCAGACTCAACAATAAACAAGCAACACAAGGAAAGTATCTTTAAATAGGGGTCTGCATGTCCTGTGGAGATTTATGACACATATATTTAATGGCTCGTTTTTTAAAAACAAACATCGAGTCAAAAAGCCGTTTACTAATGCAACTCCAAAATGTTATTCTATACTGTAGGTATTTTTGTATGAAAGTAAGTTCCAGCTTTCGACAAAAAAAAAATAGACCGTTTTTGCAGATATCAATCTCAGTTCATTTAAAACCACTCTAACAGCATAACATCGTCTAGCCAGTTTTTGCCTCCTGACATATCTCCATAAAACTTACGTTTATGATCGATAACAATTCGAAGAAATCTGTTAAAATTATTCACTTCCAATTCTTTCTTGTGAATCATGAACTGCTCTGAACATAAAAACTTAACAATTTAGTCTTATCTATGTTTAAAGACAACAAATTAGCATCAAATCACTGTTTAATCATTAATAAATCTGTAGAAATTGTTTTTGTTAATGTGCTTTTATTATTGTCTGCCCATAAGATAGTGGTGTCATCTGCAAAAATAGTGAAGAATCCTCTTATCTGGAGAAACGCCAGGTCATTTATATACAATAGAAATAAAATAGGACCGAGAAACGAACCCTGCTTACTACACAAAGTTCAGACAAACTGCCATTTGGCCAAAGAAACTTTTTTCTGTCTAACAAAACAAAATTTTAACCATTCTAGAGCAACTCCCCTAAACCCATATCTAGAAAGCTTATCGAGCAATTTCCATGGTTGACACAGTCAAAGTCTTTAGAGAAGTCGCAGAATACCGCTGCAGCAAAGTGACCTTCTTCAAGCTCAAATATAATCTCTCCAGGAATGAAAACATTACTCGACATTCATTTAATATGTTATTTTTTTTATTAGGAAAGCTACCATTCGTCCTATAACCAGTTTCTCAATAACTTTAAAGGCTTTTTAGGCTTTATTTTTATCTTTTTCATGAATGAATTTCATCATGAAAACAATTATTGAAAATACTTAAAACACTAAAGACCATAAACATAATATATTGATTTAAAATTTTCTTAAAGTAAAAAAAAGAAAAAGAGAAAATGGCTCTCATAGACATGAAGAGACAGTATTTTTAAGAGTTCGGCTTGATTTTTGTAGATAAAATAGATAATTTTCTGTGAGGTTTATAATTAGATTTTTTTAAAGATTTTCTAATAAGATTTTGAGATTCCCATATTAGGTTGTTATAAATCAAAGTCTTAATTAATATACGCACACTGATTAATTTTGCTTAAAGGAGCCATCGTCTCACAAACTAAACACATTTACGTATATCTATCTATTTGTGATTATGATATCCAAGAAAAATTTTTAACAACTACCAAATTGCAATACGGCAAACACGAACCTGTGCAAAAACTCTCCCACACGACTCGGATGATCGGCCGATTACTAATGAGAAGCGACGGACGAAATTATTTTCGCGCATACTGGAGAGAATCGCCATCTATTTTTCACGCATATTTGCGGTCACGCTTTAGCCCATAAGGTTGCGTATCTTCCCAAATATTCAATCAACGGTTGTACTGAAAAACAACGACTTAAAGGTGAGTAGCAGAGCACATGAAATACACGCGTGCGCAGTGTCATATTTCGCTTTTAAGCAATGAAGCGAGATCGATTCCCCAACCTGTATACCCAGCTCTATACAAAACCAGTTATACGGGTCATTTGGATTCACTGCAGTCTAGTTTGTTTAACTGCAGATACTTTTTTATACAGATGCTTGCACCACCACCCATGGATTACACAACTATGATTTATTGGGGTATAACCGTGTTTTTACAAGAACAACAATATCACTTGATATTTTCTTCATTTTGGCTCAAAACTCCTTAATTTTATTTCATCATGAATATTATATGCTGACAGTATTTGGAACTTTATTTAGTTTAGGCATCCATTACATTTATATATAAAGATATATACAGTGCGGCTCTTAATTATCCCTCCTTTTATCTTTTGAATGCGTTTATATAAAAATTTGATTTTTGAATTTTTGAATGTTGAAATTGTATCTTATGTCAATGTCAAAAAACAAAAAAATCAAAAAACACTACAAACTACAACACACCTACACACAAATTACAGCTGAACAGGTGTGGTAAAGAAAATTAAAATCAATCAAAATGCGAAAAATAAGATTTTAAAAGATAAGAGGGGATGACAATTAAGAGACATAATATAATGTTAATAATAAATCTGTTATATTATGTAAGCTTGAACAAAACAAGGCACAATTTAGCTTAAAGATAACTATTCTACTGAACTCTGAAATAATGAATTCCTATGATATACTTAATATATATATATACAGTGCGAACGTAAAGGTTGGAATAAATTCATTTAAAATTCAGGGGTATGTTCAAAAAAAAACGCTTGGACATGTCGATTTTTATTTTTAACTGCGGGTTTTCTTACTATAATTTTATGTATACAGGGTGGCCCAAAAATAAGTTACGGTCATCAACGTAATTTTTTTAAATGTAAACACCTATTTTTTATTTTAGATTTAGGTTCTACATCAAATTCTAAGTACATTTCATGTACCATGTCCTATACCTAAACTCGACCGTTGACGATTGAACACAATAAAAGGCTATTTTTGGAAGAGTTATTTATATCAAGCAACCTATCAGTTATTGTTTGGTTATTTACATTTGTGGTTGGTGTTTTTGATTGTTAACTTGTCACAATTTGTTGACATCAAATAATTTTGAGTAAATTTAGTTTGATTTAGATGCCTAAGCAAAGTTTTGCTTGTGTTAAGTTTATCAAAAGATAAAATTAAAATTTCAAAAAATGGTACGTCTTAGTGAGCGAGAGCGAATAGAGATTTTGATGATGATTGGTTATGGAAACAGGATGCGCACTCAGATGGAAGTCTGTGAAATTTATCATGCCAAGTATCCTGATAGGCCACGTATATCTCAAAGTACTGTCAGTAAAATAGAACAGAAATATCGGGATTTGGGTCATGTCAGGGATAATTATACGAAAGGTCGGTCAAGTATATCAGAAGAGAAGCAACTAAATGTTTTGCTGGCAGTTGAAGAAGATTGCCATAAAACGACTCGCAATATTGCGTTAGAAAATCAGATATCCCAGACATCCGTCGTTAAGTATTTAGGTATAAATAAATGGCACCCTTACAAAGTTCAATTGGTTCATGAATTAATGAAGATGACCCAGATAGGCGTTTAGAATTTTGTGAGAGACTTATGGACTTGTGCCATGCTAATCCACAATTTTCAAAAAAAATTGTATTTTCTGATGAGGCAACGTTTCGTCTTCATGGTAGTGTAAACCGGCAAAACTGCCGATATTGGGCTACTGAAAATCCGCACTGGATGATGGAGTGCCACAGCCAAGTCCCTCAAAAAGTAAATGTTTGGGCGGGGGTGATTGAAAACAGGGCTATAGGGCCCTTTTTCTTTGAAGGATACTTGAATGGTGAGAGGTATTTAGAGTTTTTAGAAAATGACTTGGTTCCATGCCTTGCCACTTTATACCCCGATCCAGAAGACCCGGATATATTAGATAATTCCTTATGGTATCAGCAAGATGGAGCTCCAGCCCATTACACTCGTCCCGTGCGCCAGTACCTGGATACCGTTTTCCCTGGACGTTGGATTGGTCGGAGGGGTGCAATTGAATGGCCGGCCAGATCGCCGGATCTGACTCCTTTAGATTTTTTTTTGTGGGGGTATCTTAAGTCCAAAGTTTATGTTAATCGGCCAAACAACATTGAAGACTTAAAAATTAGAATAACGGAAGAAATAAGATTGATAGAACCTTCTGTCATCGATAACGTTTTACAAGAATTTCAGCATCGACTGGGATATTGCCAAGAGGTTCGTGGCAGCCATTTTCAACACTTAATAAATTAATTAAAATATTTTTATGTATTCTTGCTTGATATAAATAACTCTTCCAAAAATAGCCTTTTATTGTGTTCAATCGTCAACGGTCGAGTTTAGGTATAGGACATGGTACATAAAATGTACTTAGAATTTGATGTAGAACCTAAATCTAAAATAAAAAATAGGTGTTTACATTTAAAAAAATTACGTTGATGACCGTAACTTATTTTTGGGCCACCCTGTATACATAAAATTATAGTAAGAAAACCCGCAGTTAAAAATAAAAATCGACATGTCCGAGCGTTTTTTTTTTGAACATACCCCTGAATTTTAAATGAATTTATTCCAACCTTTACGTTGGCACTGTATATATGTTGGTCTTTCATAATAATAACATATCCTAGGGCTATAATATTTAAAAAAAAAAACTAAAGACATCTCTTGTCTTAGAACTTCCTGGTACCATTCATCTCTGAATATTCGTCGAAAGAGTACTGTGTGGTTTATGCAGTTTTCTTCTTCTTTTCCTTTCATTCAATAATTCTCTTCATCATTCTGCTCATTATTTCCCAATTTTGTTTGCTTTTTATAATAATTAGATTTTCTTTTTCCAATTTTCCTCTAACTGCAAGTTCAGCAAGTATTCGAAGTGGTGAAATCATTCGCAGTAATGAGAGTTAGTGCATTATTTGATATTTGATATCATTATTTGAATCACATTGAATTTGAATGAATAAGCCGCAAAAGAGCTATCACATGTTAGGAATTACGTAATTGGGTGTGGTACTTCGGCATAATCACTTTCAATGTGTTTTCTAACATTGTTGATAAGAGTTTTTGTTCATACTCCAGTTTCTCGTGTTGTTTCTCATTTTTCTGCTGAATCAGTTGAGACTGTGTGATATGGGGTTAGGCCTCTTAAGGCGTTGATTTGTAAGGAATTGTAAAAAAAGTGACAATATTTATTTCTTATTTAATTATCAAAAACGAACTAACGAAGGTTTAATAGAACCCACTAAATAGTCTCTTCCTATACCCGGAAACTGACCCTAAATCTTTCGAGAAATCAGTCCATACAATTAATCGCATACTTGTAAAGATTAAAATAATTATTTAGGTTAATTTGTTGTAAATATAAGATACAACAGAATAAATAATGATAAAAAATTACTTTTATTAGGTACAATAAATGATATACTATTTCACATCTAATACGTAACATTTATTGTTTTACGAAGAAAAAGAAAGTCTGTAGGCGGTATCCTCGCGTTCGTTCCATTGATGATATTGTTTTGACACGTGTGAGAATATTTCAATACTATGTAGGACGCCTGTAGATAGATTATAATTAATAATAAGACAAAATGAAACTAAACAAAATAAACTCGACGGCGCGGCCTCTCGTAAGTAATTCCACATAAATCTGAAACAATTAAATTTGCTGAATTTATTTTTATATAAATATTGGCATATTTCCAACATTGTCACACAAATAGTATAAACACCAGATCACATTAAATAGTCGCGAAGACTTTGAAAGAGTACAATAAATACATCGGAAAACTTCAAGCGAGAAAGTAAAAAAAAGAAAAAAAAACACTGGTAGAAAAAATTCTAAAAAAAACTGGTTGCAGAGAGAATATGCATCAATAAATAATAACATGACATAAGACAAAATAAATTTAATTTAATTAGATGGGAAAGATTAGATTAGATGAAGAAAGGGCAATTAATCTGAAGCTATGCCTGGCAGGAGAAGCTACAGAAATACTAAGAGTGGTGTCACTTGATAGTCAGCTTAATTTTAATGTCTAACGTACCTTAGAGATAAGATACGGTAAAGCTCATCTTTAAGTGTAAGGGGCCAGGCCTAATTTAAATTTAGGAGGCAACAATCCAATCAAGATCTCCAACAGCTTGAAGCCGATTAGTAAATTTGGCTTATCCTTCCACCGCAATAGAATTTGTACTGGAGTATAAGACGGCTTTTTAAGCAACTAGAAGGCAGATCCGAATAAGACAAATCAGAAGTTGGATAGAAAACCTGAAAATCCATTTTTCAGTTAGCTTAATGAATTTCTTTTGTTCATATTTACTTAGTAGATGTGAATGTGATGAGTATGAAAGCTTTAAATGGAAATCTTTTATTTCTACATCGGGTTTACTAAAGGATTCCAACCTCGGTCTTTTATTTACCTACCTTTTACCGATGTGCTATTATAATATAAACAGTATTGAGGACTGCGAAAGCTGTGTGAACTACTTGGAGTTAGTTATGCTGAAAACAGACTAATTACTAAGGCTTAGTCCACCAGTTAATCTAGGTCAAAAATCCTTGACCTAGGATTCTCACCTATCATTATTTCATTATCGATAAATGCTGAGCAACCTTGATGATTAGATTACAAATTTCAACTTTTTTCTTCGTCAACATTAAAAAGACTTGAATTACTAATTCAAAAGCTGTTAATCTTCGTAGCAAATAATCTTTAGTAGCAAAACAGCAGTCTGTCTACTACTTTGTCTGATTAATATTAAAGTATGGCTTCGTCAAAATATAAAACAAACATTTCAGTATAGTATTGATCTGCTTACTGAGCCGATCGTAATCATTAAAAATATTTTTTTTAATGAAACACTAGTGAAAATCCACTCCTTCATAATGAACAACGCACTTGACCAAGAGAAATCACTTTTCTCCTAGATCAGGAATCAAGGTAACTTCTGTCGAAGAAAATATAAACACAAACCAAACAAAATATGGATCGAATGATGATGTGGTCTTAATCACCATTCAGAGGCCGCTAAACTTAAATTAATGAGTCAAAATAAGCATAGGGAATCCTGTCGAAAGTATAATTATAAAGTAAAGAGATGTTTATCATTCTCAAGTCAATAGAAGTAATTAAAGATCATGGAAAAAAGGCAACAGGTAGTTTTGTTTAATTGTTAATTAAGCAAAGTCTAAGGAACATAGGTACGCAAATAAAAAATTAAACGGACTTGGTAATGTAGCAGAGCTTATAATAAAAGGTGATGCAATTAGAGAATCAACTATGTACAAATAATGGAAGAGAAAAAAAATAATTATATTTAACAAATAGGATAGTTTGAAGTGAAGCAGAAAATGGAATACGCGTGGAATAAGGCAGAAATTAAATCTGCTTGAGAGAATTAAGGTAATAATTATAATATTTTTTGAGTCATGTTTGAAGCAGCTGAACCATTTAGCTAGATTATTATAGTAGTAGCTAGCAACTAGTCATTGCAGCAAAGAGGATTAGGATGAATGTCCGCCTCTGAGTCATAAAATGACCAAAAATACCAATTGCAAATGCTCTCCTCTTGACAAACATCTTTCATATCGTACACTTGCACCACTGTATACTTGTATAATTTGTAAGAAAGGGTCTATATATTAAGATATGGCCCATTATTATATGAAGATACTAGGGATAGACAAAACCAAGCCCACCATGAGGAGTTTTTTAATTCCTGGTAAAGCAGTATTTTTGAATTTATATATGAGTTTGTTACAAACTATTAATACGTGAGTTAATTTAAAGTTTCTTGTCTATATTTGGTTCGAGATTCTTGATTACTTCTTGAAGAAAAGCAGTATTAGGTATTATCACTTTATAATTTTTAACTGCCTAGTCTGATATTTTTTTGCAAATGCCGACCAATCACAATCATATTACCAATGTTAGATTAGCCGATCATGTTGGTATTTGTCTACTGACTAAATAGCATACAATGATATTTATACTTAGAGGTCATCAGCAAACAAGTCATACTATTATTATTAAGACAGCTGATATAATGAGTACAAGGTCCGATGTGAAGAAGTGGTCTAAGAGTAGACCTCTGTGGAACTCTCTTTAACACCTTCTCTTCTACCATCCTCCTAACTTGTAACCCCATTCTTCCCCATAATTCCACAATCTGTCTCACATATGTAATTGTCAAATTAATTACACTTCAATGACTGATATGAGTTCATTTAGCAGAAGATTCAGATCTTAACTCTCAAATGTTTTAGTCATATCCAATAGCACACAAGGACAGCAAAACAAATTAACAAAAGCAATGGAAATATCGTTAGTGATTCTTAACGGAACAGTAACACATCCATCATGTGACCTAAAGCCTGACTGAAACTTTGGAAGTATATTTTTTATACAGGGTGTTTCAGAACTATGGGATCAAACTTCTGGGATTGTTCAGTGCAATAGAAGAATCCATTTGAGTATAGGAACCCATGTCCGGAAATGCGTCACTACGCCACTACGGCCCTAAGACGCGTTAAAATTTATAAAAAACAATAATTACCTAAATAGGATCTGCTGCATTTATTTTTACCTTTTGTACATGATACCATAACAACAATTGTTTAAAATCAACGCTTATCAATGTCAATTCTCAATGTCATGTTTAAAAATTTTATAGCTTACAATTTTTAAACATTTATTGCTAATAGAAAACTTTACCAATCAAGAATTGGCGGATATGCATTTAGCATACGGAGCAACAAACTGCAATGCACGAGTAGCATAGCGGTTGTATTATGAACGTTACCCCGAACGACAGCATCCTGGATACAAAAAGTTTATTGCGGTTCATCGGCGGCTCGCTGAGACAGGCATGTTTAAGACCAAGATGCATGATACTGGTGTTGCTCGAACCATAAGAACGGTCGAATTTGAAAAAGAGGTGCTTCAGCGAGTTGCCGATGAACCATCAAATAGCACATGTGACGTCGCTAAGAATATGAATACGAGTAACGCTTCTGTCTGGTGGGTACTACACGAGCAACAACTCCATCCTTACCACTTCCAGAAAGTTCAAGGTATGACTGCAGCTGATTATCATCCTAGAGTTCAATTTTGTCGATGGCTTCTGGATCACATCATTGCACAACCAAATTTTTTACGATATGTTTTGTGGACCGATGAAGCTTCTTTCACAAGAGACGGTATTTTTAATAGTAGGAATAGCCATGTTTGGGACGAAGAAAATGCAATTTTTCCAAGAAAACATCAGAATTGTTGGTCTGTCAACGTATGGGCAGGCATTGTTAATGATTATTTAATTGGGCCATATCGTCTGCCGGAACGGTTAACAGGACCTATTTATCTGCGTTTCTTGGAGGAAGTTCTCCCAGAACTCCTTGAAAATGTTCAGCATGATGGAGCGCCGGCTCACTTTACTGTACAAGTACGCGAGTATTTGGCTCAGCGGTTTGGGCACCGTTGGATTGCCAGAGGTGGAGCACTTTCTTGGCCTCCTAGATCACCCGATTTAACGTCGCTCGATTTTTTCTTGTGGGGACATGTAAAGTCTTTAGTCTACGAAACTCCAGTAGAATCAGAGCTAGACTTAATTGGACGAATAACAGCAGCATTTGAAATCCTTCAAAACGAGGTTAAAATTTTTAGTGTAGTCCGCCGAATTTTTTCCGGACATGGGTTCCTATACTCAAATGGATTCTACTGTTGCACTGAACAACCCCTAGAAGTT
This sequence comes from Anthonomus grandis grandis, assembly GCF_022605725.1. NCBI lineage: Eukaryota > Metazoa > Arthropoda > Insecta > Coleoptera > Curculionidae > Anthonomus > Anthonomus grandis. Next base: position 27,930,422 of record NC_065552.1, on the reverse strand, counting down.
TGATCCCATAGTTCTGAAACACTGTGTAGAGAGAAAGTGTGCTCTGATTCTTTACCACTTTGTAAAGGATTTTGGAGTTGCTGGTGATATGCCTATTAACTTGAACTTATTTATACTTGATATATCATTTACCTTTAGGAATGAGGTAATAAGGACTATCTTCAGATACCTGGAAGAGAGCCAGTCTGTCAAGAGAAATTAACTAAGGCCTTTAAACAGATTAATAAACTTAATTAAGTATAAGTAAATAAATATATTTTCTTGCGATTGTCAGAAATATAGAAAAATAAAACCCAACTTAAAAAAAATAACTATTTTAATTACAATTTAAGATTTAAAAATAAAAGGAACAAAAGCAAACAAAATATAAAAGTCACCGGGATCGACTTAAACTTTCAATAGTCAAAGCCAATCTCTCTTTCACTTCATACCGATCATGCTCCAGGACTTTGCTGATCCTGTAAGGTCCTCGCCACTTGGGCAAGAGTTTTCTGCTGGTCCCAGTATTTGGAGACGCTGTAAGTCGCAACAGCACTAAATCACCCTCCACAAACTGATGTCCAGGAATCCTCTTGGAGTCAAATCGGCGTTTTTGCTCAGCCTGATGATTCTCGGCGAGTCTTAACATTTTTGCTCGGATAGCTGTCACGTCCAGCGGTTCCTCTTCAACTGATAAAATCTTGGTACCAACAACCTGTCAATTCCAGCCAGTACGGTCTCACCCATTTTCGAGATGCTTTTAGCCAAAGCACTCGAAGATGAGGAGTACCTTCTAGGGCTGCTTCTAGAGCGGTGATGTCTATCATGCTGCTGAGGCTGATTGTCTCTTCGAGAACGCCTTCCGCGAGCCACCCTATCGTCTTCCACCCTCGACCCAACGCCTTCTCTACTAGAAGAACGACTTGAGCCTCAACGACGATGACGTACCAGGGCTCTTTTATCACGCCGAGATTCGCGTTCTCGATATTCGCGGCGCTCATAGTCTTCCTCGTAACGCGGCATTTTCACACACAATTTTTTTTTTTTTTAGTTTTTAAATAATCTAACACGGCGCGCAAGCGTATAATCCTACTTCTGATGTCAGAAATATAGAAAAATAAAATCCAACTTTAAAAAAAAAATAACTATTTTAATTACAATTTAAGATTTAAAAATAAAATGAACAAAAGCAAACAAAATATAAAAGTCGCCGGGATCGACTTAAACTTTCAATAGTCAAAGCCAATCTTTCTTTTCCTTTAATGCCCCTTCATGTTTAAGCATTAACACAAAAGCTGTATTTCGAGTATTAAGTCAGGATACAGAACATACAGGGTAGGGTATCCCTTTTCAAATGGTCAAAAATGCTACAGTATGTACAGGTACCATAAAAGTGTAGTTTGAGATAGGACATCGATGGTCGGAAGTGCCCGGTTTCCAAAATACAGGGTGTGGTAAATTTTCAAAAAAGTCTTTTTTTCCCTCTGTATTAAAAACAGTTTAAGCGATTTAAATGATTTTTTTAAGTTGTAAATGATATAGGTGGTGAAGCAAGTTTTTGAGGAATTGCAAATAATTTGACTTATCCAAGGACGGATTTGCAGCACATAAATTTTGTATAAAAAAACAGATACGCCACTGTTTTTTTGAAGAAAAAATTGTCTGAATATTTTGTTTATTTTTTAAAAAACACAGCCCTTACATTTTTGTTCTCCGACGCACCGTTTTGTTGCAAAAAAATAAAAATGAAAATAAAAAAATTAAATTTTTAGTTTTTCATGGTAATCTCCATAAAATAAATAATAATAATACAATACTTAATTACAAATAATGTTAAGGCGATAACATGAACAAAAGAAAAATGATTCACAGTAATAAAACAAAAATCACTTTTATTATTATCACTAATTTAGTAGTAATTAAATTAATTAATTAATAATTAATAATTAATTATCTTGGCTTGCGTACGGTCATCTTGGGTCAACAGGTGCAGAAAATGTATGGAAATGCACGGAGGATACCTTGAGCATTTAGTTTGAATTGTTTATTGTTTAGTTAAATTATTTATTTTTTATTGTAACGATATAAAATTTTTTCGGTGTGACAGAAGTTTTGAAAGATCCTTGTAAGGAGTTTATTTTTTTGCACGAAAACTGTGCGTCAAAAATTAACAAAATATTTCAAAAACAATTTTTTTTTAAAAAACAGTGACGTACCTAAAACTACTTCTTTATGGTTCCTCTATATACTCTAGCATTTTTGACCATTTAAAAGGGGACACTCTGTATTTAATAACTTGTTCGAAGTTTAACTTAAATCGAAATAAATTCTTTGTATGTTTTTCATCTAATTTTTTATGCTTTATTTTTAGGCACTCTACTCTATAAGCTCAAAGGTTACGATCCAGATGGCGATACACTAAAATTCGGCATAAAACCCACTATGGACAATGACGTCATTGTCGTTAAAAGCATTTCAAATACCGAAGCCAATGTGTATTTAAATAAAATTCTTGATAGAGAAGTAAAGGAATATAGGTAATTTTCTATTCGACACTTCTTTAATATTTTTTTTAGGAAAGAGACGAGTATGCCTTGGTTCTCACACTTACCGATGGCAACCTTGGCCAAGGGAACTACGTCACTCAAAGCCTCCTTATATTGGTGGAGGACGTGAACGATAATGTGCCAATTTTCAAGAGCCATTCTAGCTCTATTTTACTTAGAGAAGATGCACCCAATGGTACCGTTTTATATTTAGTAATTTTTATATTTATAATATTTATATTGTTCAGGTATAATTGCACAACTTGAAGCAACTGATGCAGACGAGGGACCTTATGGACAAGTGGTCTATTATCCAGCTCCAGATTTAGAAAGAAACCTTTTTAGTATTACTACTGTTGGAGATAAGGCAATAGTTAAACTTATAGGTAATGTTGGTTATATTAACAAAAGAGTATATTAAGTTTTTTTTTAATAGGAAAACTAGATTATGAGAAACAAACAGTACATCAAATCAAGGTTCTAGCAATAGATAGGGCTAAGGAGGGTAAAATTAATACGGGAACTGCGGTGATTTTAGTAAAAGTCCAAGATGTTGAAGATAGGCCTCCGGAATTTGTTCAAGTTACTCCTATTACTCGAATTGTTGAAAATGTGCCAGTGAGAACTACTGTTTTACAAGGTAAAATTGCGTATTATTCAACTTAGTTTTAGTTTATCCCACATTACTTTAACCCAAATGCGAAAGTCAAACAATCGTCAAATAAACGGCATGCATGACGATTATTCCGAGCTGGGAAAAACGAATGCGGACAAACCGCTTAAATTGAGTGTAGTTTTTATCTCAATTAAATAAGCATAATCTACATTCTGTAATTTAATTTTAAGTAACGAATAAAACACATAGGGGTGATGACAATATTTCTGATAAAACAAAACTTAGAAAACTTAAAGCGTTTGCTTCTAGCTTGATTGGAGAATCCAATGATTTTAGTTCAGGAGTAACCCAGAGTGGAAATTTAAAAATAAAGTGGCATTGCTTCTTCAGATCCAAACACACATAAAAATTGTCAACTATTACATCTAGATTATCATTCAAAATTGAAATACAACTAAGACCGAAAGTAATCATTAACCCAATAACTGTTTAGATCTTTGTTTTCTTTTTTGGCTTAAATCTACAAGAATTTTTTTTTACTTTTGAACCAACTTTCCAATATAGGAAGTTCCGTTTCTTCCTTTCGCTCATTTTCTCGCTATTCTTGAACTGATGACAAATTAATTACACAAATAACGTCTCATCTTCCTCTTCTACTTCTTTTTTTTTCTAATAAACAAGTTCTACTTCTCAGCTCGCATATTAATGAACTTACCATTTTCTACTAATTTAACTAAGTCAATCATATACCAAATATATTACTTGTTAGCCAATCCGTTTTTCTTACTACATTACTTCCAGAATTAATAATATTGGAGAATTTACACCAGTGCCTTTTTGTAAAATATAAACAAGCAATTTTGCATGTTCTAATCTCCTCAATATTAATTTATCACTAATTAGATCTCACGTTATTTCTTTAAACTTAATGCACTATGTGAGTGGTGAGTGTATGGTGAGTCTCATAACATGCTCCTTCTTCCTCATCAGAATCTTCAAGTTGAATTAAAACAATCCTCTTTTTTTTTTAACAAACTTATTTTCGTTTTTAACCATTATTCCTTAGTTTAATTCCAAAATCAAACTAAACGAAAAATTCAATCCTTAAAATAAACTTCCAGTGTACTAATTACCATTTTTATCTCAGTTGTTGCTGTTGACGGAGATAGAGGTATAGATAACAAAATACAATACTCACTATCATCAAATAACTTCGAAAATATCCAGGATATATTCGAAATTCAGAAATTGACCGGAAGAATTGTTACAACGTCAGAGTTGGACCGTGAAGCGCTTCCTATAGGATCAAATTCTTACATTCTACAAATTACTGTAAGTTAGATTATTATATAAATTTAATTCCTTAATTTAAATGACTTATCGATATTAAGGCAACAGAACTTGGTAGTAAAGAAAAACCTCCTCCAAAAGCATCCACTGAAGTCACCGTGATAATCTCCGATGAAAATGACGAAATTCCTACATTTAAAAGTGAATTTTATGAATGTGAGATTGGAGAGAATGCCCCTATAAATACCCCTTTAAACTTTATTGGTGATGGAATCCCCGAAGTATATGATTATGATCAGGTAAGTCAAATATATTTTATAATTTTTATGAAGTAATTAACTAAATTTGAAGGGTATAAACGGCACATTTGAACTCTACATCAGAAACGGACAAAATATATTTGAAATTAACCCAAAAAGGGCCACCAATGAAGCACCGTTTACCATCAAAGTGAAAAACAGTACTGCCCTAGACTATGAACGTATCAAAAGTCTTAATTTTACTTTGGTGGCTAAAGAGGTAAGCAAAGCATCTTATTTTCTCCCAAAATTGTAAACTTTAATTTGCTTAGGTGGTGAAGCATAATCCAAAATTTAGCGAAGTACCTGTAAAAGTCTATATCCAGGATCGCAATGATAATTATCCGGAGTTTGTAAAAAACTCTTATGAAGTATGGGTGCCGGAAAATTGCGATGTTGGCACCACCGTAGCATGGGTTCAGGCATTAGATGATGATTCTGGTGTTTATGGAACTATGGGGGTCAGATATACGAATATTGCTGGAAGTATTTCTAATTTGTAAGTCGTCCATTCGTATAATCTAATTAAATTTCAGTAAATAGTTCTTATTTAAGGTTAAATCTTCATCCAGTATCAGGAATAATCACAGTAAAAACAGCCGGAGGGCCTTCGTGGGACCGAGAACAAATTTCCAAGCATTTTCTCACAATAGAAGCCAGGGACGATTTGGGAAATGGCAATCGGAATTCGGTCCAGTTGACCATCAATTTAGAAGATAAGAATGATAATAGCCCGGTGTTTCTGCTTAAAAAATATGAAGCAAGATTACTGGAGAATGAAATGGATTTTCATAATTTATTGAAAGTTGAAGCAAGAGATGCTGATTTAAATGGTAAGTAATAACAAGATTTTTGTTTTCTCCAAGAATATCAAATCAGTAAAACAAACAGGTTTTTGGGATAAAGAAGTCAGTTCACTTGAAGAGCACTCATATCCAAGATTATTTCTTTCTCTTTCCTAATAATATTCTTTTGAGTTCTTCTTCTGCTTCTGTCTTAAATTCTTCATTTGTACAGCTGCCTCATTTTCTAACTAAAGATGAAATTAACAATTTCAAAAGTAATCTATTGAGATGAGCAGTTCAGGTGAGTCATGGTTAGTATCCGGACCGATAAAGAAATATCTGGAGTAGATAGATTTAACAATAAACAGTTACTCTCCTAACTTTACTGTTTTTGTTAAGACGAATGTGAAGATCGTCAGATTTCATCAGATGGATCCTCAGATATCTAGGTCTTTAAAATTTTGGCAGTATCTCTCAATAAAAGAAACATTAGATTAAGTTCTAGTTACTCCTTGGAAAAATTTACATTGAACTATTTCAATTTTGACTATTATAGCGACTGACGAACTTAACAGATTCAGTTAAGTTGCCATAAAATAACTCATATATATAACTCAGGTATATGTTTGTTTTTTTTTTTATCGGCTTAATAGTTGAATAACGTTAAACATTTAGTAGGTATTGAAGTAAGGTTTTTTAGGTACAAAAAATAGTGAAATTTCGTATTCCCTTTCCGGGGAGCTTCATGAAAACTTTACCATCGATCCCGAAACAGGAATTGTTAAACCATTAAGCCCCATAGATTTTGAATTTATCGAAGGACCAGAAGAAGAAAACGTTAGAATTCTCTATTTGACTGTCCGGGCCACTGATTGGGGAGAACCGAGTCTATTTAGGTAAAGTCTTTTAACAATATTTTCAATCGTATTTTTACTGTTTTAATATTTCTTAGTGAAGTTCCGCTACTAATTTATGTTGAAGATGTGAACGACAATCCTCCAGTTTTTGAACAGTTATATTATAATATTAGCATCTCTGAAAGTACTGAGTCTGGTACAGATATTATACAGGTAGGTTCGATGATATTTATTAATTCTAGTTATAAAATATTACATTTCTTTTTAAGGTCAAAGCTATTGATTTGGATGGTTCAATACCCTACAACCATTTGGTTTATAGGATTCAAAAAGGAGCATACGATAAGTTTATTATTGATTCGGAAACAGGTAATTGTACATTATTTATCGAGAGCATAAAGTGACGAATACGTATACATAATAAATATGCAGTTATGAGTCCAAATTTCTACACTTGGATATCTGTGTTACTATTGGAGATTTGTGTTATATATGCTATTTTTATTCAGAGTTCACATTAAAGTTTCGACAAATTGAGTCAACCTCAGGATATAAGATATATAAGAAAATAAAAATATTTTTACATATGCAGGTTGAGTTATCATAAAATATGTATTTTTTTATAATAGATCGGCCTGTTTTATATTTCCTAAATTAATTAAGCATGAAGAGAGCATTATTTTGATAAAACCATTTCAAAATTTTCATGCAGCGTTGTCAGGTGATTAGCTTTTTTTGCTTTTTAGAAGGTTCGTTTAAAAAATTTCAACCTTAATCAAATCATTATATATATTTAACGTTGGAATTTGTCATAAAAATTACGTTATTTTTCTATCATTACGTCTATTTAATTCTGGACTGTATCGCAAAATTTACGTTATCGCTCGCAACAATGGAAATTATCCGAAAAATGTATCCCAGAAATTTTTCCCAATAATTCTCGGTAATGTTTTTTGTAATTTTAGCATTAAAAAATAACGCCATTCAAACGTAACAATTTATTATAAATATTACGTAATTTTTCGTAATTTATCTCTATGTAACTTTGGAATTCATCCTAAAAATTACGTCACTCTTCGTCATTGGGCCTATTTAATGTTGGAGTCTGTTGAACATTAGAATTCCTTATAGAAAATTAAGTATTCTTTACGACATAGGTTGTGCTTGTCGTTTTCATCAAACATCATTCTAACGTAAAAGTTTGCCCTAACAATTACGTCATTTAACCTAGATTTACAAAATTTGTACAATAGTTAGTCTAAGATACCTGTTAAGAACTGGTGGTCATATTTTGTCATTTTTATAGTACAGAGTGTCAAAAATTTTCGAATTTATCAATTTATCAATTAAATACGCAATATTAATTTTTAAATAAAACACCCGACATATTTCTATGTTATTAAATTTACCTGTAAAATACCTTTATTTTTTTTATTGCTCTGGTAGCTCAAGTATGACATCCCAAATTTTATGCAAAAGGAGACATTCTACATATATTAATAGAAAATAAGGCACTGGCTAATATAAAAAACCTTAAATCAGGAGACCAGTTCATTGAAAACATCAACAAAAATAAATAAATGAAAATCGAGAAAGATCCGCTCAGATATAAACTAGTGGTAGAGGACAATCCCTCAGAACAAGTGATGTAATTCAGATGTCTAAGCATAAACATACCGTGCACCCACGAGTCACTTAAAAACCTGAGTAGCCAGATTAACAAATACACTATCAGGATGCCTACAATCTGGTAAAATTGGAACATGCACAAACATAGCAAAATTAGAATTTACAAGACTTGGATCAGACCAATCATCGTAAGGTACAGAAATCTGCGAAGATACCAACAAAACGAAACACACGCTAAGGGTGGCCGAAATAAAAACACTGTGGGCAATAATGGGGAAAATACAAAGAAACGGAGTAAAAAACACAGATATCAGAGAACAATGCGAAATATAAGATATTGTGAGATGGAAAAGACAGTGGTACAACCATGTAAGACGGATGGATAAGAACAGACTTCCGAAAACAATCCGAGAAAACAATCTGCCGGGCTCAAGACCACCCAGGATGCTACCTAAAATAGATCTCCAAGAAGTCCAAGACTCCGAAAGCCCGCCACATAAAAAAATTACTATTAAATAACAAAAACCCTTTCAACTCCGTAAAAGGAATTTTTTGATATCAAAATAAATATACATTTATTATTAATTTATTAATTACTGGGCAGATGTAAGGAAAATACCTGAAATTAAATCAAAGATGCCTCTAAATAATTGGAAAATATGGGGTGTAACTGTTAAAGTAGGAAATAATACAAAAATTGGCTGAGTACCCCAAAATAAATACGAAATATACATATAAAGTAGGTTATTGATGATGGTCTTAAAAGTTTGGAATATAACTAAAGAAAACTACTTAAAATAGTTGGAAAATATAAAACCTTACTGCAAAATGCCTAAATATATAAAAGCGAAACTGCTTGGCAAAGGTAAGATACAGATTTTGTAACGAAAATGTTTGTTCAAAAAGTACATCTTTTTTATTTTATTCGGTTATTTACTTTTTTGTTTATTAAGTTTGCTATTATGTCTTAAAAAAGAGGATCGGATCCACACTTTGCGAAACACCTCATGCCAACTCACTTTTGCCATTGGCAATTTTTTCTTTTAAACTAAAATAGATCTAAGCCTTCTCATATTTTTTGTAACAAAATACACAGTGTCAAACGCCTTTGATAAGTCAGCAAAGATAGACAGCGCTTTTAAATTTTCTTTGACATGAATATTTATGAGCTTACTCAATTTAAATACAGCACTCTTAAAAACCGAATCTTCATAACTATATATAGAAATACCATCTTCCACGCTATCTGATCTGTTGTTAATAAAACCAGTTTCCTTAATTAGTTCATTATGTGAGAGAAATTTAAGGAAGATAGAATATTGCATGAGTCCCCTTCCTTTATTTTATATTTAGAATCAACGATTTTCTTTTGCCATCAACATAGTCTAAGGACTTCTCCAAATATTCACAAAAAACATGAATTTTTAAGAATATAATTTTCAAACAAACATTCCAAAAATAATCAAAAAATTATCCTATCAGATGTCATAGCAATTATGACAAGAAAGGTTACATGTTAACTTCTTACAAATTTATGAAACTATTGGTAATTTCCTCTCATTCTTATCGACACTTACGTTTCTTACCACTTATGCCATACGGAAAACCTTCTCTTCATGGTTGAAATTTCGTAACTTTGCGTGGTTATCGAAAAACAACCTTATACTTAAACTTATAAATATTTTAAATCTATTTCAAGGAGTTATTTCTGTGGCCTATGGAGCAAAACTAGATCCAGACCAAACACAGCCGCGAAAGACCAAATACACCCTAATAATACTCGCATTAGACGGAGGCCAAGGAGAAAATCAACTCCATGCAGCTGTAACTGTGGAAATATTTATCTTTGACGTCAATAATAAAAATCCCCAATTTATGGATGTTTTTGATCTAACTGTACCTGAAAATACTGCGGTAATTATTAATAATACAGTATATAGTGGTATTGATAGGGAGAACCATTTTTCATCCTTTTTCAGGTCGGAACCTCAATAACACAACTTAAGGCAACAGACTTAGACCAAACTGCAAACCTCACCTACCAACTTGACAATGAAAACTGTCAAGCTATCAACGAAAGAGCTATCGTTCAAAATGTTAACTGCACTAGTTATTTTTTAATCAATCCTTATAATGGGGTTTTATTTATTGCTAAACAGATTGACAGGGAACAAATTGAGGAATTCCTTATAGGAGTTATCGTTAGAGATGTTAATTCTGAAACAGAAATACAAGAGGATAGAGGTGATATTGGTAACAAGTGGTATTTCTAAATAAATACATATTATGTTTTACAGCAACTTTAAAAATTCGCATCCAAGACGTCAACGACAACAGTCCAAAGTTTTTCAAGCCATTTTATAAATTTGCTGTACAAGAAAACAGTAAAAATGGCATTTTTATCGGCACAGTTAAGGCAGAAGATCCCGATAAAAATAAAACGGTGTCTTATCAAATGGATAAGCGCTCTAATTATTTCCAGTTGGTACATGTTGGTAATGATAGTGGGGATATTGTGGTAGCTAGCAGGATTGACAGGGAAATGGTGGAATGGTTAAATTTTACGGTAAGTAAAAATGATAAAGTGTTTCACAGCCATTGACAACAAATTTCGTTAATTCTAGATTAAAGCTATAGATGCAGGTCTTCCAAGCAAATCATCATTTGTAGAAGTTTTTATTCAAATCCTGGACGAAAACGATAATAGTCCAATATTTAGTAAGGAGCCAAGTTCGTTAATTATTCCTGAAAATATTCAGCCTGGTAAGTTAGTTCTTATTATAATCACACTTTGATCAAACTAAATTAAGGCAATATTTTAGGTACCAAAATTGCAATAATAAACGCCACAGACGAAGATTCAGGAGAATTTGGAAAAATAACTTATATACTTGACCCGATATCTTCTCATAGAAAGTTTTCCATTGAAAGTGATACCGGTATCTTAAGAGTAGCAGAGTATTTGGATAGGGAAGAAAAGGAGAATTATTTTTTAATTATCGAAGCGTGGGATAATTATCAGTATGGATTTAATAATGGCGACAGTAGAAATTCTTTTAAGCATCTAAAGTACGTATGGGCCTATTAATATATTTTTAGTTAAGTTCGTTTTCTTTCTTGTTTCCTTCTGTCACATTTTCTTTATTTTATTTTGTCGTACTTTTTTTTTTAATAACACGGTTCAAAAACCTTTTCCTTTCTTTTATCGATTTGTAATGTACTGTAATTAATTTTAATGGAATGTACTTGTAAGGACAGACAAAGGGGCTGTTACGCCCACTAATGAACCCGCCGTGTCCCATAAAGGCTTACAGAAGCCTTGATGGAGCCTTCAATATAGTAATTAATAGAAAGTTCCGTTTAAGTTACTGTTTGATTTAATTTAAATTTGGTTATTAATCGACCGAACTTAATTGTCAAGTGTCAAAAATTTATGAAATCTGTTTATATTAATTTCTCTTAAATTTAATGATATTTTTGAAAATTGACAAAAATGACATTTGACGTTTATGACAAAGAGACATGAAATTAGCAAATGACAATACAAAAGTTACTTCCCTAAAGGGATAAAATGGGAGCTTTCATGAAGCGTGAAAACCGGATTCAATATGAGTCTGCTGATGAAATATTTCATTCGACAATCTTTTGACATTTGATAGTTATGACAAACATTTTTGACCAATAAAAATTCACAACTATCCTACATAAGGATATCGGCATTATTTATGTAAATTGTCAATGTCGTTCCATTTGTCAAGTACTAAGAGATCATCAATGTTAAATAAAAAAAATTATCTGTGGTAAGATTTTAATATTTCACATTTTGGTTGAACAAAAATTATTCTGCGCATGAGCAATTCGCTCCCAAAATAACAATTTCCTCCCTGACCGTTGACAGAAGGACATATTTTTATTATTTAACATTTGACAATTGCCATTTGATATTGATAACAAGAAGCAATGACCTTGACAAATAACAGTTAAATGAAAAACCTACAAATGGTTTTTGAACAAAATGTAAAACACTGTCACAAGGGGCTAAAATAGGATTCATGATCCCTCAGAGAGCGTTTTCCAAAAAACCGGATTCAAAATGGATTTGCTTTAGTTTTTTGTTGGAGACAACATTGACACTTGACATTGTTGACAAAAGGAATGATATTGACAAATGATAATTAAATGATATTTTTACAATCTTTACTGGATCTGAGTATGACTCTTTTCACAGCGCTATTAAGTTTGTATGTGAAACAGAAAATTCAAAGGTTCATTACCTTTCTTGATTTCTTTCATTACGGTATAAGAGGTCCGGCTTACAAATGGCCTGAATCATATTTGACAGGTAGAACCCAGGCTGTTAGATTGAGAGTTAGTGGTCAATTGCCCATATCTGATTGGGCAACTGTCGTCACTGGGGTTCCGCAGGGTAGTGTTCTTGGGTCCATTTTATTTTTACTTCTTATTAATGACTTGCCTCTCTTGGTTAATGACAGCTACATAACACTTTTTGCCGACGATACACTCAAAAGCCACCAAGTGTATAGCTGATACTGCGGGGTGGTCCCAGAAAAATGGTCTTTGTTTGAATAGTTTGAAAACCAATTTCTTTTTTTTTTACTCCGATTCGAGCTATTCAGGACCGGAGCTTACTCCTTAGAGAGCAGTCATCAAGTAGCCTCATCCAACAACACTCCACCAAGTTCTTGGAAATTGTAATTGATCGTGGGATCCTCAGGTGGAATCTGTGTGCAATAGATTATCCCGCAGCAATTATGCCATCTTGCAACAGCTTCGAGACTATGTGGATGCATATACACTTTAAAGCTTTTATTATGCCTCAGTGCATTCCACTCTATCCTATGCCTTATTAACTTGGGGTAATTCCTCCAGTGTTGGGGGAGTGCTAATAAATCAAAAGCGCATTGTACGCACGATGTTTAGACTTTGCTTCAGAGAAACTTGCCGTGGTACTTTTAAAAAAGAAAAATCCTAACTATAATTAAAATCTATATCTTGGAGTGCGCATGTCAAGTACATAAAAATCTTTCAAACTACATGAGATCTGCAGATCTTAATTTTTATAAAACTCGAAATGCAGATAAATTATACATCCCTTTTACCCGGTTGTCGCAGGTACAGGATGGTCCGGAAATTACATCTCTCAAATTTTTTAAACATCTCCCATGTAGAATAAAGATAGCTAAGACTTTTCCAATTTTTAAGAGGGCTCCTAGGACCATGTTAGCTGACTGTCCTTTTTACTCGTTGACAGAGTTCTTTAACTGTTGATTTATTGACTAAATTAAGTTAAATTTGTTTCCTTTCATATCTTTGTAATTTTATACTATTTTTATTGCCATTGTAGTTTTTTATTGACAATTCCTATACATTGTTATGATGTCGATGGAAATAAATGATTTGATTTGATTTATTGATCAAAGTACTAATTGGTCAAGTACTAATTCACTTAAATTTGAGATTTATATAAAACCTATAGTAACTGAGAGTGTAATTTTAACTTTTCTTCCAAACATTCTATTAACAAAAAGATTGCTGCATTCAGTTCATTGTTTTACAGACTTTTTAACATTCATCCTTCTTCAAACAACTCTCAGAAAGAACCTGACAATTTATCCTAAAGCTAGAAATAACGAATATCCTGACAACACCATTAATAAAATATATTGAAAACATCAAAATAAATTCTAAAATAAAAAACTTCTTTGCAAAGACATTAGAGAAATCGAATACCGACGCATCAAATTTTATGAGGAAATTTCAAATCAAGTGGCTAAAAGCTTTCAAAAGAATTAGAGTCAAAAACTAAATGTTTATTTCAGAACCTCAAGCTCCTTGTCAAAACCAAAGACAAGATTCACAAGATTCCTGTCACTCACAGATCTAGAGTTTACAGACTAAAATGTTCTCAATAACACTTGAATTGAAACTCGTGTAAAAACCCATACTAAATTAATAAAAACAACTATAAGAAGATATATTCTCATAGGTCTATTATCAATATATCTTCTCCTGTCACTAATCTCACTATTGAAAGGAGAAGATATATTCGTAAGTAATAGATGGATATAAAGGAAGTTGGAAGTTCTGGAAATTTATTTAGTATAATAAAATAGCCTTGAAAAAACCAATGAGACACTCTGGTTTAAAAGATTTAATGTCACTGATTAAACTATAGGTGTTACCCAGATATTTAGACATACCGCGCATGAGTGTTAGGCACTCTCCGAAAATGTGGTTTACATTTTCATTCTCCTCTTAACACCATCGAGGTTTAGGGTTCTCTGTGATTAAGAGTAGTCCGCAATACGAGACTTGTCACTAGTCGAGTTTTGCGTCTTTTTAAGCGCAGCAGTTGGTGAGACAGGCAGAGGGTCCATCTATATGTTCCTTAGCCTATCTCTTACCAGGTGCTTCTGTCCACCTTCGGAAGGCCCACTTGTCCACCAGTTTTACCGTTGATGCAACAGCTACACATTTAGCTATACCAATTATAGGTTCGGATGCTAGCCACCGTTTCGCAGATCTTGATAAATCAAGGGAGTTCGCTTTGTTGTTTCCAGCATAGTGATCGGGAACCCAGACAAGCTGAACCATGCAGTCCACCTAGCTTCTAGAACGTTTATGCAACTCCTTTCTGTCTGCGATATGGGATACAAAATCTTAGGTGTCATATAGTCACTGCTCATCAGGAGAGAACATTGCTGTATGGCTTTTGACCAGATTTTTGTATGATCGGTCTCTTATCAGCCCGCAGTTCACCAAGGACATGTAGCCTTCTGCACCTTGAATTTCACCATAAGGTTCAGACGAAAGGCTCAACAGACTCTTTAGTCAAGCGCTTTAGTTGAGGCTGTTTGCATGAAACCCGTTATTCTTAGGCATGCACGGTGTCGTACTCTATCCAGTTGAGCTCGAATTTTCATTTTCTCCATGCACAGTCGCCAAATGATAACCCCGTATGTGAGAAGAGGTTTGACAATATATAGGTAGATCCAGATACACCCCAGGTGCTACCGAGAGCCCTTTTGCAGGCCCAAAGCGCGTAGATGGCCTTCTTAATTCTGATGTCGTTATGATCATACTAAAAGAGTTTTTCATACTAAAAAAGAGAGAATCTAATGTGATTCCCAGAAATAGAACTGTCCTAGGGTATACCAACTACACACCTCCGAAAGGCACAACAGGTGGTGTGCCATAGTAAGAGCTCAATTTTTTTGCGGTTGATGCTTTGGTTCTACGAATGGTACTATTTTTCCACTATATGCAAGACCAGCATCATTGGGGCCCTGCATTGTGGCGGTGTTCTTCCTTGGGCAAAGGATTACCAGATGGTCAGCGTAGGCCTGTCTGAATAGGTCAGCCTATTTAAATAATTGGTTAGTCTGTTACTACTACACTCCAGAGGGTTGGGAAATACTCCTCCCTGTGGCCTTTATCCATCTCACCAGACAGAGTTCTGATCCGTAATATTCGAGTTCTCGGCAGATTATTGCGGAAGAAATTTTTATCGACTTTTTTTCATTCGTATTTAAAAAAAAACAGTGATGCGCTAATAAATTCTAATATTAGTAGAAAATTTAAATATAATAAAAGTAGGAAATGTATTTTTTTACTTCCTCTTTTTCTGTCTTTTCATGTCTTCTTCTGCTTATCATATATTTCTTTCATGTCTCTTCTTTTTAATCAATTGCAATTTTAAATGGTGAAACTAAATAGAATTAAATTTTTTTTGTGTTTTCTTCATTGTCCTATTTTCTATATTTCCAAATTGATAGGGTCATTCTAAGACAATTTAATACTTAATACCAAAAATATATAATTAGTTAAAGTTGAAGTAATGAATAGTTTGAGGTACTTCTTCTAAAAAAAATATAAAGAGTGTTTTTTTTCGTTTGTCGTGCTTTTCACCATTGTTTTACCTCTTTTGTCCCATCTTGTCTCTTTATTATTCTCCTTTTATCCCATCTTTTTTTTCTTTCTGATTCCTTTTAACCACAATTAACGCTAAAATAAGAAAAGTATATGCTATTGACAATATCTGTATCTCTTATATTAAATCTACTTAAAATACAACCCAACATCTTTCTTCAGCTTCTTAACATACTTTTGATTTTTTTTTACTTTTTGCTTCTTTATCTTTTTCTTATTACTCTTATTTTATATAATTTTCTCATATTCTTTTTTTTCTCTCCTTTTTATTTATTTCATACTGTTTAATAGTAGATGTTCTTAAGCACACCCAACAAATAAATGTCAAACATTACAAAATGTTTTCAGCGTAACACTTCGAGATGTAAACGACAACAAACCAGATCTAATAGTGGACAAGACCTGCATTAATATTACAGAATTTCATGAAGCTGGCCAACCGATAACGATCATAAGATCTTCCGATAAGGATGATCCAGAAACCTTAAATGGACAAGTAAGTAATTTTCCTGAAAAAAATCATATTTGGTTTAACACGATATTGCAGGTAATAATAGATATCGCAGATGGCAACCAGGACAATTTATTCGAAGTTTACCAAATAAGTGAGTGGTCCGTCCAAATCAAAACTACAAAATCGCTCAGGGGAAAACATGGCAACTACAGCCTGGTGATCCGAGCTCAAGATCTAGGAACCCCTAGTTTTTTAGTCGAAGAATTACTTCATGTTTGCGTTATGGATTATAACGATCATCCTCCTGTATTTGTGTCACCTCCGCATAATTCTACTCTAAGAGTACCAGAAGTAAGTTAGAATCTAGTTTATACATTTCTGTGGTTCAATCAGATTTGTTCTTTAGAATGCCACGGTGGGCAGTTCCTTAGTTCAAATAATAGCCACAGATGAAGACACCGGTCTTAATGGGGCGGTCAGGTATAGATTAAAGTCGGATCCAGCGGGTCATTGGAAAACTTTTAATTTGCAACCAGTGTCTGGCATTTTGGAACTGAGGTTACCGTTGAATAGGAAAAAACAGAAAATTTATGATGTAAGACTGTTTCTATTATCTTCAATATATTTTTCAAAACTTCTTTATACAGATTCGCATTGAGGCATATGATTTGGGAAACCCAACGTCATTAAGCTCTGATCTTGATTTAACGGTGTACGTTCGTGATATTAATGATTATCAACCACAGTTTATGCAAGATGAGTTTGTTGTTGAATTTACTGGTGAGATCATCAATTTCTTTAAGACTCTTTATCTTTTTTTCTTATTCTCCTTATTTTTTTGTTCATCTCTTTCTTTTTCATTTATTTGAAGCGGCTATTTATAAAGAAACTATATTTTTAGAAAATAAACAGCCTGGCCTGGAAATCAAAAAACTCCCAGATACAATCGACCGTGATGAATTTGATTATACCTCCACACCTTCCCCAATTTGTTATTTTTTAGTGGGAGGAAATGAAAACGGTTTATTTAATCTACATCCGTTAGAGCACACTTTGCAAGTAAGTTACTTACTAAAATAATTGCACGTATACATAAATGTATTTCTTAAGATAACAAAGCCGTTGGATCGTGAAGAGATGGATAAACATCTTCTCTTAGTGAAAGCTACTGAGGATTGCTCTTACCCGCCAGAACCCAGGAACTTTTTTGATTCAGATGATGATACTCAACTAAAAGTGGTAGTTAAGGTTCTAGATGTCAATGATAATCCTCCTAGGTTTGTCAGAAGAGTGTTTACAGGTAGGTATTTAAGCTATTTCAAGTATTTTTACCATAAAGATGTAATTTTTAAGGTGGCGTCAGTACTGCCACTGTTTTTGGTACAAAATTCATGTCGGTTAAAGCAGAAGATCCGGACTATGGAAAAAATGCTTTGGTGTATTATTATATTATTGGGAATGTACAAATGACTTTAACTGAAGGTAAGGTAAAAAAATGGGAGGATTAATTAAGTATTAGTTTTCTTATTTTCCTTTATTTATTTATTTATCTATTTATTAACAGTATCCACCAATTTTACAAAAATAAAATAATACAAAAGATACTAATATTAATACAACTTAAGCTAGATCATACTAAAACATAAACCAATGTCACAAATTAATCAAAAGAAACATGTTTGTCACGAGTCACTAATGAATTTGAGAGAACTACTAAAACTACTAAAAGAAACGAGCAAGTCAAGACTATACTTATCAAAAGAACGTTGCATTCTGATATCTTCATTATG
The DNA here is from genome assembly GCF_022605725.1 of Anthonomus grandis grandis. NCBI lineage: Eukaryota > Metazoa > Arthropoda > Insecta > Coleoptera > Curculionidae > Anthonomus > Anthonomus grandis. The sequence goes on along the minus strand of NC_065552.1, from coordinate 27,912,227 downwards.
ATATTCTTCTTCGTCTTTTCGATCTTCTTTTTCGCGTTATTGTGTCTTTACTACCTGTTTCTTCACTAAACGCTTCAATGATATGTTCCTTTATAAAATGATCCGATTTTACTTATTTCAGTGTATGTATATGTATACTATATATATTTTTCTATAAAATCTTATATAAAAAATCTATAGAAGCATTTTTGGCTAACTTGAAAGCATCAGTTTCCATTATTTTGTTATACAAAAATATGAAATACATAATTTCGGCTACTATGCGGAACTTCAGAGATGAAAAAGATCACCCTTCTAACGCATTGGCGGATTTGAAATATTCTTCACTTTGTATAACGCTCAGCACCTTGTAGTACTCTTATCTTAAGTTCTTCATCTGATCATCAAATGTTTGAGTGCTGAACTCGTTGGCAGAATGTAAAACTCCAAAATCACTCGTCGTAATTCTTCGAAGGAAGCAACAAGATGTTTTAATTGTCTTTTTGTTTGGTTTCTCTATGCAAACAGCTAAAGAAATAATTATTCTACTGTTCCCTAAGCCTTATTACTGCGATATTTGGAATAGCAATTCTCTTCTACATCTTTTGTTCAACCAATTACTTTCAGTGAGTATTGTTTCAACCTATGGAAAGATAATCATTCTTGGCTATATTTAAATATAGGAAAGTAGGTACAGTCACTATACTAAAAATGTTGGACATAATTGTCAGTGAGATCCTTACATACAATAGACTGTCTCAGGAGCAACTTATAGGTTGATAATATTTATATTGATTTTCCAAAGGCATTCGATAAAATTATATTTAAAAATATTGTTGTAAAAATTAAGTAAAGGTTTGGTGAAAAAAATTATAGGATGGCTGGGAAGTGTATTCGCTTAATAAAAGCAATGTATCAGAAATGAAAAATGGACAAATCGCCAAATACTTCACAAAGTTCATGTCTGGCTCCCTTTTACTTAATCTCTTGTGATGTTAAATATCTCTGAGATTGTTTGAATTTAAAAAGATATGGTCATTTCAAGTTGTTCTCTGGCTTTTTTTGGCTTTAAGAAATCCTGATATTTGAATATACATTAATGAAAGATAAAAATGATAAGGGAAGTCAGCGAAATAAAAGATCTTGCATTTATTTTTGATAGTCATATCATACAGTCAATCATAACAAACAGTTTTTAGAAAATTAGATTTGATTGGGATTTCCAGATGAATCCAGAATTTCCAGATCTATAGAAATTTAATCGAGTCTATATAATTTATTTATGGGGTTTCATAACGCGTGCATATTGATAGACTTAAGATGAAGTTTGACTGGTGATTTCAAGAATGGAATATAGTAGTCAGAATCTCAATGATGAACAACTCAATGATCTTAGGATTTGTGATTTACTGTCCTATAAAAATTTAATTATTATTATTATTATTATTATTATTATTATTATTATTATTATTAAGGTTTTTGGACAGTGTTAAAGGGACAATTCCAGTGGATGAAATAATATACATTATCTTGCCTCCATTGTTGTTTTATCTCGTGAGCCAGATCTGCGTATTTAGCAAGTTTAGTGTGTGTCGTTTCTAGGACATTATTGGTATTTGGCACTGCTATATCAATTAGAAAGGTTTTCTTTTGAACTTTGTTTATTAAGATTGTATCTGGTCTATTTGAAGTCAGCGTCCTATCGGTCAAAACAGTTCTATCCCAGTAGAGGCGAAGGTCGTCATTTTCAAGTACAGTTTCTGGTTTGTACTGGTAATAGGGGCAAGTTTCGCCATTTAGCTGATAAAGTTTTGCCAGTTCTTGATGAATAATTTTTGCCTCCCAGTTATGTCGGTGCAGATATTCAGTAGCGGAGATGTGCATCCTGATGTTATATGTTGAATTGTCTCCGGTACGCGCAGGCATTTTCTACATCGATCGTCGATTACTTTCTCATCTTTAGTAATGTACTTAAGGTAATTTCTTGTAGCAATCACTTGGTCTTGTATAGCCATCATAAAGCCTTCAGTTTCAGGAAATAGATCTCTACGAGTCAACCAGTAGTTCGACGTTTCATAATCGACATGTTCGGCATTAAGTTCGTGAGGATGCTTTCCGTGTATTGCCTTCTGCTTCCGTGTGTTAACTTTAATGGCTGTGTGCTCTGATCTTGTTACAGTAATGTGTTCTGCTATACCTGCACGGAGATTCAAGGGTATGTATCCGTTATCCGCTAGCACTACTGCTCTATGAAGAGAAGAGGTTTCCCTCATAGTGAGGAATTATTTCTAAAGATCTGCTACCTGTTTTTTGAAGAGAAAAGAAATATCAGTTAGTTCTCTGCCACCCTTGGATCTGGGAAGAGTAAGGTGTGCTCGAAACGTCGTTGTTCTGGTCTACCTCTCAATCTCCTCTATATCAGTCTTTGTCCACCTAATGACTCCAAAAGAATACATTAAGACAGGGATAGCGTAGGTATTAACCGCTTTAATCATGTTCTTACCATTCAGTTTAGTTTTTAAAATTTGCTTAAGACGATTGATATATTCCTTTTGGAGGTTCTGCTTCATTTTCTTGTGCTCTGTATGGGCTGACTGATGTACGGCCAAGTACTTATTGATGTCTTGTGTTACTGAAACCAAACCTTATAACACATATATTCAGTAGATTGGCCTCTTTAAAAAATAAAGTACTTAGATACTTCACATTCTTAAACAAAATTACTTTAATGATATATTTTTGTGAAACAAATAGGGGAGACAAAGCGTTTTTACATACAGCATCCCAAGCTGAAATTCTATGTCATTATTGGTTCTACAAGAGCCTGATATAACATCCTTGACATTGTAAAAGACACCAATAACTTTGTCTTTGCCTGCTAATGACCCTTCACACCTCAGTCAAAAGCCTCAGCACAATTCCGATCTCGAAGCAAAATAGCAGTATCATCTGCAAAGCGGACTATTTTGCCACATTTTATGATGATGATCACTTCTTAGATAGTATTGATATGCAGGAAAAAGAATCGGATCCAGGGCTATACCCTGAAAAACTCCACACTCTATAATTTAAGCTTTACTGAAGGTATTTTTTAATTTTAAAACTTGAATACGGCTAGTGACGTACGACTCAAAAAAACTTAATAAAGTTCCCCTAATAGAAATATTTTCAAATTTTCATCAAAGTAGAGTGCTATGTTCCGCCGTATCAAAAGCCTTTAATAGGTCCAGGAAAACCACCAGTGGCCTATATCCATCATCACAATTCTCAAATATAAACTCTGCTACTTTAGAAACAGCATCTAGAGTGCTTAGTCATTTTTTAAGCCCAAACCGAAAGTTTGAAATTAAATGTTCATTATTTCAGAAAGAGAAAATAGATTTTATTAATTATGCTTTTTAATACAATTAGTCTGTTAACCTATTAACCCCTTTTTTTTATTGCCAGACTTGTATATATGGGAATGACAATGGATGTTTCATAAATTGTAGGGTATATAATTTATATATACAGATTGCTTTTGACAATTAGAGCAGAAATTTGATCTTCTCCTCTTATAAGTGATTGGACTAAGAAACATGGAGTCTCTGTTCAATACATAATCCATTATTTTTTCTGTTAGTACTTTAGTTTTACTACCCAATTTATTAGCTATTGTACTAAATTTTTAGAAGGTCAGAAATTTTAATTCAATTTTCACCCATTATTGATTTTTTTGTAGTGGGATTTGATTTCTAAGCTTATTTACAGTCTGCCAAATATTCCTTGAATTCACATATTGTTGAGTAAAAGACTTTTTATAGAAATCAATTTTACCATTCTTTATTAAACTTGATAAGTTATTTTTATATTCTTGGTACTTATTTGAGAAAGTGGTATTATTTAGATCTAGTGACTTTTTTTAGTTTGTGCCTTTTTTTAATGGCTGATTCTCTATTTTAGGATTAGACCATCTGAGTCGTCCTCCTTTCCTGATAGAACCAGATACTGGAGAAGTGCAACTAAACTTTGATCCTCAACAAGGAATGAAAGGCTATTTCGACTTTATGGTACTGGCAAATGACACTGGAGGCCTCGAAGACACCGCCAGAGTTTTCATTTATTTATTGAGGGAGGACCAGAGGGTGAGATTTGTTCTTAGACAGCACGCTCCAGATCTAAGAGATAAAATCGAGGTCTTTAGAGAGTAAGTTTCATGTTTAGAAAAATAAATTTAACTCTAAAAGCTTTTATTGCAGTATTTTAGGTAATGTGACAGGGGCTATAGTAAATATAGACGAATTTAGAATTCATGCAAACCATGATGGAACAGTTGATAAAACTAGAACGGACTTGTATTTGCACTTGGTGGATCGAAAAGATAATTCTATATTAGAAGTTGCAGATGTTCTGAGGCTTATCGATCAGAATACTGAAAAACTAGATGATCTTTTCAAGGTGATAAACTTTTAAAAAATGTATTCTCTGAATAACACGTTGATTTTTTAAAGGACTTCAATGTGTTGGATACACAACCAGGAGAAAGACTGGTGCTTCAATCAAAACTGGAAACCGCTGGAACAACTTTTTGGCTCAGCGCTTCATCTTTGTTTCTTTTTCTGATGCTTTTGCTTGTACTGATTCTGTTTGCTACTCAGAGGCATGCGTATCAGAGAAAACTTAAGGCTGCCACCGCTACTGCTTATGGTATTGTCATTTTTACTATTATGGTCTGTACACATATGCAAACTTAATATTTTGCTCAAAGTGTATTTTGTCAGAAAGTAATGTAGTATAATTCAAATTATTTTTCTTATATTAAGATGCAGGGTACTTATGTACTGTAGAGTTTTTTACCATTCGTTTACTAGTAGTAGTAGTTTAGTAGTTTACTAGTAGGTGTGAATTAAAACATTCGATGAACAAATCGCAATTATTATGGTAGGTGTAGGTACATAATTAAAAAATTACCCCTTTGAAGAATTTCATTGGAATTCTCTGAAATCTTTTCTTACGGAAGAAAAGAGATATTAGAAAAGTCTCCTTGCCTTATGATAAATACAAGAGATCTTGAACAACAAAATATATTAGGGTTTTAAGGGCGTAGATGCAAGAACGTAGGACCTGAAATTTCTCTTTTAGTTCCATTTGACAGGTGTATAGATGAATGCTGTGCCATTTACAAAAAAGAGTTCCTCATAAATCTGTGGTAAACAATCAATATCTCGTAAAAATGTCCTTTTTTATCGCTAGGACCCGTCAATTTTTTTGCAAAGCATATTTTGCAAAAAGAATTATACAGGGTGTCTCAAAAGAGCTTTGCGAAAAATTTTTTTTAAAATCTCAACCCAAATTTTTTGTTGCATTTTTGTATTGCCCTTGCAATTCTAAACATTTTTTATGTAGCATATGCTATATCTAAGTTCAAGCGTTTTAAAGTTATTCTCATTTAAAATTTGAAAATTTATTATTTCGGCATAACTCCTTAGTATGTTTTGTATTTATGACGCGGTAAACAAAAGAATAATTAATGTGAAAAGTTATTATCGTTGATAGTTCAGTGTGTATTTTCAAAATACTATTTTGGTAACTTTTCACTAGTTTTGCGGTCTGCCTTTTGTAACACTAAATTACATTAATATTCGGCTTACTGAGACACAGCGCATAGAAATATTGATGATGATTGACTACTGTTATCGAGTTAGAACCCATCAAGAATTTCGTGAGTTATTTAATCAAAAATAACTCAATATATCAACTCAAGACTGTTCGAGTTTTTCCTTTTAAGTTTTAAATTATTTAAAAAATAAATAGCGGCAATCTGTGTATTAAAGATGGCATTAACAGCACAACTGACTGAAAATGTTAAACGCTAATGCCGTGAGAGCGCGTCACTAGTGATGCTTCAGTAGCGTATTCCATGCTACTTACATTATTTAACTTCACATTATACATACTTTTTCTCTATTTTTTTCCAATAAATATGATTTTTCTTTGCTCTTCCTGCTTGTACCGGGTGTCCTATTTTCGTGTGTTTTATGAGGTTTCTCGATTATGAAAAGACATAGAGAGATGCGGTTTTCGCGATATCATGCTGCTTTTTAACTAAAGATGCAATAATCAGATTTGCCTAAACTATCTTAGCACTTGTGAAGTGTTTAGGTATTTTTATTTTAGTGTAGAAACACTTCGTGGAAAGTCGGTCTCTTTAAGATGTTTAACGATGAAAAAGACATATGAATGATACTGTGTTTTCGTAAAATTCTTATTATTGATGACTGAGGTATGCTCGATTCTAATGCTACTTGCCTTGCCTGGTAGATATTCTTTCAAATTTACCATTAAATATACCAAAGCCACCACTCTTGCTCATACGGATCCAAATTTCTTGAGATTTTGTGTAATTTTCTCGACAGTACTTTGTGTTGGTTTCTTTATCACATTCTTCATAAATAATAAATTAAATTAAATAATCTAAATGTGTGTAACTTAATCGTGCCGGCATGATTTATTATTGACAATTTGCAAATGATAAATGGCCAACTGATACAAGTTAGGCAAACCGTATAGTATTTTTACGCAAAAAAAAAATTAAATCGCTAATTACAAACTTTCGAATGAGGTATCTTATATAGAAAGTTACCCTAGTTTATTCTTAATGCTGAATATGATTAATTCATAAAATAGCAGATTTTCGTTTCAGAAAAGTCACTTTAGATGGTTTTTTAATATTCTTTACACGATATACACAAAAAGTTCCTAGATTCTAATGTTGAATCCAAAAATGCCTTATATAGGGTTTCATTTAAATCAACGAAGTTGACACCTACTTCCATAACCGAAAGTGCTCTTATCTTGAAAATGTTTTAGCCGAGTAGTCCTCATTGACTTAAGTATATTGTTAAATTTTCACATTTTTCCTAAATATAGTTTTCCCACAATCGATCGATACGGTTACTGGAGACTTAACCTGTAGAAAGACAGATTATAGAAATGTATCAATTTAGTACTATTTGCCAGTCTTAAACAATATTGGTCATTAATCATAAAGCCATGATGAGGAAATTTAAATTATGAGGAGAGTAATAAAATTAAAATATATTGCACAGGAAAGATTGTCGTAAGACACTCTAGATTAATTTAAATAAAATACCACATCTGGCAGAATACTGCATAATATGAATTTCACCCTTTTCTTCGGCTGAATACATTACATCTCTAATTTCATTGTTATTATTTGTCAACCATTTTACCACAAAATTAAAACTAAGATTTGGCTCGCTGTCATTATATTTTCAAGAAAATAGATTATTCTAATAAAATTAAATATTGGCCTAAAAACCTTCGCTGCATTAGAAAGTGTGTAATTAACTAATAAATTAGATTAAAATGAAAAAAAAATGTGTGGACTTTCACTAAACTTTTTTAAAAGAGATTTTAGTACAATCGATTTTTAATTAGCGCAGTCGGTAGGATTGTCAAAGATCAATATATCGCCTATTGATTCTTTTGCTTTTACAATTTACAATTACAAAACCACAAGTGTACTAATTGAAGTAAATACATCGTGAATTTAACTGGATAGTATCACAAACCCAGAAGGTTGATACCACATTGACCAGTTTCGCGAGGATTTGGATGAAATCGTCACCTGTAAACTTTCGTTCTTATATATATAGAATCCTTCCGACTGCGCTAATTAAAAACCAGTAGCACTAAAATGTCTTTTTAATAAACACAATTTATTTATTTTTGATTAAATTTGAACTTTCATTAATACTAGCATATTTTGCGTACGTAATATAATATTTTTAATTTATTAGTTAGGGCAGATTCTGAGATTGATGGACGAAATCTGAGCATTCTAAGCGGAAGAGTACCAAACACCAATAAGCACAGCATGGAGGGAAGCAACCCAATTTGGTTAAAAGCTTACGAAAATGAATGGTTTAAAGGACAAGATAATTTAAGGTAAGGAGCATAAAATATTTCTAGAGTTTTTTTATAGTTCGTGTTTTACATAAATTTTAGTACTACTTCTGATCGTGACTCTCTGGACGAAAATGCGGTGTGCGAGGGTGAGTCCACGGTCTCAATAGAGCAGATGCACCAGCCAAACAACGAGGATTTTCATAATGAGAATTTGGTCAACGATTTTTTCACTGCCAGACAGAATTTGTATCATACGTTGCCGCTCCCAGTGCCACAACCGAGGAAAATGGAAACTACGGAATTATGATATTTATTAAAGACGTTATGGAGAGACTGGGGAAAGAGTAAGGTTAAGCCAATGTATAGAAATAAGTAAAAATAAGAATAAGTAACTCATAGAGTTTTTTAATAATTTTTAATTATGCCTCAATTGATTGTAAGTATTTGTCTTAGTTCAGGACAAGTAATTTAAAGTCTGACTTTTTTCCACTTTGTATAGATATAATTTTACCTAAAATAGATAAATAAAGAGATTTGAGAACTCTTTTGATGTCACACCTGCCGTTTTTATGTTTCTTGCCAATTCATTATTGTAATATATAGTTAATTTCATTTTAGTTTTATTTTTAAGAATTTGTAAAAAAGCGTCTTAATAAATTGTACAATTATTAATGCCTTAATTATTATGACTCACCCTATTGCCTTTTTTTGACGTTCTGCTTAATTTTTTAAATTGACTACTGATTTTTTTTAACTTATTTTTAACGCTCGAGAGACTAACGATTAAGCAATTTTTTCACTTCTTCATAAAAATGTAGTAAATTTTTATACGTAACCAGTAAAGTTGATATAAATTCATTTCTTATTCTTTGCATCTATTTAATCACATTTTATATACCAGAAATATATTATACCATCACCAGTTTTCATACACATATTTAACTTTTAATGATAACCTAAAAAAACTGGAGGTATGGATATATTTTTTATAAAATCTCACGTAAAGCAAGATATTTTATTTCCCTAGGAAAGTACTCCTAATGGATTATCCTAGGAAAAAAATGAGTATATAAGGTTCCTTAAAAAGCTGGATCCCAAATGTCAATGTAGATAGACCAAAAATAGTGTTCTAAGTCTTACCAACTAAATCATGATAGTAAAATGGTGACTAAAGAGAATTGGGCCATTATTTGCAATAGTTATTGGTCATTATAATGGCAAATAAGTGCTTAGGAAGTGCAGGCTCATTACTGGAATCCTGATTGTCATACTAAAAGATGGATCAAGTCAACTAAGCCAGTACTATTCAAAAGTTATCGGCACTTATCACTGGGCCATCACTTTATCGCCATTGCTGTATTTACCGGCAACCACTCATTATTTCTCTATTTTAACATAAGTTCAAGTTTTTTTTTAAATTGGTTAAGCTAAGCCAAAATTGTGTACACTTTTTTCCTCTCCTGCTGCCCTAATTTAACAATTTATAGCAAAAAGGGTTAAACCAAAAAAATGTTGAATTTTACTAAAATTAGCGTCGCAATTACACCCATAGTTTAGGCGACTTGTTTTATATGTACATGAAATTGATTCTGTTGGAGATTATTTTTGCTATTTTTAAATGCATTAACGTATAAAAAATATATAACAAGAAGGTTAATATTCCATTTGCCTTAAAAAGATCTCTAACATCTGCCTGTATATTTTGTTAAAAGTGATATGAATAATTTTGCGGTGCTTAAATATGCAGAGAATGGCGGTTAAGAAGTAATTGTAGTCATCAAATGAGAGACAATAAGGAAACGATAAATCAATAGGATTATAAAATAACTATCTTTAGACTTAGATCAAGCTATAGTTAGCACTCCCAGAAATCTTAGTTTTATAGTTGTATTTTGTATTGAGTTCTCTCAAGCTAAATGTCATTTCTATTGGTTTTTCTAATATAAGCAGAGTTTATGTTACACCACTCCTGAGTTCTTGATAGCGCGTATCCCAACTCGATCTTTACAAGAGCTCATCATGTTTGTTAAAATTAATTGCAATTATATCATCAGAAAAGCAAAAGCAAAGTGCCATCTAAGGTCCCCTCAAGATCGTATATAAAAATAAAAAAGAATATGCTTGAGACAATACGTGTGCATAGACCGTTAGATCCAGTACTACCGCTTATCTCAACATACTGTTCAGAAGATTGTCAAATAGGACGACACTCTCCAAAATCTCCAGCTGCAAATCCAGAAACAAGAGAAATGTTTTAGCATCAAAGATTTTTTAATGAAATTACTAAAAAAATCGTCGCCTTCGGTAGGTATTTCCTTTTTTTGCAAATTTTTAAATGGTTCTTGGGGAGGAAATTCGGCAGTACAATGTAGGGATTTGTTTTCAATTATAATGGAAAATAGACCGGTTCCTCGCGAAAAAATAATTTTAACTATGATTTCGAATTTTAAAACATCCTATTTTGTCTTCAATATTGTCATAAAAGCCACACTAAAGTGCAAGAATCTTCTATCGAACAAGAACGACTGGAAGAAACAGTTTGTGGCCTAAAAATGGATTCAACATGATCCAGTAGAAGTATTGTAGAGGAAGTGGGTATGAACCATAAAGTTGATACCAGTATTGGGAAAAATTATGGCTGCAAGTGTTTCAAATATTCCAACACTCGAGAGATATTTTCTAGAGAAAAGCGGTGAAGAATTAAATTTTGTGAAACCATGATGAAAAAGCAAAATTAAACTTAATTTTTTTTACGAAATCTTCTATTTTTAGATGAATTTTGTTTTTCGTTACATGGGAAACACAATCCTTCCGTTGTTTAATTCTGGTCTCAGGAAAATAGGCAGCTTTTTAATCCGTACCTCAAGAATTGAATGTTTGGGCTGGTTTTTTGGACACTACTTTAAACGCCGAAAAATACATTGAGTTACTGCAAAACCAAGTTCTTCTTGCCACAGAAATCTTCTATTTTCAACAAGATGGTTCATAATGCGGTTATGGTAGAAGAATTTTTAACAAATACTTTATTCTAATCCTTTTTGTTAGTGGAACTGGCGATATTAAATGGCCTCCTAATCTCCAAATTTGTTGGGGATTTTTTATTTTTAGAATTATCGTAAAGACATCATTTACAATGACCAATTTAGTAAGCAAATAAATTTAAAGAAGTTGCGAGAGAATATTGTTGAATGTGCCAACTCCATATCACCAGAAACTTTTGAAAATACGAAATCACTTTTGTTACGTTAGCTTATTGTTTAGCCAAAGAAGGGCGTTTAAGCCTAACTAATAAATTTTTATTACTTTTAGGGTCAGGTCTTTTGTCAGAGTTTATATTTTATTTTTATTAGAATAATGCTTTAATTTTCATTAGGCAATATACAATTTAATAAACATTTTGAGATTACGATTCTGTGTGAGTTGTATACTGATGTTTGTAAAGCCTGCATCAGAAAAATATTTTAGAAACGCCTGAATTTTCGCGTAGTATTTTGTTGCAAGTAATGCAGTTACCATCAAAATAAGGTGCTTACTAACGTTGTACTGAAAACAACGACACAGCAGTCGAGTATCAGAGGGCACAAAATGCATGTATGCGCATTCCCCAACCTGTATACGGAGGATGGCAACCTAAACATCCTACACTCAAAATATTCAATTTTTAAATTATTAAAAGAAAGTAACTTGAAATACTGGGCAGTTCAAATGCTACAAACGATTAATAATATGACAAAATTTAATTTAAAAATGCACAACCGACATGTTCGAGCAACTTAAACAATAAAAATCTTTTCCGTGAAGAAATCACGATCGATTTTTCTAAAACCTTAGAACATTCAAAGATCTTTCAATGTTCTAAGTCTAAAACATAATTTTCGAAGTATTTATGAGCATTTTGAGTAGGTAACAACAATAATAAAATGGTATTTTCTTTTGTTAAATTAAAAAAAATGTTTAATCTGTAAGTAGGTATGGGTACTGGGTAGTCCTTTTGATAAGTATAGTTATTAGTAAGTACATTATTAATTAGTGCTATATAATGATATGCATAGGGGTGTATAACTGTATATATATCTTAGGTTGTCCTATGGTTGGAACCTGTGATGTGACGCTCAAATTACGACAGTTTTACCACTAACCAAACGTGTCGAGAGTAAAAATAAAGAATTTTGGTTAGTGGTAAAACTATCTGGTAATTTGATGTTAGGTTGTTTGTTGAGCTTATGTATCTATTGGTTGTTTAGCGAATTTGTTTTTGTTTTTCTTTTTTGTAGTTAGACTAAAAAGTGCCTAAGTTAACAAATGTGCTACAATTAAATAGACTTAATAACATTAAATATATGTTGTACACACACAGATGTTATACATCTAGGTGTAGAACTACATTCAAATATTGTAAAACTATATTTATTTTTCTGTAATATATTTGATTTTTCGAAGCATGTCTTCATTTATTTCAAACTACAGCCTCGTACTGTGTATCAGATGCTTTTAAAAAAATTCATTCTAAAAAAATGTGTTCCCTGAAAATGGGATGATCCGACGGGTAATGTTCGTTTATTAGAGCGGTTCGTGCGAGGACCGCGTCACTGTAAATAAAATACATTACAATTTTTTTTTGCCTGTAGTGTTTATTACGATACTAATCTAAGGGCTATCAGTAATTTTTTCTATTATACAATGAAAACACACAATATGAAACAATGAATATGTAATTAAGGAAACGTGCAAAAAAAACATCTGCCGGTTAACCATTAAACAAATTTACCCATAGATAAATAACAATAATTTAATGAAGTGTGAGTAGATAAAAATACTCAGAAGCGATATATAAAGGTCTCAGGGCTAGCGTTTAGAACTACCTCCTTCTATAATAAATTTCTTCCCAAAACCCCTACGTTGACCTTCAACTTTGAACTCCTCATATAAGAATTGACAGATTCCATTTTAGGTTTTACCTACACAAACAAAATGCAATTTAAAATTCCAGATATTTGACACTTATCGTTAATATAAAACACCGGTTATGCTGCATAATTATCGTCTGCTTTTCGATATGGCAGTTTGTTGCTGCTTACTGCCAGATAAAACAACAAACGGCGACTGGGTTTCTTTTTGTTTCGCTTGCAACATGTTTAGGGTTCCTAGAGGGGTGTCTGTTGAACTCATTTTTTTCATAAGCTGTAAAAAAAATGATTATAAATGTTAATTGCTAAAACATGACAAATAGTAAACTTAATCATCATTTCAATTACAATGCTACAAAGTAAGACAATTTGAGCATGTAACTTCAAGTTTAAATAATTAAATTAATATTATTAATATTATGTATTCCAAAGAAAACTGAAACCTTAAGAAAAAAAAGTAATGCTAATAAAGAAAAAGAAAAAGCAGGAGGTAATGTTTTAATTCTTAGTGCCACATAAGGACAAAGCTAAGACATAGAAATCAATAAAACCACTTGCTTATTTATTATTGCTTAATTTATTGCTTTTTCACTAAATAATTCAAATAGGCCAGGTTTATATAAATTAAGTATTAAAAATATTAATGGTAGCGTATTTGATATAAAGAAGGTAGATAAAGTAATAAACCATAAAGTAGCATAACTCTAGCTGTGGCTTTCAGTAAAAGGCTTAAATGCTTTATTCATAAATTTTATGAGATGAGAAAATAATAAATAATTCTGAATAATAAATAACTTATTATGACCTACAAAGCATTGGTTGAATCAATGATTAGATATGGTATTCTTGTTTAGGGTTCATTAAATGATAATGCTCTTTACGCCATAAGTGTAATGCAAAATTACATATTGAGGATGATATTTAGGAAGGACACATTTTTTTCCACTGCACGTTTATATTGTGACAACTCAATTTTAAATGTACGTCTACTTTATTTTCATGCTACTATCATGGTATACTAAAAAAATCCTCAGCTTAAAATAATTTCAAATCATACGCACAACATGAGACAAAAAAACGAATTCTAAAGGTACAACTTCAGCATACAACAGCAAGTCAAAGATTTGCAACATATATAGGGTCAAAAGTAATGAATATGCTTTCAATTAATTAGAAATATCAAAAACCATAAAAGGTTTTTAATTAAGATTTAATTAAGGTTTTTAATTAAGCTTATGAAAGGATGTTATATTTGTATAGATATATAGAGTAAGTTTTACACCGGTCTTAGTCATAAATTGTAGTGACACACACAGGATTTTGTTTTCGTGTGCATGTTACCTTTCCTATTTACTGATGTAATTTTATGTGATTACAATTATGTACAACAAGATTCCAAATAAGTTTTAGTAAGTTTTTTAGTTTGCCTAAAAATCCCCATATGAGAGCAACATTAATCGAATTTAGCCCCACAAAACCAAACTTCGTCAATTATTTCGCTCTATACCTTTTAAACGAGCAAGAGTAATAACTTGCAGTTTTTATGCTTTTCTTGCAAATGTAGTCAACTTTTCGAGTTCTATATCAAAACTATATCGTGCGATTTAAATCTTGGCAGCAAAATGGGAAAAAGTGTTATAATGAGAACACAAGTTTAAAACAGCTGTCTTTGTCTCCCAAACAAGCTTCAGGTTACTACAATCGACTACAACTTTCAATAGCTTGCTATTATGATTAGTAGGCCAATGAACCTTAAACAAAAATTATGTAAAATTTTCTATACTTTCTAATAGTGTGTCCACAAGTATGAGTGTATGTATTAGTTTTGGACAAGAAATCAGTATTTTATTTCTTTATTAACGCTGCCATGGAAATATTTCACGTTATTCAAATTCATTTTATTTAATTTATTAATTTAATTCATTTTATTCATTATTCACATTCAAGTTACAAAAAAAATATCAGCCGGTAGCGAAGAAATCCCTTGCTTTACTCCTACCACCAACTATATTGCCGGGTCGTTATGGCACATTTTTAAAACCTAAATGCTTTAGTGAGGATATTTTTCAATTAAAATTAAAAATTAACAAACTTCTATACCTAAAAAGGGTGATCAAAGAATCATAACTCACTATGGGTATTTTCGAATAGATTAGTAAAATACTTTGTCCTTAATAAATCCTTAAAATCTATTCAGCTTATCAACATTGTGTTCTTCAGAATAGGTCCACAGAAAACGACACGTTTTTAAAACACTAGTCTCTATAAATCGTTGCTTTAGATTAAAGTCTGCCAACGTTTGGAATTTTGTATTATTTATATTGATTAATGAACAAATGCTATAGTCGGATTACCGAACAGATGAAGTAAATGATGTCCGCGAAATATAGGCCCGCCCATCGATGCAACCTTGGCAGATTTAGACGAGGAGAATTATGCCTACTTATTTTAAATTATTTTACCGTACAGCTTTGCTTTGTAAGCAGCTTTTTTTTAAATATAATATGGTCGCCTGTAAAATGGGTCCAAACCGATTTTGAGGTTGTGCCAGGTAATAATATAATAATCCCTTTTAAGTATTTTGTTATGAAAAGTTATGTTAATATATTGGGGTTTACCGAAAAGGGATAGGTAATCCTTTTAAGTAATCATGCCAGGTCAAACATTTAGGGTGTAATTGGCCAGGTTCATCAGAACCGAGCGCTACCTGAGCGCTGGAAGTTATGCCTATAATAGGAAGGACCAATAAAAATTGTCATACCTGAGCAACAATCGAGCGCTTTTTTCTGATGAACCCGGCCATTATAAAATATAATTTTATGATCATAATCTGGTTTTGAGAATTCCTTAAGTAGCTTTTATCTTTTTTAGATATGTGTTTTAAAATGAAAGAAGGAATAACAAGTTAGGGGCTGCGCTCGTAGGCCTTCATCCTGGGATACACTGTATATTAAAAATATTTATTACATGCTGCTTCTGCTGTAAACTGGGCTTTTTGCACTTTGTTGTATGATGGATGCTCGTTATCACATGTTTTATATATGTTCATAATCACTTGCTTTTCAGCAATGGTCAAATGTTTTCGTACTCTTTTCTTGGGGGGTGACAATGGGGGTGTAGGTGGCGCGCCAACTTTTCAATATTGCGAACATTCAAATATTCGAATAGCAGAAAATTGAACCAACACGATCTAAAGCCGCTCGACTAATAAAATTAAATAAAACCCCAAGTCATGAACCCTATCGTGGCTCTAGGCCACACCTCCGGCGCAGAACAAAAACTGCAAGCTTATGGTATTTATGGCTCACCTGTGAACTCACTAATGTCTTACATTTCAGACAGACAACAGTTCACTTAAATAACAAATAACTAAATGAATATTAAATAGAAATCAAAATTATCCTTTAGGTCCTCGATATTTAATGTTAAATTTGTTGAGTTCCCCGGGACGGAATTCTTTTAAAAATGTTCTATAACGATCTAGCGAATCACATAAATAGTCAGACCGGATTTGCGTCAATTTGCGGATGATACTTCGATCATCCTCAAATTAAAACTAAAGATAAACTACACCCGCTATCTTCTCCGGGAGTTTATGAGATTAGGTAGGAAGAGTGTCCTGCAGTTTACGTCGCCTAGTCTGGTAGGAGGATTTCTACTAAGATTAGTGAACATAACGCCAAAGATAATAAATTTAAAAATACCCAAATTACAGTGACCAGATTGGCTTTTGCTAGTCAAGGACTCCAAACATAATTTTTCTGACAACCAAAATATCAAAGTACTTAATCAGTACAATAAAAGTAAAAAACTAGACTTGCTGGAGACAATGGGAATTAGTGAAGCGTTTGAAAGCCCAGATCTGTCCTCTGTTAATGAAAGGTTCGAATTTGATGGCCACCTAGTTTTTACAAATAATTTTAAAATAATTTTAGACACTCAAATGATTGTAAAGAAATAGTCCATACTTGCAGTGGATTTAAGGTAAAATGAAAATCCTTCAATCTCCCTCAACTTATTTAAATATAGTAAAATTTAAATAAGTGGAGGGAGACTGAAGGATTTTCATTTTACCTTAACTCAAATGATTGTTAGATTTCTGAAATGTATAATAATAGTGTGATAGTTTAGTTAATTTCTTTATGCATAAATATTGCCACTTTATTGTAAGCTTTGTTTATTTATATGTTAGGTGTTTTGTGAATGTTATGGTAAGTTTTTTGTTGAATTTTTCTTTCTTCATATTACATCATCATAATTATTGTAGGTCTGATTTATGTCATGCGGTAGTTTTGTGTTGTTGCTTTTTATTAAACATAATAAGTGTGACTTTTTTAGTATGAAAGACGGCATCCTCTCGAACCCATGTAAATGTTTTCCTATATAACATATATATGAGTGTCAGGGAGCTTCCGTTCAATTAATGTAGGAAACACTTAACTACTAGGTTCTTAATTGAAAGGGCGTTTTATGACTACAATCAATATCTTGATGGGCCTTGATAGGTATTAAGAATATGAATTTTGTGGATTTAGTAAATCGTACTTTTATATTTTAATTTAGAAATGTTTGCATTGACTAGTATTCTCTTTTTTTTAAGTGGTTTGCTATGATAAATAACGCGCTAAATCTCAATAAACTAGGACATGAATAAAATAATAATAATAATAATAATAATAATAATAATAATCTTACCTGTTCTTGTACACTTTTTTTAATCCTTTTCTCCACCTTATTTTTGCCGGGTCCCTTGCCGTGGAACTTGTGCGATAAATATCTAAACGCCTCCTTGGAATTTAAAATATGCCCGTCATCGTCGATGTATTCCAGTTTAACGTTCGGTTTAAAACTTTCCTTCTCCCGGAATTCTTGGATCGGTCCCGAATATCTTTCGCGACCACCTAAAGACGTCAGTTTTTTGTTAGTTTTAATTACTACTGCTTTATACTAAGTAAATATGTAACTTACTTCCTCTACCTCCCCTTTCATTGCCCTCCTCTCCGTAATTCTTATCTTCAATAGAGTAGTTTTGCGCTTGCAAATGAGCAAACCTGGAATTGCTCGGACGATTGTTTTGTTCCTTGTCCAAGTATCCTTTGCTCATTGCCAGTTTTAGTGCTGCGCCCACTCCTGTACTGACATCTGGTTCTTCGTCCAAGATCTGAACCTCCTGAAATAAAGGGAGCATTTATAAGAATATCGTTTAGCCTTAAAAACTACTGAATATGTTTACTAAGGACATATACTTTATTGGATAAAAGTAAGGCAACTTCTATTAAAACATACGATTTATAAACATACATTAGTTTAAAAAGCGATATAGTAATATAATGATAGAGTGAAAAATACTGATGAGTCAGAATAATTTTTTTTTTTGTTTATTTCAATGGCAAAGCCAATTTACAAGAAAAAAATTAGAACAAGAACAGACATACATAAGTGGCAACCATAATAAATATAATAAGTAATCAACGATATGGAAATGAAAAACATTATAGCCAAATAACAAAAATGTGACTTTACAGACAATGTCAGTCTTTTAGTTCCTTAAGTTTTAATTTAAATGAATTAACAGAGTTACCTACGAAGGATCAAGATCAAATTCATTCAGTGCTCTCATAATCTTGGTGATTGGAGACAAGAAGCCGCAATTAGCATGATGAAAAGGTAAACCAAACATCAAGCACCATTCTGATATCTATTATTGATATTGAAATTAAGAGATGGCTCCAAAATCCCTATAGCGCAAAATTCCTAAAACCCAAACGTCCTAATCAGAGCTGCTCGGCATTCATCGGAATTTCTGGGATCCCTATTTTACATTGAACCAAGGATAGATCGGTATTATATATGTCAACTTCGCATTTCATAATCATCATGGCGCCTGGCAACGGTCGGAGCGAGGATCGCCCATACATAAGCGTCGCACTCTTCAGGAATTTTCTACCTGAGTACCCCAATTTGTACTGTTTAGGGTTTGAAGTGATGTAAAAATAGCAACGATTTTTATTGTCTATGTCTATGAAGTATTGGGAAAAATGAGATTATTTAGATGAAATTTATAACGGAAATGCGTCCATTTTTAAATTAGAAGGTGTAAATCGAACTAAACTGAACAGAACTAAACTGAAAACTAACCCTACACACCTACGACGATAGTAGGAGTAGGTACCCGTCCCAAGACCCGACTCCTGTGAAGTCCTCTCAATAATGGCTTGTTAACACGAGCTTAGTGCTAATCATTAGTATTCGATAATCGCACTAATACCATGACGTGTAAACAAACCGAATATGCACTAAGTACTAGCAAAATTTCAAGAGTGAGTCAATAGAAACTGATTCTATTTACCAATCACTTAGTGCGAGTAGCGAGTACTAATGATTAGCACTAAGCTCGTGTGAACAAGCCATAATGAAAATACGAAACTACTGAAAACACTGCTTTTTACTATTCGGATCGGTAGGACAAATAAACATTAGGACAAATGTGGTAATCCCGAAATTAAATGGTCCATTTTCCAGAGTACGAGGGCAATAATAAATTCACTTTCAAAAACTGCATTTCAGAAAGAACTAGACACAATAAAACCTATTGCAGTTATTAAAGGCTTCCTAATTAATTCAATATATAAATAATTTTTTAAATTTTAAAATAAATATAAATTGTCTTCCAACATAGTTCATAATAAACAAATAAACCGAATTTAAAATTCCATTGTCTAGGTTATTTTGGAAACGTGGTTATTTCCTAATAATAAAAATACTTTTTATAATAATTTGTTTATTAATATGGACAAGAAAGGTAACTTAACTTAATCGGGACTGCAATGCGGTTTATGTGGGCCAATCTGGCCGTCAAATTCACAATATTGGAACACTTAAGCCTGTATAACAAGCATAGAGCCTCTGACGTCACGGAAACGAAATCAACTTTTGCTAACCATCTCTTTGCTAATTCTACTACCATACATGAGAAAGTGAAAGTATTTAATAAGTGTCCTAAAGGTAAAAAGTTGGATCTTCTAGAAAAGTTCGAAATAACAAAAGCCAAGAAAAGTCCAATGCTCAACTGTGTGAACGACATTTTTAGTTTTGAACTTCAGATTTTTAACAATTTGAATAGCCTTCAGATTCTCTTTAAATAAAACAAGTGCACTACACTAAGCCAATTTAACGTAAGGCTTAACGCTACCTACTTTTAACACAAGAGTTATCAATTTTAACTCTTAATTTCTACCCTTGACTTGTATCATGTAGTGTGGTTTTTTTTTGCTCTTTGATTAGTGAATACACAGGCCATAAAATTATTAGTTTGTAATTTTAGTGTAAATTAGATTTAATTAATAAGTGTTCCTAAACCTTATTATCCCTGTTTCTTATTCTGGATGATGATGTATAGTACAGGCGAAACACGTGCGATCCTTGATTTTATATTCCAATATATTTGAGATCTTTGTGACTGGGACCAACTTTAACTATGACTTAATTTATTACTATTTAATTTAAGCCAGTTTCTTTGAATAAAAAATAAAAAAAACAATTTCTTTGAGATAGTCCTTGAATGCATACGTTTTTTTATATCATTTATTAACGAAGACAACTGATTTATATGTTAGTACCGTTTTGCCTGTTTTTTGTTTTATCTTTCTTTTTTGTTTATAATCTCAATAAAAGTATTTGTTTTAGTATATCAAAAAAACTAATACTTTATATTAAGTAAATGTAACTATTATTTTTGTTTTTATATACTATATACAATAATTATATATGCAATTTTAAACTCTTTCTTTGATTCTATGAATTTTTAAAATTTTAAATATCTGTAATATTTTATATAATAATTTAATATATGTCCTGAGGATTACCTCATAAAGGTTGAAACATTAACATATTGCAAGGAAATGGTTGTCTAAGAACTTTTTATTTTTGGCCTGAATCTAACAAACATTGATTGTGCAAAATATTTACGCTTAATTGATGCTATTGAAAAATGGCGTTTAAGATTTTGCTGTTGGTTTTTTAATTTCAAATCCACGGCAAGATGTTAAAATGATAACTGTTTAAAAAGACAATTTATAAATAAAAAAGATTATGAAACATACCTGAGGTGCCAATCGACCCAAATCCAACTCCTGAGCTTTTGTATCCACCGAATTCCAACCAGTAGGCTCAATAATTTGACACTCATCGTCACTTTTTTCATCATTCATTCCTTCCTTTTCGTAGTCGAGTAAATCTTCGGCTTCATCACGGTTTCCTGCTTTGCCATATGTAGGAATATCACCTAAAATAAAAAATATAGGTAATATAGGTAATAATAACCGAATTATTCTAAACTCAATTTAAAAGGCACTAACCATTAAGCAAAAAATGTAGAAAATGACGATAAAAATGTTGCCAAAAATAATGTCATAAAATTTAAAATATACTAAACTATAACAGTAATAATAATTCCAGAAGAAACAAAACTTAAATAAATCCTATAAAAATAGTTTTCAAAAAACGAGAAAAAAAAAGTGTGTGTAGCTATTTTCAGTTGAAATTTTCAATTGAAATTTAGGTATTATGGTATCTAACAAAAAGCTGAATTGAAAAAAGGATATCGCCTTTTTTAAATAAATATATTTTCACAAAAAAATACAAACTTCTAATAAATATATGAAAAACAAGATAATAGTTCTTTTGGCACCAGTCGCCATCTTCAGTCGGCCACACAAACTTTTTACTTTATATTCATCAAGTAAGTACTTTTACATTTTCTAATATTAACTATTTTTTTATTAGTAGGTATTTTAGTATTAAGGTACGCTGTTTCTGTACAAAATTCATTCAACCGTCCTAGGATGTCTGAATTGGAAACAAATAACTTTTTCATCTATCTATTTAGTAATATGTCATAACTGTCCCTATTACGTTTTTATTGTAAGAACACTGCATAAACTTGGATTAAAGAAAACTTTTTCACTTTTTACAGGATTTGCACTTTATAAGGAATTTTTGTTATAATATCTGGGCCACCAAGAAATCTTAATTGATACTCTCATATTTTTAATTCTTTCACACTGCCATGTTACACTTTCACCACCTGTTTTACGCTTATTCCATTTTTCCACCATAAACACACTAAATCACGATAAGTTTACAGTTGGAAGTCAGGTTCAGAAAACTGACAAATCCTGGACATATCAAAATTTACAGGTAAATATACACATCAAAATGGTCTAAGGAACACTTAGAAAAATAGTTTTTTTGCCTTATAAATTTTTATATATTTATATTTTCATACGGAATAGATACTAGCTTTAATATTAAGATACCAACGAAGTAAAATAAATATTTGGGTAAAAAAAATCATGCCAGAAAAGCGTTTTTTGCTACTTGCACATTTTGTCGAAATAACGCAGATTATAATTTTTAAATTCTAACGCAATATCGCATTTTCTGTGGTTCCAACCGAACAATTGTGATTTAGTTTTTATTCAATAAAAATGGAAAGACGACATTTAACTCGAGAGGAAATGCTAAGAGCAGTCGGAATGCTTGAGGCAGGAACAAGTCAAAGAGACGTTGCAAGAGCTTTGGATACATCTCCCAGTGTAATTAACCGTTTGTGGACAAGATATAGAGAGACAAATGATGTTACAGAACGGCATCAAGGCCCGACGCGAGTTACCACACCTGCCCAAGACCGTTTTATAACTTTGCAAGCTCAAAGAAATCCCACGGTAACAGCCTCTGTTTTGGTTCAGCAGCTCTCACGAGTGCATAACGTCGAGGTTTCAGGTCAAACTATTAGAAACCGTTTGCATGAGAGAGGACTTCATGCCAGAAGACCCCTAAGTGTTCCTCGGTTAACTTTAGGAAATCGAGGTGCAAGATTAACGTGGTGCCAAGAACATGTTAATTGGAATCAAGAAAGATGGACCACAGTTCCTTTTTACGGATGAGTCTCGATTTTCATTTTATCCTGATTCTGGTAGAATTCGTGTCTGGAGAGAGGAAGGAAATGAAAGTCGTTCGCGTCATGCCCGGGAAGTAGTAAGGCAATGTGGTGGATCACTAATGTTTTGGGGTGGCATTAGACTTGACGGAAAAACGAACCTCATTTTTGTGAAAAATACAATGACTGGAATAAGTTATAGGGATAATATACTACTGCCTGTAATTGTTTCATATTTACGCGAAATGGCCCCAAATTCGTTGTTGCAACAAGATAATGCCCCACCACATCAAGCACGGCTTGTACGAATCGCTATTGAGAAAAATCAAATCAATCTTCTACCCTGGCCCTCTACCTTACCGGACCTTAATCCAATTGAGCATGTTTGGGATTGGTTAAAAAGGCAACTTCTTCAACGATTTGACTTTTTTCAAAGCGCTCTGGAGCTTCGTCTTGCTGTGACACATGTTTGAGAGGAGTTGCCCCAAGACTTAATTAATAATTTAATTTTAAGTATGCCTAGGCGATGCCAAAGTGTTATTAATAATAGAGGTGGACCATCTGGCTACTAGTTTAATTTGTATTTGGTAAATTTTTATTTTTATATTTTTTTTTTAATAAACGGTAATAAATGGGATTTTGTTCGTTATTTGGGACCTAAATTACGAGTAAATTATAGTCTACAAAAAAAGTTAATAAATATATTGTTATTTTATTCGAATAATGTAAAAAAATTGCAATAATTAACTTTTTTCCAATCTCCTCAAATATATTAACATATTTGTATGTGTTCCCTAGACCATTTTGATGTGTGTATAGTATTCGATACCAGTTAACGCGGATTTGTTTTGTTTATAAAGTAAATGATGCGTCTTGGTACATAGAAACAATTTATCGCAAAATGTCAAAAAAATTAAATGGTGGACTACCATTGTCTGTTTTTCCTTTATAGCTGAGTCATTGTGTAGTTACTTCAAAATTCTTAATTCCATATCAAGTTTCAGAAAACATAGGAAGACTAATAATAAGACATAATAAGAATTTTTTTTTATTAAACATCCAAGTAAAGTTATATAGTTTGTAATATTATTGGGTTTAGGGATCAACTAGGCGATCTTGAATAGGATTTGACTTTTATTTTATTGATCCCTAAGCCCAACATCATTACAAACCATATAACAATTGTCAAAATGTGTGCTAATATAATTTAATAGCAATATGCATCAGGCAATTTTTGAACCTTTAGTGGATGTTACATATAGGATGAAGCAAATTTACATGGCAATTTCGGAATAATTCACTCATTGATTACTGCTTTGAGGTTTCTGTTGGTTCTAAATAAACTATAACTATTGTATTTTTTTACTTACCAAGTGTCCTACAAAACTCTGCAGTGGAATTCAAAATAATATTTCCGCTATCTATCCCAGTATCATCCTCTGGTTCCTCTTTAGGCTCAATTTTTAATAAATCGGCAATAATAGTCTCCTTTTGCTTCATTTTTCTAGCTTTATGTAGCGCTTTTTCTAGTAAGTCGTCTTTGTCGTCTTCTAGTTTGATGTCGGTGGGAATGACAACATCTAAACAAAAAAAAAACAAGAATCTTAATTCAAATCATTTTCGACTTAATAGTAAAGGGAGCTCCTCATATTGAACTTGAACAGCAGGTGCTAACTGTTCTCTAGTATAGACATTTAAAATAAAGTGGCACAGTATATATTTAAATAGATATTATAAAAGAGATTTCCGTTATCCTATTTAATACTTATTATTTATATTGAATTTCTGAATTGATGAATAATGTCACTGTTCAACAAGGCCAGGGCGAAAAAACTAAAGCACTATTCTTGGATTTGCAGAGAGCGGTTGATACGACATCTTATTCCTACCGCATTAAAATGCTGGAAAGCAATGCTGTGTGTGAAGAGTTTTACTTTCGTTTTAGAAAAAAATTATCTTACAAATCGTACTCAATTTGTTAAAATATATAATATATCAAGCTCTTCCAAAACACTTAAACATAGTGTTCCTTCAGGTACCTTTCTTGGATCAATTTTATTTATTCAGTCTATAAATATGCTTTGTAATCTTGATGTGGGTATGAAAGTTCTATCATTAGAAGTTTATATGTGATTTAAATAGTAAATTTAGTTGCAACACAATATCACATAACAATCTCAAAAGTCATAAATTAAACCAAATATATAACATTTTCTGTAAAAATACTATGGAACAATGTTTTGTTAATTATTTGGGACCAAAACTTTATAATTTGTTACCTCAGACTATTAGATGCATAGAGAATGTGGGTAAATTTTAAAATAAATTAAAAGAATATATGTTCTAACACCCTTAATTTTTAGAAAAATTTCACTATACTTCAGTCCCTGTAAACAAAATTCAAGTTTAAATAAACTCGACTTACCAGGTACATCGTCAATGCTTATGTCAGGCTCGTTGGCTTCGACCTTTAACTTATTTCTCCTCGACCCGATTTGCTCAATTTGCTGCGACGAGATCAAGTCTTCAGCAGTCAATTTTCCTTTCGCCCGAATCCTCCTCGTCTTTTTCTTTGGTTTTTTAAATTTCGCCAACTCTTCCTCATTGTAATATTCAGAAGCCAAAACCAAATTCTTCTCCGCAATTGATTCAAGCCGTTTTTTGGCCAACTTATCTTTTACCGACTGAACTACTGCCGCCTTTTTGGCTAATAACTTATCGTCTTCTCCGATCCTGAAACTATCTCGTTTTTCCCCGTCAATTTCTTCATCGTATTTAGATAAAAGCGACTTTTCTTTCGGGTTGCCGAATTCGTCATACTCCTGATCTTCATATGCATTGTATAAAATTTTCTTTTTCTTATTTTCCACGTTTTTGGTGTATCTTTCGTTGTCTATCATGTTAACGTTGACTAAAACGTCATCCTCGTTATCAAGTACCCCACTATCTTTTAGGGTTAATATAACTTGTTTCTCTTCGGCAATTGAGCCAATGTCATGTTGCACTTTTAGACCACGCAGGTCTTTTTGGGTATATTGCCTGTTGCGCCGCTCTTTCTGTTCTTGCTCGATTATATCGCCTATGCCAAATTGAGCGTCCATTTCTTCCAACATTTTGGCCTAAAAATAATATTTATATCTAAGTCAAATAATAGGGGAAAAGAGATGTGGCAAATCATAAGCCAAACACAGAAAAAGAGTGTTAGAGCAAAGTCAAAGGAGTGAACTCACTATAGCCCAAATGTTTAATAAACTCCACCAAATCTAACTCTTTATCCAATAGGCACTAACTTTCTAAATAGTAATATAAAATCAATTCCAAATACTTTTATACCTGAAGACTGGCTAAAAGACATTCTAATGACTCAAACACTAATGGAAATATCTTTAACAACATTTTAAAAAATTGTGATATCATACCTCTCCTTCTAACAGCTCAAAAAGTGTTATCATGAATAATTTAGAAGGCTTCATCTTTACAGAAGATTGCCAAGAATATATTTGGGAAAGTTATTTTCTGGTCAAAAAAAATTATTTAGACATGAATGCAATAAGACAAATTTCTTTAAAAATTTTTTTTTTGTCAAAATATTATCAATTAGAAAATATGACAATCTCTGATAAACCTGCCTGTAACTCAAAAGGAGATATGCCTAATGTTAGTAACTTCTTACATAACTTACTTACTAAAATATTTTTTTTCTTTTAAAAAATCTGCACTTCATGTGCTTGCCTAATGGTATGAGAATTCTTGCAGAAAGAAATTCAAAAGAATAATTATTTATTCTACTGCTTCTACCTATATGTATGAATTGTGCATTTATGTTTATAAGAACAAAATTAAGTTCAAATAATGGAATAAATGTCTGAATTTTGTTCTTTGTTTTATATTAATACTGAAATCCTCTGGTCAATACAAAACTACAAATAAGTTGCCTTACCCTCTTTTCAGCTTCCAACTTTGCTTTCTCAATTTTCCTGTTCCGGTCCACCCAATTACTGACATCATCTTCACTATCACTTTCTCCCAGAGTTTTCACTTTCGAGAATTTACTTTGCAACATCCTTTTCTCTTTGTGCTCTGCGATTTTAGCACGGATTTTCTCCCGCTCCGCCTTTTGCGCCCAGTTTTCGGCAGGCTTATGATAAAACTCTCCCAAATCATCTTTTTTCTTCCCATCATTACTGGTTTCAGTTTGAACTTCCAACGGCTTCAATCCCAATTGAGCTCTCAGTTTATTGGTTTCATCAATTGAGAGAGTGTCCTGCGAACCTCCTTGTCCTGATGAAGCATCAGCCGATTTTGAGTCCTGATGAGATTCACGTTTTGATTCTGCCTTGGAGTCATATTTTATTTCTCTGCTATCATATTTGGGTTCTCTGGGCTCATATTTCGATTCCCGTGATTCATATTTTGACGCTCTTGATTCATATTTTGACTCTTTTGATTCATATTTTGACTCTCTTGATTCATATTTTGAGTCCCTTGATTCATACTTTGAGTCTCTATCATATTTTGACTCATGTTTTGATGAAGTTTCAATGGGATATTCTGTGTCTGGGATAACTTCAATGACATCTGAAATTTGAAGGTAAATTATGTTCAAAAATTTATAGTAGTAAATTGATATATTATAGTATTCCTTCCGCTTTGACATTAAAATATAAAAGAACCTAGTATTCAAATAAGATCTTTAGCAACCATGGAATTCTTTTGGATCTTATATTTACATATGTAAGTTTTATTGATGTGAAACCTGCAATAGAAACAATTTTTGAAGATAGCTTACATCACATGGCTATTAGCTTTAACCTTTATTGTTAGGAAGAATGTGAGATAATGAATATAAGAATGAATTTTTTCGTTAAATTAATTAAAAGATTTTAAAGAATTTTGTGTTAAAGGAAAAATTTTCTAAAGAAATATAAAACTTTTTCATCTTGATTTTCTTCAAAACTTTGCCATTTGATTATACAGAAAAAACAAATACATGGGAAGTTTAAAATTAGTGGGCTTGGACAGGTGGATAATGAGCTTTTGTATGCCTGTGTCCTTAAGATATCAGAATGAAGTTTTAAAAGATGCTTCTTCTAAACACTACATTAATAAAATTAAAAAAAAAAACCAAAAAGAGGAAAACAGTGAACTTTGTGTCTTGTTTTTAATTTCAATTCAAAAATGCTGCAAAAGAGCACACTTATCACACTCAAGATCAACTGTCTGTGCTTAATTGTTGCTTAACTTGTTTGGTAACAAGCTTTACTTTATACAAAGTCATAATTATTTTTAACTTTGTGAATAAATTTGTTGAAGAGAGAATTGTAAATGTAATAAAAAATTGTGTAATGCAAGTTAAGGTATGTGAACACAGGTACACCATTATCCTTAAATTTACAGAGTTGTGTCACAAAGAAAGGCTTAGCCTTTAGCCAAAGACTAAAAAAATTTTCTCCAATAATTCAAGGTTCAGTTCAATCAACTTTTTTAAAAAATTTCCAAAATAACCTTACAAAAGACATAAAAGTAATGAAAATTAATCTTTTATTAATATTAGGCACATACCTTCTAAAAGAAACTGACCCAATATTTTGATTTAGTTTGATATTTATGGGCTGGTTATGAACATTGCATATTATCAAGAAATGCTAAGAAATTTATTCCATTTAGTAGTTTAAGGCATGATATAAATCCTGACAAATTAATTCAACAATTTCTGATATGCTGAGGGATCTCTTTGATGAGAAGCTATAGCACATTCAATCTATATGCAACAAAGTATTAAGAAATCATTAATTATTGAACAAATGAATTACTTTAATAATGGACTGGGAACTAAAGTTTTTCACCTTTTGCTCTCCTAAAATAAGCTTTTATGAGCAAAATATTTTTAATAGTGCAATTAATTATTTTTTTAATTTAACTTGTGTTACTATGTACTAACTGGTACTAAACTACTGGCTGTTACTCAGATCTTTTAATGTACGTCCAAAAAAAGCCTAAATCATTCCTAATAATTTAATTGATGCTTATATCATTAGTAAGCATGTTTTTTAGTGAATTTCTGCAAAATACTTCTGATTGCTCTTCTAAAACAAGTTTTATGAAAAGAATATTTTTAATAATGCAATTCAATTTCCTTTTAATATAATTTGTATACTTACATTCATAGCATTGGTGCTAATGCTAAGTAAGTATTTTGCCAGTTTGATCAAGTGTGTGAAAGGGTGTTGTATAGTCCGTATATAACCAGTATTGTCAATTTCTGAACCAGTAGGTCAAGCTTAATAAACCATATTTTCAAAATAGAGTTCAAAAAATATTTTCAAATAATTCTGATGATGTTAAAAATCTTATCTGGAGTGCCTCAAGGTTCTATTCTGGGTCCCCAGTTGTTTATTATCTATCTACTTCTGATATACCTACTTATTTTAACATTTTTTTTTTTAAACAATATGGATGTTAACCTGGATGGTGTGTAATGAAAGGCTAGTAACTTCTGGTATGTATAAACCAGTGTCAGTAAGAATTCTTTCTTGGATGAATAGGGGCCTGCATGTATTCCTAGATTTTGCATTACAAATAGGATGAAGAGCATGTTATTGTAAAATAAAGAGCAATTGAAGAAGATAGTGACCGTAGCATTTCTCCAAAAATGGATTCCATATCCAAGACAAAACTCAATACAACCTGTAGACCAAGTTCCTGGGTTATTGGCCTCACTGCAAAACAACCAGAAGCAATCTTGGCAAGATTTTGTATGTGTTCTTCAAACTTCAGTTTCTCATATATGATATCATCACATGGTTAGTATCAACATAGTACTGTTTCTTCTTGTTTCTGTTTTTTCCCCTAATTTCATTTAATTCTATTTTATTGTTCATTTTTGAATAACTTTTATTTAAATATTATTTTCCTGAATATTGTTTTTTTGTACTACCTAATTATTTTGGATAGATAAGAAATGCACACAGTAAATTTAAAATACCATTATGCATGGGGTCTTTTTAGCAGTTGAGTAGTTGTGATTTTATAATGTTATA
This sequence comes from Anthonomus grandis grandis, assembly GCF_022605725.1. Taxonomy (NCBI): domain Eukaryota; kingdom Metazoa; phylum Arthropoda; class Insecta; order Coleoptera; family Curculionidae; genus Anthonomus; species Anthonomus grandis. The sequence goes on along the minus strand of NC_065552.1, from coordinate 27,882,450 downwards.
ATGTATGATTGTATTGTCTGCTGAACAAGTCCTAATTTTTTGCAGGTCGGTAGATACAAAAGAGTAAAGAGATTTGTTGGAAGAGCTGTGCCATAAAATAGACATGTAAACTTTGCCTGTATAAAAAGATTTGCTAGTAATGATCTAGCAAATCTTGACATGCAGCAAGAAAGAATGGGACCTAAAATAGATCCTTGTGCAATGCCCCACTGCACTGCACCTTACTTACAAGCTTGCAGAACTTATAAACACCTGCTCAAACTCAATGCTGAAATTGATCTTTCAAGAATGATGAAAATTAAGAATGCCCTTGACTATGCCACTGAAGCTAAAGAGGTGAAGTTTCTGCAGCAGAAATTTATAACCGACACAATTAAATGCTTTTCATAAATCTTAAAGAAAGTTGTATATGGCATCATGGGTACCCATCTCCTCCCTCTTAAAGGTATGCGTCTCTGTTTCAGTTTTTTATCAATTTGGACATAGTGGATAATAAAGAAAGAGGTCAAAAGGTTTGCAGGGTCTTGAGGGTCTCTACCTTTAAAAATAGGAATCACTTTTACCAATTTCATGCAATTCTGGAAAGTTGTTGAATTTTCAAGATGTATTAATGGACTCAACCAGTGCAAACTGAATCAGGTAAGTTAAGGAATATGTTAACAGAAACCCCAACATCTCCTTTTGCTTGATTTTTGTTTTTCAAAAAGTTTAGTTTTCTTCAATTCATTTAGATTAATTGGAAAGAGAAAGAAAGAGTTTTGGATTAAAGTATTTCTGATGCAAGCAATGGGATTTTAGGTTGTATTGAGGCTTTGGTTCTTTTAAAGGTAATAAAGATCCTAATATTTGGATTACAAACATCTGACATTTCTCATATTTTTAAAGAACTTAACTGGTTGAAGATTGACAGGAGTAAAGAATTGCATATAGGTAGCTTCTTATTTAAAAGAAGTTTTTTTAAGACTATTTAGTTCAAGCCACAGAAGTGGATTTCAGTAGAGTAGCTGTGCGGTAGCTAGACTGTGCCTTACTTTTTTGATAATTATTTTTATAAACAATTATTTTTGTACAAAACAATGAAACTACAGATAGGTAGACTAATCTACATATTAGTGATGGGATAATTCAGATTAAAAATCATTCATAATTTGATTATTTTGAACAAGTGATGGAAAAATTAAAAGATTTAAATTATATTCTTATTATTAAAAGCATTCATAACCTAATAATCCAAGTATTGAAATGTGATTTTTCTCATCACTACTATATACTAAATGTGCATACCCAAAAATAAACAATATCTAGTTTCAGTAAATAGACACATTGGTACTGTTGGTCAGAAGTGTACCTTACTCTCATTGGCTTGACTCACCCTTTGACAGTTAATAGTGTTATTGATTGCAAAATAGTAATATTAATTTCAATGTAATACTGCCACATGCAGAATACCTTCTGACCAACAGGACCGAGGCTGCTATTTGTGAACCCAGTTATAGTTCACTTATGTTTATGTGTTTTACTTATGTGTCACCTCATTTTAATATGCCATTAAAATCCTTACATTTTAAGTCATTTGTTTTTGTGTTTTTTAATTAAACCACATAAATAGAACATATTTTTAATTATTTTATGAAGAAATAGTATGTTCCTACCATCATCAGAATTCTGCCTAGCCCTTTCTTTGGACCTCTCTCTTCTCTTCTCTTTATGATGCCTATGTTTATGCTTGTGCCGTTTTTCTCGGGGTGCATCATATTCATCACTCGGGCTGCCATGGCGTCTCTTTGACGGCCGCGAGGATTCTTTTTCCTTGTACTTGGACTTGCTGCTAGAACCCATGCTCTTTCAAGTAAGTTGAACACACAAGGAAATGCAACTTTAAGAGACACTTGGAAAAATGTGGAAAAACGTACCTATTATTTTCGGGGTGGCTGTTATTAATTTTTTAACAAGTTGGAGACGAGAGAATATATTTTATATTGGATGTTTTGACTTCACTGGATGATAAACTGTGAGTAAAACAGTAAAGGTTTATAGTTTAATTAATCCGGATTTTTACAACACTAATATAAACGGAGGACTACAACAAAATGGACGAATGACACATACCATTCGTGTCATAAGTCAATACTGACATATATATACAGGCTGTCCTTAAAATAATTTGACAATTGACGTATCCCCACTAGTGCATGGTGGTAAGAGATAATTAAATATTTAAGGTACAGTTTCATCAGATCGGCTTGGACCAAATTTCAAACCCTGCCCTGAAACACCTACCGTACAAGGCCAAATCAAATTTATTAAATTATAGTTACACAATTATAATTTAATATAGAGAAGTATAAAATATACAGTTAAAATGGCCGAAATGAATTTGAATTGATTATTAGGAACGAAGAACTAGATAAAAAACTCTAAAAACAGTTTCTATATAACGAAGGGGGAACAAAAAAAAGCATATTATGTAACCCTTATCTGCAGCCCCTTTGATAAGGTGAGATACACCCCTAAAAGCTTAAATAGAAAGAGGGGTCGAGTAATCTAGAAGCTCTTAAAAAATGATTTCCATTGTTACGATAGAAGGCCACATTTCAGAAAATTCTTCTCTGTCTATGAACGAAAACACTAAATAAAAACACTATTTTAAAGTTTTTATTGATATTTAATTAAATATTGAAAATGATTTGCATTATTTTTAAAATTATAATAAAGCCCACTTTCAAATTAACATTAAACTTACATTTGTAAATGTTTCTTTTGATACGGCATTCTTAAAGTATTCTATTCTGGAGTTGGTCTAGTGATCCACAGATTTTAGGTGACCCCAGAAAATGTCAAGAGTTGTAGGTCGGGGGATCTGGGTGGCGATTTAATAGGACCTCTTCCTCCAAACCCAATAGTCCAATGACTCAGCACGGTCTTTATTGAGTTGGCGACTCAGTAAACACAGCTCAACATTTTAACGAAAGGTCTCCATGTCAAAATGGAAGCCCGGAGTATGTTCGTCAACTAGTAGCCAAATTTAAAGAAACTGGTTCTGTCACGATAAAAAAACCAACCCAACCCTTTTAGGCCTACAGCTTTAGCTTCCCCACCCTTATTATTCTACTATTACTACTGCTTCAATGTGATTAAGAACCACTGCAATGCGATGACTGCCTCAGACCCTCTCGTGTCATTAGCAAAAAATGTGTATCTAACTTGAGGATAAATACATAGAAGGTAATTAATATAGTACATCAGATATAAAATAGGGCCAATACTGAACCCTGAAGCTTATCACACTTTCCGGTCGACAAACCAACACCTCCATCACCTGTTATCTGTCTTGCAAGAATGTAGTGATTATGACTTATAATATTTAAATTGTCTGCAATGATTATTTAACAAAAATTTTTGAAAATCTCAATTATTTTTGTAGGTATATTTACTATTAATTCCTTGTAGTATGTTGAGGATTCCTTTATAAATGATATTGAAAAGAAATTAAAATAACGATATTTTAACAAAAATACTTATGTTTTGCTATTTGGAGCACACTTGGAGCTTTGGACTGATTATCAAAGAAACATATGTAATCGTAAATATATTAACAAGTTTCTTCATTAAATAAAGATCGAAAAAAGTTGGTGAGTTCAAAGGAAAATCCAAAAGAAGACAAGCCAATTAATATCGTTGAGAATCAGTCGGCTCAACATTCCTATACCAGACTATCCTAAACATTCCTATACCAGAAAGTTTGTCTTATGGGAGAAATCATTATATTAACAAAACTTGGCATCTCTCAAAATATTTTTAATACAATAATTCCTATTATAAACAACTTGAGGGTACAGGCATGACTAACTGCCTCTCTCCCTTTCTAACAGAAGTTTTCATCGTTTTGTGTTAAATACAATAAATTTCAATAAAAAAATGCAATACTTTTCACGAGTTTGGTTAATATATGTTGATGCACTATTGCTAATTTTGTAGAACAACACAATAACTGCTTTCCATCCATTAAATTTACTTTCGTTCAAAAAACAAATAAATGTTAGAATTGGATACTCATATAAAAGAGACACATAATACTTTTAGATACATAACTAGTGACTGTAACCATTGTTTTCAACATAAAATGTCTAGCATGCATTTGTTGATACATCGTTTGGTCTTATTTCCTCTAAGTTGTAACAACTTTAACAAAGAAAATGAAACGACAATTAAAAGAGTTGCTAGGGCCAATAGTTATGACGATATCATTATTGATAAGCTAACTAGAATATATAAGTTTAAAGCTAGTCTTAAAAACTCTACCACATTTCAAAAAGATGCAAATAAGCAAACTTTCGTTGCAATATCTAAGACTAAGTAAGAATGGTTCTATCAAAGTTTGGAGAAGTAAGAAACCCAATAGATGAAATGAAGACCAATAAAAAATGGGGAACCTATGTACATAGGGTAAACAAGAAGATCAATTAATATCAGATTTAAAGAACATGTAGCCCATGTCAAATCTGAAAGAGTCGAAAAGTCAAGTTTGGCTGAACATGTGCCGAATACTGGCCATTTTGGAGGAACAGATAACTTAAAATTACTTACCAGTTTACAACATTCGAAAATTAGAGGCATATAAAAGTTTAGCGATATTCAAATATCAAAAAACCATTCTTAATAAGGATAAACATTCAATCCTTTATAGACAACTCTTAAATATTAACTTTAGTTAATAATTAAACTTTGATCAGCTTTGCTTCATTGAATTTTTCGCTCTGTTAGTTACATCATTAATATATTATAATACTTAGAACATTGAAAGGCCTTTCAATGTTCTAAGTTATAATACCACTTGTAAGTACTTTTAGTTTCGATTTAATCTTGTTCCGAAGATGCTAACAAGACTGTAAGATGCTATCAAAACTGTTTTGTGATTTAAGTATCATACCAAACGTTCCAACCATAGGACTAATAATACTATATAATAGTGTTTGAATTTTGTTGTAAAAAAATAATTGCGGTTGGACAATACGTCGCATAACCAAAAGAATCAATCTGAACTTGGTCAAGTAAAAATCTACCTTTACCATTATGTGTCAATTTGACTGAATCCAAGGAATGGAAAATGAGTTAGAAGAAGAAGAAGATAAATTTGACATATTTACAAACATGCGCACAAATGACATGTAAAGTAAGATTATTGTTCTAGTGATTGTGGAAATAAAAACATTTTTATTGTTTAATTAAATAGTTATAAATTAATGTAAATGCACCGCTCTGGGCTGGCCTACGTTTTATCTCCAGCTTATCCTCTAAATACGTCATATCCCTTGACGACATGAATGGGAGTATTTTCCTATCTACCTTTGGCCTGTGAGTCTTTACTTTTTTTGTTGTTTATTTGTTACTTTTATACATATTTGTACATTTAATCATTGCGTTATTGTATTGAAATAATTTGAAAAAATACCAACAGATGCCTCCTTTAAAATCCACCTAAATCATTAGCATTTTCATACATTAATAAGATATATATACTTATTTCCAGGTAAATTTTCGTAATGCCTTATGTATATCCAATCGTTTCACATATTTATATTCGTCATTTCCGCCTGTTTCGTTCCATTTTTAGTGTAGGCACAGTTTATTAGACTTCCTGTTAAAGTCAAAGAAAGTTCATTGGTATTTATACAATACATATCAACATTTGTTTTCAGAATAAAATAAGACCCTCATGAAACTATTATTTTTTATAGCAATATTAAAAATATGTGTGTCAGAACATCTGCATATTAAGGATGCTTAAAATTAGATAAATTTATTGAAATTTAAGGATTTTTCAATGCAAGGCAAACCTTTTAGTTAGAAAGATTACACTGACATTTTTTTAAAATTAACTTCATTCTAAGTATATTGTTAATTGCTGCAGTCAGGCACACTACTAAATAATGGGAATTAAAGCACTGAAATCACATAAGTAATGTAATTAAAAGCAATTTTTTCTTAAAATATTCAATATCCTGCTAAGCATTAGTCGGTTTTTAAAATAAATAAAAATAAAAAATGTTATTTACTAGGACCTGAATTGGATATTTAACATTCAGATAAATACCAATGATTCATTTGAGAAGGAAGAGAAACCTGAAATCCCAAAAATATTGCAATTTTATTATCTAAATCTTAGATTTGTTTACCTTTAATTTTGATATTCCAAGAAAACTAGTCATCATGTTAATTTTGAAATTCCCAATTTGGCTTATATTTATTACATGAATTTAATTATCAAGTAATATAATACTATAAATCAACAATCATATAATACTATAAATTTTACCTATAAGTAGAATAGGTTCAATCTTAGATATTTGTAAAACATTACCTCTTATAAGTAATCTAGAATATGCATTTTCTGTTCTTTCTACTTAGATATTAGCATTAAAAGATATTTATAAACAGATTAAATTAAATTTTTATTTAATGCCATGACCAGCTTAAATATGCTTGCTTTGTTGTTAGAATTATAGTGATTGAGCTTTGTTACTCATTATAAAAATTTGTTTATTTTGCTTAGAAATGCCACATTAGCCTTGACTCATGGCTTAGATATGGTATATTTTGGGAATCCTGTAGCCAGGGCCTTATGGAACCTATTATTGTTTGTGTACAAAAAGGCTCTGTTCGGTATATTTATCAGGCAAAACTTCAGGGAGGTTTTCGGGAAATTTAAAAAATATTTTGAGACCAATACTTAGGGTTTTTATTTTTTCTCTACTTATGTAGGTCTCTTTGAGATAATGGACGAGTTCTTTCAGACACATAGGGTGCCATTACCCATTCCCAGATTTAGAATAAAGCATATTTTGAATTTGAAAGAAAATTAGAGGATCATTGTTCAAGTTTTATGACTTGAGAAACATGGTTTCAAGTACTTTATTTAAAAATTGTATTAAGGTTTAGTGGAATCAGTGCTAACATATAGTATCACAGCATGGGCAGCTGCAAACAAAAGTGTAGTTAGCAGCCTTATTTGTAACTCAAAAATATGTAATTAAAAACCACAATGTTGATAAATAAAATGTACCCAAAATTAACCTTATTTGGAGAAGCCAAATTACTTAACTTAAGGCAATTGTACCTTCCAGCTGAACTTTAATATTATTTTCTAATAAGGCTCTTTACTTTTTCATCTGTTTGTATTTTTTGGTTAAGGATAGAAGTTTAGTGCTAGAAGTTATATTGTAATTATTTTAAAAAATGCCTCAATGATCTCAGGATAATGTTTGTCCCCTCTTGTAATTTATTTTTAGCAGTTAGTTATTTTCAATATATATACCTACTGCAGTCATTTAATCAATACTAGTAATTAATTATTTTTTTCAGAATTATACCTAATAAAATAGATTGTGATTCAGTGTGATGGTTGCTATTGCACCAAGGAGCTTTGTCGGCCTACAAATATTTAAGAGCAAGAGTACCAGTTAGCTATTTTTCACTGTAAAATGTCTGAACCATTAACCCCAGAACAAGAACTAGTAAGTTAAATATATTTTAAATTGTTCCAAAAACATGTCTATACTATACAGGATGATTGATTGATAGTACGTTAGCCGTATATGGAAAACGGAACGTACCATTTTAGTACTACAGTTACAGAGTTGCCGCTTATATGGAAAAATGCCAACACCTTTGATTTTTTAAATGAAGCGCTCTATATATATTTTTAATATTTTAATTCCCTGTTTCGTTTTGAGTTTTTCTATAATCATACTTCGCTATACCTATCGCGTGTTTATATGTATTTTTAATATAATTTTGCGTGTTTTTTGTTAAGAACAAGGGATAATTAATTAATTTTATTTTCTACTAGATAGTTAAAATACCTTTAATTTAATATAATACATTCCTATGCCTCAGTAGCCGCGTCTTAGAAATAAATACTTATTTTTATTAAATTTAGTAATTTTAAATATTTTTATTTCGTAAATTACTTAGTTAGCGATGAAAATGTCACAATGGTCTAATGAATGACAGTAATATTTTTAGTTATAGTATTATTATATTTTATAAGAAACATAATTAAAAAAAAGGAACATGTACAATCCATGGATAAAAAAAGCTTATTTATAAATCAAAAATCAAATCAATATATGCTTTATTGTCATAAAAGTAAATTTGTTGACAAAGCTGTAAAAAAGAAAAACATATACACAAACATGTAAAAAGGTTATTTAGCATGCTATGGTCCATTATCCTAAAGGCATTCTGCTTCCATGAATATGGTTTGCCTATACCGGTAAAACCAACAACATCCCCATTTTTCAGAAATACTCCTCCCAGACTCTGAACCAAAACATACAAAGCTAATGTAATGTCAAGAGTATCAATATGTATAACACGATATTATTCACTCCCGAAATATACAATTTTATTAAATGTAAAACAGTAAAAAAAAAAATTAATTATTGAAATAAATTTAGGCAAAATGATATGGTGTAAAAAATATAAAGAATATACCTAAAGTCCTGCAAGAAAAAGGTAAAAATGACTAAAATCTATCCGACAAAAATTCAGTTATTTCATAATAGCCCTTTGCAACTAAGAGTTTTTTTAACACATTTTCTAAAAAGTTTCCAGCTACCTATACCTTTCAAATCTGCAGGAAGATGATTAAAGAATTTTTTAACATCAAATATAAGTTCTTTTAATAAGTGAACTTGTAGGCATAGGCAAGAGCACATCATTAGCTCGTCGACTGCTATATTTATGCCTATTAGTTGTGTTCACATTTCTAAATTTCTTATGAACGAGGCAAACAGATTCCAATATAAATAAGGCAGGAAGGGTTAGGATTTTATAAGTGATAAATAGCTGTTTGCAAGACTCTCTCATACTCACATTACACAGACGTCGGATCGCTCTCTTTTGCAAAACAAAAACACTATTAAATAAGTAATGTGTGCATGCACCTCAGAAACACAAACCATACTGGGACTCAATTAAAGAAAAATAAACATTTCTCACCATGTCAAAATCAACCTCTCCTGCGACCACTTTAAGATCATAACAATTTGCTGATATTTTTCTACACAATTGCGTGATATGGCCCTCAAATTTTAGTTTATTATCAATAAATAAACCTAAAAATTTATTTTCGTCTAAGTTGTTTAGAATGTGATTCTCCAAAAACACATTATTTAAATTGCATTTAAAATTCATAACACGTTTTTGAAATATTTAAACACAGTTTGTTGGAATCACACCATTTCTTGATTTCAACAATATCTCTGTTAACTGTGGTATTTAGATTCATCGCACTCGTGTCATGCCATAAAATTGTTGAATCATCCGCAAACTGGACGAATTTACCTGAGATCCTAAGATTGGCCATGTCATTAATATAAATGAGGAATGGAAGTGGCCCAAGAACTGAACCCTGAGGAACACCATGAGTCACAAGCTGCTCCCTTGAAAGGGCACCATCCACAAAAACACTCTGCATTCTAGTATGCAAATAAGACCCAAACCCCTGAAGAGCCAGACCTCTGAATCCATACCGCTCAAGCTTCCACAGCAGTATTTTGTGACTAACACAGTCAAATGCTTTGGTCAAGTCACAAAACACTGCTGCAGCAATATCACCACTGTTCAAGCTCAAAAATAAGGACTCAAAGAATGAAAAGATTGCATCTGATATTCCCTTGGCACTTTGAAACCCAAATTGCTCCGATCTTATAATTTGCTTTTCAGCTAAATATGATATAAGTCGCTTTTTAACTAATTTCTCGATGATTTTTGAGAGGGTGGAAAGCAATGCTATTGGTCTCTGAGAAAAGGGTGATTCTGAAGCTCCCCCCTTAAACAAAGGCATGATTCTGGCTGTCATTGTTGAAAGAATGATTAATTGCAGATACAAGTACCTGCAGTGCCGAATCAGGTAAATTGAAAAATAACCGTACATTAAGTTCATCATAGCGACATAGCCAGACGTATTTTTCTTCTTTATCTCCTTTAGAGTAGACTTAAGCTCAACTAGATCAGTTGGCAAAAAGAAGAAAGAATCTGGTCCAGCCCTATACTCAAAAAACTGTTCATAGTTGGAAAAACCCTGAATTTGACTTGCTATGTTACTACCTATGGTACAGTAGAAGTTATTCAGCCTATCAGGTTCAATATTTACCTTTACAATATTGCCCCGTTTACCTCTTAGTTCATTTACTATCTTCCAAGCCTCCCCCTGAACATTATTTGAATTACCTAAGCGACTTTTAAAGTATTTTTGCTTTGCAGCCTTAATTGTTAGTCTGTACAGTGCTCTATATTTGTTAAAATAGTTAATAAAAGTTAAAATTAATGTTATTTATATAAAATTTCCGAATATAGTGATCTAAGATTTCCAGCAGAAATTTTCACAAATAATTGCGTGAAATGACTCTAAAGGGCTTGCAGTAGACAAAACGCGCTGCCAATCCTCTGATCTACCCAGTTGCAAAAAGCTACTATAGTTTTTTTTGCTATAAATTCTGCCCCTTCTCTTTCCCCTCATTTGACTCTTGTGACCTATGCAAAGTCACATGCAATAGCCTCATGGTCAGAGAGCCCTGAATTTATAACATTACAATTAAAATCATTTGCATCTATGTTGGTGCACACATAGACAATTTGAGTGGTAGAGTTAGAAGTTATTCTAGTTGGATTATTAACTACAACATTTAAACTATAAGACCTTAAAAGGTAAGTCAATTGGTTTGTAAAATAATTCGTTAGTTATACGTAAAAGTAAAAGAAAGTATTATTATAGGAAATTTTTGAAATGACCCTGAAATAGGTGTTCAGTTAAATTACTTCAAGAATATGTATAGAAAGTTTTGGAATTTTGTATCCATTGGTTTTTGAGTTATGCATTTTGTAAAATTTTTGAAAAAAATTAACCTCTCTAATTTTTTTTTTCTTAAAACTGTGTACATTTTTAAAAAAAATGCTGAAACAAGTATCTTCATACAAGTAAATCGACTTCTCTAAAATTAATTTTTTTCTCAAAACTTTGTTAATTTTTTGAAAAACACTAAAACAGGTGTGTAGTTAAATTATTTCAGGAAAATGTATGGATATTTTCAATTTTTTTTCTTCATTGGTTTATGGTTTATGGGCATTTTATGTTAAAATTTCGGAAAAATAAAATCGACCCCTCAAAATTTTTTTTTTCATAAAAGCTCTATACATTTAAAAAAAAAATGCTAATATGGGCGCTAAATTAAATTATCTCTTAGGAATACGTGTACAAATTTTCAAAATTTTGTTTCAACTGGTTTTTGAAATATAGGAATTTCGTGAAATTTTGGAAAAAAAAGAGTTTTTCCTCGAAACCCTGTTCATTTTCTTCAAAACGCTGAAATAGGTGTCTAGTCAAATTATTTTGACTTTTAAAGATATTTGATTTTTAAAGATTTTCAGAATTTTATTTCACTGATTTTTGAGTTATTTTGTGAAATTTTTGGAAAACCTTTCCAAAAAATATTCTTTTTCACAAAATTCTGAAGACTTTTTTAAAAACTTAAAATAGGCGTCCAGTCAAATTATTTCGGAAATATGTATAGAAATTTCCAAAATTTTATTTCCACTGTTTTTTGATATATGCATTATGGGCATTTTGAAAAAAAATCGACCTTTCCAAGATTTTTTTTTCAAAATTCCGTTAATTTTTTTGAAAACGCTGACAGGAATTATCTTGAATTATTATGTAGAATACGTATACAAATTTTCAAAATATTATTTCTACTTGTTAATATAAAAAAGGTTTTTTTCTCAGAATCCTGTACATTTTTGAAAAACGCTGGAAAAGATGTGCAGTCAATTTGTTTCTAGAATATGTATTAGAATATGGGCATTTTGTCAAATTTTTGAAAAAAGAATCGATCTTTCAAAAAAAACCAACCTGTCTAAAAAAATATTGTTGAATTTTTGAAAAACGTTGAAATAAGTGTCTAGTCGAATCATCTTTGGAATATGTGCAGAAATTTGCAGACCTTTATTTCTACTGGTTTTTGAGATATGGTTCTTTTGTGAAATTTCGAAAAAAAATCGACCCTCTCCCAAAAAAAATCTTTTTTCCAAAACCCTGTATATTTTTTGAAAAACAGTAAAATAAAAAATGTTATGTTATATATGTTGTTATACCATTGTGACATTTTCATAAGTAACTAAGTAATTTACTAAATAAAAAGGTCTAAAATGATCAAATTTCATGGATATAAGTATTTATTTTTAAAACGCGGCTACTTAGGTATAGGAATGGGTTATATTAAATTAAAGGTATTTAAATGTCTATTAGAAAATAAAATATAAGGTGTTCTATTGAAAAAAAATTACTTTTAGCCATATTAGTAAATTAAAAATTTTAATTTAATTTTCGACGATCCTATATAATGCTGATTAAATCAGGATAAAGGCACTATCATGGCTATAATCAAGATGGTTTCTTACAGTGATGTTTAAAATTTGAGTTTCTAAGGAACTTAAATAGCTGAGCAATAAACAATTAGTTATCTCTTGGTTTTTAATAAAAAAACAGGCAATTTTTTTTTCTCGACAACTGTTAGATTCTAGATCAAAACTAAACAGGGAATCAAAATATCTAAAATTATATAGGGCGTTCTCTTTAAAAAACCAAAGATGTTGCTATTTTTATATAAGCGGCCCTGCAGTGTTGAAAATATTTTAGACCTCACAAAAATGCTACGTCCCGTTTTCTACGGCTAACTTATCGGTGGTCAATCATGCTGTATTCCATTGTAAATTTATTAATGACATCAAATGAGCAATTCCCAAAATCACGACATAATCATAATAAAGTATGAAATGAATCTTGTAACTCTTCTTTGTTTTCTTCAAGATTACAAAAGAATTTCTCGAAAGGGTAAATATCCAAAGATACAAAAGAAAATTTGGCTCAACCCCAGTTTCATGGCCTACAGCGGTGCGTTTTTTGTATGCACGAAAATTCGATGTTAATCGAGCAGTTGCTTTGTTCGAGCAACACGAAGCAACTAGACAACGAGAAGGTTTAAATAAGTTCGATCCAAGGGAGGAACCATTGAAGAGCGAGCTGCTTACCGGAAAATTTACCGTGTTGGTAAGTTGAAACGGTAAAATGGTGAAAAACGGTGTTATTGAATATATGGTTCTTTTTGAGCAGCCGGGACGTGATTCAAACGATGCTGCCATAGCAGTATTTACTGCTCACAAACACGTGCCGGCCAATAGTAGTCATCAGACGACGCTTCAGGGAGTGGTTTACCAATTGGACGTCGCACTCCAGGACCATTTAACCCAGAAGTCCGGGATTGTGTTCATTTATGACATGTCCAACTCGAAGTATTCGAATTTTGATTACGACCTCTCTCAGAAGATTTTGACTATGCTCAAGGTAAGTGATTGTTTGTTGATATGTAATTATTATTTGTTCCGGCAAAATAAGCAGTGACGACGAACATACATAAGATATTCTTTTTACTTCTTTTTTTTTTTAATATAAAATTGGAATCAGTTTCCTGAGTAGAAGAAATTACCGCGTAACAGCACCAAACGACAAAATGAGAAACTCAAATCAAATATATTACAGAAAAAGTAATATATCTAAAAATTACATAAATAATAGTTGTACACCTAGATATATATCTGTGTGTGTCCAAGAGAACCTTAAAGCAATCCATCACTTATTATATTTCCTAATTCTAACAAGTATATAAAACTTATCTTTTAACAATTGATGACTTATACACCTAATTTGTTTAGTATAAACCTGAAATGCATTTTTATGACCTGTCCAAGATGTTGGCAAACATCAAAGTTTTGACTCAAATGTAATGAAATTTTTTTTAGTAAATAGATTTCGGTTGTGGATGCGTCTAATATCTGTAGGGAGAATATTGTAAAATTTAGGACCAATATATGTTAAAAATCTTTTATTTCTCGTTTTAGTCAGAAAAGGGATTTTCACATACTCAGACGTGCTTCTTGTATGATAATTTGTTGTATATTGTTGTCTTAAGCCAGGATGTTTGTACACTAATAAAATAATTAACTTAGCATATAATTGTTGTACCGTTATAACTTGAGCTTCCTGGAATAAGAGTTTATTTGAGTATCTAGCATTTTTTTTAAATATGACTTTTAACAGATATCTTTGGGTAACATTGAGAATATTTAAAGTTGTTGAATAAGTTCCGCCCCATATTGACTGATTGATTCCGCCAACGCAAAGTATAGCAATTTCAAAATTTTAGTTGGCATACAATTTCTAATTTGATAAAATTTATAAATTAATTTTCGCAGTTTTGTGTTTGTGTTTATCCCATTTCGTATTTTGATCCATTATAATTCCTAAATATTTAATACTTTCAGTTTTTTTCAAAGATTGGGTGCATTGACATGGAAATTCGTTTAGCAAACAAGGAAGAGTATGCATTTTAATTTCTTCGGCTTCATATTGATAATTGTCAAGAATACTAAAACACATAAATTTTGTTTTATCCATATTTATTGTTAATTTATTCTCTCCCAACCATTGATGAACTTTTGCGAATTCACGTATAATATGCTCGACTGTGTCGCTCCATTTGTCGCTTTGTACAGTGTCATTTGCATACGAGATTAGTCTACCTGTTGTTAAATAAAAGAGATCGTTAATGTATAAAGAAAATAATAGCTGTCCGAGAACAGTACCTTGCGGTACACCATATTGCACTATTTTATAAGTACTTTGCTCATTTCCAATTCCTACACACTGCCGTCGATCTTCAAGATAGTTTCTTAAATTAAATTTTGAGCCAAACCCCTCATACCATAAACTTCAAGCTTTTCTAGAAGAATAATATGACTAACAGTATCGAACGCCTTTACCAAATCTAAAAATATTGCCCTTGGTTTCCTCTTATCATTTATTGAGCTGTAAATAAATTTAGTTACCTCATAAACTGCGTCTTCCCTTGATATCCCTTGGCGAAACCCAAACTGATTCGGCGAAAGAATGTTATGTTTTTCTATGTATTTTGTTATTTTATCTCTTATACATACCTCTAGTAGTTATGACTATATTGTTTATTATTGAGATTGGTCGGTAGTTGCCTGGTAGGTGAGATTGTTTCCTTTTATGGATAGGTATAACAACGGATTTTTTTAGGTCAGGTGGGATTGTACTGGTCAACATAGAAATGTTAATGGTTCAACAATATATGTCTGTATTTCTTTTAGCACCTAAACTGAAAAAACTATTTGAACTATAGGCTTTGTTAAATAAATGACTAATGATCAGAATTTTCCTTTTTTGTGTATAATCAAAAGTAAATTTGTATAAATCAGTTTTCTGTTAATAAATCGGAAAAATTAGGTTTTATAAGCGAAAATATTGCTTGATCAGATATTGATATTTTTGTATTACATTATTTTACATTTTGTTTATCGAGTTTAACTTTAATTGAAAGATTATAAAGATTAAGATATTTCTGATGTTGATCTACCGCATTTTCTTCTACTTCACCTTCATGATACATATTTATAAATATTTTGTGAAGATACTCTTTTTGAGTTTTAATTTCTGTGATATGCAACCAGTTTATTTTAATACTTTTTGTGTCTTTTCGATTAACAATATACAGGGTGTTTCAAATTCGACTCTCAACATGGAGATCTCGGATTCTATAAGACATACGAAGATGGTTAAATTGGGGCAAAGAATTTTTGAGCTTAACAATATTTAATTTAAAAAAATTAAAAATTCGAAATGGTTCCAAATCGATGTTATTATTTTCTGAGTTTATTTCTTATCCGATCCTAAAATAATTTGCACATTTGTGTGGCCACTTTTTTCGTGTTACATGATGGTGTTTTTAGATTTTTAATACGTGATTTCGTCTTTCGCCAACCATCATCAACTTTGTTTTTTCTTATAGGCACTAAGATTGGTTTTTGCATTTTTAAAATCTTAAATATAAAAAAAAATTATTGGAATCTCTGGAACGAGTAAAAATTTCTTCAAATGTCTGAAATAATATATAAAATTAATCCAGTTTTCTGGAAAACCTGCAGAATTACGTTAAATGTCATAAAAAATTACTCCAAGCATCTGGAAAATAGAAAAAACTGATTCTAAAAACCGGGAATAATGACCAAAAACATGCCAATTTTTCAAATTAAAAAAAAAATCCTAAAAGGCAATAGTGTTAAATCAATTAAAAACCTGAAATTAAATAAAGATATTCTATTCCAATATTATGTATTGCAAATACCTGCAAGATATGAAAAAATTATTGCAAAATCTTGGAATAAAACAAAATGTTAGTACAAATGCGTGGAATAATATAAAAATACTCAAAAAGTCTGGAAACTGTTTAAAATTTATTTTAAAACATTAAAATAACTTTTTTTTAAATTACCTGGAAGACGTAGAAAATGATGCTGAAATGCTGGAATAAAACAAGATTTTATTCCAAATGCCTCGAATATTATAAAAATACCAAAAAAACTGAAAAATTTTAAAAATTATTTTCTAAATTTCAAAAATTCTGAAATTAAAAACTGAAAACAAAAACTTATCCTAAAACATTAAAATTAAAACAAAAATTATTTGAAATACTTGGAAGACGTGATAATTGGCCCAAAGTCCTGGAATAAAGCAAGATTTTATCCAAATGCCTGGAATATGATAAAAATACTCAAAAAATCTGGACACAATTGTTTTGGGTCATTAAAATTAAAAGATAAATTATTTAAAATACTTGGAAGACGTGGAAAATGACCCTGAGCTCTAGGATTAAAATGATGGTTTATTCCAAATGCCTGGAATATTGTAGGGATGTTCGAAAAATATGAAAAATTCTAAAAATTTTTTTTGTTAATTTTCAAAACTTCTGGAATTAAAAATTTGAAACAAAAACTCACCCTAAAATATTAAAATTAAAAGAAAAATTATTTAAAATACTTGTAACACGTGGAAAATGACCGTAAAGTCCAAAAATAAAACAATATTTTATTCTAAATGCCTGGAATAACATAGGAATGCCTGGAAAATCCAGGAAATGTTTAAATTTATTTCAAAAATTTAAAAATTCTGACTTTAAAAATTTACAAATACGTGGAATAATATAAAAATACTCAAAAAGTCTGGAAACTCTTTAGAATTTATTTAAAAAATTTCAGAAATTCTGAAATTGAAAACCAAAACCTATTTTAAAACATTAAAATAACTTTTCTTTAAAGTATCTGGAAGACGTAGAAAATGATGCCGAAATCCTGGAATAAAACAAGATTTTATTCCAAATGCCTCGAATATTATAAAAATACCAAAAAAATCTGGAAAATTTTAAATTATTTTCTAAATTTCAATTGAAATTAAAAACTGAAAACAAAAACTTATCCTAAAACATTAAAATTAAAACAAAAATTATTTGAAATACTTGGAAGACGTGATTATTGGCCCAAAGTTCTGGAATAAAACAAGTTTTTATCCAAATGCCTGGAATATGATAAAAATACTCACAAAATCTGGAAAATTTTAAAACTTCCAAAAATTCTGGAATTAAAAATTGAAAACAAAATTATTTTGGGACATTAAAATTAAAAGATAAATTATTTAAAATACTTGGAAGGCGTGGAAAATGACCCTAAGGTCTAGGATTAAAATGATGGTTTATTCCAAATGCCTGGAATATTGTAAGGGTGTTCGAAAAATATGAAAAATTTCAATTTTTTTTTTTAAAATTTCAAAATTTTTGGAATGAAAAATTTTAAACAAAAACTTACCGTAAAATAATAAAATTAAAAGAAAAATTTTTGAAATACCTACTTGAAACATGTGGAAAATGACCCTAAAACACAGGAATAAAACAAGATTTTATTCTAAATGCCTGGAATAACATAAGAATGCTCGAAAAATCCGGAAAATGTTAAAATTTATTTCAAAAATTTAAAAATTCTGACTTTAAAAATTTATTTTGAAACAAAAAAGATCAATTTTTTTAAATAATAATAATTTCCCGGAATTGTCGGGGATTTTTGCTCCAAATGCATTTATTATTTCTGTTAAACATGCCACAGTTTGTAAATGTACTTTTATCGCTCCATATTACCTTTATAATAAAAACAATAATTGCTTAAATTTTTAGTAAAATAACTGTTAGTTTGTACTAGAATACTAAAAAAATATAAAAATATTTAAAACATTTGATATTTAAGACAGTTTATATATTGTCTTGTCAGTTTATTCGAAAAATTCAGGTTATCGTGAAAATTAACTCGTACACGTTTGTTTTTGAATCCGATTTCATTAATAATGCATATTACCTAACAAATAGCACAGTTAATATTTTATAGAAAAGCCCTATGACGTCTTAAAAGCTTTTTAATTTCATTAACGTTACATACAATAAACTTCTATAGCCTAAAATTTAATTAAAATTCAAGCAGTCGGCATCTTTAATATCACGAAAATATTCCGTTTCCTGTCCAATCTTTGGCCAATCTATAACTACCTCATAATAATAAGCAGAAAGAACAATGATAATGGTTGACTTATAAGAGCAATAATACGTTACTGGCTCGATTTACATTATTATTTTTTTATGACTAAAATTCAGATCTAATAAAAATAATTAACGGTTTCAGAAGAAGAATAAAAGGTGCATTCTTCCTTATTGTAATTCGTAAGTTTCCTTTACCTAGTTTCATCTCAAAGACAGAAATGGCTGCAATAGGATCCCAATCCGCCGTTTTTTTTGTTCTAAATACCCCAGTCAAGCCTTAAACATATCAACACGTAATTATTTGAATTCTTAGAATATATACTCTGCAATAAAAACCAAAAAGTGATCATACTATAAAATAAAATTTCAAGGTTCTAGTATTAAGGAGAAGTGGCAAGAATTAAATAAAATAAAACCAATTGATAATTCACGAATTCCTGATAATATGAAAAATATTAATGGATTTAATAAGTATTTTACTAATAGCGGTAATAATCCAACAAAAGCAAACTATCATGAACTTTTACAATTTTACATAAATAACAGTGTTTAAAGAGAAGAACATATTTAATTTTGAAAGTATGAAAGTCTCTAGTAAGTTCAATATTACTAAAAATTAAATCCAACACCTTTGGAATCGACAGTTTAAGTATCTCGCTTGTTCAGCTTTGTTTTCCCATTGTTGTAAAAATCTAACCCATATAGTTAATGAGTGCAAAAAGATTTCCCTAAAATTTGGAAAAAGGCATTACGCTTTTACCTAAAGTCTCAAACTCTTCTGAATTCGTTCGATTTAGATCAATAAGTTACCCACCCTTTCCATAGTACTAGAACGAATTCTGGAACATCAAATACGTCACTTTTTAGTTAGTAATCTAATTTTTCTTTATAAGCAACTGACATAATTGATGAAATTATTGCTGAACGTGATAACGGTAGTCACGGCCTTGATATTACTAGATTATAGTAAGGCCGTTGATTGTGCCGATCATCAACTTCTTCGATTAGCATTGTGGAAGTGAGGTAGCAGTGAATTTTTTAAAATCATTTCTAAGTGACTCATTTTAGAGAGTTAAAATGGATGGTAAAATGTCAAAGGCTCTTGAAGTGACATCTATACGCGGATGATAAACAAAACTACTTTTCATTTTTAGCCCATGAATTAAGAGATGCCAAAAATAAAATTAATGAAGATGTAAAAGAAGAGGTGTCTCTTACATCATTAAAATACATGTCTAAGATTAACTTTCTGATATCTGATATGCTTCTTATTGACAACTTAGCGAGTAAGAATCAGATTAGATTTTAAAATAAATGATGATCAAATACAGATGATCGCTGAAATGTAAAAGTTTGGCATGAATGATAGATTCTACCCTTCGATTTAGAAACCATGTATCTGGAATCCTTGAAAGGCTTACATGGTGCAAAACATTAAAAACTCGCTATGGTTGGTGCTTGGATCAAAGTATATAAATTTCATATTTCATTTTTGTTAGACTGTGCTTGGACTATGAGAATAAAAGAAGAATACAAAAGCTACAAAATCCATGTATTCGACTCTTTTTTGGTATTTGCAGACGAAATCATGTACCACATAGGTTGAGTGAACTAAAGTAGCTGAATATGTCTAACCGCAGATTCATGCATTTATTGTTTTTTTATTATATAATTTAAAAAAACCGTTGCCTACCATACCTTTATCAAAATATTTCCTTTTAGTACTAATGTTCGTTATTTCAATCTTAGAAGAAAAACCCTTCAAATTCTTGAACGAACTGAACAGCAGTAGTGGGTGTGATCCAAAGAGCAGTTTCCAAAACTTGGTATCGTTAAGAACAGGCCTAAGCAAAGTCGCCAAAGGGTCACAACCGAACAACACGACCGTTTTGTATGTCAAATTGCTAGGAGAAATCCAAATGTTTCGCATCCGGAGCTAACACGCCAACTTCTAGAAGTACCGGTGTGAGTGTTTTCATTGAAACCATACGAAAAAGGCTTCGTGCACGAGGTCTATCTAGCAGAAGACAGTTACGAGTACCTGAGCTATCCAGGCATAATAAAATGGACCGGTTAAATCGTGAACATGACTTCCATGTAGTGGTATTCCCATCCAAGCTTGCATTCTTTCTTGCTCGGTGCTATGGTGTATGGGTAGCTCAAGCTCCTGTAGTTTAAGTGGTGTTGAGTCATCTGCTTCTTTATATCGACCATCCCTCATCCTCCCATATGTCGAGGCAGCGTAGTTTGTTCTACAGCACTGCGCGGATGGTGTTTATTGGCTTTCGTTAGGAGGGTTCTTGCCTTTCTTGGCAAGTTCTCGATGTCCGTTTTAATCCATGCTATAATACCAAAAGAGTAAGTTAGTGAACTGACTCCATAATTATTAATAGCTTTAAATCAGTTTCTACTATTAAGACTTGCTTTTACTATTAAGAAGTCGACGCACTCTTATAGTGAACTTAGTAGCCAGCTCATTCTTTACAGTTCTTCTTCGTCCATAGCATTAATTATCTGACCGTTTTTTATCTGAAGTCACCTGGTTGTTGTTTACCGTTCATAATGTTCCCAGTTCGGTACTTATCCAGTCCAAAGGTCATTCCTATATCATCAGAGAATTTTTCCACTCTGTTAAGCATCTGTTCTAGTTGATTTCGTGTTTTTAAATCATCCATATAAAGTAGATGGCTTGCTCTTGTTAGTTCTCTCTTATTATTTTTTAGGCCAAATTCATAGCTAGTTGAAATGAGTTGGCTAGTCAATGGGTTCGTGGCAAGGCAGAACAAAAGTAGACTTAAGGAATCTCCATGGAATATACTCCTACGAAAAGGAATCATATTAGTTCCAATGCAGTTACCGTTAGGCACCTGGAGTTTTATTAATGTTCGCCAAGTGAATTTTAAAAAGGAAATGATGTGGATATCTGTTGAATACAATTAAGTACATTAATAAACCATTTATGTGGAACTGCATCAAAAGCTTTTCAGTAGTCAATGTATGCTGCAACAAGGTTTCTCTTGTTATTAAATGCCTGATTGCGAACTACGAGTCGATAGTTAGCTGTTCTTTGAGCCTATTCGTTGAACCGCTATGATGCTATTTTGGTCACAATGTCTGTAAATACGTTCTGTAATGCAAGATGTAATTAGTATATAGAGTGTGGGTAAGCATTTTATTGGTCGATATTTAGCCGGCTTTTGATTGTGTTGGCAGTCCTTGGACAAGAGATATGTAGTACCTTCTGTTAAAAAATTGGACATATTCTGAGGATTACGTCGTTTAGAAGTTCGGTCAGTTGTTGATGTTTTGACCACAATTTCTTAATCCAGTAACTTTGGACGTGATCTGGGCCTGGAGCTTGCCAGTTATGTAGCTTTTTTATGACGTTAGTCACTTTATCAACTGAAAATGGTAAAAATGGCATTTGATTATATGTTTGACACTTTGCTCGTTCTTCGTCCAGCCATTCAGTGTCGAGGTTTCATTCATTCGGTGTTATTAATTGGGTGCCCCAGAACTTCCGATGTTTTCTTTAGTGGTAAATGTTGATGGCAGTATTTCTTGGATCAGCTTTTGATAAAATTGCTTTTCCAAGCGTTCAAAAAGTAAATTATCTTGTAAATAAATCCTTTTATTACTGGATGTTCTAGTCTTCATTTTGGGTTTCCTGATTTATCACTTCTGGTAACGGTGCCTGGTCTGGTGGGCCTAATTTATTCCGCTTCTGTTCTCTCTTGGTCGGCATTGTTTTGCAAATTGACCCTTACCTCTTTTAAGGCCTGTTGATCATCTAATTCTGCTGCAATTTTCCTTTTAATGGAGTTAATTCGGGTTTCTGGGATCAAGCCTAAGGATGACGCGGTATTGGTCAGCGACTCTCTGCACACTAGTCGCGTTCATATTTGGATATTTTCTGCAGAATTCAACATGTAGCTGTTGTCTGTAGCCAATCATCTATTGTCCCAAATTTGTTACCTTAAAGGAAATGCGCATTATAGATTCGTTCATGGCTGCTGTCCATTTTCAGCACTGTCTCGGTACCACTGGCTGAGTTTCCTGCGCAACATCTTCAGCAGGTTGGGTCCTGGTTGGTGTTTGGTGACCCTGTGCAACTTGAGGTTGTGATGGCTGTGATTTTTTGAATGATATTATTGAGGGTATCACAAAATGTTCTTTCAAAAAGCCAAACTTCGAAATTTCGCTTCGTCTATTTCCAGAGGGTATCTTTAACTTAACTAGGCCCAACCATTGAGGGCAGTCAATAATAGCATTGACAACCCGATACAAGAAACACATGTCAATCAGGGTTTTCCTCGCTTCCAAAGAATGTAAATTCAGACTTGATCTAACCGACTCACAGTCATATTCCTCTCTCTGATAACCACACCTGAAAGCCACAACTCTTAAAAAGTTCCTCTGCTCTCTTTCTATTTGATGGACATAACAAAGATATGAAGGAGACCATACAACCGAACAGTATTCCAAAATTCCTAAATTATTGCCTGAAGAAAAAAAAATTTTGGAGCATTTGTATCAAAATATTGCAGTATTCTATTAGATTCAGGCAACTCAATATATTGTCATGTTCATTGTTTTCATTGTGAGCTTGTTAATATAATAAATAAATTTTATGATTTAGAATTTCCTGTACGTGTTTTTTAAATTTATTACGTACTAATATACTATCTGCATTTTTTTGACTGATTTAATTAAGAAATATTTCGATTTGTGAAGTTATATGATGAAGAGCTTCTAAAAGGAAATTTAAATCACCTGGATTTAATATATAGTATATATATAGTGTTCGTTATTAATATTATCTACATTTAACACAAAAAAATAGGTTTAAACGAAACGATGAGATGTGCAATGAAAATAAACTATTTAGGCACTGCTGAACCCGGAAAGGTTGCAAACAGTTTGTGATTGAAGCAGATGCATGACTGCCCATTGGCATGGCAACCACAAATCTGCCGTACAAGTTAAAAAAAAGTACTTAAGCCACTTTTTTGACAAAAATGAGTTTTTTATATCAATCGATAGCCAAATCCACTTGACCACATCTATCTGCGAAAACGAAAATCTAAAAAAGTTTAGCGTTGTTTTTTTATTTGCATGTTTTATGCGACTATTACTTGAATTTTTCCAAAGAAAAAAGACCTGAGTATAGAAAAAGTTGTAGATATTCAGAAATGTCGTAAGTCGACTTAGGTCCTTTTAACTTGTAAAAGCATCGAAGATCGGCCTTGAGCGTTTTTACAAGTAAAAAATATCTTTGCCGACTTATGACTTTTTTCCCTTATATTTTCATTATTGCACTGACCTAAGTCGTTTTTCTTAGTGCAAGTAACAAAATTATTAAAAAAAATTTAACGGAATCGGAAAGAGCATCATCAATTTTTAATAAAAATGTTTTATCCGATATGGAAATATGAAATTTTAATATGTATTTGGAAGAAAATCGTTTTCGTCGATTTTCTCCGTTCCAAGCTGAACAGACCTAGGTAGTACTTTTTTGACTTGGACGGTAGAGATCTGCGACGTGCTTCGCGTGACGTCACATCGGGTGTATTCGATTCGAGATCCTGAGGAAATAAAGTTTCACCAACGTCGACTCATCATTATTTTACGCTTGGCGAAATTCTCAAAATTACTTTCCGATAAATTTCACTGTACGCGAAACCGGCTGCCGGGTTTTGGCTTGGATGGGAGGTTAATTATGTAGGTTACGAGGGGAGTTTATTAGTTTAATTGTTTATTTTTATTTTTAGCGAATTTAATATTTTTAATTTTATTTTATTTAAGCAGTAGGGGAGTTCGTGCCCCTGTGCTCCCTGGCAGCAGCCGCCACTGCTTTTACGACAGGTAGATAACATACCAGAGGACTATTCTTTGATCCCCGGTTCTCCACGGGGTTATTATTGTTATTATCATAAGTAGTTTTTCTACTCCAATTTCAGATATTTGCACCGAATTTTATTTGCAATCTGCAAATGCCTTGATGCACGCGAAAAATTAAAAATCTCAAAGTTTAAAACGCACATATATAACCGAAGGACGTCTTAATCAATCTCTAATCGATTAAATACAAATCAGGTTCAATTATTAAAACCATCAAGTTATATTCCGTGACCGACATTGAAAATAGAGCCGTCACCCTCTGACCGACCTCCAACCCCAATTAGATCCCGGGGACGCCCGGTATATTAATGAAAAGAGGGCGACGGGCGGCGTCTGCGTCGCGACGCCTCTCGTTCTCTTACGTCATCGAACATCGTCGTCGTCGTCGTTATCGATTCGTGCGAGTCGTTGTGCAGCAGCTGCTCTGCCCCAACTGCATCTATTTTCTCGTCCATCCATCCATTCATTATATTATTAGATATAAAAATATAATAACACGCAACGAATTATTTTTTTATCTCCGTCTCTCTCGTCACAACCGCTCGCAAATAAATAAATAAATAATAACGAATTATTCATAGACGCGTTTTACCTTGGTCCGGTCGTACATGGGTGAGACCGTGGGTCGTCAAGTTAAGTTCGCTTCGAATTTGTTGTAAACTGCGCTCTTTTTTTTCAACTAAATATAGTTTTGTGTGAATGTGCGCGCGTGTACATTAATCATATTTCTATTCGGGAGGATTTTCGTGGAAAACAGGTATGAACCTTATTTTTTTAAACTGTAATAGTGACCCTTATTTGTAGAGTGACGTTTCAAAGACTCCGTCGTCCTCTAATAACTAAAATTGCTATATTTGGTTGTTGTTATAATTGTTTATGATGGTGGTTTGTGTGTAATGTTAGTCTGCACATAAATTTTTTTATTATATACAGGGTTAATCGCGACATACGACACGGAATATTATGGCGAAGCCACAGGGTAAAAAAATAAAAAAATTTTGATCAAAAGCGTTCCAAAATATCTTTTAAAATTATTTTTATGATATACAGGGTGTTTCAAAGTGCAGGAACTTTTTCATTCTATATCGTAAATAAAGGTAGGTTTTATTAAGGTTTACCCAGCCTAAACATTAAAGTTGTCGAAATATTTTGTTTTGTGAAAATACTAAGACAGTTTCAATAAAAAATTGATTAACATGCGTTTTCCCCTTTTTTAGCATATTTGCACTAAGGACCATTAAAATATTAAATTTTACACTTCATTTGTAAAAAAATTACTATTTTATACAGGACATTCAAGAATTAGGTTTAAATTATTAGTTTTCACAAGACAATAAGTTGTTTAATTTAAATGGAAGACCCTGTATTTTATATCACGAATAAACATAAAAATATTGTCTTTTTCAAATTTAATAAGGTCTTCGTATACCCCTAAACCTCATTTTTATAAGAAATAGCAATATTTTAAAAACGAATTTTTTTTAAGTTACAGCATGTTTTATTGATTTTTTGTATGTAAAAGTAACTAATTTATGGCGGATAATCAAGTTTAGGCTTAACTAGATATGGCTTTTAAGGGAAAATGTCATTGTAATTCTAGCTAATTAATTACTATGTTTAAATTAAACACCCGATTATAAATGATTACAGCATGCAACACAATAGATTAGCGATAGGTAAAATTGTATGTATCTATTTTCAACTGGCTAATATAAGACATTATACTTAAAAAAATTTTAAAAACAACAATAACGAATAGGATAAAAATTAACAATTATAAAATAGGCTCAAAATGATGACCATCTAATTGCAAACATCGACGCATCCTCTTTTCAAAATTGACAGCGAGTTTTAACAAAATTTGTGGAGTAATACTTCTAAAAGCTTCCCTTATCTGCTCTTCATATTTTCTGATGTGGTCGGAGGTAACTTAAAAATAAAATCTTTCACATATCCCCATAACAAAAAATCCGGCGCTGTCAAATTAGTGGATCTTGGAGGCCAGTCGATAGGATTATCCCTTCCTATCCAACGATTATGAAAATTATTATTTAAAAATTGTCAAACCCCACGGTGGAAATGGGGCGGAGCTCCATCCATTTGAAGCCACGTAGTTTTTCAAAGGCGTACAAGAACATTCTCCAATAATATCGGAAATTCATTATTTAAGAACACCAATTATTATAAAGCCACCCCCATTACTCCTCCCCATACATTAACAGACCATTGTTGATTATGGACTACGCTAAACACATGCGGATTGAAATTGGAGTAATAATGGAAATTATGTCTGTTAAAAGAGCCTTTATTGTGAAAAGTACATTCATCGGTAAATAGAACATTATTACAAAAAATCGTTATCTGTAACCTTAGCCGAGACCCACATACAAGATTCAACTCTTCTATTAAAATTATTTCCCGAAAGTTCTTGGAGACGATGAATTTTACAGGGATCAAAGTGATTTCGGTTTAGTACCCTAGAAACACTTGCTTGACTTTGTTATGATTTTCTGCAATTTGGTTTTGCCCGATATGAGGAACTTCGACACTTCAGCCATAACGGCCAACTCAATATCTTTATTTTCCGTAATGGGTTTTATTTTAGGATCTGTCTTGCACTCAACACTTCCAGTTTCTTTAAATTGAGCCAACAGTCATTTAAAAGCGGCCTTATTTGGATGATTTCTATTGGGAACCCTTACAGCGTAGATGCGATATGCCAACAAGCTATTTTGGAGAAATTCGCCAAGAATAAATATCATATCAATTCGTTCTTTTATAGGGTAAACTTTAATTAAAGGAACACTTTAAGAAAGCATTTAAGTTATTGACAAATAAATTATAAACATGACCTGCCAACCTGTCATTGCCTACTCAGTGAGTGTCGAATAAACAGCAAAAAATCGATATGTTACAATACAACATGTATGTTAAAAATATAAAACATTAGGTATAGGAAGACCTTATTAAATTCGAAAAAGAATTCTTTATTAGTTACCATTTAAATTAGGAACCTTCTCGCCTTGTAAAAACTATAATAATTTAAACCTAGTTTTTGAACGTCTTGTATAAAATGTACTGTAACTTTTTTACAAATGAAATGTAAAATTTAATAATTTAGTGCTTCTCAGTGCCAATATGGTAAAAAAATAGGAAACATCTAATCATATTAAGGAATTTATCATTGGAATTTTCTCAGTATTTTCAAAATACAAAATATTTCGAAAACTTTAATGTTTAGGCTGGGTAAACCTTAATAAAACCTACTTTTATTTTGTTTACGATGTGGAGTCCAAAAATCAAAGAATATGCAGGGTGCTCTATTAAAAAAAAAACATAACTTCATAAAAATAATTTTAAAATATAATAATTTTAAATATTCTGGAAGGGCTCTGATATTTTCAATTTTTTTTATTTTTTTTTTAGCCTTTACTTGAGGGTAAATCATTCCGTGTCGTACGTCATGAATAACCCTGTAAATTTTTTATAGAAAGTATTTAAATTACGTATTAAATATTAATTTAACACTTAATCTATTTTACTCTTCAATATAAACAAATGAAATTTGGTATATTGCAGGAATTGTTACAAGAGCATCTTTTGACATATTCAATTGTTTTCCATCATGTCCTGTTTAAGCGGGAGTGACATTAACGTTCTTATTTTAAATCAGACACTTGGCATATTATTATGTATACCGATGAAAAATAATATTCTGAGAACATTGATTTGCTACTTTTTGTTTTATACTCATAAAAAAAAATATTTTTTTTTAGATAATAAAATAGATTGAAGATTTTAAGTTGAAAGTTTTAATTTTTAATCAAGTAATTACGGAAAAATAGTTTAATTGTATTTTATGACTAATTAAAGATTCACGTAATAAAATACAATGAATATTATTTTTCGGTGATTACTTCATTAAAAATAAAACTTCCACCGCATTCATGGCACCCTATTTCAAAATTTAAAAAATTGCTTTTTTCTATGAGTATAAAATAAAAAGTGACAAATTTGGTATTATTGTTCTCAGAATATTATTTTCTATCAAAATATGTATTATTATACCAATTGTCCCGTTTAAAAAAAAAAGTTAGTGTCACTTCCGGTTTAACAGGAAGTGTCGAAAAATAACAGAATATGCCAAAAGATGCACCTGTAACTATTTCTCCGGTATGTTTTCTAGATTAACTTAGTTAAATTGTAGTTCTTTGTTTAATATATTACAATTCAATTCACCATGGTTTGGTAACATTCGTCATTTTAGTAATAATTATAAAGAAAAGATTAAGTAATACTGAGTTAAAAATATTACCATTACACCATCAAAAAAATCATTAATACCATAAAGTTTGACCCTTATTTTTTTAACCTCAGCCTTTCTAGACTCTTGATAAGACAGCAGATATGCTGTGGAATCAAGTAGATTGCTCCAACATGCTTTTGACAAGAACCCTAATGTTGCCAAACTAAGAAATTATATAAGAAAGAAAAAGGTTTTTCATGTAAAAATTGCAGCTATGTAGTGTAGAGTCTGATGATGATGAGAACTCGTCGAAATGCATTACTCTTGACAAAAGATTGGCATTTTCATTTGTGGCGAAAAGTCTTCCCGCCCTTCCTAACCCGCCTTATTATAGCCACTCTACTTCAAGAATGGACTTACAAATAAGAAAGTATGTTGATACCCTCAACTGAAAGGATCACTTGCTGTGTAATTTGTTAAATAACTTTCGTTGAAAAATATTAATTAAGAAACTTAACGATTCAGAACCTACATAATTTTCTATTCGCTTATTATTAACTTCGCAATCCTACCTGTTCCCAGACCGCACCCGAAAAAGTCACATAGAACATCTGCTATTGTCAGACTTCTAGATTTACTGGACTGTATTATTTATTTTTAAGATAAATTGAAATATATGGTTTTCGAACGCACATTAGTGATGCACAATAGCTTACCTTATCTTCGTTGGAGTCGGGCTTGGTAGCGCTACCATTGCATCATTCCTTCCATATCAGGCACTCACACTTTATACAGGGTGATTCATTAAGAATGCGCAATCTCTGAATAAATAACAGTGGCTTAGGATTCTTCACTCTGAATGTTTAAAATGCAAATAACTTAAACACTGATAGAGTTACATGAAATAAATAAAAGCTTTTTTATTCAAAATTGAACTGCCTTTTAGATTTTCTAGTCGTTTTAGCCATAACTGATTAGGCAAAAAGATATGTTGTAATTTACCTAACTAACAGGGAGTAACTAACGCCCTGTATGGATAATGCTAAATTCACCACAAAATTCAAAATTTTCATGTCAAAACACATAAAGTCGCCAATTTTCAAGACTGTTTAAAATCACAAAATTATTAAAAAATTTTAAATTAAAATTCCAACTGTAAATACCCTGTATCTCGTAAACCTGCAACATTTGTATAAGACATGTTGAGCTCAATCGCCATATTTTGGAGCATCTTCGGTTCGGAGATTGCCCATTCTTAATGATCACCTTGCATAAAGTTTAACTCTAAAGTTAATTCATTTAATAATTACCGCAAGAAATTACCAACGGTCGATATTTATAAGGCTGTTAGCTGTTTTACAAAACCTACTTACAAGTGTGTAGGTACTAATTCACGTATTTCCTTCCAATTTTTGGCAATGCATTTTATCTGCATTGCGCAAGGTCAGTAAGGTTGCGTATTTTCGCGGACAATATATTTTAAATAAAATAATTAATTATTAAAGAACCATCCTATAATTTCCCCCAGTTAAATTTTCCCAAAATAATTTAAAAAAATATTCCATATTAATTAATTAATCTTGAATTGATATCCAATAACATCTAGAAAATAATTAAATTCGCATAGACGACGTAAATACTTAAAAAGGCATTTACTAATTTCTGCATTAAACCTAATAATAACAATACATTAAGGGTAAAAACACACGAGGCGGTTTGCAAGCGGTTTGCGCCGCGACGGCGGCCGGTGGACCGCCGCTCGACTTAAAACACACGCGACGGCTTTTGCAACTACGAACGGCACGAAAAATTACAAGACCAGTTTGATGTTGCCAAGCTTTGCGTACAGTTTACAGTTTTTTATTTATCGTGAGCAAAATGGACTCCGACAGTGAAGATGATTTTTTATTTTTGTTGGCGGCATCGGCACTGGCATTACGCAAAAAACCAAAAAAAAAAAAAATAGAACGAAACGTAAGCTATGGATACATCCCATAGTTATGGAAAGAAACAAGAAGGGATATTTCAATACCATCTAAAAGGAGATTTGTGAAGATCCGGAAAATTTTTTAAATTTCACCAGAATGTCAAAGGAATCATACCAGGAGTTACTTTTATTGATACAAGAGCCATGTACAAAAGCTAATACCATTATGAGAGATAGCATATCAGTGCAAGAAAAGCTTTTGATAACTTTAAAGTAGGTGATGAATTTATACCTATTTCTACAATTTTTGTCTTTATTAAATTATTGGTTATACCCCGTTTGCCTGCCTAATGAGGATTTAGTTACCTACTCCACATCTACTCGAAATAGTATTAACTCAATGGAAGTCTTAAAAAAACGCCTAAAAATGAACTAGATATAGATATAATATATTTAAACACAAACAAAAACAAACAAAAAAAAACTAAATTAAACTTATATGCCTATAAACTCATATGCTCTGAACCATCAAGAGAATATGGTGAGAATTGGGATTCGGGTGGCGCAACTCGTTGTAGCCCAGAAGGCCCTGGCTGATTCTGAAGGTGTGGTGTTGAAGTTGGTTGATGTTGTTGTGGTAATGAATTCTGTGGAGGCAATGAATGTGTATACCATGATGGTGGTTCAACGTGGGGTTGGAAGTGACTAGGTGGTTCGGAGAATGTAGTAGCATGATGTTGGTGTGGAGGTGGGCAAATATGCCTATTTAATAAAGCCATCAATTCCATTCTGACCAACAACTTGTTATCAATTGGAATTTTTTTAAAAAATGGCAACAATGACAACAAAAAATGCTTGTCATCATCCACACTTTCTTTTTCTTTCATCAGTTTTCCTTTTTGAATATCGGTGTGTGTTTGAAGAGCTTCACACAAAACTGTTTCTACCGAATCATTTTTTTTCTTCTTAATGCGCTCTTCACCATAATGCTGTTGCTGCTGCCTTTTTCGGGATTCCCGCTTGGTTGTATTTGGTTGATCTGGTGGCTCTATCGATGCATCTTCATCTGTACCTTCCTGAGGCGTGGCTGCAGTCTCATCATCTGTGGCTGCCAATTCATGTGTTGCATCGAGCGAACTCTCTGTTGCCCTTCTTTGGACCACATCCGACAAAAATGAGAGCTGTTGGGCACACATATATGGGGTTTTTCCTTTCCGGCCTTGCCCAGATTTGCCTTTACTTTCGGAAAGGTGTTTGGAATATCTGTCCCTGACATTTTTCCATTTTTTTTGTAGCATAGGACCTAAAAAATTAACGAAATTTTATGTTTTTTCAGGTACCTAACAACTGGTTGTTCATTTGTGGATTTGCTCTATGCATTTAGAATTGGAAAATCTACAGCAAGTTTGATTGTTCAAGAAGTTTGTAAAGCACTATGGGCGCATGTTAGGCAAATGGCTTTTCCAGTTTTAAATGCCGAAAAGTGGATGGAAATCGCATGACAATTTGACAGTTGATTCATTTAGCAAAGGGAATCCAAGAGCATTAAATGGCCGAGATAAATTTGCAAATTATTTTGTTAATATTTATCCACTAGAGTGGCAAAACGAATCAATATAAACTATATGTATATTATACCATTATTATTAAAATAAACGTACCTACTTATAGCATATAATATGTACATACCTATAATTTTTTTTTCCTCAACAGAAGCAGCTGCGCTTAGAAATTCTGTAGTAACTTCTTCCCATGCCTGTTTTTTTTTTATTCTGTTTGAATAATTATCATCACGCATATCCCAAATCGCTGGCCTCAATTGAACCTCAGTAATTAATTTTTCTATGTTGAATTCCCTGGTTTCCATAATAAATGAACACTTTTCAACACTGCACAAAAAAAAACGCACCAAAAAACCCTACGTGTGGTTTGCAACACAGAAGATAAGTAAATGATGTGCCGCGGTAGTGCCGCTAAAGCAATAAAAACCAAGCGGCGTGCCGGCGGCCCATGGTATCGAGCAGGGTACGCGCGTCGGACGCCGCGTTTTATGGGATTAGGCGGCGCCGTCTGTTTCAAAGCTCACAAGTCCCATAAACGAGGCGTCGAGCTCGACCACCGCGCGACAACCGTCGCGGCGCAAACCGCTTGCAAACCGCCTCGTGTGTTTCCACCCTAAGTGTCTAGCGAATAACGATATCTAAAGTTAAATTTAATTATTAGAACTTGATGGCTCGAAAGTCATGCTCGAAACTGAAAGAGGTGTAGAAGAAGTAACTGCTGATAAAAAAATGTTCATACATTATTAATTTTTAATTTGTAGCTACCTATCTTACACAACTAATCTACATAGACCTCTCCAAGACTTTTGATAAATATTTCACAAGGGGACGGGCAAACTCAGATGGCCCGAATATTAATTTTAAGTCTAGAAACAGAGGTCACCATTTTATAATTGGACTTTATCCCATTAATATTAAAGTAAATAAACCAAAAATGAACGTAAAAATTACTCGAAATGGTAATGAATCAGCCCACTTTATTATTATGAGCTTTTGAATTTTTTTTTTGGCCATTTTGATTTTTTGTGGTATGTAAAATGTAGAAAAATAGAGATTTCAGACATTTGGTCAACTTTCATTATTTTATTTGTTTTCCAAAATGTAGCTCTATAAATTGCAATAAATTGTATTTTCCAAATACCTTAAATTTAAATCTCTGAATATAATTTAGTAGTCGGTATGGTACGTGATTTCTAGATTCCCATATAATTACACTGAGCCAGTAATTAACATCACATTGTTTGTAGGCAGCATTTCGGTTATACAGGAAGTAGGTGTCACCTTCGTTATTTTCAATGGAACACCCTATGTATTATTACATTTTTTAAATTTTACATCAGAATCTAAATACTTTTTGTGTATAATGTCCTATATCTAAGTCTCACCGTCTTTGACATATTTTAGTTTTTATGTCAAAAATGATGTTTGCAGACCCTACAATAAATATAAATTTTTCCTATAAGGAAATCTTTATCATCATATTTTGGTCGGGTTCCTTGAGTGGGGAAATATTGTTTAATAAACTTTATATTAAATTTCGATAAATATCAAATAATTTTCAATAAATAACACAGGTTGGTCAAAAAAGAAGAATATACATGAAATTCTAATCGTCTAAAGTGACTTTTTTCAAATGGAAAGCTCCTCCTATTTTTATAATTTAATCGTATTAAGTATTAAAAATAAGGCTAACTTTGTATAAGAATCCCTATTGCGAAAATTTGTAGTTTTTAAAATATTTACAACTGAATATTTTTCTATCGTATACGGTTCCTAAATTGTATCAATTACTCTTGCGGTTATACAGTCCTGAAGAAGGCTATGTTTAAATTGTTAAAAATTTATTGAGGGTTGCGGTATAGTTTGCCCCTTTTATAAATTGAGGAGATTAAATACCAATTAGCTTTAAATTATCAAGAAGTGGTAGTTAATAGTCAAACATTAAAAAAATTAAATATTGAAGATCTTGGTAGAGGAGGGGTCTATATATGGGGAAAGACCTTGTACCTACGTTAGAAATTTAAGTTTATGTTATATTTGTTTCACATAGATATAGTATTTTATATTTTTTTCAATTATTGTATAGGAAAATAGTGACAAAGGTATGTTGCTTACTAAAGAAAAGTTAAATTAAAAGATAGCAAATTTAAAGTTAATTTCGGCAATAAGGTGTTTATGGCAATGCAAATTTACATGGCATTATTCATTATTTATTTTAGATCCGATAAAAGCACAACAGTTTATTCGGGAGAAAAAAAGATGGCTTAAGCTCTGGAGGATCAAAAAATTCGACTTCATTTTTTAGTCAAACAGAAAAGAAAAAACAAAAACATCAACTGTTTAATTGCTAATAACCAATTTATTTTAGCGACTGTTTCTTTAGATCAGAATTTTTAAGTGGTGGGGTATACGTAACAGTTACCTGTTACCGTAAAGTTGTCAATCAAAGGAGTAACCGCGGTTCTTACCAATTTCACGCTGAGAATTGGCTAATGTCTCTACTTGTCATCTGTCAATTATCAATAATAAATCATGCCAGGACGATTGAATTACACTCACGGAGATTATTTAATTTTATTTATTAATTACGCAGAATGTGAAAAAGTTATTTTAAGGACCTGTCTTACATTTGCGACCCTATTTACGGAAAACAAAATCATCTCCAAATACTGTCAAGAAAATTATGCAAAACTTTGTCAGATTCGTAAAAGTCAATGTGCAGAAAAATGACCAGAAAAATTAACTAATTATTACCAAAGAAAATATTCAAATAGAATGAAGAGTTACAAAAATTATTTTAATAAATGTTCAAATTGATGCTCTTGAAATTTTAGACATTTCTCGCACTTGCGTAGTAATTCTTAGTGGAGGCTCTCCTTACTGACTGAGAGTTACGTTCTTCAAATGCAGTTCTGACTCTCCACAGACAATCTTCCTTGGCGATTATTGCGATGTTAAAAACGTTATTGTTGACTCTTCGTCCACATAAAAAAATTGAGTACTGTCAGATCTGGGGGGTGAGGTGGCCAAAGATGTGGTCCTGGACCTTGTATATCTGTATTTGTTTTGTCGCTTTGTTTTCTGTTCTTTAAGTAACTTGTTACGTTACATCAGTTTAGAGAGCCTACTAATGGAAATATTTTTTAAAATTTGTATTAGTCACTCATGATTTATCGTATCAAATGCTTTTAACACGTCTAAGCACTTATATATTTCTAATGCATACTCAGAAGACTTTCTTTAAAACCAATTATTCATAGATATATTTATAGTTTCCAACTGCATTTTTACGTAAGTACTAACTAATTTTAAGCAGTTAAGAACATTAAAAAAAAAAAGATTTTAACATACAGAAGGTATTCTTGTATTATATGTTAATTTTAATAATTTATTCTTTTGTTAGGTAACGAATGTACCGCAATGTTAATGATTGGTATTTTCAACACCTAATAAAATCAGTTTCTTAAT
This sequence comes from Anthonomus grandis grandis, assembly GCF_022605725.1. Lineage (NCBI taxonomy): Eukaryota > Metazoa > Arthropoda > Insecta > Coleoptera > Curculionidae > Anthonomus > Anthonomus grandis. The sequence goes on along the minus strand of NC_065552.1, from coordinate 27,846,849 downwards.
TATAAATAATTTTCTCACCTAAAGAAACAACTTTCATGTCAAAGTAACTTTTTGATATACTCTGTCTATAGTAAAAAGAACCAAAAGTAGTACCATAAGACCCGACATTGATTTCGCTATAAAACAAATTTGATTAAACGTGAAGTGAAATGGGAAGATTTAATTCTTAATGACCTGGCTTTTATTAAACTGAATTTATCGCAACTCCTCTATTTAAAAGATGTACACATCTGATCACTTCATTGGTTCCACAGGATAATTACCATCTACCCATCCTTACATCCATTATGGTTTCGAGAGGCAATTGGGGTAGATGTAATGACCAAATTTATACTTCAATAAATTGTTACCTAATTAATGAGCTAATAGGTTAATTGGAATTATGTGCTTCAACAAGATTCCCTAAATTTTATGCTAAATTTAGATATACTTTATGCAGTTACACATATTACGTTTCTTTTAAAACGAGTGTCGCGGCACTTTCCAAAATGGTTTTCTTCAGCTCTTAAAAATGTGTTAATGAAACAGGCGCATAAACTATTTAAAAGGCCAGGTTCTAGAGATGACTATAACTTTTTCTAGATTACGCTAGGAATCTAAATTACTTGCAAAAATCTGTTTTGAACGTTATGTTTCTGATTCTTTGGTTGCGGTAGTAAGAGCATGTTGCTAATTCCAATTTCCATTCCAATGGTTATTTGGGCCTAAGTTTATGCAATTTTTATCATAGATTTTTAATTTTTCCGTGAAACTGAAAAACTCTTTTTGGTTTAATTTGTGACCACAGATTATTCTTATTTTTTGCTATGGTGTGTTACAATTCCAAATATTATCTTTTATTAAAACCTGCAGTTCACATTCTAAAATTAAAAATGTTTAATTATAGCATTTAATCTTATGCCGAATTTCTTTAAGCCAGTTTTCTGAAATGAATTATTAAAGCTTTTCCGAGCAATCCCCTACATATTAAATATGTGCGGTGAGGTAATAAAATGTACACTTATAAATATTAAAAGCAGAGGTTTCTAATTAGGTTAATTAAGTTACAATATGTTGAAATATTAATTAATTCAACGAAAGCGTGTGTAAAGATTTTTTAGATTACACATCATTGTTCACTAAAATCTACTTTTTATATAAATTCCCAGAATAAAACAGGACTTTTGCTTTTATTTAAGAACTGGGTTGTTAACAATTTAAAAACAAATTACGAAGGTATTAAAAGACATTGGGTTTAATGCCAAAGAATTCACAACTTGGCTTGTGGTCAGCATTTTTTTAAGTGCAGGTGTAATTTTCATGTAGAATAAAATTAGACAGGTGGAACATCTGTGTTTCATACCAAATTTTGTCTATCATTAGTTACTTATAGTGAACAGAAACATATGGGATAACACAAAGGAACCACAGGTCAAATTACTCACCAATCAAAATAATAATTATGTTGAATGATTTGTTAAGCAGAAAAATATTTTTCTAAAATCGTTTTTTTTTTCAAATGCATTCAAATACATATTGTGTTCTTCCCACGACTATGGCCTTCGGAATAATTTCAAGATAAATTGTCGGTCTATGTTGATTTCACCCGTTCATTAAGTTATTGTGGTTTTTCTGTAAAAATTTAATGTGCAGCATTCCCCATAAAATTTGAATAGTATTTATTAGTGTAATAAAAACATGTTGCTAATAGTTAGAAGGATGTCCTGTTTTTATTTTTTAAATAGTTTGTTGTAATTGTTTTCAGGTAACACTTTAAAATTTATTTCAAATAGAACGTGTGATAGTCCAAAGTTTAATGTTTTTTAATTAGCATAAATAAATTGCCTTGGTTCTTGTTAAAAAAATCATGATTTATTAGAGTTATTATAAATTACAGTTGACACTGAGTTAAGGATTTAGATACAGTTAGGTCAGACAGTTTTGGTTGGAGAATTTTACTGATTTATTTGTGTTTGAACATGTAGATTTTATGCATAATTGGATATACATAACTTAACCCTTAAAGTATTCTTTTATTAAAACGATTACAAAATAGAGGACTTCCTTCGGTTTTAGGGTAAAAATGTGATCATGAGTGAACGATATGCAAATATTTGTTCAACATAAAAACACTTTTTTTTATACTTCTGCAAAACATTTTATTTAGCTAACCGTTTCTACCCTAATAACATCATTAGGATAACTTTTCAGTTTGCTTTTTTTACATTTGTAATTTAAATAAATAGTGTCCAATATATGTTTTTCAGCGTTAAATATATGTATGGATGGACGAGGTCCTTGCAGGGATGGAAAATAGACAGACTCTCTTAATAATTCGTGTATAGTCTCGGGCAGTGGCTTTCAGCATTCTGTAAACATTTAATGAAAATAGTCGCTATTACAGGGGCCATAAAATCAATGCTAAACAAGTATATCATAACTAATCTCATCAATACCTCATACATTTTGATTTAATTTGTAAAAATGATTTATCAACATCATATATACCATCTACAGAAGATTGAGAGAAGGTAATCTAGTGAGGCGAAAGCCTTGGGGATGCTATCCCTTACATCGAGGGAATCACGCTAGTCGATTAGCCTGAACTTAGGAACATGTGAGCAAAATCAATTATTTAACAAAATATTTGAATGCAGGATAATGCGACTCCACACACAGCTAGAATTACAGAACAGAAAAACAGAAAATTTGTGTTTTTTAGACTGGCCAGCTCGATTACCTGATCTTAATCCTATAGAGCATGCCTGGGATATGCTTCATCGAAGAGTTTTTCAGGGCCAGAATCAGTTCCCGAACCGAGATCAGCTATTTCAAGCTCTCCAACAGTGTTGGATAGCAATTCCTCAAGAATATCTGGATAACTTAATCCTTAGTATGGAAAGACGTAGAGCCACAATCAGTGCACGATTTTTTTTCTTTTCTATTTTTTTTTTGTAAAATTTTTGATTTCAAATTTTTTGTTTCGAATATATTGTAAATAAATTCAATTTTTTTTCACGGAAATCAGTATTTTGATATCACGTGATAATTTATTTGTTATGCGGGTATTTTCATTTATAACGGTTACAAAAAATATTTAATTTAAAAATTTAAAACCACTTCCATTAAAATAATGCAATATCCCCAGATTTTAAGCACGTATGTATATCAACTTAGTGATACTGGTTTATCATGACTATCAATTTCATATAGGACGTTTTTTTATAGGAGTAGTATCAATAAAAATAATCGTATAAAAGGAGGTCTTGACGATCATAGCAGCGGAACTTGTCCCTACAAAATGTCTTAATTTACTAAACCAAATAATCTAATATCTTATTTATTTTCAGGGTGGTTACCCAGCCAAACTAAAAAAAGTCCTAATTGTAACAGCGCCGTTGTGGTTCAAAGCTCCATTCAAAATCCTGCGCTTGTTTGTGCGCGAAAAGTTGAGGGAGCGCGTGTACACGATATCGGCTGCGCAACTGCAAGCGCACATACCCCGAGACTCGCTGCCACTACATCTGGGCGGTGTCCACGCGCTGGACCACGATGCGTGGCTCGAGCGCTGCGCCTCCTCGTCGATGAACCACGACCTTTTACTCAGGGCTTCGCCCACCGGTTTACCGCCTTCATATGGTGAGTACAGTTGTATACGATTATGTTATGTACACTATACAGGGTGTTACAGAATCAGATGCTGATCCTTAAGCTTAGGTCATTTTAAGAAGAAAAGTTTAAGTTAAGCTATGTTCTAAACTTTTGAACTACAGGGTGTTTAAATCTTAAGAAAAATTAACACGCTTAAAGGCCCTACACATTCACAGGCGGCCTGCGCAGACTTATTCTGTACGGGCCAAACTGGAATATACATGCGTGGATATAAATGCGGCATTTGCGCAGTTCAAATATTTGGCCAGACGATTTTCAGGTTCTGCTTGATATTTGCCTGCACAGACTTGTCAAAACTGTTAGTGTGGATGCTACAGAGATCGAATTTGTTAGTTTTAATTCAAGAGAAGCAAGGTCATTGGTGTGAATTATGGCAAAAGAATAAAAATAAAGTATTTATTACTGAATTTATTTAATTACATAGGGCACATCCATGTTTATCGAAGGTGAAAAGTAAGTAGTCCATGGACAAACATTAAAAGCAAGCGGCATATAAAGTTCTAATTTAAAAAATTCGTGAAATTGATGAGAATGCAAGTGAAGAAAGTGTGCTTAAAAACATTAACAATTTACGCAGTTCATTTAGAAAAGAACTGAAGAAAGTTAAAAGTTCTATGTCTACCGAAATGGAACAGTTTATTCCCCGCATTTGTGGTATTACACTCTTCTAATATTTTTAACGAATCAAGAAACCCCTAGGCGTGATATATCCAATATAACGTAAGATAGTAACGAAAATGAAGAACCGTTGAATTGTCAGGTAAGAATGCATAATAAAATACACATTCCAAAAAAAAACTATAAAATAAAAATGTGATATACCTACTACATAATTCATTAGTTTATATGGCATAGGAGACACAGCAAATAAAAGCGCGATTTGTAAACGTTATTAAATTGCTAATTAAAAAACAAACAGTATTATTATCAAATTCTAAAAATATCATATTTTGCATACCTACTACTAGATAGCTAAATGTGCATTGTTTTGTAATATCATGTTGCCACGGAACAGAACCTTCGTTGTTGAAATATCTGTAAAACTTTTCCCTTACTGATTTGGCATCAACGAAAGTATTCCAGTTGTTTCCATTATGTAAATGTATAAATATTTTTTGTTCAATGCAAAAGCCTCGTCCCCTATAAACGCATAAGGCAACGTTTTTTTGCACTTATGGCGGTTTTTTCTTCTACAGGCCACTTCAATTGGTTTTTTTAAGCTTTTCATAAAATTTTGTTGTTTCTATTACTCCTCCACCAGATATTCTTTCATTGACACCAAACTCACACATAATAAATTTATAGTTTCCATTCACTAAGGCCGTTAGAACCATACTGAGGCTGTCTTTATAATTATAGAAATAAGAGTCACTATTTATGGGAGGTATAATTTCCATGCAATAAGGCAAATTCCATCTTTGTTCAAAAACATTGGCAATGCGTTTCCATTCTTCACCGGATGGAAACTAGAAAATAAATATTAGTTAGATCCCTTCACAGCAATGCTTCCTGCTACATCATATAATAGTTACAAAATCCACGGGACATCAACATACCCCAGTAAAAAGAAAAGCTACTAAAACTGAGTCTTGAAGCGATCCGTAAAAAATTAGAGCACAGAAGGACGAAGATGAATTTGATGCGAAATAATAGTTAATAAATTGAGAAAAATATCAGATCAACAAAGAATTTTTTAGTGAAAAAATTATTGATGTTTCATTTGAAGCTCAGTTAGGGATACTGAATAGAAATACATTGTCGTTTAATTGTGAACAATACTGCTCAGGATATTGCATTATCTACAGCACTGAGTACGTTCAATTATAGTTATTCTGAGAGATGGAATGCTCAAAGAACATCATCAATACAGGGTGTCAATTTGAAAATTTTCAATACAAATATCTCTCAAACTAATAAAGTTAGCAAAAGGTAATTTGGTACAAATGTTATTCAAGTAGGGGGAACTAGAATCCTAAATTTTATACAGGGTCAAAGAAAGGTATATGTTAAATAAAATAAACTCTGTTTTTATGAAGTGTTATTTTATTTAACTAGATGCTCAAAACGCACTTCATTTTGACCTAACAAAATTATAATTTATTTTCGAACTCATTTCTCACATTTTGAAACACTTCTCTTGGCATAGATATACATTCTGTAAAATTCCGTTGCCGAAGATCATAGAATGAACCTGGTTGCGTTTTAAACACAGCAGTTTTTAAGTGACCCCAGAGAAAAAAGACGAGGGGTGTTAGATCTGGTGATCTCGCCGGCCATTTTATTGGACCTCTTCTTCCAATCCACTGATCTGGAAACGCATCATATAAAAATTAATAAATAGATGCTCGACAATAGTATCATCCAATATTCCCGCCCACACATTGATTTTTTCTGGATACTGTGTGTGTGTGTCCTTCTCTGAAAACATGCGCATTTTCATCACTCTAATATCTACAGTTGTGTTTATTTACAGAACTATTTAAAAAAAAAGGTGCATTCGTCGCTAAAACAAATATTTGTTAGGAACTCAGGAGTAATACGTAATTTTTCTGCCGTTCTCGCAAAATTCTATTCTTCGGTCCGGGTCGTCTTCATGCAATTCCTGAAGAATTTGCATTTAAATCTGGATGGAAATTACTTAATTTAAGTACCAATAGATTCATGACAAATTCCTGTTATCGCTGAGGATTGGCGTAGAGACAATGTAGAATTCATAACAAAATGTCCTAATACTTCTATTTGTGCCGCTTCTTCAAGTACTCTACGCTGAACTCTTTTTTTTTTTTGTTTTCCATTGATCCTGTTTCTTCAAATTTGAGAATTAGCTGCTTCGTAAGTATGACTTACATTTTTTCCAGGATTTCGTTCGTTAAATAATGCAGCAGTCTGTGTCAGTTGGTTTTGAGAACCATAAGTATAAATTATTTGAATTCTTTCAGTCATACTATAAACCATTATGTGAAGTATTTAGGTGAGTCGGTGAAAAGTCAGAAGACAAAATACAATGTAGACTATTCTTTGAAACTAGGTCCAAACATCTACTTTCTGGAACGACCTAAAACCTGCATTCCAACATACTACATTCCAAACTTTTTTATGGGATTTAAAAGATGATTGTTACTTTTGACTTTTTTGAGTGTGAAGTACAATCTGACTCACTTGACTTTATTTGGATATTGATCAGTTGCAAATAGGAATACTCCAAAAGACGTTTAATTTAACGTATCACAAAAGGGGTGGTGCCATTTAAAATTTTGGAATTCACATACATCGGGCCCAAGAGGTAACTCACCCTATAACAAAAATATCGTAGTTACGCTACCCCTACCCCTACCTGTATAACATTTGTACCAAACCGCCTAAAATTCTTAAGGTGGCAGTTAGTCTTTTGTAGCTACTAGAGACGCCATTCTCATTTTTGTATCGCGTTTTTCAGTTATTGAACCCACTAATGTTAATAAGTTCAAATATGTCTCTTCATCCATTCGCAAATAATTAAACCAATCCTGTTTTTTAAATTTTAATTCTTTTAATAAATTTACATGTGAATTTTTATATCTTTGCAGCAGCCAGTTTTTATACCGCTTCTTTTTTTTATTTACGTTTTTTCAATTTCAATTTTACCGTACAATCTTAGCAGGTTCACGTCACTCATTATACTTTATCTGTAGCACTACTTCAAGTCATACACTGACAAATTTAAATTTTGGTTGCGGCTGTATGGATGACAACTATTCAGACAAGATTTGCACAGGCCGCCAGCTAATGTAGTTAGCAAGGATCAGCATCTTATTCTATAACATCCTGTAATCAAATTATTTTTCCTTAATTATCTAATTAATTTGTTCTGTATCTTTTTCTAGACAATAAAAGTCCAACGTCGGGACGTAACCACATCGAGATCCTCCATCAAAAGTCGAAACTCGTAGGTGGTGATGGTGCGGAGGTGAACAAAGGAGCTGTGGTAGTGCAGTTCGGTGGTACTCGGAGTAAAAGCGGCGGTACCTTGGGGGGTGGCGAGGAGGGAGCCGACGTGGATACGGCGGATCAGTGGTCGCACTCGGACGAGACGAATTTGAATCCGCCGTCGTCCGCCTCGAGCGGCTTTAGCGACGACGATTCGCTGCCCGGGGACGGAGCGGCCGTCACGATCGGGCAGCTGGTTGAAATGGTGAGGTTAAGAGGCAGGTCAGTCACTGATATTTTTTTTTGTAAATATTTTGGTCCGCTATTTCACTTCCGCGTCATCTTTCACCCAGTCAACACGTGGTAGTTCTCGTCTTTTCCTATTCTACGGATTTATTTCTTTGACCCCTTGCCGTTAGTACAATGCGCATTTCAGAACTAAACTTTGTGAAATTTTCTATCCCACTTCTGCGTTATCCTTTATCCCATTAACATATGGTTGTTCGTCCTTCCTATCCTTTAAATCCCTTTCCCAGACTTTTCCCTACCCATTGCCGGTGGTAGCTGATCCTATTCACGCCGGATGATGCATCGTGGGGGAGGTGACATCGTGCATTAAAAAATTTCGTATTGTGATTGATGATTTAATATTGTGAAAGTGTCGATTCGAGGAACAGGGTACATAAAGTCCAGTGCAACGATATATTAGAATGATCACCCGTCAAAACACCAGCATTCCACCTGCCAAACAATGTCATCCACCTTCTATTTACATTGTTTGACAAGTAAAATGCTGGTGTTTTGACGGGTGACCATTCTAATATATCGTTGCACTGGACTTTACCCGACGGTTTTCCTGAATCTCCAAGTCGTGCTGGCAATTGCCTCGTAGCAGCGCCATCAATTGAACAAGAACAAATATTTTGGTGCAAGTAAAGGATGTTTCACTAAGAACGCAAGATTTCAATTGCGCACCATGTTTTATCATTAAGTCACATGATTATGACGTGTCAGATCGAAATTGACAGATGGGAGTTCGTAAAGATGGAGCATTAGGGCGCTTTTCAGAATTCACTGGTGGATACAACGGGTTGTACCGGCAGTACAACAAGCCTGTACAATAAACCCCAGGTTTAAAAATTAATGGGTGAAATCAGCTGTTTGAGACCGACAAGGTATCGTATTAAGCAGGATTTTAAGGTGGAATCTTGGTCAAATAGATTCCTAACCTAGTTTTGTATTTTTTGCGGCTGACTTTTTGTAAACTTATTATTGCTCAATTTTCATTTTGATTTTTTGTAGATATTTTAATTTGGTAAGTTAATTTTGGTGGTCGAGTGAGAATAGTAGAGGGATAACATAAAACTTTAATACAAATTTTTTAAATTCTGTTTATTTATAGGTACCGACTATAAAAGCCGCAAAAACTGAGCCGCAAAAACTGATTGCGACAAAAACTGAGCGTCTTACAATGGGCACTTTTCAGAATTCACTAACCGGCTAATTTTTAAAATTTCGGTAGATTTCAGGTTGCCGTTCGATTACTTAAACATTCGGAAACGCTTCGGTTGATTTCCTTAGAATTTGTTTGACAGTCGACAGCTTTAATAATATCGATTTCTGTTTATGTTTATATTTTTAAATTTTTCAAAGCAAACCAAACAAACTATGAATAAATGCTAGAAACGTTGCCACGGTTTTGATGTTTAAGAAACTAAAAATCAAATGGCCACAGTTCCATTGTAAGGGTTTTAATTTTTGTAGCGCAATCAGTTTTTATAGTCCTGTAAACCAACACAAATAATAAACAATACAAATTTTAAAAAATTGTATTAAAAAGGTGTGTTCTACTAGTCAAATAATTCACTAATAAAAAATTCACTCGACCATCAAAATCAACTTACCAAAATAAAAAATGAGCAACAAGAAATTTCCAAAAACTAAACCGCAAAAAATACAAAATTAGGTTAGATATCTCAAGAAGAATCTATTTGACCGAGATTCCACCTTAAAATCTCGGTTCGGGCGCTTTTTAGAATTGACCGGTGGATACACCGGGTTACACCGGCGCGGCGGTAACCCGGTACAAGAAACCCCACGTTTCAAAATTAACTGGTGAAATCAGCTGGTTGCGACCGACGGGGTATCGGATTACCCGGGATTTTGAGGTAGAATCTCGGTAAAAACGATTCTTCCATTTCTTCCTAGCATTCCTAACCTAGTTTTGTATTTTTTGGGCCTTAGTTTTTGTAAATTTATTGTTGTTCAATTTTCATTTTGATTTTTTTGACTCTCAATCAATTAATATACCTTTAATGAAACCTAATAAAAAATAATTATAACAAAAATGAAAACCTGTCAAAAACTATAGGTAAACGAGTAATTTCTAAAAACAAAGTTGATGAGATTTAGAGTGATATCCGGCAGTAAGACTAGGGGGACATTTTTCAAGAAATTGATGTCAATAAAGCTTTCACACGTTTTAAATCACTATAAACACATTAAAACAAAACTCCATTATATTTAGCAACAAAATTACAATTTAGAAGTAAAATTCACATTATTCCTGTTAGAACCAATAAGAAATCACTGTTGTTTTAGCAATATTCAGGAAGGAGGTGAAAAATTAAATTTTGCATAATATCAGATAACTTTATTATTCATATTTTTTTCTTCAATTCCCTAATTGGAAGTATTTGTTTCATATCCAAACATTACGATGACTACTGCATTAGTTTAAAGTTTGAAGTGGCTATGAAATGATAATCTAAGACCCTAGATTATCATTCTTAAGTTTTTCTTTCTCATTACTAATAGTACCCAAGGCTCTACTTTTATTTTTCTCATAAACAATAGATTTTCTTAATATTTCACCGACCTACTTTTCTCCTTTCATATAAGCAATATATAAATGGCATTTTTAATATGCAATCCTTTCATCTTCTCGAATGCATCATAAATAGCGTAAATGTAGGTCATCCCATTGTTTTTAAAAACCGAAACAGCAAAAAAAGAGGAGTTTATTAAAAACTTTCTTTTTATGTGTAATACGCCTTTTATTGTTGTGGTAAAGACAATTTTTGTTTTTTAGATCTGGTTTGGTGCAAGAATACGCCGAAATCAGGGCACGGTTACCAGAAGGTTCGTTCAATGTGGCGAAATCGCGTTGCAACCTACCAAAGAACCGATATACTGATGTGCTGTGCTACGATCACAGTCGAGTGGTCCTCTCCGAAATAGATTGTGATAAAGATAGTGATTATATCCATGCCAATTTCGTCGATGGGTACAAACAAAAGAACGCGTTTATTAATACGCAAGGTATGAAATCAATGCATAAAAATAGTTTTTGTTTGGCACTTTTAGGCTTATTTATAAATAAACCTGTATTTACAAAAATTGAAGTCAGCCAAACAAAGCCAAAGAGAAAAGTCATAATTTGAGAAACTGCTTTTTTTTTTAATTAATTATTAGTGATTAAATAACAACTTTTTAGTTTTTAAAAAATATCTGTATTTAATGGTTAGAAAGTTAACATTTGGCGACTAAAAAGTAGTTTTTAACGGTTAAACAATAGATTTTTCTCAAGTATTAAAAGTAACTTTTTAAAAGTAAATTCTTAATGCCATTAATAGATAATAATGATGCAGACGACAGGCTGTTTAAGTCCATCTCTCAGACAATGATATCAATCAGATTTACCAATTTTTCATAAATGTTTATTTTTCTTAATCTACTGATTTATTAATGTTTTGTATTTTGTAGTTTGTTTTGAGTTAAAAAATATTTGCTATCTAATAATATATACGTTGAGAGGAATCAACAGACTTTTTGTAATGAAAATATTGGTAATAAAAAAATTTATGAACAAAAGGCAAACTGGCAAAGTGGAATACTTGATATGTTTACAACGCAAGTATCCATTATTGTAAAAAAATATGAAAAAGCTATACATAATTGACTATTATGGAGTTAGATTGGCGTAAAATCAATTATTAATTAGCATATTAATAATTGATTTTAATAATAGTTATTATTATAAAAAAATGCTAAATTTAAATAAATCGATTTGGTTTACGGTTTTCAGGTAAATATTTTTACATTTGTATACGTACCAACAGCATTTTTTTTCCTCCGTTTATTGTTAAAAAAATGCTTTTAATGTCGGGAGTGTATTTACTTTACACCCTTTCACCCTTCTTGAAGACTTAATTGAAGCAAGAGGTTTTTTATTCCTTTAAAATAACTTCAATCCTTAATGTAGCTATTCATAACTGCCTTATGATATCCACATCAGCGAATCTAAAATTGTTAAAACATTTACTATATTATTATGTTTTCATGCAGTTTTCAAATCGATTTCGAATATGTATCACAGGTTTCATGAGAAATATTGTAGATTGAGATCTTGATCTGAATACCCGTTTTCGTATTCAAATCGTATTGGATTCTCTATGAAAACGTAGTAATTAGTCATTAACAAATTTTTAAAAAGATCTTATTAAATATCTTTTGTCAGTTTGCACAACTTTGATAAGGTTTATGTTAATGCGTGGTTTTTTGCTTCATAAATAAAAAACAACGATTTTAAATCCTGACCTGATCTTAAAAACAGTTGTATCCATTTTCAGTTTTGTACTTTCTGCAAGTTTATAATTTTATTATTAATAAAAAAAACCCACTGAAATCACTCAAAATATTTTGTTTTAATTCTAATACTAAAAGAAAAAAAAGCACCTACGACACCATTGAAATCAATTCACAAAGTGGCCGTTCTATGTAGAAATTTCAAATTATAATATAGTTATTACACGAATTTTACTCTCTCTTGCCTTATAATATAAAACTTATGTCATTCACATTAATTTAATATATTTTTTTTCTTTTCTTAAAATTAAGTAATCACTGGCAACGCGGATTACTAAGCATGTTTATCAACAAAATATTCCCTCTGCCCCTTGTGTAGCTAACCGAAAACAGCCAATGTCTATTCTATCAATGTTCTAAAATATAGATATTTTTTTATACTAGAAAGACGATATTTAAGCACTAACAAATAATTTCAAAAATCGTAGCAAATCGTTATCTTGTTTCAGACAATAAGAAATACTTTAAATTTTTGTGCTGGACAAAATGCTTGGAACTTTTTATAAAAGATGTATTTTACAGGCACTCTTTGACACACGAGTATGCAAGTGGGTTCTTTTTATTTATTTTATTTTGTTCTACCATGGGAAAAGGCAAGGCCTATTCCAGCGACATTCGCCAAAGAATTTTAGATTTTTACAATCAGGGTGTTAGGCAGCGTAATATTGCTCAAAGACTAAACGTTCCTAAGAACACCGTGTCACGGATAATTAAGAAATATCGTATATTTGGAAATGTGGTACCAGGTAAAAGCACTGGAAGACCTAAAGCCACGACTGCCCGTGTAGATAGGCGAATTTTAAATATTTCCCAGAATGACCCATTTTTGTCATCCTCCAAAATTTTACAAAAATTAAATGAAGGTGAGCCTTCCAATATCTCTGCAAGAACGGTAAGAAGGCGATTGTGTTCTGGTGGACTTAACAGCTACAGACCTGCTAAATACCCTTTGCTGCGGAAGAAAAATGTCAAGTTACGCCTACAATTTGCAATGGATCATCTTAACTGGACTGCACAAGATTGGAAAAAGTGCTATTCAGTGACGAATCTAATTTCAATCTGTTTTCCAGTGATGGAATACTTCATGTAAGACTACCGAAAGGTGAAAGACTCAAGAAAAAGTTTATCCGACCTACGATTAAACATGGAGGTGGTAATGTGATAGTATGGGGATGCTTTTCTTGGTATGGTACTGGGCCAATACATAAAATTGTGGGGAAAATCGATCGATTTATGTATCGGGATATTTTGCGAAATATAATGGGGCCTTACACATTTGAGTGTATGCCAGTAAATTTTGTATTCCAGCATGATAACGATCCAAAACATTCGTCAAAATTGGTAAAAGAATGGTTGGACCAAGAAAAGATCACAGTTTTAAAGTGGCCAGCCCAGAGTCCAGACTTAAACCTGATTGAAAATTTATGGGAACATCTGGGATCGCAAAATTCGGGCATCTGGAACAGTCAAAAATGCTGATGAACTATTTCATAAGCTTGTTGAAACTTATTAAAAACTCAAAATATTAATAAAAATAACCATCAAAAAAAGGTATGAGTCATCAGTTTTACTAAAATTATGAATTCCGAATTAAGCCTAAAGTTATGCATTGAAAGAGTTATTAGATACATTATAATATAAACTTTATTATATATAACTATTATTATAGTATAAACTCGGCATTAAATATTCTATTGCCGGTTATCTACAAGCTTAGTGTAATTTTGTGGTGGTAGTTATTGTAGTTGAACGTTGCTGCCCAACTGTGTATGATTGGAGCTATCACACGTAGATTTTTTTTTAACTCGGTCTTATAAATCCGCTAAAAAGATAAGGAAAAGAAATCGCGGTCTGTAATTAAGGCTGTTCGAAATGGCTTTATATGCTTATTATGTATTTATTCCAGAGCTTAAGTATGCATTTCTACCTGTCGATTGTAACAAATCTAATTTTTAGAGGAAGGAACGTTTTTCTTTTTTAAAATTGGCTTTACAAATATTTGACCATTTTACATTTTGATAGAGAACGTGAGCGTTTAAATTTGCTTAATAAATTACATCTAGGATCATATGCATTCAGATTATTGCTCAAAACAGATGGTCGTTGCTTGTAACTATACCATACATTTAGTTCTAAAAATTTAGGTTTTGACATAAACAATCATACAAAAGGATATTAAAAATAGAATCTTATTGTAAAAACCCTTTTTTTAAATAAGGTCCCTTGGCGAAAACCACTCCCGAATTCTGGCGAATGATTTGGGAACAGCACACCCTAGTGATAGTGATGACCACCAGGGTGATGGAACGGGGCAGACCCAAATGTCACCAGTATTGGGAGAGTGAAAAGGGGGCCGAGGTGACTTACGGTCACTTTTTAGTCAAAACGTTGGATATTGAGACTGATCCGAATTATACTGTCACTACTATTAGTTTGACTAATAAAAAGGTAAATAGTCTTTATTTTTGCAAAGGTAGAAAATGATTTTGGTAAAAAATCGTATAGACAGAGGAAACGAGGGAGGTGTCCCATTGGCAGTTCACATCATGGCCCGATTACGGGGTACCCTCATCGGCGAAGGCGATGTTGGAGTTTTTGGAGCGGGTGCGACGGCAACAAGCAGCGATGGTAAATAATTTGGGAGATACGTGGGCGGGGCATCCGCGAGGGCCTCCGATTGTCGTACATTGTAGCGCCGGCATTGGGCGAACTGGTAAGCTTGCATTTTATTGTAATTACACTATAAAAATTCAATTTTCAATCAAACTGTAATGATTATATTGCTTTGAATTTTAATGGATTAGAGTTATTTATTTGAAATAAATACTAGGAATTAGATTCTAGGTATAGTCTTCTAACAGACTAGGTCCTGTAAGGGAATGAAATGATCTATATTGGTGTGCTTATTTCAAAAAATACCAACAAACTTGAATTTGAAGTCTACCGCAAACCAAGAACTCAACAAATTTACCTCTAATTAATTCCCTTTGTTTTGTCGTCTTTTTAACTTCAAAGAAAGCTTTTCTTGGTGAGTTTGAACTTAAACATACCGCTTTTAAAAATGGTTTTCCGCTTGATATTATTAATCGCCTTTATTTTAAATTTTATAAGAAATCCAAACGCACCTACACTCTAATTCATCACAATAATAAAAATAGCCACCTTTATAGAGCAATATCCTTTTTTGGTAATATTTCTTGTCAGCTTGCAAAGTTTTTTAGGTCTTCAAATCTCACAATTGCCTTCAAAACAATTTAAAGAAACAATTAGTTGTGTGTTTAGTTAACACACTTAACTAAACATCCAGGTACACCAGAAACTAGGTGACAGCCATACTTCTTAGTGATGGTGGTTCAGGCCTGTAAAACAGGACGAATCAAACCTTCTTTATTTCGTGGGGCTGCTCGTTCCCTTTCAATCTTCATTAATCCCCATATGTTTTCAATGGGACTTAAATCTGGAAAGCTGCTGGCCATGGAATTGTTTTCAGTTGGTGTTCTTGCATTCAACTTGAGTATAGGCAAAAGTATGGCATCTTGCATTATTCTACTGAAAAGTCCACCCCTCCAGATATAAAGCTTAGCCGTCTCAAAAAGAAGAAAAGCATTTAAAATATCGCAATAATTTGCACTATTAACAGTGCCATCAACTATACAAAGAGGCGTAATATGGAAATTTGAAGGGTAACATTTTCTCTTGAAAGGATTTTGAGATGGTTTGCAACAATCTGGAAACAACTCTCGTCATTGATAAAAATATTGCTGAAATTATCTCCTTGACAATGTTGACAAAACTATTCTTCGTTGCTTTTGTAGAGGTGTTATTGCAGGGATCTTTTTTCGTTTCCTTTATATGTACCCTTGTCTTTTCCGTGCCATGCGGAGAGTTTTTGGATGCACATTTATTATTCGTTGATTTTTAAATCTGCTGGCCAGTTTTTGATATATATACCATAGGCTCGGATTTTGTCGTCCTAAATTCACTAAAGCGTTCAAATTGTTTCAGCGAATCTTCACATTTATCCCCTTAATTAACCGTCGCCTTTTATTTTTAAATTTTGTTAAAAATTTTTTTTGTTTAAATTTTCTTATTTAAGCTCTCATAACTTAAAATGTTTTTTTTTTAAAAAGATGTTTTTTGTTTTTTATTTGATTTTTTTTTCAAGGCCTTACTTAAAAATACCTTTTACATATATATTTAGTAATTTGAATTTGCAAAATGGATATATCAAACATCATCTAAATTATTTTGTTTTAGTTTTTGTTTAATTTTTTTTTATCAAGCTCTCATAAGCCAAAATGTATTTTTTTTTACAGAGATGTGTTTTATTTTTTATTTCAAGGATGCATCACTTGAAAAAATACCCCTTCCATATATAAACTCCTGGACAAAATTATCGCACCACTAATTATTTTGTCAAGAAAATTTAAATAAAAATAAATATCAGTTAAAACAGTTATAATATCTTTTCTCGTATAAAAAGCAAAACTGGACAAAAACTATGTTTATGCTTTATCATGGAACATGCTGCTCGTGAGGAGTGAGAATACATCCGCAGGAAAGTTTTCATAATTTGATACGAGGAATGCTGTGAAGACTTCAAGCGGTCATTGCAGCTAGAGGTGGCAATACACGTTATTAAGAATTCATTATGGGTCTATTGTTTTATTTTTGTATCAAAATTGAAGTTAGTGAAAATCGATGCTTTTCCTTGTATTGAATTTAGTTACTTAAATCTCGTTTTGTTAAATAGAATATAATTGTTTTTGTTAATTAATAATGCATAGTTAACAATGCTTATAAGTTTGCTTATTTTTTTATCTTTATTAAAAAAAAAATCTCTAAAAATCAAGTGGTGCGATAATTTTGTCCAGGAGTTTATTTAGTAACTTTTAATATTAGCAAATAAACGTTTTGAAGTTAAAGAGAGTTATTAATATAATTTTTAGAGTGCGATATAAATAATATAAACTATAGAAAACAACTTAAGATTTAAATTCCTGTCGATTCTGTTTTTTCACCGAGTGCTGGTTGATATGGTCTATCGAATTTCTTACTTTCCTTTTATACTACATAGTTAATAAAAATAAAGGGTTTTTAGAATATCAAATTGATTTATTACTATCTTGGGAAGATTTATGCTTATCACTATTATTGTTTTGTAGGTACCTTTTGCACCCTAGACATTTGCATATCTCGACTAGAAGATGTCGGAACGGTCGATATCCGCGGCACCGTCGAACGGATAAGGGCGCAACGCGCATATTCGATCCAGATGCCCGATCAGTACATCTTCTGCCATCTCGCCCTGATCGAATACGCCCTCTCCAAGGGCCACCTGCAATCGGTCGATTTGACCGATTTTGATCACGCCGTCGCTGAAGATTCCGATTAACTCTTCTTTATATGGTTAAAATTATTTTTTACCGCGTCGTTTTACTAATTTAATTGGAGAAATATTATGTATGTATATCCGAGACTTACCCCCTCCTCCCCCGCCCTGTGAAGCGTAATTTTTGTAATTTATCAGATTCAAGGTGTGAAAAATAAGGGTGTGTATGTCATACTTGACAAGTGACGTTTGAAGATCTGTCGAAAAAGTTTTCACCAAAGTTGACTTATTATGTCAAAAACTAATTTGAAATAACCGTTATTTTTCGCCGTTGATCATTATTACGCCAAAACTAATAGAATTAGGTAATAAATTAATATTTTCAATGTTATATACCGAATATTCCATGTCTTTTTAATTATTTATTATTTATATAAAACTTTAAAAAAAATATATTAATTAAGTAAATTGAATATCGATGTGACCATGGCAACGTTTATTATCTTTATGTGTTCGGAACGTAAGTAGATCATGAAAAGTGACATTCATTAATGGTGTATCGTATTAAAAGAAAAATTGTGGTCTATTTTTAATAATAAATGTCTTCTCTTCAGATATAAGAGTTTTATTCAAAAAAGGTACATATTTTTTGTTTATTGTAGGTGGCCTAATTTGGAAGTGAAAAAGCTACTCAAAATATACGATGAACCAAAGAATATAAGTTTTAAAATTTTTAGCAAATTTACTCTACACGTATTTCTGTCTATTTTTTAATGTGTGTAATAAATTTTCTAAAAAAGAATTCTATAGCCAAGATATTAAATTCAAGCAGTTTTTTGCGAAAATTGTTAGAAAAGCATTCCAAAAGCGTACAGGCTTTTTGGAAAAAGGACGAGAATTGTAGACATGATTTTCTACAACTTCTCATTGAGTCGACTTGCTGCGATGAAGAGTACAAAAAGTAGATGGCGCCAAAAATACTCAAAGAAGTGTTTTTTCGCTTCTTGTGCTATTTCTTTTATCGGAATAGTGACGATGAGAAAGTTGTTGGTCTCAAAAAAACCTAGAAAATTCATTTAAAAAATTTTTTCTTGACCGATAAACCGCTCATCAGTTATAGAGTTTTATATTGTAGCATTTTTTCCGTTCGTTAGGTGCAAATTAAAACACTCGATGCATAAAAATAGTCAATTAATTTATTTTACACGTACACACAAGCCACGATCACTTAAGAAAGACTACCAGAAATATTTATTTATTACTTTTTATGTCGATTTTAAAAGTCGCGCCAATATTCCGAATTCAACTGGACTCCCGGCAGCATATTTATATCTTTCACAGGCTATTGCAAAGCGAGCGATGCCCGAACGCAGTTCTTATCTATCACATGTTTTGCAAACGCGCCTCCTTAACTAGCACATGCGGTCGCCAAAAATGTTGTCTTTCCGATTAAATGCATTAATCGGCGGTCATTAAAAAATATAATATTTCGAATGCCTGCAATGTTCTTTCGGAACAACAGAAACACATTATCTATAAAATAACGACTGGGAAACCAAACCAACCTAATTTGCTTAAACCCCTTCTACTAAAAAAACATGTAACTGATGTAGAACAGAGTGTACCTTCACCCATAAAAGAAAGCCGGAATGTAAAGCTCAGTAACGATTTTGTTGTTAATATTGGGCACCCAGGGGAACAAGATATTGAAAAAACTGAGGTCACAGGCGTTTCAGCCGAGTGGAAAACATTAGTACACGAATTGGATCTTAATGTTCAACAAAATCTTTTAGATGATCCTGAGAACTTTGTAGGTGGGGTAAAGGCATTCATGCAAAACTCCAAAAAAAATATTAACAGTTCGTCGTCTCTTCTGAGTAGATATCACACAGCCTTTAAACCCTGCTGCTCATCTTTAAATAGGAAAGTGGTACACACAACTAGAAAAGGTACCAAAATTTCTGTCCAACCCGGAAGTGTAGCAAGGAGAAAGACCAAATTTACAGGAAGAAGACGATTTCAGTCTGGAAGAAAACCGAACAAATCAACCCATAACGAGAATCTAGCTCCTCATAGCCTTAAAAGTTGTGTCACGCAAAATCGAGCTCTAGGAGCTAGAAAAATAGCCAAATAATGTCAGGTTCTTATATTTGTATAATATACGAGTAGTATGTAGGTTATTAAAAAAAAATGCGAAAAATTTAAGAGGTAATTTTTTGTTCAAAATAAAGGGTAGTTTGTTGTATAAATGTTGTGTCAAAAGTCAACGTAATTAAAAGTAACTAACCATTATTAATCCGATATCTCCCTAATGTTTATACAACAAATTACCCTTTATTTGAACAAGGAATAACCCCCTTAAGTTTTTTGTACTTTTGTACCGTTATTTTGCTGTTTGTATTCAGATGTTTCTAAATGTTTAAAAAGTTTTGTTTTTTTTTATTATTTCATTTGATAGTTTCATGTACTATTCATGTCAAATAAAACTTGAGACATTATTGTCGTTATTATTTTGATCTATATAGTACTATAGGTGTACTTTTATACTGTGGTACTATACAGGGTGTAAATAAATAAGTACGAAAAAATTCAGGGTGTGACTCTTGGGTTAATTTTAAGAAAAAAACTTTATATGAACGTATTTCCTAGAAGTCCTAACTTTTGAGATACAGGGTGGATGCACAGAAAATGCATACCAAATTATACTACAATATCTACAGGGTTTCACAAATATTATAAAAAAACATATGTTGTTCTTAAATATTTACCACCCTGTATCTCAAAAGTTAGGATTTTTAGAACATACATATGCGTTCATCTAAAATTGTTTTCTTTAAATTTACCCAAGAATCACCCCCTGTTTTTTTTCGCACTTATTTATTTACACTGTGTATTATAGGATACAAAAATCGAGTTTGGAATTATAAATTTCCAATAAAATGTCATCATTCATAATATTCATAAAAAAGGTGCCTCTTTTAATCTGGAGATGAGAACACCTGGTTGCTGGCTAGGCTGCTGTCTACCTATATTAGAATCTTTCATGCAAGATTACTCGTTCTAAGTGCAAAATTCAAAAATATGATATTAATAAATCTTAAAGCATTTTTCTATATCTAGGGCATAACATCGCCATTTGTTTGTTTTTTTCTTGTTTTTGATTTTAACTTAAAAACCAGGCCCAAAAATAAAAGTAAAACGTGCTGTTATGCCCTTCATGCCTTCATCAATTGGCAGTACTGGCAATAAGACCACAACAGACTAACAACTTCGAAAAAAATAGTAAACATTTATTTTCCTTGTTTACTATTTTTTTCGAAGAAATCCTGAATAAACACGTTTTTTTTAAACTGTTGTCCTATACTGACCCCTGTTCGCAAGAACACAAAGCTAACGATAGATTGAATTATCAATCATTAATAAATATTGTGCACATACGATGCCATCGAGAGAGATACATATACCTGGACTGAACGTCGAGTTGAAAAGCCACGTAGTGGAGAGCGCTTGTCTTGTTTTCGCTAGGAAATTAAAATACAGTTTATTTAGCGATTACAGGTGATAGTTATGAAGGCGCGTTTGGCATAACATGTGATAGATAAGAAACTAAGTTCGGCTCTCGGGATGAGCGATAGCGTGTGATAGATATAAATATGCCTCCCGGCAGCAGAGCTCCTTATATACTCGGCAAACCATTCTGGAAGATAACCTTCCATGGGTCTACAGATATGTGCGGTATAACCGCTTACGTCACCGTGATGTTTTTAAAATGACGAAGAACAACTGATATTATATAAGATACATCTGAATTCAGCTGGTGTTGCCAATATCGTTATAGTTGTTTAATGAAATCAATTCTTATTCAAAACGTTTAAAAATGTTCTGCCATATTGACAATAGGGAAAATAATCAAGAATAATGTAGCTTCTTTACGATTAGGTAGGGGTGAATTAATACTGGATTGCACAAAAATAGTCAACTAATTTATTTACTTAACTATGTATGCCCGATTTAAATCTCGCGCTAATATTCCGAACTTTACTGCACTAAACTGACAACTCACTCCGGAGGCGACGTGGCTCCTTATATACTCGGATCATGGTTCGGTAAGATTCACTAACCTTCGAGACGTCGCGCGGTGTGCCACTTGTGTCTTTCCGGAATGATGGAAAATTAGTTGGTTTCTCAGCGTTTCCAATATCGTTAGCCTACTCCGTCTCCCACCCTAAGCTCATTTCGTCCCGAAATGATTCCATAAATAATGGATGTCGATATCCGCAGAAGGTTTACCTCTTGTAGAAATAACAATTAACTGTTTTCTCCAGAGAACGACGCTGGAGAGTCCAGGTTATCGAATCCGCATGCGAGCTTAGGAATTGCTAGACTTCTCAGATCCTCTTGCCCTAATCTGAGGTTAGACCGACGCAGTTCTTGTATTTTTTCCGAACTTTCTACAATAGAAAATCTTTACCTATTCCTCCAGACATTTATAAGCTACACATTATTCCGGAGCATACTCAACTGAAGCAGTAAACAGGTCTTGTTGCACTTCACAGATCACGCCGTACCGACTCTTTTGGCTATTAGAATGGGTTATGAAAGTATCGAATGCCAAATCCGACTCTGTTGGTATGTTAGTATCTGTTTGTAGCTCAGCGTCTTCGTTGTTTCGATAATAGGGAGCCAATCCGTTAATGTAATGAATGGCTTGAGCTTTCTCCTCGGCGGGTTTTGTATTCTGTAAAGAACATCGTTGATGATTTCCAGCACTTCGTATGGCCCATCCCAGGATGTTTGAAGTTTCGGGGACAGATCCTCTTAGGGTCCTAGAGTTGGTCACCGTTGTTGTACCTCTGGTCTTTGGTATTAACATCATATGCGTCTTTCAGCCGACCGCTAGCATAATGGAAATGCGCAGCTGAACATGAATAAGATCCATTCTCCTACCCAGCTCACATATTCCTCCCCGGAAACATCAGTTGTTGGGGGGTAACCAAACTTCAGATCTCATGGGAGACGGAATTCTCTTCCCTTCATCAATCGAGCCCGAGACTCGCATGTGCTGTCATTGATGACCGATCGAAAAGGCAGCAGAAACAAACGAAGAAACCTATCCTAGTCTCTGCCATATGCCTGCGGGTGGAATGCAGTAGCACTGGTTTTCTGGATTCCAAGCATCTTACAGATGTTCTAGAAAAAGCTGGGTACAAAATTTGGTTCTAGGTCTGAATGCAGCTTCAAAGGAACATTCAAACGACAGATCTATTATTTTATTAAGGCGTCGACGATAGTAGAAGCCTCCTGGTTTGGTATGCCTCAATCCATTTCCTGAAGTAGTCCATAACAACCACGATGTACTTATTCCCTGCTTCTGATTCGGGAAACGGACCAATAACGATAATAGCAAACCTCTTAAAGGCACTCCCACGTTGTGCAGATGCACTAAAGCCTTCTGCTTCCTCTGCAGCTCATTACTTGCCGCACATAGAACGCATATCCTGCACCAGTCCTTTACGCCTGCCTTGCTATTAACCAGTAAAATCTTTCCCTTACTTTTCCTAGGGTCTTTGTTACTTCAAGTTGTTCTCCTGAAACACCGGCATGCATTTTCTTTACTGAACTTTCTCTGAAATCTGACATTTAGGCACAACGATTTGCCTTCTTTTCTCTTTCGCATCATGATCAATTATTTTCTGCCGCAAGATTTCTTCTTTATTAATTATTTTATATTGGGAGAATACTTGGCTTCCCAAGTTGGCTTTTTCCCTTCCTTTATCTATACGTTAGGACTATCTGGATATCAGGGTCTTCTTCTTGGTCCCTTATAATAACTGAGCATTTTACTACTCTGCTCGCTTACAATGTTTGCAGTCCTCTGGACAAGGTCTTCTTGATAGAGCATTTATATTGATTCTCTGTGCTCGATATTCAGCGTCACAGTCACATTTCTGTAATCTCTCTATCCATCTTGGCACTTGACCTTCCGGATTTTTAACACAACTAAAATAACTTAACTCCTTGTTTATAACAATTTCAGGTTTAGTAATAAACACGCGTCAACTATTGCCAATATCTTTACAAAAATATTTAGCAGGCTGCCTGAATGCATATGCCTAGTTCTTATAGGTGAAAGTAGATTTGTTTAATGGAAATTTGTTTTATATATACCATCCATTGATTTTTATGATCATTCATTTATTTATTTTTATTTTTTTTATAATTTAGAGGGTCTTCTTTGAGTTGGCTCAGCTCCTACCCATCAGGTAGTGTCCATGTTGATTTTGGTAGTCACTGCTCTAAAGAACTACAGGCAGAGAACTACTACAGGGGTTTCCCAAGGTTCTGTACTGGGGCCGTTATTGTTTCTTCTTTATGTTAACGACCTTCATTTGCTCCCCAAAAAGGGTAGACTTACTATGTTTGTAGATGGCACCTCCATAATTTGGCATAGAAAACACATTGACCAACTGAAAATGTTTCTGGATACTGACTTGCTTATGATTAGGGAATGGTGCAATGCAAATCGAGTTTGTCCTAATACGTCGAAAACAAATCTGTTAAGTTTCAAATGTTCAATGAATTCTGTCACTCAATGAGAGCCGATTTCAACTCCATAGTGTTGCAGGTTTTTGGGATTGACAATTGATGGCAGACTCCAATTCCAGGAACACATAATTAAAGTGTGCAGTGTAGGGTGTCATCAGGTTGCTATGCCCTTAGAATAATTTCTAAGAACTTAGATGTTTACATTGCAAAAAAATGCTTAGCATACCATTGTGGGGTCACATCTCCGCTATGGGATTTGTTTCTGGGGATGGTGTGCTCACTATCTCTTTAATGCAGTAGGTACTTGTTGTCAGCATCTGTTTGTGCAAAATAGAATTTTGACCCTTTGTTGCTTGTATATGCTTGAAACAATATTTATGGTATTCAAAAAGCACCAGCAGGAAATTGTAGGAGATAGTTCGTTTGGTACTCGTTTTACATACACCCTTCTGTTACCCATTCGACATTCAGAGCAAGTGAGAAGTTGTTTTATTTGCATGGATCACCTTCCTCTTCATATAAGAAAACTCTTATATTACATTTAAAAAACCATTTAAAAAGTATACTATATATTAGACGAGTTTTTTAATGGTGTTTTGTCCTGATTACCAAATATGAATGTGTGATATGAAAAAAAAAATAGTGTAACTCTATTTGCTTTCTGATATCTATTAGTCCTAAGTTTTACTGACTTAGATTAATTAGAGCTTTGTCAATAACTCTGTTTGGGACAATAAAGCTACTTTTGGAATTTGAATTATTTTTAGAAATAACCATCTTGTTTCTAAAGGTAACTTAAAAAATATAAAGAAAGGGTGTTGCAATAAATATTCTTAGAATTTAAACTTCCCGCCCTTAAAGAAATTTCATTTGAACCTGATTGGTCAAATAGTAACCAATAGTCGCGGCTGATAAATGTAAACATTTTTCACAAATTTTATCGTGCATAGTCGATACCTTTTTGTCGAGTTACAAAAGTCGCGTGCAACTCTAATATAAGTGGACGTGATAGGGCAACATTTGCAGCGCGACATATATGCTGTTGTCAAGATTGACTTACCCTTATTGCCAGAATTTTTGACAGATGGCTTTTAAGATTAGAGGGAGGAGCGAGAGGAAGAGTCGAAATTCGCAAGAGAGATAGAAAAGTGAAACGTCAAAAAAACGTGCGTATTTGTGAAATCCTGTGAAACATTTTTCAAGGGAATAATTTCCCTTTAAAAACATTGTGTAATCTTTTTAAACCAACTTATAAATTTTTGTGTTTACCACCGAAACTTCATTAGTACTACTCAAGCTGGCGAGCCACCATAACCTAAAACATCCCTCCAAATCGGCGAACATGTATTGCAAAGATAAAACCCTGCTAAAAACAAGTTCCAAGGCTCGTAGTTCCGTAGGAGGCTCCTCAATTCTAAAAAAGACCTCCAGCATCAGACGACGTCTGACCGAAATAGTACAGACTCCTACAAAAGTGAGATTTCAGTTGCCCCATTCAAGGCGAGTAAGAAATATTCTTGAAGCATATGTCTCTTCAAAGGAAACTAAGGAATATTTGAGTTTGGTTTGTCTTATACGGGATGCGCAGCTTCTAGATTCAGACTTATCATCATTGATCAATGAAGCAACTGAATGTATTTCATTGCTGAATCAGGATTTGCGTCTATTTGTTGAGGCATTACTTTCAGTGAATTGGGTGGACCGCAGCTCAGATGTTGTCAAGGAGTATCAGAGTTTTATAGTAAATTTGCTCAGTGCACACAACTATCATGCTAAGTATGTGATTGATAAGTTGGTGGGGCTCTTTTTGCCAAGTAAGTATTTATTGCATTATTTTGTATTTCAATCATTCATTCCTCACTCAATCATAACATGATCTTTTTTAAATTCTAATTCATTTTTGAATGGTGCTTTTGAAAGTAAAGTTTAAATGAAAGTGTTTTCCTGTAATGTCTTTTGTTATGATTAAATATTAAAGATTTAAAATGCTGGCTCATATTTTCACAATCTAATAGAGTTATACAGTATTATCCCTTTGAAAATATAAAAATGTTACTTATTTTCAGTTATTTCACTATTTTGCTCTTATTTTGTAGTTTAGGTGTGTTGGTTTTTATTTAAGGTTGTAGTTTAGTTTATTAGTTTTTCCAATAGGGTCTAATTTTTAGGACTTGTTTAAGGTGTGTCTCAAATTTAGGTTACTTTATTGTTAATTGTCATAGTGTGAATTTTCTAGTTTTAATCATCATCTTGATTTTACTGTCAACTGTCTCTTGAATTTGTTGGTTCCCATCATTTAAAACAATCTGAAATGTTTGAAGCATATTATTAAGATTATTCCAGAGCCCATAGAAGGATCCAAGTTTAGTGATATTGTACTCAGTTCGGTTTATCCAGGAGACAATTCAAAGGTAGACAAGAAATAAAAGTGTTCCTGACATAATTCTGGTTTGAACAAATGTTTACTACCAATAAGTATGATCATATTTTCCATCTTTTTACAAACTACAATTGGTTATGAATGGAAAATCACAGACTGTAATATGAACTTTTTTTTTTTTAATTATTAGCCTCTCTATATCTAATAAGTTAAGAAGAACATTTACTTGATACAACTGTACACTTGGTCGGGACATTAACAGAAGAGACAGATATATATTTATATTATTGTAATAGTGTTTCTTTTTTCTTTTATTTCTTTAATTCCTCTTTTTGTATTACCTCCTTTATTTTAATATGGTTTGTTATTAATTTTGTGTTCTTTTAATAATCATAAAGTACACTAGAGATGTTATGCCCTAAATAGGCTGTCTATATTTAACACTATATACAAATCATTACAAATATTATTTGTCAACATTTGATTATCAATAAATTCAGTCACAAAATGCTTTATATAATTTGGCAAAGCTAACATTTAAATTCCAATTTATTTATAATAGGAAAAGTTATAATTAAATTACTTGTAAAGCTGTTAATGTGATGTTTAAAAGTTGAATTTGATGTTTAAAAGATGTATTTTATTTTAATACCTGAATGTCAATGGCTATTTGGATCCTTTAACAATTTACCATGATTTCAATAAACTGCCTATTGCTGTTTATTTAGTCTAGAAATCAATAAATTTTTTACTTTAAGGCAACATGAGAATTTTGTATGTATTTTATTTTAAACTTCTTAAGGATCTTAAGTACAAATTCTGCTACACTAAAATACTGTCTTTGTTGTTTGATAGTCCTGTTTATATTTCATTGTTTTTGACCATTTGAGATCTCAAGTGAATGAGTTTTAATCTTGATTTTAAAAGAAAAAATTAAAATTATTAGATTTTATTGTTTCCAGGAGTTATTGTGCCATATGTATTTTCAACTTTAAAACCCAGATTCATATGTTCCTAATAAATGTTGCTTCTAAAAATTATTTCAATAGAGGTAGCTCAAACTAACACATTTATACTAATAAAACAAGGTAGTATTAATATAAATTTTTTTCTAGATCCAAAAGATCCAGTATGGCCAGATGGAAAAATTACAAGTACAGACCTGCCAAAATGCCTAAATGTTCATGTAGTTATTAAAATACTTCTTGATGTTATTCCTATGTAAGTTATAATGATTAGTAATCTCAAATGCTCCATGCACACTAGCATAATGGAAATGAAAACTGGCAAAAATATTCAGATAAAAACCAATCACTCATCGATTTCATAGCTCAGTGTCTATTTTCACTGAAAAACATATTCCTGCTAATCAAAAATCGGCATTAAAACTTCTTTATTCTCTAATGTAAAACAATAATTTGGAATTTACATTTGTCACTGCCCTAGTGTGCTTATAGTAACTCTTCATATATGAATAATTTTATATTGTATTAATTATTTTTTAGGTGTAAAGATCTGCTATTACAATCTTTAAGTAAACAGTACCCATATTATAATAAACCCACTCATATTCAGGAGTATTATTTATATAATTTATTGATGTTACTTTCATATCAGCCACATTTACGGCCTGATATTCTGCATTTAGTATTTTCAAAGTAAGTAATATAACAACAAATAGTCAGCATCTTATATGTTTTCTCTCATTTTAAGATTAATTATAATGGATGTAAATGCTCCAAAAGAAGACATACTGAAACCATTGGAAGAAGATGAGGACATTTTCCAAATGGATGACTGTGATAGTAAATCAGTTAAAACTGTTCACACTGGTTTCACAGAAGTGAATAGAGCTTCTTTAGGTGTTGCTCTGGATGTTTGTATGAACAAAATATTTGAATTTATTGTAAAAGAATGTAATGGGGAAAATGGAGAACTAAGTTGGGAGAATATTAAGTCAATTTATCACGATTTGCTGTCTGTTTTTGATAAGGTTAGAAGATTTTGCTGGAAAATGTCTTCTTAATAAAGAATTATGTAAATTACAGGTGATCTTGCCTACTTACAGTTCCCTTCATGTTCAATTTGTGATGTTCCTGTTATGTTCCCTAAAACCAGCAGTAACTGAAGCTTTTTTGAATTATTTGTGGAAAAAAGTGTGTAATCCTAATTTGGCCATAGTGTTAAGACAGGCAGCTGTGACTTATATTGCCAGTTTGGTTGCCAGAGGAATGTTTGTATCTTTACCGTAAGTATTCAGATGAACATTTTAAATAGATATAATATTGTATATATTTGCATAACTGGTTTTGTATTTTCTAAAGCATTATATTATTAAGTGTTGTGCCTATTGTTCAGATCTTCCAGATTGAAGGTTATACGCAAGGTATTATAAATATTATAATATGTGTATCAAAATATAATCCTTTCTTTATCACTTTTAATTTGTCTTTACAAAGGCAAATTCTATATCAACTTAGCAAATATAGCACAATATCCTTATAGATTTTATTTGTGTTTTTTATTATTATTTGCATTTTCCAAGAAGAATGTTTTACTTGCTGAAATTATTTCAGACCATCAAATGATATTTTGTAAAGTAAATTCAAAAAATGAAAGCTGTACTACCAGTGTATTAAATATCATTGTTTTTCAAATTTTAATGCAGATAGTGTTAATGTTGATCGCATTTTCTTGTAAACCCTAATGAAATAAATAATTTTTTTGATACTTTGTCTCAAATTTACAGATTGTGAAGACCATATTTTCTCATTCTTATAATGACCATTTTTTTGTATTTACCAAGGTTTTTGCATTTAAGTTTAGTGATGTAGTAGAAGTAAATACAATTTTGAATATTATAAGGACAAATACAACTGGTACAAATAAAATCTCTATTTTTACTAGATTTATATTTAACAAACATCATACTTTCTTTTTCATTCAGTTCAACAAACTTTCCTTATCACTGGAAAACATCCATTGGAAAGCCACTCAGCAAACTTTCTAATCCTGTAACATTACATGATTCATTATTTGGAAGTGTGGTATATCACCAGATTCATAACTATTGTAAGATTAATGATATAATATCTAACATTCAATGGGGTTTTCGAAAAAAATTTAATACCATAGTAACCTCAATAACATTATCTAACGTAAATGTTGATGACTTGAACTTCTCTCCCCTTGAAGTTATTGTAATCCAATTTTTTTTTCTCTGATAAAATAACATTTATCCAACTGATAACCTGCGTTCACCAAGGTTCTATTTTGGGACCGTTTTATTTAGGCTTAAGCTTTTGGATGGACTTATTTATGATCAGTTGCATTTTCATTGTAAGTAGTTATTGGTGGGTGAGCAGCATGGGTTCACATCTGGAAAATCAACATTGACAAATTTGCTGATATTTCATTAGGATTTACTAACTGCCTTGGGGAAGGGGTGTCAGGTGGATGTCATCTACACTGACTTATCCAAGGCTTTTGATAGAGTTAATCATGGCATATTACTATGGAAGTTGGAACTGTTTGGCTTTCCTGGGAGATTAGTAGGGGAAGGACCCAGCAAGTTTGCATTGGTAATAACCAAGTTCGGTTGCAGCAGGATTTAAACAAGTTGTATGAATGGTGTATTAATAATTATGTATTTTTAAACATTAGCAAGTGTAATATTATGAGTTTTTACAGAGGAAATAAGAGGAATGATTCACCTTACAGTATTGCTGGCCGTAATATTCAGTACTGCAGCACAATAAAAGACCTTGGGATATTTATTTATTTTGATGAACAACTAACCTTTAATACACACATTAATAATATAATCTTAAAGTCGTCCAGGGTTCTTGGCTTTGTGGTTTGCAAGTGTAGAGCTTTCTTACTGGAGACCTGCAAGAGAGTTTATATCTCACTTGTAGTTTCTCTGCTTGATTATGGTTCAATGGTTTGGTCGTCATTTTACATGAACAGCTGTTTAGCCTTGGAACGGATTCAGAACAAGTTCGTTAGATTTTGTCTGTTTAAGCTAAATATGAGAATCCCTGATAATCATATATGTGACCATGCATTGGAGATGCTAAATCTAAAAACTTTAAAACAAAGACGTTTACATTCAGATCTTATTTTTATATTCAAGTTGTTAAATGGTCATATAAATTGCCCTGAACTCCTGAAGATGATTTTCTTTGTGCCAACTAGAAACCTAAGACATAATCGTTTGCTTTCTCTGCCTTTTCGTGATACTAATTATTCATCTCACTCTCCAATTGAGAGGACTTTAAGATTGTTAAACTCAGGTGAAGTGGATATTTTAGGCATTAGCTTGTCTCAGTTTAGGCATCAAATTAGAGAAATTATTTGAATCATTTTGCAAATTTTTTTTACTTTTGATTATGGAAGGTATTTTAATTTTTAATATTTGTTATGTTAGCTTTTAGTGCTTTGGGTGGTAGTTAAGTTATCAGAGCCAAATCAGTGTTAATGACAATTAAATGATTAATATGGTTGTTAATTCTGTTAGAATTTAATAGTTTATTATTGTGGTTAGGTTAAATGAATTATTATGTTCTATTATTCTTTTTTGTAATGGGGTTGATCACGTATAATAATTATAAAATTAAAAAAAATATATATATGCATGGTAGATCTTAAGGGCATTAAAATATGTTAAGTTATAGGCATTTGCCTATGATACGTAAATCTATTATATTTTATATTCCTTTATTTTTAAATTTATTACGACGTTTCGGTTGATGTGTATCTCCAACCGTTATCAAGTGATTATGTTAACGCCGAATTGTGTACAATTCAAGATTTAAAAAGACTGAATTCATTCTGAGAGAGTCTTATTTTAAAATTATTATATTATCAACTCTCCCCAATGTTTAGTTTACCCTTTAATCTAGTCAACTATAGGCTTGTTTCTCCACTCACTAGGATATTTCATTTATTTATTGAAAATAGCTTAGATTTATTTTCCAGTGGCTTCCGTTCATTCTTTTTAAGTTCAAGACTTTAATTTATGTTTGGTTACCTGAAAAATGAAGTGTTTACGTTTGTTAATGATTATTAGTTCTGAATTAGATTTCTGAGGCTTTATCTTGATATACTAGTATAAATATTTTTGTTATTCTAGTATTATTTTTGTATTATTATATTATCTAGTATTTGGTATTATCTAATATTATTTTTGTAAATTGGCTCTACCGCATATGATGTATACAATGTTTAGAATTCAATTGTGAATCTCTTGTGCTGTCACATTTTAACAACTATGATTTGATTTATGGTTGGATTTGGAAAGCAAAACCCGTATTCAAAGATCCAAAATGAATTTATAGGTGTTGGTTGGCTTAACTCTTTTATTTTGGTGTTTTGTAATTTAAAATAATTAATGAACTATCCTTCCCAACTTCTCTTAAAGAAAGATTAGTATTTCAAAGCAGTACTCCTAATTTAGGTCTCAGGTTTGGTAACAGATTAACAATTCCTCCTCACTGAAGTGTCATATGTTAGACCTTGTCTTACAATGAAAACTCTTATAATAGTTTCATTTAGTGTTTTAAATGGATATTTTGGCCTTTTCTTATATACTCATACATAACAATATACAAGAAAACTCTCCAACTTTAAAATTGTCCCTGTCAAAGCCTTGCAGAACTCGATATTGGTTTAAATCGCATATATTTGGTGATCCTCGTCGAAGGCATCTAGAAGATTCTCTGTAGTACACTGTTTCTGCAAAAGCCGAATTGTAGTTCACCTGCCAACCCATAGACTTATAACCAAGGATGATTCGAAAAGATTCGAAATTCGAAAAAAAAAAATTCGAAAAGATCCTTGGTTATAAGTCTATGTGCCAACCCCTTTGTTTGATAATGTTAATTGAGCTGAATCCGGACAA
This sequence comes from Anthonomus grandis grandis, assembly GCF_022605725.1. NCBI lineage: Eukaryota > Metazoa > Arthropoda > Insecta > Coleoptera > Curculionidae > Anthonomus > Anthonomus grandis. The sequence goes on along the minus strand of NC_065552.1, from coordinate 27,814,485 downwards.
TTTTGTCAGTTTCGACTGAACATAGTTGTAAATGTAAAAATTGTGTTTTTTTGCGTTGAAGTCTTATGGACAGATTTTTGTTGTATATTAACTTATATTAAACTTATATAAGTTCCTTTAAATACTTAGAGCGGCGACCAGAGAGGCTTGTTTTCGGAGGGTTGAGGAGTCGACTAATACCCCGGATTGTCAAAGTTAAGAGGGATTTTTGTGTTGTACGTGCTTATTTACGTACCTACGTGTGAAAACCGGCTACACAATAAACATGATTTCATTAAGTTTGTTAAGATTTGTCGCTGTGTTTTATCTCCTGTTTTGCACAAAATTCTCGATACTGAAATTCGAGAGTGATAAATTTTTAATTCACTCAATCATTATCGAGTGGTGTTTTTTCAAAGGAATGTAAAAAAAGCCACATAACACCTGTTCTAAAAAATGGCTCGCTATACTTATATATTAACTATATTAAAGTCCTGAAAGTTCATTCTTGGTCGTTAGTTCTGACTTGTAAATTAATAAATACTAAAAGATTCGTTTCACAGGGTTGTCAAGGAAACAATGCGTCAAATGGCCGAATGGATCCACTCGTACATCGGTAGTCAGGACAGTTTAGACAGTGTAAATTCAGACGTGCGAGTTCACACAGTATTTTACAGTGTATGCCAGGCTTTGTTTTATCTAGTTTCATTTAGGCACAAGGATTTAGTAGATAGGAAAAAAAGTAAGCATATTTCTTAACTCAAATAAGTTTTTTTTCTACAGAATGGTGTTTTTTTAGATATTATTTTCTTGGAAAGTCTTCAGTTAGGAAAAATAGTAACGAATCGCCTGAACCCCCTTAGAGTCTGTCAACCGGCAGTAGTTCAGAATTTTGCGGCGGTGACCCGAAAGTACCAGTTGGCTTATTGTTACACGATTATCGATCACAATGCGAGAAATTGTATGCCGACAATACACCAGGACGAAAAAGGATCGCAAATGATTTCTGATCATATTTTGAGCGACTTCTATCCCTTTGATCCGTATGTGTTGGAACGGTAAGAGGCATAAATTTCAGTTTTTTATTGTTCGTTAGTAATTTATAATGTATTTGTAGATCGGGTGAAAAAATTCAACCCTGCTACCGAGATTATCAAGAAAAACCGTATAGTAATGCAATGGAGGTGGACCAACGACAAAATGAAATAGATGATTTTTTAGAAAATGTCGAGGCTTCGCCCAGTACCAGTCATAAAAATGTATATAACTTTTCCTATAGTACATCGCCAGGGTTTAAATTTAAAATGTAATAAAATTATATTATTAGTTAAATTGAAATAATTTGAACATAATTTGAATTAGCTAAGTTGTAAATAATGAATATCTTTATGGGATATAATTATAGTGTTATTATCTTTTTAATATTATTACTACTAAACACGTTTTCATTTCTGTTTTTCATTCGATATAGATATAGAGCTTTACAGAACTTTTTATTTTACATATTATAATAATATACATATTTATTTTACTTTTCAATAAAAGAAATAATTTCAATGAAATAAAAGGTATTTTATTTGGCACGAAGAATTATTTTTAAGAAAATCGAAAATTGTATTTCATCGTAAAGGTGACTATGGTCTTTGTGACTCCTCCAACGTACTTACTGTCTGTTCGTAGACATTTTAAGAGTGCGGTCCACCACGTGACAAAATCGAAGCGCGACAGTAGTTTCGTGGCCGGTGCAGCTTTCGCTGAAAGTATCAACACTGGCTGCCGTAATTACCCACTCCATCGTTCTCTTCTCCCTGATATATCGAATCTCGATTACCAGGGACGCAAGTCAACTGGTCTTACTTCTTGTTAGGTTTATTAACTACTTTGTATATTATAAAGTTTTACATAATGTACGGACAGCGTGTTTCGGGAGGAAAGTTAAATTTTAATACTGTTAAAATTACGGATTTTCGGTTGAATGAACCTTCTCTACAATTAATCCAAGAGGGCTCCATACTACAAAGAAACAGAATTTTCTTTTAGTAACTTGCAACTGTCTTTGATAGTAATAGTTGTGGTTCCTTTTTAGATGTAAGGAACCATTTTCAATGGTAGCAAATGTAAGTTTTTTTTCTCTAATTCCCATTTCAGGACTAATTTTTGAAATTACAAATGGGCATTTAATTTCAATAATTTGAACGGAGACTCGTACTTAAATTTCTTACGAAATGAACTTGGAGGTCTTTTAGAAGATATACCATTAAATGTTAAGCAGAACATGTATTTTATGTAAGATACATGTTCGCACATTTTTCTCGACAGGTACCAGTGGCGAAGCGTGAACTTTTTTTTCGGGTAGACAAACAATAAAAATCGTTAATTAGAAAAAAATATGTCTTCAATATTATTCACTTTAATGAAATACAGAATGAAAGCGCATGAAATATTAACTCAAAGAGAAAAATTATGTAGTGATATAAAAAAGAAATAAATAATTACTACTAGCATAAAAAGATAGATAGATAAAAATAAATACTACTTACAAAAAAACACAACTAAAATAAAATTGCCAATATCGAACAGTCGTTCATAAATAACCACTAAAAAACCGTTTCTATACACCCAAAAATAAAAATACTAATTATTAAATTACTATAGCACGCGCCCCCACCAAATGCAGACAAAACTGAAGATGTATTGCGGCTGACCAGATCAAGCGTGTCCATAAACAATAACCCTCAACAGCATAATAAAATAGCTGGTCGACTTCGATAGACAAAAGCTCGAATGTCTTCCCCGCGAATAATTTTTGCATACGTAATAGGCTGAATGCGGCCGGACCTCTGTAGCCTGCTCGATGCGTATTTGGTTCGATATGCTCCAAATTTCGGAAGACAAATATCAATGTGTCTTTCTGGGGCTCGTATACATTAATTGGGTGTCAGCACTGTATTTTTATCTTAATCGGTGCGGCAGGCGGGGTGCGCCTTCGGATTAATCATGTTTAGATACTATATAATAATAGTAAGGATAGCAACTACGTTCTGTGTTATTTTTTTTAAATTTTAATTCAACAATTACGTGATAAATTAATGACAAATAACTGGATAATTTTGGGTAGACAGTGTCTACCTTGTCTACTCGTACGCTTCGCCACTGACAGGTACGCAATTATCTTGACGAACAATATCCCGAACGTTGGATTGGCCGTGGAGTGTTGAAATTTGTGGATTTGGGAATAGCAAAATAAAAGCAACGCTTCTGGTTTAGAGTTTTAATACGTACTACTAACAACTTCTTTAATACATAAAGTTAGGAGGTCGACAACCGTGCAAACAACAAAAGTGATGTCATGGGCACATGTACATATAAATGTATAGATGGCGCTACATATATTACGGTGAAACATTTTTTGATATACTGCAACATGGAGGACCTTTGCTTTGGCCTGCGCGTGGTCCAGACTTAAACCCCATGGACTTCTGTATTTGGGGATATTTGATATCAATTGTTTATGATAGTCCTATAAATAATTTAAATGAACTAAATGTAAAATCTGTAAATATGTTAAAAAATAATGAGTATCTTCTTTTTAAAATACGGCAGATATAAGAATTAACAAAAGTCGTAATATTTTTTTAAAAATAATCTTAGGTATTAATTGCATTGCTAAAAATCTAGTAAATTTAAGTCATTCACATATTATGAAAACTAACGCAACGAGCGCCGTCTACCAAAAAACACGAAAACTGTATAAAACTCCAAGTCACCGGTCTCAAATAACTTTAAAATTGTATAATAAATAAAATCGGTTACATATTTCGCTCTTATTACGAGCCTCTCTAGACCATATACAAATTAACAATATGGAAAATTAAAGAAAAGAAACTGACAGTGATACAAAAAGATGCTCGTAAAAGAGCGAAACGGGTTTTGTTGAAGGTAGATGTAAACCATAATTTTAACATTTACATACTATAAAATTTTAATTAAATATTAAATACTGCTACTTTGGAGTTTTATTCAAACTTATAAAAGATTGCTTTGTACTTTGTTTTAAAACCCCAACTTTTGTCCATATTTCACCAGTTATGTATCAGTTCGACGATTCCCGAATTCTCCAATGTTGGCCCATAAATTTGGGACACCTTGTACACTTATTAATTACAAAAAACAGCATTGTACTTACCAGACGTTTTTTGAAACACGTTTTTTACTTTTACGAAAAGTAGCTAAACCTAAATGTTTTTTATCCACAACGTTTCCTTTATTACGACCCATAACGAAAATTTTTAAACGACGAAAGTACACAATCACGAAAGTACAAAACACAATGCACTTATAAAATAAAGGAAAATAATAATAATTGCGAATATCACTTAGAACAAAATCAAGACTACTTAGCACTACCCGTTTATCGAAACCTATGGAGACCCAATTTTTAGCCAAAATTATTATAATTTTTTGGGTTAGGTTTTAAAAGAAATGGTTTCAAAAATGTTTACAACATATATATTTCGTGGGTTATGTTTTATTAGATTTAAGGAACAGGGGATGGTCAATTTTACATTGTTTTAATAAAAAATAAAAATTCTCAACACTGGTTTTTTTGATTTTCAACATTTTAGATAGCATCCCGCCTAGATAATCCAATAAACTAAAACCTACACAAAATTTGAGCTGTCTAACTTTTTTTGTCTTGGTACAGGAGCTAACCCCGTTTTACGCAGGTAGACCGCCCTCTTAAGGCAGTGATTAAAACACCATTAAGTTAAGCAACCCTAATTAGGGATCGTAATAAATACCAGATGGAAATAAAATCAAAGATGATAACGATAAATTCATAATAATCAGGTCAATTATCCTTCTAGATATTAACGTTATTTTGACGTGCGCTAGAGTCTAGCACACGCGTCACCTTCAGCATGACGTTGCTCAAGGATTTGCTATTAAAACATTTCCATTTGTGATGTATGCTAATGGCCTGCCCATGTTTCATCCGGATGCTTCTTTTATCTGTATGATAATATATAACCCATTCATATAATATATAAACTTCGACTTCTCTAGGAGACTAGGCGACTTCTAATAGATGACTTAAATGCTTGACTCCAAGCTTTTTTCTCGCCCTTCCCTTTGTCTCGGTTAATACCTGTAAGTCTCTTCACACTTCACACAGCTTATTTTGGATATTTTCATTCCTTAGTTACATACAATCTAATAAATTGGGACACTCGGCATTATACTAGAAGTGGCAATTCGTGGGTGGTAGCATCCACCGTTCACGTAGTAGCATGTTTACCACATCCGCTATAGACTTCTTTATCAACTCTAATTCAACTAAACTATAGAATGAATGAATGTATATTACTTTGGATCAACTCTACATACATATTTGCAGCAATTCGATTCATGTTGCAACGATTACAAATACAAGCAACAATTAATTAGGTTAGTACTAGAAATACTCTGCGCTAAATCTCCTGCAAACTGTTCAGCCATGCAGACAAAGACACCTTTGTTTTGTTGGACTTAGGTTACACAATTTTCTGCCTCTCTTAGATTATGCTTTAGATCAAAAAATGATTGTCAATTAAACATATGTGTATTCAATACTGAAACTCAGTGACAAATTTTGTAAGTATTTTATTAATGGCAAATTCTTCAATTTAAGTTTTAACTTTTCCTAAAACACTTTTGGCGTTATTCTTCTTCAGGTATGTTTTAATTTAATATGATAAATTGTATATAAGTATTTTGTACTTTTGACACTAATACATGAATTGCAATACTTCAACTTTGCTTAACTATTCTTTCTTATCCCTTACCAGAGTTACAAAAATCGTTTGATCTCAAAACATTTAATAGCTTTTATTAAATGAAAAGTGTGTTGCTACTAGCTAACACCGCCGAAATGTGTGTTTTGAAATATTTTCCTTATTTACTTAAGATTAATTTTTAAAATCTTAAGAACAGATTCCACCTTATTAAATTTGTTATTTCTTTATATTAGCAACTTAAAAAAGATAAAAATCCAACAAGAAATTTAAAGACTAACTAGATTCAGGAAATGTTTTGAGGTATCTAAACAAGTTTATATTTCAAACTATTTTATTTATCAACTGTCGATATCCATTGTAACTGATTTATCACCTATACTAATTTCTTGTTTTTCTTGCTTTACCTTTTCCACATTGTTCCCAATTTTTTCATTCTCTTCTTTCAAATGCTGTAAACTGAACCTCCTCAATTTGAAATTTTGCAAAAATCTCAACTCTCCATTCCAGGTTTTTAACATATTTAACTGACTGGCATTAAGCAAATCAGGAATCTCTATTTTAAAAAAATTAAAATATTACTTTTATTTGAGTACGCAAATATTTCTTACCAATCCCGCATGTTTTAAACTCTTCTTTCTCCCTCTTTAATGTCATATTAATAATGTCTTCCCGACTGGCATGTTGCCTATTTTTTCTCTGACCTATAGAGTGTTTTAATTTGATTTGCTCCAGTTCTTCATCAAAACGACCTGAAATACATTATTATTATAATAAACCCTGTCTGATAAGTACATTAAAATTAACCTAAATATTTTAATATTAATGTTTTGACCTCTGATGGTGAACAGGTCTTAGCATCACTATTTAAATTGTCTCGAAACCAAATGCATTTTTCTCCCAAAAGGTTTTGTTTTATTTGAGTGCCTAGTTTGGATTTATCTTTTGTACTTTTCCTAAAAATAAAAAAAATTTATACATTCAGTAAGTGGGAACAATTGAGTCTTTTACCTTTTTAACTGCTTGGCCAGAGCTTTTGTTTTCCTACTGTTTGGGTGTTTTAGTTTTTCTAACTGTTTGATTTTTGGCTGAAAGTATATTATTTGATTTACAAAAAATATTGTACAACTAGGAATATCTTTAATTCCAAAAAAATATTAAATTTACAATAAATGTGCATGGACTTGAAATGTTTACTTTTGATTATTGGGTCTGTTGTAGAAATAAACAATGTTCATGAAAACTTATCATGATTGCTTTAGGCACAATTAGAGCTGTATGCTGTAGTCCTTATCTTTTGGATTGTGTTCAGGCAGTTAAGTTTACTAGTGATACCTCTGAGAAACTTAATGTAAATGTAGGTATGCTGCATTGACTTGGTTCTCTTCTTTTCCCTCATTTATGTAAATGATCTTTTACAATTACAGATATCCTCTGGCATGACTCAGATCTCACTCAAATGGAGGCTTATATAAGAATACATTAGTTGAGAATAAAAGACTGGTGTGACGCAAATTGTTTGGCATTCAATGTTTAAATTTTAAAACCAATATCTTTAATTTTAAATGTAATAAAAATGGTATTTATTTGAACAATGACCCATCACCATGCCATCCTTTAGTGTTTTTGGGTGTTTCAATAAACAAATCTTCAATTTAAAAACCATATTGCAAACATATGCAAGAAAGTTTCATCTGGCTATTATGCCCTCTGAGTTATTGCCACCAATCTAGTTTTCCATTGCCAGATATGCATATTTTGCAATTATTGAGTCCCATCTTTGATATGGAATTTGCTTGGGGTTCATGCTCAAATTACCTTTTTAATTCAGTATAAGTTTTGTAGAAAAAGGCCATTACATATCTTTGTGGAGCTAAGCTCCATGACTTGTTGCCCTGTTCCTGACTCATAATAATTTAACTATGTGTTGTCTTTTTAGTCTGGAAACAGTTTGTTTGGTTTTTAGAAAATAATAACATGAACTAGGATTAGGTAATCAGTAAAACACTCAACAAAATTACCACCAACTCCTCAAGCTGAACTTATATGTGGCTCTACTGTACATGGAGGCTAAAAGTTATTTAATAATCTTCCACTAGAAATAAGAAGACTTAAGGCTGAAAAAAGCCTACATATGAAAACAAAAAAAATTATTGCTAGTAAAGATTACTACAACTTACTGGTTTAAGGGAAATTTTCAATGACTTATTTAATATTTTTTACATTTTAGTCTTAGCTTTTTTGTAACTTATTCTAATGTTTTGTAACTTATATTGTTTTGGCTTTGTCTACAACTTTTTTGTTTATATTGACAATAAATCATTTTTTGAGTTTGATAAGATTAAAACCCACATATTCAAAGTTCCTAGCATTAATGACATATTTTTATTCCACCTTGATTATCTGGTTTTTAAAAAGTTTGCATTTAACTCAATATATCTGAAACTTAAGCTAATATCTGAGGTTGCTTTGCAAGGTCTGTTCTAAGACTGCAACATATCAAGATAACTATACTGACTCCTAGATCAAAACATTTGAATGTATGAATTTAGAAACAATAGAATCCAATCCATCTCCCTGAATCTCAAGCCAGCCATCAGCCTGATACCCATTCTCTGAAGCCCAAAAAGTCTGGATCCTAAAATAAAACCCCATACCTAAGAGCATAATGAAATATAGAGTGATAAGTCACTATGGAAGGTTGTGGAGAACAAAAAAAAGCCCCTTTAACTTTAGCAAAAATCTGGCTTATTCCCATTTCAATGTAGAACACTCTTTCCAATTTTTACATTTCCAGAGTGTATGAGAGAAAAAACAACTTTCTCTGTTTCTGCCTCATTCATGATCAGCTGCCTATCCTCATGGCCTATAGTCACCTGATAAACTAATCCCACTGACAATGAGACTGTGGTATCATCTGCAAAAAGGGTATAATTTTCCTACTGTCTGTTTAAAGGAAGATCACTGATGAATTAAAATAAGATTGGGTCCAGAATAAATCTTTGAGTCAGTCCTATGTTTAGAAATCTTTCAGCTTAGCAGACCCCATTCACTCTTAACAGTCTGCTGGGATCTGTTTCTTAGATATAAATCCATAAGTCCAATACTATAATAATTAAAGTTGTAGTATGGCAGTTTACTAAACAGAACATCATGGGCACACAGTCTAATGCTTTCCCTAAGTAAGATTTAAAACATCCAAAGTAGTGTTCCTACCAGTTCGAAACCAATATTGAGCTTCAGCAAAGCATTCATTACTCTCAAGGAAATACATTATCTTCAGTGCCATGAAGTTCTCAAAAAGTTTTTGACAAAAGAGTAGGGAACATTGTAGGTATAGAAGTTGTATCTCTGGTAGTGATATTGGGAATGACATATTACAAAAAATATATGATATACTTTAATTCAATTTGGCATGATACATACAGTTAATTATTTATTGTGTATCAATGGGTACTAAGAGAGCCCAGACAACTAAATTCTCTCATATAACATATTAGAATCCCATAGGCAAAATAGATGTGAATTGTTGAATTGTTTTCCTAAAATAATGGCACCGCCTAAGTAAAAACGCATAAACGACAAGACATAAACACATGTAGGACATAATTCTTTTGATAATTAATATTAATTAATTTTTTACCATCCTGTTTATCGGTATTTAAGCAATTTGGGTAATCTCATCTGGGAATCGCAGTAATATTTGTGTGATTTTTTTTTCACCTAACCTTACTTTTACACGTGTCATTTGACACAAATCTTTACCTATTTGTCATATTAACCTTGACAATGTGCAGTAATTAATATGCGTCTTTACATGAAGCGAATTGCGATAGCGTATGCGATTGTCACTAGCAAACGCATGGCAAGAGGGCTGCGAAATTTCCAATTGCTGGCACATATGAAGAATTGTACATTAAAAATTCAATTGATCAAAATAGCGTCAAAATATTATTTAAAATTTGAAGGAATTAGCAGGTACTTAAAACAATACATACTTTTACCAGTGTAATAATTTAAAATTTTAACAATTACATTAAAGACTCGCAATTATTACGCTTTAATTAAAACCATTTAGTTGGTTGCTAAACCAGCTAATTATCTTACTTGTTATTTTTTTATTTCAAGAGGCAATTAGGATAAGGCATCTGCAATATTTTTCTCTGTCTTTATTAATTGAAGTTGAGTTGACCCTGAGCTTCATATCGACGTCGCCTTATTACAGGAGCTCTGAACTTACCAGGGCTCTGTTAAAGGCCTGGGTTTAACTGGCGGCACAATACATAAACATGTACCTTGTGAGAATCCCCGCGCAATCATCCTTATTAGGAATGTGCGGTGCTTTCTCCTCTCAGGGAGTCTCTCTACAAGGGACCTAGTAGCCGTCAAACTGTCAATGGATACGGGAAAGGATCTGGTAGTCTGCTCTGCCTACTTTCCCATCGAAATTGAATCACCCCCCCGGCCGTCACTGCGATGGTCAAATACTGTGAAGACTTGGGTCTCCCACTTCTCATGGGCTGCGATTCGAATTCACATCACGGCCTTTGGGGATGCGGAGATGAGAACCCAAGGGGCCGCTCCCTGGTTGACTTCTTGTGCTCAAATGGCCTAGAACTACTCAACCGAGGCAGTGTCCCAACTTTCTACTGCAATAGGCGTCAATCAATTATTGACCTTACTATCTGTTCACCTAGTAGTGTGAACCTTTTCAGCTCATGGAGAGTGTCTCTTGAGATCACAATGTCGAACCACAGGCACATTCTTTTTGAATTAAAGAAGCAGGCTCGGTGCGATACCCCAGCCTACAGAAACCCAAGGTGCACTGACTGGGACCACTTTCGAGAGGAACTAGTCGGTAGTTTTGCGGACATGCCGGCAAGGTACACACTTCCGGCTGACACAGAGATCGGGACTGTCAACCTGACTCGTGCAATAGTCGCGGCATTCGAGGGCAGCTATCCCCTCAGACGGAGACCCGCCAATACCAAGAATGCCTGGTGGAACAGGAACACGGAAAAGCACCGTGACACTACGCGTCGGCTCCTTCGCAGGGCTGAGCGCACTAAGCTTGGCACTGACTGGGATGCGTTCCAAAGCTCAAAGGCAATACAAAAAGACACTCAGGGACTCCAAAAGACAGTGCTGGAGGCGGTTCTGCGATGACGTTGAAAACACACAATCCGCAGCACGACTGTGCAAAGCACTGTCCAAGGAACCTGGAACTAAATTGGGGTCGCTCTCACTTCCAGATGGCGGCTTTACTACCAATGAGCGGGAGTCACTGGAGGTCATGCTGCGCACTCACTTCCCAGAGTCCAACTCATCTCACGATCCTCCTAGCTGTTCTCGGACTCCGATTCGCTTATAGTTCGAGACTGCTAGAGGAATAATACGAGAGGGTGAAATGGGCAATCAAGACATTCCCCCCCTTCAAATCTCCGGGCATGGATGGATTATATCCATGCCTTTTGCAAAACGGGTTAGAAGTACTAACCCCACACATAGTCAGACTAGTCAGACTATTTAGGTCGTCGCTTGCTCAGGGCTACGTCCCAAAGTTATGGCGTCAAGTGAAAGTCGTCTTCATTCCGAAACCCGAAAAAAGCGATTTTACAGATCCCAAATCGTACCGACCTATCAGCCTTACCAGTTTTATGGTGAAGGCGATGGAGAGGCTGATTGATCGATACCTTAAGGAAAGCATCCTGGTCAACAAACCACTGCATGTGCACCAATACGCCTATCAAGCGGGCAAATCCACGGCCGCAAAGGTAAGCTCCAAGCTTGTACTAGAGTGCATAAAAGTCCTGAAAAAACTGGTACAGGTTTGATGCAGGGTCCAGCTCGTCTGGATACATGCAGGTAACGAGGAAGCGGACTCTCTTGCCAGACTGGGATCCGCGAATGTGCCAACGGGGCCGGAACCCATAGTTGCTATCGCCAAATGCGTTGCGGTCGCGTCAATGAAGGGTCTGCTGGACTAGTGGACCCACCGAAGATGGACGGAGTCCCCTGGTATGAGACAGGCCAAAGCGCACATAGGTGGGCCCTCTGCCTGTCTCACCGAAAATCTACTACGCCTAAAAAGACGCGAAATTCGGCTAGTGACAGGTCTTTTAACCGGTCACTGGCACTTAAGAAGCCATCTCCATACTATCGGTATTGCGGACAACCCGGAATGCCGATGGTGATGTGAGGAGGATGACCATGTAGTCGGGGAGTGCCCAGCACTCACGCGCGCCAGGTTCAAATACTTGGGTAACACTTTCAGTATACCCAGCGACTTTAAGTCCTTCAGACCAGAGAGCCTTATCGGTTTCTCTAAGGCCGTTGGGCTCTGGTAACCCCCGGTGGCGCATGACGGATCCATCAGGAGACCTATATGCACAACTGCCTTAGCAGCCCACTGTTTCGTCAATTCAATTCAAATTATTAATTGAATTTCGTGATAATAGGGAGTTAAAATAATGTTCCATCTACTTGAGGCATAATTGAAAATCCGTCTTTTTGATGAAAAATTTGTTACAAGAGCTTTACTAACGCAGAACAAAAAAAAATCCAAAAAGATAAACATGGAATTTTTTAAACAAGAAATTATTCCTCTCCTTCTGGGTGTCAAGCTGACTATAAAGCTTTTCGGGATCTGATAAGGTGCGAGAAGCATATACTATAGAGTGCACCTCATCATGAAGATAAACATGCGAAATGAGCCTCAACAGCATAAGAACTTCCATCGCATGTTAGTATTACAGACAAGTAAGAGTTATCAGCACTTTGGCAGAAACTAATTCACTTTTTATTTTACAAAAACCATCATCTTGTAATTCAGTGCTTAAATCTGATGAATTTGCTATAAGAGTTAACCAACCTCTACATTTTAAAGTGGTAACATTACTTAGACCAATTGGAGTAAAAATTGCATTTAGTTTATCTGGCAAATGCTCGGTTATTTTTTATTAATAGCGTAACCCCGCAACTTCAAGTGTTAAAAGTAAGAACGGTCTAATAGGGAGGAAAACAGATACACCAATCAAGAAACTCCCAGTTCAGAGCATGCCTTCTAATACCTAAACATTCCAATTTGCTTAGAAGCAAGAAATTGTTGACTTTATCAAAAGCTTTTAAGTAATCAGCATAAATATTGTCCACTTGATAGTCCGTAAACAATAACCCTCAACGGCATAATAAAATAGCTGGTCGACTTCGATAGACAAAAGCTCGAATGTCTTTCCCGCGAGTAAATTTCGCAGACGTAATAGGCTGAATGCTGATGCGGCCGGACCTCTGTTACCTGCTTGATGCGTATTTGGTTCAATTAGATGCTCCGAATTTCGAAAGACAAATATCAATGTGTCTTCCTGAGGCTCAGCCCTGCATTTTTATTTAAATCGGCGCGGCAGGCAAAACGCGCTGTGAAGTTTGAATATATTGAAATGTTTAGATATAATAATAGTAAGGAGAGCAACTACGTTCTGAGTTATATTTTTTAAATTTTAATTCAACAATTACATGAAATAATTAAGTGATAAATTATTGACAAATAACTGGATAAATTTGGGTAGACAGTGTCTACCTTGTCTACTCGTACGCTTCGCCACTGGTGTTGATGCAATTTTACTTTTTCGCTGCAGTTTTGCCTTGTTAGTTACTACTTAGTAATTGGTGTAATAACAAGTTCATCGTGAAATGCATTTGAGTCGTTTTAATCAGACACAGTGAATAGGATCGTAATCGAAAATGCTTTAAAAAAATATTAAGACGCGATAATAGGCCTTAAAAATAAAAAATAAAATGGTAAAATGAAGCTGGTTTTAAAAACTGGTAAAAACCTATTAAAGATATGTTTAAAGACGATATAAAATTAGATGAAAAAAATTATGAGTCTGAATTGCATACAATACATGTAAAATTACAGCAGGAAAGCAAAACATGCAAAATTATATCAAAAATGCATACGTGCATTTTTGACTAATTTTGTCTAAGTTGTTAAAAATATTTACATATTGAGTGTTCTTATGTGTTATCGTACCTAAAATTATGAGTAAATGCTTAAAATGTGGGCAATTTTCCGAAAAAAATATTTTGATGGCGGAGTAGCGAAACTAATGAACAAAAAAATTATTTTTGACATTAACGCATTTTAATCGTACCTGGAATTATTAACCCAACCCAAATTTTAGGCCCGATTTTCAGAAAAGTTGCTACAACAGGAAAACTAGACCTTTACTGGATATTTTAATACAAAATTAGAATCCATTACTACAATTTTTTTTAAATTGGTTCAATGTCATTCAGACAAAAACGTCGATGAAGAAGTGATTGGCGATCCTGCCGAAGTCATTTATGGAAAATAATTTATATTTTCGATTCTTCTAGGATACCTACCTCTAGACAACATCATAGATTTTGGTTTAATGTAAACATGATTAATGTATTCATGTAAACATGAAATGATTGCTCACCGAAGGAGAAACCTCCTCAATCTTAAATGTTATGAATTGAATATCCTGAATTATAAAACAAAATTGGTGGATGATCAGCGAAGGCTGTCTTGATTGTCAGTAAATAAGTAATTTAAATGACGGCATTAAAAATGAAAGTCTTTTAGACAAATAATGAAAGAAAATCGTGTTATTTAGTGGCCTTTTAGATGAAAATTTATTGATTAAAGATTTGGGATAAAAAAATTGTGATTATCGGAAAAGTCAAATAGAATAATAAACGTATTCAGCGTAAGCATATTCAAGAAATATTATTTCTTACGCTGAATACGTTTATTATTCTATTTGACTTTTCCGATAATCAATTACAGTCTGATAATCAATTACTGACGAAATTAAAAAAAAATTGATTCAGGAACCGATGTTTTAATGTATAATAATATAAAATTTAATAACATGTTCATTTTTATTAAATATTACTGTCAATATCCGAAAATCGATGAAAGTCGGAATGATGATGTTTAGAAAAGTTAAAGAAACATTGAAGAATATGGGCCCTATAACTTGCCTGTCAATTATGCCAGCCCAAACATTAGTTTTCTGGAGATATTGTGTATTAGTTTCCCTTACCCAGTGTAGGTTCTCGTTAGACCAGTAGCGATAGTTCTGCTTATTAACATGGCCATTTAGGGTGAATGTAGTCTCATCAGAAAAAAGGATCCACTCCGAAGATATGCGATTTTCGTCAATGGCGTTCATCATTAATTCACAGAACTGAACTCTGCGATCTGGATCGTCTTCCAATAACTCTTGAAGGAGTTGCATTTTAAAGGGTCGTTTGTTTGCACTTTTTAAAATTTTTAGCACAGATTTATGATGAATAGAGTGTTCGCGAGCTACTCTTCTAGCTGCAGTTACCGGATTTTCTTCCATCGCTAACAATACATTTAATTGGGTGTTTTCATCGATTTTAGAAGACCTTTGTCTTGAAACATCCCTCACGAGCCCAACTTCTCGAAATCTGCTTTCGATTTTACTAACCGTACCTTGGTTAATAGGTAGCAGATCCGGATATTTCTGCCTGAATAAGTGGACAACCTCTAGCTGAGTACGACTTCTGTCCCCATAACCAATCATCATTAAGATTTCAATCTTGTGGGATTCGGATAAATAAGGCATTTTTTCAATATAAGTTAACTTATTTAACAACTGGCTGAAATTCACTTTAACAGTGACACTACAACAATGTCAGGAAATGTCTCGATACCAATAAAATAAACAAACACGCCAAAAATTTACCAACACAAAGTTTGGGTTAATTTGGACCCCCCCTGTAGGTGAAAAAATACAAAAACTATCTTGAAATGTGAAAAAAAATAAACAAAAATCGACGGGTCTCAGGAATTTTGCGAGATAAAATTTGATTAGTTTTAACTGAACTTATTCCAGTTAAAGCCACCACACTGTATAAAATTTAATAACATGTTCATTTTTATTAAATAATACTGTCAATATCCGAAAATCAATGAAAGTCCGAATGATGATGTTGAGTGGGATTTCATTTAGATAATTGTGTTTACCAAACCTAATCCAATCTTACTCAAGTTACCCAATCCAAAGGAGAATTTCGGTCTTTCACTATAACATATACACATGTTGTTGGTTTTCATTATATACCATTTTATTGTTTTATTTGTACAAAAATAAACATTATTTGCTAAATTCAAATTTATTATATTTGTATAGGACATATACATTCACAACTTTTCTTCTTTAAAAATCAAACACTTAATAAATAAAATTTAATTAAAAAAAACCTTTATATCAAGATATGATTTGTACCATTATTTTCCCTAAAATTTGATAATTCTGGCAATGCTGCATCATAATTTCATTCTTAACATCTGACTACCTATAGTGTTCTTATGCTGTGATCTCTTCAGATAAAATGCCTCATATAATTTGAATCAAATTTCACATAAAGTCTGATCCCATACATTATGTTGAAATAAAAATAAACAATATTGAAAACTGGCCGTCCAAAAAAATAAAGTGTTGCGCAACTAGTTGCCTCAAAAGATCAGAGTTGCGCGACTAAAATTATGGTGTGGATCAGGCGTAACATGTCAAATGTCATTATTGTCAAAAAGAAATGTCACGTTGTTTGGGAATTGTTTGGAGTCGGGTTTCGGCTTATTTATTGATTTATTGCTTTGAAGAAAAAACTTTTCAATTGGAAATATTCTATCTTTGATTTATTTGACTGCTTATTCTCATTCTTTGGTAGACATTTCACCCTTGGTCCTTTGGTAAGTTTAATTCTAAACATAATGCGGTTATTTTTTTGTTCCCTCCTAGGAGCTCTTACCAGATTTTCAAGTTTCTTTTTGTTTTTACAAGATCTGCCATTGTATATTTTATGTTATTTGCGAAAAGATTAACTAATGCATATGTTTTGGTTTACCAACCCATATTTCTTTAAAGTATTTGGCCTGTTATCTGAATTATATTTTTAGGACATTCTATAACTGAAATGAGTAAAAGAAACAGCCCAGTTCCTCCAGCAGAAGTCGAGGCTCCAGTAACTGAAGAATATGTTGTTGAAAAGATAATTGATAGCAGAATAAATGAGAAAGGAGTAAAAGAGTACTTTTTAAAGTGGATTGGCTATGATGATAAAGATAATACTTGGGAACCAGAAGAGAACTTAGGTATGAGTTCAGTTTCAAAAATCCTTAGTCTCCTCATATCACACTTAAACTCTTTATTTAAATTAGCAATTGAGTTTGATTGTTTTTTTTTAAGATTGTCCCGGATTGATAGCAGCATTTGAAGCAGATAGAGCAAAAAAGAAGGAATCAGAATCAAAAAAACGGAAATTGAGCACAGGTGCACAGGAAAAGGAAAATAAAATCATGAAACCTAAGAAAATAGAAGAAAAAAAATGTCTTGGATTTGACAGGGGCTTAGAACCAGATACTATTATTGGTGCCACAGACAGTCCTGGTAAATATATTTTAGATAAATATTGAGTGTTTTATAAGCTTAATTGTTCAAAGTTACAAATGTATTCAAAATTAATTGTAGTACAATTCATACACCCAGTTTCCATGTAAATTTATGAGTCATGAGCATTGGGTAAAGCTTAAATATTTATTTATTTTAAATAAGCAAATAATGGTTTATTGGGAAAAAAAATTCTGTATTACATTACTTCTTACTTTTGATCTTTTTTACAGGTTTAGATTGTTTTCACATTTTCATCATTTTTTAAATAGTAAAAATTTGTTATAAAATACAGCATGTATTTGAATATATGCCCAAATTGTTTTTATAAAAAAAAATTTACATGGGTACTATATTATACACAGATATTTTATTTATTTATTTATTTATTTATTTATTTATTTATTTATTAACAGAATCCATTTACAAAAGTGTTACATAGCATACCCATACAAACATATATATTCAGATACAAAACTATCTATAAATCAGTGAAAGGTGTAGATGAGTTAATTAATTAAAGCCCCTATGAAATAATATTCTTTAACTGCCCCTTAAAAGATGTTATCCTAGAGTCAAAAAAGTTTATCTGTCCTGACAGACCATTAGCACTTCGAGCCATTCGTGTAATTGGCTCATTAATGCCATAATTGGTATGATGGAATGGGACTGAAAATATTTCTGATTGTCTATTCAATCTGGAAGGCACCCTAAGTTTAAAAAGAGACAATAACTCGGGACAATCTATAGTAGCATTTAAAACCTTATGCATAAAACATAAGTCAAGTAATGTTCTTTGTGACTCTAATGTGGGTAAGTTCAGGTTATCCCTGACCCACTGATAGTAATACTCCTGTCTCCTGTAACAACATCTAAAAGCCGCCACCCTTAAAAATTTATTTTGAGTTTTTTCAACCTATCAATGTAGCAGTTATATGACTCAAGTTATATGACTCTATTTAATACTATTACTAACAGGGACATTTAGGATTAAATGCGGTTAACAGAACATTTTAAAAAATAGTAAATTCATAGGAATGTGGAAATTACTTAAAATTTACAATTTTGGCCGCTTCTCGGTAGTGGGCGTTAATAGGTTCGTTCAGACAGTTAACTTGTGTATTTATTTCTAGTTTTGCTATTTCTAGATTTTCTAATATATTTAATTTTTTGCTTTTATTTAGGTTGTGGAAAACTTTGAAATTGTCATCTGTATTAAATGAATGACCTGTTTCTCTTGTAATCCAAAGGCAGATCTTTTATCATTAGGCGACTTCTGAGAATTTAAATGTTCTTTAATTCTTATTTTGAAATTTCTGCCGGTTTGACCAGCATATTTGGCTGGACAAGAGTTGCATGATAAGAGGTAAATGCCACTGCCTTCTAATGGGCTTACAAAGTCTTTTAATCTTAAACAAAGATTTCTTATATTTTGAAAGGACTTTTACACAATTTTTATATTGTTGTCTAAGGACTAAGTAAATTACCTATTCTTAAAGAAATCGGACCAATAAAGGAAATTTTTACATATTTCGGAGGTTGGTAAGGATGGATGGTTTGATCAAGGGGCTCACCAGAGAGGGACTGAAATAATATTTTATTGAACTTTTTTCTAATCAAATTATCTATTAAAGACTTTTTGTATCTTTTAAGAATTCCAAAGGTGAAAGAGGGATCGTAAAGAGTCTATCAATTAATGCGTGAAAAGCTGCTAGTTTATGTCCAAAGAAATGGTTTGATTTTGCAGGAATTACATTGTCGGTTTGTGTTGGTTTTCTATATATGGAGTATTGTAAGCTCTTACTTATCTATTTATAGTTAGATCTAAAAAATTTAATTTATTATTGCACTCTATTTCGACCGTAAATTGAATTTTCGGATTTAAAGAGTTGAGAAAAACGTGAAATTTCTGCAATTCTGCTTTGGAACCTGTCCAAATTAAAGAAATATCATCCACAAACCATCTCCATATTAAAATCTTGTTGATACGATTGTATTGTGTGTTAAATAGTTTTTCTTTAAAATCTGACATAAAGATAACAGCCAGTAGAGGAGACAAACCAGAACCCATTGGTAAACCATCCAACATTCTATAATATCTATCATTAAACCTAAAGAAATCTAAATTAAGGCACGCACGCAATAAATGTATAATTCCCGTTTTAGTTCTGGGTGTTAGATTTTGATGTTTATATAACTGACTCCTCAAAATTTTTGCTACATGAAATAAAATCTAATACTTTATTTTGATAATCCTTTTTATCCAGAATAACCAAACAATTGCCCTTATCTGCTTTTCCCAAAATTAAGTCACGAGTTTTAATCTTTCGTTTAATTGAAAAAAGTGTTTTTGAATCTTTGTTGCATTTTTTTGTGTGTCTCTTATTTGACTTGCCTATCTTGCTAATCAATTGTCTACAATAACCTCTTATGGAATTTGTTAATTCAAACGTATCATAACCCAAATCCACTTCTATGTCAGCCAATAATGAAGTAATACTTTTTTCATCATAACATATTTTTGGGCTATATCTAAGACCGTTTTCTAAGAATTTCAGTTCTATAGGAGAAAATTGACAGTTAGATAAATTTAAAACTTTTTGGTGGAAAACATGGTCTGAAAATTTACGTTGATCTTCCGTATGTCGTTCTTGTTTTGCTTGAGTCAAAGTTCTTAATTTTTTATTTAATTTTTTAAAGTGATTAGATTTAAATTTACTAACTTTAAGTTCTAGGTTATTTTTAAAAGCATTTACTTCAACATTGGGTAAATGAGTGTAACAAAGACAAAATAAAATTTATTTTTAAAATTAGTAAGGACTTTTTGGAGAACCATATTTTATTTTCTTCTTTTAGAGCTAGTCGTTTTAGCTTTTGTAAACTGTGTAATGAGCTGGAAGGTAAATACGTTTTCTTCTTAAACTTGTGTTCTAAATAATTTGATGTGATTCCTTTCTTTAAACACTGCAAGTTAAACCAAATGTGTCCCTCAATTTTTCCTCTTTTATAAGACAGTTTTGTGTATTGCTGAGTAGGTTGTCCGGACTTGCATTTCTAAGATTACCATAAATTTCTCCAGGGTGAAGTACCATTATGCAAAGCAAAAAGACGGAGGGTCCTGTTTATTTCAAAATCTTTATTTTAAGAATACCGACGCGTTTCGGGATGAGTATTGCCACTCATCATATAACTATGCAAGCTTGAAATATTCTAATATAAGTATTAAGAATGAAAATTTTTGAAATTATTATTTCTTCTCTAACTACTTGTGACATAATGAATGGTTGGCATATTAACCACTAATGTTAACTTATTTTAATTTTTTTTATTTATCAGCTGAGAATTGGTAAATTATTTATCTCAGGAGTAATATGCAATGGTTGGGCACTAATTGAAACTGAAACTAAATTGAAACTTTTTGGGGCTAAAGAATATTAATTATTTTACATTATATTATACATTGATTATTTAGCAGTCATTTTATCTTTCTACTCTTATTAGCATTTAAGTCATAACATATTTATCTAAGCAGGTATTGATTTTAAAAGTTTATCTGTCTCAAGCAGTAAAAAATATAAGTTATCAGTTTTGATATGATAATCTATTTATCTCATAATAACTTTATAATTTTTATTTTAAATTTCCCTTAACAATATTTGCTTATTAACGGGTTGATTTGCTTGTATTGGAATATATTGCATATATTTATAAGCAAATCAGGAAACTATAGATTTATTTAAATTGTTTAAACAAGTCAATGTGCACCATTCAATTTGATATATAAATTATTTATTTTGACTCCCTATACAAGGTACACCTTAATTAATTGAACTTATGTAAAAAATGTGCCACATGTTAAATATCTCCATTTGTAACATTGGCATTCTCCATAAAATAAAGATAATAATTCTGATGGGACTGCAGTATTATTAAAACAGTCTCTACAGGTATACTGGACCTTTTATTTTATTATTTTTCAGGATAGCGCAATCAATTTCAAATAAATAAGGTATAATCTGTTTCTGTGTATACCCAAGCCAATATTCTCATGCAGAATGTTGCTATATGCAGTTCTACAGGGCATGAATACTTTTTCCTTGTACTAAGCTATTATGATGTACATCCTATATCCCTTTTCATTTAAAATCTTCTAATTTCTGTAAAATTAAATTTTGTCCCAGGAAACTTCTAAATGTTGAAAAGCTAAGAATGTATTTGTACTTACAGGGTATAAGTAAATTTGTACCAAAATACTCAACCAGATTTCACACACTTGTTCCTCATTGAAAAACATTCAAAAAAAAGTTTGTGTAGATGATTATTTAAAAATGCATAGTTACCATTAAAATTTTTTAAAAATTTAATCAATGTTCTGTCATTATTTTTTGAAATTTTCAGGTTCTATTAAATGTTTAAGTCAAGTCTAGAGGAATAAGTAAAAGTATCTCCTGTGACATAAAATATTGCAAATTGCTGCATTATTTTATTAAGTTTCCATTTTACACATTACTTTTACACATTAAGTTTTAATTTTATAGGTTTACATATCTTGAGTAATATGCCACTTGAATTGTGGATAATTTCATTATAGACTCAAACTAGGTTATTAACAGTAAAAATAACATTGATAAATTTGAAGAAAATTGACTACAAGGTAATTAAAATAATTACACCCTTAAGTTTAAGCCCCTGGATCTTATGAACCATGTTTACAGACACTTCTTTCCATATACACCCTATACAATGCAGGTTAGAGAAGTGGAGAAGCCCAAATGTGACTTATATATTTAAGTCCGGAAGATTACAACTATGACAAAATGTATACAGTATCAGACAAAATTTTAAATTTTACAGTTTTTGCTTTAGTACTGTTGAATTCCTCTACAGGTACTTTGCTTCACTCCTTTCAAATAAAGGTTCCTTTATTTACTTGAAATGATTATATGGTGTCCAAAAAAACTATGACCAATTAGGGCAATTATTACCTTTATTTTGTAGCCCATATCAAAAATAGAAGTATTTTTTGGTCCAAGACTCTCTGCAATTAACACTTGCCTAATATTAGCATGTTTAAATATGGCCTATAATATGAGGCATGTTTTTTAAATAAAAGCAAAACAAGTATACATTGTTCCTTCCATGCTGTCACATAAATATATACAGTGCTCTCATCTCAAAATTTCAAAACAAACCACCCTTAATAACTTCTTAAAAAAAAGAAAACAGGTCAATTTAGATATACAGGGGGATGTTGAATTTTATATTTGACAAAGTTCTGTCAGTCACCTCCTCACCTCACTTTGATATGTGAAATGAGAACCGCCAGCTATGGCTATGTTATCAAATGGCTATCCTATAGTGTGATACATCACCCCCCGAAGGAAAAAATCTAATAGTGTTAAGTCTGGCGACCGTGCGGGCCTTTCAATTGCACCACGCGTTCCAAGCCAAATCCCTGGTGCATTAAGCCACTCTCGAACTGTCAAAGCGTAGTGCGGGGGAGCTTCATCTTGTTAGAAATACTAATTATTGTCGCAGTAGATAGGAGATTGTATGCTCTTTAAAATGATGTATCACACTTAAATTAAACTTCACCCTGTATATCTAAATTACCGTGTTTTTTTTTAAAGAAATTATTGATGGCGGTTTGTTTTGTAATGAAAGTACTGTATTTTTTTAAATATAGTTTCTATAAAAACGGTACTTACTTTAAAAGCACGCCTCATAATGTTTGTGCAATATATTTTGACATTATTTTAGTTAAATTAAGCTTCATTTCAATTTCAGGTCAGTTAATGTTCCTGATGAAATGGCACGGAACGGACGAGGCCGATTTGGTACCCGCCAAACAGGCAAACCTAAAATGCCCCCAAATCGTCATTAAGTTTTACGAGGGCCGTCTCAGATGGCACCCCCCTGCACAAGCCACTGGCGAAAATAAAGAAAATTAAAATTACTACATTATCTCACTTTCATACTTGAGTTTTCCATTTATTAAACGGCATCGAAACGAGTAAAACATTTTTCTTCGATGCCGTCGATTTTAAAGTTCGATTATGAAAACTACATTCAGTGTATCATATTTATAAAACTATTGATTTGACAAATCTGGAGTTGATAAGTCAAAAGTTTACTTTTCTATTAGTTAAAAGTTGTGTAGATTTTTTTTTGTTTGGTAGAAAGGCACATTTTTTAATGACTTATGACATACAGTACAGTCCAATAGTTGCAGAATAAATGTTATATATATACTCAACTGTTTTTTGATAAATCGCTGTTGATCGTAAATTCTTTTGATTGATAAAACTTTTAAAACAAGAAAAAACTCATGGCATTTGCAGTTTCTCGATTAAAATTTCTTATTTTTTCAGGTTAGTTCATAGCTGTTTAGCTTGAAATTAATTTACATACATTCTAACCTATAGCATATGATAAAAAAAAATTAGAGCTTAATGGAATATTAAAATGTCAAGAAAAGTACTGAACTAAATCCGGTTGCTTTAGTCACATGTATTCCCAATTATTTCTAAGAAGTTTGGAAAACCAATAAAACTTACGGGTTAAAGCGATTTTTTTTTCAAACAGTAACTACAGATTATATCTTTCGACTTCACTCTACACAAATTAGTTAAAACTATATAAACTTTCTTTATATTTTCACGATTTCATCATGGGTATTTCTGTCTTCGAATGTAATCTTCAAGGTGACTTTATTAGATTTAAACTGCTGTACAAAATTATTTCTGTGTAATAATATGTAAGTTTTTATTTTTAGTAGTTTAATATGACACATTTTCAAGTGTGTGCCATATTAATAAGTGATTTTATACTTTCTTGTGCATTAGTTCTAAGATAAGATAAACTTTCCTTAGAATTAAATCAGATTTTTAAAAACTATACTTTCGTTTTTGTTTAATAATAAGCAGAATCCCAATTTGGAACAATATTTATTGACAAACATTGTAAATTACTAACCCACAGAGAGGAATGGTTCAATAATAATGAGCTTTTATATTGTATAGGGAGGGTAAGTTGTTGCGGATTGGAGTCACTGGTGTGCCAAAATTGTTTCCAGAATACTTAAAGGGTGAAAAGCAAATCTTAGAGTGCTTTGGCAAAATAAGTACAGAGTCGGTTGTCACGTGTGACCTCAGCACTCCATTCTAGATTTGACATTGTCCTTATACAGGGTAGTTGACAAACAATTGTACGTTAGCCGTATATTAAAAATGCAACGTACCATTTTTCTGAAATTTGGTAGCCATGGTAAAAGACGCAGCGTTGTGGCTTATATAGAAAAATGGACAACTATATAGGATTTAAAAAATCAAAACCAATAATAACACCCTATATATATTTGGATATTTGGATTGCCTGCTTCATTTTGAGTCTTTTTTAATCATACTTTTCTCTAGTGGTTTTCGAGAAACAAAAATTTTGCCTTATCTCCTAGCTATTCAAGTTCCTAAAAAGCTCAAATTTTAAACAGCTTGATTAACTTCCCATAGCTTGATTTAATCAGCATTATACAGGATCGTCGAAAATTAAGTTAATATCATTCATTTACTAAAAAGTCAATTTTAAGGGAACACCCTAATATTTTATATTATAATGGACAGTTAAAATACCTTTAATTTAATATAACATATTCCTATACCTAAGTAGCCGTGTTTTAGAAATATATACTTATTTTCACGAAATTTGATAATTTTAAACATCTTTTATTTTGTAAATTGCTTAGCCATGTAAATGTCGAAATGCTTTAATAAATGACAGTGACATATTAAGTTAAAATATTAACATCGTGTTTTATGAACAACTTAATTAAAAAGTCTAAAACGATGATATTAACTACTCATGAGCTTTTGATAAGGCTATTTATTTTCCACGAATAGAAAATGTATCCAGATTTACCATCCATGAATCGGCGAAAGTTTGTAAGGTTACAAAATAATTTGATAATTATGATTCTAAATTAAAACCTGAATTAAATAACACAACGCTAATTACCAATGAAGAAGTTAATATGAATATTTTACTGCATATCCAAAGGCTTCAATTAGAAGTGCTAAGGATGATTTAGGTATGCCTTATTATTCAATTCAAAAAATATTAGCCATAAAATTCATCCAGACAAGTTCACCAAAGTTCAGGCTTTGAAGCCACAAGACTATCACAGAAGAGTAGAATTCTGTGAAAACATTTTGATCAATATTTATGAAGACTCTGACCTTCTAAGAAATTTGTACCGACGAAGCAAAATTTTCAATAGAAGAAATAATAATTTTTGGGCTGATTTAAATCCACACGCGAGAAAAGAAATCGGTTTTCAAGAAAAATTTAGTTTAACTACAATTTTTAATTTGGTTGTAAGTAGGTAATTTTTTGGATATCTGTCGTTGCAAGATATTCGTACTTGGTTTCAACTTGACAGACCTCTCCCTTACTGTGGAGACAGTTTAACAAGAGAACTGGACGACATGTTTGATGATAGATCGTTTAGGCGTATGAGACCATGGATCGGCCGACGAGATCGCCAGATCTGACACCCCTTGATTTTTATTTGTGTGGTGGTAATATAAAGGAAAGGGTGTATGCAATACCAGTAAACAGTAAAGAAGAGCTACGTCAGTGAGTTACTACCTGTTTTGAAGAGCTAACTAAAAGCAAAATTAGAAGAGCAACGAATATATCTACCAGAAAACGATTTTATAAATGAACAATGCTAGTCGTTTCAAAAATTTCCTGTAACACTTTTTTCGTCACTTTTACGTATAACTAACGAAGTATAAAAATAAGCGTTTTTTATCCATTGGTTGTAAATCTAGATACAATGTGTTAAATTTTCCACATGTATCTAGTGTTTTCATTTGAGCATATTATCCTTGGAAAATAAATACAAAACTTAATAAGTAGGTAATATTATAACTATAGCTGTCAGTGTCATAACTAAAAATGCCACTGTCATTTATTAAACCATTGCGACATTCTCATAGCTAACTAAGTAATTTACAAAATATAAATGTTTAAAACTATCAAATTTCAAGAAAATAAGTATTTAATTCTAAAACGCGGCCACTTAGGTATAGGAATGTGTTATATTAAATAAAAGGTATTTTAAATATTTAAAAAAATAGATTTTTCGCATAGGTCATCAATCACCCTATATATATTCACTCAATTTCATAGTTAAAATTAAACTATTTGATAATATATAATAAACCTACTACCGATGATCAAAAGTTAGAGATTTCCAGAGTACTCAAATACCTAGGCCTTCACCTTGCCGAAACATTGCCATGGTGAACGTCGCATACAGTGGTGGCCAACTAATTAGAACAGTGTGAATAAATTAATAAAAATCATAAATCTTTTGTAAATAAAATTGTTTATTCTTAAATTTCTCGCCCATTGTCGTAACTAACATTTACCTTTAATATTACCATA
Organism: Anthonomus grandis grandis; assembly: GCF_022605725.1. Classification (NCBI taxonomy): domain Eukaryota; kingdom Metazoa; phylum Arthropoda; class Insecta; order Coleoptera; family Curculionidae; genus Anthonomus; species Anthonomus grandis. Next base: position 27,787,835 of record NC_065552.1, on the reverse strand, counting down.
AAATTAGTGGATTTGTCTTCACATAATATACATTATATACTTTTAAAAAAAAGTTAATTTTTTATACAAATATTGAATTGGACAACTAATTAGAAACCAAAGAATTATCAATTTAAAAAAACAAAATAAGAACTGTAAACCCTAAATAAATCAATATTTTGTAGCAAATCCCTTATTTTCAATGACAGCTCTACATCTCCTGGGCATTGACTCCACCAGATGTTGACATCTCGCTAGTGGTATCGATTTCCATGCCTGCTCTGCTTCTTCCGCCAGATCTTTAAGGTTTTTAATATTTTTATGTTCTAAAAGTTTTTTCAGGTCTCTCCAAGATTCTCAATGGGATTGAGATCCGGACTACATGAGGGCCAATCAAGTAAATCAACATGGTTATCGTCAAACCATTTTTTTACAGACTTAGCCGTGTGCTTGGGATCATTGTCTTGTTGCAAAACCCAAAACACCGGCAAAGTTTCAACAGCAAACGGCAACATATGGTTCTCCATAATATCTTTATATTTTTCATGGTCAAGAATACCGTCAATTTTCACTAATGGAACAACACCACACCACGAAACTAAGTCAAAACCGTTGCAATTTTCCCGATAGTGCCCATAGAAGCCGAGATATGGACCTCCAAAGTTTGGGATTTTTCATTTTTAGGGTATACCCCCCCGTATCGAATTTTTCACCAAAAATTGATTTTTTTCGAATTTGAACTAACTATACCAGCGGCTTGATCCCATCACCTACAACACGAAAACACCGGGTTATAATGAGTTTCGAGAAAAACTAAGGGAATTAGAACACTTTGAAAATGCGAAAAATCGATTTTCTTTAAACCCGAAAATAGCTATAGAAACCCTTATCAGCGGCTTATTCCCATGACCTACATTACGAAAAGACCGGATTATAACGGAATTCGACCAGAACAAGTGGAATTATAGCACTTTGAAAATTCGGAAAAAAGTCAATTTTCGACCCCGTTTTTGAGTCCAAAAATGGGCCACAAAAATGCGAGATCTCAGCTAATATGGGAGCTACGACCTTGCGGATGGTCTCGTTGGATTCAGAAGGGCGAAACTAAATCAAAACCGTTGGAATTTTCCCGATAGTGCCCATAGAAGCCGAGATATGGACCTACAAAGTTTGGGATTTTTCATTTTTAGGGTATACCCCCCCGTATCGAATTTTTCACCAAAAATTGATTTTTTTCGAATTTGAACTAACTATACCAGCGGCTTGATCCCATCACCTACAACACGAAAACACCGGGTTATAATGAGTTTCGAGAAAAACTAAGGGAGTTATAGCACTTTGAAAATGCGAAAAATCGATTTTCTTTAAACCCAAAAATAGCTATAGAAACCCCTATCAGCGGCTTATTCCCATCACCTACATTACGAAAACACCGGATTATAACGGAATTCGACCAGAACAAGTGGAATTATAGCACTTTGAAAATTCGGAAAAAAGTCAATTTACGACCCCGTTTTTGAGCCCAAAAATGGGCCACAAAAATGCAAGATCTCAGCTAATATGGGAGCTACGACCTTGCGGATGGTCTCGTTGGATTCAGAAGGACGAAACTAAGTCAAAACCGTTGGAATTTTCCCGATAGTGCCCATAGAAGCCGAGATATAGACCTCCAAAGTTTGGGATTTTTCATTTTTAGGGTATACCCCCCCGTATTGAAATTTTCACCAAAAATTGATTTTTTTCGAATTTGAACTAACTATACCAGCGGCTTGATCCCATCACCTACAACACGAAAATACCGGGTTATATTGAGTTTCGAGAAAAACTAAGGGAATTAGAGCACTTTGAAAATGCGAAAAATCGATTTCCTTTAAACCCGAAAATAGCTATAGAAACCCTTATCAGCGGCTTATTCCCATCACCTACATTACGAAAAGAGCGGATTATAACGGAATTCGACCAGAACAAGTGGAATTATAGCGCTTTGAAAATTCGGAAAAAAGTCAATTTTCGACCCCGTTTTTGAGTCCAAAAATGGGCCACAAAAATGCAAGATCTCAGCTAATATGGGAGCTACGACTTTGCGGATGGTCTCGTTGGATTCAGAAGGGCAAAACTAAATCAAAACCGTTGGAATTTTCCCGATAGTGCCCATAGAAGCCGAGATATGGACCTCCAAAGTTTAGGATTTTTCATTTTTAGGGTATACCCCCCCGTATCGAATTTTTCACCAAAAATTGATTTTTTTCGAATTTGAACTAACTATACCAGCGGCTTGATCCCATCACCTACAACACGAAAACACCGGGTTATAATGAGTTTCGAGAAAAACTAAGGGAGTTATAGCACTTTGAAAATGCGAAAAATCGATTTTCTTTAAACCCAAAAATAGCTATAGAAACCCCTATCAGCGGCTTATTCCCATCACCTACATTACGAAAACACCGGATTATAACGGAATTCGACCAGAACAAGTGGAATTATAGCACTTTGAAAATTCGGAAAAAAGTCAATTTACGACCCCGTTTTTGAGCCCAAAAATGGGCCACAAAAATGCAAGATCTCAGCTAATATGGGAGCTACGACCTTGCGGATGGTCTCGTTGGATTCAGAAGGACGAAACTAAGTCAAAACCGTTGGAATTTTCCCGATAGTGCCCATAGAAGCCGAGATATAGACCTCCAAAGTTTGGGATTTTTCATTTTTAGGGTATACCCCCCCGTATTGAAATTTTCACCAAAAATTGATTTTTTTCGAATTTGAACTAACTATACCAGCGGCTTGATCCCATCACCTACAACACGAAAACACCGGGTTATAATGAGTTTCGAGAAAAACTAAGGGAGTTATAGCACTTTGAAAATGCGAAAAATCGATTTTCTTTAAACCCAAAAATAGCTATAGAAACCCCTATCAGCAGCTTATTCCCATCACCTACATTACGAAAACACCGGACTATAACGGAATTCGACCAGAACAAGTGGAATTATAGCACTTTGAAAATTCGGAAAAAAGTCAATTTACGACCCCGTTTTTGAGCCCAAAAATGGGCCACAAAAATGCAAGATCTCAGCTAATATGGGAGCTACGACTTTGCGGATGGTCTCGTTGGATTCAGAAGGGCAAAACTAAATCAAAACCGTTGGAATTTTCCCGATAGTGCCCATAGAAGCCGAGATATGGACCTCCAAAGTTTAGGATTTTTCATTTTTAGGGTATACCCCCCGTATCGAATTTTTCACCAAAAATTGATTTTTTTCGAATTTGAACTAACTATACCAGCGGCTTGATCCCATCACCTACAACACGAAAACACCGGGTTATAATGAGTTTCGAGAAAAACTAAGGGAGTTATAGCACTTTGAAAATGCAAAAAATAGATTTTCTTTAAACCCAAAAATAGCTATAGAAACCCCTATCAGCGGCTTATTCCCATCACCTACATTACGAAAACACCGGATTATAACGGAATTCGACCAGAACAAGTGGAATTATAGCACTTTGAAAATTCGGAAAAAAGTCAATTTACGACCCCGTTTTTGAGCCCAAAAATGGGCCACAAAAATGCAAGATCTCAGCTAATATGGGAGCTACGACCTTGCGGATGGTCTCGTTGGATTCAGAAGGACGAAACTAAGTCAAAACCGTTGGAATTTTCCCGATAGTGCCCATAGAAGCCGAGATATAGACCTCCAAAGTTTGGGATTTTTCATTTTTAGGGTATACCCCCCCGTATTGAAATTTTCACCAAAAATTGATTTTTTTCGAATTTGAACTAACTATACCAGCGGCTTGATCCCATCACCTACAACACGAAAACACCGGGTTATAATGAGTTTCGAGAAAAACTAAGGGAGTTATAGCACTTTGAAAATGCAAAAAATAGATTTTCTTTAAACCCAAAAATAGCTATAGAAACCCCTATCAGCGGCTTATTCCCATCACCTACATTACGAAAACACCGGATTATAACGGAATTCGACCAGAACAAGTGGAATTATAGCACTTTGAAAATTCGGAAAAAAGTCAATTTACGACCCCGTTTTTGAGCCCAAAAATGGGCCACAAAAATGCAAGATCTCAGCTAATATGGGAGCTACGACCTTGCGGATGGTCTCGTTGGATTCAGAAGGACGAAACTAAGTCAAAACCGTTGGAATTTTCCCGATAGTGCCCATAGAAGCCGAGATATAGACCTCCAAAGTTTGGGATTTTTCATTTTTAGGGTATACCCCCCCGTATTGAAATTTTCACCAAAAATTGATTTTTTTCGAATTTGAACTAACTATACCAGCGGCTTGATCCCATCACCTACAACACGAAAATACCGGGTTATATTGAGTTTCGAGAAAAACTAAGGGAATTAGAGCACTTTGAAAATGCGAAAAATCGATTTTCTTTAAACCCGAAAATAGCTATAGAAACCCTTATCAGCGGCTTATTCCCATCACCTACATTACGAAAAGACCGGATTATAACGGAATTCGACCAGAACAAGTGGAATTATAGCGCTTTGAAAATTCGGAAAAAAGTCAATTTTCGACCCCGTTTTTGAGTCCAAAAATGGGCCACAAAAATGCAAGATCTCAGCTAATATGGGAGCTACGACTTTGCGGATGGTCTCGTTGGATTCAGAAGGGCAAAACTAAATCAAAACCGTTGGAATTTTCCCGATAGTGCCCATAGAAGCCGAGATATGGACCTCCAAAGTTTAGGATTTTTCATTTTTAGGGTATACCCCCCCGTATCGAATTTTTCACCAAAAATTGATTTTTTTCGAATTTGAACTAACTATACCAGCGGCTTGATCCCATCACCTACAACACGAAAACACCGGGTTATAATGAGTTTCGAGAAAAACTAAGGGAGTTATAGCACTTTGAAAATGCGAAAAATCGATTTTCTTTAAACCCAAAAATAGCTATAGAAACCCCTATCAGCGGCTTATTCCCATCACCTACATTACGAAAACACCGGATTATAACGGAATTCGACCAGAACAAGTGGAATTATAGCACTTTGAAAATTCGGAAAAAAGTCAATTTACGACCCCGTTTTTGAGCCCAAAAATGGGCCACAAAAATGCAAGATCTCAGCTAATATGGGAGCTACGACCTTGCGGATGGTCTCGTTGGATTCAGAAGGACGAAACTAAGTCAAAACCGTTGGAATTTTCCCGATAGTGCCCATAGAAGCCGAGATATAGACCTCCAAAGTTTGGGATTTTTCATTTTTAGGGTATACCCCCCCGTATTGAAATTTTCACCAAAAATTGATTTTTTTCGAATTTGAACTAACTATACCAGCGGCTTGATCCCATCACCTACAACACGAAAACACCGGGTTATAATGAGTTTCGAGAAAAACTAAGGGAGTTATAGCACTTTGAAAATGCGAAAAATCGATTTTCTTTAAACCCAAAAATAGCTATAGAAACCCCTATCAGCAGCTTATTCCCATCACCTACATTACGAAAACACCGGACTATAACGGAATTCGACCAGAACAAGTGGAATTATAGCACTTTGAAAATTCGGAAAAAAGTCAATTTACGACCCCGTTTTTGAGCCCAAAAATGGGCCACAAAAATGCAAGATCTCAGCTAATATGGGAGCTACGACCTTGCGGATGGTCTCGTTGGATTCAGAAGGACGAAACTAAGTCAAAACCGTTGGAATTTTCCCGATAGTGCCCATAGAAGCCGAGATATGGACCTCCAAAGTTTAGGATTTTTCATTTTTAGGGTATACCCCCCCGTATCGAATTTTTCACCAAAAATTGATTTTTTTCGAATTTGAACTAACTATACCAGCGGCTTGATCCCATCACCTACAACACGAAAACACCGGGTTATAATGAGTTTCGAGAAAAACTAAGGGAGTTATAGCACTTTGAAAATGCGAAAAATCGATTTTCTTTAAACCCAAAAATAGCTATAGAAACCCCTATCAGCGGCTTATTCCCATCACCTACATTACGAAAACACCGGATTATAACGGAATTCGACCAGAACAAGTGGAATTATAGCACTTTGAAAATTCGGAAAAAAGTCAATTTACGACCCCGTTTTTGAGCCCAAAAATGGGCCACAAAAATGCAAGATCTCAGCTAATATGGGAGCTACGACCTTGCGGATGGTCTCGTTGGATTCAGAAGGACGAAACTAAGTCAAAACCGTTGGAATTTTCCCGATAGTGCCCATAGAAGCCGAGATATAGACCTCCAAAGTTTGGGATTTTTCATTTTTAGGGTATACCCCCCCGTATTGAAATTTTCACCAAAAATTGATTTTTTTCGAATTTGAACTAACTATACCAGCGGCTTGATCCCATCACCTACAACACGAAAACACCGGGTTATAATGAGTTTCGAGAAAAACTAAGGGAGTTATAGCACTTTGAAAATGCGAAAAATCGATTTTCTTTAAACCCAAAAATAGCTATAGAAACCCCTATCAGCAGCTTATTCCCATCACCTACATTACGAAAACACCGGACTATAACGGAATTCGACCAGAACAAGTGGAATTATAGCACTTTGAAAATTCGGAAAAAAGTCAATTTACGACCCCGTTTTTGAGCCCAAAAATGGGCCACAAAAATGCAAGATCTCAGCTAATATGGGAGCTACGACCTTGCGGATGGTCTCGTTGGATTCAGAAGGACGAAACTAAGTCAAAACCGTTGGAATTTTCCCGATAGTGCCCATAGAAGCCGAGATATAGACCTCCAAAGTTTGGGATTTTTCATTTTTAGGGTATACCCCCCCGTATTGAAATTTTCACCAAAAATTGATTTTTTTCGAATTTGAACTAACTATACCAGCGGCTTGATCCCATCACCTACAACACGAAAACACCGGGTTATAATGAGTTTCGAGAAAAACTAAGGGAGTTATAGCACTTTGAAAATGCGAAAAATCGATTTTCTTTAAACCCAAAAATAGCTATAGAAACCCCTATCAGCAGCTTATTCCCATCACCTACATTACGAAAACACCGGACTATAACGGAATTCGACCAGAACAAGTGGAATTATAGCACTTTGAAAATTCGGAAAAAAGTCAATTTACGACCCCGTTTTTGAGCCCAAAAATGGGCCACAAAAATGCAAGATCTCAGCTAATATGGGAGCTACGACCTTGCGGATGGTCTCGTTGGATTCAGAAGGACGAAACTAAGTCAAAACCGTTGCAATTTTCCCGATAGTGCCCATAGAAGCCGAGATATGGACCTCCAAAGTTTGGGATTTTTCATTTTTAGGGTATACCCCCCCGTATCGAATTTTTCACCAAAAATTGATTTTTTTCGAATTTGAACTAACTATACCAGCGGCTTGATCCCATCACCTGCAACACGAAAACACCGGGTTATAATGAGTTTCGAGAAAAACTAAGGGAATTAGAGCACTTTGAAAATGCGAAAAATCGATTTTCTTTAAACCCGAAAATAGCTTTAGAAACCCTTATCAGCGGCTCATTCCCATCACCTACATTACGAAAACACCGGATTATAACGGAATTCGACCAGAACAAGTGGAATTATAGCACTTTGAAAATTCGGAAAAAAGTCAATTTACGACCCCGTTTTTGAGCCCAAAAATGGGCCACAAAAATGCAAGATCTCAGCTAATATGGGAGCTACGACCTTGCGGATGGTCTCGTTGGATTCAGAAGGACGAAACTTAGTCAAAACCGTTGGAATTTTCCCGATAGTGCCCATAGAAGCCGAGATATAGACCTCCAAAGTTTGGGATTTTTCATTTTTAGGGTATACCCCCCCGTATTGAAATTTTCACCAAAAATTGATTTTTTTCGAATTTGAACTAACTATACCAGCGGCTTGATCCCATCACCTACAACACGAAAACACCGGGTTATAATGAGTTTCGAGAAAAACTAAGGGAGTTATAGCACTTTGAAAATGCGAAAAATCGATTTTCTTTAAACCCAAAAATAGCTATAGAAACCCCTATCAGCAGCTTATTCCCATCACCTACATTACGAAAACACCGGACTATAACGGAATTCGACCAGAACAAGTGGAATTATAGCACTTTGAAAATTCGGAAAAAAGTCAATTTACGACCCCGTTTTTGAGCCCAAAAATGGGCCACAAAAATGCAAGATCTCAGCTAATATGGGAGCTACGACCTTGCGGATGGTCTCGTTGGATTCAGAAGGACGAAACTAAGTCAAAACCGTTGGAATTTTCCCGATAGTGCCCATAGAAGCCGAGATATGGACCTCCAAAGTTTGGGATTTTTCATTTTTAGGGTATACCCCCCCGTATCGAATTTTTCACCAAAAATTGATTTTTTTCGAATTTGAACTAACTATACCAGCGGCTTGATCCCATCACCTACAACACGAAAATACCGGGTTATATTGAGTTTCGAGAAAAACTAAGGGAATTAGAGCACTTTGAAAATGCGAAAAATCGATTTTCTTTAAACCCGAAAATAGCTATAGAAACCCTTATCAGCGGCTTATTCCCATCACCTACATTACGAAAAGACCGGATTATAACGGAATTCGACCAGAACAAGTGGAATTATAGCGCTTTGAAAATTCGGAAAAAAGTCAATTTTCGACCCCGTTTTTGAGTCCAAAAATGGGCCACAAAAATGCAAGATCTCAGCTAATATGGGAGCTACGACTTTGCGGATGGTCTCGTTGGATTCAGAAGGGCAAAACTAAATCAAAACCGTTGGAATTTTCCCGATAGTGCCCATAGAAGCCGAGATATGGACCTCCAAAGTTTAGGATTTTTCATTTTTAGGGTATACCCCCCCGTATCGAATTTTTCACCAAAAATTGATTTTTTTCGAATTTGAACTAACTATACCAGCGGCTTGATCCCATCACCTACAACACGAAAACACCGGGTTATAATGAGTTTCGAGAAAAACTAAGGGAGTTATAGCACTTTGAAAATGCGAAAAATCGATTTTCTTTAAACCCAAAAATAGCTATAGAAACCCCTATCAGCAGCTTATTCCCATCACCTACATTACGAAAACACCGGACTATAACGGAATTCGACCAGAACAAGTGGAATTATAGCACTTTGAAAATTCGGAAAAAAGTCAATTTACGACCCCGTTTTTGAGCCCAAAAATGGGCCACAAAAATGCAAGATCTCAGCTAATATGGGAGCTACGACCTTGCGGATGGTCTCGTTGGATTCAGAAGGACGAAACTAAGTCAAAACCGTTGCAATTTTCCCGATAGTGCCCATAGAAGCCGAGATATGGACCTCCAAAGTTTGGGATTTTTCATTTTTAGGGTGTACCCCCCCGTATCGAATTTTTCACCAAAAATTGATTTTTTTCGAATTTGAACTAACTATACCAGCGGCTTGATCCCATCACCTGCAACACGAAAACACCGGGTTATAATGAGTTTCGAGAAAAACTAAGGGAATTAGAGCACTTTGAAAATGCGAAAAATCGATTTTCTTTAAACCCGAAAATAGCTTTAGAAACCCTTATCAGCGGCTCATTCCCATCACCTACATTACGAAAACACCGGATTATAACGGAATTCGACCAGAACAAGTGGAATTATAGCACTTTGAAAATTCGGAAAAAAGTCAATTTTCGACCCCGTTTTTGAGTCCAAAAATGGGCCACAAAAATGCAAGATCTCAGCTAATATGGGAGCTACGACCTTGCGGATGGTCTCGTTGGATTCAGAAGGACGAAACTAAGTCAAAACCGTTGGAATTTTCCCGATAGTGCCCATAGAAGCCAAGATATGGACCTCCAAAGTTTGGGATTTTTCATTTTTAGGGTATACCCCCCCGTATCGAATTTTTCACCAAAAATTGATTTTTTTCGAATTTGAACTAACTATACCAGCGGCTTGATTCCATCACCTACAACACGAAAACACCGGGTTATAATGAGTTTCGAGAAAAACTAAGGGAGTTATAGCACTTTAAAAATGCGAAAAATCGATTTTCTTTAAACCCGAAAATAGCTATAAAAACCCCTATCAGCGGCTCTTTCCCATCACCTACATTACGAAAACACCGGATTATAACGGAATTCGACCAGAACAAGTGGAATTATAGCACTTTGAAAATTCCCCATAATTTTATATTTCCACCTCCATGTTTGACTGTGCTGGTTGTATACTTCGGATTATTTTCTGCACCCCTTGGTCTTCTCACAAATATTCTACCATCACTACCAAAGCGATTTATTTTTGTCTCATCAGACCATAATACTTTTTTCCACTCTTTTATGGTCCAATTAATATGGTCCTTAGCGAATTTTAATCTAGCCTGGCGATTTTTCTTCTTTAGCAGTGGTTTCTTGCGGGATACTCGTCCAAATAAATAGGTTGGCCTCATTAAGTCGTCGTCTTATAGTTCGTGATGATATCGCGATAGCTGGAGAAAGTTCGTCTTTAATCTGGTTGGAGGTTAAAAATGGATTCATTTTAGCCACTTGAACAATAGTTTCATCAGTTCGTTGGCTGGTTTTTTTAGATCTTGGAATATTTTCGTACGTTTTATGTTCTTTTATGTGTTTGAGTGCATAGAAAACCATTTTTTTTAACATTTTAGGTGGTCAGCTATTTTACTATAAGTCCAACCTCTTTCCCTTGGCGTAAAAATTATTTTACGCATTGACGGATCACAATTTTTTTTTCTACCCATTTTAAACTGTGTAAGACACAAAGACAAGGCTTGTAGATACAAAAAACACAAATTGTTACCAGTACAAAGGTTTGAAATGAACTATACGCGCGTTTATTTTCGTCGTTTCTAAGTAGATGGCCAACTGTGTTATCTATAAATTTTGTTTATATTCTGCATTCCTTACAAATTTCTTAGTGGAATGTCTATAAATAAATTATATATTGCTGTTGTGATGAACAATCAAAATTTTACAACAAGTTGACTTTAATTTATTTTAAAGAACTGAAACATTGAATAAAGTATTTTTTTAAAATCGTTTCTAATTAGTTGGCCATCACTGTACATATACAAAAAAACATAGTTGCACCAATAGGTAGACTGACAAATGTGCACTTTTTTTGGCTTAAACTTATTATCCTCCATACCTTTCCAACAAGCTAATTAAACATGGAATTGTGAGCACTTGTGGAAGATTTAGTTCTTGTTATGATATTCCCTCTTATTCCAATATTGTAAAAATATTAAATGCTATTCCTGTAGTCATAAATATATGACAAGTATATATTTTTTCTTGGAACATCATGTACAATATCTGTTAATTTTAGGGTATCCTGCAGAAAAAAAATACATGAAACCTCTGGAAGTTCTACAAAATTACGCAATAAATAATCTCCTCAAGACATTAATACAGAAGATTTATATAAAAACTATAATATTGTGCCAATTGAGAATATTTACAAAAGTCGTGAATTTCATTATTTTTTAAAGGGGGTCGTACGAGTAAATATTTGCTCAATCAGTTATAACAAAACACATTTTTTTTTAACACTTTTTATTTCAGCTATTATGAGAAATAATAATATACAATAGTGATAATAATAATAATAATAATAATAATTAAAACTTGTGTAAATCGTTAACCTCCCAATATACAGAATGACAGTTCATTATATTTATATCTTGTGTCTAACAATAAATATGTAACATTATTTACAAATTACTTTAAGCCGTTTTTTATGTAGAATTTCAAAAAAAGCTCTTATAAAAGTTTCATTGTAACTAATAACATAAAATAATAAAAATAAAATGACGCATCCTGTAATGCAAGAAAACTTATACAACTAAACTCGTATTATATACATAACTATATGAAAAAATATATTATATGAATATATTAAAACAATTGCAACTTATTCCGACATTCTACATTCAAACAACTATTTATTTGTTTTTTTTTCTTCTCTAAAATTAAACACATTCGCCCACGTGAATAGGTAAAAAGAAAGTAGTGACGAAAAAATAATGGGTGATGCGCGCGCCCTCCAGTGTATTCATAGTGTCTTTATTCATTCGTTAAGCCACCACTTTTATAACATCACAGCTGTTCTGTTGATTCACACTCTAAAACAAATAGAAGAGTTAGTCGATTTAGTTTTTTTTTTAATTTATTTATTTATGGGATATTCCATCACAACAATATAACTTGTATATTTACAAGCATAAATAAAATTTAATTGAGTTCCAAAACTAAATAACAAAATTGGGAAAATTAGATAGAATTTAGACCATAATTCGTACGGTTAAATACAATGTGAAAAGATTGAAAATTCCTAATTAATTATTTTATTAAAAATTCTAATAATTCTAATTACTGATTTCAAGATTCTATTTCTCGTAGGTAAATATTCACGCACTCTAATAAATCACTACAATCCATTTACAAGTTTACGTATCCTCGCTATATTTCATCTGTTTAAATTAATCGTCATTCTCAATTAAAGAATACTCTTAATCGACAACCAACAAACCTTAAATGCACAAAATCTTAAAAATATATGTTTCTTTCAATTGATAGGTTAAGCACTGCCTGATAAGGTGACCAGATTATGGAGGCATATTCAAGCTTAGAGCTATTGACAATATACTACAGTATCCAATGAATAGTCACTAAAATGTCTCAAAATAAATCTGAGCATTTTGGAAGACTTAACTATGGCATCATTTAAAAGATCCATGAAGGATAGATTTTCTTGAAAAATTACTCCTAAAACCTTTACTTTAGTTACATATTGCAGCCATTTACTGTCAACACAAAATTTGCGGATGAACTTGGGATTTACCGTAGAGTCTCAAATTTGGATGATTGCCTCAAACTGGTTGGTGCACCGCTAATAATATGGTGTTGAAAACCAGTAAATGTCATTCCATACTTTTCACTCGAGGTACAGGCCAGCTCAATCATGTTTATACCATTAATGGCACTCCTCTGGGAGTGTTATCTAGTATAAAAGGCCTTGGTAGAACTTTGGACTCCCAGTTACATTTTTCTCTTCATGTCACAACAACTGTATTACAGGCTATGCAAATGCTGGGTTTTATTAAGAGGTACACCAGAGATTTCCTGGACATTCCTTCTATTAGGCTTCTTTACTGTGCACTAGTTCGTCCTCACCTAGAGTCTGGTTCATGTATTTGGTCACCTCATTATAACAATCACATTCAGATTTGAGAAGAATGGATAAGATTTTTGTTTCAAGCTGATCTATCAACCTGATATCTATTCACAAAGGGATTTAATATATGATGCTAATACATCCATGTCGCCGAGAAATAATAATGTCATCTAAGATTATCGAAAATGTGTTTTGTCACCAGCTTATCAAAAATGCTGATTGAATGCGTCCGTATGTGCCAATATTTTCCCTTTCCATTATTTATGTATTGATGTTTCAAAATGATGGAGATTGAAAGTTCCGAAACCAAAGACAGTTCAAAAAACGTATTTTAGAGGACCTGTTAAAAAGCAGAGATGCACAAAACGATAGGGAGAACTTTATTAGTTCCAGTTGAAAATTTTAATGGAGTAAGAGATAATTCATCAAATGCTTCTTGGTATTTACTAAATATTGTCTAAGAACATGGTGATAAATTGGCAAATCATAAATATTGTCTAGTAGATAAATAGCATGGTAAATAAATAAGACTGTTTTAGTTGTCCATCCATCCATGGTTCTAGAATTATCAAAATGTACCTCCTAAGGGTAACTAGTGGTTTTTGAAATTAATTTTCCCCAAAATTTTTAGGATCATGCTGCAAATTACGTTGATGCCTTCTAATTTTTCAAAACTAAGACTGTTTAGAAAATATATAAGAAATAAAAAATATATATAAAATAGTACAAATTTAAATTTAGTTGTGTTAGATTCTAAACACAACTTATATAAAATAGTACAGAATCAGCAGAATGCAGGCAACAAAGTCACACCCCAAATACAAACACGTAAAAGAGTAATTTAAAGCATCAAGAACAATATTTAGAATCATCAGTCAGAGAAAATAAAACTGCTTTCCAAGTATTCCTCAAAATAATAAAAGGCACCATTTACTAAATATAAAATAACCAATATAATTAATAAAGGCAACATTTACTATATATAATAATATAATAATATAAATATAATTCACTACGGGAAAAGTCCCTGAACAATTTAAAATATCAATTGTGTCACCTATTTTTAAATCCGGAAAAAAAAGTAATATAAATAATTATTGACCAATCAGTGTAATAAATAATTTTGCTAAAGTTTTTGAGAAGTGCCTGAAAGATAGGTTAATGACATTTTTGCAAAGTAAAAACTTAATATCGAAACGACAATACGGTTTTCTTAGTGGGTCAAGTACAACAGATGCCCTATATCAACTTACTAAACAAATAACAGATAAACTGGAAAAGAACAAGAAATGTATTACAGTATTCCTGGATTTGGCAAAGGCCTTTGATACTGTGCCCTATGATCTTCTCTTGGATGTTTTATCTTCAAATGGAGTTAGGGGCCCAGTATTGGAGGTTTTTCAAAGTTATTTAACTGGAAGGCAGCAATATTTAAAAATTGAGGATACATTAAGTGAACCATTAGAAATAAAAATAGGAATACCTCAGGGAACCGTGTTAGGACCTTTACTGTTCATTACATATATTAACTCACTAACAGAATTAAAAACTAAAGATGGTGCTGTTATATCATACCCAGATAATACGGCAATAATTTTCTCTGGAACAACATGGGAAAATGTGAAAGACAGTGCAATAATCGGAATACGTAAGATAAAAAACTGGCTAGACACTTTTAAATTATCACTTAACATATCAAAAACTCACTATATTGCATTTTCATTAACTGAAGCAAACCGCTTATCATTTAATTCTCTTGATATAGAAAACAATACACAACAGGATAATATTATTAAAGAAGTTTACTTCACTAAATATTTGGGTGTTACTATTGATAAGCATCTAAAATGGAATCACCACATTTTAAATCTAACCAAAAATATTCGAAAACTCTTACACAAATTTTACATTCTAAAACAAATCTTAAGCCGGAAATTGTTGGTTGCAGTTTATAGGGCATTGGTTGAGTCATTGATTAGATACGGTATTGTTGCATGGGGTGGACTGTACCAAACTTCTTTGAAACCCTTAAATGTGGTACAAAATTATATTTTAAAAATCATGTTTGGGAAAAATAAACTATATTCAACCAATTTATTGTACTCATGTGATATATTTGATGTCCGATCACTTTATGTTTTGGAAGTTTGTTGCTTTGTTCATAAAAATCCTGAACTGAATATTGCTGTAACACATACCTTTAATACTCGCAATAAGATGAATGAACACTTAAAAACTCCCAAAAGTAATACAAATTTAAATAAGCGTTTTATAAATTATTTTGCACCAAAAATATTTAATTTAGTTCCAAAAGATATAAGAAAAATAGCGAATAAAAAAAAATTTAAGAAATCTTGCAGACATTATATTTATACAAATAATAAAAAAGTTAAAGAACTATTTAACAGCAGTTAAAATTATAAATTGGAATTTATATAGGTTAGGTTTAAGTAACCGAATATGTAGTTTAGGTCTTAAGTGAATATAAATTAGCATCAGATGGATTTATTGATATTTTGTAATATAAAAAATCTTGTTAACAGGCTCATTCAGGTTTTAAGTTACCTAGGTGCCTATGAGTATGTTCCTACATTCCTACATTCATGTAATTTATATTATTATGTATTGATGTATGAATATGAATAAATTAAAAAAAAAAAAAAAAAAAAAAAAAATTAATTTTCCTAAAAATTATCTTAGCTTCAAGATTTATTATATAGACTGGAATAACAATAAAGAAGGGGACACAAGAGTAATTGGAGCCTCGTCTGGTTCTAGAGAGCCTGTGATAATGTTATTACTATGCCTGGTATTGTGAAGGTGTATATCTGAATAACTTCTAAACTATGAGAATGTGAATTAAACATTGATATATATAGGCGCAAGGAAATGTAAGTATATGAAAACAATATATTGAATTTTATTGAATATATGAATACAACAATACCTATACCCCAGGCCAACCATAGTCCTGATACATCTCTGTTAAAGCTTAAAGATTTCCTGTGCATGGCTAGAATAGCTCCAGTTCAGAATAGCATAACACATATTTGCAGAAAAGTAACCATGGTAGGCAGTACAGTGAAAAAAAAGGTAGTAGCCCTTAAGGATCTTATCATGAAAAGTTTTAATTTATTTATTATTCTACTTAGCCTGCCTAATAGGTGATATACCTGTTCTTTCCATGTTAATTTAGCCTCTAAAATAAGTCCTAGAAATTTTGTGTGAGGCCACACCTGGTATATTAAGTGAATTTCTTTTTAAGCCGAAGTTTAACTTGCTGGTCTTCGATGTATTTAGGAAAGTCTATTGGCCAAAAACCATTCATGAATATTTTCATTGCTATGACCTACCATGTCCAACACAGGATCAGCAGAGGAGTACCTAATAACATTACTAGTATCATATGCAAAAAGGATAGGTATTAAATTTTGAACATTAGGAAGATCAAATGTATATGAGAAATTGCAGAGGACCAAGGACATTCACTTGACACACTGTTCATAAAATCAATATATTGACTGCGACCCTGAAGTTAGTCTTATACTATTAAAATCCAGATGGTATAATTTAATTTCCGGACAAGGTAAGGTCATAAAAAGAAGCATATGAATCCATACCCAATTCCCATTCTTCCGTGATAATTTGTGAGTCTGTCTATTGCCACTGTTGTAAAGTTATAATTTCTAAAACCAAATTGAGTATCTATAAATAGATTGTTTTTTTTTTCAAAATAGAAAGTTAATTGATCCTTTAAAATTGACTCAAAAATTTGAGAAACTATAGGAAGGAGAGAAATTGGGCGATAACTTATTAGTTCATCCTGAGATCCCCTAACCTTAAATATAGGAACCACTTTCAGTCTTTTAAGTATATCCGAAAAAATACTACAGAATTACGCTGGTTTATAAGTTTGATCAACGGAACAACTACACGGAACAACAAACTAAGTTCCTTAAGTTTGATCTATTAATATCAAAGAATTCTCTACCTCTACTGTTTTTTAAACTTTTAATTTTTTCTCTCATAATATTAAAGAAAGTCGGCTGAAATGAAAATAGAACATTGTCCATAGGAACAGCCATGTAATCAATTGGATGAAGTAGGCATTCTGCTAAGAATATTGTCTGCAATGGATGAGAAAAACGAATTAAAAGATTCTGAACTTGAAGAATGTGTTTTTAATATTACTTAAAACTTGTCTATTGGAGTTTAGTTTTTGCACATTGAAACTTTGTTATTGGAGTTGTTTATGTAAGAGTCCTAGGCATTTTTCTTTGCTTGACATATTTAAGCTTATACTTTGGTTTATATTACTGTTAATGATTAAATTATCGAAATGATCTGTGCGAAAATGAAATCTCGTTGAACTGAATAAATAAAATGAGTTTAAAGGATGTAATTTCCTTAATGTGATAATAAAATAAAATTGCTCACCTGGCTTTATCACTCAACGCTATTCTCGTTTGCTGTATCATTTTGTCCGTCACCTTCTTCCCTTTTCATGTTCTTAATTTGATTTTCGGGACTTCTTTCGGAGGGCGGAGATGTCGTACCTTTAATTTAAGAAAAAAATGAAAATATATAATTAATTTGGCCGACACTAATAAGGCCAAAATTGAGTGTTCCGAAGACTTTATAACGGTCGAAACATCGATATTTCAATATCTTTTTATGAAAGTACCTTTTGTTTTTGTTATTTGGACTGCATTCCATCAATTCCTTATATAAAATTACCATCGAGCGGCAAAAATACGCAATTGCAATAAATCGATACAAGAGTGCCTAACCATTTGCAGGTTTCAAATTTTAATTCATTCTAGACTGTCATGAAAGTTTTATTCAATTATTAATAGTACAATCATGGAATTGTCCCATCTTTTTCTAAATTAATGGTTGATTTAAATAAAACTGCAACGTCGTCAACTTTTTAATAAAACTTGGGAACATATTTCCACCACTCTTCAATTCAATTATAAAATAAATAATGAAGAATTACCTTGATCAAAAGGATCCGTAAGTTCACTATTCAATTTATCATTCGATTGCGACCTTAGAAAATCCTCCTTTAATGGAGGCCCCTTTTCACTTTTCTCATCACTATTAGACTCACTGGACCCATTCGAACCTTCCTGGTCTCCGTTCTTTTGTTGCCCGTAAACGGCCGAAGTATTTTCGAGATTCTGAGTTCCGGCCATTATGGCTGGAGACTGGACGTTTTGCTTCCTCACTTTATCCCCTAAATATAAATAATCAAATATAGTGATTGGTAAGAATTAACATGATGCAGCACCTCTTCTCCACAACGTAATTTCTTGCTGCTTAAAATATCTTCTGTCTTCGGTGTCCATCAGCACCAGATTTAAAAAGTACCTCACAGAGAATTTTTTGTTTATGTCTCTCATTGTTGGGGTCAGGTCGTAACCCGCCAAAAATACCCTTATCGGGATACTTTCACCTAAAAACGGGAAAAAAATATTGAAAATCAATATAAGTATTACGAGACCATCCTACCTCTAACAGGTGCTCCGTCCATTATTTCATACTTCGCTATGGTGACGTTTTCCGTAAAAATATTAGGCCCAGATCCGGTCGTTTCCCTTTTTATTATCGCAATTTCCATGTGTTTGATTTTTATCCTTACTAGTAAAAAGTAGATTTTGCCCACTATCACATCCTTTAAATGATACCTGATAAAGAAAATAGATAGAGAATGTAGTTTCTAATTCGAATGTGTGCAATAAAGTACATTTCATATTAGTGTGCCTTGTACAAGGTGCTCAACAAGAATTGTAACAATAAAATTTTTAATTTTCTAAGGATTCAAAATGAGCCTGAGCTTGTTAAACCTAATACCTATACAATAAGACCAATCATAAGGAACATAATTGAATAAAGGTAAAGCTAAATTTTCATGAAAATAAATCAAGCCGCAAAAAAGACACAGTAATATTATTAAAGAGTTGATACGTAGCAAAACTCCATTTAAAAAATCGTTATTATATTGTATCAACAGTTTGCAACCAATTACAGATACAAAACAAAGGTGATTTTTATGATCAAAAAGACCGGTTGGGTGAATAATTTAGACCATAAATAATTTTTTAATTATAAGTGAAGGTCAAATCTTTGAAAATTATTGTCAAATAAATAGACTTCTTATGAATGTAGATAAATGCTATTGTATCTCTTTTACAACAACTAGTAACAAAATTAACTAAAGTTACTGTCATTATTAACTCAATTGTAAAAAGAGTGCAGGTGAGTAAGAGACCTCGGTATAATCTTTGACGATAAATTGTTAATTGATAAACATGTTAATTATTTGGTTTCAAAATGCTTACAAATGCTCGAGTTTATTAACAGACAATCTAGGTACTAAAATGCTAAATCACATATTTCTTTCTATTATGTATTTGTCTAGAGTAAATTAAATTTAGTCCACTTATAAAAGCTTTGTCACTGATAGGAAACAGAGGGTTTGTTTGGATGGCAAATATTCAGAAGATGGGAGTGTTTTATGTACAAAAGTAAAGAGTAAGAAACAAAAGGAAATAGTAGGAAACAGAGGAAAGTATTTTGGGTCCCCTGCTTTATTCTATTTATACGTTTCAACTTGTTATGTGTTTAAAATATTCAAAACATCATATTTACGCTGACGACACCCAGATAATTTTTTCCTTTGATCCCTCTAATCCTGAATAGGCCAACCATTGTTTAAATGAAGACCTAAAATTGCTGTATGACCAATCCTTTGGCATTGTTTTCAGCTAAATACGAAGAAGTCTGTCGCTATGTTATTTACTAAATAAACTTTAAGACAAGACCTTCTTAATCGCATTCAGTTGCACATCAATAATGAACCAATTTCATTTGAAAACATGAGTAGGATTGGTGTATACATGGATATTGGCTTGAAATTGTTTCAACATGTAACAAAAAAGTTACAAAAAGGTTATTCCACGCTTAAATCCCTTTATTCCCAAAGATGTGTTGAATATAGAAACAAGAAAGATGCTCTGCGATTCCCTGATTCTTTCACATCTGAATTTCTGTGATACTGTTTATGGTCCTTGTCTTGATCATAGGGACAAAAAGCGTGTGCAAAAACTTCAAAATGCTTATGTGAGATACATATTTGGAATACGAAGACAACATGGGGTATCACACAAATTGAAGGACTTGCACTGGCTGAATATGTCTCGAAGAAGAGAATTCAATTACACTGTGCTTTGCTATAGAATCCTAAAAAATAAATGTCCTCCCTACCTAATAGATAGAGTTAAGTGCAGGGCTGTTACTAGCCGAGTCAATATAAGACATCAAAATCCTCTGGAGATCCCACGGCATCACAAAGAAATTTTTTAACGTAGCTTTTACTATAATATCGCAACTTGTGTGAATAAACATATAGCGGACCTCTCGCCATCTATAAATGCTTTTCGAAATAATACAAGGAAAATGCTTATAATTGGTTTGTTCTAATATTGTTTTAAGCACATACAACTTTATATTTTTGTATACCTATTGCTTATAGTCAATTAAATATTAAGTAGCAAGAG
Organism: Anthonomus grandis grandis; assembly: GCF_022605725.1. Classification (NCBI taxonomy): domain Eukaryota; kingdom Metazoa; phylum Arthropoda; class Insecta; order Coleoptera; family Curculionidae; genus Anthonomus; species Anthonomus grandis. The sequence goes on along the minus strand of NC_065552.1, from coordinate 27,767,193 downwards.
TTAGGTTTAGTTGTTTTTATTATACAAATTTTATTATCTATGTCTGAACTTTTATTACTTTAATTACCTAAATTTACAAATTTATATTACACCTATACCTTAAGGTTGAGACTTGTGTTTGTTGTAGGTTAGTATATTAGTTACCAGGATGCAACAGCTCTTAACTTTCTGTTTAGAAGCTGAAATTTGCCTTTTAATCCATGTCCCTATTTTCGCTGACAGATGTACTGAGATTTTCTTGAGGATTCATAAACGTTTTTATTATTATTATTATTATTATTATAAAGATAGAGTTGAAAGAGTGCAAATTAAATTTTTGAAAAGTTCATTTTACATGTGAAATTTAAATATAATTACTAACAATATAGAAGATATAACAATTCATTTAAAAATATTAACTCTCGAAAAGAAGAGGAAACTAGTGGATATTATACAGTGTGTTAGGGGTTTGATTTCTGAGACTTTAACCACCTGTTGTACGTCCAATTTTATCGAAAAAAAGCCATATAAATGGGGGTCGCACTCTTCACCTCTCAGAATGAGAGCCATATCAAAATTTAGTTTCTCGAATTTTTACGGGTTCACTGAAACTTATTTTTCTATCACTTTTATGCTCTCCACATGCATAAAAGTGGTCTTGTTTTAAATGTGATTCAATTCACCACCTTTTAAAACCAATTTTACTAAAAATTTACTTTAAATAATAAACGAAAAACTTTGATTTTGATGAAAAATTTGGTAAAATTGTGTGCATTTCGCAGTATTAATCTTTAACTTAAAAACCAGGCTCTTAAAAAATCCTTTTTTTCTTTCAGTTTGCATGCAACGCTAACAAATAAAATGTAGGTAATATTTCGTTAGGTAGTAAGGGAAAGAGATATTTTTATGATAGGGAAAGGTAAGGGCACACATTGATACTCATTATATGGATTTGCCTCGCCACCTCGTTCTCCCAATTTATCTCCTCTAGATGTCTTTTTTGGGAACTATGAATCAGAAAGTTTACCAGGAATTCCAAAAGTTAAGTTCAATAAGTTTTAAATACCATAATTTACTTGAGGTATAATAGCATAGCTTACTGCATAAAAAACTAAAAGAAAAAAAAAAGATTTAAGGGCCTGATTTGTAGTTAAAGCATAATACCTGTTTGAAGCAGTTCGTTTTCGATTGTGAAGAAGCCTATTTAATATTAAAATGCCTCGAGGTATAAACTTATCTGAACAAATAAAAAAAAACTTAAGTAATAATTGAGAAGCACAATGCGGGAGTGAAACAAGTAACAATCGCTAGAGAACTTGATCTTCATAAAAGTGTCATATTATGTAAACAAATCAAATTGTGGCAAACTAGAGGCACTACTGCCAGCATCTCTAAGCCAGGTAGACCCAAAAAAACAACATCTGCAACTGACAAGCTAATTAGGCGATGTTCTATAAGAAATCCATTTTTCTCCGCCGAAACTATAAAAAAGGCATATCAAATAGCCAAATTCGTTTAAGATTCGCAAAAGAACACTTACATTGGACCTATAATCAATGGAAAAACGTTTTATGGTCAGATGAAAGTAAGTTCAATTTATTTGGGTCAGATGGTATGAGATGGGTTAGACGTCCCGATCCCGAGAATGAAAAATTCGACCCAAAGTACACTATTCCCACAATCAAACATGGAGGCGGTAATGTGTTGGTGTGGGGATGTTTTTCCGGGCATGGCGTTGGACCACTGGTGAGAATAGATGGGATCATGAATAGCCAATATTATCTAAACATCTTAAGGAATAATATGCTTCCCTACGCCGAGGATAATTTGCCGTTAATTTGGTAATTCCAGCATGATAACGACCCCAAGCACACTTCTAAAATTGTTAAAAATTTCCTAACCTCTCAACAAATTCAAGTTCTGAAGTGGCCAGCTCAAAGTCCAGATTTAAATCCCATCGAGAACTTGTGGGAGCACCTAGACAAAAAAGTTCGACAAAAAAATCCAAATAAGTTCCGAAATAAAGACGAATTATTCCAAGTCCTAAAAGAAACATGGAGGGAAATTTCCGGAGATATTATACACAATCTTCTTGAATCTATGTCAAGAAGGTGTAGTGAAGTTGTGAAGAATAACGGTTATGCCACAAAGTATTAGTGTGCTTTTATCCACATTTTGTATTATAACATAATTATGTCATAAAAATAAAAAGTTTCTCCATTTTTGTCCTTAGAGATAATAAATTTTGTTTGCATATTTTGTAATAAATTATTTGTTTTCAATTTTTTTTTCTAATTATTTTCGTCACTACTAGATATAACCATAAACATTTATACAATTACTTCGAATTAGTTTTAATAAGAAAAAAATAAAAATATTAAAAGTTATTATTTCTCCACTTTTGGCCGGCACTGTTCAAAGTTTCACCTAGGCAGCTTAGGCTTAGATATCTTTTCCGTATACCGAAAATGATAAAGATTTCTTTCTTCATTCTCAAAATGCCTTGAAGAAGTTGTAGTTTTTTTTTTGGTTGACTGTCAGTGATAATGACTTAATTTTTTTAACACGTAAAACACAGTAGCTGGATTGTTAAACAGTTAGTACTGTAGTGGATTTACTGTTTGGGTCCCAAATAAATAAATAATTAATTATAATTGCAATTAACTGTTTTGGCAATTTATATAATACTCTGTACGTAATAGCTTCAAGCTTAATATATTAAATGAATCACACTTGGTTAGTCCCCCATTACATTTGGTCAGTTCCTCTTTGTCGATATTCATAATTTATGTTATAAATATAAAAGTTTTACAAATTTTACTGAACCCACATTGGGCTGGCATATAATAATTTTTATACTACAAACGATTTATACAAGGTTATCATTACATCTATATTATCGAAAAGCTTACTATAACATAAATGTCAAAATGCTTTAGTTAGTTAGTTAATCCTTGCTCTTTTTTAATATAGGTAAGCGCTAAATGTTTTTTGAATGCTCCTTCATGGCCTACTATGACAGAAACAATAAATTTTTATAAAAAGGGACTTTTTGACCATAAGACTTTTTATATATTATGTGTGATACATCGTTGTAAATGTCATTAAATAGGCTTTCATGTAGTTTTTTTTCGGTCCATATAAAAAATAAAAGTTGATAACAAAACGTCGGATTTAAACTGTCTATACATCAAATTGTGAAGCAAGAAAAGTGGCAATGAAAGAGTACTTTCGTTTTTTGGTATCTGTTAAAAAAGAGCTGGTAAAAAATAAAAACCTAAAACAAGATATCTCCGGAGGTATTCGGAATTTTAAAATGGTTGAAACTGTATTTAATTAAGATGATTACTGATGATCTGAAGTTGGTTCGTATCATTTGTACTATGCTGGACTGCCTGAAGCTGCAAGAGGACATGAATAGGGTCTTTAAATGGTATGACAGAAATAAACTACCCCTAAACTGTGACAAATGTAAAAAAATGACAATTTCCATTCTTCATGAAGAGATTTTATACCCATATATATTGAGTGGTTCTCAGTTGCTAGACTGTTCTTCAGTGAAGGATTTGGGCGTTGAAGTAGATAAGAGGCTCACATTCAACCAGCATGTAGCACAGGTCACTGGTTCAGCCTTAAAATCCCTCGGGTTTATAGTAAGGTCCACTTCTCAATTTAGGAATATGTCCAGCTTGACTGTATTGTACAATGCATTAGTAAAGTCTAAATTAATGTATGGCTCTATGTTGTGGTTCCCCATCTATGATGTTCATGTTAACAGACTGGAGTATGTACAGCGCAGATTCTTAAAGTTACTTTCTGTTAAGTTGGATGGAGTATATCCAGTAAGAGGTGTGGAACAGGAGTACCTGCTGAATAGATTCAACTATTTGTCACTAAAGCAAAGTACTATTCTCTCTAGTCAGATATTTTTATATAAACTTTGCAATAATAAAATTGATTGTTCTGAGCTCTTAGAGAGGCTACCTCTATTTGTTCCTCCTGCCAATACAAGGAGGCACCATATATTTTATCCCTCTCTTAACTTAACAAATCTGTCCAGCAAAGCTCCACTGTGCCGTGCGTGTACATGGTATAATCAGATGAATGCTATAGATGTCGACATCTTTAGCAGCACTGAATATGTTTTTAAAAAAAGGATGTGTTCCTCTCTTAATTTGAATGATACCTGATTATTTTTCTGTGATTGTTATCATTTGGTTAGTGTGTCTTATATTCTTACAATTATGCTATTGTTTTAAATGTTGTTATCACTCTATATTGGATCTTATATTATTTTTTTATATTATTTTTTTTTGTACTACTTATTTAAGGTGCTTATAACTTGTACTGTTTTAATTTTAATTATTTCGATTGTCTTGTAATTGGAAATTTTCCTGTTGGACAATAAACTATTTGAATTTGAATTTAATTAAGGATCGAATTGCGCAACTTTTCTCTAATTTAACCGACCTCGTATCTCCTACCGTTTCCGAGATCCCCATGCAGTTCATCCTTATCTTGGACATCCTGTATAGTTTGTTGAAAGGTGTCTATTTTGCATTTACTTATATGAACAGTAACTAGTAGATAGCATTACAAAAACCATTAAATGAATAAATTTAGAAATTACGTCCTTACCGATCTGTAATACATAACAATTTTATTATTGCCTTTATATGAATATTATCAAACACATTAAAAATATGTTGTTACGAAATAAATTACATTGCTTAGCACAGATAAACCAGGACATATGATATTTTCTTCAGATCTATATAAAGTTTCAAAGCCAAAATTACAAATTTAAAAGACATTTCTTTAGACCAAATTAATGAAAACAAACCATCATTTAAATTACCATTGTGTTAATAATCAATCAAAATTTGATGATCAAAAAACTGACCTTGATTGTGACCCTGAAGTGTTTAATATACTATAGGAAAATGATATGATAAATAAAATTAAAAGCATTAGAAAACTTCACATCAATATTATCACTAAGTTACCATGAAAGTCTATGCAAATCTTAAGAAAAAGATAACTATTTTCTTACTTGTAATGATTACAAAATACTTACTTAGATTTATTATATTCGAACTCAATATGCAAACAGTCTTCAATTCCAACTTCCATTTTAATGGAATTATTCATCTCAGGATAGCTACATAAAGTATGGACAGCAATATCCACTTCTTTTACAATGTCAGACAGCCGACGTACAATCGTTACACGAAGAAAATATCGTAGTCTAACATTGCTTCCTGTAAATATAATAAATATTAAATTGATATTTGATGAAGTGTAGAAGATTTTTATACATACCTGTATAAACCTCAAAAGGCTTTTCAACATTACTAAACTCAAAATTATAACTTGTATGAGCAATCATCTCTCCAGGCCGAGCCAATTCCTTCAATAAAGAGGTGAATTCATGATGGGTCCCCCTATCATAAAACATCTCTATTTGACCAATGAATTCGATTTTGATACCCTGGTGTTCTAGCTTGCTACCTGGCTTTTTAAGACTTATATTCACCTAGAAAATTGTTACATTAATATTAAATGTATTACAATATTTTCGCATAGAATTACTTTGCCAGAAACTGTCTCTCCATCATAGTAGAGGAGCAATCGCTCTTTTTTGCCATCTTCAGTTTTCACTTCCGCAGTTTTCCTTGTTTCTTGGCCGTCGAGGTAGATATCTACTTCGGCAGACTGGCCAAAGCCAAAAAAACTCTGAAAGAACAATACCAAAAAATGTGTACAAAACAGTAAGTTAATATAGGAGGAAAATAAAAAACAAGTTTGGGGTAATACAACCTATTTATTTATTCTTTAACCGTTAAACGTAGGAGAATAAAGTGGATAATTGAATTTTTTCTATTTAAAGTTCTCCAGGAACGTCTTTGTTTTACCGGAAGGAGACCGAGCATTGACATAAAAAAGGAAGGCTTTTTTGACGCATTTTCATTGACATTTCTAAGACTTATTGGTCCTTCACAATATTAATTCACATTAATTGTTGGATGTGGGTTGAGAAAATTACCAATAAAAATATTGGTTAAATTTTTTGAGCCTAACTTGTCTCAAACAACTGTGTCATAACTTTTTCAACAGAATTCTAAATTTTTGCCTTTTCTAGAACACTTTGTTCTGGTTTCTTCCAAACCATGCTTTGAAATCATAAATACTCACTACGAACCTGAGAATCCAAGAGAAATAAATCAAAAGACAACACAAAATCTTGGTCTCAAAAAAATTATTTACTTTTATTAGTCAAAGTCGCGACACGTGTTTCGCTCCTAAGAGCATCGTCAGATCTTAAAAAGGTTAAAACACGACCGACTGGTTCAATTATAAAAATTTAAAATTTTGTGTGTACATTTTTTTGAGACCAAGACTTTGTGTTGTTTTCTTTTGATTTATTTATATCAAGGTCTCTTTGAGAATATGGACTTTGAGACTTCTTTCAATCCAAGAGAAATGCCAGACTTCTTGAATTCTCTTACATTTAGATACATTTGTACTTGTAGTTACATTTACATGAAATATCCACTTCATAATTTTAAATTAGACACTTTTAACTCTTTTTTTTTAAATACTTTTAATTAACATTATATTGATATTACAGTTCATCAGAATATTCAAAATGGTATTTATTTTTGGTTAAAATTTCATATATATTACCATAAATTGATTGCTTCAAGCTTGTAGGAATGAAGCTGCCACATTTCATAGTTTTTCCTAGAATTTGACAAGTTGTCATTAATTAGTCCTGAATAACAGCTGACATAAAATAAAATACAGAACACACAACCTTCAATTTTCACATAAATGGCTCTAAGTAAGTTTTCTTTAATACAAATAAAGTCATATCCCTTTTGGTAAATTTGATTCAAATTAGGAGTGCTGTCAAAATAATTAAAAATGAAAAATCAATAGCAACAGATAGTCTACCTGTATATATTATCAAGGGTTGTATAGATTTGTTGGTTAAGCCTTTGATGTTTATATTTGACCTTTATATAAAAAGTGGGTCATATCCAAGTAAGACAAAAATAATGTTATAAACTATACCCAATATATATATAAATCTTTTAAAGCTTCTAGAAGCTTTCAAGTTGAGGTAATATAAAAAGATATCAAAAAAGGTTTTTGATGTTGTTACTTATTATTGTATGTCAAAAGTCAAAGTCAAAATATACTTTATTTGCTAAGTTTACAAACTTGTGCTAAAAGCTTCCTAATCCTTGAATCTATAATACTAGTAGTTATTTGGTTATACAGGATACAGAATCGATTTTGATTGTATATAGGAGCATATTTTATATAATCAAAGAAAAAACTAAAAAAGAAGAAAAGGCAAGAACTAACATAAAACAAGAATAGTAATAAAAAAAATCTGATCAACAGATATATAATTAATTTTAAATATTAAAATGTTGTTAAAATTCTCTTCAATGCTGTAGTAAGCTTTTGGTAAGATTAATTTCTTTAGTTCCCTCCTAAACTTTTTAGGGTCTGTAACAGTCCTAATTGAAAAAGGAACATGATTAAATATTTTAAGACTAATAAATATAAAAGAGGTTCTTGTAAGTGAGGAGGTGGGGATTGGAAGAGATAAGTTGTTTACTTGACAAGTATTATGACTGGCGCAGGATGGTGGACTAACGGACTTAAGTATGAGTGTAGCAGTATCCAATATAAAGAGTGAGAGAACTGTTAAAATTCTTTCAGCTACAAAAAGAGGTTTAGACTCTCAGACCACCACCACACAGATACCTTATTGTTTTTTTCTGAATAGTAAAAATGATGTCAAGGAGTCCCTTGGAGCACAAACCCCAAAATGGCAACCCATACTGGATATGAGAGTCTATTAAGGCGAAATAAACTGAATGAGCAAACAACCCCCCCTAACTCATGTCTGGCAACCCTGACTGCAAAACAACCAGAAGAAAGTTTAGCAGCGAGGTCCAAAACATGGTTGTCAAACCTTAAACTGAGAGTTCTAACTACTTGTCTTTGCTATGCCACAGAATTGTAGTATCATTGGCAAACTGAACCACTAGTCCATGCAGTGGTAGAGAGCTTAAGTCATTAACGTTTAATAAAAGTAAAATAGGAACTAACACTGACCCTTTAGTTACACCACAGTTAAGGTGTGCTATCCCTAAAGAAAATCCAGATGCAACCACCCTCTGGATGCGACCAGACTGGTATCACTTCAACCACCTTACTTATAGCCATATTTATATAACATACTTGATTTGTTGAACTTCAAGGTTCCTCATCAAGCAGTTAGGTACACCCCAGCATCTGGTTCCAATTTAGGAGCATGATTTTGCATTTTTGTGAAAATTAATAATGTTAAAGATTGTAAAATGATTATAAACAATGCAACAAAATTATATGAGTTTATAGTAAGAAATTGTAAGAGTTTTACCAATACTAAATGTTTTAGATCTATCAATGTGTCACACATAAGAAGAGTTTTGAAGTATTGTTCCATTGATTGGTGCCCTTGTTATAACCTGCATATTTTAATTATCAAGAGAGTGTAGAATAAACTATTAAGATATAATATTAACTACAAGGATACAGGTATGTATGAGCTGCAGATTCACAAATTAGAGATAATGAATAAATTTAATTTAATGAGTCTGGAAAGGTAAAGAAAGTTGGCATGTCTGACATTTTTGTCCAAATTAATTAGAAGCAAAATAGACTATCCCAATTTATTGAGTATGACAGCTCTTAATGTACCTGTGCATTGGACAAGATGTCCACTGCTATTTACTTGGTTCTTAACCTACTCTATCTATAATTGGTTTCATACTATATAGTTTGTAAATATATAAATAAAATAATAAATAAATATAATCCCACTTATGGTATAGGTTTTTGGGGATCTTGCGATAAACAGCTAATGCATACAGTATTTATCAAACAAAAAAGCAAAACCATGAGACTCAGGCAAACAACATTTATATTGAAGACTGTGTCCTTCATTCATAAGAGGTATAGGACTACCCTGAGACAAAATTCATCTACATATACCACCAGACAAACCTATAAGCTATTATTATTAGTTCCCAGAACTTTCCACTTGACTGTTTTGTTTGCAATGGATGAAAACTTTTTAACCTTTCAAGTAAAATCAGAAAGATGTATGAGGAAATGGAATTTAAGAGGGAAGTCAAAAGGTTACTTATTGCAAGAGCCTATTATGACATTCAGGAATATTATAATGACTAGTTTTAATACTAATAGCCTTGAAATATATGTATATGTTCTATTCAAATTTTTACCAGTATGTGACATTTTAGCTTAGGTATTTTGTTGTTGATGTATCTGCAAGTTTTTTGTAGTTTTTTATATTGGGTTTTGTATTTTTTTTATATTGTCTTGCATAGTAATTATTTAAAAAAAAAATATGACTGGTTTAGCACTATTATTTGTAAGTTGTGTTATGTTTTTTAAGACAGGACAGTTTTAATTTGACCATTTTAATTTGCAAATATTTTTTCAGCTTTGTTGAAAACAATTTTGTTAGAAACAATAAAGCATTTTTTGATTTGATGATTAGTTATATTGTGTACAACTTTAAGAAACATTGTAATCCATTTGACAATTTTGTAATGCCATTAGGCAAGTTCAAATAAGGAAAGTAATTATAATAATAATAAATAATAGATCAGCTTATTTACAATAATGAAAAAAAATATTACAAAATGATTAATTTCAATTTACCAGTAAATATACAATAATCACAGAAGTAGTAGTATACTACTTGTATGTGATAACTTATTACACCTATACATAATAATAACAATAACAAAACATAGATAAAGATAAAGAATAATAATAACAATTGCTTCCCGGATTTAGGTCATAGCTACAGGTAATTTAGATTTTGACAAGTTCAGTAATAAATGTCTTTTTTTTAGGATTTGGGTCATATCTGTGTATGTCTTGTTCGGTGTTTGTTTTTTTGTAATATGTAATTCAACTTGGGAGATCTGCAACTTCTTAGTTTAGTTTAGTTATCCTATGTAATATTTATTAAATTATTAAAACTTTCTCTGCCCATCTGATGTATCCAATCTCTAACATACATTTTAAAATTTTTATTATTTAATTTATCTCAAATATTGTAGGGAACAAAGTTGAAAATTTGTGAAATGTAATGCTTACTATATTGCTGACCAATAGTTTTACAATTACTGCACAAAATCAGTTAATTTGATAGATATTTTTTCGCAACAATAATTCATATTATTATTTCTTAATTTTTGTGTTAATTTCATTAAAATAATATCAATGCAGTTTAAATAATGGTTACAAGTGATTCACTACATCCAGTGTATAAAGTATAGTAAGATTTACAGATTAACTGATACAGTCATGAAAACATTCATTTAAAATAATCAGATTTTTTTTTCTGCAGATCAATTAAAGTTAAACATTCATTGCAAAGGATAAACTACAAATATCCGCCTCCAAATTAATACTTGATAGGGAACAATATATATGATAGTATTTTTTGTAGCCTGGACTTACTTACCATTGTATCCCAAAGAGGAGTGTGGTTTTAACTTCTAATACTTTGCAAGTTAGCTAAAATAAACAGGAAATTAGGTAATACCGCCCCAAAAGTTCGCATTTAATATTAAAACAAGAATATTGATAAAAGCTTCTCTGACGTTACCACCATTATTAAAAAAAAATATAAAATTACTTTAGGAATGATGCCCGGCGCTGAACGATGAAAAATCCTGTTCCATATAATAAGCAAACGTTTTCTTACAAGATTTTAATAAAAATATCGCAGGAAAAATGGAAATAGTTAGCAGAAAACACAATTTTTATTGAGATTTTCCTCAAATAATAACATGCAGAATTTCTTTTGACGTCTATTCGGTAAATTCGATTTGACGTTTGACACATTATCGCTGATAAGACAGGGCCGGGGATGTACAGGTGACATAAGTGACGCCATTAAGCTGTGTCTACAAAGATGCGGTAGTTACTAATTACGTTTCGTTTTTTCTGGTCGTCTGACCATACCAGCTGCAGCAGAAGTGATAATTTTCTGCGTTGCGTAGAACGTTTTTTAAGGTGCACGTACTACACGTCCATCTGTTTTCACTTAATGGTATCCTTAGACCTAACTACTGCCAGATATCATTAACACTAATTGAAGATAAATAAAATGGACTGCAGCTTCTTTCTTAAGAGAAATTCCAGACAGTTCAGACAGTAGTACACAGCATTACAAGTCTTAAGCTGAGACTCATAGAGCTGTTTCTTTATTTTGAAGAATAAACCGACTTGCATAAACCATATTAGTTTTTGTTTAATGTAAATTTGAAATGCTCTCTTTTTTATTTTGATTTTTTGCTGTTGTTAATGTTCGCCTGCCTCATGCATATCTTAAGTTTTCTCTAATAATTGAAATTTACATTTCATTATTTTGTTTTTACTTGGTTCTCGGTGTTCTTTTCTCCCCTTTTGCATACTTATTGCCGTTTTTCTTGCTCCACTTTATGCCTCTTACCTGTAGGATGTATAAGTTTTCCTCCTAATTTACACTTATATGTGTCAGAATTATATTTAATTACATTTTATTTAGTTAACCTGGTTCTAATATTTTATATTTGAACTATATCTCTATATATATTACTTGTAAAAGTATTGTAGAGAGCAGGGCTACTTCACATAAGCTTATTTTCAAACGAGTCTTGTGGATCGTTTATACAATCGCGAGATGCTCTTTATTTGTCATATTTTTTCTATTATTATTATGTTATAACGATAAATCTTTAAGGACAAATAAAAAAGTGTTGAATTTTAATTTAATTTGAATTGCATTTCTATCTGGGTTCTTTGGAGAAGTCTCTTTATATGTTCTTTAAATCGTAATCATTAACTACAAGCAGTCCAAAGTTTTTTGAGCATTCTCAGAATGTTGAAACTTATTAATAATCCAACATAAGCCTAAGAGATTCTTAGAATAGACTAACAGTATCTCAGTATTAACTTATCATGAATTCTTTACGACCATTCAAATCGTTTTGACCACACAATGTAACACAGTCTTAAATTCATAAATAAAATATAAAACAAAAAATGCTCAAGAAAAAACTCAGTGCGTCCAAAGCAACCAGAAATCCAAAGCAACAGAGAAAAAAAATCATATATATAAAGGATCGACAACAGGATCGGACAACCACAATCTCTGGTACCTCCAGTTTTGGAGAATTTTTTTAAAATTCAACTTACCGTCCTTTTTCTAACTTTTTTTAAATAAATTATTTAAAGATATTGCAGTTTGAGCATCCGATCAAAGCAATGTAAATACTCGTATAATCTGATGGTTATTACTGTACATAAAAATCTGAAACACTATTATATATATGAAATGTATATAATAAATATTACGTTGCTGTTGTATCAATAAAGAGGTGCTAATCAGGTGGACCCGACAGCATCTCTGACGAAAGTATCTGGCATAAAACAGGCGAAGGCCCACATAAATGGGTCCTCTGCCTGCCTCACCAGTCAACTACTGCGATTTAAAGAGACGCAAAATCTGGCTAGTGACAGGTCTTTTAACCGGACACTGGCATTTAATACGCCATAGGTAATGCGGACAACCCAGAATGCTGCTGGTGTTGTCAGTATGAAAAAAAGAGGAAATTGCAAATTACCTTATCGCGCTAGATTTAAATATCTTGGTAACGCCTACAGGTTACCCAGTAACATTAAGTTCTTCAAACCAGAGTGCCTCTTTAGTTTTTCCAAAGCAATTGGCCTCTGGTCACCCTCGATGGATGACGACTTTCATAATGCTTCATAATTCAATTCAATACTTTATTAATTACAAAACTCAAGATTTGCAATTTAGAAGATAAAAAGTCATCTGCCCAACACATCAAGTCTTAAACAGAGTCTAAAACAAATATTTAAATCACAATAAAATAAAAGGTATAATATTAATTTAAAAACTATTGTAAAATAGATCTTCCAGATCAGATTTTTAGTGGTCTGTTTAAACTTATGTTATCATGTACAGATTGACAGTGTATAATTTTGTTGCAATCGCGATAGAACTTTGATATAATGATATATGAGAGTCAATGTTGTGTTAATAAAATATTTTAAAATTTTTATGATAATATAAAAGTTTGATGGTTAAGTCAGTAATGTAACTCTATATCTAACTAAAAACCTAACTAATTTGTTTTCTGTCTTTCTTTGAAATGTAACTAGTTCTGATTAAATTAAATTAAGGAACCTATATTATTGTCAGAAAATAGCATGCAGTTAAGTGTTGCAGTAGAGATTAGTAAAAATTAGGGTTAGTAAAAATAAAGGAAAGTAAAACTGTAGTCTCCATAACAATCTGGATTGCTAAAGAGAGTTTAGTGGGAGAAATAGTCAAAGGCTTTTGTGAGATCACTAAAATTGCAGACACTGACTCCGCTTCCCTTGAAAGCTTTTACCAAATAGTACACTAATGAGCTGATAGTCGATATCCTATTTAGCTAGTTTAAGTTCAACTGGTTTAGTTAGTGATTGGCATTTTTGATGGAACTGGGGCTCTCAGAGTTATCTTTATTACCCCTCTTAAATATTGTTATAGCTTTACTTTACTTAAGCTACAAATATACTATATACGTATTAACGATTATTGATAGTAGTAGAACTTCAGCAAGGGTTAGATTATTATTGTAGATTAATTGACATACTTATCTTTAATATGGCAGACTTGCATTTTTTAGATAATTTATTTACAGATTGAGGCATATTTGTGGGAAGATTCGCAGATGTTTGTAGTATTGATGGATTGTTCTTGAATACAGAAGAGAAGTAAGAAATGCTAATATCATTTCATCAATTCTGCTCATGGAGATGTATCTCATTTGGAATAGTACACAGAACAGCCACCAAGAATGTCTTTTTCTTGTAATCTTTGTTTTATGATCTTCTTGTAGTCATTTCTAGTCGGCAAAGTAGTCAAATTGGATTATATACTTTTAACCATATGAATAATGTGTGATGTTACCGTGCTGAACTGGTGGATACTAGAGCATTGTTATTCTCAAACATTTTGCCTTTCTGAGCTTGACTAAATGGTAATTCTATTAGACCATACTCGGAATAAAAAAATTTTAAATACTACCCGATTTATTTTTTATTTTCCCGCCAATTCAAAATCCAGAGTGAATTTTTTCAAATATATTTTATTCCAGTGTACCCCCGCTACTGATTTTATCAGACCTTAGATAACCTCAGAAAGTCACATGCGACAACACTGTTGCTTGTTTTTTTCGCAGTGCTTTTTATTTCTGAGTATTTTCTTATTTCTTTTAATTTCTGGAAAATCTTTACATAACTTTAGTAATACTAAATTATTTGTTGCGCGTTAATCAATTACTTACATCAATAATAATGGAAAATCAAGTGCCACATTTTCCAGAAAAGCACAAGAACAGAGGCCAAGTGGACAGTGGACTTACACATGAATGTGGCGTTTTTGGGGCCATTGGTAATGAAAGCTGGGAAAGTAATACCGAAATTGCGCAAATTGTCATGATAGGGCTGCAGGCTTTACAACACAGGTAGAATTAAATAAATATATTTTTAAAGGGCATTTATTTTATTTTTTGTAACAGAGGTACCTGATATTCTGATTAAAAAACAATTTTGTTAAATTCTACATGTAAAAGTTTGAAATAATAAAACAGTTAAAAGACAAGTATTTTAAGTAAGTTCTTATCAATACTCTTCAAGCCCTCTTTTAAAAGATCAAATATTATTTACCAAAAGTAACAATAGGAAAAGCGAGGTTTGAGAAATTGCACCTAAAATTATTGGCAAAGGCTTAAAAAATTATTGCACTTTTGAGTTGTAAGAAATGAAATAAAAAATGAATGTAATTTTACCCAAAACCATATTCCGATGGTGGAGTGGTGAAATGTCAAGTGGATTTTTTCCAAAAAAAAAAGAATTTTTTTTTCTACATTTATACATTTTAATTGCACCTAGAATTATAAACTCCATCCAAATTTTAGCGGAAACTTTCAGAAAAGTCACTAAAGTAGACCTTTACCCAAATGTTTAGTTTACATTTTTCATTTATTTTTTTTATTATTTTGTTTTATTTATTTATTGTTAAGGTATATAACATTTGAAGTATAATAATTAACAGTAATCTAAAGTATTTCAAGTTTCTCTAAAAATAAAGTGTGCACTTCTGAAGAGGTTGTTGAGTATTAAAATACCTACTTTTTTAAATGTTAGATAGTGCCTCAGGAATATGTATTATTTTGAAATTGTAATCCTTAATATATATATTCATTTACCAATTGTCCTGATGATGGTAAAGGAACTCACCAAAAGGTTGGCATTAATTTGAATTATTAATTTGTTTAACTACCAGTAGACAAAAAACATGTATATTAATTTAAGGTGTATGACAGTATTTACATTATATTTCATAATCTGTTGAATAAATCCTATAATATAGCTTAATAACCAAAATAGCTTAAAGCTCGCAACTTTTTAAAAAAATTGTATTTTTTATAGATTTACATTTTGTGGATACTTTTACTCTCTTTTGACAATAGTTAAAAACTTCACATAAAAAATTTGCATTATAATAAGTGTGACATTGAACTATTTCTTGTGGTTTTTCAAGATATTAAATGATTTAATATCAGCTAAGAATCAAATTGAGAATAATAAACATAACATGAAAAACACTTTACAAAATAATTAAAATCGTAAATGTAATAATAATTTTTTTAAATTAAAAAATACGGATGGTGAGAATTTTAGCAGTCCACTTGAGGCATCCAATTTTTGTAATCATTACTACATTAGTGTGGGGGTGAAAATGGAAAGAGCAATTCCACCGCCACAATGTACACAATAGTTGGAGCCTCTCATATTAGATTCTATTAACCTAAACCTGATAACAAAAAATAAATTAATAAATTATATTTCAGAGCTAAAAATAATAGTTGACCTGGATATGATGGTATAAATACTGATGTTATAAAAAAGACCCATTTAGAAATTATGAAACCACTTTTACCTGTACTAAATTTAACATTAAAAACAGGTGTTAAATTAAAACTGCAATTGTCAATCAAAAATTTTTATTTACCTCACTAGCATTGTAATGTATAATTTTATTTATATTGTTGCCAATTGGATTACTATCGTAAAGTGACATATTATATATAATCACAGATAACAACACATCATAATGTTAAAAAAGTTGACAACTTCAATCATTAAGCTTATTTTCCCTGTGAATGTCCAATGAACCACTTTATATATTTCAATTCAATATTTTTTATTTTATATATTTCGATATATTCAACTTCAATATAAAATATTACAATTCTAAGAATATAAAGCACCTAGATACCAGAGTATCTGTATGTGCTATGGTAGAAACAATTTAAAAATTCTAATATATCAATGTTGTTACCCTTAGCAGGCCAGCCGTTATATAAATTAGTTCACAATATTTAACATTTTAAATAAGTTTACCCAAAACTACATAACAAAAATCAAAAACCAGACAATAAAAATGAGAAAAAGAGAAAAAAAAAAAAAGATTCATATACTATACACACATATACATTTTAACTACAAAGGTATTATGTAGTATTTTACAGAATTTTCTAGTCTTTGGTACCTAAAACCTATAATATTTGAAACAAAATAAATAATTGAATAAATGTCCATACTGAGATTTTTTTCTTTTTCCCTTATGTATTTATGTTGTGATTGCTATCGAGTAAGAAAATAAAAAGTTTGGTGAAAAGCAGAATATTGATACAAGCACATATGATCAATCAACAAAATTTTCTTTTGTTTCCTAATATATAACTTAGGGCATGCTCATTAAACTTTTTGTAGTATTTCTGTTGTTTGACATTTTCTGGGAGAAGGTTATAAAATTTTGGAGCTAAAAATACTGCCAAATGTTGACCAAAATCTCGAATCATATAAGGTAGTACAATTTGCTGGTGTTTATTAGCTCGGGTTTGGTGTCTATGGTCATTACAATGTATATATGTATAGAGTCATTACAATGTAATTTTCCTGTTTTTTTTTTATTTTAATTTGTTTAAATCAATTGAAAGTATTTAAAAGTGCCATATGGATGGATGTAGCATGTTTCATATATGTATAACAAACAAGTTAAAATTCCCTTCAGGTAAAAATGAAAATGAAACTAAAATATTTTAGTAATTTGAAAATGTCAAAAATTGGTTTCATGGATAACAAAAATCTATTTGAAAAATACATTCTTCAAAGAATATATTTTCTTTTCTCCTCTTAGTACATTTATTGCATCCAAACTCCTATAATATAATTCTAGTTAAATAATTTGCCATTCAAAGCACCATCCTGGATCCTGGTCTTTGTAACTTTCATGAAGTGATTATCACAGAAGCACAGACTTTCAAAATTCACCAGTTTACCATTAATAAATAAGCCTCAAACTAGTTTCACTCAATAAGTGTGTCATAGCTGGTTTAAGTTGCTTATACTCCTGACACTGTTTCTGTGTTCTATCCTGATTATTTTTTAATTAAATATATTTTTTTAATTTGAATCATTTCAGACGTTTAGCATTGTGTAATATAATGTTAGTGAGATTGGTGAATGTTCATATCACCTTAATACATCTATTTTTTGCTCTTAGTCCTTTTTTTCAATTATAATTCTAAATACACCTAAATAACTTATTTAATATAATTTATGTCCATGTAAGGTTTTAAATGGGGAAAAATTGTGGTGGTGAATATTATATAGTATTAGAGAGTATATTATATAGTATTTATAGAAGTATTATTGTTATATATTAATAAAGTATAAATAATTAAGTATTTCAGAGATGTAAGTGAGGATATTCACATCATGATAAGTGAAATCCACCGAAGGTTATTGATTTTAAATTTTTGTAAAAAAACTCATGATTGGAGACATTCTCTATCCCATAAACCATTATATTAACATTTTGAAAATTTTATTTAAAAATTCATTATTACAAAATCTTTGAAAGTGATTAAAAAACTTTAACATCCTTCTTGACATAACATATTTAACACATTCTGTTTTTGTTGTTTCACTTTTTACTTCATCTTCCATATATAAGTTATACTGACTTAAAAAGTGGTGATAAACACTTTATGTTAAATGAATGAATACATCGTCAAAACAAAGGTAAAAACACAAAGTCACAGTCTCATCAAATCCATATAATTTTTCTTATTTTTTTTTATTTAAAAGCTACATGTGTTTTGCTCCTATCGGAGCATCATCAGGCCTAGACCGACACAGATCACATTACAACTCAAAAAAAAAAATTATATGGATTTGATGAGACTTTGTGTTTTTACCTTTGTTTTGTTTTCGTTTGGTCTCTTAGAGAAAAAATGGATGATACGCTTCTACTTGAATACATGGTTCCTATACTTTGTAATTGTACTGTAATAAAAGCCTTTTTCTGATGTGAAAACACACTTTGCTCCAGTTTAATCAGGCTATTAATATAGTTAGCAGTCTACAATGAGATCAACATACTTTTGTTGAGGCATTTGATTTTTAATACAATTATAGAAATTGTATTATAGAATACAAATTATAGAAAGTTGTAACAAATTTTTAAATAAGTCCTTAAAGTATTCCCATTATGAGAGAAATTTATGTATAAGATTACAAAAATTAGAAAATGTAGGATATAACTTAAATCTTTATTTAAGAATGTAAATTGGTACAATGCTAGATACTGATAAATTTACGTTAGTAAGAATTATTAACAAGAAATATATTTTTAAATATTTCAAAGGGGCCAAGAATCCACAGGAATAGTCACCAGTGAAGGACACAATGAGTTTAATGTACAGAAAGGAATGGGATTAGTGAAGAATGTTTTTACTAATGATAACATTTCCCACCTTACTGGAACTATGGGAATTGGACATACAAGGCAAGTTTTAAAAAAATACTAATTTTAAATTTAACTAACTAATTTTTATTAGATACTCAACCAGTGCTAAATCCACTGCAGTAAATGCTCAACCTTTTGTCGTACATTCAATGCACGGCTCGTTAGCGGTGGCACATAATGGTGAACTGGTCAATGCTGCTGCTTTAAGAAAACAGGTAAAAACTCAATATTTTCTTTTTATAGTCCAAATTAAATAAACAAATACTTAGGTCTTAGATAGAGGAATAGGTCTGTCAACTCATTCAGATAGTGAGTTGATTACTCAAGCCTTGTGTCTAATTCCGCCAGAAGGTGAGGTTGGAGGTCCTGATTGGCCTGCTAGAATAAGACATTTGATGCAATTGGCACCACTCAGCTATTCATTGGTTATTATGTTAAAGGATAGGATCTATGCAGTAAGGTATACTTTTTTTATATTGCATATATAGTGGGCAATTTCATTATTTTTATGTAAAACTTCACTTATTTGTTATTTTCTTCTTGCTTTAACTCCAATACCTACAAAAAGGTTTAAGATGTTGATAATTGGAGAGGCTGGAGATAGGTGACTAGACTTTTTTTATGTAAATTGGATTTTTGGATCTATCTTAATTTAATGCTCTTGGGAGAGTGAGATATTGTAGTTAATAACTTGGCTTTTCCACAGTCAAAGTATACATAGAATACTAATAGAATACTAAGACCAATTTTGAATGAGTGTCACAAAAAATACCATCAGGTATAACAGAAGTAATCTAGCGGCCACATTAGCTGCTCAACCAAATTTTATTGATTGTGATAATGTGTAAACCTCAAAATAAATAAAATAAAATTTTAAACAAAAAAATTTAAAATTTTAAAATATAAAAACCATTATAGGTCTATTATATAAGAAACATAAGCTAATACTTTCTACGACTCTGCTGCAAGAATGTTTTAAAATAATAAGACGATTATTACATATGACCATAGAAACTTTTTTTCCAGGAGTGAGTTAGAATAAGAAACTCACTCCTGAATTTTTTAATAATTTTGCAATATTAAGGAAAAACATTGTTTTTGAAATTTTAGGGATCCTTATGGTAACAGACCATTATGCTTAGGTAAAATCCTAGCCTCGACAAACGAAAGTGAGTTTTTTTTCTTAAAATTAACTATTTTTACCGTATACTCAATTATTAATAATCTAGTGGTAAACGGGTACTCGGAAGACTTGGTGAACAAAATAATAGAGTCTGAAAAACCGGCAGATGGATGGGTGGTAGCATCAGAGTCCTGCGCATTTATGAAAATCACCCGGTATTCGAGAGAAGTTCGACCAGGAGAGATTGTGGAGTTAACAAGAAATGGACCAAGAACTATTGATATCATTCCAACACCAGAGGGCAGGCATTTGGCATTTTGCATTTTTGAGTATGTTTACTTTGCTAGGCCCACGAGCATTTTCGAAGGACAAGAGGTACGAAGTCACAGTTTCGAATAATGTGTATCTTAAATTACAGTTTTGCAAAGTCTAAATCTTTGTTATACTAGGCTAAAATTACGCCGTATTAAACAAAATCTATTTGGAACTGAATTATTGATTAGAAGAAAATACAATTTGTCACCTAATAGAATTAATTAATAAAAAAAGTGTTCATACCAAAATTTTATAATTTAAATTTTTAGCTCGCGTGAGAATCGACATTCTGTTAAATATTATTACAATCTTGAAATCTTTTAGAAAACATTTGTTCTGCTTTTAAAATTTCTTTCTGATATACTCGTATTATTCAATGTACATATCAGGTCATCAAAAAGTATCGGACCCACCCCTCTTATCAATGAAAATAGGCGTTTTAGAGAAGAATACTTCAGTTAGGAATACTAATGTTATTTCAAGGTCTTCCGCAAAACTCCCAGGTCAGCTTCAGGGTCCCTTCTGGTCCTTGTCTAAAACCCTGAAACATTTTTTCCCGAAAACGCATATTGTCGTAGCTATAGGTTTTCATAATACCTGGTAAATGTTATGTCAACATAGAGAAAAGAGCGTTAGCACATTGAATACACTAGAATAAACATAGGTTGTTTTGGATTGAGCCCATTGTTGATAAACATGCTTAGTATTCCTCTAGTGGCCTCTAGTTATTCTAGGCATTCAATGTTCTAAGGTTTTTACATAACATTTTTAAAAGCAGTTACCGATTTTAATTATTTAACTAATTTTACTAATTAATATATCTCAAGTAAGTATAATCAAATTTCAAGTTTAAAGTTTATTTAGAAGTCCTTTTTAGAATTTCTTTAAGAGCATGGTAAATTCTGTTTTTGCCCTTTTCAGAAAGAATTTTTAATTTATTTTAAAATACCGGTATGGAAACGAAAGCGCCAATCATAGGAAATTACATCATATTTTAAAGCATATGAAATATTTAAGGTGGTTGTATCTCGTTCGGGATGGTCCATGTACTGTTAAATTCCATAGCGATATGTCGCATTTTATTATTTTATATTTCACGCACTGTTTGTTATGCGGTTTATGCATTTTCTCGCTCTCTACGAAGACAACACTTTCCTGAAAACAGGTGCTTTTTTCCTAAAGAAACCCGGTACCTTATCAAGCCTAGAATTCAACCGGTAAAAAGCGATAATACATCTAGGAATCTAAGTCCCGGTCTGAGATTGATTCATTCTTGAGTCAGTTTACCCACATTCATTCATTTACCACACTTGACGCTCTATTTTGGTAATATACCACTAGTTTGGAACAAGTATTTAGTATAGTACCACATGCCAGATTATGTGTAGAATTATTTCATTTCCATGTTTTTTATTCCGGATTGAGCGAAATAAAACTATATATTCTTTAAATAAAATAATGTTTTATCCTTAAAACAGTCTATTCAATTAGATATTCAAAAATATCACAGACTTGTGCTGAACAATATCTCAGCCTTGTTGTAGAACTTCTGGCGAGTGTTCTGCATCATTTTGTGTAGAATATTATTCAGTGTTATACCTAAAGGAAAAAATCATTTGGAGATAGATCGGAAGATCTACGAGGCGATTTAATCATGCCCTTTGTGCTAATAATGCGACCAGTGAATGTAGCTTGTGAAAAGTTGCGAACATGGAAAAGGATGATGAATTGGCTGATTTTTAAAAGGATATATAAACCTGTCAATTAACTCTAGTGCGAAACTAGTTGAGCAGTACCCTTTAATAATTTGTTTTTTTCGTATAAAGAGACCTGGTTCAATGTCCTGAAAAAAATTTAATTGTGAACTAATAAGTTTTAGGTCTTGTAGCAAATTTTGCTTTACTATATCTCACGTTAGTTTTATAAATATTTACATGCGTTATAACTACGTTAATCTCTGTGTCTTCCTCAAAATATATCACACAAACAATTAATACGAAGACTTTAAATATCCTATTGGCTCGTGGGATTCCTCGGCTACTTCAAAATTCGATGCTCACTCGTTACAATTTTATCTAAAATTACGGGATTTCTCTGTCGGACAAAGCTAACAAGCATTTAATGAACGACAAAATAGGTGTTTGGGCTTAAGGAATAATCATCTTTGTGATGTGATGTGAAAAATATACTAGCCGAATTGACATAACAATAATGTATATATCTTCAAATTACAAGGAAATTGCATTTTTTAAATTCTAATAATTTGCCCGATATGCCATCTATCTTCTCAATTTTTATATTTATTTCGATTTCTATAAATGCGACTAGAATAAAAAAATTTAGCTTACAATTGGCCGACAATATTTTCTTGACTATTCTCTTGAGTGTTTGTGAAATGTAATCACAAGCAACTTAGTATTTACGCAAAGCCCGTGGCAGAAAGTAAAATAAAATAAATCGATCGACTAATAAAACGACGCGCTCGTTGTAGAGTTGAACGTTACTGGATATTATGTGGACCTTGATAGAAGGGATTCATTACATGTATTTCCTATGGTCGGCGCTTTCATTTTCATACCGATATACAATCTATTCCTAGTGACCTAATATAGAATAAGATAGTTTTGATTTTATCAAGGTTTATAATGCAAGAGTTCACTGTGGCAGACAATTAGCCTTAGAGCATCCTGTAGAGGCAGATATAGTGGGTTCTGTGCCAGAATCTGGAAATGCGGCCGCACACGGATATTCTTTAGAAGTACGAGTTAGAATATTTACGTATGCTTGTATTATTCTTTTACTTATTTTAGTCAAAAATTCCACAAGGCGAATTGCTAGCTAAGAACTCGTATGTCGGTCGGACTTTTATACAGCCGAGTAACAGATTAAGGCAAATGAATGTTGCTTTAAAATTTAGTAAGTTATTTTAACAATAGTTTTTTTTTACCAAAAGTTCGTTTTCAAAATTTTCTTTGTATAGGTCCGATACTGGCAAATGTGAAAGGTAAACGAGTTATCTTAATAGATGATTCTATTGTCAGAGGTAATACTGTGGGACCAATTATAAAATTATTAAGGAAAGCTGGCGCCAAAGAGGTTCATATTAGGTAAGAAAAATGTTCTGTATCTAAATTCAAAGAAATAAGCTTTTACAAAAATTGCCTTTTATTACAAAATAGAATTGCCAGCCCCCCGTTGAAATTTCCGTGCTATATGGGAATTAACATTCCTACAAGGGAAGAATTGATCGCAAATGCGAAAGACTTTGAAGATATTGCTTTAAAAGTTGGTAAGTTAAATTAACATTTTCTTGAAATCGCTTTTTCTTTATAGGGATTGTGTTTTACAAAGAATTTAGAATTCTTTCGTTTAGCAATTTATAAAAAGCAAAACTGTTTTGCAATAGGGTAAACATCGGCATGTTTGTAAGTGAGATTCATAGGATTCTCCATAGGAGAGAACTGTGATGACAATTGACTAACAACAATACAGATTTTTCACTTATAACAATTGACCATAGTTTTTTTTTAAAATAATTAAATCGTGCAGATTTAAAACGAAAGTATTAGAAGTACAACTAAAAATATATATGCAAAATTGATTCTAAAATCTAAAATTCTTGAAAAATTAAAGTGCAAAAGCAAATAAATGTGTAAGTCCTCAAATAAAAGATTTAAAAAGAGTGCAAAAGAAACAACCTTACAAAAGGAGACACCAAATGTTCAATATTTTTGCTGACTTCCTAGCTCTTCTATTTCTTCGAAGTTTTCTGGTCGGCTTCAGTTTAATAGAGGATTACAAAATTATAACAATTTATGGTTGAATAAGTGTCCTCCCCCCGTAAATTAATAATTTCGGGTAATATTAGAATTTGTAGATCTGTAAAAGATCTCCGGTTCACATCGAAATCTTTTTTTGTCATAAAAAATCCGTGGCCATCACATATTTTTTGAAAAATCTATTGCTTGAAGATGAAAATCTTTATAATCGTAGTCAATATATAGAAATTCATCGTGAAAAGTCCACACCTTATAAGGTGACACTGTTAGTTCCTCATGGAAGTGTGATTTTTAATTATGTGATTAATGATATTAGTGCTTAACTTTATTGTAATTTTTTTACTTTATGTGGACGCCATTAAACTGTATACATGGTTAAGAAAAGGTGATGATTGCATTAGATCGCAGTCTAATCTTAAGCTAGTTAACAAATAGTGTTCTACCAATAGTCTAAAATGAAATTTTAAGAAATGCAATGTAATGACATTTTTAAAAAGAAAATAACACCTGTAATATTTAATTACATTTTAGATAATTAAATATATAATTATAGTACAATACGGGTTGATTCCTTTAAGGACCTAAGTGTATTGTTTAATCCAAAACTTTCCCTTAAATTACCTATTGAAAATGGCTAATCTAAATTATACGGGATTCTCATGAGAATTTCAGGATTCTCATAAAATTTTAGAAATTTAGATGCAGTAAAAATTTTATATTTCTCTTATTTACGTCCAAATTAGAATGTACGAAAGTGATTTGCTCACAGAGTTATGATAGGCACTTTTACACAGAACAAGTACAAAGAAAATTTGTGAAATATTTATGGTTCAAATGCGATAATGTTTACCCACCTCAAGACTTATTAAATGGTTATTTGGTTCAAAGGTTTAATGTTTGCAGTTTATAAGTCGATAGAAGTTATTTCTCTCTTATGGTGCTATTCAAATTATTTCATAATGCTTTTTCTTTAAAAATCTTTTCTTCCAACCTCAAAAAAAAAGAAGAAAAAGACACAAAATATAAATTTTGTTTATAATTCATTGTTTATGACAGGTGCTCAAATTGTTGGTCTCCTGCATCCATTCAATAATAAAGATTTTGTTCAAAACGGCCCCGGACATTATGAAGCATTTTTGGTGGAATGGCCCGACATTCAATGATGCGCTGGCGTAATTCGTTTATGATTGATGACTCTCGCTGAGTTTTATAAATTTTGCTTTTTAAGTGACCCCATAAAAAATCTAAAGGGATCAAGTCAGGTGATCTTGCAGGCGATTTAAATATTCTTGAATGGCAAGGGTATAATGAGGAGCTGAAACACAACTCGGGAGCTATCTAACGCCCGATTCATGCCAGTCCGCTCGCCACTCGATCTTCAATTTCGGTCTGATTTCCGCACCAAAAATGCTTTGCTGGCTGGTATATTGTGTCATCCCCTAAATTTATCTAAATCTATTTAATATTGGCGCGAAATTTAAATAGTTGTAGTAAATAAATACCTTTAGTAGTCGTTGAGCTTTCGTAGTGAAGTGTGTAAATAACTTAGTTGACCATTTTCGATTGTTTTAATTCACACCTAACGAACGGGAAAAACGCTACATTATGAATATTTTTCTTGAATGGAAATAACTTATTATAATGACTTATAAGTCAAATAAAAAATCTGTTTTAGGTGCTGATAGTCTACACTACCTAAGTGTTCAAGGCTTAGTCCGAGCGGTCCAAAAAGACATCAAAGTTGACGGACGGGAAATAGGGCATTGCACCGCTTGCCTTACTGGCGATTATCCTGGAGGTCTGCCAGTGGAATACGAATGGTAGACTTAATTTCAACATTTCACCGTTCGTTTTATAGATTCAGTATTTTTGTTGGTTATAGATTAAATTTTATGTGATTCCAATCAAATTGGAATTAAAGAAATGTTAGTTAATTTTTATGTAAATCACTTGAAGGCAAATCTATAGATTTAAAACAATCAAAGTTATTACGGAATATTGAAGCCTTGAAGTGTCTAATCGCTAAGTCACTGGTAAAAAATCTCATTTTTTGCTTTTCAAATTATTTATTTTTTAAATTGTTCTTTCTGAAAAAGAAAATGAAGTGCAAAATGCAAGAAGTTTAATAAGAAATTCAAAAGTAATTAACTATTTAGTAATTACTTAACTAAAAGTAATTGACTTAGCAAATTTAGCTCTAGGGCGACAATACAATAAAAAAGAACAAACAAATCAATATTCTTCAGTAGAATCTCAACTTTATAAATTTAGGAAGAAAAACCTAGTTATATTAAGCCGAAATTTGTAAACCTCGTTTTTATAGTATTAATTATTATTTTAAGGCCTACCACTTTCCTATCAGGTATCCGTTTGTTATAGTTTGTAAAAGTTGTCTTAAAAAATAGATTAATAAATTATGAATTCTGATTGGAATTTGTAGATACAACTATGATGTTTTTTATTTCGACCCATATAAAAAAATCCAAACCGCGCTTTTATGGCGCTTTTCCAGAACTTTCCCTTTTTAAGTCGGCATTTTGCATAATAATGAAAGATCAGATCAAAATTATCTGTGGAATAAATTAAAAAAAAACGTTTTATTTTTAGACAAAAAAATTGTTTTCAAAATAAATTTTTTTTGTTATTTGTTGGACATTTCTTTCAACATACCTTATATTAAGTTATTTTTGTTCGGCAATATTTTGACCATGATCCATAGTTACAAAGTGTAAACATCCGTGACTTTGCAGAAGTTGTAAATTCTACCAAGGGCATTATAGGTAGTGTGTGAAGAGACTGGTGTTGCAAGTGAAAGATATATTAGTTCAACATCAAAAGCAACAGAACTTATAAATTCAAATCTTTATTATCCAAAATTGACACAATACAGTGTATGGAATTCGTCCATGTTGAAAGAAGCTAAAATTTCAAACATTATATACTTAAATCTATCTACACTATCACTAAACCTAGTTTACATACTCAAAGAAATTATTAAGCATATAAAACAGTAACAAATAAATAAATACGTTACAGCTAGTTATTACTCCGAAAGGTAGGTCTTAATATCATAGCAACACTTCAAAACTAAAAAAGTTTTCAATTTTTTTTTTTAAATGTTGATAAACTATTACAATTTTTTATGTCATTTGGCAATTTATTAAATATTTTTGGACATATTTTCAGGATAAAATTTTTTGAAAGAGTTAATCTAGTACGCAACAAAAATAAATCATTTTTTAGTCTAGTTGGATAATTATGAAAAAAACCATTTGTCACAAATAAATTAAGATTCTTAAAAACAAATAAACACAATATACATACACGGAACAGTTAAAATCTCAAAGTGATTAAAAAGCGATCTACAGGAAGTTTTAGGGGGTACTCCCGCCATACATCTAATAACTTGTTTTTGACCCATAAATACACGACATGCATACGCTGAGAAACCCCAAAATTGGAACCCATACAGAATCCTAGAGTGGATTATGGCATAGTATACACAAACTAACTGGTTTTTATCCATTAAGGACATAATATTTCTTATGGCATAACAGAGGCTATCTAATTTTAATGCCAAATCATTGCAATGTGCCTCCCATGAAAGAGTGCCATTTAGTATCAAGCCAAGAAACTTTGTTTGTTAAATTTGCAAGAAACTACCGTTATTGCTCAAATTCATGTCAAGATCAAGATTTAATTGACCCCGATGAGTGCAAAAGACCATATAATTTGTTTTCTTGGTATTAAGAAAAATTTCATTTAGAGTAAACCAGTTATTTAGCTCGTGCAATGCCTTTCCCGCAGTAATGTGCATATTTTCTGTACTTTGTTGCCAAACAAGGGCTGATGTATCGTCCGCGTACATAGTAACGTGACTATACAGTAAATCTGTAGGCAATGAATTTACAAATATAAGAAACAACACAGGCCCGAGCACCGAACCTTGAGGTACTCCCAAATCAGTGTGAAGATTGTTTGAACAATATGAACCTAATTTATTCCTTATTTCCACATATTGTGTCAAATGTGTAAGGAGGCGAACCAATTTAAGACGACACCTCCAATGCCGCATGACTCTATCTTGCACAACAAAGCATCATGATAGATTTATTACGAAATGCTAATATTACTTCCAACCAGCTAAAAAGTGGACTTCAAAACGTTCATGTAATTAGCGTCAAATAATAAGGAATAGGCTACATGAAAACCATCTTGACTCCAAACGTCCAATTAAAGCTGCAGTATTCTAAGCGTCATTTCTTTTTGCGTGTTTTCAGATTTCTGAAAAATATACAGGGTGCATCCACGTATAAAGCTTTACAAAAACTCACCTATATATAAACTCAGCTATTATTTTAATTAATATGCTTTAGATTCGACTAGCCTCAATCAATTTAGGACACTCATCACGAATAAACTTCATATCAACATAACATCCTGTTTCTCTTACGTTTTTTTTTCGTTTTAAGTTTAAAGACTCTTAATCATGCAATTCTAATAATTTTTACCTTATTATTTTAATATGTGTGTTATATAGATGTCAGATATATACTTAGTTGGTACATTTTACTTTAGTATTTAGTTGTTTTTTAACTTAGTATACTTTATATTACTTAGTATTTAGGTAGGTAGCTGCAAGTAGCTTTGTTTTAAATAGAACACCCCATTTATTAATGCATTTTTGGATTTTATAATAAATTCTAAACACATTTCATACCCTATACCAATCTTGAACTGTTTTCGAAATATCAATTATTGAAAATCAACATTTTTAAAAACTTTACCAGACTGTAAAATCTAAATGATCTAACTTGAAGAAATACGGCTTGCACTCTCCCATCTTAGTTTTTCATAAACTATCGTTTAATAATAACTTTAGATTTAACTGAAGCTTAAATAAAAAACAAATTTCTAGTTTCAAAATGTCAAGCACATAACGCCCTATTTTAATAAAGGTATTGTAATAGAAAGTTTGGTACAAAGCAAAACTATTTAATTAAATGTTCAAAATGCTTTTCTTGCACTTCCTGACAATACACAAGGTTGAAATAAAATTTGCCAATAACGTTTCGAATCATTTCTTGTGTAATTTGGCCAGCTTCATTTGTTGTGCGTTGTTTTAAGTCCTCTATATATTCAGGTTTAGTGACAAATACTCTATTTTTCAAATGGCCCCAATAAAAGTAATCTAAAGGGGAGAGGTCTGGGGACCTAGCTGGCCATTCTATGCTATCCCTTCTGCCTATTCATCTATTTGGAAAAGTGAAACTTAAATAATCACGCACCTCTCGACTATAGTGCGAAGGAGCTCCACCTTGTTTAAACCATACTTCTCTGTAGTTTGGACCAGCCAAACGTCTAATTTCAGGAACTCGAAGCATTTCTAAATACTTTACGGAAGTGACCGGAAGTCAGGTTTCCCTCAATAAAGTACGGGCCAATTATGTGCATTCCAAATATCGGAGCCCACACATTAACTTTTTGGCGATACTGGGTACGCACTTCCCGCATCCAATGTGGAGTTTTATCGGTCCAGTACCTGCAATTTTGGCGGTTTAAAATGCCATGAAGCATAAACGTAGCTTCATCCGAAAACACAATATTATTTAATAAGTTTTGAGCTTGGACTAGTTTTGCCATGATTGTTTTACAAAATTCGACCCTCCTGTCAAAATCATCTTCCAAAAGTTCTTGCACCAAGTGAATTTTATAAGGACGGAATTTATTTTGTTTTAAAATTACTTCAACCGATGATTTACGTGTGCTCATTTCTTGAGCAGTTTTTCGCAACGAACTGTGGTCATTTTTAACAAAATATTGGAAAACTTCTTTTATCATTTGTTAAGGATTTTGGCCGATCAGATCTAGTCCTTTCTTTAATGCTGTCAGTTTTGTCGAACATCTTTACTATTTTCTGAGCAGTTAATAAAGTAATTAAATTTCAATTTGGAAATGAATCATTAAAGAAATTAGCGACTTCTTAGTATAGTCTAACACGATCTCCATAACCCCTTAACCTTATAAATGTAATATTTTCTCTTTCATTTAATTGAGCCATTTCGGACAATATTGAACTTATCGCGAAGACGTCAAATACATTAATCCCACCTGTGACACAAAAAAGTAATTAGAGTTAAATAATTTAGATTTAAAAGCCTCGTAAAGTTAAAAAAAATGATTTTTAATTGTTGATATTTCGAAAACAGTTCAAATAGGGTGTTATACATGAAATGTGTTTAGAATTTATCATAAAATCCAAAAATGCACGAATAAATTGGGTATTCTGTGTAAAATATTATTCAGAAATCTGAAAACATACAAAAGAATAAAAGAGAATTGACGTGTCCGAGCGTTTTTTTTCACCAGGTAATTCGTTTACCTGTAAACGGTATTTTTCTAGACTTTTTGGACACACTGTATAGAGCTCATATATGTATAAGTATATACATTCTTATATGTATCTACATATATCCAGTATATTTAAAGCTACTATTCCGTGGAAATCGCGCAACGAAATTAAAATGGGCCTAAGAATATCAGAATTGCCAAAAGCGTGAATGGGCATGCATTTTTTACCGATGAATCAAGGTTTGGTTTCCGTCCTTAGTTAAGATGGCCAAGGATGTGACGAATGCCTCAAGTTGACAGGTACCATGGCGGGACTTTGGTGGTTTGGGCCGCCCTTTCGATAGGTTTTCGAACTAATTTGGTTTCCACTAACACCAAACGAATATCCCTGTTTTTTGTTAGGGATGGAACCCATTGTCCGTCGACGCGCTCCAGAATTTTATTAAAAATGTATACTTATGCACGTCCGCATGCTGCTAAAAACTTTTTGAAAGAGTTGTTAAATTGTATGCAGAAGCAATGTCAATATAATAACAGCTTATGTTGTATTGTTACAGGAGGTGGTCATACTCTATTAATAATTACTTTCTTTCCTATTAACTCTTCTTTAAATTTTGTTGTTTCGAGTTCTCGATATTTTACTTCTATAAATTGTCATATTTTTAAAAGAAGGATATAGTACGTATAACAATCAAACCAGAGGTAAGATATTTATTATTACCTTGGCAGAGCGCTTTCGGCGTCTGAGCCATCATCAGTGCTAACTGAGAGGGAGTTGTATGTGTATTTTTAACTCATACGTCGAAAGCGTTCTGCTAAGCTAATAATACATATTTTTTCAGACTACATCTGGTTTGATTGATTTCCCCAATATACTACGATGAATTTTTGTGTTTTTTATGAATTATTGATCAGCAGTGTTACCAAAATGAATTCGGATGTGGTTAATTTCAATATTTTTTTCAAATAAATAAGTGTTATTCGCGTGACACGATCTTCCATAACACCATACATTTAAATATACAATTAAGGTAATGCATAATACAGCACATCAGACAACAATATGTTAATAAACATGTCAGCCAAATTTGCATTTAAAACAAACAAAAAATTAAATAGATATACAGGGTGGGCCAATCAAAACGATACAAGGCTGATATTTCATATAACACTTGTTAAAAAAAAGCACTTAGACCCGTCGTTTTTATGTTGAGAGGGAAAGATTTTGTCAATTTTTTAAAATTGTCATGAAGTCATTTTTGAGAAAATAACAAAAAATACAATTAAAAAAAAACCTTTCTCTTTAGTAAACGATTTATTGCATTTTTTTGAAAAAATGTAAAAACCTGTTGAGTTCCACTTAACCTGTTAAATCTTGAAGTGTTTGTCGCTAAATTTTATTTAATTCTAAAATAGTTTATTCTAAAATAGTTTATAACTGTAGAAAGAGTATCGCTGATTGAACTATATTACGAAAATGGTAGATGTACTATGTAATGTTGCAGCTCAGATATTTAATCAAATGAATGAAAATTAATAATTGAGCTGATGGCAAAGTTTTTGAAAGACAAAATCAGTTGCAAGCCGAAAACCAATCACTCTAAATTGATGGAAAACGAACTTAGGAAATTGCAGTTTTGGATATATATATATTTATGGACCCTACATTAAGCACCCGGCAGCGACTTTCAGTGTATAATCCATACGAGCATTTGCAGAATTTTAAAGATACATAAAATACACTTTTTTAATCTTTTTGTTGCAGATGAAAGTAGTGCTTAGAATCTCGTATCGGTCGTAATTTTCTAGGCAAAGTAAATAATTGCCTATATCTATTATACGCTCGTTATTTAAGTTCTATGTAAGTCGTGTTAAGCTTCATTGTTTTTAAAGAAGCAAATTGATGAATAATTTTAATTATTTATCTATATTGTCACGAAAAATCTAAAATAGGAAATTGACAGCTATCTTTCAAAATTATTGCCAAGAGCTACAGTGTTTCTGACCAAATTTTTCCTAATTGAAGGGTATGTTTTTTTTGTATTTATGTATTTGTTCATACATATTCCAAGCTACACAGGCACACTCATATTCAAGGGCCTCTCTCCCTGATCGTTTTAAAGGAAATACGTCCCTGGTGTACTTTAAATATAAAATTATCTGAAAAAACATATTTTTTTCTTCCTTATCTACGGACTCGTTACCCAATAAGCCTGAGTGACCTTTTATCCATATAAAGACAATTTTTTTATTGTTTAGGCTAAGGTCAACCGGAGTGGGTTTTAATTTATTAAACTTAAAGATGGTTGGATGGTTAAAACTATGTTCTTTATTTAAGGGTTGCCAATATAATTTAAAAAAAAGGGTACTCGTAAAGTAGGACTCGATATGCCATGATAATGTATATTTATTTAGGTGTATCAAAAAACCTATTATAATTATTTTATATCCAAAATTTTGTATGAGTGGTCCTGACTACATAAGCAACTCGTCGCAATCGTAACTCGAGGTTTTTTATAAATGTAATTATAAGTACAGGTTCGAGTATTATTGAAAATACGTTGATTGTCTAAATAAGTAAATACTCAAATTTATAGAAAAATCTTGTTGATAAAATGTAATTTTTGTATCATATTAGGTAATATAACTTAATATTTGTTAAACAATCGGCGAAAAAGAAAAGAAAAATTGTTAATTCTTCCGATAATTTATATTAATTACTTGTTAATAATGTTAACTCTAATAAAAGCTAAAAAGAAAAGTCTTTTATTTAAACATATTGGCCTGCAGTCATTTTAAGACATTTTTTTTACTAAATACGGTGTAAATAAATACCTCTAGTCGTCTTAAGTGAGGGTGTTTAGTGTGTACGTGTAAAATAAATCAGTTAACTACTTTTGTGCTTGTAGTTTAACTATTTAACTACTAATTTAACTATACCACTAAATGCAAATTTTATTTTCATAACATTCTGACAACTTCTGGTTAGAAAAGGGGAACCCCGTTTTACCAATAGTTATAAATATTTAAATTTGACGCTTTATTAAATATTTAATATAGTTGCCCAGCTATCACTTAAGGGATATTTTGATTTAAATTTGACTTAAATCAATTTATAAACAGATTTAACCTATTTGACCTTTTCAAAGAAAAAAAGATTTAACACGTTCTGAGTTCTTAAAAATAGTTAAAGATACATTAACCGACAACGATCATCTTGAAAATATTGTATTGCTTAACGTGCAAAATTTAGTTTTCATAGTATTCAGCTATTTATGTTTTTTTAAAACCTAATTATAATTAAAGGTTATTACAAATATTCATCACTATTAGGAATATAATTTCCCAAATAGACCGAATATTAAAAAAACTTACTTATGATGTAAATATTTTTTCAAAAATATTAATGAGAACTCTTTATGTTATGGTTATAATGTAAAACTTTTCCCATTTCATGGTTTTTCAAAATTCCTAAAAATTTACCACCTGTTTGGGACACCCTGTAGTATTTAATTGAATAACATTCATAAATTTGTCTTAATAGTTATAGCTTTGTTTAATATAAATACAATAATAAATTCAACGGTACGTACAAATTTGCAACGCGATGGTCTATCAACAAAGTTTAGTTGTCAACCCACGTGACAAATAATTTATGATAATTGTATGTAATAAAATTAAAAAGCGGAATTGTCGTGACGCGGTAGTAAAACTACATAATAGTTTAGTTATATAATTTAAAAAAAAACATTATTCGATGCATATCTCATGACACAAGAATTATTATCATATAAGCAATGATCAAAATTAAATATATCTAAAATATGAGGAAACTAAAAATACACAAACAATTTTAAATATATAGTTTAATAAATATTTGAAATCAAACCTAAATGGCTTAAGAGCACTATAAGCCAGATCTCTAGAATTATTATAGTGTTTACTTTGTGTCATGCATAAATACTTTTAAAGCTCGACGTCATCCAAATTTTGATAGTACTGTTTAAAATAATCACTAACTAAATATATGTTATTTGAATCTTGAATCCCAATGTCATATCGTATGTTGATCATCGAGAGATAATGTGATTTTTCGGTACTTAAGTGGTGTACTGGGCGACACAGTTAAATCTTTCGAAAATTTGATATCTTGTAGTAATTTATGTGTTTTTCGAATTTATGTTGTGTTGATTTTGCAACAGTCTTTCCAATAAAATTTTGAAAAAGCAATTGATAAACATTATGAAAATGTTATTTATATTTAATTATAAGAATGGTGCTTCCAATCATGAGCATAAGAAAAAGGTACCTAAATAGCCCTAAATATTGAATCACAATCTGGTGGCAGCAGTGAGTCAAGTTGCGGTACAAGACTCAGATAAGGAGGAGCAGGTCTTCAATTCTAAGCTTGCAGTTGCAGTTAACTCTTATAACTCTTATACTCTTATATAACTTTTCAGTATTACAGCAGTCAGCTTCGATTGGCTTCAGCAGAATACTTAGTCCTTTCAAGTAAATGAGACTTGCAGTTCTCCGGCAATAAAAGCGGTTTATAAGTGCCCTAAATTCTTTCCTGGAAAAAGTTTAAGAACTTCGTATTGCACGGCATGTTTCCAAAGGGATGCTCTTGGAATCCTGTAAATGTAGATCTTTTTATTGGTAAAGCGGAAAGCCTGTCAGCTTTATCTGACCTACAGAAATAACGTCAAAACTTATGATGAATTTCTTAATTTGCGTCGTGAGAAATTCCAACCTTGTAACTCTAACGAGAAACTTTTTGATAAAAATTGTAAGAGGACTTAGGGTCAGGATGAGAGGATTTCTATTTATTTAGCAGTTACAGCTCGTTACTTTAAAGGATTTACTGGTCCCATTTCCGAGGAGGCTAAACCAAAATTTTAACGAAATTTTTTGTGCATTTTTCTAAAGTGCGTACATATTTATAAACTACTAAATCAAACTGTATTCTCTTATTGTGCTGAGGTTGAGATAAGAGCCCCTTAATACAGTTTTCTAAGATCCATTCTCTCTACGCTTTTTATAAAGGACATGCCTCCTTTTTTTAAAGGCTGTTATTTAACCTTTTTTTTAGATGACACGTCAGTTATAGTAGCAGGTCAATACTATGGATGAAAATCTTCCAAATGTTTGTATAATTTTTTTTGCCTTAAAATTTTTTATTATGCTTATAGATTTCATTCTGCTGTTTCCTTAGGCTTGTCTACTTGAAGCAATGAAGCAATTTTTGCAATGTCGAGAAAGTACTCCCAATCATCATTAATATTTACCTTATACAATTTGCTTGTGAAATTTTTAAAAATTCTGGGTGTGAAAGGTAGAGACGTTAGTAATTATAGTACTAGAAAATGGATATTTTTTCAAGACCAGTTTGATTTATCAAAAAACATTAATGATCCTAGACAAAACACTACCACTTAAAAAATCAATAATTATAATCGAAATCCTCCTAGAGCTCGTTCGTATGAACTATGAAAGTTATGGCATTGCCAGTAAGTAATCTGCTGGATGAAGTTCGCATTTTTATTCCTAATTTATTTGTATACCACTTACACGTATAAAAACTGTATCACTATGATATCAAAATTGATACTAATTCTTAAGAGGAGGTTCGAGATGATCCCGGTAACTACAGACCGGTATCTCTTTTATCTATGGTGTCGAAGCCCTTCGAGAGGGCCTTGTATACTAGACTTTTGATATTCCTCATAAATATTCTTAAAAGCGACCAGTTCGTATTCTACACAAATGGTTATTTTTCATGCCCTCTCAGAAATTATTGGAAAACTCGATAATGAGGCTGTGACGGGTTTGTACTTTAACATCATTGATCATGCACTGCTGCTAAAAAAGCTGAAAAGTTATAAAGTTAGAAGAATGACACTTAGCCTATTTCACTTATATGTTAAAAATAGACATCAGTTGGTAAATTTAAGGATTAACGGACAAATTATTTATCAGGTATCACAGCTACATGTAAGGATGTCCCGCAGGGCCCAAGATTGGATTTATTGTTATTCTTGCTGTATGCGAATGTTCTACCCGACTCTCTGGAGAGTAGTTTGCAGTGCCGGTTCACTGATGATATGTGAGTTGTGGTGACTCAGTTAGTACTTTCTAGTTTGTCGGTGGAGTGTTCACGTACAGTAGAGAACATAGAACGATAAACTGTGTTTAAATACTAATAAGATAGGTCTAATGTTATTCTATAAAAGTAAACATTCTACTGAGTGTCTTTATGTCCAGTATAAAAATAAATCCATTCTAAATGCTAACTTGAAATTTCTGGGGGTGTACATTGAATCTGCAAGGGGTGTCATGTCCGGTGAGTAAGCTGGCTATTCTGTCGCACCTCTCGCACCCAGTCCACTTACTCGGATAAGTTACATCAAAATGTTTTCTTTTATGAGAATAGGTATTTCGGGATATTTCGCAAGTAAAGAAGCAGAAAAAAATGTTAAATAAAAAATAAGTTTTACTTGCCGACGTGTGTTTCTACTTATTGGGCTCTTCAGGGCAAGACAACTAGAAAACCAAAGGAAAAGGGAGAACGTATAGGGATCATAGATTACAATATTTAACTGAATTTCAAAAGAGTTTCGAACAATATTATCGTCAATAAGAAAAGAAATATTCTGTTGAAGGATTCGAAGATCTGTGCGAAATAGATGAGGGTTGATTTTTCACCTTTCTATTGAAAAAATGATACTCTAATCGTTCTTCCCTAACATGCTGCAGGATTGCAGAGGATAGCTCTGCATATACACATTAATCACATATACATTATTGTCAATGTATTTATTGTCAAAGTTCATTCCGGACGTTCGCAATAATGTTTGAGTTGTTGAATTAAATTGTAAGAAGTCCCCAGCCAAGGGGCTGTTTTGTACCGTAGGTCTTTTAATGGACCTTTCATGCCCCACCAATGGTTACCAGAGGGCAATAGCCTTGGAAAAACCACTCTGGTTTGAAGTTTTTAATGTCGCTGATAAATGTTACTAATTTAATACTAGCGCGCGTGAGCCTGGGCATTTCCGGATATCGTGATCTGCAGTTTTATCCTCCTCCCAACACTACCGGCATTCCGGGTTGTCTGCAATACCTAGCCGGGATTCGCGTTCCTTTATGCGCAGTAGTTGTCTGATTAGAGAGGCAGATGTCCATTATATGTGCCTTATAGCCTGTCTTATGTCAGGTGCTTCCGTTTATCTCCGGAGGGTCCACTTGTCCAGCAGGTTTTTCATTAATGCAACAATGATTATAAGTTCTGGGCCTACCGGCCGGCCGTTGGGCAGATCTTATTCTAGCAAGGGAATCCGCTTCCTCGTTTCCAGCATAGCTTAAGTGGCCAGGCATTTAGACAAGCTGAACCCTGCAGCCTACCCTCACCAGTTTCTCCAGAATCTTTATACACTGTAGTACGAGCTTGGAGTTTACCTTTTCGGCCGTATTAGTCTTAATGGCAGTCCTGGTCTCCAGCTCCAAGCAGATTGATACGGCAGTATTGCTGTGTCCGCAATTTTGAATTTTCTGTCCGTATTTCAATACACTGAACGCTTTGACCTGGAAGACAGTAGCGTACTTCGCCAGCGAGTATGCCCTTCTGCTGCCTCACCACAGAACCCTGCACTTGCTCTGTTGTTCATTCTAAAGTTATCTGTATACCACATAGTTTTCCTGTTTAGCAATGTAGGCCCATTGGAGTTGTGTCACTCCTCTCTGCCTGCGATATGGGTCACAAAACCCTTACAATCTACTGTCTCAGGTGTCATATTCTCAGAAGAAGAGGACATTTCATATAAGTATGAGATCTAATTTTTTTTTACTTTTTCTTAATAGAAGAACGCGAGCTGTGTCACCATGTTTCTTTAGTATTCTGCTAGAGATTAACCACTATAGAACTTGCAGTTTGACATATTCAGCAATTCTTTGGTAATTCCATATTTTGAGGTGTTTTTTACCGTAACTAATACTCAAAAAATTTGAAGTTTTATTCGAAAAGAAATTCCTGTTTACATGTTGTTCCGGAAACTAAAGATGCGAACAGCAGTGTCATAATTACCACTAGCCTCGCTAAAACCGCTCTAATTTTATCTTTTAAATGTTTTTAAATAGTTAACTTCTCTCTTCATTCTACTTAAATTCATTTGGATCACCGTATAAAAATTGCATAAATATGTGTTAACCCATCACAACCATAACAAACCTAATTGCAGGTGTACATCCAAACAAAAAGATTAAACGTCAGCTTTTCTCGTTGGCGCAGTAAAATCTAAACTATAATTTTTTTTCTGTTGAAAAAAATAAAAATGGGCTTTTTTCTCTGCTTATAAGCGTCGAGAGTGCGATAAGAGAATGAGTTGTTTACACACGCTCATGATAAATCAGTAGGTTGTTTTACGATGCTTCAAATCCGTCTCTCTTAATTATTTATTCGATGCGGTCCTAATTAAATTTTATATTCTATGAATGTTGGGACAAGACATTTTGTGTTACTGTGAGATGTCTGGAAAGTGAACAAAAATTCGATGATTCAAGCAATGGAGACGGTGCTTAAGCCTCCCGACGGGGGTTACGGTTGGGTTATAGTGTTCGCTAGTGTCCTAAATAATGTAAGCTTTTCTTTAGCATCAATGTTATACATATTCAAGCTCGCCTGCCACATTTTAAAACTATTTAAAAAATATGTTTTAATACATTTTGCAAGAGTGATTATTGTACAGGTCAATTATATATGTTAATTATAATTGAATTATATATGTGTCAATGATTATATGGTATTCATTCGTCCGGTTAATCCACTCATCTCCTGAAGCCACTTCATTTTTGGATAAGAATATGTATAAATTTTATGATAACATGGTATCATCCCAACTGGAATTTATTAAAATGAGAAAAAATCCTAAAAGTAAAAAATTGTCTTGTTTTTGTCTTATTTAGCATTGTTTAGTATTTTTTGGTTTAGTTTTTTAGTTGCATAATTCTTAGAGTTGGTTTAATTTTTTTTAAATCTTTGACTATTTACTAGCTATTGTTTTATTTATATGTCTTACTTATATCGTTTGGATTTACTTCTAGATGTACAATTTTAACACGTTAACGATCAGCCCTAATATTTGAAACTTTACTCCTGGGCCAGGGTATTATTTTTCTAAATCTTGGTAAAAGACCGTTTCGCGTCATGCGCACCAATTTGGTATACACGGTCTGAGCAGGAGAAAAAACAAGTTAAGTTTACCACAGACCATATATACCATATTAGCCCACATCCAGGAATGTTTCTTTTATATTTTATTTTGACAAAATAAACTAGTGATTCTCGTTATAAAGATAACATAATATTTCATACATAGAAAAATACAATTATTAGCCATTATGACTCTTAATGGAAAAAATTTGAATTTCAAAAAAACACTTTACACACACTATGTAACACTTTCAGAGCATGTAGGGCAAAAAGGATATACTTTTTTGACATTTTTCATAGCTGATTGGCATCCTTCTCTTTCTGGGAAATTTTTATAACAAGTTGAGTACCTTCCTCGAGTTTCCTTCTCCTCTAAAACATGTTGCACTTGTATGTTATTTTTAGGTTCGTTGTCCAACAAACCACATACGATATTTTTGCGAAATTATGTTACACTCATGTTCTTTCCAATTACTTCCTTGAACAGGACCAAGGCATTGACTGAAACAGTGTTTGTCAATAGTTCGACGATAATTTTCCTATAACATTTGACTCCGCCGCGTACTACGAGAACTGTAAGCAGCTTTTTGATCTGAATATCGACAAAGCCTTTTGCTGTATTGTAATCCACTATTGTTAATGGTTTTAATATATTTCCTATTTTTGTTGGAACCTCAACCATTTCTGGGATAGCTTGCGTTGTCAGAAATAGAACATCGCGCTTATCCTTCCATTTTCCAACTACAACTTTCGTGTTTTTTTTCATCTTCATTTGGGCCTATTTCAATTTGGCTATTATAACTGCCTTCGGATTAAGTTTTCGATTTTTACGAAAGTTGCCAACTAAATGTATCTGGCTTTGATTTAGCTCATTTCAGCTTTTTTTAGTTTATTTTATTTGTAATTTTAAACTTAAAAATGTAATGATAAACTATTAATGGTGTTGGTATAAAATTCACTGATAAAGTTAAAAGTTCATCATTTCTTTATTTACAGTGAAAAATAAAATAAAAAAATTACAAAAATCCTAATTCAAGGCAATTTTTTGCTTCCCAGGGACCAGACTAACCTGACAATACATATAAAAAGCACGTAGCTGCCTCCCTTTTAGACCCACACAACTTGGAACATTAGAATCCACTACGCCCAAATAGAGTCACACGGTCTCTGCAGAAACCAGGGTGTGCACCAATATGGTGCACATGTAGATGTTCTTTCTAGGTCCTTGGGCTGTCAAGTTGATACTATTTATACAGACTCCGAGGCATTTGACAGCCTTTCTCACAGATTGTTGATCCACAAACTCAAAAAGCTTAAGAGAAAAATTTACAAATTGACACATTTACACTCCAGTTCTATCAATCTGTGGTAGTCTTAAGGGTTTTTCTGTATCCATTCCTCAAATGTCTTTGTTTGTAAGTGTGTTTGTTGCTCCTGAATATACCAATTTATTTTCAATATATGATCAAACAATGCCACCTTAAAAGGATACCATTTATCAAAGATTTGGGACTCTGCAAATCCTAAATGTATTAGGCTTTAACCTATTATGTTTAACCCAAGATTTTCCAAATTAACAGATTTAAACATATACTCAAGAACAAATATAAAGGGTATATATAAGGTCCATTTTCACAATAAATCTATAATATTATAATATAATCTATAATATAATAATAATTATTATTTATTGAGTGAATAGCTTGTACAGATGATACCGCATACTGATAGGATGGTAATTTGCTAATGGTTGTATTGTTCCATTATCCAGTTTAAGAGCTTCAATGACCACCTCATCTTCTCTCGATTTAATTAATTTAAAAACTCGTTGTATTTAATTTAAAAAATTGCCATTTGCATCTAATAAATTGTAATTTCTGGGATTTCCTCTGGTCTCTGATTTATACATTTCGGAATTGGGTCACGGGTACGTTTCCTTTTATATGTAGCGTATAGTTCTTATAGAATTCCTCTACTACTTTTATAATTTATTTTTTGTCTGTTGTTAAGATTTACTACTCTATTTTTTTGGCTAGTTCTAGCACAATTTACTTGGTTTGCTTGTTTTGTAATATCTACTATGTTTTCATTTAGTTCGTCAATATCCAATATGCAACGCTGATTCTTTTCTTTGCTCTGATAGGTGTTCGTTAATGTCGTTTCAAAAAGTGCCTGCGTTATTGGGTGGAGTCCATTTCATGTAATTAATCTTTTTCACCATCTTTATTCGCTCTTCTTTAATGTTGATGGCTATTTTTGATTTTACCATCCCGTGGTCGCTACCTATTAAAAAGTTGCTTAAAGCTGTTACATCATGGACTCTTTCCTTTTTGTTAGAGATAATGAAATCTATGTCGGTTCTTGCATTCCCAACTGAGCTAATGCACGTCCATTTTTGTTGTGACTTTTTACTAAAGAACTAATTCCTAAGAATTCGTTACTAAGAATTAGTACTCTAAAGTAAAGACCATTTTCTTATTAGAGAAGTCGCAAAGGTGGTAACCTTTTTCGTTTCTCTTTCCATATCTGCTTTATTATCTGTATTGCCTGAGGAATTTTCCGACTAGTCTTGTTTTCTACCAAGTTAGGTACCTATTTAAATCGCTAGTAAGATGTAATGAGTAGCACATATGTTTAAGGATTTATTTAGGTTATCGTAGAAGACCTCCAATTGCAGACTGGTATAATTTTCATGCTGTATCTTGCATTTAAGTTCACAATGAGGTAGATAACCCTGATGTCTTCTCTGATATTCCTCTTTATATATGAGATTTTAATAGTAGAACTCCGCGTTCTTGGGGTATTCTTATTTCTTCTAAATGTAGCCTTTCGGAATACGTCTTAACTACCTTCTTCGGAAATACCTTCAACGGATGACAATCGTTGTTGCATATAGGTTGCATATGATGTTAGTATGATCCCCGGTTTGGTAGATGCAAGCTGGTTGGGTTCATAGTGTATGTACATACATATTGAGAATTTAATCCTGTATATATTGTCCAGTATTGGCTATGACGCGAGATAGAGATAAACCTATTGCTAATGCCTATTGCATTATGTACTTTAAAATACGACGCGACGGAGCTTATTCACGTTTATCTTGAATTTACACATTGTTCACCTTTAAACTATATAAGCTCTATGTTGAGCCGCATTATATTGGCTATTGCATGTTTTTTTGTAATAATATAATATTTATTTATTTTACGCTACCGATATTTCAAAACTGGGATCACGATAAACGTGTTTTATCTAAACTGATTTAAATCATATAGTTTTCGTTATAGTCTACGTTTAATTGAAATGAAAACGAGATCTTGTACATACTAAACCACAAAGGTTAAAATGGTAATTGTAACCTTTGGAACCGCTAATTAGATTTTTAAAAATAACCATTGCATCATTTGAAATATACACAGTGTCCATTTTTAACTATTGTTACCTGCATATCGGAAGCCGCACTGTCAAAATTGTTCTATACTCTTTCCTACAGTTCAGAAAATTTCAGAGGACTATTCCTATTCAAAGAGGCTCATATGTGTTTTTTTGAAAATATCTATTGAAAGGCAATTTTTTATCATACTAGCTGCCAAAACGGCACAAGCTCTCAAATTTTCGCTAGTAGAAACTACTCTAAAAATTTCATTTTATGTCCTTCAGGTTAAGTGACTTTTATATTCAAAATTGTCCCATCACATATATTCTTTCAAAGGGGGGGCAAAGGCCCCTGACAGATCTGCTTAAATTAATTTATGACGCTTAAACAAATATCGAACATATTTTCAGCACCACTTTATGATTTTTGGAATTATGGAAAGAAGACAGATTTTCTTGTATTTGATGACTTCAGATTCAAGTGAAATAACCGGAGTCCTTTAGAAGTGAGTTGAATTGTTGAATGAGAAGAATGGTGGAATTAAATTTTCTTTACAAAGAAATTATGTGGGATTCACTGGGCAGATTTAAATAGATCTTCTAATTATTGCTTTTATTTTTGGACAGTATTTTTCAAAAGAGGAGGATGGTGTTCAACTTTATACCATTGAGTCAACCAATATATTTAAGAAGTCAATAAATCTAAAATCATCTGCGAACAATTAAAGATAAGGTTAATATAAGTTCCAAATAAGAAGATACATCAAGAAGATTAAAATTTGCTTCAAAATTCACTTCACTTGATTATAGCAGGAATTTCTTCTTACTCCACTAATCACCGCATTTGCATTCTCATACTTAAGTATATATCTCATTCCGCCTCAAAATGTCTTAGTTTGAAAATTGGACTCAAATTCTTCTTTAAGTTAAATAATAATTCAATTATATTTGTTGAAGTGAAATCGGAAGAATGAATAATTATTAGAAACCCGGGTTGACAGGGCATTATCTCTCTTTTACCCTGTCCTTGTTGCTTACATCTTCCTAAATCAGATGTCTAAAACGGTTTTAGTTCCATTCATGATGATGTACGATGTCAGATATTTCATTTCATTCCTAATAAAAGAGCTTAGAATTTAAATATAATATTTAACTAAATGATAAATCATTTTAGTTCTTAATGGTGCCGCTAATCCAGAACGTAGTTTTAATCTTCAAAGACAAAATGGAACTGGAAATCGACATGACTACCACCCAGATGTGGTTTGCCTTGAATGTTAACACATGTTTCGGCCAAATAACCGCTTTATTCAATAACTTATTGTTAAACAGATTTGGATATCGAAAGGTGACTCTCGCGGGAGTTACTTTTGTCTTTTTTGGTCTTGGCATGAGCTCATGGATCCATAATTATTTGGGGTTTATGATCACTTTTGGATTTGTTGCTGGTAAGTCACTATGACACTATTTTTTAACATAAATTTATCATTTCAATAAAGCATAATGTAAAAACGGCAATAAATAATACTCATTTAAATCTTATAGCCTTAGGAGTTGGCCTAAATACATCCTCATACACCCTAGCCATCAAATCTTACTTTGTACATGAACAAAACAAAGCGATTGGTCTCTCAATGACGTTAACAGCTCTCGGACCGATTCTGATGCCCCAAATTATTAATTTGTTAATACAAAACTATCATCCTGATGGCGTTATTCTGATTTTAGCTGGTAAGTTCAGCTTATATTTAGTACAGGCCTAATATGATTGATTGTCTGTTTTAAAATATAGGTATAATTGCTCATGGATATATAGGCGCCATCTTATTACAACCAGTAAGGTGGCATATGAAAAAGGTACCAAAA
Source organism: Anthonomus grandis grandis (assembly GCF_022605725.1). Classification (NCBI taxonomy): domain Eukaryota; kingdom Metazoa; phylum Arthropoda; class Insecta; order Coleoptera; family Curculionidae; genus Anthonomus; species Anthonomus grandis. The sequence goes on along the minus strand of NC_065552.1, from coordinate 27,722,221 downwards.
ACCGAAGAAAATCGGACGGATGTTGAAGGAGCTGTAGAAATTGATAAGAAACAAACTGAACAAAATACGTTGGAAACGAACGAAGTTTTGGATCCACTAATACTCCCTCAGCAAACAGGGCCTGCCAGGCAATATCAACTCTGTAGGTAAAAAAGACCAATGATGATCCCATTTCGTATCTATATATCTGTATAGTTCTAAGACTATACAGCATAATGTTTTTGAAAGTGGTAGACATTCGAAAACTTTAATTTGGTAATCATTTTCTTTATTTTCAATTTAGCACAATATTTCGGCTGGAAAGTATCTCCAGCCCTTATCAAGTGTAAACAAACAACAAATATTCTACAGGCTTATATACTAGAGATGTCTGGTCATGTGTGAAGTGCTTTATATGTAGCTGTCCTGAGAGTCTGAATCTCCAAATGTTGGGAATATCAACACAGGGCTGGCGAAGATTCCTTGGTTTCGTATGATATAAGTTACAGGAATCTTTTTTTCTTCGAATATTGATCCAAATGCTTCCTTGTTAGACAAAATCTTTGCTTCTGTCCAATATACAATGTTCGTCAAAAACAAAACTTGCCAACATGAACATGAACCCCGTAGGAAACTCAGCTCATTTCCTCAAACTCCTTTAGGCTACTAAGTTAACATTAGTCTCACCGATAAGATAGTCAGCTTTAATGTTGAAAGTCTTTATACAAATATACCCATCGGAGAATCCCTTAACATTATCAGGGTAAAACTCGGACAGGATTCAACACTTGCAGAACGCACTGAACTTTCCCTGGAGAGAGTGTTTGACCTTTTGGAAGTTGTCTAGCTCGTACTTTCGATTGAACGATAGGTTTTACGCCCAGGATGAAGGACTTCCAATGGGATCAGCATTATCTCCAATGGTGGCCTGAATGGTGGCCATATACATGAAGTGGTTCGAGGAACACACTTTAAGGACAGCTCAATCCAAACCCAAGGTCAGGCTTCGATATGATAATGACACATATATTTATTAGGATATAAAGGTAGAAAACTTTCTGGAGCACATCAATAACATTATGCCAGGCATAAAGTTCACGATGGTGTTGGAAACTGAGTCAGCATTACCCTTTGCTTTTGTAAAGAGAATAACAATGCACGCCTAAGGACATCAGTGTATCACAGGACAATACCTACAGTACAACTCCATTATTATGGTTCAACAAAGGTGAGAATCATTAAAACCCTGTATAGGAAGGGATCCACAAGATGCAAAATCAATTTTGACCGCAACAGCGAAATACAAAATATCACAAAAGCAGCGGAAATAATACGGAAAGAGTCACAGCAACTAAAGGACCTACAGGATTCTTAACGGATCCGTACCTGAAGACAACTTTGAAGAAAGCAGAGAAAATGCTAAAAAATTGTCAAAAAAATGACATCAATATAAACAGTAAGAAAAAGGGTACTCCTCATCCTAAGCTATCAACAACCATATTGGGGAGGAAGGCAAGGAAATTGCTTGCAGCCCATTTTTCAAGTTCTCTCCTAAGGTCATTACATTTACTCTTTAGCATGTTCGTGAAACTTGAAAATTGTATTGATTTATGAAAGAACAGCTACATTGCTATCATCTGCAAAGTTTCTTGATAGGGAGGATGTAAAGTATAAAGGGATTTTTAACCAATCCTTAAATGCTTTTTGGTTGAAAAAGATTTTTGCAAAGATTTGATAACATGATAAACGGAGTTGCTAATGCTTTTACCTTGGTGGGATATGAGACATAATTATTTAAAATCTTAGAGAACAAAGTTCAAGTGTCGATTTTATTCACAAGGACTTCTGATAGTGTAAACTTTTTGCTTCTTAATCCGCTGCTATTGGATTCCCTGTACATTTCACCTTAATTCAAAACAATAACAAAATCTCTTTGAACATCACAAATCACACTTCTTTAGTGAAGATCCAAAATTCTACAGACAGTTTCGAAATCAAAGGAATGAACGCAGACGTGTCTCCCAGCAGAGAAATGGTCATGTCGGTATAATAATCTACTAACTATATGTCAGTGTATAGGTTTATTATACTGATCTAACAAGAAAAATCTTAAGTATGTAAGGAGGTCATATTTTCTGAATACTTAAACTTTAATATCGTATAATATAAACTTCTCAGAGAGATATGACCATCATGGGGTTTACCTTTAAAAAAAAGTAAAAAGTTCTCTTTTGACGGAAAATATTATATTGCTCATTGATGACGTCTACTATGGTTTTGCAGTCTATAAATTTTTATTCTCTTCTGAAAAGGTCTAGCCTCAAGATGGGTTGCAAATTGTCATAACTAGGCGCATTATCATTTTTATATATAAGTTAATAGATGGCAGTCCAGTCACTGTCACTTATTCACTTCAATGTTCCAAACTGTAGGTTGTGAAATTTTCATCTGTATCAAAAACATTCCACCAATAATAGGCAAAATTTTCCTGTGGATATTGTGTGAAAGATATTCTTAATTTTTCACTGGATGTTGTTAATTCCTGGGTACTGCAACTATAATAACTTGAGGAGAGAATTATTTTGTTGTAGTATATTTTGATGATTCCACTTTAGTGCTATATCTGATATAAGTATGATTAAAAAGGACAGGGTCCCTATTATTTTATCTGATACGGTATCATTGACCAGGGTTCTTAAAGAGAGAAATATTCATGCAACCTATACATTTTCAAATTATAAAAATAATAAAATTTCTTATTAGGTTTATAATACAAAAAATTTTTTAGTCCCTCCAAGGGAGTTCCTAAGCAACCGGAAATTCCCTGGATTCAGACGTAAAGACTCAATCATTTCCATCAATTATGAACAGGAAAATGCTGCTATTATGGGACTAGACTCTGCACTTGGAGGAAGTCTCTATTCATTAGAATCTGGTATACTAAATAAACTGCTTGGAAATTATTTGATTAATTTTATTAACTTTCAGTTGGTCAAAGACGTAGCTCTTCTTATGTTGCTCCTCAACGGGTGCTCACAAAAACAACTTGGTGGAAAAGTGAGGAAAGTGTCAACCTGGAAAGCTGTTACAACCTTTTTGACGACAAAACTACAGAATCAGAACATACAACAGTCTCTGAGCTTGTAAAAGATAAACATAGTAATGAAACTATCAAGAGAAATATCGACTTTGAAGAACACATGGTGTATAAAGAGCTAAGTTTTAACGTTCATAGTTTACCGTGGTATAAAAGTTGGATTTATCAAGCAGTTGAAGTATTTGGCTTGGATATATTTTCAGATTTAAGATACGTCAGTATTATGATAGGTAAAGTTACATGTTATTTGCCTACTTCAAAGGTATAATTTAATTGATGGTTTTACAGGAATCTCGTTTGCTATAGTGGCGGAAATGAATTTTACTGTATTGCTACCATTTCTGCTTTTTGAATATGAACTAACTATTGCCGAAATTGCAGCATTTTTATCACTGTTGGGAGCAGCTGATATATTGTTCCGATTTCTCGCTCCTCATATTGGGGATTGCTTTAGGCAGCCGGCCAGGGTAATGATCATTGCTGTATTACTTGTTATTATTTTGGCAAGGTTTGGTAAGTTATTTTTGTACTTTTTTGGGAAATAGTGCATCTCTATATAATCTAAATATATGTCATCTAATATTAATGGACAGTTGCCTGGTTATGCAAACTTGAAATGCAAATGTCCATGAATATTTTACCTGGAATTAGCTAGAGAAGTAGTCACTGCATTTGATACAATGTTTCATGTTTGATGTTTAATTATTACACTTTTACCATCATTTCCATCATCAAAAACCATTTTCCATTAATGTTGTGCCTTTTCTATTAGAAATATAATAGTTCCATTTAAGTTTTATAATTCTAATACCACTTTGTAGTCTTCAAATTTCTTCGCACAAATATGTTCTCTTGACATTCTTCTTTTTTTACTGCGCATCTTCTTCATCACTTCAAGAGACTAAAAAGTTAGTCAAAATAGTACACTTAGCATACATTGCCTCTTACTAAATTAAACACTATTTAACTAAAGAACACTATTTAGCTCTTCATAAATATGTGATGTTTTATCATAGTTATATTAAGTTTTGTAGATAGAAAAAGATATAAGATTAATGCAATTGCTATGGCTTTTTCCCAAAATTCTTTCTTCATAGTTCGTACAAAAATATATTCGGGACTCATTGGTTGATTAACTTCAAGTAATTTTTTTGTTCTTCGTTCCTAAAACAAAGTTTTGTCGCTTATTACCTTATTTGCTTACCCTTTAACAATATTTCATTGGATTTTTCCCCTGGGCTTCTATATCATCTATTCTCTTGATAATACTGCTCTCATTTCCACGATATAACTTTTAAAACTTTAACTTCTGTTCTCTTGACTGGAAGAAAGTCTAAGTTAGTAATTTATTTGTTTATATGCCAAAATAGTTACACCTGATTGATCTTTTTGACTCTTTATTTAGTACTTCTCTTCCTATAAGAATGTTAGATATACAGGCTCTTAATGGCTAAATAGGGAAGGCAGCAAATATATGACGCAAAACATATGTAGCAATGTCTTTGAATTCTGGATTTAACGGAAGTCTGTTGGATTGAGTCAGTGGTTTAAAATTTAGATAGTGGTTCAAAAAAATATACTGGGCTGGTGCGTGGAGCTGGGAGTCTCAGGTTCGATCCTCATTGATATTTCAGGTGCCACAAGAACACAAACTGGTAGTTATATTTATTGAGTCAGTGGTTTAAAATTTAGATAGTGGTTCAAAAAAATATACTGGGCTGGTGCGTGGAGCTGGGAGTCCCAGGTTCGATCCTCATTGACAAATCTTTTTTTATTTATTAAAGCCTTATATAATGGTTTTTCTTAAGGAGTTTTTGAATGCCAAGTCAGATACAGTTGAACAGATCACAGGACGGTTATATCAGGATTGGCCCCAAATTTTCCTTTTAAAACTCCCTAAAGGGCTTACTACATTATATAGCTGTTACCAACGCAAGAATACACACCAAATAGTAGAAGAAAAGTAAAATGAAAATACATAAAATAAAGCATAATCACAGTCAGTACACTCGCCACTGACTGCACAGAGAAATCAACTCTCGGCATAGTTGCTCAGCGTAGTAAATAACCCTTTTCTGTGCTGTTTATCATATAAACGTAGTTGGGCGATACAAAGCAGGGCTGCAAATTTAATATTAACACTGCTCTCTCGTTGCGACATAGCGTTAGGCCTAATGGGAGAATAGGCTGCAGTATATGCAGTCCGAGCCATAGAGAAAGTAAAAAGGTTTGCATTTTATTATTATTTTCATTACCTTTTGAACTCTGATACGATCAAATAAATAGATGCTTAGGGTATTATGAAGCGATGTTTGGCTGTCATGACGGTTTTGACGAGTCGTTGGTAGCAGTCTAGGAAAAATTAATTTTAAACAAGAGGATTCCATTACTATTTTCTTATTTATCTATCAGTGTACAGACCCTTCATATCTCAGGAACCGCCACTGATTATAGTCTTTATTTCAGTGCACAGCACTAGTTGTGGTTCGTCGTATCGCACTGTGAGATATCTATTTTTAATCTCATATTTTCCATGTTATCCGCGCATAGGTCTACTATCTTTTTCTTATCAAGAATTTATTACTTCTTACTTATTACTTACCAGTATTCGTGGTTCAAGGTACAAAGAGTGATCAGTGTATATTTTGCTATTTATTATAATAAGTTATTGACCACACCCCAAGCTGAAAGCTGTTTTTATTACCCATAAACTTATTTTTAGCTCTGATCTACGTAACCCACTATCCATCCATACTACTAATAGCAGTAATCTTGGGCTGCGTTAAAGGCCTTAGAGTAGTCTACATGTCTCTAGTTATCCCCAGTTACGTACCAAAAGAACGACTAGCGTCGGCGTCAGCAATACAAATTATCGCTAACAGCTTAATGTCGTTACTGAGCGGTCATTTTATTGGTAAGTAGATACTAACAAGTGTTTAATTGAACTGATCCATATTAATTTATGATATTTCAGGTGTCACAAGAACACAAACTGGTAGTTATATTTATTGTGTGCAATTTTTGAATTGTTTAACTGTCGTGACTATTGTTATGTGGTCTATAGACATAATTTTTAAGAAATTTTTCCGAAAGAAATATTTGGATGAGAAAGGGGAGAATTTAGTGGAGCCTACAGATGTTTACTAGGAAAATTTTAAACAATAGCAAAATAAGTGAAAAATGTACTGATAGCTTAAGATTATAAAATATTATTTAAATTTGTTTTCAAATATACTGATTGAAAATATTGTATCCTTTTTCCCGTTCGTTAGTTTATTTACACATTTACACTACGAAAATCGATCACTCACGACTACTAGAGATATTTATTTTTACTGTATTTCTTTACAACTATTTAAATATCGCGCCAATATTCCGAACTTTACTTCACTGAAATGACAATTGACTACTGACTTTCATCGGCGCGGCGGTCCTTTATATACTCGGCAGAACTCTGTGCGATGGGCCACTTGTGTCATTCCAGAATGACATAGTTGGTTTCAGAGTGTTTACAATATCATTGTTTTATCTTTTATTTTGCACTGGCGTAGGTACAATTTTTGCATTATAAAAAAATGCGCAATGTAAATTAAGCAACTTAATAGGAACCAATAAATTCTATTGCCTAATACAATATATTGTATTGTGTAGTGTGTTATTGAACTGTCTGTTGAACCTTGAGGACATGAGGACTGCGTGCAAAGGAATGTCCTATCCTTTTGATAGGGAAAAAATATATGACACCTGCTATGGCGTTAAAGACTTCGTGAGCCATATAGCAGGTAGCCTGCATTAGTAAACAGAGGGAGCGTCCTGTACGCAGATGGCTCCAAATGAACAACAGAGCTAGAGCAAGCTTCTGTGGCGAGTCTCATATACCAGTAGAGTCTATATACTGAGAAAACACGCGTCCAATCTAAAGTATTCGCTGTATTAAAATGCGCACAGAAGAATATTAGTTGTGAACACCGCAAACCGCAATACAGTCGATTCAATCAGCTCGAACGTCATAGTCCGATAACCGTCTCCTAAGGGAGAGTTCCCTCAAAAGATGGTTATGGTCAAAATATTTAGGCTATTCAAACCACATTCTGCGTCGTATATGTGTACTTAGCGAGGGATTCTATTTCAATCTTTTTTACCCAGGCCCCACTGTGTGAAGTTAGAGGTTCTCAGTCTAGAGACGCTGTAATCTGCTTCTCCCACGATGCATTTGGCCTGGCCACCGGTATGAATAAGATTAGCTAACCACCGGCTATGGGAGGAAACGAGTTTGGGAGGAAAGAAAAGGGAAAATAAGAACCATTTGTTGACTGAGTGGAAGGTGACACGGAAATAAGAGATGCTATTAAGGCTATTGCGTCCAAAAAAGTGAACTCCAAGTTTGAACTGAAGTTAATGAAGGTCTTAGAGGAACTGGTATGAAGAAGGGCTTTAGGGTTCAACTTGTTTCGGTACCTGGCCACTCATACTGTAAAGAGGAAGCGGACTCCCTTGTTGAACTAGGATCTGCTAAACTGCGGGTAGGCCCCACACAGAAAGTCACTTTGAGGTGGATGAAAGCAAATGGCATGACACAAGCTACAGCACACATAGGGGGCTGCACCTAAAGGACAACGAAATTCAACTAGTGATGATTTTTTCAACTTAACACAGACACTTAAGACGCTATTTCTAGCTGGTTTCTCTCAATCGATGTACTGCGAACAACCCGTAGTGTCATTGGTGTTGGAAGGAACTGCTGATCACATCATTTGAGTGTTTCACACGCGCTAGGTTTATATATCTTGGGAAATACTTAACTTCCCCAGTGGCAAAAGCGTGCAGAGCACCTTATGGGCTTTTACAAGGCTATTGGCCTCTGCTAAGCCTCCGTGGGATACGACGGACTTAACAGGAGATCAATATGCACAACTGCCTATTTGGCCACCTATTCTTCCCCAAATTCAATTCAAGCCTAATATTATCATTTGTTTTCTAGTTATTCCATCTACAACATATTTCACTGAACATATTAGTATTTGGTTAGAAAATCAGTTACCTACTTATGTGAATGTTTGTTCTTAGATTAATGTAAAATGCTCTCCAAAGGCAAACCAAATCAGGTTGCATGAGAGGCATGGTCTCTTCGGCTATTCATAACTATTAATTGTAAGTCAAATCGTTAGCTAACATAAAACATATGCTATATAAAAAAAATACTTTAATGTCATCAACAAACGAAGAGGTGATGTAAGGCCTCGTTGACGAGTACTAGAACATACTAAGATGGAGTCAGATAACCACCAATTTTAACTCTTTGATCAGATAATAATTTTTTAAGTCATTTAGCTAAGTTTGCATGTAAGCCAATTGACATTTCGAACTAATCTGTAACTTGTTCGCGATTTTACATTTAATTAATTATATCGGATTGATAGCAAACCAAGTTGATTTCAGTAGGTCTTACTATGAAAACCATTTTCCATCATTTATTTAGTTACCAGCCGTAAATGCATTTTAAAACTGTTATACTGTGAATAAAACTGATCGTATTAGTTATTTTTATTTTGTTTTGTTATTTTAAATGCCTCTACATACTTGTACTGTCGATATTTACAAATTTTTTCAAGGTATATTATAATAATCTTTAAAGTACTTCTGTTTCGACTAAATAAATCTTTTCTAATAAATGCTGATTTGACGTATTATTTTAACTTTACTTTAAACTTTTTATTTATAGCTGCATAAAACGAGATAGTTTACTATTACGATAAGAAATAGCCAGATAAAGTCTGATAAAGTATCGTGTTTCGTATTTGTTCGAATCTTATCAGCAATATTTTTCTGAATGGTGTGACATAAGAATTAAACACCAACCAAAACACAGCATTTTCTTTGTGTGTGAAAATGGCCAAAAATCAGGCGAAAATCTTAATTATCGGTGCGGGCGCGTCTGGTATTGCGGCAGCCACGAAACTATACCAAAACGGATTTAAGAATTTGGTAATTTTGGAAGCCGAAAACCGAATTGGTGGAAGAGTGTGCTCCGTAGAGTTTGGAAGCAGTTTTGTGGATCTTGGAGCAACATGGGTATGTTTATTATCACTAACTTTGGAACTAACATGTTTTTTTTTCTGTCCTCACCATATAATAAAGTTAGAAGATATTTATAATTTTGTTTTAACTTTACTTAGATTGTTTAGAAGGCATCTCACAAATTGAATTTTATGAGAACTTAGGAATTAGAAATAAGGGATTTGGTCTCGTAGTACAGAAGGAGAAAAAATATTGGATTGAATTTAATTGGCTATTAATTTAAAAAGTTATTTAAGAAAAAAAACATAGAAACCGTTTTGCTTCATTACATCAAATGAACACGTTCTTGAAAACGTTCCAAATTTTGTCGTGATATTAAAAAAATAATCTATAGATTGTGATATATTCCGTTTGCCCATAACATTTTTTTAAATATATGTATTTTTTAGAAAATAGGGTAGAAAAAGGTTGTAGATACTATAAGTGAATACAGTCCAGCAACATAAATTATAAATAAAAGCAAAATAAGAAAAAATACATCAACAAAAGGTAATATTTGCATAAGCGTTCTGGCATCCTACACTGATAAAAGTTAATAATTTTAACTTTTTTTTTTGTTTTTTCTTTTATAAAAAGTGTGTCTATATTTTTTTGTATCAGGTCATGTAATAACCCTTAAATAACATGTAAATATACATATGAAAATCTCGCTATCAAGATGACGGGGAAGCAATGAAAACCTAATTTTTATAGTAAATTAGAGAAATTCTGCTGACAATATATCTGTATTCACAGTTCAGGATTAATACTGATTTTAAACGAAGATTCGAAAGATGGATTTTTATGGAATACCTTTAATTGCTTATAGATAAAAACAGTACATAAATATAAATTTAAAAAAATTAAAAATGTCATAATAAATGTTTGATAAGCAAGTAAAAAAATATAACTGTTATCTTTTATTATGACTTTTTTCAAAGTAATTAATAATTTTTAAGGGTTTACTGGTTTAATGCTCTAAAACTTCCTTTTTATGTATTAATATTTTATTTTAAAAAAATTAAATAAAACGGCGTATTACTAATAATTGATAATTTTTTGCTTTATTTTCCAAAAAAATTTGAAAAATTTTGCAGACAAAGCTAGTAAAATAATTTAAAAAAAAAACACACAATACAGAATACACATAAAAACATAAAATATAAATACACGCAAATACATACTATAAATCTTTGTACAATAAAATACACAATATAATAATTATAGTACATAGTATAGTAGGGAAGAACAAATCAAAAATTTAAGTAAAAGAATATTTATAACGTTTAATTAAGTTATTACATAAAAAAGTCTCGCGCAAAACGAACAGTTAACAGCAACTCTTATATAGTTTAAAAATACGCACATGTACACATGTGTCATGTCGCACAACTTGTACCCCAGAAGGGAAGAGCTTATCTGAGGCGCGACTCAAAAAGGGCGTTATTACGTCCTTTTTGAGCCTATTGATTGATCTAGACGTTCTTAAGCTTAACTTCCTGAAAACCGATCAACAACATGCAGAGAAACATTTTTTGAATAACGCATCGATGTGCAAGTCCGTCCCATTGGACTTGTCTACAGTCTCAGTTCTCTAAGTCTAAGTCCACATTAGTACGTAATTACGGATACGTGAGGCTGTCAAATCTATCCGTGACTTATATCCCATCCACTAGAGGCATGCGTATCCGTGAAATCACGTTATATGTTTATTCGAGTTTTTGGTGTTTACAGTTTTGACCTTTCACAATTGCTTCAACCTATTTTTATGCCTTGATTATAAAGGGCTTCTCGGATCCCATAAAGGTTTTCTGACATAAATAATTTGCTGTTTTTTTGGCCACCAAAGTTAAAATATTGTCCTCATTGGCGCAAAGCTCGAAGGTAAAACCCTAGTTCTCCTCCATATATACTTAGAAACTTTGGTGTTCCAAATAACTTTGGCACTGTCTATTAATTAAAAAGTCGCAATAGTAACATTTAAAATATGTGGAACCCGGTGTTGAACCCAAACTCGACATTCTAAAAAAGAATGGTACAAAATAACAACTAGTAAACAAAATTTGGTAAAAACTCAGAAATAACAATTAGTAAAACGGACCAAAAAACTGAATGAAGTATCAATATGGATTCAGTCCCCAAAACTTCACAGATTCAACGACGACTGAATTGGTGTTATGAACTACAACTGGTTCCAATCTATTATTGTATGACACTAAGATTTAATAGTGTCTAGCTCATCTGATACCATTCTATATAATTCATTAATATCCGAATTGCTCCAAGTAAACTTGTATCGTCTGCTAAGAAATAGGTTTTATTATGATGTCCAGACTAGCGATATCATTTATAAAAAAACGAAATAACATAGGCCCCAGAACCTTGAGATACCCCGTATGCAATCGACTTATAAGAAGTCGTCATCAAATGAGGAGCAACTATCCAAAACGCATTAAATCCAGTTTTTAACATTTTTCAGGTGAATATTAAAATTTCCTGTATTTTAGACAATCTATTATCCTGACAGTCCAGTTTCATCAAAATGATTTAAATCCATTAGAAACAGCTATAGTGAAATCATGAAACATTTTAGTATCCCTTTTGTTGTGTGGATATGAATGAAAGAAAACCCACGTTTTATACATGGACCAAAAATATAGCTGGTAGAGGGGTCGTTGAGGTATCATCTACACTTTTGGCCCATCTGAATTACCTGGACCTCCTAAATATACAGAAACTTCGCCTTTTCTGTGACGGGTGTGGAGGGCAAAACAAAAATGCCCATGTAATCCATGCCCTTTATTACTTTTTAAAAAAACAATCACCCGAGAGTTTAACAGAAATAAATATTACCTTTCCACTAAGAGGACATAGTTTCTTACCTGCCGATAGGGTATTTGGCCGAGTAGAGAAAGTCTTAAGAAAACAGACAACAATCAAGTCTACAGAAGAATAAAACAATATACGTATATAGCGAGTTTGGAGAAGTAAAATATCTTGGGGAAGACTGGCTACTTTATAACATCAAACACCTACAAGAATTTCTAAAAAAGACTGACAGTATATCCGACATGAAAAGGGTCGTGTTGCGAAAGAATCAAGCTTCACCCATCTCCATAACACTCTTCGAAAACCTTAGGTATGAAAGTACTTCTGAAACTCCAAAAACTCTGCTTAAAAAAGGTTAAAAGGACTCTCAGCTACAAATGGAACTACTTGAACTTGGAAGCCTCTTAAGGAAAAAAAGAAAAAATCTTTAAAACATTTATTGGCACAAGAGTTTGGTAAAGAATGGGAGCAAGAAGATAAACTGGAATGGTACAAAATATTTTGGAAACCAGTGGAAATGAAATAGAGGAAGAACAACACGACAATGCTAGAGTTACCTGTGACTGCTTAGAAGAAGATGTCGGTTTACATATTTGATTTCTTTGTAATTTTCTTAATAAAATAAATTTTTCACTAAAATTTCAGATTTTATTAACCTTTTAAATAATATGAAATATTTGTTTTGTACAAAACGCAATAAATCCAAAAAAGAATTGAGCATAAAAAAATAAATCCACACTTACTAAAGCAAAATGACATAAATCCGCATTCCAATTAAGCAAAACGAATTAAATCCATTAAAAAAATTAACTAATATTTCTATTAATGTTATACATTTTATAATGGAGCCGCACCTTTTTTGCGATAAAACTGTTTTTAAAATCATTGCTTTACAAGAACAAATTTAAATTTTTTCTTTCAAACACTTTTGCTGGTTTTTAAGGTTTTACTCAAAACAACATATTATGAATTTAATGCCTTTTGGATAGTTGCTCCTCAAATTTACTCCTACAATCTAACTTCTATTATAAAGATATGACTTAAGCCATTCGAGAGGTGTTCCTCTGAACCCGTAATGCTACAACTTATTTATTGAGATATTAGGATTTACACACTTGAAAGCTTTAGAAAAAACGTATAAGATTGCTGCTGCAGAAAATGTAGTGACTCTCTTTTAAAGAGGGATATACTATACTAAAAAGGGAAAACAGCATCGTTGGTGCAATTGTTACCGAAGAGTTTAAATTGATGGGGAGTAAGTATTTTATATTTAAACAGAAAAAAAAAGAATCCTTTTTTACCCAATCTTTCAATGATCTTGGATAACGTGGGAAGGAGTGCAATTGGACATTAATTCGACACTTGATCTTATCTTAATCTTTTTTTTATATCTCTCTAGCTCCATCTCTATTTTACACTTCAATTGATTTCAATACTTTATTTTTGAAGTTTTAAGTCTGATTTAATCCTCAGACACGAAATTGGAATAATATATTGTATGATATAAAAGATGTATATTTGCAATGGACATTAGAGGTGCACTACTTCTAATTCTTCTGTCCTAAAGATGGCCATTTGCAATTAAAAAATTATAAACTGTAATAATAATTTAGAAATAAAGTAAAAATGTGTAAGTTTCTAAGAAATTGTCAGGCCCAATGAGAAAAATCTTAAGAAAGTTTTTGCTGTTGAAGAAAGATTAACTCCATGAATAATTTGAGAAGATGAAAATAGGTTTATTAAATAAGATCTTATTCAAGCCTTTGCCTCAGCTAAAGTAAGAAAGGCGAAACTCGGAGTGTCACGTCCCTTATTTCACAACCTTTGTCACTTTGGTCACCGATTCAAGAATACAAGAGTATAATACAAGAATAGTTTATTAAAGACCTTGATGTACTATTCTATTTCATTCGAATTTCAGAAAATAGTGTAACGATATTGTTAACACCAAGAAATAATTTGCCGAATATATAAGGAGCCGCATCGCCGATAGTTGTCAGTTCAGTAAAGTAAGATTCGGAATGTTGGCGCGAGATTTAAATAAATACAGTAAAAATAAATATCTCTAATAGTCGTGAGTGATCGTGTTTTTGTAGCGAAGTGTGTAAATATATAAGTTGACTATTTTCGATTGTTTGAAGTCACAGCTAACTAACGGGAAAAAAGCAACAATTGATTATTAAACTCATCTAATTTTTAGTCTTTAATTAAAATCTAGATTATCACTTTTTTGCGTTTGACTGTAGTTAACTTTTATTCTTTATTAATACTTAATTAAAGTTAAGGACACACATAATATGTAAAGTATTTGATGTAATATGACGCGTATATTTCTGCTAAACCTTGTATTTCTGAATCAAGCATTAATGAAGGTAGAAAGAAATCCAGTTTTTCTGTATAAAACCCAAAACTTCCAGGTTTCTTGGCAAACTTTAAAGTATTTATTTGTAAATATGTTTAAAGACCATTTAAAGCGAAAAAGACCAAAGCAAGATTCCATCGTTTTATAATTATATTTAAGATATATATTACCAAAGGAAGAGAAAGTTAATGAAAGTCAAAGTCTCACAAATCAAGCGTCTCTTAAAAGGTTATGCGTTTCGCCGCATTAGGGCATCATCAGACCTCATCTGAGTACAAAAACTACACACTACACTTCTCACTAACATAAATAAAAATATAAAATATAATATGACTACAATATCGTGTACCGTTATTGACTCAATAACAAAATTCACTCAAGAGTGAGTGACTCTTGAGTGTGAACATGTGAACACATATCTAAGTCTCTTTGAGAATAATGGATGATTATTTTGAATTAAGATATATATTGTCGAACACAATTTTAATATAATAATTTACAATATATGAGTTTTTGTTGCAATTTTTTCTATTTTGCAAATACATAAATTTAAGTCAGTGCCCCGGTAAAATTACATGAGATTGATGAAAGTAGGTATATTCAATATTTGAATGAAAAAAAACTAAATTTGAAGTTATTTTGCCATCAGTTTTATAGGAATACAGTACACCCCATATTCCTTCCATATTTAAGTATTATCCTTTAAGTGTTACATAATTTTATATACAGGGTGTTACTTAAAGGTATGTCATAATTTAAAAGGGACATTCCTGGACCGATTTTAAGTCAAAAAGTTCCTATAAACATGGGTCCTAAAATGATTAATTTTTAAGATACAGGGTTTTATTTGTTTTATTGTTTTCTTCGTTTTTAATAAATTTTTCAAATACGGTTTAAAATATTGAACTGAATTTTGGCACAGGATATTATTGTATAAAACACATTTTTTAGATGTTCACCTACTTTTTTTTAGCAACCAGCTTATATATTTTATAGCATGACTATAAGTGTTATGCTATATGACTTACAGTTCATTAATCGACCACACCAGAATTATATTTTCTATATTATGTTACAATGTTGTATATGCACCTGGAGTTAAGCAGTTGAAATATATTTGTTTGTTAATGGGTAGGTTCATGGAGAAAAAGGCAATATAGTGTACGAAATGGTAAAAGATCTGAACTTGGTGTACCCGTGCCAGCTTCCTCCAGGACCAGGAATGTCATTTTTTCATATAGACGGTTCCCAAGCAGACAAACAATTAAGTGACCGATTATTCGAGATTGCGATGGCAATAAAAGACGATCAAGAACAATCTAAGAAACACGGTGGCAATTTTGCAGAATATTTCCATGCTGAGTAAGTAATTGTACCTATAAGGAACAATAGAATATATATGAATTGTACCTTAAAAATATTATCGTTAAATTTGCACTGTATGTATTTGCCATAATTTAGGAACACCGCCAATTTTGCAATAACTCAAATATATAACTAAAATAAAGGTCAAACCAAAGATCCTTTGGTTTTGCTATTCGAAATCATAAGAAAAGAATCCTACAAATATTAACTTTTAATATACGTTTTCACTCTTAATTTAAAATGTCCCACTATTGTACACATCTTCAAAAAGAGTGCTCTAGATTTAAACTATAGACCAATACTTTCTGTTTTGTTAAAGAAATTTGCTAAGAATTTATCCCTATTTTGAATTAAAAACCTTTTTACATATTACAACTTAGTAACTTATTAAGCTCAGTTATTTACATGACATACCTAATTTTTTATATACATACACGTCGTAACAACTAAGTAACAAGCTAAGTTATCGTTCTCTATTTGAACGATAGCGTTTTTTCTACTTTGCTCTGTACTAACTAGATTTCGACCCTAATCAAACGAAAAGGCCACAAGGCGAGAAAGGACTGCCGGAAATGTACCATCAAGGCGTCCGTCGTTCCCGAGTTTTGTTATATTCACTACCAAAAATATATTCACTTTCTTAGTGACCCGAGTAAGTGAAATCAAGAAATCGATGAAGGTCAGTCATATAGTTGATAACATTAAGAATCTTGCTGTGATTTTCGAGGAGGACTTGAGATTCAAAATGCACGTTTCTGACATAATTAAAAAATCCTATTTTGCGCTCAAACCATTGTCCGTTAATAGAAGTATCATTAACTACAAAGTACCGAATCTTTATCTTCATCAGTTGGCCGTTTTTGTGCATCGATTGCTTGGTACATCCTCCTCTGCTTACCTTCGTGAAAAATTCAGTTTCCGAAGAGATGGTGCACGACGCCAATCTAAGATGTATAAGTAAATTATCGGCTTCTCGTTTACATTCTGCTTTATTTCACAGATGTTTTCTTTTTAATGCTGTTTCAGAGTATAATGAATTTCCGAATCCACTTAAGTGCATGTTCATTGCTGGTTTTAAAGTAAAAGTAAGGTCGCATTTTCTCACGTTACGATGTTCTCCTTATAATTTAAAGGGAAAATGTGTACATTTTTTTTTCTTCTTTTTTAGTTTTATATCATTGCTTATTTTCCAACTCAAGATAGATTTCATGGATTTCACCGGTTTTCTATTATATTCTTTCTATAACTGTTATCTATGTAATTTGGTATATATTTTTGTTCATGTAATTAGAGGTTAAGTTGATTAGCCCTAGGCTAGCCTTCGCCTTTGTACATTTTGGTATAATAAAGACAATATTTATTTATTTATTTATTTATTTATATGTATGAGATTTTATACACTTAGGAGGACTTTGAGAGAGGTGACTATTTTGCGGAGAACTTTTAATTTTTTTAAAACCTTTTAACGGCCAAGCTTCCAGCTTGGCTTCAAGAATTCGGAATTATCACAGTGGAAGATGCTAAATGATAAGGATGGGTGAGATGTAGTCAGAATAGAGGAAATTGTGTTGGAGTGCCTGACAGAAAGCAGTCCGATAAATATTGGTGTTTTTTTGTTTACAGTAAGGATCTGTTCCTATGTACTCCTGGTTTCAATTTTATCCTCTTCTCTAATGATACCACATTTTCCTGCCATCTGAAAGCGGTGATACAGCTAGTGGAGTTTCGAGGGATGCACTATTGTCAATAAATTGTTCCTAAATGGTTTTGGAACAATTTATTGATTAACCAACCTCTTGGTTTTTTGAGTCTTAATGTCATGTTTGGATGTACCGGCACTGTACTGGATTACTCATGTGTATTGCTAAACAGGGTGGTACAAGCCACAATTTAAAAAGAAAATTATAACGTTTTAGCTCCTCCTCCAATAACTAGAGTTCGGCACAAAGTAACTGTAGAGAAGACCAAAAAGCGAGAAGTAACTGGCAGAAATGCACGATCGAGTCATGTGATCGATCCCGTAAGTCGTATGTCATATTATTCACTACGCAAAAATATACCTCCTCTCTCAGCGACCTGCGAAAGTGGAAAATCTGGAAATTATTGTCGTGGAAATCATTAGGTGAAGCATTGCTCTTCTATTTTTAACTTTTTAAGCTTTGTCTATGTTCTGTTGCATATTAATGCTTGTGTCTTTCGACACTTGCATACTTCGACATTTTCACCCCTTCGACTGTTTTTTTTTTTAACAGTTTTTTTAGAAAACTCTTAAGATATGGCTTCAGGGACTGGGAATTATATCAGTCGAAGATGAAAGTCGGTGGGGAGAAATCAGACGAAAGGGGATTGTGTGTTGGAATACCACAGGGATCGATCCCGAAATCTTTGATGTTTCTGGTTCACATATTGTATATTCCTGGTGCCCATTTCATCTTCTTGATCCAAACTTGCCTACCCATCAGCTATAGGCACTGAAAATGTGGAAGAGCAGTGGTTTCTAGCCAATAAACTTTTCCTAAATGTACTATTCTATACTTCTACAGTTCTAAATATCAGATTTGAATTAGTATACCTTACTGCATTATCGTTTGTGCTACAGAATACATCATTATGTTCAATTCCATATTTTCGTACACAATCTGAAATACGACATTTACCAGTATTGTGCAGATCGCGCCTTTAGGTTCGGATTTATAGATCTGTTATTTACGATTTTAATTGTAACTACGATGAGATCGGTTGCGTTTAAGTTTATAGTTAATGAAATAGTACTTTACACGAATTATACAAATATAGATAATACCTATTCAATTTAAATACAAAAAGATACTCAATATCCACACAGTTTGTCTGAAACCACTTTCTTGACGCAACAGAAAATAATTCCCGATTTGCCGGACTTTATCTGGGTCAGAGTAATTCGTGCTATTACTAATAGTGACACACACTGTATGTACAAATATTGTATGTACAAGTATTGTATATCTGTTCCTTCTAACTTCTAGATATAAGGAACGCATACAAAAGGAATTTGGACCAATTCCTGAACCCAAAATTATACAACTAGCAACCCTCGTAAAAAACTGGTTTAAAAAGTTTATGGTTTTACTAAATTCAGCTGAAAACTGGAGTCAACTGTCTACAACCAGTCATTACGCATTTAAAGGCTATGAAGGTGACCAATTAATTAGTTGGGGCAGTAAAGGATATAAAACTATATTGGATGTTATGCTGGTAAATTTCTATTAATCATGCTATTACATTCAGTGCAATTTCAATTTCTGCAGCAAAAAATACCTGATCCATCTCAAACGCTTCCTATCGAAGAAATGATAGAACTAAACAAGGAAGTTAATAAGATCATATGGAATAAGGAGGAAGTTACCGTAAAATGTACTGACGGGTCGGTGTATAGTGCCGACCATATGATTATGACTGTTTCCGTAGGCGTACTAAAGGAAATGCATAAGAAGGCTTTTGTACCAGGGCTACCAGAACAAAAGGTTTTTTTCTTTCTTAATTATTTAGAGAATTCTGTCTTTACATAATTTTTAGGTGAATTCGATTGAAGGTATTCCATTAGGTACAGTTAACAAAATTTTGTTACAATTCCCACATAAGTGGTGGCCGGATGATGTCAAGGACATAAGCTTTCTGTGGTCTGAAGATGAAAGGGATGAATTGATCAAAGAGTTTCCACATGGTCCGATAGTGAATGGAAGGTACACAGGGAACTCTTGTATTGATATAAACATATATTGTTTTGCTTTTAGGTCATGGTTGGAAAACTTATTTAGTTTTATAGCAATAGATAGCCATCCTACTGTGCTTTTAGGGTGGGTCAATGGTCCCACAGCTAAGTTAGTAGAATTATTACCCGATGACGTGATTATAGAAGGCACGATGTACATGCTGCGTAAATTTGCCGGAAAGCAATATGATATTCCGGAACCAAACGGAATTCTACGGTAATTTGTGAATTTTGCATTTGACAGAATTGGAATGATAAGATATTTGATGCAGGTCTAAATGGGGTAGTAATCCACATTTTCGTGGCTCATACGTACACGTAAATAGTGAAATGGAACGACGAAAGGCAAACGCTTACGATCTATCTACTCCCTTGATGGGAGAGAATAAGGACCGGCCTCTTATTTTGTTTGCGGGAGAAGCCACGCATTCATGCAGATTTTCTACCGTGGATGGTGCCATTGAGACTGGATACAGAGAAGCAAACAGGATAATCAGTTTTTATTCCCAATAAATTGCTTTTATAAAGTTTAATTTGATTTTATTTGATATTTTGTAAATAAATTATGCCTTTGTAAGGAAACTTGCTATACAGGCTTAATTAGTTAATAGTCTCCTTTCCATTTTCCACAATATATCCTTTGATAGCACAATGTCATCAATGTTTAATGAAGGAATCCCAAACATTACTTATAGAGCTCTTTATTTAAGCTTGTCTTTTAAACTCGTATTGATTTGAAAAGAATGACATAATTTACTGGTATCTGCTCAGTTGTGACTCGTCGTCAATCAGCCTTGCAAACGTAAATCTGTACTGCACCTCACAGTTACATTACAGAAGCTTATAACATTTTTCTTCTTACCTTCACAACTTTCCAGCTGTAGCTCTTAACTTGTCCAGTAAATTTTCACTTATAGTTTTTAACGAACCTTTTATCTTGCCTTTGAATTTGTGCTCGAGACCTGTAACTTTAAGATTGACTTTTATTAGAACATTTGACTGTTACTTAAAATAGTCTTCCCACAAAACCACAGTATGGTTCAGGATCTATTTATTTGTGAATTGCCTACTGTCTGCTGTTAAGGTATGATCAATGAACTCTGCTGCCCCAGTACCACCACTACCACAAACTGTTACTCTACCCATACCTAGATATTAGATATTAGAAACGTCGATTCCATTAAAGCTGCTGCAACTATAAAGTTACCACCCTGTGACCCAATCAATAAATTTACCGGCACCAGAACTGAAAAAATAGTGAAAATTAACAGGATGGAAACTAAACATCGCGCAGAGATTGAATGAGGCACCGAGAACCAATGACATGTTAACCACATTTAGCAAAATTGATATGACGTATATTATGGAGTTCTATTATGGAGTTCATCGGGCATTCTTGGAAGAAATATAGAAAAAGGTTGGATTTAATGCATTTCTTGCAGGATTAAGCTATTGTTAAAGCAGTTATTGATGAAGGCGAAATTGTTATAGAGATTACCTGAATATATCAATGGTTGCAACAACTTTTATAGATCTTGTTATACCTGTAGAAACGAAGAGATTATATGCCAGATTATATTACAGCATCACACTCCTTCCTAAATTAGGGGCCACATGCATCCGAAATATCAGTAAGGGATCGAGGGATCAAGCTTTGTGACTAAAATCAAGCTAAAATCAAGCACTTGAAATTTTCAGAGTTTTCGACGAACTTTTGGACATTACGTGATGTGAATAGTAGTGCTGATTTTTACATCAATTTGAAGATATTTTCATTAAATATAAGTCGCTTAATGTTCTCGGATCAGATAACCCGGAATTACTGCTGTTATTTAGATTAAAACAGTCTGCACTTCTCCATTCATTTCCCATTGCCTTCGAATCTGGTGTTCCAAATCTCTATATTTAACGATCTTTTCATCGTCATTCACTCTTCGCTCTACTATATTGTTGTTCAAGTATCGACTCCGGGGGCATACTTGTAATACGGTACCTTCTCTGTTGGTAACATTTGACACTTGACGCAGTATTCTCGTTACTAGATTGTGTTGCTCTTTATATTCTGTTATCGCAAATGTCTGATAAACTGTATCCTGAAACATCCATACAGCATATAACCTATACGGGTATTTCACATTCGTACCTAAACGTCTGTTAATAAACTTCAAATAGTTCAAATTAGTTTTTGTGTATTTGTTTTTAAGATGTACTATTTTTTATATCAGTATTTTTAATAATTTGAGTTTTTTAGACAGCTTTAACCTCAAAGTAGTGTGTTTTTATTAGGAGATCTGATGGTGCGCTGATATAGTGCAAAATACGTGTAATCAACTTAATACACCCCTTTGTGTCAGCCTCTGTGACTTCCTTTTTCGAAAATCCTTTTTTTAACTTGTTTTAGGGAAAGCTGATCTGACGTCAATACTGTACTCCTATCGATTCTCGTTGACATGCCTTCCATGTACTGTGATGGGTTTGAACCTGGAGCTTCTGAAGTTTAAGTGCTGTTAATAAGGCATCCGTTTCACATACTGCGCGATATATTTTAGATCTTTCAGCCTTCCTAAAAAAGAATTATTTCTATTTAGTTAGACATTTTCTAATCTAGTTGTTTGCTTATTGATACAAATCCTTTTCCCTCCATTTCGCAGCAATGTGATTCACTTAACGCTACTTCGGAGGTGATCTTTTTAGTCTTTGCTAATGAAGTTCGAGCTTTTTTTTGCAAGTTATCAATGTCGCTCTTAGTCTATTTTACAATACCAGAGAAATAGGTTAATGCAGTAATACCTTAAATGTTTATGGCCCTGAATAAATTCCAAGAATCGGTTTCAGAAGGTCTCTCATTCTTTAAATGAACTTTTTACTTCATTTTGTATAATTCAATGATCTATTCCTTGGGTTTGTTTATTTGTAAATATTTACCGGTTAAAAAGTTTGAGACTTAGAACATGGAAAGGCGTTTCAATGTTCTAAGGTTGGAGAAAGGCTGAACCACCTACGTTTTGCCGATGATATAGTGCTGATCTCAGACTGACTTGACAAGGTTATCTTCCCAAAACTTAAAATCAACATTACAAAGACCCATTTAATGAAAAACTTAGTTCCCAGCTATAGCCAAGAATGCTAAAAAGAAATCCAATACGTAATTTTTTACAAATATCTGGGACACGTAATCGAGTGGGAAGGGACAATCAGACTTGCAAACTAACCAAAAGAATAGGACTAACTTGGGCAGGCTAAGGCATATGTTCAGATCAGATACACCGATCTGTTTTAAACGATATGTTTTTGGCCATTGCGTCCTCCCAGTATTGATGATATATAACTCGGAAACACTTACATTAACACAAAAAACGACCAATAAAATAAAAATAATCCAACGAGCCATGGAGACGCCTAGGAGTGACATTGCAAGATAAAATTCGGAATGAAGAACTACTTACAAAAACGAAAGTTATGAATCTAATTGGAAGAATCACTAATTTAAAATGGAACTGGGCTGTCCACGTCGCAAGAATTCGGATAACACATGGACGAAGAGAATAATAGAATGGTGTTCAGAGATGAAGTACACAAAAATAGGGGACGACCACCGATTCAATGGATGGACGATTTGATATCTTCAAACTGGATCCAAGACCAAGCGAAAATGGTTTAGGTCATGAGTAGTAGTTTAATCAACTCGAAAAACTCATCCATTATCCCAAAGATGCTGGTCATACACTTTTATAAAAGGTAAGAAACACGAAATCTGCAGCATCACAAATACATTTAATAAAATAACGAAGGTTACATGTTTAGCTCGACTAGAGCATCATCAGACCTAAACAATTTTAGTCATGTTTTTCACGATAGATTTATGAACCTTAGTGATGTTTCTTTTTCTGAAGTCGAATTAAAATTTCTTAACAACAATTTAAAATTTAATCTTCCTACCAGAACCGACCCATGTGTTAGGGAAACATTGGCTGTAGAGGCTGAAAATGCTCTACAGTCAACGGATATATCAAATAAGAACATTTTAAGAGCAAGAATAATTTCCTTTTTAAATCAAAATTGTTTCCTTAACAATAAACAGAGAATAAATCAAAACAACAACAAAACATTAAGATCTATAAAAAAGAAAATGAGGGACAACGATATAGTTTTCACAAAAGCCGATAAGGGATCATGCTTACTTGCCTTAAAAAGAGACGATTGCATAAATAAAGTAATGGATTTTCTAAACACAGAAGACTTTGAAAAGGTCGACAGAGATCCGACAGGTCCATTCTTTAATAAATTAAAAAAAGTCTTAGACATGAACTTGGTAACCTTAGAATATTTTAATTCTACAAAACAAAAACTATATCCCATGAATCCTAAAACACCTCTATTATATGGGTTGCCAAAAGTCCATAAAACTAGCATGCCAATTAGACCTGTGGTTTCCTTTGTTGACTCCCCTTGTTACCAGTTATCATCTTGGCTTAACAACGTTCTTAGAAATATCTCAAACTTCAAAGCACCATATTCTGTAACAAATTCAGTGAATTTTGCCAAAAGCATTCAGAATGTTCACGTTCCAGATACAGCCCAGCTTATATCGCTAGACGTGAAAAACTTATTTCCAAGCATTCCACCCGCTGATTGTCTGGTCTTAGTCAAAGATCTTCTCAGGGGGAAACTTGATTCACTTTTGGTGGAAAATCTACTTTTGCTTCTTTCTACTGTGTTAGATCAATTTTTTTTCCAATTTAACAACCGTTTTTTCAAACAAAAAGAAGGTCTAGCAATGGGCTCTTGTTTATCGCCATTTCTTAGTGAAGTATTTCTTAGCAACTTAGAAACAAAAATAATGAGCAGTAATTTTAAAAATAACATCATCTTTTATAAACGGTATGTGGATGATATATGTTTGATTTGGAATGGAAGTGAGGTAGAGCTTTCAAATTTCCATAATTATGTCAACTCTCTTCACTCTAAAATTGAGTTCACAATCGAACGGGAACAGAACAACACCTTACCATTCTTAGATTTATTACTTAAGAGGGAAAGAAATAAGATATCCTTTGAAATATTTCGTAAACAAGCAACAACAGATAATATTATACAATATAATTCAACATCACCGTCCTTACATAAATTTGCTGCTTTCCATTCTTTATTTTACAGACTTTTTAACATCCCACTTTCTCGTGAAGCTTTTAAAAAAGAATTCCTTACCACTAAACAACTAGCAGTCAGTAACTTTTTCCCTCTTAAACCTATATATAAAATGTATTTTCAGTATGTGAACAAGTATAAATTATCATTTAATTTTATCAGACAACAAACAAACAATATCAAAACTTTTAGGTCGTTTACTTATGTTGGACCAATTTCGTCACAATTATCCCGCTTTTTTTCTCCCTTTGGCATAACCCCAGCTTTTAAAACCAATAATACCTTAAATAGACATCTAATTAAAACTAAAGATAAACTACCCCCGCTATCTTCTCCAGGAGTTTATGAGATTAGGTGTAAAGACTGCCCTGCAGTGTACGTCGGCCAGTCTGGTAGGAAGATTTCTACTAGGATTAGTGAACACAAGGCCCAATACAATAAATTTAAAAATACCGAAATCACAGTGACCAGATCAGCTTTTGTCAATCACCTTCTTGACTCCAAACATGATTTTCCTGACAGCCAAAATATAAAAATACTGCATCAATGCAACAAAAGTAAAAAACTAGACTTGTTGGAGACAATGGAGATTAGTAAAGCTTTTAAAAGCCCAGATCTGTCCTAAGGATGTGCGATACGATACGATTTTCTCGAGTACCGGTATTTTTTCTTCCGATACTCGATATTTTGTACCGGTACTTTAACGTACGATACGGTCCGATCCGTTTGAGTTTTATGCAGTACCTATCGTATCTTGTATCGAAGGATGCTATAAAATAAATTTAATTTAATCAAAAAGATACCACATAAATTAATATGAATGAAGCAGTGAAGCACGGATTTACTCCTTCTGTCTTTCTGTTTATCCGTAGTGTTGGCAGGTGCAACCCATATTCTGAACGCCTATTTTCAAAGGCTGATGCGATAATGGATGAATGCCGTAACAGACTTCTTGGAGATAGACTTTCAAGGCTATTATTTTTAAATTCGTTAGAATTAAGTTACTGGAATTTGTAATTATTTTTCAATTTCTAGAATAATTATTTTTGTCTTACGTTTTAATGTTTTCTGTTGTTCGGTTTTAATTTAAGTGACGACATATGTGAAATTTTCACTTGTAGTTATTTCGAAATAAATGCTGTTAATAAATAATATTTTAATAAATAATACTAAAAATATCAGTATTGACCATACCAGTCCGCGCTAATTTTAAAAAATTAACATTAAAAAAAAATATATATATATTTACAAGTAGTTAAGTTGTAGTTAAATCGTACCGGTACTTGGAATATCGGTACTGAACTTGTCGATATTGTACCCAACCGGTACTTTTAAAACGATACGATACGATCCGAAATACCGGTACTTTGCTCAGTATCGCACATCCCTAAATCTGTCCTGTGTTAATGAAAGGTTTGATTTTGATGGCCACCTAGTTTTTAATAACCTCAAGTAGTTCTAGACTCTTAAATAATGGTTAGATTTCTGAAATGTATAAAGGATTTGATTGTTTAGTTGAGTTCTTTGTACATAGATAGTGCCACTTTATTGTAATCTTTGTTTACTTAAATATTAGGTGTTTTGTGTATGTTATGGTAAGTTTTTGTTGAATTCTCCCTTTTTCGGGTTACATAATTTTAATTATTGCTTAAATCTGATGATGCTCTAGTCGAGCGAAACATGTAACCTTCGTTATTTTATTAAATGTATTTGTGATGCTGTAGATTTCGTGTTTTTTACCTTTTATAAAAGTAGTTTAATCAAGTTTAGTAGACGAGACAAGCTGCTATATCATGATGATGTTTCATAGATTTCTTCGGCGTTCATTGCTGCAATGATCCATCCAATTTCCATCTGAGAATTAGTTGATTACAAATCACTCATTTCTTAATGGTGGGGCATTTATCTAATCCAAAATGCATTCCTATGTCGCAAGCAAAAACTCTTCCACTGTTTTTTAGCATTTGGTTTCGGGTAGACGTTAATAACTTAAGATCATTTTTATACAGTAAGTGATTAAGGCTGGATAGTTCTTTATGGTTGTCCTTAATAGCAAATCTATATTTACCTGAATTAATTTAAGTCGGCTTGATATTGGATTCATGGGGAGGCAAAACCGCAATGGGCAAAGAAAGGAAGCTGGAATTAATCGATATCTAAAGTTGACACGGTGGACACTAAAAAGGAAACGATGGCTTATAGGTATATTAAATTCTTCGCTGAATAATTTAAGTATACCTATAAGCCATTGGTGTGGCACCGTATTAAAGGTCTATCGGTAATCGATATAGGCAGTGAAAAGATTCCTCTTTTTATTCTAGGTATGATTGCAGACAACAGAGTTAACTGTCAGTTGCTCCAGTCTGCCGCACCGCTATGATGCGCCTTCAAATAAAAACGATTCGCTCTTTACTTAGTTATTGTGTTTTTTTAAAATTTTTTATCGTTCATCATCTATTTATCTTGCATTAAGATAACACTCACTTGGTTTTGTTAGTTGGGTACCTATTCCAGAAATTTTGTCTTTTTAAGGTATGAGTTATTGTTCTGATCTGAAGCAGGATGTTTGATAGAATATTTTTTCTGATCATTCATATACTGCGTTGTACTGTTTTAATTTTTACATTTATTTTAGGTTTCCTGCATTGATTGCTTTGGAATTTTTACATCTGGAAGTCTAGACTTTGAAAGTGTTAGAAGTAAGGGATAAGCGGTCTAGCTAAAACTAAGTGCAATTTTTTAGATGGCCATTATCTGGATTAGATGCTTTAAAGATGTTTAATTTAGATATATATATGTCTCAAATTGTTTTATTTATAATGAGTGGTTATTATTGAAAATATACTGATCTACTTTGCAGTGTTAAGAAAGAAAGAAGAGAATAAGTTTATATGTGATTTCAGAATTATATTGGTTTGTTAGTAAGGGTTGTTTAAAAAAGGGGGAAAAGAAGCAAAGAACCGGTGACGATCCCCGGGTAATGAAGACGAGCAAGTCTGCAAACATAGCAGGGCAAGCCACCAGCTATGCAAAAGCGG
Organism: Anthonomus grandis grandis; assembly: GCF_022605725.1. Lineage (NCBI taxonomy): Eukaryota > Metazoa > Arthropoda > Insecta > Coleoptera > Curculionidae > Anthonomus > Anthonomus grandis. Next base: position 27,694,595 of record NC_065552.1, on the reverse strand, counting down.
CAAAGCTCATCAGAATCGGAGTATTGCCGGAGGACTACCCTGAGGCAACTCTAACCTCCGAACAACTCACAGATGTGGAGGAAGCAATCGTATCAGAAATGATCAACAGCACAACAAAGGGCCTGCAGTTCTCAGGTATTCATTTTCGCTCGGGAATGATACTTGTGGACTGCGAGTCGGAGCAGACAGCAGAATGGCTGGCTCAGATGGCACCTAGGTTGAAGGAATGGAAAGGGCCAGCGCTGGTAGCGAAAAGAGGAGAGGACATCCCAAAAGCGCATACCATCAGCCTTTTTCTTCCACGGAGCAAAGGGCAAGACACCACAGCTCTCTTGAAACTCATTGGAGTACAGAATCCAGAGATCTCCACCGAGACCTGGAAAGTAATAAGCGCCAAAGGAAATGGCCACGGTCAAGTGCTTTCTGTTGGAATCGACACCAAATCTGCGGATAGCATCCAGGCAAAGGGATACACTATCCACTACAGGTTTGGGCAAATCCCCGTATCTGGCCTCAGAAAGCAGGAGAAGGCAAAGAACGAAAAGATGGAGCTTGATCCATCCACTTCAGCCTCTACCTCCTCCGAGCCAGTCGCCAATGAGAACACCTCTACGGCGACTGAAACACAAGAGACCGAGGGCATGGACCTCGATCTCAATGTCAACCCGACCACTTCCGCTGAGGAGAATGTCATCAGCAGCGAAGAAGAAGATAGGCTTCTGGGACCTAATGTAGACCATCAGGGGGACGGACCGGATGGCCCTGACAAATCATAAGAGGACTTCACTCTGCCAAACCGGAAGCCTTTAAATTCAGCAAATTAGCACAAATAAACCTGCAACACAAACGAGCATCCTCCGATGTGATTGCACGGATGTTTGTCAAGCAAGATCTGGGACTAGTCTTGATCCAAGAACCCTGGATCAATCGGGGGCAGATCAAGGGTCTGTCAAGCAAAACGTCAAAAGTAATATATGATACCAGGCAGGAATCACCCAGAGCCTGCATTCTTATAAGAAATAACATCAATTACATATGTATTTCAGAACTCATGACACGGGACCTAACACCTATTGTCGTAAATCTCGACATTGGGGACACAAACAGGACCATAGTAATTGCGTCAGCATATTTTGCTGGAGATGGGCCTATGACACCACCAGCAGAAGTGCAAGAGCTGATTCAATACTGTAGCAGATTGCGTCTACCACTCCTCCTAGGCTGCGACGCAAATGCTCACAATATCACATGGGGAAGCACAGATATTAACTTTAGAGGTGAGTGTCTGCTTGAATATCTAACGACAACCGATCTCGAGGTTCTGAATGTGGGAACTACACCAACATTCGTAACTAAATCGAGATCGGAAGTATTAGATATTACTTTAGTCAGCTCCAGTCTCAGAGACCACATCAAGGAATGGAGAGTATCAGCTGAACCATCACTGTCCGACCACAGGATTATCGAATTCAAGCTGGACAGCATTAAATACAATCGACCCGAAAGGAGGGTCCCAGGAAAAACAGACTGGGAATTATACAACACCAATCTGGAAAACAACTTAAATTATCTAAGCTTAAATGGGAAACCGCACCATCTAGACTTAGAGCAGGACTCACAAGCTGTCACACGTGCAATAAATGAGGCGTTCGACTCAAGTTGCCCAGTGACCAGTGAGAGACCCGTTAAAGACGCCCCGTGGTGGAATACACACCTGTCAAAACTAAGGTCAAAAGTGCGTCATCTTTTCAATAGAGCGAAAAGAGACGGTAACTGGCAGGTATATGCCGAAGTGCTTACTCTTTATAACAAAGAGATAAGAAAAACCAAAAGACAGCACTTCAGAACTTTCTGTGCGGAAATCGCTAACACTCCGACTGCGGCTAGACTGCACAAAGCAATGGCTAAGGGAGGCACATACCCAATAATGGCCCTCAAAAAGCCAGATGGCACCTACACGAAGGGAGAAGAGGAGCAAGCCATCCTATTACTTCAAACACACTTTCCAGGGTGCGAACCTATAGAAACGGTCCCAATAAAGTACACCAATCCTAAAAAAGAGGACTGGGAAGTTGCAAGGACCGTCTTTACGACAGAAAGGTTGAAATGGGCAATAAACACCTTTCGACCGTACAAGTCACCGGGAGTGGATGGAATTTTTCCTGCTCTCCTACAAAACGGACAAGAGAAAATCCTTCCTCACCTGAGTAGAATAGCAAGGACGAGCTTAGCGTCGGGATACATTCCCAGTAGCTGGCGAAGGGCAAAAGTCACCTTCATACCGAAAATAGGAAAAAAAGATGGGACTGACCCCAAATCTTTCAGACCTATCAGCCTTACGTCTTTCATTCTGAAAACAATAGAAAAAATTGTAGACAACCATATCAGGAATGACATTCTGGAGAGAGCACCTCTACATCAGTGTCAACATGCTTATAGAGCGGGCAGATCCACAGAAACCGCACTATATCAACTGACACAAATCATCCAGAAAAGCCTGAATGAGAAAGAAACAGCCATCTGCGCCTTTCTAGATATATCTGGGGCATTTGATAACACGTCACATGTAGCGGTAAAAAATGCCCTGGAAAAAAGAAATTTGAACAAAACCATAATCCGATGGATTTGTCAAATGCTTGCCACGCGTACGGCTGAGACTACTGTGGGCGAACAGACCACAGGCATCAAAACTACTCGTGGCACGCCTCAAGGAGGGGTAACTTCACCCTTACTATGGAGTCTAGTAGTCGATGAACTACTTGAGATATTGACAAATCTCGGTTTCACCTGCATAGGATATGCTGATGATATCGTTATTATAGTCAAAGGCAGGTATAAGGGCACTTTATACGACCTCATACAAAGAAGCCTAAGCATCACGGAAGAATGGTGCACATCAGTGGGGCTGAGCATAAATTCAGCGAAAACTACTATCGTACCATTCACTCGTAAAAGGAAAATGCAACCCACCAGGGACATCCACCTGGGCGGACAAGTTGTACATACATCGGATGAAGTAAAATATCTAGGAGTGACACTGGATAGTAAGCTTAGTTGGAACAAGCATCTAGAATTCACAGTAAACAAGGCCACTAAAGCCATTATGATCTGTAGGAACCTAGCGGGTAAAAACTGGGGATGCTCCCCAAAAATACTGCGATGGATGTACACCATGATGGTTAAACCCATAATCACATATGGGGCGGTGGTGTGGCATGACACTACAAAGTTAAGTACAGTAAGGCGTAAACTTGACAAGGTTCAAAGACTTGCATGCGTATGCATTACAGGAGCTATGAAAACATGCCCCACAGCAGCACTGGAGGTCATAGTTGACCTGGCACCTCTTCACCTGGCAGTAGAGGGAGCTGCTAAAAGGGCCATGTTCAGATTAGCAGGGGATAGAACGAACAGTAGGGACATTGATCAGAGAGCCTGGGTATCTCAAACAAGATCCATTCCCCTGTTCGATCTTCCCAAGGACGATATAACTCGGGAATATCACTTTGTTAGGAATTTCAGTACAAAAATTGACAGCAAAAGTGACTGGGAAAATGGATCTGTCGCCCGCTCACTTAAGCAGAATACTATCAAATGGTACACAGATGGTTCTAAAACCGAAAAAGGAACAGGAGCTGGAGTATTTGGGCCTGGCACCAAATACTCAGAGCCACTGGGAAAATACACCAGTGTCTTTCAAGCGGAAATACACGCTATAGAAAGATGCGCTCAATTAATCCTGAACAAAGACTACCTCAAGCAGGACATCGCAATCTTCACCGACAGTCAAGCAGCCATAGCAGCACTGAGTTCACATGTCATCAGTTCTAAAATGGTAAGAGACTGTTTGGGCAAACTTAATGAGGTAGGAAAGAGAAACAAAGTCACAATATTGTGGGTACCTGGACATACAGGCGTGCAAGGTAACGAAGAAGCCAATATTCTGGCAAAAAAGGGATCTGGTTCTCAATTTGTAGGACCGGAACCTTTCTGCGGCATAGGAAAGAATACTTACCTATATGAGCTTACAAAAATGGAGGATCAACTCAGAGAAAGCCTCTGGGATGATCATCCAGGGTTGAGACACTCCAAGATGTTCCTTGGAACCCTCGACCCAAAAAAATCTAAAGCTCTAGTAAGTTTAACTAAAACTAAACTACGGATTGTAACAGGATTCCTAACAGGGCACTGTCACCTTCGAGAACACCGCAAGAAACTAAAACTAGAACAGACAGGTGAATGCAGATTCTGTGGGGAAGAGGAAGAGACCCCAGAACACCTAGTAACTGCATGCGAAACAGTTGCCGAAAGTCGTGCCATGCACCTCGGTAATTATGAAATTCCAGAAGGAAATATCTCATTACTGGAACCGTCACAACTATTAGCCTTTATTAAAGCCATAGGATTGTACGAAGTAATTTGACTTGAGAATAACATCAAGCAGTAATTAGAAAGGGGCACACAATAGATCTTTTAGGTCGCAGTGAAACTTCACCCTTATTTTAATCTAATCTAATCTAATCTAAGGGTTGTTTTCCGAAAATATCCCGAACAGAATTTTGGTGCAGAGATTTATCAGGAGTGCATATTTCCAGATGCTCAATAATAAAAAGTCTTGTATTATATGTGATGCGACAAAATAGTTTCTTCTGCAAGTTTGGCCATGACGGCAAGTGATTGTTAAATTAGGAATTTTTTTTCAAAAATGAACGCAAATATATCAAGTGAGGAACTCATTCCATAATTTATTAAAAAAACACCTTGTATAGCACAAAAATATATCAATGTATACGTTCATCATTTTTAATTATTTAAAAATAAACTAAAACAAATACTAGGAATTAATTAAGGGAAAACAAATTAAACAAGCCCGAATTGCCAACGATTAGAATACGGAAGCCAGACAATCAGTAGGCGCCATTTCTAAGAAAGCAAAAAAATACTCAATTATACTATCCAGATTATATTCTCCAGATGTAAGGCAGATGTAAATATTAACAGTCAGACAGTTTTAAATTGAAACTCTCGGCTAACACAGCGTTTCGGCAAAAAATGGGCCGGTTCATTTTTCTAATTTTCGTAATAATTCTCTTGCCTGAATTCAGTTTTCAGGAGAAACTTAATCTAGACGCCCTAAATAACTACAGCGAATTTCTCAATTTCGGCAATAAGAAACTTCATAAAATCAAATCTGGAAAGCAGCTCGAAAATCAGATTTTTAAGTCGAAATTGGATGTGTTGGGGGAACTTTTTAAAAGACACGTAGATTTTTTAAAAGTTTCTCAGAAACTGGATATTGTGTTTCTGGTGGACGCCAGTTCGAGCGTTGGCGATAAGAACTTCTTAAGTGAACTGAAATTTATCAAGAAGTTATTGAGCGATATTACAGTAGATTATAATCATACTAGAGTAGCTGTCGTCAGTTTTAGTTCACCTAGTAACACGGTAAGTAAAGGTCAAAATTATTTAAAAATTTGTTTTCATAAAAATTAAATAAAATTATTATTACCAAGGAATATTTAATATAAACGACTAAGATGCCTGAAATATCCTTTTTGTACCATCACATGTATATTTCTGACGTAAGTAATGGCTGCAAGAGAATTAAAGGAAACATTTCAAGAAATGCAATAATAAAAAATTATTAGTCTTACAACTGAAGGTAGTTTCAGAATCTAACATTTATATTTAACTTACTTACAGCCAATGAGAACAAAATCAGTGATAATGTAACTTGTGAATATCGAGATTATCATTGATTTTATTAATATCGATTTTGATCATGAAGATAGTATAGCATTTTTATCCTTCGTTTAGGTGTAAATTAAAACACTCGATGCACAAAAATAGTCCGCTGATTTACTATAATACGTTATTGCTACTATTTAGTTGGATTCAGAATTTTGCCCTTAAATATACCTCTAAAGGTAGACCAAATCAGCGACAGTAGAGGCTTCCTGGTTTGATAGAGAATATCCTGAACCCATTCACTGAAATAGTGCATCACGATTATGATATTCTACTTCTGGTTAGGAAAACGGCCAACGATCGTTTCAAAAACAATTCTTTCAAAGGGAAACTTCTTCCCAAGTTAGTTTCTTCTCTTTCTTTATGGGATGGATGGATATCGGAATTTCCTTCTTGATCTTTTTTAAGATCCTCATTTCGACAAGTATAGTTAACGATGGTATGCTTATAGCTTGCAGTCCTCTGCACTGGGTTTTATTGACAGGGCATCTGTATTTTTATGGATTTCCCCTCGGTGTTCAGTATCAAAGTCAAACTACTGTAGCCTCTCTATCCATCTTGTAACTTGACCCTCCCGATTTTAAACTGAAGGTGCTATTTTAAAGCTGCATGGTCAGTTCGCAGCAGGAACTTTCTCCCACAGAGGTACTAGAAGTGCTTCCCCACTTTGACAACTAGCGTCCTAGGAGTAAATAAGGCTCTTTATATATTAACTATTGTCCCGGAAGAATCGATAACACTCCACGTGTCTCCAAAGATGTCACGCTGTTTACCTACCATTTGCTCCATCGAGGTTATTCCTGAATGACGGAGAACAGCTGGTATATTCGCGACGGTTAAGATTGTTACTCTGCCTCCACCCTAAGCTTATTTCGTGCCGACATGATGCCAAAGATAGAATCTTTAATAGGACGTTTTTTAGAAATGACAATCCACGCTTTTCTCCAGAGAGCAAACGACGTGGAAGAATATACCACTTCACTAGAGCTTGCATGCCTACAAGCCTGAAAACTACTTCTAATATACTTTATCTCATCCTCCAGTCTAAGTTATCGAGTCCGCTTGCCATCTTGGGAATTGCCAGGCTTCTTAGGTCCTCGGCAAGCAACTCCTCCTTTGGAGAATACAAAGCATGCCAACATCCTTATTGGTTGGATTCTCTACTTCTTTATAACCATGTAGAAAGTCTAGGGTTAGACCGACGCAACTCTTAATTTTTTCCAAACTTTCTGCGGAAAACATTGACTATTCCTGTAGACATTTGCAAATTTTTAGCCACACAATGTGCCAGAGCATACTCAGTTGGAGCAGAAAACATGTCTTTGTCTAATAATTGTCTAATGAGATTCATGCATCTACACGTACCTCTAATATAAAATAAGCCTGTAAAGTAGTTATTGCGCTCAATTTACACTTGATAACAGTTGGAGATACTTGCCAATCGAAACGTCGTGCTAAATTTAAAATTTCTAAGGGAGGCTTAAGCTACCTAGAAGATAAGAACAGCTTCTCGCCTTACTGTAGACGTCAAGTTCTGCCAAGCTATAATGCTTTTTCCTTTTTGTCTCATTGTAAAAGAGTTAAATAACCTTTTTTCTTATTTCTTGTAGTAGTTATAAACATATTGCGAATATTTTTATAAACTCTCCAGTCGTAAATATTTCCCGTAAGGTAATGGTGAATCAAGAAGCTTTTCGTTCTGTAACTTTTTCATTAGCGCATGTTTGTCAAAAAGCAGAGTTACATTTTCAATAAAACGTAAAATTTATCATCCACCTCTGTAGGACGAAAAACCTCTCGTCCTGTTGATTGGGAACTCCAAAGAGATCTTGATCAAAAGCAGCGCAATCTAAATGGTTAAAATTTATGTAAGCAACAATATTTTGAAGGATTTTACGAACCGTTTTGTTGAGAGTGCAGTGGTTCTATGTCTTATGATTCAATTCAAGCATTGCAAATAGTTTTAAGAGTTTAACAGTTAGAGAGTTTAACATTAAGAGTTTAACAGTTTTAAGAGTTTTCGTACATGTCAGCTCTCAGAACCGTTGACTGAAAGACAACGAGATACAGCATGCCAACCTTCAGTTAACTACATTATATGGAAAAATTGGAAGTGAATACATTGCATCTATTGTTCTAACAGTTGTTTTTTATTCCGAATCACAATGTCGGATGCAGACAGGCCCGAGCCAACTTTTGCCCATCTGGGTAAACTATATATTTCAGTTATTTCTAATACAGTATATTCCTATAATTCAGTTTATTTATTGAGTTGATATTAAAAGTCCGTTCAACTGCTGCTTTTTTACTTTCATTACAATAATTGAGGTATCTAGAATCAAAAAGACAAAATAGTCGTACAAGTCTATAACATGGGCGGAATTCAAAATTCGACACCCATAGAACCGCTCCCTCGCAATAATTAAAAAGTGGAAAAGTTAGTGCCCCTAATAGCATACAACATTTGCAGAATATTAACTAATTTAAGTTAATATTTGAGTGTACTTAGTGTTCCCTACTACAAAATCATTAGACTTGACTCAAAATATCAATAACCTCTTTAGACCTACTTTAACAAGTATTTAGACCTTTACTACCGGAGATTTATTGTAGCTTCTCCAAACTGTATTTAGAGACTTTATATCAGCCTGTCTTTGTAATTAGACTCCAGTTTGTCTATATAATCTACGTATGCTTCTGGACTTGCCTCCCACAGTTGCTGGAACCTAAGCCTGCATAATGCTTCGCAATTACAACATCGGCTTCTTCTTCGTCCTGATATAGCTTACAGAGACTCTCTTCTGAGATTATTATTTTTAATGGCAGGTGATTATTTAGCTTATAGTCTGTCGAACTTTACCATAGTAGATCTGCAGAAGTGTGCTAAATTCAGGCTTCTATGTTTTTGTAAATCATTTAGCTTGTCGATCTCTTGGTGCCTGGAATAATCAACGAGGATACCAACTGTGGAACCAGCGTTTAATTGTGGCTTTAAAGTCTCTTTGTAATACTCAGGCTCTGGGGGGCCTATTAATATGTGACTTGAGCCTTCTCTGGCTTATCCATTCCCTTATTTGTTTTGTGGTGGCTTGGAACCCAGGCTACATTTAATGTGTTGATCATAACTACAGTTTCTTCAGCCTTTATGCAGTTGGGACAAATATAGAATGATTAACGATTTGTCCTTGGTTCGTCATCATAAATACCGGCATCTGAGTCTTTATTGGTTCAAATTAGTCAAAGGTTTATTTGCTTAATAGCCAGATTAAGTCAGTATATCAGACCAGGTATGCTTTTATCATGATACCGCCTTTCACTTTAAGATTGTTATAAAAAAATTATTTTTTCTCATGTCTTGACATCTTAATCCCTTATTTACTAGTCTTTTTAGAAAACTTACGTTTTTTTTGAACTTATATTGGGGTGCCTTTATGTGCCTGATGTCGAAGTTGTTCAAGGCTCTAATTATAAACATGGCAGGCTTTAAACTCATTGTTACTTATTGATTATAGCCTAGGTGATTTTTCAGCTAGGTTTAGTTTCTACCTATGATCTAACACTCTTCTGCATTTCGTAACTAATAAACCGACTTCAACTATGATGCGACAGGGCCGAACTTGAAACTACAAAAAATTTCATTCAGTTAATTGTATTTTAACTTCGTATATCATGAAATATGTGTGACTTGTGATACTTGACCAAAGCTTAATAAGAGCTTGCATAAAAAGAATTAAAATTTGTAAAAAAAAGTCAATAGACTGTGCAGATATAATCATTTTTCTTCTTAGATTAAAAATATTGATGGAATAAGCTTGCCATCCAAAGATCACGATAAATGTTTTCTGCTAAACGACCAGCTGATGAGTCTAGAATATACGGGGGGAGAAACTTATACAGTGGGCGCTTTCCAAAAGGCCAAAGTAAGTTTTTTTTTCAAATAATTGTTTAATTCTCTCTTTTCGTGGCATTTATGTCATTTTAGGAAATATTCGATTCGTCCCATCGCAATGACTCGAAAAAAATAATTTTTTTGGTGACGGACGGTTACTCCAATGGCGAGGATCCTGTCCCATTATCAATTGCCTTAAAAAATAACCAAACCACCATATTCACCATTGGTATCCGAAATGGCAATTACAAGGAACTCTACGAACTTTCGTCTAATCCTGGGGAGTTTTACAGTTACCTTCTAGATAGCTTTGAGGAGTTTGAAGGTTTGGCTAGGCGCGCTTTACATGTCGGTAAGGATATTTTACCTTAAGCTAGAGCTCAGCAATATTAAGGTGTTTTTTTAGATCTATCCGATGGAGATTACATACCGTTAGGGGTAAATCAGCCATGCAATAAACTGTGCGAAGAGGGTGAAGATTGTTGCGATCAGAACGCTCAGTGCTCATGCGGCACCACTACCGGACATTATTCTTGCACATGCCAACCAGGATACTATGGATCTGGATTGAAAAATGATTGCATGCGTAAGACATGCGCTTAAAAAACATCATCTGCTATTAAAAATGTTACTTTTCTTTTCTAGCTTGTACAGCAGGAACGTACTCAGATGGCCCCAATCTCTGTTTACCATGCCCGGATATCCAACATATCACTATACCGCCAGCAAGCGGAATAGAGAGCTGCACCTGCAAAAAAGGCTTTCAAGATGATGGAAAAGGTGGCTGCAAAATACTAAAATGTCCAAAAATTGATGCCCCTGAACACGGCTACATCGTAAAGAAAAAGGAGTGCAATAATGTATTAAACAGTGCTTGTGGCATGAGATGTGAGGTAGGGTATACCATGGTTGGTAACAGTATCCGATTATGTCAAGCCAATGCGACTTGGAGTGGGTCAGATCCCACTTGTGAGGTGAAAACCTGCAATAAGCCTCCTACTCCTAAATATGGATCTGTGGAATGCAAGCAGGAGGATCTGGGAGTAATTTACGATAAGAGTGAGAAAAAGTTGCCAGTCGATACAATTTGTACGTTTGAGTGTGACAAGGGACACTTACTTATTGGATCACATCAGAGAACGTGTTTGCCAATAGCACAGTGGGACGGATTAAGAACAATTTGTAAACGTAAGTTAATATTAATTTATTTGTAGTTTTCCAAGTGAAGCGTATTAAATTAAGTAATTTAATGCAACAGACTTCCATGCCTTCTAACGACTTTGAAGGCCCTTGATGAATCAGAAAAATAGTTTAGGAGGCCTTATCCTTATACATACTCTAGTCGAACACGTCTGTAAATGTTTCTCTATGGAACGTTGTATCAAGAATGCAATAGAACGTCGATCCGGTCTCAGATCAAAATCTTAATATCTTTGGTATAAAACACAAATTATGTTTTCTTGGCATATCTGTGTTTTCCACTTCAAACCGAGTTAACTTGATATAACTAAGGGCAAGAACATCAAGTGCAAGAGCAAGAACAACAAGTGCTAATACTAGACATAATTTTACTAAGATCTTCTTATTTAAATGCATTACAATTTATTTATATCAACCGCCATGAAGACCAACCGAAAAGACACTAGTCAAAATATGAGAACTCCATAGTGAAATTAATGTTTTATTGAATATCAGGATGACATATTAAGAATGGGTTATAGATAAGATAAGACTTTCTCACCAGCACCTTATCTTCAGTTAACTAAGCTCGACTTGTTATTCCTAGGTAGATCAGCTTCCAGAAATAATGTTCGTCTTCAGTACTTTTAGGTTTTTCTTATTCCTATTAGAACCTGAAGACTATCTGCAAAGGACTGACAAATGCAGCAGAGACCAGTGCGATGATCACTGACATCTGAAAGATTACTCTTGAGTTTCGAAATCTTTATATCGTTAGTTCACTTCCTTTAGAAGATTACAGTCGTACTATTTCCTCAAATAGAAAACTTATATTGTTTTCTGATTCATTTTTATTTATTATTTATGTATAATTTAAATATATATTCGTAAGAATTCAGATTTTCAGTTACTAGTATGTTTTATAGAAACAAAATGTAGCAAACTCTCCCAAATAAACTATGCCAGGATCGAACCCAGATCTTGCACTTCTGGAAAACAGGATTATGGAAAAAGTTGCAAAATTGTTTGCAGAGACGGATTTTGGGCCACGGGGCCTACTGACAAAGTGTGCGGCAGTAACGGACTGTGGGGAAAAAAGCACGAGGATGAAACTTTTTGTATAGGTAATTTTTTATGCAAATCTTATTAATTGTCAAATGATGTAGGAAACTTCTGGAAAATCCTTATGCACTTCCACAACAAAAAAATTGTTGGAGTTATATAATTATGCTATTAAAGTTATACAGAAAAAAATGTGGTCGTTACGTTTTGATGCAGCTTTTCGTATGTTCTAGATGTAACCCCGCCAGACCTAGACTGTCCTAATAACGTAACCGGTAACACGATACCAGGAGCGAAATATGGACAAGTTGCCTGGCAAGAACCCGTAATTACAGGTTAATAATATTTTTAAATTTCCAAATCAGTGGTATACCTATTTTTTCTAGATAATTCTGGACAAAACGTAACAAGCTGGATACGGCCTACAATAGTCAAACCAGCCGATTACAAATTCACAATCGGATCCACTCGTGTAACTTACTTTGCTCAGGATGTATTTAATAATGTGGCCAAATGTCATTTTTATGTTGAAATAATTGGTAAAATAAGAATAGATTTTATAAATCACAACTTAAAGTTTTTTTCATGTAGACATCGAACCGCCAACAATAGAAGGCTGCATCAGCCCTCCACCCTACGAGAGCAAGTCAAAGGAAAACATAACCTGGGATGAGCCCAATATTTTTGATAATTCCCAAAATGTAATAGTTACAAAATCTCACGAATTTGGCAGTTTCGAGGTTGGTACTACTGAAGTGACTTACACTGCCAATGATTCATCTGGAAATGTAAATATATGTCGTATAAATATCACTGTCGAAGGTAATAACTAGCAATTCAATGGCATTTTTTCAAAGATTTGCTGGTAGGGAAAAGTATTCAAAAAACAATTTTTTAGAATTTCATTGTCTAGACCTAATATCGCCCCTCAACGGCCAGTTACAATGCGAAACACTGCTAAATAACAGCGTAAAATGCATTTTGTCATGTGCCGAAGGTTATGCGATACCACTTCCAATATCTGATCTTGAAAACAACAGCACCACTTTTTTTTGTAACCATGCTGAAGCATTATGGTTTAACGAGGATGGATTGGATTATCCAGAATGTTCAGGTAGTCATGATATTAAATTTAACGACAGAAAGTTCTACATTTTTTTAATGTAGCTATCGTAAATGGTGAGTCTGAAAAGAAAGGAAATGTTGATATGGACTTGGGCGGTGGTACATCTTGCAATAATACTGACGAAATTGAAAAGGTCTATACTAGGTTAACAAAAAGTGCATGTCTCGCTCATCTATGTCTTAATTTTAGATTCAAAATAACCTTAAATCCACCCTGGAAAATCTAATGTGCTACGGCGACTGTTTGATTGATTTACAATCTGAATGTAAACTGGAAGAAGCCGAAGAAGATACGAATGAGCTTGCCTCAACGAAGCGTAGAAAAAAGCGAGAGGAGGAAGTTGTTTCCAAGCGCATTCATAAGAAAAGGAAAAACCGCCTCAGTATGAAATTCCAAGTCAAGGGCAAATATATAAACGAAACAAACCTTAAGGAAGTGAACGTACCGGGTTTAAACGGAACTATGCGACTAGAGAAGGCAAAATTTATATGCCCAAATGGGTTCATACCTCGGAAAAATCGATGCGGTAAGTATTTTGTGGATTAGGGAAATTTTTTCAAATTTTATTTCATTTTAGTTCAATGTCCTCGAGGGACGTTTCACAATATAACAACGAACATTTGTCAAAGTTGCGATTTTGGCTCCTATAATGATAAAGTTGGTCAAACGAGTTGTATAGTATGTCCCGAGCATCACTCGACCAGAAAGATGCACGTGAAGAGTTTTAGTGAGTGTAGAGGTAAGGGTTTTCTTCTACTAGAGGTTATCGGGGTACTTATGTATCTAAAAGTTTATATTTGGCTATTTTATTTTGACTAAGCATGACTTACAAAACTATTGAACGCAATCAACCTAAACTAAGTAATCAACAAAATATTATTTATACCATACGAAATTGACAAAAAAATAAAGAAAAACACAAAGTCACGGTTTCGCAACATGTAATTAAACGGGCTACACGTGTTTCGCTCTAGTTAGAGCATCATCAGGCCTAAAATAAAAATAATACTTAAACAAAACTAAAAACTTATATAAAACAATAAAAAAAACCTTTAGAAGCCATCCACACACTTCACAGTACATAAATAAACAATAATTTTAAGGTTATAATTGTACAAAGCAAAAAATAAAAAATTAAAAAGTGGAACGCAACAACATAGACTCAACGAGAATCGAACCCGGTACAACAAGGTTATAAGTACAAGACGTGTAAAACCTATCGGCTATACGGACCTAATACTAAAACAACTTAACACGTTAGCCAATGTAAATTGAAGAAAGTGACTACACTACAAGAAAAATGTTAAACGATACTTAGCTAAATTAAATTGTTAAAAATTAAATTAGGTTCAAAAGTAAACACGTCATTCACACACACGAAAACAGGACTCTTTTTAGCTTTTGTAATTTCCATTTTCTCCAGAAGGTCAAGCTTCTTACCTTTAGGGCATTCATGAAGCATTTCAGCTCCCACCCCCGGAGAAAAATTATGAGTAGAGGCCAGCAAATGATTTGCAAACGCTGATTTGGTATCACTGACATTGGTGATTTTAAAATTTTCAAAAAGCGCTACGTATTCTTTAATGCGTGTAGAGATTTTTCTTCCAGACTGGCCAATGTATACTGCGTTGCAATCGTCACATTTTAAAGAGTAAACTCCTGATTTAGAAAGGATGCCTGCCTTGTCTACTCTATACGAATAAATATAAATATCTCGATCTTAACATGAGATCACATACTAAAATATGGGATGCTTTGGTACTTAAGAAAGTGTGGACGTGACGAAACATTGCGATACATATTGTAGCGGACCTTTTGCATTTGGGGTTGGGTAATTTATGGTAATACAAAGTTACAGTATTTTGTCATCAATAATGTCTTAACTTAAAGGATTCCTCTCTCTTTCTCTCTTGAGCAAAGACCGTAATAATATTCGAACATGACCAAATATTGTAGATAAATTATGCTTTTGCATCTGCGGTTTATAGTAGTTGATTACATAACAAAAAAAATGAAATTCCAAGCATTTCTTAGATTTTTTTGATATCTACAATAGTAAGGTTGACTATAGTAAGACTGCATACTCTTCTGCCATACTCTTTCTATGAATTTGTGATTAATGAATATCAAATTTGTAAAATTGCTAATAAAGTTTCTTTATAATAATAAGAATTTAAATCTGCTTGTACGGATACAAGGCATAAATTACAAAAGGGTCCTTAATTCGATAAAGCGCATATATTTTCCCTTTTTTCAGTTTTGTCCGAGTATTATCAAAATGACGGGGTTTCTAAACGTGTATAAAATAAACAGGTGTTTAAACAACTTACATCTTAAGTGCACAAATTAATGTATTAACTTGCGATAGGAAGTCACAAGCCAAAAAGAGACTAGAACAAGAACCTTCGGGCTCGGGATCTATCGGTCAACATAAATGTGGTAACGGAGAAGCAATGTCCTTTTATCCTTAACTTAAGCCTTTGTCTAAGATTTCCTGTAGCGTGTTAATGTATAAGTATTGCAGCAATTAAGAAAAAAAATTACCAGTCGTATATATTCTATAAACTAAAATAAGGTTAGTCAAAAAATATCAATATCAAATATTTCCTAAACATTTTCAAATAAAAATGCAAGAATATTTGCAAGGCTTGGAACATTTAAACAATGGTAGAACTTTGACAAAATGTTCTCTGAGTGAAGATATGCAACCTCGTCTCGCTGACTTATCAATTGTTGAATTGTTTTCTCTACTGACCTTTTGTGAACGATTACTGCTCCTGTACTTTTAGTGATGCCATATTCAATGTGTGCTAGGTTACTTTTCCATCAAGAATGTCACCAAAAATTACTCATCTTCCCTCGCAAATAATAAAGAGACTTGCCGAAAAGATTTAGAGTTGATATCTTCCGTCTTTGCACTTTTTATAGATAAAACAACTTCACCAATCTTCTACGATACTTCTGTGGGTATAAATCTCTGTTCTGCTTAGATTTAAAATAGAGTTCGTTTTCTTTCATATCGCACAATAGAAGCTAAAGGATCCCTCTCTCAATGTACAGTTTTGCCACACTGGTCTGTTTTCCTCGGAGTATAAATCCGTTGGCTCTAAAAATTGCGTTGACATCGAAGTATCTATAAATTCCTCATTTTAATGTAATCTTAGGTCAATAGCTTCTACTAAATATTCCAGCAGTAGTGATTTTGCTATTCGTTTACGTAGATAATCTTGCATAAGCTCGCAATTTTCTTTGAAGGAAATTATCCCTAATATTACTCCCAATTAGTATTTTAAATGCTTTTGCCTGCTGTTGTTAGTTTTTGGGAAAATAGGATTTTGCTCAATATAAGAAAATAATGGAACAAATGCCTATTAAACAAGCTTTTTGCAACTTTTAGAAATGTGTCCTCCCGGTACTTACGCCCGCAAAAAGAAAATTAAAGTATCGAGACAATCGAATAATACGAGCACTATAGAGAGAGCGACTTTAAGTCCTTATTGCAAATCTTGTCCTGTTGGAAGCTATCAGGCAGGATATGGAACATTCAGGTAATGCCTTAAAATAATTATTCTTAATATAAGTGCATGTTTTTAGCTATTCGACCTGTTTCTAGCTGTAATCCATGCCCCAACGGATTCACGACCGCAAAAGTACATTCAACATCTTTCAAAGATTGTATTCCCAAAGCCAAAGATTTATGCAACTTAAGACTAAACATTTGTAACAATGGAAAGTGCATCATTGAAAATGAATATGAGTTCTCGTGTGAATGTTTTGATCAATATTATGGTAAGTAAAATATCCCAAGATTTACAGGTACAACTCATTAATATGACCATTTTATCGGTATAACTTAAATTAATTAAGTTTTTTACAAAGTGCTCCTCCACCAAAGGAGAACATAAGTCTTATTTATCTTGAAGGTCCTTACTGCAAAAGCCGCTTCTCCCCATGCGATTCGCAACCCTGCCAAAATAATGGAACCTGCATTACTAATTCCAGTGGATATTCTTGTACGTGTGCAGAAGGATATTTCGGAAGGCAATGCGAGAATGTCCTAGAAAAAGATCTGGAAATTCCTTGCAATTTGAAATGCGAGAACGGCGGAACATGCCTAAATATTGAAGAGAACGAATTGGTTTGTGTTTGTCCTCCTGGTAAGTTATACTAGGCTATATTAAGAAATTTTTAACTAAATTACTTTAAAGGATTTTATGGTGATTTATGCCAGCAAAAAATGAAATTTTGCGATAATTTAGTTTGTGAAAATAATAGCACTTGCACCGAAACAAGTTCCAGTTTCATTTGTGCTTGCGCAAAAGGTTTTATGGGTAGAAGATGCAATTTGGTGCCCTGCGATTATAAACCTTGTACAAGCAATAATAGTATATGTGTTAATTTAGAGAAGGAAAATACTACCAGAAGTGATTACAAGTTAGTTTTATTTTATTTGTCTTGAGCAATATACTTACTATATTGATTCTTAGATGCGTTTGCGCAGCAGGATTTACAGGACCGGATTGCCAGCAGAAAATCGATTACTGTCAAAACTTGCCTTGTCAGAATAACGGATTGTGCCGTAACGGGGAGTTTTCGTATAAATGTCTGTGTCCGAAATTGTACTACGGTGAAAACTGTGAATTCACTAGAGACACGAACCTAATATTGCAGTTTTCAAGTTCCAACATTAACGATTTTGTGAGGTGGAAAGGTTTTGAAAAGAATCTTAGTGAGGTATTGGATTTGATTGAATTTATTGGCTAACAAGTTAGCCAACTTAGCCAATCTTAGTCGTCTTAAAAATAGTCTTGAAGGTGTAGAAATGTTAGATCAAACGTGCAGAAATTGCATAGTTTTGAGGGTTTAAAAAAAATGGTATTTTATAAAGGAGTAAAATGTTGTCTTAATAATTGATTAATTTTTAGTTGTTTTCTTAACAAATGTCAGATATATTGCAGAATATTCATAAAATGCTTGTTAATATCTACGCGAACCTTCCGCGAATGATCATAAAATATATTATGCTATTAGGGCATATATTTTGTAAGATTATATTTGATTAGTAATTATCCTTTTATAATCTTTTAATAATAATGAACCTAATAAACGACGACTAACGAAGTATACATGGTGACTTCAAAGGTGAATCATTTATTTTGGTTCCCATTATGAAGCCTCGTGATGATAAAAATGCACTCTTGGATGAATAGAGGCTTACATGAATCCCTGAATTTTACTCTAAAGAAAAAAGGAAGTGCTTGTGCTTGTAAAAACCATAGCTAATACGTGACTCAATCACCGTAAAATAGATTAATCTACCAACTGATGGATCAAGTTCCCGAGTAGTTACATCTACAGCAAAACAACCCACAAACAAGGTTACACCTTGTTGGCAAGATTAATAAAATTTTGTCCAAACATAAGGTCATTTATCTATGATTAGACCAAGACAACTGCCTCTGTCAAACTAGGCAATTGCAATGTTCTGAATGGCTACATTGCTAATGTGACTTTTAAAATATAAAACTTGAGTTTTATTAAAATTCAGTAACCTAAAAGATTTCAAAAACCACATCTTCAGTTCCGTAGGTCCACTAACAGAGAGGAGTGCAGAGATCTACTGTCTATATCACGGAAAGCTGTGCCCGTAAAGTCCTAGAGTCCAAGTTTTCGGAATATCATAAGAAAGACAAGTAGAGTCCTTTGATAGGTCGCAAAAGGCCGTCGCAGAAACTCTTCCACCATTAATCTGGTCATACAGGCTATAAAGAAATCCGGATATGGCGTCATTTGTACTCATCCCTGTCCTAAAGCCAAATTGGGATACACTAAAAATATTATTCGATCTTATAAAACTCGCTATCCTATATTTAACTAAGTTTTCAATCAACTTAGATATTATTGACGATAGGTCTAGAATTTGAAGGTTCCTTGGATTTTCCAAATTTAAAGATATGAACTAGTCTGGCCATTTTTAGGCAATGAGAAAATATTTCCGTTCAAGATACACTTTTTTATTTAACTAGAAGTAATCATGTTAAAGGCCGTTGTAATATTAGGTACGGTCCTATGGAATTATACGTCGTAATAAGGTGAATTTAGGACAAAACATTTATTTAGAATGTGGATACGGTAATACAATCGTATCAATTTGCTCAGACAGCAGAGCCTAAGGCTGAACAGGTGAGCTTCAAGCTTGTACTGTAGTCTATAAAGGTTCTAGAGGAACTGGTGAAGAAGGGCTGCAGGGCTTAGCTCGTCTGGCCTGTTACTCAGGCAATGCTGGTAACAAGGAAGTAGACTCTTAACCTATAATCGGCATAGCGAAATGTGTCGTTGCTGCATCAATGAGTCTGTTTGATAGAGAGACCTTCCGAAGATGGACGGAACCACCTGGCATGAGACAGGCCAATGCGCACACAGATGGCCTCTCTACCTCTCTACCTGTCTCATTAAACAACTACTGTACTTAAAGAGACGCGAAATCCGGATACTGGCAAGTCGTTTACTTGGACACTGGCATTTAAGACGCCACCTCCACACCCGAGATGTTGCAGATAACCCGGAGTGCCGTTGGTGTTGGGAAGGAGAAAAAATCTGCAAACCACGTCATCGGGGAGTGTTCAGTTTAAATATCTAGGCAACACTTATGGTTTACCAGCTACATAAAATTCTTTACTCAACCGACTGATTGGCTTCTCCAAAGCTATGAGTTTCCAGAGCTTGGAAATCTTCAGGTCCATCAGGAGACCCATATGCATAATGGCCTGTTTGGCTGCCCACTGTGCCAATTCATTCATACATGACGTGCTATCTATTAGTTAAATTGCAGTGATTTCAAATAGTTTTAGGAACTATTAAACTATTTTGTTTAATAGAAATTTCGAAAGAGTCTGATTAAGTTTATGTCCTGTTTTGCAATCAAGTTTTGTTTTATTACGACTAATTTTAGCCTGAAAGTGTTTAAGATCGCTGTTATTAGTGGTCCCAGAACCATTATGAGATTTTTGTTCCAACCAATTATCTTAAAAAAAATTTCTTTTGCTTAATTATATTAGGTAAAAATGTATAAAACTCTTTCTTATGATCTATTCAAATCCCAGAGATTTTCCTGGGTCATTTTGAATGGGGCTGAATTCAACCTTGATTGGAAAAATTAAGTCCTGTGTATAAAATGTAAAAATGCCTTTCCAAAATTAAACATTTCTACACCTAATGACTATTAAAAGAAAACAAAATTAACGACATCATGTTTTTGTAATTATTTCAGATAAGCATTTGCCTCTGGATGCAAACCAATGACGACTTCAATTACGGCACCCTCGTATCCTACGCTAATAAGTTTACAGATAACGCTTTTACATTAACCGATTATACAGGGTAAGAATATAACGTCATCGATCTAACCGCCTTCAATCTTGTTGTCAACATTATTTCTATTCATCTGACATATTGACAATATCATCAGCTGCATTATATTTAATCATAGATATAAGAACACAATTCTGTTGAACACTCTTTATATCTACGGTTTAATAAAATTTAATATTAATACAAAAATTATGTTATAAACCCGAACGACTTGTTTGGGCCCTAGTTTTTAGTCTCCCCTTTACTGCAATTAAGCTTTAATTGGTTCACGGTCAACTCCACATAAGCATTAGGTTCTTACATATAAGATCGGTACAATGCCGAAACAATATTTAGATTTTGCGCTGCACTAAGTTAAAAGAATGAAAAATAATATGTTGTCAATTACTTTCCCTGAACAGCTGAAGTATCTCACAATAGCTATCTTAAATATACGACATACTAAACTACCATGGGTGGGAAAAAACGCCATGAAAACAGACCAATTCTATACGAATAGCTCTTGAAGACCATTAAGAGAGCTAGTAGCCATTTCCATAAGAAATTTGGTACTTTTGATTTAAGTGTTTTACTATAAATAAAAGAAGTTATTAATCTATTCAGATAAAAGTACGCAAAATTTAAGGGGATATTTAAAGTACAAGAATACAAAGCGATTCAATAAGCAAGTGACAAGGTGATATGAATGAGAAGAGGTTACAAGGGACCTCCGGACACAACCCAGATTGATTACTATTATAGATTTGCTCTATGAATTACTTCATTTCTATTGAAAACAATAGTCTCAGTTTTTAGTATCATTGATTCTCAATGATTCTACAACTGATATAGATTGAGACAATTCATTACTTTATAATATTTCTTACAGGTTAGTATTTTACATAAACAAACAGCACGTTGTAACAGATGTGGTGCTAAATGATGGTTTTTGGCATCATGTATGCAGTATGTGGAGCAGTGATAATGGCGCTTATCAAATTTTCGTCGACGGAGCAATGGTTAAAAATGGAATTGATTTAGCACCATATACTCAGATAGAAGGTAAATTGATACATGTCAATTGAAATGTAAATAATCCTTTAATTCATTTCAGCTGATGGCTATTTTGTGATTGGCCAGGAGCAAGACTCTTTAGGAGGTCGTTTTAGTCAATCAGAGTCTTTTGTAGGCAATTTGGCTTACGTAGACGTTTGGTCTAGAGTTTTGACTTTTGAAGAGATTCTCGCCCATCAGAATGATTGTAATGACGTCATTAGTGGTGACGTTTATGCTTGGGCAGAAGTTGCCGACCATATTTATGGAAACATTCAGGTAAATTTGAATAAGAGGTGATTGATTAATTAATTATTAATTTTTTTTCGAAATATGGATGCAAATGGCCAACTTGGAAGCTCCAGAAAACTTGTACTTCTGGTATAACATCAACTATTCAAGTTAAGTGTTTACCTTAAAAAATACGCAAATGTTTTAATCGATAAACTCAAAAAACGATGATTTTTCATCCAACGAGTTGTAACGAAGATGAAAAATCATGTAAGAGTTAAGTACTTATTATTTTCTTCCTTTTAAGTATCAAATGACCCCTAATTACCAACTCCATTAATCCTGTACTATTTAAGGAATTTTCCTATAAAAATGAGGTAAAGTCAATAATACGGACATGTTGACTGAAACTGACTGAATTCGTCGGGCCAACCCTATGGGGTGAAAAAAATTATACTAACCTCATTTTTCAATTTTTCCACTCCGGTTCGATCTGGTAGCAAACCCCACAGTCGTCACAACTGGCTGCCCTTCACCCCTTGGTATGTTTATTACCAACTGTTAGTAATTATCTAAATTATAGGTGGCGAAATAGTTGCTTTGTTTTAAATATCGCGAAAAAGGTTTAGAAAAAATCAGCTACAAAATAACGTAAAAAAGGAACGGCCCGAAAATAGAGCCTTTCGGATTACCTTGCTTGAGATTCTACCATTCTGACATTGATACACTACCATTTTTTCTGACTAATATTAAACTAGTTTCTTGCATCCATATTTTATGTTTTAACTTATCTAGTAGTAACTCAATATTAAAATATCAAAAGCCTTGCAACTTACATTTTATAAAATATGACATGGACTTTTTTATTGCCCTGTATATTCTAGCAACTCCCCTCACATTTTTGTCAAATTTGTGAAGATCCAGAGCCACTTTTTCACGGTTTTGTGCATTTACAAGATAACCGGGCTTATTACTCTTGCTACGAAGGCTACGAGCTGAGTAACAGTAAATTTGCCAACGGCAGAAGATGTACTAAAACCTCCAAATGGGAAGGTTTCTATGAACCCTACTGCAAGAGTATGTTTCTCTTACATTTTATAAACCGTTGTCTCTAATAAATCAATATTTTAGAAGTTAACTGTGGCTATCCAGGCATTGTAAAAAATGCTTATTCTATCGGAAATCGGTATTTCTACAACGATAAAGTCACATATCAATGCTACGATGGTTTTAAAATGATAGGAAATATGACGATCATTTGTAAAGAGGATGGAAAATGGTTTCCCGAAAAACCTCAGTGTGTCGGTAAGTTGACCAATGTGGTAATAATCTATTTAAAAAACTAAAAAATTTAAATAGGAATTCAATGCACCCTACCAATAGTTCCGAATGGAAAAGTTCAAATTATATCAGACTTGTTCGAGGAATCCGGTAAAGTTACTATGGTTGATACAGATACGCAAATTAGTGTAATGTGTTATGATAACGCCACGTTAATTGGAGATGATGTTGCTACTTGTTTAGAAAATGGTAAGGTATCAAAAATTTTTAGAACTTCAATGATGATAATAATTATAATGTACGAGGAAGTCTACAGTTTATTATAAGTAAAAAAACATAATATGTTCAATAAGAAATTGTCGGAATTGCATTGCCTTCATCTTTTTACACAAAATTAATACAGCGTTTTGATTTATTAAAGATCTCTAACCGTCAACAGTATAAATGTCAACTCTATTCTAGAGGCTTATGTGCGATGTGCCGATGTGACTCCTGGCTCCTTTGTGATGGGTGCTTCCGAAATTTTCGCATTTTTCCTACTGCTTCCTGCGGAGAATCTTGGCTTGAGAACAATGGATATTGTGGCCGTTTGACCAAATATATTCTGTTAGCCCTAATTTAGAGACCTCCTTTCTGATTTCGTTTATTCTCCATGCTCCTTCCTCCTCACTTCCAAGTGAGGATTCTGATAATAATTTCTTGTTTTTATTACTCACTTTACGAAGCTTGTCCATATTGAGGTTGTTACATCTAGCGAATAAAATGGTCTCAGTGCCTTAAAAAAAACTCAAGAGCAAAGAGATACAGGTTATAACGCAGTGCCTTCTCTTCTTCTATGTGATTGTGATTCTGCATTCGTAGTTTAATTATTATTCGCAATATATTGAAAATTATATCGTCTAATCTTCATACTGTCCAAGGCTTCGAGACCTGCATTCATAACAACCTGTTCACTATGTTAATCTTATTTAGCAAAATTTTCGAAGGTTTTTTAAGTCCAGATCTACAATTACCAAACAAAAACAAAAAAACTTGAAAGCTAAATTACTGGAAAATTTTATTAAACAAGAAGAAAACTCTGCGATAGAAGGCGACAGAGTGTCAACAAAAATTAGTCAAATCTATCAGTCCATGGTCTTCACCGGTAGTCCTGGTAAAAAAGAAAGGCGGCTCGACCAGATTCTGTATAGATAACCAGCAGCTAAATAACGTGACTATAAAGGACCGCTATCTTTCTTCTGATTGAATCAAATATATTTTTTACGACTAGACTTGAAAAGCGGATATTGACAATGGTGGATGTTGAGTTGGTCCTTAAAGATTAGAAAAAACCGTCTTGTTCGATCGTCGTTACGATGAGTTCTGGATTATGGCAATATGTTTTAGAGGGCTATGCAGTATCTGGGTAACGACGTTTCTAGTTAAGCAGTTGCGGTTAACAAGGCAAAAATTTAGACTAATTCCGAAAGACAAATATGAGCTATGCAGCTTCTTGGGATTATAAACTTACTACCGACACTACGTGGAGGGATCGCAAAATCATTGCTGACAGAAGGTAAACGAAAATTCCACTGGTTCCAAGACTATCAGGAAATGTTCGATCACCTAAAAGAGACCCTTATCTGACAAGCGCACTTATCTTGAGCTATTATCTACCTGCAGGAAAATTTCTACCACCGGCTCTAGAAGAGGGGCTAAGAGCCGCGCCATCTCAAATCCAGGATGGCCAAGAGGAAAAATCATTGGCTATTTTAGTAAGACGATGTTCAAGTCCGAGCGTAAGTATTGCGTCATCCGCCGAGCTGTTATCAAAGCAAAGAAGCACTGGTGCAAGTACCTCTTTGGGAGGAAGATCTTGCTATGTCCTGACCATGTAGGTTTAAGGTTGCTACTTCAGTTCAAAAAGCCCGAGATTGTAAAAGACCAAGATGGAAATGCAGATGCCCTCTCAAGAAGAACCTGTTCAGAGTACCGCAAACATTGTCAGCGGCAGAGTAGAATGATGCTCATTTGTTAAGAACAACCATTGCAAATCATATTTGGCAAAATGAGGATGTTATAAAAGACTAAGACGAAGATCATAATATCAAGATAGTCCTAAACTGGCTAAAGGAAGGGAAGAAGTCACCAGGCGAAAGTTCCCAAGTATTTTCCTAATGTTAAGTTCTAATATCGTTTGATAACATGGTGGGCACAATGAGACTCTCTTATCATGGAAGATGGACCCTTGCGGCGGAAAATAGTTGAACACGGCATCAAATAGAAAAGAAGGCAAATCGTTATGCCTAAATGTCGATTTCGGAGTAACTAGAGGAAATCCATGGCGGTGTGTCAGGAGGATATCTTGGAGTCACAAAGACCCTGGGAAAAGTGAGGGAAAGGTTTAACTGGGTCGATAGCAAGGCAGACGTAAGGGATTGATGCAGGAAATGCTTTGTAAAGTGTTTTCCATTTTTAACGCTCGCTTTTTGACAATAACGCATGACCAAAGCAAGAATGATACAGCCGTTAATCTCGGCAGAGTACTTAGTCAGTAGTGACATTTTACAGTGTTCAGTTTATGATATATACAGTGTTTAATTTATGATATTCACGATCGTCCTGCAGTCGTCCTGACTTAACTATTCGTAGTTTAATAACGAAATTCGAAACAACCGGCTCGGTGGTAGACCAAGTAAGGCCTATACATAATCGAAACACAAGATCACAAGAAAATCTTGCTGCAGTCCGGGAAAGTGTGTGTCAGTACCTAAGACAGTCTATTCCGCGTCGTACACAAGAACTTAGACTTACTTAGACGTCTGAAATCCAACGACCACAGACAACGCTGCATATTTGCTGACTGGGTTCTAGCGCATTTGGGCAAAAAATTATAGTTTCTTACAAGTCCCATTTTTGGTTCAGAGGTTTTGTTAATAAGCAAAATTATCGGATATGGGACGATGAAAACCCACGGGACTCACCCATCAGGTTCCATTGCACTCTATAAAAGTTACTGTTTGGTGGGTGTTTTGGCCCGGCGGAATAATCGGTTTTTATTTTTTTTGAAAACGCAGAAGAAGTCGCACTTACTGTAAGCGGTGATCGATATCGGGGCATGATAATTAATTTTTTTTGGTCAAAACTGGATGGGATGATTCTGCAAAACATGTGGTTGCAACAGGATGCGCTACGTGCCATACTGCACGCGAGACAATAAATTTACTACGTGAAAGGTTTCCGGAGGTTCCGTTATATCGCGAGGTGCCGAAATCAACTGGCCACTAGGTCCTGCGATTTAACTCCGTTAGATTTCTTCTTGTAGGGCTACGTCAAATCTCGAGTATATGCGGACAAACCACAAACGATTGCTGTCCTAAAAGCCAACATAACTCGTGCCATTGATGAGATTGGGCCAAATTTGTGTCAGAACGTGATCGTAAATTGGATCTCTAAGATTCGAATGACTCAGCGAAACCGCGCCTAATATAATCTTTAAAACTTGATGTTATTAAATACACTTTAAAATTAAAATAAAACCATTGTAATATAATTTTCATAATTTCCTTTATTTTCATTCAAACGTAGAGCGCTAAAAATGGAAAACCCTTTATCTGCGGCAAGTAATGGGTGGCAAAGAAAACAGCAAATTTTTGTGCATCGAGCATTCTATGGTTTGCAGATGACATGATATATCTCTTTCGCACTATCGAAAGGTGTATCATTCCAACTCCAGTTGATTTAATGATGTTATGTACAGTTTGGTGTGGTTTTGTCGGTTATTACTGATTAAGGCTGTAACATTGTATTAATTTTTTAAACTTAAGTCACACTAGATTATATTATCTGTATTTCAATTGTCTTCTTGGTTAGGATTTCTGTTCTGTAAGAAATAATATTTTGATTATTTTACTTAGCATTTCATTCCATATTTCGATCTTTCCTCTCATTTATTTCACAAGTTAATTTACTTTATACATATTACATTCAAATCTTTAAGGAACATGGGACAACTCTAATTTGACCTGCCAACCGAAACAACCAAAACGCAAAGAAATCTTTATGCCTAAATCAAACTGCCCCATGACTAGAGTGCCCAAGGCCCCAGAAAACGGTTACATCGATGATGATAGCTTATCGTTAGTTAAAAATGGATTGACGGACTGGGTGGAGTACAAATGTCGTCCTGGATTTTATAAGGTCGGCGTAAGCAGATCCACTTGTATCGTGGACGGATATTGGACTGAGATTAATATGACATGTGAAGGTATTAGTTTTTAGCTTTACAAATAAACTCTTTAATTTCAAAACTATGTTTTAGCAATTACCTGTGACAGACCGCCATCGTTTGAGAACATGGTTCTTCAACACAAAGAGCTATTAACTGGCAAATATATTTTTGGAAATTTGTTGACTTATGAATGTAAGGAGGGATTTTTCATGGTTGGCAGGAGTTTGATTCGTTGCACCACTTTTGGTAGATGGAGCAAAATGCAAGGGCGATGTATCAAAATATCGTGTGATAAGCCAAAACTATCACTAGACGCTAGAATTATTGGAAATTCTTATTTTGTTGGAGATAGTGTTACCATTATATGCCCTAATAAAGCTGAATTTACTTTGATTTGTGGAAAAAATGGTACGTGGGATGGCGATATTGATCCTAAGTGTTAGAGCTATACATTACGTGAGATTACATTAAGAATTAATAAAGTTTTGTGAAAAAGAGTGTATATTTTTGTCATATTTTGGATAAAACGATTTATAATATTTCCAAGTTTCCTGAGGTAATATTACTAACATTACTACAAGAATTTTAAAGTGTCTTAAAGTTATATTCTTAAAATACGACTCCTGGAGGATATTGTCCATGTTCTGGAAAACTTTACTCTAAGGAGTATAAAATTTGTTAGGTCGCAAGTTGTTGCCATTAAATAAAAAAAATTTAATTACCATCTGATCATTTTTATTGACATTACTTTTAAATTATGTTCTAAATTAAAATATATATGCCAGAGATGAGAATTGTTGAAATGGGTATAATAAAAACCGAATGATAGGATTTTAATAACCTTTATTTTTAGCTAAGTTTGTTAAGTAAACAGTAAACACAAACAAAAATTTAAATAAGACCATCACTGTCATGGTATTAGGATTCGTAAGATCCAAGTTTATGAGAATAATAAAAAACATATTTTAAAGGGGATGCATTTATCCCAAGTTAATTAAAACTCCGTAAATTTTAACGAAATTCTTAAAGTACAAGAAAAATCTCAGAACTAACGCAACTTCTTAAATTTTTAAACTAAATGTAACTATCAATTTTGCTTCTGTACCCATAACCTCCCAAAAACTTTAATTTTTTTATTATTCTGCGGTTGGCATCACTGAAATTTGTCAAAGTGACCAACATTGGAAGGACATAATCACACAAAATGGCAGCCAGTAGTGTCGCTCTCTCATGACGTTGGCGCGTAACATATTCAGTCAGTTGTGTGTAACCACACTATTTTAACTACTTTTAACTAACCAATTGCTGCTATTTCTTTTTAATAATAGGGAATTATTGGAATAGTCAAATAGGGCTTTTTTTTAATTTTTTTTAATTTTTATGGTAAACACAAGCACAAGAGGAAAGTCCTATGTCACTCTTGGAGTGGTGCTTGCGCGAAGATTCTTGTGGGCATTTATCTTGAATCGCTGTAGGTTGTATGCGTCGGAAAAATATGTGAGGTGGAAGCCAGTTCCACAAAGAAGATGTTCTCCAGATGAATGAGTCCCGATACAGCGACGTCCTTGGGGTAGGCAGGTGGACTCGATGTTGATGAGCCGCAACTGCTAGATGCGTCCTTCTTGCCGGAACAGCCCTGGGTGGAATCAGGCCTGCCAGCTCAGAGGAGTACTTACCGTGATAATAACGGTAGAATAAACAGAGATCAGCCACCTTTCTCTTGTGCTCCAGACTATCCAGACTCTCTGTCAGTTCTGGTTTGTCGATAATACGAATAGCTCTCTTCTGTATAGAATCCAGCAGGTTTAAACTATGCTTGGGTGCAGAGCTCCTGACATGCGAGCAATACTCGAGGGAAGGGCGTATTTGAGCCTTATAAAGAGTCAGCAGGTGTTCTGGTGTATAAAGTTTTTTCGTTTTGAAAAGCACTCCGAGTTTTTTGGAAGCCGCCCTGGCGACCTCGGCAACGTGGTCATGCCAGGACACACTGTTTTCACCTCGACTCCTAGAAGATGTAAAGATGATTTCATTGGCAATGTTTTCCCTGCCATAACCAGCTCCGGGCCACCAAGGTTAGTCTTCATCGTAAATACTGCAGCCTGCGTTTTTTTAGCGTTAAAATTAACCAAATTTCTATCGCCTCACTCCAAGATTGTTCTAATATCGTTGTTGGTTGAAGCTACTTGTTGCTGCCTAAGATTCTGAGAACTTGCGGCTGTCGTTGGTTTGGCGGACTTAAATGTGGAAATAAGTGTGCTATCGTCCGCAAAGCTGTAGATTGGATTGACAGTGGTTCCTAGCAAATCGTTGATATATATCAAGAAAAGGGTGGGGGACAGAATGCATCCTTGAGGGACTCCAGCGTTAATATTAAATTTGTTGGAGAGGTATCCATCGACGGCTACTTGGATTGTTCGTTGCTCAAGAAAACTTTTGATCCAATTCAATAATGAGTTTTGTATGCCGATTGAGAAGAGCTTGGTTAGTAGTCCTCATACCACACTCTGTCAAATGCCTTGGAAATGTCAAGAGCGACTGAGCGGGACTCGCCGTGCTTCTCCATGGCCTCCGTCCACAAGTGTGTGACGTAGGCAGAAGATCGCCGGTGGATCTAAGCTTTGGAAACCGTATTGATGATCGCTGATTAGTCCTGATGATTCCAGATATCTTAACAGTTGTTGGTTGACTGCTTTCTCCATAATCTTCGATATTACTGGAACTAGTGCAATCGGGCGATAATTGGAGGGCATCATCTTCTTACCATTTTTGGGTACAGCTTGCACTCGAGCAGTTTTCCAGCTTGTTGGAAATTGGCCCTGCGTATACGATGCCGTGAACAGTCTACATAAGGGAGGAGTCAATTCGTCTGCATAACGTTTTAGTATTAGGGCTGGAATTCCATCGGGTCCAGAAGCTTTGTTGGTGTCTACGCTTTAAGGAATTTTATTTATAATTCGTTGGGGAAACGAAATTTCTCCTATCGATGAATTCACCCTTGGCAAATATGGCGGTGTTTTGCCTTGCGAGTGCAGAGTAGAATTGGACGCGAAAAGTTTACCCAGTAAGTTGGCTTTTTCCCTTGCTGTTACCGCGATAGAACCATCATCTGCTGTTAGGGGTGGCAAGGCCGACTTAGCAAATCCTTGACTAACGGCTTTCGGCTAGCAGTATTTAAGGAAAAAACCGTATTTTATTACTGCTAAACCTAAACGCGTGTATGGGAAAGGAGTTATTGGGGCGTTCGTGTTCGTGTCTTCTCAGACATCCATTTTTCTAACAAATAAAATAACCTCATTGCCTCATTTCTCATTTCGTTAGGACATGTGTAATGATGATTTCTTCAAATGTCAAAACTGTCAAAATAAGGAACCAAAAAACACTGGATCATTAGCAGTATCGTTATTAAAATTTCCCTTATGCAAAACTACTTCTCCGCTTGCGTAAAGGTCAAAATACAACTGGATTTATTACTGCTGGACCTTACGTGAGTTCCAATAGTTCCCTAATATAAAAAAACGCGTGGAAAAGATGGAAAAACTACTGCCAAGTCTTGAAAACTGGATTGGTTCCAACTGATGTCTATTAAAAAATTTATGTGAAGCTAGTTTCCGATGTACTCGCCCATAACATTTAAAAAATCTCAAGTGCGTTAAAATACAGTGCGAACGTAAAGGTTGGAATAAATTCATTTAAAATTCAGAGGTATGTTCAAAAAAAAACGCTCGGACATGTCGATTTTTATTTTTAACTGCGGGTTTTCTTACTATAATTTTATGTATACAGGGTGGCCCAAAAATAAGTTACGGTTATCAACGTAATTTTTTTAAATGTAAACACCTATTTTTTATTTTAGATTTAGGTTCTACATCAAATTCTAAGTACATTTCATGTACCATGTCCTATACCTAAACTCGACCGTTGACGATTGAACACAATAAAAGGCTATTTTTGGAAGAGTTATTTATATCAAGCAACCTATCAGTTATTGTTTGAGTATTTACATTTGTGGTTGGTGTTTTTAATTGTTAACTTGTCACAATTTGTTGACATCAAATAATTTTGAGTAAATTTAGTTTGATTTAGATGCCTAAGCAAAGTTTTGCTTGTGTTAAGTTTATCAAAAGATAAAATTAAAATTTCAAAAAATGGTACGTCTTAGTGAGCGAGAGCGAATAGAGATTTTGATGATGATTGGTTATGGAAACAGGATGTGCACTCAGATGGAAGTCTGTGAAATTTATCATGCCAAGTATCCTGATAGGCCACGTATATCTCAAAGTACTGTCAGTAAAATAGAACAGAAATATCGGGATTTGGGTCATGTCAGGGATAATTATACGAAAGGTCGATCAAGTATATCAGAAGAGAAGCAACTAAATGTTTTGCTGGCAGTTGAAGAAGATTGCCATAAAACGACTCGCAATATTGCGTTAGAAAATCAGATATCCCAGACATCCGTCGTTAAGTATTTAGGTATAAATAAATGGCACCCTTACAAAGTTCAATTGATTCATGAACTAAATGAAGATGACCCAGATAGGTGTTTAGAATTTTGTGAGAGACTTATGGGCTTGTGCCATGCTAATCCACAATTTTCAAAAAAAATTGTATTTTCTGATGAGGCAACGTTTTGTCTTCATGGTAGTGTAAACCGGCAAAACTGCCGATATTGGGCTACTGAAAATCCGCACTGGATGATGGAGTGCCACAGCCAAGTCCCTCAAAAAGTAAATGTTTGGGCGGGGGTGATTGAAAACAGGGTTATAGGGCCCTTTTTCTTTGAAGGATACTTGAATGGTGAGAGGTATTTAGAGTTTTTAGAAAATGACTTGGTTCCATGCCTTGCCACTTTATACCCCGATCCAGAAGACCCGGATATATTAGATAATTCCTTATGGTATCAGCAAGACACTCGTCCCGTGCGCCAGTACCTGGATACCGTTTATCCTGGACGTTGGATTGGTCGGAGGGGTGCAATTGAATGGCCGGCCAGATCGCCGGATCTGACTCCTTTAGATTTTTTTTGTGGGGGTATCTTAAGTCCAAAGTTTATGTTAATCGGCCAAACAACATTGAAGACTTAAAAATTAGAATAACGGAAGAAATAAGATTGATAGAACCTTCTGTTATAGATAACGTTTTACAAGAATTTCAGCATCGACTGGGATATTGCCAAGAGGTTCGTGGCAGCCATTTTCAACACTTAATAAATTAATTAAAATATTTTTATGTATTCTTGCTTGATATAGATAACTCTTCCAAAAATAGCCTTTTATTGTGTTCAATCGTCAACGGTCGAGTTTAGGTATAGGACATGGTACATGAAATATACTTAGAATTTGATGTAGAATCTAAATCTAAAATAAAAAATAGGTGTTTACATTTAAAAAAATTACGTTGATGACCGTAACTTATTTTTGGGCCACCCTGTATAGATAAAATTATAGTAAGAAAACCCGCAGTTAAAAATAAAAATCGACATGTCCGAGCGTTTTTTTTTGAACATACCCCTGAATTTTAAATGAATTTATTCCAACCTTTACGTTCGCACTGTATATGCTTACTAACAAGTTCACAGATAACAAATTATTTTTTTTTTAAACAATTATTACTTATTCTCTATCCACTTTAATAGTCGTATATTAAACAAGTGATTTCCAAAATGGCCACCGTCGTATCGCGCACGCGGCCTCACGCCCAATCAGTAATCAGTTTACGTTGATCCGAGCTGTCATGCAGGGCGTTTGCAGCAATAATTTAGGAAACTGCGGTGGTATTTAGTGTTTTAATTTGGACTTTTGGTGCTAAGGGGAAACGAAATAGGTGCCTGAGGCCCCGGAGCCGAAAATTGACAAGGTAAGCACCCGATTTCAGTGACGAAACCGTACCGAAAAAGTCCAATTTTCGTACTTAAAATGGCCGCAGTGTCCTAATAGGTGTAGCCTCCAGTGTGATATTTTCGGCGATTGAAAGTGTTTATTTAGGTCAAAATTTTAATCATTATTACTGTTTTGTAAGTATTGAAATAATTCGTGAGTTTATTTAATCACTTTAACAGCCTAAGGGGCTTTACAATTGTGGTGAAAGTTTATGCCAGTCCCAGTAGGCTTGTCAATAATTGTTCAAGAATGAAGTAAATCCAGCCCTAGTTCTAGTGTCAGTGAACTTTACAATGAAATTAGATCAATATTATATTTCAAAAATGTAGATATTTATTAATTAACCCACCCCACCCACTTAATAACCTCTTCAAAACAATATTCAGAATTATTATACACACAAGTGCTATTTATAACCAAAAAAAAACTTATTAATTTCGTCATGTCAATGTTAATGGTTCTAGCCTGTAGTAGCGGTTATCTTCGAGCAAGTAATTTAGTGCTTTTACATCATGATGAATCATTTCTTTTTTTATATAACTGATCTGATTTTGCCCTTGAAATACTTATATACAGTAAGCATTACCAATTAAATCTTTTAGTACATATAAATATTATTGAAAATAGTACATAATAATGTGTATGAAAGATACATCCATTGCCTATGTAGTTACTTACAAACCTTAAGGTATTTCATTAATATTGGACTAGAAATCTTCATACTTGATACTGGAAAAACAATATGGAAGGTACCTATGTGCAATTCTTTAAGAAGGTGATGGATAAGAGAACAAATTTTAAATATTTGAAGCCATACATGTCTAGGTTGATATCCTTTTTTATATTTTTTATTGCAACTTTTGCATTTTTCCTAATAAATACGTAAATTTTACACTTAATCAGTAATACAGCCCAAGTTACAATTAATATCTAAGTTTCAAAGTTTACTTTGACTTTTGACTATTTTGTTTTGTCTAATGTTTATGTAATCGAATACCATGAATTTTAAGCATCTGTTAACTGAGAGAAAAAATAGACATTAAAAACTGACAAATTATTGTACAGTTGAAATAGGTAAAATACAAGTTATCATTCATTTATTTATTATAGGAACTATTATTTATTATTTATAGGAACAAGTTTTGTTCCATGTAAAATCCGCTACATATGAACTCATTTATTGATACTAAGATACCATAAAATGAACTTATAAAATAAATAGTAAATACAAAATCAATTAAATACCTAACATTACTACTAGTCAGTTCAGTTTTGTTTCAGTATATTTAGTATTTCTGTCTTAAACTGCTTCAGACTAGCTGACAATTAAAGTCAATATTGGAAGCATACCGGTTAAAATATTCACAAAGTTTGTAAATGAAAAACTTTTATACAGTGCTGGCCAAAAGTAGAGAAACTTTTAATTTATTTTCTAATTTAATAATCTATTCAAATTTTTGTGACAGCATGTATTAAAAATGTTTATCTTAGCCTAAACCATAAATTCATACCAAAACAGTTTGAATATTTATCACAGGAATGTAAATAGTAAACAATGTTTTTTTTTACTTGAGGACATAAATAGAGAAACTTTTTGTATTAAATATTTTAAATTAAATAGGTCTCTTTTGAAGCAGTTCGTTTTCGATTGTGAAGAAGCCTATTTAGTATTAAAATGCGTCGAGGTATAAATTTATCTAAACAAATAAAAAAACTTATAATTGAGAAGCACAATGCGGG
Organism: Anthonomus grandis grandis; assembly: GCF_022605725.1. Classification (NCBI taxonomy): domain Eukaryota; kingdom Metazoa; phylum Arthropoda; class Insecta; order Coleoptera; family Curculionidae; genus Anthonomus; species Anthonomus grandis. Next base: position 27,659,847 of record NC_065552.1, on the reverse strand, counting down.
AGTGAAACAAGTAACAATTGCTAGAGAACTTGATCTTCATAAAAGTGTCATTTGTAAACAAATCAAATTGTGGCAAATTAGAGGCACTACTGCCAGCATCTATAATCAATGGAAAAACGTTTTATGGTCAGATGAAAGTAATTTCAATTTATTTGGGTCAGATGGTATGAGATGGGTTAGACGTCCCGAGAATGAAAAATTCAACCAAAAGTACACTATTCCCACATCAAACAGGGAGGTGGTAATGTGTTGGTGTGGGGATGTTTTTCTGGTCATGGTGTTGGTCCACTGGTGAGAATAGATGGGATCATGAATAGCCAATATTATCTAAACATCTTAAGGAATAATAAAGTTCCCTACGCCGAGGATAATTTACCGTTAATTTGGAAATTCCAGCATGATAACGACCCCAAGCACACTTCTAAAATTGTTAAAAATTTCCTAACCTCTCAACAAATTCAAGTTCTGAAGTGGCCAGCTCAAAGTCCAGATTTAAATCCCATCGAGAACTTGTGGGAGCACCTAGACAAAAAAGTTCGACAAAAAAAATCCGAATAAGTTCCGCAATAAAGATGAATTATTCCAAGTCCTAAAAGAAGCATGGAGTGAAATTGCCGGATATATTATACACAATCTTCTTGAATCTATGCCAAGACGGTGTAGTGAAGTTGTGAAGAATAATGGTTATGCCACAAAGTATTAGTGTGCTTTTATCCACATTTTGTATTATAACATAATTATGTCATAAAAATAAAAAGTTTCTCCACTTTTGGCCGGCACTGTATATCAACCTTCATAAAATAAAGGTTGGTCTCTAGATAAGCTAAAGAACTTTTGGATTGTGAGTGTTTGTTCTTTTATTTCTTTAAAATCAAAAATCATTTATTTTTTTAGATACTAGAAACATAGCATAGACACATCAAGATCACAAACATAACATACAAAATTTACAAAATCACAAAATAAATTACATCCTAACCCTAAATGTATATAATTATTCTGCCATCAACAAATATATTAATAAGATATTGTATAAGGAACTTAATCTATTTAATAACCAAATTTTCTATAAATCAATAATATATCTATCTAAATGTATATAAATATGTAGCAGCCCAAGATATACAAATAAGAAAAAACTTCCAATAACTTGCAAAAACCAACACTAACAAAAAACTTCCAAAAAAAATATAAAGCATCTAAAACCATACCATTAAAATAATCAAAATAAGAAAAGTAAAAGCAATCAAATTTATTTGATACTGAACTTACGCACTCAGACACCTTTTAAGTTTTGAAGGCTTTAAATCCACTAAGTCAAAAGTCTGATTAAATCTATTTCCCAACATGTGGTGTTGATTAATTGGAGAAAATTTACCATAGTTTGTATGGTGATATACAACCAATATATGAAATGATAAACATCAAAAGTTCTAACACTGAAATTTCTCACACTAAAATGTATACACCATAATATTTACATCATTTTAAGAAGGTTTCAAACTCTCCAACTGTATAAAAAAAAGTTGCTGAAGAGCAGTGTTTTAACTTTAGTTTTAAAATTTACTAGAGATTTCACCAATTTTACATCTGTAGGTAACAAATTAAAAAAGATGGTTTCCAGAATACAAAGGAGATTTTTTATAAAATTGGTGAGTATGATTAGTGAGAAGTAAGTTGGTTTTACCACAAGTATTGTACTGATCTCGATCACCCAATGTAATCAATTTACTTTTATTTTCCAATCCAATTTGAAGAACCTTTAAAATATAAATACCCACCACTGTTAACATCTTTTTCTCCCCAAAGAATCTTCGACAAGACTGTCTGAATGGTATATAATAAATTAAATTCTAATTATACATTTTTGAGTCACAAACCCTCTCTCCATATCCCTGGCCTTACTCCATAATACTATGCAGTAATACAATGTAAACCGAGATATAGTACACATCCATCAGTTCTTTGATATCAAGTAAATTTTTAAGTTGATTTATAAGATGGACACTTTTATTTAATTTTTTACATATAATATTAATAATTTCTGACCAATCTAAGTTAACTAAATTCTGTTTAAAACAAAAGGATGAAGAACCTAAAGACAATCTATTTTGTTTTTCAGTATATTAAAGAGTGCACAAAAATATTTTAAATCTTCTTTTACAAATGGTCTAAATTATCACAGCCTCTCTGGGATATACCAAATTTGCTGAAATACATGTACTTCAAAAACCTCCTTTGAACCCCCTGAATCATTGCTATCCAGGCACTGGACTGAGGGGGACCAAATAATAGACCTATATTCCTCCTTGGTGGTAATAAAATTAGTAATAAATCCAGAGATTTTTGGGTATTTTCTAATTTAAATAGAGATTAGATTTTTTTAATAATTTAAAAAAAGTCAAAAAAGGTTTGTTTGATGAAACCAATTTTTTTGAGTCCCTATTTTTTCTCTTGATTAAATAAATATTAAACAAGGCAATAAACTTAAAAACTTAAGTATCAATTGTAACTTGCAATTTACTACCAATTAAGTGTGAAATTTTAGTATTTATTGGAAAAAATGCAAGTTGCAATAAGAAATTTAAAAATGAATTTTGACCTATATATACATGTTTGGCTTGATTTGTAGTGTAGTGGGCAGCTGGAGGTGGTAATGCACATAGGTCTCCTGAAGTATCTGTCATGCCCCACTGAGACTTACTAAGTCAAAGTCAAAAATAGCTTTATTGTCACATAACATATTGTTTACAAAGCATTATATAAAACCTTAAAGATAGTTGACAACATAATCTTTTACGAAAATATAAAAAATTTTAACAATTCTTACATACATAGAATATAGAACACACCCAACACAATTAAAAAAGTAAAAGAAGAAGAAAAGAAAGTAGTTGGAAGTCACATCACCCTATGCAAATCTCCTCACTGTCAAAAAATGGTATTCAAATACTCGTCTAGAGAATAATATGCTTTAGCAAGTAAAAGTTCCTTTATATTTTTCCTAAAATGTTTGTCACAATTCAATCACTAAAGGCCAATAGCTTTGTGAAAACCAATAAGACTCTCTGGTTTAAAGGGCTTAAAGTCACTCAGTACACTATAGTCAATACCTAAGAATTTGAAACTAGCAGGCCTGAGTGCTGGGGAATCCCCGATAATGTGGTCTGCAATCCTACCAACACCATGTTTGGCTTAAAATGTTTAAAATTGGTTCAGCTATCATCCCCTTGAAAGATTGCACCTACCTTTCGGACACCCTGTATTTAGTGGAGTAGTTATTGGAATTTTAAAAGCCATAATCCATTGTGTTTTCAGTTCTGCTTTTACAAGCCTACTGTGATTTTGAGTAACTAAAAGGCTTTCTCCCTGCATTAATTAGTAATAATAATAATAATAATAATAATATCCTTTATTTGCCAACAAAATCGTATACAGGACGACAAAGCAACGTCATACAAAGGAGGATCTAGCTCCGATGGGGTACATTAATTTTTCTTATCTAGAATTCATAGAGGCAATATACTTATATAAACAAAATAACAAAATTTAAAATAAATATTCTAAATATCTAACACAAGTTAAAATTATTATTCAAAAGTAAAATTATAAAAACATTTAATCTGCAACCAGTGGTAAACAGCTTTTTTAAATTGGACTGTAGATTCAATGCTTCTAATATCAGCAGGTAGCATTCTATAAGCCCTGATGGCCATATAATGAGAACCTCTTTCATAGTAAGCTGAATTATGCAATGGAATACGGAGATCGCTTCTATGTCGTGTAATCATAGTCACATCCTCAGCGTACATTTCCCTATTCTCAACAAACAAATGATTGTGTCTCTTCACAAATAACACCAAGGAAGAAAAGTATAGGGAGGGAAGGGTGAGTATTTTTAGTTTGCAGAAGTAAGGCCTACAGGAAGTTCTGTAGGTCATGCCCAATAAACAACGAATGATACGCTTTTGCATTCTAAATATATCTAGAGCTCCTCTTGCAGATCCCCAGAAACAGATACCATATTGTAAGATCGACTGTACCTGTCCGAAATAAAATAGGCGAAGAGATACCTCAGACACTACATCCCTTAATCTTCTAATCAATCCGTAGTAATTATATTTTGTCTTTCACTATCTTTCTAAACCACATTAATGGCAAATACAATTTAAAATTCATATTTGGTAAATTTTATGGAAAAATTAGAAAAAGAGGTACATAATATGCACAAGGTGATTATTTAAAAAGATCCCCCATACCATATATTAATGTTATGGACAAATAATCCAATGCTGTTTGTTTACAGGTTACTTATTTACTAACATATAAGGTGTTACAAAATAGTAGGTGAGTCTGTTGTATATGCTATATCCTTTGTATCAAAATATGACATTGCCTTTATAGCACTTTTCTCAAAATTGTCCCCTTAGAATTAAAGAGTTTTTGATTTGAATTGATTATTTTAATCAATATCTTTTACAATCTTGGCTTGATATTTAAAACAAATTTTACTGCCATCAATAAAAATTGATCTAATAGACCCTATTTATAATTGATTGACCCTATTTTTTTTTTTTAAGATGGTTTATCTACAATTTTTGGTAATATGAAATTTTTATTTGATGTATTACATTTTCTAATATACTCATAAGGATAATCATGGAAGAAAAAATCAAATGCAAAAAAATAATTCTAATAATAAACAGAAAAATATATTATATTAAATATAATAATATATTCCAATTCACCTTTATAAATGTACAGTTAATGTATGTTATATAGGAAAAGAATTTAAAGGGACAGGCATTAGGAAATGTCCTGGACCTAATACCTAATTTGGGGTCCAAGCTTTGAGGACAGTATTAAGATCTTTATGGTAAGAGTGTGTAAACCATTTACAGAAACAACGTGTTTTTAATGATATCTGCTTCCCATAAAACCCCCCTCCCCCTCCCTCAAATTTGAAGAGCAGGAAGTGACATTCAATATTTTCTTCTTGATTGGGAGGAGATGCATATATGGAATTTATGTTACACTCTTAATATATTATAACTTAAACTAAAGAGTGATTGCAATATGACCCCAATAACTCCAATAAAATACAATAATAAGTATTTTCAAAACTATATGTTATGCCAGCTGAAGATTGAACCAATTCAATATTTTTTAAAGCAGTATAGATAAAAAATTATTATATAGTTCCCTCTACTAATAATCTATTTATGGTTTTTTTTAATCATCAAAGGTGCAGCTGGCGGAGATTTCCAGCGGCACCTTCAACAAATAAGCAAAATAGAATATTGGCAGAGGCAACTATATGTAATAATTTTTAATTATAACTTAGCAGTGTAATCTCCAAAATCTAAGTCTTAATTTAACATAATAAATTAGTTTTTATTAGATTAATAAAAGTTATGTTCTTATCAACAACTCCATATTTTATTACATATATATAGAATATATCTTTTAGGTGAGTAGCATTATTGGAAACATTGCTAAAGTAGATTATTGATTTTATTAGAGCATTCATCAATGCTGTTTTTTTTTTTTGGCTGGCTGAACCTCAAAAAGCTGTCGGGTATTATAACTAGAACTTTTATGTTATCTGATTAGATCAGATAAGTTTATAAAGAACACTAATATTTTCTAGAGATAGAAATGTCATCATTATAGTGCAATAATTATCAGCATATAAAACGTACTTGGGACGACAATATATTGATTTTGTTAGACTTTATTGTTTCTTCATGTATTAAGATTTTAATGCTAATATTGTTTGGTATTAGGTCATTATGAGAGCTGTAGTAAGGAATAACGTTCTGTGTACTATCAGAATTAAATTTAATAAATTTTGTTTTGGCAAGGTATTAGAAAAGTGTCAAACTTTGTTATGTCAGAATGTGTGAATGTGAGAAAAAATAGCTATAAGCTTCATGGATTTGTGTGAAATCTGGTGCATTCTTAATAAATTCTATTTGATTTTCATTCCTTAAAGAATCCAGTATATCATATATTTCATGAAACGGGTTTAAAACGTATCATAAATTATATTATAAACCTATTTAATTACTGCTGACTATTATGCAAAATATATGGGACAATCTTAAACCACTGAAGGGGTCACATTTCTAAAGATCTTAGCAGTGAGTATTAAATTTAAGTCAATTAACATGCTATAAGCAAGAACTGGCAAATCACTGAACATCAAAATAATTGATAATATTCAGTCAGAGAGATATGTAATCAAAGTCAAAAAAAGCTGTATGGTTTAAAAATTAAGGTATTAACAGAGCCTACATGTAAATCATTAAAAGGGAACACAACCTAAAAATATATGAGGTAAAATGGCATTAAAACATACAAAAGAGGTAGAGTAGTGACATTAGTGACAGATATTTGAGTAACAATGGCAAAAAAACTAAGAAAAAAAGACATTAATTAGAAATTAAACTACATTAACAAAAGAAATTCACAAAATTACCTTTATTGTTCTCATCATAGGACTGTTTATATAAGTATATTTTCATAACAGCATTGAAGACAAATATAAAAACTAAATAGCCTTAACTGATATGAACAGGAAAAAATTATATTTATAAATGGTTAGAATAAGCTTAGAACATTGAAAAACAATGTTCAAGTTCAATGTTCTAAGGAAATAAGTAATACCTATTTTACCATAAGAATTTTGATAATTTATTCTCAGATGCCAATTATCATTTAACATTTTTCTTCCTTAAAGTAAGTCAGGGCAATATTCAAGTGTTACAAACAGCTTTACCGGTGTTTATGATTTGATGTATTGAAGATTAATGAGTCCAATTAAGTGGTATTTCACTTTATGGAGTGATGTTAATTAATGATATCACAAAATCAATTTTTTTGTACTACAGCTTTTATAATCATTATTGAAGAATATAGTAAAAAATTAAAGCAACTTGAAAAATTCTCGAGATCTTCTAGATTTTCACTCATAGAATTATAAATTTTTAAAAACTTCACAAAATTAACCTTTGCTTATTTATATCTGCTTGAAACTAAAATAGCAAAACAATCTCAAGGATATTTACTACATTTATATATGGCAAAAACCACATTATATATAATATAGCTCTACAAATTACATATGCAATTAGGATAAGAAATGTTTACTTTTTTTATGTGTCATCATATTTTACAGGTTGTAAATAATTTACAATCCTATTGAGTTGTGTGTATTGTCAAATAAGGCACTGTTCACTGGGGCATAAAATAAAAAAAGTTGTTTTTGGCACCATATTGCATAGGCATCCTTTAGAAAATAAAAATAATTGAGCAAATTATGGTTTTATTGAATAAAAAAAGTCCACAGAACTGAACTATTTCCAAACTGAAGTATTAAAAATAAACAACAAAACACGTTCGTTCATTGTCCGATTTACATCATCGTCATCAACAAGGCTATTACATCATCAGTCTACCACACACATTTAAAAAGCTTGTTAAAATGTAAATAAAGCTAAATGGTCCGTTCACACAATCCCGCATCTTACGTATTCTTATACAGAGTATTTTAAATTAATTCGCCCACTTGCACCTTAAATTCGTAAATTGACCTTTATGACTGTTAAATTAATTTATATTATTGATTATTAACGTGACAAATGAACGGGTCCACATTTGTAGTTAGATGCTCTTTATGCCATCAAAACCATCGCTTCATAGATGATTTTGCTTTTATTGTGGGTAATTATACAATTCATCAAAAGAGTATGTTGTTTACATTTATTCATCAGCAGTTAGGGATGCTAAAATAACCCTAATGGTAATTACTTGCCTTATAAAAGTGGTTAATGGTGGTTTCAGAAAAACTTATTGGAGCTAAATTTTATGATTTTAGCAAAGCTTTTGATTGTGTCCACTATGGAACTCCTGCAATAAAATTAGTGTTAAGATTTGCATTACATTTCTTTTGAAGGAAAAATGCATTTATATAGTACAGTCCTTTAATATTGAATGTCATTAGTAAATGTTTAGCATACTTGTGTAACACCACTCTTGCCATTGCTGCCCATAATTTCTTCTGAGGATTGTGGAACTTAAAACCTTGTTTCAAGTAACTGTTTTGATATTCAAAAGGCTTTAACTACCATTAATAACTTGATTCTTCTGAATAAAAAACAGCTTACAATTTTAGAATTTGAGAATCAGCCTACACTTATTGCTTTAGATTTTTAATATAAATGATGTAATCAATTATGTAAATGTTTAAAAATATCTGCAAAATAAATAATATTTTATTGAAACTAACTTGGTTAAAGTCATGGCTTTAAAATAGAGACTGTGTGTATTATTACAAAACAAAATGTGCCTATTTTGAATTGGAATAAATTATAACAGGAGGCCCCCAGGGACGTATTCTTGGTCCTACATTATTTTTAATTTACATTAATGACTTGCTCTTATTCATGTTAGTTGTGTTTCCCTTTTGGCAGATAATACTATTGTTGAAATATAACATTCGTTTTTGTTCATTTGCATTTGGTACTTTTCCAAATAGATGTTTGAATTTGACAAAAACTTCTGCTGTTAAGTCAATTTTGATGAGCTTCATTAATTGGTAAATTTATATATGTATCCAGGAACTTTCCAATTGGTGTGCTGGAATTGAAAATTGTAAGCTCTTTCTCAAGGTGAAACAACCCACTTTTATACAGTTTATCCCAATAGTGATAAAAGTCTCCTCCTAACAGATACTTGTACTAGATTAAATTGTTGGTGCCTAACCATTAACTTTTTGGGTATTTGTATAGATATATTTTTTGGGTGATGCTCATTTTGATCAGCATGTGCTAAGGTTGTGTCTGTAAATTAGTGTGTACTTTATTTCAGATGCTTAATTATTAAAGAATTCTTAAAAATATTTAATTATGCATATGTTAACTTGCCCAATTTACAGATCAACTTGTTCAAGTTGCACAGAAAAGAATTTTCCATATTGCAGTTTTTGTTGGTTTGTGGTATCATATGTTCTTCCAATCAAATTACATACAGAAAATGACAAAATTTGTTAATATGATAAACAAAAACCTTGTTAACATTAATTATTATGGGGCGTTAAATTTATCAACTCTTCTAATGTTTCTCCGTATTTCTTTGTTTAGAATAACTGGATGCAGATAATAACTGCACATTTCTACCTGTATTTCTACTTAGATTTACCAGTTATAAACAAGGAACAAGTTTTTTGTTCCTGTTTTGATTAGTATATTAGCAATATTAGCAACAGCTGTTCAAACTCCTCTTATCTTAAACCTGTTCTGCAAACATAGCCAAAAGTGTATTTTTGCTGCACTGCAATTGTAGATAAAGTGACTTAAGGGAGCAGGTCAACTTGGGAGTTATAAGGTTAAATGGCCTTAAAATGAATGAACTTGGAGATATTGTTTAAGGAGTACAGTCCAGAGATGGATAAAGTTATATCTTGGTTTTAAATCTCAGATTGTTTAGGTCTTTTAAAGTGTTCAGTTTCTCCCTCCCAGTTTATTCCCTTGGAGGTATTGATCTGTCTATCCACCTCTATTATTTGTTATTGACTTGCCTTGTACTGTGGATCACAGAGAGCATCCTATCATGTTTGCTAATGACAATTTTTGGCTATGATCTGACTATTCCATTATTGATTCAGATAGGAGACTGCATACATTTTGCTCAAGGCTTTATATAAAATAAAATAATCTTTATTGTATGCAACAAATAAATTACATATATTCTATATACATACAAAGGTGGAAAGTACCGCTAGGCGTGTTTTAATAACCACCACAATAAATAATAAAAGGACATATTTTACAAGGTTAAAAATAAAAACTTAAACAAAAATGATTCAAAATAATAAATCTTTAATTTTTGCAGGTAAGCCATTGTAAATACAGGCAGAAGTATATATGAAAGAACTTTTCAGAAATTCAATCTCATGCTGGGGGATTGCCAGTATGCTTTTACAGCGAATATTTACATTATTTACACTGACATGAACCCTTTGAGGCAAATTTCTAGTAAATCTTACATAGGAATTTTGAATTTTCTGGATTTTATATTTATTTTGTTCAGTTAAAAAAGGACCATATACAATATTTAAGTATCCAACAATACCAAGCACTAAACTCTCTGTAAGGATTTTTTTGTACTAGCAGGCAAAATATCCTTAAATTCATATAATGACTTTAATTTATAATATGCAACTGTTGATAAATCTTATTTACATGCACATTAAATGACATTCGATTATCCATACAAAGGCCCAGGTTTTTACTTGATCTACCCATTCCAATTCAACACCATTATTATTTAATTTACTTGGTGCTCCATTATTCAAGGTACTTTCATTTCTTGAGAACAGGATTGCCTGTGTTTTACCAGAATTATTAAAAAGTGAGTTTTGGTCAGCCCAATCAGAGGTAATTAATTAAATCCAAGGCTTCAGGCAAACTAAACAATGATGGCAGATAAATTTGCAAATCATCTGCATACTTGTGGTGGTTTATTATTTATTTTTTGTTGAATAATTGAACCATTGCACATTGGGCTAAACACACTAAGGTTCTGGGTCTAAACTTGGATAATGTAATCAATTGCAAAATTTATATTAATGAATTATGTGACAGACTGCAATTTATAGATTTAGATTGATTACAGGTAAAAGCACTGTAATGGCCTATTATCATGCTCAGGTTTGATCTAGAATTAGATATAGCATATTTTAGGCAGGTTCAACAGAGTTTCTGAGGATCTTTAGATTGGACTGTCCAAAAAAAGTATAAATTTGTGTTTTTAACTAATGATTGTGGTAGAAATATGTACAAATACTTGGAAAAATTTTCTATTCAAATCACGTGTAAACCATTTGCAAGGTTTAATGATGTATAGTAGCATATATTTTTTTATAAAATACTTAGTAAATTCGGATTTTGTAGTGGTTTTAGCTGGGTTGAACGATGCAGATGTTTCAAATAAAACTATATCTACTTTGGCAGACAAATCTTTCTTTACCAATCTTATTGTTTGTAATCTACCCATCAATACATATTTGCAAAATATTAACAATAGGTTTTACTTTATAAATAGTAAAATTTGTCATTGTGTCTCAGGATTATGTTTTTATTTACTTAATATAATATTTGTTTGAATCACAGAGGTAGATGGCAGTTGGCAGGCTTACTTTATAATCAGGTTGTTAACTTTTGTAACTTTGACAAATCCAAAACCCTCACTTATGTGGAAACTACAGATCTTGCAATGTTTATTTGGAGTATTCAGAGATTTTGAATGATTTGATGACTAAAATTATGTCTTCAGAAACCGATAATTGTTTGAATTATAATTTTACCTTAATAGAGACCCACTTAAGGTATGGAATACAATTTCGGGGTTTTGCATGCAGTCATTTGATTCAGTCGCTTCAAAGCGCGTTTTTGTTCTTCAAAAACGCGCTTTGCGTTACTTGTGTGGTGGGCTCTAGAAAGCACTGCAAGCCTCTGTATATTCGCAAAGGAATATAGACTTTGACTTCGCTTTTTTTTCTTACAAAGAATACAAAAAATCACTAAATAGCAGAACAAGATTTGGAAACAATAATTTGGGATTACCCATTCCAAAAGCTTCCTCGACTAAAAGTTCAATTATATACTAGGAAATAAAAAAAAATAAAAATTAACCATTTGCCTCTGGAAATGAAAAATTTAGATAGTGAGACTTTTTAATAAATAGGTCAAGAAATTATTGTTAATCAAGGCCTTTTATTCTCTTGAGAAATTTTTATCATGCAGCATTATAAATTGCAAGCTTTGGTAACCCTCTTGTAAACTTATAATTGTTGTTCTTGTTTCTTTGCCTTTAATTGTTATTTTGGTATATATAAAAAATACTAATTAATGTTTTTTTGTACTTTTATTCAATATTTTTTCTTTTTTAATACAGTTTTGTAAATAGGAGTGTTACAATAAAGCATAATGCTCCTCGTACAATAAAGCATAATTGCAAAGCGAGCAATTAGAAGTATGATAGGGGAGATCAAGGTCATCTTCTCATAATCTATTTAAAAGCCTACAGAATTTTCTCTAGTTTTTACATAATGGACTTTATGTGACTTTGTAAATTCCGATTAGGATTAGCAGTTTTATGTGATATACATACTTTTATGATTTTTTTCACCATATATATTAATAAGAAAATTAAAGAATATGTTTTTTTTTTAATTGATTGCACATCCTGTTGTCCCTTTAGGAACCACTTATATTTATTTATTCAGTATTGTTTTAGTGCATTTTAAAGGTCAAAATTTACAATTTGAAAATCCTCAAAATTTCAGTAGATACACAACATTTCTGGTTGAAAAGGGTCAGGATTAGAGCTGTAAAATTTAAAAAATGCCGCAATCTCATTTGGCCTCTGGCCCGGCGTGGCGCCGGGATGTTAGCTAGCAACCCGGCGTCGTCGCCACTTTTCAATCGATTTGCCACAAGCCCCGAGGGCCGGTAGTAAAACGATCCTTTTTGACGGTTCCAATACTCGTATAAAATTTCATACACTTGATAAATTTTAATGAAATTGTGTAGAGAGGGACATTTAGCTTCAAAAATATATATATATAAACAGTCTTTTCTTGGACATTAGCCTAGGAGAGTGTCTTGTGGTTAGTGTATTGTGTTCAATTTTCTGTAGACTTCACGTCTATTTCCATTTTCTTGGGGTCTTCCCAGCAATTGAAACTGAGACCAAATATTAGTCTATATTAATAGGGGAAAGGATGGTCGAAGATATATAAACGGATGGTATACCTTCTTAAGGTAATACGGGCATACAGGGGGTTAAATTAGTGGGTCAATTTATAAAATTCACAATGACAGAATGACACATTCTTTATCTCTTTTCTTTTTGACGCTTCTTTTTCAATATATTGTGTCAATGATATATTTTAATTAAAAAGGTGTTACTTTTTATCTAATTAAATCTGCTACTTTTTCTTAAAGCTAAAGATGCCGTTAATAGAATTTTCATAGCCCTTTTAGTTTCTAAGATACAGGGCATTTTGGAAAATGTTGCATTTTAGGACCCCGTTGTATCTCCGTTATCCTTCAACTTATCGAAAAGGTAAAATAACAATCTCTTATAATTGTTTGCTGTAGAATGCAGTGGTGTATAGATGATATAACACCCTGTAGGCTAAAATTTTTTTTTTAACGTTTCAAAACTGTATAACAGTATGACCTTTTTCTCATAAATATACACATAAATGACAATTTTCTAAAATTTATTTTCTAATAATAGGCGAGAAATAACAATAATAAGCAATAGATAGTTACATAATTACTGACAAAGAATTGGATACCTTGCAAATAGGTATATCTTTAATAAATGCATTTTCACAATATTTAGACTTTTTTTTATAATAATAAGTTCTTAACAACAGTTTTGTAAAATAAGCAGTAAGCAATATAACAAACATAAAAAAATAACTAAAAAAAATCTAAAAGTTGCTGTTCAAAATGAGGACCATTTTCTCTAATGAAAATTAGCACATCTTTGTAATTATTTGAATAGCATTAGAATCGTTGGTCTCCTTGGCATTTTGAAAGGCTAAATTAATTGCTTCTAAAAGTTTAGCTCTCATATCCTGTTTTAATAACTTCATTTGGTATATAGCCCCATAAAAAAATTTAAAATTGAGAGAACAGGCCTGTTGTACCTATTCATCTTTTAGGAAAGTTATTATTAAGAAATGCTCTTAAGAACCTAGAGTTATGACTTGGTGCACAATCTTGCTGTAGGTATACAGCAGTATATTGGGCTGATGGAATATTTTCGAACAGTTCTGGAATAACTTTCTATTACTATCTAGTTACCTACATGCTGTAAGACCTCCTTCAAAAATGCTATAAATTCTTTATCTACCAAACTAAAATGTGACACTCCAACTCCGAAGCGTCGTTGTTGTGCCCTCTCAAACATTAAATGCTTATGCCAGTTCCTGGTATTGTGACAATTAAAAATGCACGCACTTCAAAAAAAAGCATTCGTCTGACCAGGTAACAAGTCTTCCAAAAAAATTGTTAACATCGATTTGCTGCAAATATCACTGGCAAAACAGTTTCATATAGATGCACTATATGAAAATTGTATCGATGGTACTTTTATTTCTTCAAGATCCTGTGTGAGTCAGATTTTGGCATCTGAAGGAACCAATGAAATCTGAAGGAATTTTACTACATAATGACAAAGGTGTTGCTTCTATATATACCAACACATCTATCTCTTCTTTCCCTGTTCTCTTTATTGTATGTTTTAGGGTGCAGATCAACAAAGGATTTGTGCTCAATTAAATTTAATTTTAAATGAGCAAATATGTTCAAAAACGGATTGGTCCCTTCTTTTTGGTTATCTAACATGCATAAACTTATAAAGATATTAGAGATTTTCATAGCTATAATAGCTCGCATAGCTTTGGAATTATAATTCCGAAGCTTCTTGAGAATATTCATTACTTTGTATAACAGCATCACATATTTTTCATAATTTTCATACACTACCATTATTCGAAGAACTTGATAAATATCAATTCAATAAAAATGCCAAAAGAACGAAAATAAACTAGTTCTGGAAAATAGACCAAACATCAATCAAAAACGCGATAAGATATACGAATATTTGACATTTGTTGTATGTCTTAAACAATAGCCAGGTATCAACCCTACATATCACAGCCTTCTATCAAATTATACATTTACTTTTAGAAAATTGTCATTTATATGCATGTTTATGAAAAAAAGTTCATACTAATATATATTTTTTAAAAGGTAAAAAAAAGACAAATTTTATAGTTTACAAATATACAGAATGTACCATTTAAAAAAATATAAGTTTGCATGCGTTACACCACTACATTCTACGGAATAGTTGAAGAACTATATAAGGAGATACAAGAGGAAGTCTCAAGATGCAACATTTTTAAAAATACCATGTATCTTAAAAACTAAAAGAGCCAGAATTTTCTTAACTGTACCTTAAGCTGCATGAAAAGTAGCACACTCTCGCGAAAACCGCATCCCGTTAACGTTAAAAATAACGACGATACGCCGCAAAAGTACCCGAAATGGGACATCCTATTTCCAGTGGAGATTTATAAGATTAGATTTATATCGCCAACACTCGTCTCATTTTATCATATCCAAAATCTTTGATAGCAGGCATGGATCCAGAGGAAATCTTAAGGAGGAATATAAAAATGAAATGCTGGAGATTATTTTGTTCTTATTAAATTCGATGTTTTCCTTTTTTATGAAATATTTTCAGACTTAACATGCATGTTTAATTTAATTTACAATAATAAGCAGTAGGATCCTTCTGGAAACCTCCTCCCTCTGAACGAGCGACAGTGGTTGCCATCCAAAAATTCTTGCTTGTGAGTATGTTTAATAAATTAAATATCTTCAAACTTTCCCTTAGATAGTTCATGCATTCAGTTCCAAGACTTAGACTAAAGTTGTATCTTTAGATTTTTTCCACTAGCAACTAATGGTCCACACAGTCAAATGCATTACAACATGTACAATATATTATAAACAAGAGTACTGGATAATTGTATGAAAGGATCGCAGAATATATGAGAAATGTTAAATATTGTTTTTATTCTCACACTTATTATCTAACAGTGACAGGCAGGTATATTACTCCCGATTTTTGTCACTAGATTTTTGTTTATAAATGTATGAGAGCAAAATGAGTTCAAAATTTTAAGCAGTTAAAATTTGCTATATTTCAAGGAGAACGTGAAAATAGAAAACATTTAATGGATTGACCTACATACTGGTTTGTATTTAATCTTCAAACATTTCTACTTCACTCTTTTTTCTTGCAGAAATCGTCTTACTAGAACTCATGCCTTTAGGCATATGGTTTCGAAACTCTCGAACGAAATTCTCAAGTAGTAGCAAGCAAATAAAAAAAAATCATAATAATTATGGGCCAGCAATTCCTTTTTAGCAATAACTGTTAAGTTGGTCAATCAACTGCATAGGTTAACTGCATCTTATGTTATTTTTTTTTTAATATTTTTTTGTGATATTGGGTTAAGCCCGTTGATTAATAAATAAATAATCCTTGTACCAAGTTCAGTCACGCTTCCGTGAGGTGCAGAATTTGGAATTATTCCAAGAATTACTCGTTTGGCACAGTTCCCTGGAAATTTTTTTGTTCCAAATTTTATTGCCATTGTCTGCAAAACAGAGATTTTTGAATATGTGAAAAAGTAGGTAATAACACGTTTCAAACTCAACGTTAATATATATTTTTTATGTATTTAATTGATGGGAAATCCTCATTATCTGTATAGTAATTAATTGAAAATATAAAGTTAGGTTACTACAATTAACTATAAAGGTAATATAATAATAATAATAATAAATCGTTTATTTACCACTGTTTACATGATACTACTTAACTAAAACTATCCCACTATTGACAAGAATGCCAAAAAAAAAGGTTAAAAACAATTTTAAAAAGATACAGGTTTAACCTCCTGTTTAAACTAAATTACATATTTTAACAAGAAAAAACCAAATAAGTTAAGTCCAAATTAGCTATACATATTTACATAAGAGGATGGGAATAAAGTGATCTTTTTCGGGTATAATTAGATACATTACGAGAGAAAAACACTATTTAGAAAATTAAACAATGATACCTAAAAAATAGGTGGAAATATAGTCATACAATATTACTCATATAACAATCCTATACTATTCCACACATACGATGTACATATATATAAAAATTTCTAGCATGATCAATAGGTACTACAGCAACACAAGAACGCCCAGTGCCAAATGAATAGGATAACATTTAACAGCAAATCATTCTATAGTAAAAAATTTTTATAAAGATACTGAAATCAGCCCAATGATTTGAAGAAAAATTTGGTTATGTACGATATAAATATTGAATGAAAATGATCGTTCGTAAAAAGATGTTGTATGCAGCGGCGGAGATATTAATCTTCCATCTCTTAAATTTAAGTAATGAACAATGAATATCCGTTCGGTATTAAATTTTGTTTGTCAAATACGAGAGACAATTAGAATGAATTACTGAATAAAATAAACTTGCATCATGTAATTTTCTTCGACATTCCAAAGAGAGCCACTTGGTTTCACGTAGTTTACAGCAAGAATGAAAGTATCATACAATAAAACCTTACATCTAATAAACTGGAAACAGCGATCAATAATGGTACAATCAATGCATCACATCTTTCCAAGGGATTACGGACAGGATGACGTAAACCTTGATAAGGAATTATTTGGTTTACTCCTAAAGATAAGAGATTGCACCTGAGATATGTCGACAGACCTTTTAGTGGTAATAAAAAAACTGTCTTTTAAAGTCCTTGTAATCATGCTCTGGAATGTGAATATTGTCAGTTCAAGAGGCACCATATCTCAGGATGATGTATGTTGGACACTTTTTTTGTGTAATAATGAGGTTATTACAAAAGTATAATTATGTCTATTTGACCTGATCTTGTCTTTTCAATAATATAAATTTTACAGCGGTGTTTCCAATGAAAATGAATCAAATTGTATAAATTATATTAAGTTAATATGTAAGACAATTATTGGTTACTTACAGCTTCTAGTAAAAAAATACAGTTCTTAAAAAAAAATTAATCACGATTCTGACCGTGGGGTGTACAGGGCTCAAAACCATATTGTTAGTTTCATTTCTAAAGGTAAAATATATAAAAAAGTAATAATTCTCTAGTAAATAATGATTTTAACTGGGGAGTAAAAACGCTACTTAATACGATATCTTATCTAACTCATATATGTACTTAATGTTAAGCAGTTATAAAAATACGTTTGCAACAGTAATTCTTACAACACTAATTAATAATACTGATTTTTTTAAATAATGTTTAAGCTATTATTCAATATAGTCCAAAGGAAGTTTTCCAAAGGCCATCGAACTCTCACTTGAACCTAGCGCATCAGTGAAAAAAGGTGACCTTTAATTCCGTTACGACTACATACGTCCAACAATGTTATTTGCTCTATAAATATATTGATCGGTCAATTACGAATGCAATTCTTACTGTTAGTAATTTTATAAATACCTAAGTTTTTCCAAGTTCAAAACTAGATTTTTTCTTTTATATTCTTTATCCTTTTGGTTTTTTTAGGTGGCCAGCCAGAGCTGGTGAAAAGGGGCAGCTATGACGACTGATATCAGTATAGTGCGGTGGGATCCCACCTTGCAGCAACAAATCGAAGAGGACTATGAATATGATGGAGGAAACTCTTCTTCAAGACTGTTTGAGAGGAGTAGAATTAAGGCTTTAGCAGGTAATCTTCAATACCAATTTTTTATAAAGCATTAAAATTAGAGGTTTAGGACATATGTTGATATGGTTGATATGGACTTTTCTGCATAAAATTACCCCAGGTTTAATACCCTATATTATTGGCAAGTTCACAGTTAATAAATTATGACCACATTAATTGAGAATCGAATAAAAAGCTTAAATATTTTTAAAAGTCATTTTAATCTGTTAAATAATATTCATCATAATATACACAGCTTTAATCTTATTGTATATACTCATTGAATTTTCCTCGAGCCTGTAGATGAATACAAATATTTATAATTATAATGACTCTGTCAAGTACTCAGCTGGTATGGATGAAATTTCTATTTTTTTATTAAAGCATATTGCATACTATACTTTCTCAAATTAATGTCCGATCCCTAATTCCACATTTCGCTGAATTTAAAACGACTGCTTTGAATAAATATTTCGATGTTATTGGTGTGACCGAAACTTGACTTTCTAATAATATATCAGATACTAATATTAAATTGGATAACAATTTAGAAAGATGTGATCGAACGTATGGATGCGGTGGTTATATAAGAAGTGATCTTAAGTACAAGGTTCTTTTTTCTGAGTGTCGTGACTGCCTGGAATGTATATGGATTAAATTATTTATAGGAAAAGAAATTGTTCTCATAGGAGTTATTTATAGACCACCAAAATCCAATAGTGACCTGTTTTTTAATAAACTAGAAGACATTATTTCCAACCTCTATTCCCTGTATGATAATATTTTTTGTATGGGTGATTTTAATATAGACATCCTACATTCTGACAGTCATTTGACCGAGAAAATACTTTTGACATTGGAACCTTTTAATTTGAAACAACTGGTCAGTGAACCAACTAGAGTACCTAACTAAAATGACATTTTTACTTATCAACCTAATATTTACTAATTTTGAGTGAATTGTCAGTAATGGAATTATAACCTGCAATTATTTGATCATTTTTGGATATACTGTAAAGCACACATTTTTCGACCTTCTTACAAACCCAAGACTACTACATATAAGAATCTCAATGACATAAACTATGAACTCTTTCAACATGATCTTGAATCAATTCCGTTTAATAACATTTATAACTTCACTGAAATTGATGAAAAAAATACATTCTTTAATGATGGTCTAGTTAATCTTTATAATATCCATGCACCTTTTAAAGCTTTAAAAAACTTTAAAGCTATGTAAAAAACCATTTCAACCATGGATCACCGAAACTATTAAAAAAATGCAAAATCTAAGAGATAAAGCTTTTCGCGAATTCAAATGTACCAATTCTCCGGCAAATGGGATATAATACCTATTTATATTATTTATATCGACATAAAAAAATTTTAGACATAAATAAAAAATTAAAAATTGTAGTAGCAAAGAAAAGTGGCAAGAACTTAATAAACTTACATCATCGAAAATAAAAACGATTCCTGAGTCCTGATGTCCATCTTTTTTTATTTATTTTTTTGATTTTATACAATTTTTACATAATAGCAATTAATAATATTATTAATTTAAACAAGGTGGTATAATGATAGCATTAGATAGATATTAACCAATAACTTGAAAAATTTGTATTAAAATTCCAAAGGTTCACGCTTTCTTAACTGTTTTGTACTTGATTTAGGAAATAATTATTCTAGAAATAATAATAATGTCTTGGTAAATTACAGAAAGGCGACGTTGAAGCTATGTTTCCTTACTTAATATACATATATATAATAGACTTACAAATATTTCCTTGGTATTTATATTATAAAAATAATAAAAAATTATGGATGGATACATTTTAGACAGTTGTAAGCTTGGCATTAGCTTCTAAAATATTCTCTGGTTGAAAAGTTATGTTGATATGGGTGTCATCAGCATAATATTGAAAGGAGACATGTTTAAGATTAGTGGCTATTTGAAAATTCTTCTTTAGATTTTCAGTACGTTTTTTAGGTCTATAGTTCCTTCTTGTATTTATTAGCCCAATTTAAAATTTGGGTATGGATTCTGGCAACTCTGGTTCATTCTATTTTTGTTTAAGGAATTACTATTAAATAATATTTAAAAAAAATAATTATTTCAATAAGAGCCTTTAGAAATTTTACTTACTTGAGTAAAAAATAATCCAGACAGCCAAGAATAAAAATTCCTAATTAAAATCCAACCAAAACTATACAAATTGGATAAATATTTTCCTAAACTAAACAATGTTCAACTGTATATAACCTTGATGATGAAGCTTATTTATATTCTATAGTAAATATTTACCAATTCTATTTTGGGACATGCTATTTGTTTTACTTGACAAGCATTCATGCATATACTAGGAAACAATTCATTGGTAGTTCATTGTTTAAAGGAAATATTAAATAATTAAATATTAAATAATAAAAATAATTCAAAATTTGTAATATTTTTTCCCCAAATTATAAACCCACTTTATTGATGAATAGGACGGATTATTCAAAGTCTAATATGCCTCTGCTGTTTATTTGTTCTATCTAAATTTAGATAAAAACCACATTTACTCAAGCAAACAACCCTTAACTGATGCTTAAACTATTATGCACCACATTGGTGTTATCAATTTCTCTAATTAGTTAGAAAATCAATTTATACCAAATATATATTTCTTAGTATCTGTAAAACCTTCCTTTTGTTATTTTAATTTTCCTTTTGTTATTAACTATAGAGTACTGTAAAAACGTGCTGGGTGGGAAGTGAAAAAAAATGACCATAGTGGATAATTTTGAAAATAAAGTCATTAGGCTTAGAGGTATATTTTACATTTTGCTTAATTTGAATTTTTCAGGAGGGCAAGTCTGTGTTAATTTAAAAAGTTATTTCTAAGATTAATTAATAGATATCCGAAATAGTATGTCACGTCCATATATTGAGACATCCGGTTTTGCTTATTGAGACCGTCAATGTTGCCCTGTAATTAAATATAGCTGAATTAATTATGACGTTATTACGTTATTATGTCTGCGGATGTCTGTATCGAATAGAAGTGCCTTATAACGCTTTCAATTTGACGTCATTCCACCAAACTTCTACTAGTCTGAACTCTCAACGAATAATAAGGTGCACGACATGAGAATTATACGATAACCAGCAAATAATTTGGATTTTGGCGCTCTCAATAAATCTCCGTAAATTCAAAACAGGCTTTGCATCAGATAGCAATTTTTTTTAGTAATATTGATTGATGTAGAAAAAGCAAGTAATAATCCTTCTCTTATTTACTATAATGTTTCTTCTTCAACTTAGTTCTTCTAGTATTGAAATTATTAACCTTCACTTTAGAAGAAACTTTTTAGCTAAATATTTTTTCTAAATCCAATAGGGATTTAGCACTTCAGCTAATTGGGTCATCAATCTGTCGCAATTTAATATCCCATTAGATTTTGATAAACAAGTTACAGAATATGGTTATCCAGGAAAAACTTTTGCAGTGATTGCAATCATACCATATAGGGAGAACAAAAGTGAAGCATATTCAGGGATTTCATTTCTTTGGCATCAAGGTTCCTTCAGGTGTTCTCCAAGGTTCACACTTGTTTGCTTTCTTCTATTGTTTGCTGACGGCCTTAAGACATATTTCAAACCTAAGGTAATAATATGGTGAATACTTGAAATTACAAGCAGATTTAGATGATCTCGTAAGTGGTGTGATCTTATTGCAATGGATCTGAATGTAAAAAATGTCATTTTATGGTTTTTAGTTGTAATAAAAATTCTATTACCTTTATTTATACTGTAGAGTAGAGGTTGTCTTCATATACAAACCATCAAAACTGTGTTCTATTTTCTATTATAGGGGTCAGTTTAAGAACAAAATAAGGAAAATTTTACTGTTAAACAGCTTTCTTTATATGATGAATTTTTGCGCTATAAATTTTAAATTTCTATATTAAATTTTGTACTAATTTTTAGAAATTGTTATAACTGTAACTATTTGTTTGTAAATTTATAAGTCTTAATCATTGACAAGTGTAAATACTATATGTATAATGACATGAATAAATTGAAATATTAAGGCCACACTAAAAAATTAAACACTCATAATATATTTTCAAAAATACATGTAAAATGATGAAAAAAATTTATCTATACCTAAGCTTTGCAAATGATACTACAAAGTCATTTATTGCATTCATGGGCAAATTGGGTATCATTCTATTGATAATTATGGACATAATTCCTTCTTATCTAGAATATCTAGCAGTAGGCTTACTAATAAATATTTTGCTAGGTTGGATACTTTTGAAAGTCATAGGGTTTATCAATTCATTAAAATATGTTTGCCATTACTATTGTAATATGTGATTTTAATTTGATTGTGCATTTTGTGATAAAACTATGGTAATTATTTTGATATTCTTTATTGTTTTTTGTGTTTTATTACAAATTCCTCTTAAAATTATTTGTCATATTAAAACTGAAGCATTTTGTTCATTTTGAACTTTAATTGGCCACCATTTATAAATAAATATTTTTACACTTGACTGTTTTACAGATAGATATAATAAATTCAAGCTTTCTATATATATTATTAATGTTTATTGATAAGAATTTTTATGGAAAAAGCCAACTTCTGGCTTTTACAAAAAGATTTTGAGTAATTTTTAATTTGATAGCTGTTTGTCCTCTTTCAAATCTTTTTTTTTTGTTAGAAGGTTTTTCATTTCATTAATTTGCATTAGTCAAAAACACTGTAAATCAAAGGTAAACTTATTTAGAAATTCCATATTTTAAAGATAAGCTTACTAAAAAGGTTTTACATGCTTACCTTGGCATTTATAATCCTTGTGTTCAATTGAACAAATAAATTGTAAATGAATTAATTTTCATTAGATAGATGCTTTGATTAATTTCAATTTTTACTGAATTAATTGAATAACAGTTTTGTTAAATTAAATTGTGAATATTTTAATGACTGAATTATTTTTTGAAACAGGCCAAATAATAATGAGATGGTGTATCCCATTACCTGTCACATGGATAGAATCTTATAATACTGAAAGTTAATTATTAGTTTAATATATACCTTTATTCTAAATAACATTTTTTTTTCTTCCAGATGAGCGTGAGAGTGTTCAAAAGAAAACCTTCCAAAAATGGGTAAACTCCCACCTGGTGCGGGTTAACTCCCGCATTGTAGACCTTTACACAGACCTTCGGGATGGAAAAAACCTGATCAAACTCCTTGAAGTTTTATCTGGTGAACGTCTACCTCGCCCTACCAAAGGCAAAATGCGTATCCATTGTTTGGAAAACGTAGATAAAGCTCTGCAATTCTTAAAAGAGCAAAGGGTGCATTTGGAAAACATGGGATCACACGATATCGTAGATGGAAATCCCAGATTATCGTTGGGGTTAATTTGGACGATAATCTTACGTTTCCAGATCCAGGACATTACCATCGAGGAAACCGATAATCAAGAAACAAAGTCTGCGAAAGACGCTTTACTTTTGTGGTGTCAAATGAAAACTGCCGGGTATCATAATGTGAATGTGAGAAATTTCTCCACTTCATGGAGGGACGGGCTGGCATTTAATGCCCTAATTCATAAGCACAGACCGGATTTGATACAATTTGATAAGTTATCCAAGTCTAACCCTATTTATAATTTAAATAATGCCTTTAACGTCGCCGAAGATAAGCTTGGCTTGACAAAATTGTTGGATGCTGAAGATATTTTTGTGGAACAACCAGATGAAAAATCCATTATCACTTACGTGGTGACGTACTATCATTACTTCAGTAAGATGAAGCAAGAGACAGTGCAGGGCAAACGTATCGGTAAAGTTGTTGGAATCGCCATGGAAAATGAACGAATGATCAAAGAGTATGAAGGTCTTACAAGTGATTTACTTGCATGGATTGAAGCGACTATTGCAGCTCTAGGCGAACGAGAGTTTGCAAACAGTTTGGTCGGGGTACAGCAGCAGCTAGGACAGTTTAGTAACTACCGAACCGTAGAAAAACCACCGAAATTCGTGGAAAAGGGAAACCTAGAAATTCTATTATTTACCCTTCAGTCAAAAATGCGTGCTAACAACCAACGTCCATACACTCCAAAGGAGGGCAAAATGATTTCCGACATCAACAAGGCCTGGGACAGATTAGAAAAGGCCGAGCACGAGCGAGAACTAGCCCTTAGAGAAGAACTGATTAGGCAAGAAAAACTTGAACAATTAGCCGCTCGTTTCAACCGTAAAGCCAGCATGAGAGAAACCTGGCTCAGCGAAAATCAACGATTAGTCTCGCAAGACAACTTTGGTCAAGACCTTGCGGCAGTAGAAGCGGCTGCCAAGAAGCACGAAGCAATCGAAACTGACATTTTCGCTTACGAAGAACGTGTACAAGCGGTCGTGTCCGTCGCCGCCGAACTAGAAGCCGAAAACTACCACGATATGGAGCGTATTAACGCTAGAAAAGACAACGTACTGCGCCTCTGGAATTACTTATTGGAATTGCTTAGGGCACGTAGAAACCGACTAGATTTGTCGTTGCAGTTGCAGCAAAACTTCCAAGAAATGCTGCACATTTTAGATGCCATGGAGGAATTGAAGGCCCGATTACTGGTGGACGATTACGGCAAACATTTGATGGGAGTCGAAGATTTGCTTCAAAAACACAATCTGTTGGAGGCCGATATTAATATCTTGGGCGAGAGAGTCAAGGCGGTAGCTAGTCAGAGCCAGCGATTTGTAGATGAGAACGATGAGGGCTATAGGCCATGCGATCCACAATTGGTGTTGGATCGGGTACAACAACTAGAAGAAGCATATGCCCAATTGGTGCGTTTGGCTGTCGAACGCCGTTCTAGACTAGAAGAGAGCAGGAAATTGTGGCAATTCTATTGGGATATGGCAGAGGAAGATAATTGGATCAAAGAGAAGGAACAAATCGTTTCGACCTCCGATATTGGACACGATTTAACTACAGTGAACTTACTTCTGAGTAAACATAAGGTTCTTGAAAATGAACTGTCTGCGCATGAGCCGCAATTGGAAGAAGCATTAAGAGTTGGCGATGAGCTGATACAGTCGGGCCACTTTGGAGCCGAAAAGATCCAGGAAAGTTTAACACAGATCCGCGATGCCTGGAAGCACCTGCTGGACTTGGCTGCATTCAGACGTAAACGGTTGGAAGAAGCTGTTGACTATCATCAACTGTTTGCTGACGCAGATGATATCGATATCTGGATGTTGGATACTTTACGGTTGGTTTCTAGCGAAGATGTGGGACGTGACGAAGGAAACGCTCAATCATTGCTAAAGAAACACAAAGATGTCACGGACGAGCTTAAAAATTACGTTAGTGTAATTGAAACTTTACATCAACAAGCCGATGCACTTGGGCCGGAGGTCGCCAACTCGCCAGAGGTGTCGCAAAGACTTGCTTCAATCGACAATCGTTACAAAGAACTGTTGGAGCTTGCCAAATTACGCAAACAACGTCTATTGGATGCCTTGTCACTGTATAAACTCTTATCTGAGAGCGATGGAGTGGAACAATGGATCAGCGAGAAGGATCGCATGTTACAAACGATGATCCCGGCAAGGGATATTGAGGATGTAGAAATAATGAAGCATCGTTACGACGGATTTGAGAAAGAAATGAACTCCAATGCATCGAGAGTTGCTGTGGTCAATCAACTTGCAAGACAATTGTTGCATGTGGAACATCCTAACTCTGAACAAATCACTGCCAGACAAAATCAATTGAACCAGAAATGGGCTGAGCTACGTGAAAAAGCCGAAGCGAAACGCGAGGAGCTCAATTCGGCACACGGAGTCCAAACCTTCCATATTGAGTGTCGTGAAACCACTACTTGGATTGAGGATAAGGTCAGGATCTTGCAAGAAACTGACAGTCTTGAAATGGATTTGACAGGAATCATGACGTTACAGAGGAGGTTGAGTGGTATGGAAAGGGACCTGGCTGCCATCCAAGCTAAATTAAACTCTCTACAAAAGGAGGCGGATTCCATTGAAGGCGAACATCCCGAAGAAGCCGCCGTAATCAGGGAAAGAATCGTGCAAATCCAAATTATTTGGGAGCGACTCACACAAATGCTTAAGGAGCGTGATGCTAAACTGGAAGAAGCGGGAGACTTGCATCGTTTCTTGCGCGATCTCGATCACTTCCAGACCTGGCTCACTAAAACTCAAACCGACATCGCTTCGGAAGATACTCCCAGTTCTTTGGCTGAAGCTGAGAAGCTGCTATCTCAACATCAAGCCATTAGAGAGGAGATCGACAACTACACAGATGATTATACAAAGATGATGGAGTATGGAGAGAAGATAACAGCTGATCCCAGTACGCAAGACGATCCGCAATATATGTTCTTGAGAGAGCGTTTGAAGGCTTTGAAGGACGGCTGGGCAGAGATCCACCAGATGTGGGACAATCGACAACATTTGTTGTCTCAGTCATTAAGTTTGCAGTTGTTAGAACGCGATGCCAGACAAGCCGAAGTGCTTTTGAACAAGCAAGAGCACACATTAAGCAAGGATGAACTGCCAACCAGTCTAGAACAAGCAGAAAATCTCTTAAAACGTCACGAAGCATTTTTGGCTACCATGGAAGCTAACGATGAGAAGATTAACCTGGTCGTGGACTTTTCTAGACGATTATGTGATGAAGGTCACTTTGCCTCAGATAGAATTGGTAAACGCGCGGACAATCTGGACGAGCGTAGACTGGCCAACAAAGAAAAGGCTCAGGCGTTATTCGAGAGGCTCCGCGATCAACTGGAGCTGCACCAGTTCCTACGCGACTGCGACGAATTAGGTGAATGGATCCAAGAGAAGCATATCACTGCCCAAGATGAGACTTATCGCTCCGCTAAGACGGTACATTCCAAATGGACTAGACATCAGGCTTTTGAAGCGGAAATTGGAGCTAATAAAGAACGTTTGTTAAACCTCCAACATGCCGGAGAAGAGTTGGCAAAAGAAAAACCAGAGTATGCGAACGTAATCAGTCCGAAAATCGAAGAACTTGCTGATCAGTTCGATGTCCTGGAACAAACCACTAAAGAGAAGGGCGAGAGGCTGTTTGATGCCAACAGGGAGGTGTTGATTCATCAAACTTGTGACGATATCGATTCTTGGATGAACGAACTGGAAAAACAAATAGAGAGCGACGATACCGGATCGGACTTGGCTTCCGTAAATATTTTGATGCAGAAACAACAAATGATCGAGACTCAGATGGCCGTGAAAGCCAGACAGGTGGATGAATTGGAAAAACAAACGAAACACTTGGAAACGGCCGCACCAGACAAAGACATCAACGAAATCAAAGTCAAAAAATCCAAGGTGGAGCAACGATTCGAACTGATCAAACAGCCACTGATCGAACGACAACGCGTTTTAGAAAAGAAAAAGGAGGCATTGCAGTTCCGCCGCGACGTCGAAGAGGAATTGTTATGGATCGCCGAAAAGATGCCCCTAGCGAATTCCACCGAGTACGGCAACAATCTGTTCCAAGTGAACACGTTACAAAAGAAAAATCAATCGTTACAAACGGAAGTTGAAAACCACGAGCCTCGCGTGAACACCGTCTGCAATAACGGACAAAAGTTGATTGACGAGGGACACGAAGACTCGAACGAGTTCAGCAGGTTGATCAACGAGCTGCACAAGGCATGGCAGGAATTGAAGGACGCGATAGAGAAGAGGAGGGAGAATTTGCTGAGGAACGAGAGGGCGCAGCAATATTTGTTCGATGCCAACGAGGCCGAGAGTTGGATGAGCGAGCAGGAGTTGTATATGATGGTCGAAGACAGAGGTGAGTTTTTTTTTTGTATAATATAGGACATTTTAAGATATATTGTGGTTCGATAGCAGATAACCGACCATATTATTGTTAAAATGCAGTGCGTTGCAAAAGTAATGCATAAATCAAATACTAATACTAAATGAGAGACTAATACTAAAAGAGGCGCGATTTTTTTTTTTTTCTGTGAAACTATCTATATATTATGAATTTTTTCAATTCTACATAAAATTCTAGACACATTTTATGTACATATTCCATTTAAGAGGAAAAACGGCATCCTTTTTTAATTTTTGTATTTTACCTAGGAGAATTTGAAAATCGTAATAAAAGAAGAACACAACAGTTACGCCATAATTGTTGCGTTTTCTAAATGGAACACCCTATTTATTATTAAATTTTTGGATTCTGTGGTCCTTAGAACATTGAATGTCTAGAATAAGCCTAGCTGCAAACCATAGGCGAGGTTGTTTGAGTTCATCATCTCTCAGACAATGATGTCAAATCGACTTTCCAATTTTTCTTAATCCAATGAATATTTTTTTAATGTGTTTTATTGTTACACACAACACGTTAAAAATGGACTCTTTAAAAGTTTTGGTTATTTGCTAACTAATAATATACCTAATAATATATATAACTAATAATAGTATACTTTGAAAGTAATCAACAAATTCATTGGCTCGTATCTCGATCTTAAATCAGATCTATATTTGATGACAATAAATCATATTTCGCCTATTTTGAAAACGACTTGGTTTTCCCAAAATTGTCAGCCGCGTGGGAGGTATTTAATAACGTTAGTTCTGTGCCAGTTTTTACGAATTAAAAGCAAAACTGTGCAGCAATGACTAGCAGCACTCACACAAATACAGATACAAAAAAAAAACAATATTTTTTTATACATAAAAAATAACTATAATATTTTGGTATTGTTTAATGATTATAATAATAATAATAAAGGTCTTTTATTTACGAAAAAAATGCAATTATAAAGTTAATAGTTTAAAGGCGAGATTCAGCGCACAAAGATTCAGATATCTAAATGCCTGTTCAATCCAACCTAATTATCTATACTATACTATACTAAGTTTCAAAATAGGAATAATATAAATGCTATAAACTATTATACATGGATCAATTTGAAAACGTACCATCTTTCATATTTTGGTCGTAATATAGTAAATCAAAAATATGAAAAAACATGTTAAATTTATTTTAAACATTTGGGGCATTTTACATGCTGATTTTCAATTAAATTACTAATTAAATTTTCAATTAATCAACTCTTTAGCGAAAGCGGAAACGATCCCTACAATCCTTAATGTAAGAGAGGGTTGAGTTACACTTCGTTTTAATTTCAAAACGTTGGTATTTATCAGAAGAAAACTCGTAAGGACCTTTTTGGAAAAGACAATCACTAGCTATCATATCAAACTAATAAAATCATTACATGAGTTTTTTTTTCATATAGTTAACTTAGATTCTTGTAAAGCGAACCCAAGTCATTTTTGGGATAGAAACTCATCAGCCTTCTTGTGTCTAACGTGAAACTAAAATCAACAAAATTTACAGTTTTCCAAATGTTAAGATTGATTCTCAATATATTTTTTTTATATATCGAATAAGTACGATACATCATTGAAACACTAATTTAAGGGACTATTTCTAGTATAATTCAATAAGGTGCCCATAACAAAACAAAATTTGATGATGAACCTTAAAAGACCAAACATCATATTATTAATAAATTACCATCATCTAGTGTGACTGCAAATGGCCACCAAATTTATTTTGCTCTATGGCTTAAAGTAAGCTCAAAAATTTTTTTTATAAATTTTTTAAAACACCCTATACCCACTGACAAATGAGAAGGGTCTAAATAATTTGACATTGATTTGGACAGTGAAGTTTAGATAACGACTATTTTTCTATAATAAAGAATACTATTCTAGTTAAAAGAAGTAAGTTTTATTTTGGAGTTAAATACCATATGCTTTACTTGTTTACAATACTGCATACTGCACAATTTTTTGACGACAGAACTTCTCCCAACACATCCAGTTTGGTTGTTTCTCCATATGGTATTAGTGAAAGTACTCCCTCATGATTACATTTTTGTTCTTTAGGGAAAGACGAAACAAGCGCTCGCAATTTAATGAAAAAACACGAGAGCCTCGAGGCCGCAGTGGAGGCCTACGCGGACACTATACGTTCCTTGGGTGAAACCGTCAAGGCGCTCACGCTCGAGGGTCACCCATTAGCCGAACAAGTCACGGTCAAACAATCACAATTGGACAAACTCTACGCTGGTCTCAAAGATTTAGCTCAGGAGCGTCGGGCGAAGTTAGACGAGGCCCTCCAACTGTTCCTTCTCAACCGGGATGTAGGTGATTTGGAGCAATGGATCGCCGATAGGGAGGTGGTTGCCTCGAGTCACGAATTGGGTCAAGATTACGACCATGTGACCCTCTTGTGGGAGAGATTCAAGGAGTTCGCTCACGATACGGAAACAATTGGCAGCGAACGAGTGGCTCAGGTGAACGATATCGCGGACTCACTTATTTCCACCGGTCATTCTGACTCGGCAACGATAGCCGAGTGGAAAGACGGACTTAATGAGGCATGGCAAGATTTACTCGAGCTGATCGAAACTAGGACTCAAATGTTGGCCGCCTCTAGGGAGTTGCACAAGTTCTTCCACGATTGCAAAGATGTTCTCAGCAGGATTTTGGAGAAACAGGTGGCGATGTCCGACGAACTGGGCAGAGACGCTGGGTCTGTTTCCACTTTACAGAGGAAACATCAAAATTTCCTGCAGGATTTGCAGACGTTATCGAGTCAGGTCGGACAAATACAAGAGGAGAGCGCTAAGTTGCAAGCCAGTTATGCTGGAGATAGAGCCAAAGAGATCACCAATAGGTCAGTAAAGTCTGAATATCTGAACTTTAATATTTGGTCAAAAGTGAGTCAATTAATTTGTTTTTTTTTTATTCTGAATTCTTTGAGTTGGGTCTGCAGTAGCTTTTTTGTAAGTGATATGATTACTAAGAAGAGTTTTAGCTTTGCTAAGAAACTTTTCTTTCTTCACAATTACCGTCGTGTTACCTTATCAGCAGTTACAACAATAAGGTGAGGGATATAATATATAATTTAATATATAATTAATAATATTTTTTTATTTTATTCCATGGGAAGAACTCTTAAATATCAATATTGATAGTGCAACTAAAACTTTTTATCAAGTAATTGAAAAAGCATGTACTCTCTATGTGCCTTTAAAGTAAAGTATCTCAATTTATCTCTTGGTTTAAAAACCAAGAGATTAAAACAACTTATCAGGGAAAAACAGTTACCTCACTATCAGTATAAGAAAGACAAGTCTTATGAATCATATTTGGTATTTTGTATTTTTCGTTAAAGATGTAAAGAGCTTGCCAGTGGGTATCGTCGAAACTATATTGTCTGTCTAGAGAATCGGTTAAACTCTGATCCTGCTCAGTTTTAGAAATTTGTTAATTCATCTAGATCCAAGAACAAAATACCATATATCTTGGTACCTCTACTGCTTCAGAGGGTAATGATGTTTCAAACCTCTTTGCTAGACACTGCTCTACCTGCTATAGCGACAGATGCCTCAATACCAACAAGGTATATGATATAATACCATTCTCAAGCTCTAATCTAGATAATGTCAGTCTTTTCTTTTTAAAATGCTGTGTGTACTCACTATGTAAGCCCTTCAGATACTGTTTAACAAGACCATCATGGAAAACGAGTTTCCCGAAATGTGGATTTCCAGCTACATAGCCCCTATATTTAAGAGTGGACATTGAAATAATATTGGACACTACTGACCATTAAGTGTTCTATCATCAATTTCTAAACTTTTTGTTATTGTAAATTATTAATACCATCCTTTATTTGGCATGGTAAGAGAATTTGTGATACTAGACAGCATGGGTTTGTTTCTCAAAGATTAACAGTTCGATCTACTTTTATATCAACAAGGCATCTTGCAGACATTTGAGAAACATTCTCAAATTGACTTAATTCAGACTACTCCAAGTGTTTTGATTGTGTTAACTTTTCTATGTTATTGTCAAAACTTAAAGCCTTGAGTTTTCCTTACTGGCACATCAAGTGGCTGGGTACTTATTTGATTGGTAGAACCCAATGTGTTAAATTAAAAAAAAAAAATTCAGAACAGATTTCAGTTCTGTCCGGAGTTCGTTGAACATTGAGAGTATTGAGGACTGTGACAAACAAGGCTGACATTAATACTTTGCTTGCATGGTCTGTTCAAAATGGAATGTTTAATTTTAACACTGGGAAATGCCATTGCATAATATTTTCACGGAAGAAGTCGCCATAAATAATATATAATAATACCTAATTATTATATAGACTCCACAGACCTGAACAGGGTCAATATCATTGCCGACCTAGGGGTGATTTTGGATAGTATGCTTTCATTTAAATCCGGGATTCATTCACTTGTTTCTAGAGGTTTCTTTTGCGCAATTCTGCTAAACTATCTGTGTTTTCAGTACGAATTCTTTATATCTCCTTAGTAAAGTCATTGCTCAAATATGCACCTCCTGTGTGGTCTCCCTTTTACTACGTGCATATTGACAGGATTGAAGCTATACAGAATAAGTTTGTGGGATATTTTGGGGTTAGGCTTCATATTCCTAGAGAACATATGACATATATGGAATATGAGGGCAATGTGCAATGTAAGAAGTCTGAAAGGTGATCGACAGTTTCCTGATTTATGCACATTATTTAAACTGATTTCAGGTGATTTACACTGTCCTGATCTTTTGAGTAGCATCAATTTCCGAATTCCAAGCCGAAACACTACAAATAATGTTCTTTTCCATATCCCTTACCATTAAACAAACTTTATGTATAATATTCCTTTGAGCCGTTTTTTCAGATTGGCAAATGGTGTTGGTTGTGACTTCACTAGCTTCACTAGTGAAACTTGAATTGCGAGAAATGCTAGTGAAGTTACCAACCGCATTTGCCAATCTGAAAAAACGGCTCAAATGAATATTATACATAAAGTTTGTTTGATCTAAAGGGATATGGAAAAGAACATTATTCTAGTGTTTCGGCTTGGAATTCGGAAATTGATGCTGCTCAAAGGATCAGGACAGTGTAAGTCACCTGAAATCAGTTTAAATAATGTGTCATAGATTAAAATTAAAAAAGTAGTCCATTTTTCTCAAAGAGAGCTCTTAATAATGAAAATTTAGAGATTGGAGGGACATAAAGTAAAATTATAATTGAGACCATTGACTTTGTGTCCCTCCAATCTCTGAATTTTTATTGTCATAGATTAGTTTAATTTAGGCTAAGTTGAATTATCATGCTTAATTGTGAATATTTTTCTATAATTTCATACAGGGTGTTAATTAAAAACATCTTGTCGGACTTGCATTGTCTTATTTATTTAATGTAACACGACGTTTCGGTTGGTAAGTATCTCCAACCGTTATCAAGTGTAAACTGTTCTGGAAACGTCGTGTTAGATTAAATAAATAAGACAATGCAAGTCCGACAAGATGTTTTCACTGTACCATTGTCTACCACCTTCAAAAACGGGTGTTAATTAATTGAGTGCCGATAATACAGGATGTGATTCCTTGGGTGATTTAAAAAAAAATTATATCAACAAAATGTGTCCTAAGCCTCTTAGTTTTCGAGCTACAGGGTGTTAAAGTTTTAGGAAAAAATATGTTTTTTAACCATAAAAAAGATAATATTGAAGATATGTTTATGAAATTTGCTACACACTTTTTGGTCACTAAGGAGCAGCTTCTGACGTAATAGATGGTTTAAAACTTTTACCAGTAAAGTCAGTATGGGGTATGAACTAAACATTTTTGAAGAAAAAACTATACGCCACTGAGTTTTCTAAAATCCAAAATTGTTTTTGAAGTCCTCTACGATAAGTTGCAATGAAATTGCGTGAAATGGGACGCGTTGAAACTCTTTTTAGGGATCATACAAGGTTACTTCACACCCAATTCCAGAAGTAATCAAAAAGTAGAAAAACAAAAAAAATATTAGAAATCGTATATAACTCAATATTTTTGTAAAAAAAAATGTTTTTAAAAATTGTTTAGGGAACATGAAGTTGTGTCGGCTTGGGCGAACCTTCAAGTGGCATGTGACCAACGCAGAGCCAAACTGGCCGACACCGGTGACCTCTTCAAATTCTTCAACTTGGTGCGCACGTTGATGCAATGGATGGACGACGTGGTAAGACAGATGAACACCAGCGAAAAGCCGCGTGACGTCGGCGGTGTCGAGCTGCTGATGAGCAATCATCAATCGTTGAAAGCGGAAATCGATGCGAGAGAAGACAATTTCACTTCGTGCATTTCTTTGGGGAAGGAGCTGCTTAGCCGAAATCATTATGCCAGTGTCGAGATTACTGACAAGTTAGTGACGTTGAACGGACATAGGGAGGCGTTGGTGCAACGGTGGGCAGAAAGGTGAGAATATTGATTTTATTTATGCATCTTTTAAATAAAGTTGGCATTTTCACATTTGTGAAGGGTGTTTGTACTAAGATAGAAAATATTCATGTCTACCAATGTGCAGGTAAGGAAGATTGAAACAGCTTTCTTGGACTAGATATTTTAATGATTTGATTTTAAAAGATTTATTTTGCTACTGTTTTAAACTGGTCATTGTGTAAATCCCATTTAAGAGATCATGAAGATTTGTTAATCCAAAGTTTAAGAAAAACTAGTAACAATTAATGTTTGTTTAATAATATAAAATACTCCTAAAGATTACCATACATACCTTAAACCAGATTTAATTTTTGAGCATAGGAATCACTAAAAGATGTATGTGTGTATATTAACATGGATTCTATAATGAGTCTCTCATTATTCATAGAAGGTTAATGAGGATAGGTGTTTGCTTTTCTCGAATGATACGAAATTATGTTGTTTTTGCCACCATTTTCAATTTTTTTTCATGTAGCCATCATGTAGTGCAAAAAAAGTGTCAGTGAAAAAGTTATTTTGTTTTCAAGCTTTGAAATTAGAAAGAAATTTAAACGGTAGTTTAATAACCATGAAATTACCCAATTTTTCTGTTAATTAACCGAAGTTGTATCTTTTATAGATATTTAGATCCCACCTTTTTATTTTACAATTAATTAACTTCTATGGAATTTTAAATGGGCAAATAAACATTATTTATTAATGGCTATTCTATAATTTGTTTACACTCAAATATGAATGAACTATGAGAATATTATCCATTATTCATTGGTCGCTGGTTCGTTCTCAATTGTCTCCGTTGTCATTTCTTTTTTTCTCTATTTTTAATTCTAAAATATTAGAAAAATAGAGACGAATTTAAATACATAGTATGTTTTATTTGTCACAGATAAACTAAGTAGATGCCTATAGTATATTATTCGCATAATTAAATATAAAATTGGGTAATGTATTACAACAAAAATCCTTGACTTTAAACATAAAAATCACAAAAATTAAATAAAAAAAGTTGAATGGCGGCTCCAGGTATCGAATCTTATATCTCATAGTACATAGCCTCACCGTGAGCACTATCAAGCCTAACAATATGCCGTTTGGAAAGTTCTATAATTCCGAGTAGTTCCAGAAATATGCCTAAATAACCGTATTTGCCGATTTCGTTTTTATGTTTTTCTGGCGTTGAAAGATTTTCTATTCGACGTTTCGTTTCGGAGAAACCATCAGCAGCTTTTTTTATATGGGGCGTACAAAGTATACCCTGTATTAAGTAGCATATTCTAATATACAACAATGTATAGAATACTATAGAATACAACAATGTATGACACAATATGATTCTGCAATATTTAAATTGAAAAAAATGAGGTTTTATTAAGTATTTTATAGTTTCGAATGTTTTGGTGTAGTAGGTAGTAAAATGAGGAGCTGAGAAAATGTAAAATTAATTTTATTGACGTTTTTTTACAACAATGCCTCCCTTACCTTGGAGAATTATCTCAACTATTGGAACGCAATTTGAAAGAATCCTTGGACAACTTACGCTTGCAAAGATTAGAAACTGTTGCTTTCAGCGGGATGGCACACATTCCACAGTTCCGTGGCCTCCTCGTTTGCCGGACGTAACTCCGCTCGATTTTTTTTCTCTGGAGGGGTATTCCAAAAATTATGTTTATAGCCATGTTTTTGAATCTGAGGATCAGCTGAGGAGAATGAAGTTGAAGCGCTCGAGAGCATTATACATGATATGTTAAGAAGTGTTTTAAATTCGACAGTTAGAAGGTGTTATCTGTGTTTGGAGAATGGTGGTAATTTGTTTGACCAATATCTAAAATCTAAATTAGTTTTTTTGGGTTTCTAGTAAATAGTTCCTAACTAATTTGTTTAATTCGAAAAAATCATCCATTATCCCAAAGATGCTGATCATACACTTTTATAGAAAAGTAAAAAACACAAAATCTACAGCATCGAAACATTTAATAAAATGACAAAGGTTACACGTTTCGCTATTTTAAAACTTTTTAAACGGAAACTTTTCTCTAATTTCAAATTTTCTCTAATTTCAAAACCATCTTCAAATCTCTTTTGTTTTCCAAGATTCCCATGATAGACATCTTTATATCTTGGATACACTGCATATGCTCTTAATAACATACTATAATTTATGATACAATGATACAAATTTAAAAGTAAACCTTTAGGCGAGTTAAAATCCTGATAGAGGCCAAAGGACAAAAACATCACCTATTGCATTTTTTTTCAGATGGGAGAACTTGCAATTGATTTTGGAAGTATATCAGTTCGCGAGAGACGCGGCTGTCGCAGAACAATGGTTGATCGCCCAAGAGCCCTATCTGATGAGCACCGAATTGGGACAAACTATTGACGATGTGGAAAATCTTATAAAGAAGCACGAGGCCTTCGAAAAATCCGCTGCAGCGCAAGAAGAACGGTTTAGCGCTTTGGAACGACTAACTACTGTAAGTATACATCGAAACGCCTAAATCGTTATTTAATTAAGTCAGACAGGGTGTCATATACAAGGGTAAAAAAGATTTCTTTTAGAATAAAATGAGGTTAAGTAAAATTTTCCTAGTCCGAAATTCAAAGACATCCAAGATACAGGGTGATAAACTTAATGTTTTTTTTTAAATTTTGGCCATACATTTGGACAATGGGTTTTTTTATATGGCAAATCTTAAAATTAATTTTAAGATAAATAAAATTAATTCTTTTTTTAAATTATTTCATAGTTGCGTCACCACATTTTGTTTTTTTGAAAACTCCGTAACTTTTTTAGGATTTAATTTTTTTACTTAAAATATGCATTGTGCAAACAATTTTGCTTAAAAAAGGTATACTTCAAAAATCTTGCTAGAATTCACCTTTTCGAGATATTGACATTTAAACTTTTCGATCTAGACAGAAGACATATGACTTGTTTTTTAAGTATAGGGATGGTATTCCCAATTACAGGAATTTTTAATGTAAATAACTAAAATTTGTTGTGAAATATAATATAAGTTGTTATATAGAAGCAAATATTAACTTGGCCAAACTACATATTTATTTGTTAAACTTAAATGTAAAGATAATAATTAGAATTTTTTATTCCATTTTTTTTGACTGAATAAAACACGACAATTCAGAATTCATCAATTATGCCAACGAAAAAGTGATATTTTCCGTTTTCGCCCTGTATCTCAGAGGCAAAACCAGTTATACTTACAGGATTATTAGCTATAATTAAAATATGGCACAGGTTCCTGAAAACTGCCATTTTTCATTCAATCTTTAAAAATAACCGATATACCCGGGCAAAATGGGACAAAGTATCCTATTTACTTTTTTCTTTTTAAACAGTTCGAAATTCGCGAAATGGAACGACGTGAAGCCGAAGCTTTAGCCGAGCGACAACGAAAAGAAAAAGAAGAAGCCGAGCGACGAGCGTTAGCTGAAGCTGCCGCCGCCAAATCGAAGGACCCCGAATCAGTTTCGTCTGATAGACCTGATGCTGGCGCAACTGCTGCCGAAGAAAGACCTGGTAAGTTATTATTATTGATTAATTTTTACAGAAGTAATGTTATTACTGTTTCCTCGATTATTTCTTAATATAATCATAAAATTTAAAAAACAAATCGCTCAAAAGTCTCTCGCGCTCTCTTACAAGCAGCTTTTGGGGCGCAGAGGTCATCGGTGAAGGCCGCCTCTCCTGGTGATGGTGAAGGTAATTTAACATTTAGAATATGAAATTTTTTTCACAGCACCAAAATAATAACTTAACGGTAACTTTGGTTGAAATTTATAGAAAGTGTGTCCGCGTTAAGGTGAATCATCCCTGGAGAAACTTAGAGTTTCATTATTGGTAGTTAACTTTAACGCGGACTTACTATGTATATACTTCACGAGGAGAGTGTGAACCATTGAGGACTCCAAATTACCTACATTTAGTAAATATTTGTCACTATAAAAGGATATTAGCAAATATTTGCTAAAATAATTATTAAATAAGAGTTCTACCAAACACGAGTGTTTTTCTTCAAGTAATTAAAATAACTCTATAAATTAAATATACTTTAAAAGACTATTTGTTTCATTAAGATCTTGATAAACTGTTTTTTTTTTTAATTTAAATTTATTAAAACATTTTAAATAAGGATAGTTTCAACTCAATTTTCCAAGAACTGAATAAAACGATATAATATATAATAAGTAAAATACAGCCAAGATAAATAATGAACTACTGATTCATATAAAAAACAGAGACCTTCTTCAGGTATTGAGTGACAATACAACCTGTTTGGAGCCTCAGGATTCCCTATTTCCTGGTATACTATAAATTGCGATCTTAGTTACCTTTGTACCGTCACATATCTTATCAGCTAACATAAAAATATCTTAAATGTTTGCACCGATATAACATAAAATGAATATCTTCTTCACCGTTTATAAATGTCACCATAAAAATTCCTTTAAAGTGTTCAGAATCTTGGAACAAATAGTTGTATTTTTTTCCTTTATTTATGGTTTTAGATTCGAAAAGAAACGATTCAGAGAGTAATAGAAAAAAAAACTGAAAATAAAATAACAATTCAGACTTGATCCCAATAGTAATATACAAATGAACTCTACGATTATGAAATTACACTTCTCTACAGCAGAGTGTGTGATTAATTTATTTTCGGATTAACTGAATTGTTTTTAAACTTTTTTTCCTACTTACCCTCTATTAAAAATTGATCTACAGTTGTGTTCAGTGTGCCATGTGATAAAAAATACATTATTAAAATGGCTTGCTCATGATAATAATATTAAATATATTTTTATAGAA
The DNA here is from genome assembly GCF_022605725.1 of Anthonomus grandis grandis. Lineage (NCBI taxonomy): Eukaryota > Metazoa > Arthropoda > Insecta > Coleoptera > Curculionidae > Anthonomus > Anthonomus grandis. The sequence goes on along the minus strand of NC_065552.1, from coordinate 27,620,294 downwards.
TGAAAGCTCGGCTTGAACTAAAATATGACTTTAATCCCATAATACCGAAAAAAATATATTTCTGTAACGAGTTGTTTTAGAAGAAGTTTTAACGAGTTAGTTTTTTTACTTTATTTGGATACTTTTGCTTGTATCCTTGTTGAGTCCAATTGTTAACCATATTTCACTTACCGGTAATCTCTAAGCCACCATTTATCTTTAAAGCTGGATTTGTCCGAAGAAAAAGTCGCTGCTTTTATTTTAGTCCCAGTTAGTCTAGGACGAAGTCATTTCAATAGAATTGTTCTTCATAAGAAACAATATCTTCTCTAATTTCATTGTTTATATTTGGTATTAATTCATCTTACGCATTAAAATCGTTCTGTTTGTGTTAATTTATTCTTTTTAGAGCATAATATCAATCACAAATTTTTCGTCGTTATCTCGTTAATGAAACTAAAAAATGGTGAAGAATAGATTTTTCAAAAGCTCTAAAACCTTTGTAACATGTACTTGTTATGATTGGTTCTCTGTTTTTTTATTGCTATGAGTTTATAGTGGAATATTTTCGAATTATCAGTAAACTCTTTCGATTTTATAGTGCAATTACTGTAATTTTTTAGTAATTTTACTTGTGGAATATTTTTTTATCCAATAAGGAAATATTTTTACACCTGAATTTTCATTGATCCCAAAAAGGTTCTATAAATATGTATTTAAATACTAAAGGACAACGTTAGAAACCCACTATATACCCACCTCTACAATTAGAAAATAAAAATCTCTAATACGAATCTTGCCATTTACGCTTATTTTTTTGTTAATTTTTATGTCAAATTAAAATTTAAACAAATTTTTATATAAAAAAAAACTTGTTTTAATAAAATACAATTTTGCTTAGTTTCTTTTAATATTCCAAGCTACATATAATTAGATTTACATTTTATGAAATTACCTTTTATATTGACCACAGCTGTATGTAAGACACAATAAATTACTGCACAGATTAACATTGTACATGGTTGCGGTTTTTAATCTCACTCACTTAATAATAATTGGGTTGGTCATTTTACTTTAATTTTCATAAATGCTTGAAAATATTGACTTGGTAAGTAAAAAAGTTAATTATTTGAGTGCTATTTGCTTCGCTACTAAATTTTTTTGCTGCTATGCTTGCTTCCTCGTATTTGCTAATGGTTTAAAAAGGTATGGACAAATAATGTCGTATAAGGTTGTATGTTATGACATAATTTCATGTTGTATATTTTGGTACTCTTATATTTACTGTGTTATACAAATAAAAATTACGTAAATTTTTGCATACAAATTTAGAGCTTTTAAATCGCGATACATTAAAGCCATAATAGACACAATTTCTTTTACTTTGGATTATATTTTAAATAGGTAAAAAGTAATAAAATCTTATAAGTATGTATAAGGAATTATACATACTTATAAGATGTTGGTGATCCACCAATAATATATGCTACTTCCATAGTTTTTTATAAAATCAATACATTAAGTCGTAATTTCCTTAATTCGCCTATAAACTATTTTAAAATCTGAAAATATAGGTTCAATTTTATTAATATATATAACAATAAAAACATTCTCAGCTTTTTGTAATATACCAAGCTTAATGTATAATTTGTAATAAATATAATGTATACTTTCATAAATTTTCTGATACTTTTACGCTTATACCTTTCTAATATCTTTAACGCTTATGTTTCATCATATTGTTCTTACAGCTTTTGCATGTATTTTTATACAATAGTTTATTTTGTATTTTAAAGCATGCGCATGTTTATTTATTTATATATCTGTAGTGCATGGAACGTCCCCTCGGCCCCAAAGTATCGGAGGTATGAGTCCCTCGACTCCTAAAGGATCTAGTAGTCCTAGATCGCAAACACGTAAGTTGATTTTGATATACGTCATCTGTTATAAACGCGTTACTTTTTATGATTTATCTTAAATTTTTTGTTATCTCTATGTATATTATTTTCATTTAAAGACTTCATACATCTATCCTGGTCTGCTCTTTTCTTCTTTTAGTTTATTCCTACGTTTATTTCATTTATGTCCCATTTTTCTTTAATATCTAAATGTAATTTTGTTCTTCCTTCTTTTCTTTGCTATCTGTTTCCTCATACTTATCTTATTCTTTTTTTACTCTTTTTGAACTTTTAATCTCGTCTTAATACTATTTTGTTTTTTATATCATTTGTGTTTATTTTATTTCAACGTTTATTTAGACTGTTTTTGCGCATTGGTAAACTTAGTTTGTTTTGCCTTTATTGGTGTTGGCATATTTTCATGAAGTGACTATAAATTTACCGTATTTATTACGTATAGATAAACTGATATTTGACATAAGTAAAATATTGGGGAAAACAATTAATTACAATCTGATGCGATTTCATGAAGTTGAGATTTTTTGTAATACGTTTTGGTGATACGATTATTAAGATGGCGGTATTATTAAGGCGGCATAAATTTATTTTTGTGTTTTTTTTAAGAGGTAGGTTCAATATATTCTAGGAATATATTAGGAAAATGGTGCCGTATTATCATTAACTATAATCTTGTATTTAAAGGAAACTTAAGGCACACAAATTTATGCTAAACTCCAGTTTCTTGATTATGAATTTCTTTACAAGGTTACCATTTGTTAATTGATTGACACAAGCAAATTTATTTCATATACATGGATCAACAGGCAGCTGAAATATATAGGCGGAGCCTAAAGTTAAAGAGAGAACGACGAGTGGATATACCACATGTAGTTGTTAGTTAATAGAGAGTAGGAGTAGCGTTATCCTTTTTTAAGTTGTGACTTGTTTTTGAAATTGCTTTAGTGTTGAACTAAGGCCTAGTGCCATGATTTGAGACCATTCTGCAACTAGGTTTAACTCTTTCTGAATGCACACATAGTATATGCAAAATCATCCTATAGAACTTTACATAATCTGAAAACATTAGTTGCTCTAAACATATTTCAAACGGAGTTTGCAATTTTTACTCTTGTGGATTGATTTTCTCAGTAGATGTTCATCCACCCAAGTATATTTAGATTAATAACTCGAAATTTAGCCAATATGGTCATACACATAAAGCGTAAATATTCGCTTTTCCTTGTTGTCGTTTACATTTTTCACCTTTATCACTATTTAGGATATCCCAATAGTGACCACCTGTTTAGATTGATAAATATTTATTTTGAAATTATCTATGTGTTTTTGAACGTCTCATTTAAAGGCAACTATTCAAATGAACTGAAATTCATCTTCTGCTTCAAAAAATTAACCTTCTGCCAAGGTCGATAAATAAAACTTACAAATAAAAAATACAATATCAAATAAATCTACTCCCTGAACATTCAATTTGTCGATACCGGCTCTTCCTCGAATGTAGTTACTTCTTAATCCACGAGATACAGCTTTGTGATCAAACAGTTTTTCTTCTTACGTTCAATCAAACTTCTAAAATATGTGAAGTTTAATCCCTTCTCAATCTGCCACTTACTGGTATACTTTCTTGTCTTTTTGGCTAAACCACTGTAAAAGGCCTTTATCAACCTCATGTATTTATGAGCTGATTTGCTCGGCCTTTTGTATTTACTATTAAGTTTATCATATGAAGATCAAATATCTTCTTTATTTTATGACAAATAGCAGTTTACAGTTTTATGATGCAATTGATTTGAATTATGATGTTACGGAATTTTTTGAATAGTATATTCTATCTTTAAATAAAAGTGCAACATAACAAAATATAAAGAATATTTCAGCGTTTTATCGTGAACTTTGCGAATTTTTTAAAATATCCTATATTTTTTTAAATACCTTATGGTTGCTTTTGGTATACCGTCACCTTAGTAATGTTTTATCATTCTATATAACATATTTTAATCATTCTATATTTTATTATACTATTTTGTTTAAGTGTTTCAAAGAAAAGTGTAATAAAATCTATCTAACTCTACCTTTGTCCTAAAATTCATGACAAATATAAAAACTCATTGAAAGAATCTAGAAAACTGTAATAAGTCTACATATAAAAACTATATTTATAAAACAATCTAGAGTCTTAGAATTAAACAGCCCGATAAAATCAACCGAGACCAATGTCCTTATATAGAAACCTGTTTTGAAGTTATGTGTGTAGGTTAATTTTCCACAAAAAGGACACTTTGGATCGTAAAGTAAAAGTCATCTTCTTTCAAATGAGTTTGCTCCAATCTTCCATTTATTCGAGATTTCACAAATTTTCCAGTTTTCCTATAACTGTAATATCATGGAAATAACACATGATGCAATAGATCAACAATTACATTGCAACATATTAACAACCATAAAAGTGTGATATGTGAAACTAACTACATATATTCTAGCAAATTTGACGTCATTTAAATGAGGAAGACTTCTACTTTAAGATGTAGTACCCGTGTGTATTTTTTTTTTTTTTTTGGAAAAAATACTGCTTTGCATATATTTTTCTGAAAAACGGGCAAAACACAAAATCCTAAAGTAATTGAGCAATTACGAGACTAGATTTGGATTGAGTGCACCTAAAACCTTGGGGTAACATTTTTGTTGTGCGTTATCCTACTGATGATACAAATCGAAATTGCACAACCTTTACTTGAAGTTTTTCTGGGAGCAGTTTAAAACAGGACAATTATTTGTTCCGCTTTTTCTTTATTATACTTTTCTTCCGAATATTATAATAATCAACTATCAACAGTTTTTCAGAAGCAAAAATCTTTTGATCAATGCTTTTCCTAAATATATAGTCACTTCATTAAACTCGCTTTTTTGCATATTTATGTGTTTTGCTTATATTATTATTGCATCTGTTTGTCATGGATGGTAAAGTCTCGAGATTCGAAGAGAAATCGAAACGTAAAGACCGTTCAAGAAGTAAATCGCCATTCAGGAGCTTCAGGTGGAAGAAAAGCAGCCCCAAAACGCTCTCGGGAGCCCACAGTGACGACGAGGGAGTTTTGGCATCGAGACAAGGTATTATTACTTTTTGGCATAAACCAACAGTTATTTTGTGTTATTAGTTAAATAATAATCTGGCAAAAACCTTTGATAGTAGAATGTTAACCTGAATGAGTTCATGGTATGTATAGATTTGGGGATTTATATATATATCCGTTCTTTTTAGATTTAGAAAATATTACAATATGTACCATGTCTATTATACGTTAATCTGTGTTTATTTGTTGTGTCGCGATGTTTTGTTATCAATGTTAGGGAAAGAAAAAAGGTGATGGTGAACGATATGATCAACAATAGTTTTTCCACGAGGCCAATTGTCGGTTGTATTCAACTTTAGTTGTTTGATATAAAGCTATTGATGATTTTTCAGTTGTTTTCTGTAATTAGCAGGGTTTAATGGATTTGTTTTAATTTAATATAGAAGGATCTAGCCCAGATGATGAAGGTTTTGAGGGCAATTTAGTAAGGAAACATGAATGGGAAAATACAACTGTCAAGGCAACTAATCGATCGTGGGATAAGGTACTAATTAGATAAATTCAATCATTTTTTTCCATATATTTATTGTATTATTTGGGCAGGTTTACGCGGTTTTACGAGGTAGTAAATTATACTTCTACAAAGACGCGAAAACGGCCAAGTCTACCCCCGACCAGCGATTTAAGGGCGAGGCCCCGTTACAGTTACACGGCGCAAACGCGTCAATTGCTTCGGATTATAAGAAGAAAAAACACGTATTTAGATTGAAGTAAGTTGTTTGGATGTTTTTTTTTTTATATAATGTCGATTTTAACGATTACTTTTTTATCCTCTAGGTTAGAAAACGGCGGCGATTTTCTATTCCAGGCGACGAACGACGCCGAAATGTCGACGTGGATTTCGCATTTAAATGCGCACGCCGATCCCACGTCAGCCTCAGGTCCGTCGCGCTCTCAAACGCTGCCTGCCTCCGCTCAAAAGGAGGATCAGAAACGGCGCAGCTTTTTTACATTAAAGAAAACATAAATTACCACTGACGCTGCTTTAAATGCTAGTACGTGCTAGGTTAATCGAGAATTAAGGTAATTTAATTTCGGATTTTGTTTATACGAGGATCGCTTTTTTATATGAATAAGAAAAATATTTACACTGAATAAAAGTGCATCATACACTTCTTTACTTTTAAATGTAAAATTTAATTGGTTTCTTTCTCCCGAAAGAAAGTCTCTTGCCATGTTATTAGATCCACGCTCAAAAATGAAGTTTTCCTGACTTATACACGTCAGTAAATATTTAAAAGGCTATTTCATGGTGAAACACTACAGAAATTTGTTATAAATACAACAAATGTCACATGTGTCGAGGCAAACTGATGAGATACGGAAACACTTTGACCGGTTTAATTATCCTCAACATAATATCAATAAAGTAACAACACACTATTATACCTAATATATAATATGTAATAATTTTTAATAACGACGGCCATACTGAAAAACTATCGCCCGTACTGCTTAGCGCGAATCGTACCACGCCGCTATTCTTGCCTGCGAACTATAATTCCCTTGTCGTCCCCGGAATTTTATACTCGACTCTTTTTTTTGCTTTATTTAAGTTAAAACCATTTTTTTATTCTTCGTCACACTGGACCACACCGCGATGAGATCTGTCCTCACACTCGATGCTCTCTTTCTCTGCAAATAGCAAAATCAATTAAAAACAATCTTGATATTTCAATTCATTTTTTTTTGCAGTTTATTCCCAACAGATACTTTATTTTCCTATTTGGGCCCATAAACGCAACCTTTTCATATCTCAACAAAGTCATTTATTGTTTGGGCCTTCATTGCTATTTCCCAACAGATACAAAGCCCTTGCTTCAGTATTCGGGTCTCAAGGCATTTACGTTTAATATATTTCTTTATTGTTTAACTGCCCAACAGATATTAGAAACACACTCTTATTCTAATATTTGAACCTTACATAAAACTCAAAAGCTTACTTAAGTACCGTTTGCATACCTCTTAACAACATCCTTGGTTTCACTAATATAAATAATAAAATAAATAATTAATACTACGTTTTAAAAAGCTACATTGGCTTAACTTTAAAGTTAAGTTAGATTTTTGCAAATAAGTTAATACCGTTTTTAACTTAATCAAAATTTCGTCATAGTTGTGTCCAGGTATTATCAGGTCATCAAAATAAGCATGAACTATTTTATTTAAATGTCCACCAAATACATTACTAATAAGTTTTTAAAAGACTGCGAGGGCATTTACCTTGATTGAGTCTACTGCCATTGGGACCTGATAATATTAAAACGCAAGATCTAGCGGAATAAAATATTTGAGCCCTCCCAACATATCAATCTGGTCTTGTATTAATCGAATTGGAAATTTTTCTTTGGCAGTTATAAGGTTTAAACGCCGGTAATCAATACACATTCGATAGTCCTACTTGTTTTCTTTTTCCCAGCAATACCGGACTAACATACTAATATAACAGAACTAGACCGGCGGATAATATTATCCTAATAATAAGTAACTCTTTTAATAAATTATCTAAAATATTTCTTTCTCAAATTGACATGGGATAAGGGTTATACATTACGAGTACACTGGTAGTGCATTTAATATGCATGGTTGCAAAATCACTTTTACCTAAGTCCTTTAAAGTTAATGCTATATTCTTATAAAAGAATATGAATGGTACATGTTTCTTCCCTTGTAATATTACCAATCTTAATTTCCTTTTGTGGCTGCTGCAGCGGTACTTCATCTAAAACTAAAACATTTCTTAATGAAAGGGTACTTTCAAACTTAAGCATAACAATATGCGATTGGTTTAAATAATCGCAACCAACAATAACATCATGTGTTAAATATTTGTCTTCTAGAATATAAGCATTTACTTGTGCAGATGAATCATCAATGTTTATTTTTACTGTAGCGCTTAAATTACAATATATAAAATTTCAAAGAAAATAACGTAAGATAATGGGTGTTTTTATTTCAATTACTAAAAATTTTATTTCCTTCCAAAAATCGATCTTTTTTTTACTACTTTTTCTATTTTTTTTTTATAGAGTAGATAGCATAGATATAGGTCTAAAGTTTAATGTTCTGTATAGGATACCGTTTTGTGCAATGGGATCACTATTCAAAATTTCCGGAAAGACCCCCAAATCAAAACAATGATTAATAGCATAAGCCAAACAATCACATCAATATGAAATAATACAAATGTTTCTCCTACATGAGAATTTCGTAAGAACGTCAATGGATCAATTTCAGGGACAAGATCCTTAGCAAGCTAAGCTGGTAACAGTACAGTAAAATTCATTTAGAACATTTGAATCAATTTGTGGATGGGTTTTTAAAACATCATTCTTTTTTCTCAACCCATTTACGTGGTCTCTATAGAGAGCACGCTTCTTTTGCTCTACTTATTGCGTTCGAAATTCTAGTTCTGTAAAGTAACTGTTTAGCTTTTTTTATTACTTATAACTTTTATGATATATTTAAGTACTTAATTCTCCTCTTAAGTGAAATTTCGGTTAATGCAATGTGTATTCTGGCTGGCGATCTTAATGTACATTTTTTAGACAAATCTAATGGATCAAATCGAATGCTTTTTAATCTGTTAAACTCATTTAATTTTAAGATGCACGTCGATCAGTCAACCCGGATTTCAGCATTTTCTTCCTCACTGATAGATTGCTTCTGTACGAATTTTAACCAACACGAAAATCAGTGTACAACAATCAATGCCGGTTTGTCTGACGATGAGGCAATAGTGGGATTAGTAAAGCTTAATAGTGCAGCTAAGAATAAGTTTGGACGCGATAGACTATACTAGAGCTAATTTCCGCAAATTCTCTTTGCTTTGCAATATGTCAAGTTGGAATAATGTATTGACTACTGTTAACCCACTGCATAGCTTTCATCAAATAGTATTAAACAATTTTAACACTGCTTTTCCTGTTGTCAATATTAAAAAACGAAATAGAAAACCTTGGTATACTAAGGGTTTACGAGTATCTGGGAAAAATATGCGCTCCCTTTTTTACATTAGGAAATACGCTATGAACAATGCAACGTTTTTAAATTATAACAGATACCGCAAGATTTACAGAAACTCAATCAAAATGGCCAAGTGGACCTACTTTCAAAGGAGGATATATAAATCCTCCAACAGAGCAAAAGATCTTGGAAGATTTTAAATGAGCTAAGGGGCAAAAATAATGTCTTGGTTATTCCAAGTACCTTAGATTCCAATGTCCTCAATTCCTTCTACTGTGATATTGCTAGTAACCTTGCAGCCAATCTGTCACAAAAAATAGATCCCAGGAGCTATCTCAGCAATGTGGTAGTAGCCGAATCTTTCTTTTTTGCCCCCACAAGTGTAGAAGAGCTTAAACAGTTAATGGTTAATATTAAGAATAAGAGTTCATCAGGTTGGGATGGGCTTTCTCTTAAAATATTTTCTACTTTAGCTCTTGTTGCTTTGCAAGTCTTAACCGAGTCAATTAACTTTTCATTAATGTCTGGAGTTTTCCCAGAGTGCTTAAAAAGAGCAATGATTATTCCTCTTTACAAGGGTGGCGATCGCGACTGTCCTTCTAACTTTAGACCTATAGCGTTATTGCCTACTTAAGCCAAGATAGTGGAACGGCTTGTTAAGGTGAGGATGATTTCATTTTTAAATAGGTTTGGCCTATTAAGTCTTTAGCAGTTTGGCTTTCGTGAGTCTGTGAGCACAAATGATGCTCAGCTTTCTAGAGCACCGGTACAACCGACTGAATGTTGGTGAAGTTGCAGCAGCGGTATTCTGTGACTTGTCCAAAGCATTTGACTGCGTGAGTCACAGAGTGCTGCTGATGAAACTGGAGCTCTATTGTTTCAGAGGAACTGCCCTTGAGTGGTTTCGTTCCTACTTATCAAATCGTGTCCAGGCTGTCAAATTTAATGGTGGTATCTCTAAGGAACTTAATATAAATGTGGGTGTTCCGCAAGGATCAGTACTTGGTCCTTTACTTTTTCTCATTTATGTGAACTTTCTGCCACAACTGCAGGTAACTGGCAAATTTACATTGTTTGCCGATGATACCACCATCCTCTGGCACGTGCAGATTTGTTAAAAATAAAAGACTGGTGTGATGCAAATTTTTTGACATTTAATGTTTCCAAAACAAATAATCTCATAATATTTTAATCCTGTGTTGTATTTTTATTTTCGAAACAGTTTGCTTAGTTTTTAGAAAATATAAACAGGAACTCCACTTAGGAAGCCGCTATAATACGAGACAAAATTATTTGTATTTGGCTACCCATTCCTCATTTTGAACTTGTCCGTAGCTCTATCATAAATGGAGGTAGAAAGCTGTTTAATAAACTTCCACTAGAAATAAGACAACTTAAGACTGAAAAAAGCCTACTTACAAGGACGAAAATATTTCTTGCTAGTAAAGCGTACTATAGTTTAGGTGAATTTTTTAATGATTAGCATTTAAGTATTTTTCAAAGTTTTATATAATTTTATTTTATTTTAAATTAGTTTCTCGTTTTTATTCCTTTAATGTACAGTCTTTTAGCTTTGTCTACAACTTCTATGTTTATATTGACAATAAAGCATTTTTGAGTTTGAGTATATGTAAACTACAGATATAGTAAATCTAAAAATAGAATGCAAAAATCTTAAATTTCGGGCACTGATCTTAATACCCTTAGTTATCCACAATTTTTTAGGTTGTGGATAACTAAGGGTAGTCTAACAAAAGTCAAAAGATTTTGTTTTCAAGTAACTTACCTTGCCTTTTAGTGGCTTTTGTTGTATATAATAAATGTAGGTTACATATAACATAACATCGTCTTCTAAATGTGACTGTACGTGTCATTAGTCAGGAAAACTTAATTTTTGAGCATATGGATCTTATAATATGCTAAGGTACTTTATTTGTGGGTTATTCAAAAGTATAATAATGTATTTGTTTTTCAGATTTTAATGGAGCTATATTTCCTTCTTCACTAATTTTACCACGCTTTATCTGACTGGTCTCAGACGAAACAAATACTTTCCTGTCTTCTACTTTGCATCAAACGGAAAAAGGAAACGCAAACCCGTTAGCGTTATGAAAATAATTAATGTTAACTTTTCTTTATGTCTTGTAGAAACTGCACTATAGAATTTTCGATGTATAGTACATACCTTATAACGATAATGTGATTTTTATATTAATTATTGATAATATGATATTTCAGTGGGGTGAGGCAGCTCCACTAGTCAATATGGCTTTTTCGGGGTCTTAAAAATACTCTTTCTTGTCAGCAGCAGCAGCTAACCTTTAATGCCAGTGTATTTATTATTATTAGTATAATCGAAGAATAAATTAAATACATAATAATAAAATGTTGTTATAGAAGATTGGGTTTCTAAAGAGAAACTAATAACTGTATCTTGATAACTACTTGTATTTGATAATATCGACAAGTGTATTTTTATGTTACGATCTTAAATTTTTTATTTTTTGTTGCGATATAGGTTTATATGATTATATTTATAAGTGTAATAGTTTGCTTAGCGGAAGAAGGTGACAGTCATTTAAATAATATTTACATATATCTTCTTTACGTCTTCGTTTATTTGTATTTTGTAGAGTTACGTCTATTTTACATAATTATATTACTGTCGTCGCCGTCGCTTTTAAATTACAAATGGAGTTATAATAAAAAATAAATATTGTTTTTGGTAATAAATTTTTCGTGTCTTTTTTCACATCAGGAAAAACAAAATAAAATATAAGATAACGTTTTTTATGTCGGGGTAACATTCAGTTAAGGGATTTCGAAGTGTTTGGTCATCTTCAGAGCGGCTGTCATAATAAATAAAATATAGAGTGACCAAATATAAAGAATAATATACCTGTCAAAAAGTTAACAGGAAAAAAATATACAACAAAGAACGCAAAAAATATGATATGGACATACCATTTTTTTAAATCAGAAAAGGTTCACATATTCAAAATCTGAAAATCAGACGTTAACATATAGGGATAACATATTAGGTTTTTTCCATCTCAGGAAAGTACATTTGTAAGAGGCTGCGTTTATTACGGAAAAGGTTTTGAAATTTAAATTAATCTCTTTCGTTTATTATAAAACGTATATTGAATAAATTCTCAACGGGCAGCGACTATCGGCTAGTAAAACCAAAAATAGCAGTAAATTAAAGAACCAGACAAAATGGTTATAAAGAAAAACTACATAAGATGTAATATACCAAAGAAAACACATGAATATGAAGTTGAGATATCAAACCTTCTAGAATAGAAACATTTCATCCATCCTTTCTCCAAGAGACCACACAAAAAAACAAAATTAAGATCGCCAAGTCAGGGTCTCATGAAACATATATATAGTTTTTAAAAAGCTACACGTGTTTCGCTTCTATCGGAGTATCATCAGGCCTAAAATTTGACAAAAAAACAGCCTTAAAACCTACTAGAATACAACGACAATGACAGTACCCTCCCAGATAACATACTGTGAAAACTACAGTGGAAAAGTGTTTTCCGAAACAAAAGAAAGATAGAAAATAAATCAAGGAACAAAGCTCCTAATGAAGTAGACGAAAAGTAGAGACAGACAAGACCAAACAGGAATATATGAACATCAATAAAGAAATACAAAGGGAAAAAACAGAAGACATCGGAAATTTTATAGAGGAAAACAGAAGTCCTGAGAAGCACAAACGCGATAGGAACGAAAACAATACATAGAGTGAAGAATAAGGAAAGAAGATTAATAAACAAAATCAATATTATAAAACCAGTAGAAACCTTTAATAAGGAATTATATTCATCAGAAGATTCACAAACATATAAATATTCCGAAAGTTTTAAATCAAAGGTCCGAAGATATCCTCTTAAGCGAAGATATCCTGTTAAGCTAAAGCTCCTATAAGGAGCTAACATATCCAGAGAATACAAAGGTTTATTAATGGGGTAAGAAGATGTTAGCCACAAGCCTCATGAGGGAGGCTAAATGGTTGAATATGAGTAATAGGCGCCGGTTTCATTGTGTTAACCTGTATCATAGAATTATAATTAATTAAAAACCTTATTTATTTCGAAAAATTGGATTTAGAGATGGTGTGCATACTGTCAATTTTAGGCTTAAGGGAACCCTGACCACACCATTACATAGGACAGCACTTTTTGAGAGGTAGTTTTCTTAACCGACAAAATCCTTGTATTCTCAGGACTTTCAGTGCAAACCAGTATATGTGTTTGATAACAATTTTAAAAACATTCCGAGTAATTCAATATAAATTATACAAAGCTAAACGTTTTTTTGATAATTTTCCTTCATTTTAACAGTATCAGTATAAAGTGTACTCTTATATAGATTTCACTCCTCTATCAACTTGGTCTTCGTTTAACGATTTGTTTTTAATTCGTTGTTTTCATTTCTCCAATTTTAGTTCATTTTTTAAGTATCTTTTCCTCTATGTTAAAACATATTGTTGCTGATAGATTACTAGTAATACGTAGTAGTTACCTCAGTTAATTTACAATATATATTTTAATTTTATTATTTATTGTAATTAGTTATGAGTGAGGCTAGTTATGAGGAGTGAGTGGAAGAAAACTTTAATGAAAACTGATTATTACTAAACTCCGCTTTTCCTTCTGTTAGCCTGATTGTTTTGCCCTTTAGATACTGTAATTCTATCTTTTTGCTGAAAGAAATAAGAGTATTGTTATTACACCGCCCAACAGCATGTATGTTGCATGGAATATTTTTATGATTCTAGGCTTATTTTTAATGCTGATATTAAATAATGTCATCAGTTTATATGTGTCAGCTCTAGTTTTTCAGTTAAAAGGAGGGAGTATTTTTTGGGAATTAAAAATACACTCAACGTACAAACATTTTTAATTACAAGAACTATACACTCAGGAATTTTCTTTTATATGATTTTCTACTAGTTTTGAATGAACTGCTACTCTGAATACTCCAGCAAAAATCGGCCAACATATGTGCATCCCAGCGACCCTGAAATCGTTCCTCCATGGTTCGAAGATCTTGGTGGAATCGTTCACCCTGTTCTTCACTCATGTCACCGAGATTTTCAGGAAAATGGTGTAAATGGCTGTGTAGGAAGTGCACTTTGATGCTCATGTTACATCCAAGTCGCTGGAAGTGTGACAACATCTCTTCGACGTGCGCAATGTAATCATCACCCTTCCTATTACCTAAGAAATTTTGGATAACCCAAACAAAGGAATCCCATGCATTCTTCTCAATTTCTGACATTGAGCTGGTGAAATTAGGATCGTTTACCAACTTGCGAATTTGTGGACCATCAAATATACCTGCCTTGAGTTTTTCTGAACTTAGACTTGGAAATTTCCTTGAAATATATTTGAAACATTTACCATCTTTATTTAATGCCTTAACATATTGCTTCATTAAACCTAGTTTAATGTGCAGGGGTGGCAATATGATACGATCTCGTGGCACTAGAGGTTCATTTATAACATTAAGACTACCTGGAAGTAGTGCTTCCCTAGAGGGCCATTCTTTTTTTGACCAATGTTCTGATTTTGCTCTACTATCCCATAAACACATAAAACAAGGATATTTAGTGTAGCCTCCTTGTTGTCCTAAAAGGAAGTTCACCATCTTAAGATCAACGCAAATCACCCATTTATGATTGTTATATAATTTTGTTCATGACCAGTGCTATTGTGGGGTATTCTTCCTTAACTTTAGTTGAATGTGCTATTGGTATGGAGTCTAGTTTATTTCCGTTGTGCAATAGTAAACACTTCAAACTCCGTTTTGACGAGTCAATAAATAAACGCCAATCGATTGGTTCATATTTCTGCAAGCCCATGGCAGTCATTAAACCAGAAATATTAGTACAAAATACAAAATTATCCTCCTCAGCGAAAAAGGGAAGTAAGTCTTTTTCTCGAGTGCGGTAATAAGAAACTTTAGTTTCTTTAGTTAAAAGATTTCTCTCTTTTAATCTGGAGGCCAATAATTCAGACGAAGTTTTGGATAGTCCAAGGTCTCTAATTAAATCATCAAGTGCACTTTGATCGAATGGTTTTGGTTCAAAGAGATTTTCTGGAACAAACTCGTCATCGCTCATGCTACTCAGTTCATTCAATTCATCAGAACTTTCTGTAGATGTAGATGGTAATGGTAAAGATGTATCTTTTGAGCTCCTTACAGGCCTCACAGCTGATGTTGATGTGGGGTAAATCCATTTGGAGCGGTTCGTCTTGTTGATTCCTTTTATATTAACAACGCAAAAATAGCAGTCATCGTGATGATTTAAAGGTTCACGCCAAATCATTGGGGATTGGAATTTAAAAGAGAGTCTCTTCTTAGTGGCCCATAAACGTAATTCTTCAACACAAATTTTGCACACAATATTGGGCACCCAGCACTTGTTATCTGTTTCCAAAGGAAAACCAAAACACTCTAAATACGCTCGTTTCACAAAGTCTGACATATTCAATCGAAATTTTTGAAAAACATATTCACCACAAATATAACAAAAATAATTCGGATCGTTAATGCAGACCCTTCTTAGCGAAGTCATGATGAAAATTACAATAATTTATCTAAAACGCGACTATAATAGATAAAAAACCAAAAATAAAGATAAACGAGAAGAACGTAGCTATATCTAAACAACTCGAGCTGTTAGAGTAAAACTGACGACATATTCGAAATCAGATGCCTCGAATTAGTAAACAACAATAAAAATATTTCAGTCAACATAAAATAACCTTCGATTTGTTGTGCAGTGTTATTATTAAAACTGGGGATGGTTAAGTACGATTGCCATTTTTATCACAGAAACCAAAAAAATGTATAAACAAATATTTTTATTTAGTTTACTAACATTTATTGTCTTACAATCTAATTAACTCTGCAACATAAAACATTATAGGTTTATTTACAATTAGAGAGTTTTTTATTCAGTTATTAAATTAATGCTTTGGTATATGTAAAATTTTAATTATTATTAATGAATTAATGTAGTACTGGCCATCAAAGACAGATTTCAGGTACTGGCAGTGCAGTGTTTTTAATATAAAGCATATAAATAATATACTGCCTAATACTTACTACATGGTTACAATAAAGTTTTACCATTCTAGCAACCCTAGTGTCTACTGATATATTTATTATTAATATGCATTTTTGTACGTTAAAATTGTCATGATAGTTTTATCTGGAATGTTAAAACGAGAAATAAAAATAAATATCACATAAGTTAGCATCATTTGGTAGAATAATAGACCATAAAATACTGACTTAAAATAATGTACAGCTACATTTAGATTAGGTTTAATCTAACTAAAGTCAATGAAGTTCTGGAAATACGGAATCCAGAATGACTTCTAATATTTCCTGAAAAAAAAAATAAGTATATTTTATTAATAAGTCAATGGGCTGATTTTGAACACAGTATTGTGTTCAAAATTGGTGATGCACATATTGCGATCTCGAAAACTGGTAGAGAATGAAAAACTATTAAATTGGAAATGGCAGTTGTATGTACAAATAAAGGCAGTTAATTTTGCAATTTTATCTCTTGTGTTTTTGAGAAAATATTTGAAAAAACTAAAACTCCTAAAATACTCAGTGGTTTCTTCTGAAAAATCTGCAAAACGTTCTTTACAAAAATAGGCTCCTTATAGATATAAACATCGAGAATGACATTCATGAATAAAGAAACTACGGACTATTTTCAAAAATCTATCACTAGTTTAAAAAAAAATTAAACTTCGATTATAAAAATTTCTCTTCTCATAAGAATGACGCTTCGTAAAAAAATTGGTGACAATAATATTAGTTATTAACAATAGAACTTACATAAAACAACTGTTTATTAAAATATCGGTCTTGCAATGCATCAAAGATTTTCTTGGCACCCTCTTTAGCCGCGTTGCCGCCAACTAAGGTGACCAAAATCTCCGGCACGTTATTGACTAGATTTTCGCGGGCCTTTTTCGCCGTTTCTGCTCTCTCTTCATCGCTACGGTTCAGGTTGCCATCCTCGTCATCGTCGAGTGGACGTCCACCTGGCCAAAAGTGCCTCAGAATCTCTGCGATGTAGAAATGGAGCATCTCTTCAGAAAAGAAATAGGCGACGCTTTCGTAAATTTGGCGGTTGATGCTGCTACCTAGGAGTGATAAAATTAATTCATTGACTGACTTTAAAAGAATTGTTTAATGTTAAACACAGAATACTACAGTGATGAATATTCCCACACACACTTGACGACAGGGTGACCTACAGGATGTCCAATTTTCATATGTTTTATGGGGTTTCTCGCCTATGAAAAGAGACCGAGAGATGGGGCTTTTGCACACCACTTTTTAAGGAAACCAAAAATGCATTAATCAAATTTGCCACAGCTATCACAGCTTTTGTTCTATAGGGTGATTAAAAAAAAAACCTTTTCAGTCATCTCCTGTAACTCTGCTATTATGAGACATAGGTATTAAAAAAAGTAAAAACTGCTATTTGTAGATTTTTTTGCGTAAATTCTAGTGGCGTAGTCAAATGTTCTTTAGAGATCACAGATTTTGACACAACATTCTTTTTTTAATGAAACATCCTATATATTTTTTAAAATCTGTTTTCGATTGCCAAGAGACGTTTAAAAATATAGCACAGTCCATATTTATTTTTAGAAATAGCGTGACAAAATGATTTTTTTCTATAATTTAAATTGATAATAGTGGATGGATAACTATGGTAACGCAAAAAAAAATAAATTACTAACGTTCTGTCAGTACTCACATCAATATTTGATTTTTGAAGCTTCTGCTTCTCTAAAATTAGTCCCAGTTACATTTTCCCAAATTTAGTACTGATATTTATTGTCATTCGTAGTTTTTGCTTATTGTCATCAAAAATTTGAAAACTTTGAGGAAATATGATATAAATACCTGCTTCATATTTTCTAATGAATTTTATACATATAAATACCTATTTTAAGTTTACAACAAAGATATCGAGGAATGACAAAAGACAAAGATTAACGTTTTGTGCAAACCACTCCCGAATCGCAAGAACGAACACGCGCTGGTATGAATTACTCAATATTATGAACACAATATGCTTTGCATTGAGTACCCTGTAATATGAACAGTTTATTTGGCGAATTCTATTCCCCAGGCCATAAGTATTTTGATGCATGAGTAGTGTGGATAGGAAAGCTGGTTGATATTTGTGACTGGTATTAGTAGTTGTGAACTTATTTTCTACTTTTTGTGCGCCACCAGAAAATTTTCAAAATCGTCAAAGTGAAAGGTAAATGAAAATGTGTCTTTCCCTTTCTGAAAAGGCTACAGGTTCGAGAAGACCTTAAGAAGGGTTAAAATGTGACCTTATTAGCAAAAAAATATGGCTTTAAAAACCTACTCAAAAATGTACCCTGCGAAGAGCTAGATTTCCTGAATTGGAAATACAACTTTATAAATGGTTTCTTGCCAAACGCGAAAGGAATATTCTAGTATCTATATCAGATTTTAGAGCTAGCGATGGATGGCCTCAACGATTTAAGAAATGTTATGGCGTAAGATTTTTAAAAATATGTGGTGAAAAGCATTCAAGTCAGCCAGAACTTATTGATCTCTTTAAGGAAAAACTAAAAAAGATTATTCAGGAGAATGATTTGAACAATCATCAATTATACAATGCCAACGAAACAGGATTGTATTGGCAATTATTATTATCGAATAAATTATATTATTAATTATTATCAGATAAAACGTATGTGTCCTTAGTAGAAAAACTGCCTGAGAATTAAACATTGCTAAACGAAGAATAACATTTTTGGGCTGTTCTAATACTTCAGCATCTCATGGGGTCAAACCATTAGTTATTGGAAAAGCTAAGAATAAAAGATGTTTTAAGAATTTGAATAATCCGTTGGCATACAGGAGCACTAAAAATGCATGGATGACAGGTGAACTTTTTTAAAATTTTTCAACAAGCTGTTCCTGAGGTAAGTTTGTTTTTTCTACAATCTTTGTCTTATCATTTGGACGTTAATTTAGGGGCCAAATTCTTCCAGCAAATGTAATTTTTGTTTGGGACAATACATCTTTACATCCATCCGCTGAACAATGGAAAACTAAAGATGGAAACATTTTTGAATGTTTGTCTCCGAACGTTACGCCTTTAATAAAACCCATGGACCAAAATATATTAAGGCTCAGAGAAATCTATTATAGGAACAGTCTTTTTAGTTCGATTGTCACTGGTAATGACGCGGTGGGAGCAGCCCTTAAAAAATTACATTAGGGGATGCAATTGTGAGAGAGATGCAACCAGCATTGTCGAGTAAGCAATTATGCTTCTACAGGCCATAGGACCTGATGTAAGTTATACAGTTTATGTATACAATGAATACACAGCTAAATACGTGGAAAACTGGAATCAAGATGAAATATTTCAAGACGCCGCCAGGGATAATTCTGAAAAGGAGGTGAAATCTGATGAAAGTGGCCTTGAAGAAGTAAATCCAAAAGTAACCCATATGGAGGCAGTCAAAACTCTTAATGTGGGAATTGAGTGGGCCAAGCAGAATACATTGAGCATCAGTGATATTATAGCTCTCAAAAACATTCATGAAAAAGCTGTTTTAGCTAACCTTTCTAGTAAAAAACCCAATAGCAAATAAAATAGATTAATAAAGATTAGTTCTAAACATCAAGTCTGTATCTAAAAAAGTTTTTAATAAACAAAGTGCAATGTGTGCCCATTTTGCATTATCTGTAAGTTTTTGTTTAATCCCCAAAAGAGAAATAAATATATTTTTCAGACATTCAATAATATGAACAAATTCGGTTATATGAACGGCACAGGACTTTTTTGTGTTCATATTATTGAGATTGTACTGTATATCAAAAACTGTGACCTCTAAAGAAAATTTGAGTACGCCACTGGGTTCTACGTAAAAAAATCTACAAATATCAGTTTTTACTTTTTTAATATGTCTGACAATAACAGAGTTACAGGGGATGACTGAAAATGCAATTTTTTTTAAAATCACCCTGTAGCACAACAGCTAAGATAGTTATGGCAAGTTTGATTAGTGCATCTTTGGTTTCACTAAAAACTAGCATGGTGTCGCGAAAACCGCATCTCTCTACCTCTTTGTATAAGCCAGAAACCTCATAAAATTTACGACGTGTGGAAAGTTTTATGACTCTGTTTGTAGGCATTTGTTCGCTTGTGCGAATCTTTTTAGTAAAGCACCTTTTTTTATTTTACCGAAAACGTGATGGCAGATTGTCGAGAGCAACGCGCGACTGTGAAATGTTATTTCACGTTAAGGAAAATGGGCTGTGGAAACTATTTTTATATAAGACTAACTATATTTTATACTAACTTCAACAGGTTAAAAGATACAATTGGTTTAAAAAATTATAATGAAAAATTTATTATAAATAAAACATGCAAATACTAACCCACAAAAAAGAAACGATACGAAAAAAGTAATGTTGAATTAAGGTATAGCATATGTTACATGAAGCTGTGTTAAAATTTTACGTAGAATCGGAAAATGCATAAAAATGTACCATTCTATTTAAAAAAAGGCAACTTTGGTCTCTACTACTGTTGTGATGCCGCCTATATAAGCGAAGTTATCTTCCTAATGTAGATCTGAAAGAGATCTATAATTTTTATTTAAGACACTTTTTGATAAAAGGGTGCATTCACAAATATTAAAATAGATGTATCATTTTCCTTAAAATCGACAGTCTTATCTATTTCAGGTACATCAGAAAAATAGGGATTAATTTGAGAGTTAATTAAAAATTTGTATCAGAATTATGCCTTACTATTCACTTTCCGAGAATAATAAAAATGTATTTTAACTGTTGTCAATAAATTGCTTTTTGTGAGTGACACAACATTGTATAGTTTCCCGTGTTAATCGTACTTTATTTTTAAAGCTTTGTCAACAACAATTACTTGTTTGAAGAAAAAAGCCAATTTTGACTTTGACGAAGCTATTAACATACATCCTTAATAAGCTTACCATAAGTAACTTGGACAAATCCGATGAGAGTTTTCCTCAAATACTTGAAGAGTCCCTCCATATCGAAAATTTCGGTTAACAGAGCGTAAAGCGGCTCAGCAATGGTGTCCCGCGGGTCCTCAGACACTTTTAAAGTCTGCGTCCCACCACTGGCAGAAGTTTTGATGAAATCAATCGCTTCCACAGCGCCTGTGTCCAAGCTATCTAAACAATGAGAGATATCTTCGTTCGATGTGTCTTTTAGCAGGGAAAATGGTAGGCCCAGTTCACTACTAAAAAAGGTTTTCATATATTAAACATAATTATTACAATATTGATCATAACTTACGTTTTAAAGATTGTAGCGAAGGAAAATCGTGATTTTTTAGGACTCGGTGTGGAATGTTTCAAGTGTTCCGAGCTTGGACTGAGAAATGCGTAGACTGCCTCACTTTGGTTCAATCGGTCGTTTTTTAATACGAACTGAAATATTACGAGATAAATTAGCTATCGCGTCTTGGTAATTATAATGTAGACTCATTTATCTCTTTTTAAGTATCAAATATTTATTGGATCTAGGGCTGCAGCAATACTGAGGGAATTTGTTAACGTGATAATGATGAAATTATTATCAAATGATAGTAAAACCATCCCGGTCGGAAAAATACAGTCAAATTTAGACAGTGACACTATTACATAGTATGAAGGTTAAATGGGTTGTAAAGGCCTGATGATGCTCAAGCCAGAGCGAAACACGCGTAGCCATGAGACTGTGACTAGGTGTTTTCTTTGATGTCAATTTTGTATGTTTTTCTAACTTTTGTAAGTCTCTTTCTGAAAAATGGACATTTTTATATTAAGTGATCAATTAATCACTATCAAAATTACTCACCAACTCAAACTGATCTATCAATTTTTTTATGCCAGCATATCTCCAAGAATAATTTTCACATTGTTTTTTGTGAAATTTTCTTTCAAGAAAAAGCAATTAGTTTCTAGAATTGTTAAGCTCAAATCTTGTTTATTATCTAATACGTGCTTTAGGCGAGTAAAACATTCAAAAATTAATGCCCCGATTCATTAGCATAAATTTGCAAAAATTTTCTATCTAATATCTTTATTATTCAAATAATACACAATACAAAATTAAATATATTTCATAAAAGTATATTATTGATGCGAATCTACACTGGCCCGCAAAATTAACCGGGCAATAAAAATTTAGTTCAAATTCAATCCTTAATAACTTTTTCAGTATTGCATCGATTTTGATTTTTTTTCGAGTTTTAGGTCATTTTATTATCATAATTTTTTCATATCGAAGCTAAAAAAATTATAATAAAAAGTTAAATTTTAATCTAAACTTTTAAACACCCTGTGGTAAAAATTCACAACCACATAATGATTCGTTTTGCTGC
Source organism: Anthonomus grandis grandis (assembly GCF_022605725.1). Taxonomy (NCBI): domain Eukaryota; kingdom Metazoa; phylum Arthropoda; class Insecta; order Coleoptera; family Curculionidae; genus Anthonomus; species Anthonomus grandis. The sequence goes on along the minus strand of NC_065552.1, from coordinate 27,597,840 downwards.
ATTTTTAAGCCCCATATTTTCTTAACAACTTGTTTTTGATTCATTTCGATATCTGTATTCTTAAAGAAAAAGCACCGGCTAAAAAGAAACAATGCAATAATGCTTTAGTAACAAGAATTTGTTTTTAAAAATATTGAAAAGTTGACTGCTATGACAAAAAAGATATGTAGGAGTTTCCATGGCACCGTGACATGTCAAAAAAAATTGTTATCAACAAATTACAGATTTAATTTTTTTGCTGTACATTTTGTAGTTTTTCGAAGGGTTTTTTAATTTATTTTTGAAAATGTGTCTCGAAGCTGTTGCGTAAGCGATACGTTTAAAAACGATGAGCCCAGAAGAAGTGGCACAAGCCGTTGCTCTACGAGACGATGGTCATCCGATTAGGTATATTGCAGAAAGGCTTGGTGATCTAAGCAGCACGATATACGGTTAGAGCCACAAACGCAGTTGAGGATCAATTTCTTCATCTTTAAGTTTTTCGAGAGTGAAATACTTTGGTAAGAAGACTGGCATATGTTCACGGTACTTGGTTTCACCTGATACCATACGAAGAAGGTTAGTGGATTAGAATTCAATTCTCGTGCACCTGCTACAGGTCATCTATTAAATGCGGGTTATCGAAGGCTGCGCCTGGGATTTGCTCGAACTCATGCAGATTGGGACATGGACGAAATGTTCTTTTTACAGACGAGTCTCGTTTTACGAGATATTCACCTGACGGACGTCAAAGAGTATGGAGAACGCCCGGAGAAAGATACTCTCAATTTTGTATCTCTCTTAGAGTGCAATTTGCTGGCGGAGGGGTAATGGTGCGGGATGATATTTCATTGGAAGCCCGTACAGACCTTGTTACACTTCAAGGGGGTATTAACGCCGATAAATACATTGAGTGCTTGGAAGAACATGTGGGGCCTTATTTATAGGAGAACATTTTATCTTGATGTACAACAATGCTCGACCGCCCATAGCACAAATAACAAGAAAATATTAAATCGACGTTGACGTTCATGTATTGAACTGTCCCCCAAGAAGTCCAGACCTCAAACCTATTAAGCACTTGTGGCATATACTGGAAAGAAGAGTTAGGCAGAGCTACGGCGAGTTTCAAACTTTGGCTGCATTAGAAGAAGCACTGACAAACGAGTGGTAACAAATACCCTAAGATGCGATTGCTTATTTAATCGAATCTATGCCCGAAAGAATGAGATTATTCAAGATCGTAATGGAAATAAATGGAAAAAAATTGTTTCTAATAAAGCATTATTGCATTATTTCCTTTAAGACAGTGCCTTTTATTTAAGAATACAGATATCGAAATGAATCAAAAAACAAGTTGTTAAGAAAAGATGGGGCTTCAAAATGCAGCAATAAGAATCATTATTTGCTTGTGATTTTTTTCCACAAGGTGATTCAAAGTTTAGAGTAAAATGCGACTTTTTATTAACCCCTGTATAATAACAAATCCGTTGGAAATTTTTGTAGCTTCAATATGAAAAAATGGTGACAATAAAACGGCCTAAAATTCGGCAAATTATCAAAATCGATGAAATACTGAAAAAATTATTAAGGATTGAATTTGAAAAAAAATTTCGTTATTCAGTTAATTTTTATCGGCCAGTGTACCTTTGTATTCACCCTCATCCAGAAAAAAAGGCTCACGTAATAACTAAAGAACAGTAGCTCTCATTCCACACGCAAGCAAAGTATTGAACGTTTTAAAATGTCTACTTCTACTTCCTCAAAACACGAACAGAGAGGGTTCACACCAAGTAAAGATCATTGAAAACGCGAGAGAACACAACTTAAAATGATATTTGTGCTTTGTGGACTATACGAAAACATTTGCACTAACAATTTACAATGCGCAGCAAAATAAGCATTTCGTTAAGAAAAATTGACCTTATGTTATCTATTAATTAAATATTCAGAACAAATTAAAGACATTCTAGATTGTAATTTCCTTAAATTTTCTCTACTTTGTCCGTTAGTGATAATTTTAGATATGAGAATACAATTTCAAGTAAACCAAAAAGGATATCTAGAAAAAATAAATTAATTTCATCTATGGCAATAGAATAGATAATTTGAAGAGATACAAGGAAAATTTTCGAAGAAAAGTGTAAAAATATGAAAACTTAAATATTCTTTAAAAATCAAAAAATAATAACATTTCCTGAGGAATAAAATATTCAAAACTCACATCTAGGTACTTCTGTATCTGTCCCTTGGCCCGATCCAGAGTAGCTTTGTCCGGTTTTCCAAACAAAAATTTAGTGAATAAAATACTCGAGGGCAAATCGAGACTTTTCACCTCAGCACACAACGGTCTCAATTTCTTGTGCAACTCTTGAAATTGAGTTAAGCTCCGACAAACGACCCAACCTGACGCGATTTCTTCTCTTTTGCCACCGCCGTCAACAACGTTTTCCCCATTCTCATTAGTATGGTCATTCTCAGACATTTGAACGACAAGGACGAACTGAGGCGGTTCACGTTCATCCGGCACCTATTTTAGATTTCATAAAAACAATTAATATTAAACAAATACTGATGAAAACATGAGTTAAATTATTACTTCAGCACTTTGAACTATCGCAGTCCATTTTCCTAAATTTTCCGACCACATTTCGGTTCTGGACAAATGCGCCTCTAGCTGGCGCTTCTCGCCTTGGAGCCATTCCACTTCTTTTTGCAGTTTCTTTAGAACTTTTGAATCGGGTCTCATGGAAGCCTTTAAGGCCGCAAGAGCCTACGTTAAAAAAATTATGATAATAAAAATATATTATTTTAAATAAGGAGCAAAATAACAAACAAAAGTTTAAATGTATTCACAAAAACAATTAACAGCTTTCTCATTTATATCATCGCCCTAAAAATGATACCAAGCGTCTATTGAAATGTAGCCCAACTAAAGTGTAGTTGGGATAATTTTAAAACACAAAAAAAATTAAAATGCTTTTTCTCACCTGCACCTTATTATTCAACTTCTCCTCCAACTGATCCAATTTTCTCCTGGCGTAGTTCGAATGGTCCTCTACATTTAAATTGATGCCACCTCCTCCCACTCCCGGAAACAATTCGACTACCGCCAATAGAGGTTTCTCCTCGGGATTAGTATTGTCAGTTTTATTTAAGGAACTTTCGGCTTTCTCTATCGCGTTCGCCATTTCCTTATAATAATCGCTTGTCACGAACGAATGAAAATATTTCTCCTCAATGGTCAGCATTACTTGTTGTTGGACCTCAATGAATACTTCTGGGCCGTTATCTCCTAGAAAATATAAAAAAATTTGGTTGAAATTATTGCAATTCAATTTCAGGATCTAATTCCAATTTTCAAGATCTCATATTAACCTATATTTGGGATATGAGTTATACGAAATTAAGTTTTAGCCAAGTGTTACTAGTCAAAGCATGACTGTAACGATTTGAAACCTTGAAACTCGTTTAAATGAAAGTCGTTTTAGGGTTCAGATGATTTTTTGATAAGGAAACTCGTTCAAATGCTGAGACGACTTGACATATAGCAAAAAGACATACGCTGTATTGAGAACTTGTACTGGAACCAATCAGCTGCAGTTAGATTTGACAGCAAAGTCCCAAAGGCACAGAAAATTCTCCAGAGGTGTAAGATAGAGATGTCTTCTCTTCCCATCTCTGATTTATAAAATTTACTCTCATAATATCTTCCAAAAAGCTCTCGAAGTACAACAATTGGCACATAGATCAACAACATACGGTATACAGATGACACACTCCTGATAGCAGATAATATGACTGGCCTCCAAAGGCTCCTGGACATAGTCGGAATGCAAGGCCAACTTATGAGAATTAATACCAACATAAAAAAGACAAAATTTCTAGTAATAACCCGCAAATTGGATAAGTTCCAGATCTATTCTTTGATAGATCTACATTTCAAATGTAGATCTATCAAAGAATCTTGAAAGTCTTTTTGAGAACTTTTGAGAAAACTTTTAAAAACGATATGGAGAAAATGCGAATTGCTGGGGACGATAAAACTCAGGAAAACAATCTACCTGGGATATATAATAATACTCCGAAATATCAAAAATCAGATAGGAATAGGAACCACAGAAGAATGAATTCACACTACTAGAGATAGGGAAAAATAGTCAGAAGTGATTGCAAACGAGAAGCAGTTGATTTTCAAATCCTGTGTAAAAAACTTTCAATTAAAAAATCACCTAAACCTTCAATAAAGTGGTGAAACTCATGCTTTGACCCTGAAAAAAAAAAGAGTCTCATGAGAATTCTACTACTTTATGGTACAATTATTGGATTTTTTTTCTCTAGTAATTATAGCATAAAAAGAACTCTACAGCTTTTCTTATGGATTTATTTAAAACATATTTTATAAAAAGCCAAAAACAATAATTTGTACCATCTTCAGTAATGGACAAATTTTTCGGTTCGAAGGTAAATTCACCATTTCAAAACGAATTCCATAAAGACATTGCATACGTTTTAATTAACAAAACTCTCACCAAGTAGAAACGATTCCATCCTCTTCCGGTCCATTTTGTCGACTTTAATTTCAGATACCGGATTTCGAATAAAAGTGTAAAAAATTTCGGCACCAAGTTGGTGCCACTGGCTTTTTGGAGCCGTCCTTAATTCTTCTACGGCTAACCAGAAGCGAATCAGGTCGTGGCTAGCTAATGTTTGTAGGTATTGTGACAAATACTTGCGGCCTGTTATGTTTTCTAGTATTTGCCTTAATGGAAGGACCTAGACAGGTTGAAAAATATATGTAAAAATGTGATCGTTTTAGTAATATTATTTTAAATTACATTTTGATAATAATAGAATGATTTTGATTTAAATGAACAGGATATAAAGTTTAACGAAATTACTGTGTAAGACTTTAATAACTAAACAATAAAGAAAAATATTTCAAGTTCAATTCAGATTCAACACAAGCAGGGTATTGTTGTGTGTTTTCAGTTTCTCATCAATTTTTGACAGTAAACAGCAGTGCAGACATTTATTTCTGGTTTTGAATTTTAAACCAATAGTTGAAATTGATCAAAGAATTTTTAAGAAATTTTCTTAGGATTAAGTTCACGTAAACTGATTCCACACGCAATTTTTACAACGTTCCCTTCTTTTTTACGTTAGTCGATTAAAATAATGTAAATACCATTTAGTTTGTAGCGTTCTCTAATTTAGCTTAAAGATCTTAGCCTATTACACTGTACCATACTAGGACAGTAACCATACCAACACATGCAAACTAATATTCTTTGTATCCATAGTTATCAGATATCACCCATTAGACCGTATCGTCAGCTAACACCTACTGTAGTTCTTTTGACACAGCGCTAACACCGCGTGAAAAGAAAAGAAGAAAATGTACATACAAACAATTATAGAATCGAACTGAATGACTAGCTAGCAAACCGATACGGTACGATTATCATGCGCCTTGTATAAGATAGAATACTGTTTATCCATAAGAGTGGGTATAGATAGTAATAGGGACGTCTGCCACATCCCTATTACGGTCCTAGTATGGTACGGTATAATGGGGAGATATATTAGCAATCTTTTTTTAAAACAGTAATTACAAAGAGATTGTGATGGATACATGCAAGGCCGATGTCCGAAAAACGTTGTAGTCAGACTGCGTTTTGTCAGTTTGGCAGAAACTCATAAAAACAAAAACGCCTTACAAAATATTCTTTTGTACTGCTAATATAGCGACAAGTGCCAATAGTAAAGGTGAGCCGTTCGTAGCCTATTCGTGGACAAAAAATCCCCGTGTAAATTGTAAAAAATCTAAACTGTATCAATTCAAATAAAATAAAGTGTCTCAATGTTCAATATTCAATATTCTGGACTATAAGTGTCACAATATGGTATACTGTCACACAAGACGCTTCTTCTGGCACGTTGCCTTCAAATTAAATATTCCAATTGAAAATAATTACAGTGAGCTTCAAACTGTATTTAAATTATGAAAGAAAGAGTTTGAAGAGTTTGATTTAAATTATGAGAGAAAGTTAGCACGTGGCAGAAACGTGTTTCTGCCACAGGCATAATAAGCTGTATTTCTGTTCCACTCGCTGAGCTATTATTAATAGAATTAATTTGCTTCATTAATTAATTTTCTGTGACAGGATTGAAGAAGATCTCCACCATACAGATTGTTCGCTTCCGAATTACTTATGCCAACCCATAACACGCTTAGAAATCGCGCCATCAAGCGATATCGAGCAGCCGCTGCTGAATTTCCGCTGTCCGTTTTTTAAATGTTATTTAGCATTTAATCTAGTTTAACTTCGCGAATGCCAGACGGCTTTCGCGAAGTGACTATGAGTTTGCCAAAAAATTGACAAATTTTGAAGAAATTTAAAAGAATATATATATTCTCATAAACAACAAGATTATTATAATAAAAGGAAACATAACTCAATAAAAATATGTACAAATTCAACTTCATTAGTTTAACAGTATGTTATATGTATGCGTGTTGTATTGCAGTCGTATCCATGAAACAGTTTCTGCGCTAATAGAATTGATGCACTTAGTAATTTGTTGTCTTAATTCCTCTAAATTGGCTGGCCTACTGCCGCGGAGACGTCACATTGTCTCCCATTATATTTTTGGGCATTCAAAGAACCAATAATAAAAAATTGTCTTATAACATGATCTTCCAGAATGCTTACTATATGCCAGAATACCTGCTGAAACATATAGTTTTTGAGGATTAGATAGAGAGAATACAATAGAGTCAGAATTTGTTGATCAAAATGTTTAGCTTTTAATCACTTTAGTATACTTCAATTTTTCAAGAGCATGGATTTTGGATACTTAATAAAGTCTCAAAAGTCAATTGGTCAAAAAAAAAAGAATGCTCTTCTGAGAGTTATATATAAAGCTGGCCCGTCCCACTCTAAAAATGTATTCATTGTGTAAATATATCTAAAACTAGGCCGCACAGCAAGACCGGCCAGCAGACAAAAAGCGTGACGTCCCAATAACCGATCGATTTTCACGCTCATTGCTGGTGCGCTTAAGGCTTAATGTATGAATTGACAAAGTTTGCGCCTAAATAGATTCCTAAAAAGAGACACAAAATAATATGCGACAGTAGCGTTCTATTGACCAATTATTTGAAAGAAAACATTAATATTTATCCTAAATAAAGATGAATACAAAACATATATGTTTTATAATTGTATTTGTACCAAATTCGGCAACTTAACGTTAATAAAAATAAATTCTATATTAAAAAATAAACAATAAAAAACATAATTTAACAGAAAATTAATCATTTTTTACTTAAGCAACAGTATGACACAATAACAAAAGTATGTTCGCAAAGGTGCTTGCAATATTCTTGCTTAAGGAATTCTATCTAATAACTAACTTTATCACAAGGACAATGATGTGCTCTATTTAACATAGACTTAGTTCAAGGAGAAAAGCTTTATGAGCTTGTAAACTGATTTTGAAATACCTTCCTTAAAAGAATTGGTAAAATTGTATGCATATGTAGTTATACTAACAATATATTCTTTGGGCCATTTAAGATCACCACGATCGGAAACATGTTGCTGATAAATTTTAATTTCTAGGATTTTTTTCCCATGGAAGATATTCTTTACAAGAATTGTAATAAACGGCTAAGGATTGAATCTACAATGTACCCACAAATACATGTTAAAATAGATCTATCATTTTCATTTAAATTGACAATCTTAGCTACTTTCAGGTACATCATAAAAATATGGATCAAATTTAAGAGTTATTTAAATTCGTATCAGAATTATCTGTAGTTATATTTAAATCTGCTAAAAAATTACCACCTTTGGTAGATTTAAATTTTATTAAATTTTAAAAATTTAAATCTCTGTTAGATTATAAGACCTGACACAGTAATATAATAATTTGCTCTACTCATTTGTCTATATTGGCCAAATTTTGCTTCTAGGGAATCTGTAGGAAATGTTCCCACATATGACAAATTATGTTATATACACGCTCGTCTAATAGCGAGATTTCAATGGGTCAGTTATCGTGATGTAGTTGGCGAGAAAGACAGAGCTATATGCGGACCTGTATTTCCGTGCGACCTAGTCTAAAGATAGGCATAGCTAAAGTTTGGATGTTCACGACTCATGCCTGGATAGAAAATGCACCTGTTTTGTGAAAATTTGTGATGTGGAGAATAAAAAAAATAATGATTTCTTTGATTATGTACTGCTCAAACAAATTAACAAATGGCTTTAGATTTTACAAATGAATGTGGTTTTAGATTTGCGTGTGTTAAATGTGCAAACCTATGCTCGAATACGAAAAAAATTCAATATGTGCAAAATAGTTGTTCCAGATTTGTATATGAATGAATTAAGAAAATATGATCATGTTTCCTAACATTCGATAACATCCTAAAATGTTAGCTATAGGGAGAGGACGAGTTAAAGTGGTTTCACTTGTTATTAACAGTGTCCTATTTTCGGATGTCACTTGTATTCACAAACCTTATTTCTTTAGTAATTGTTTTTTATTTTACAACTTTCTCAGTAAAAAAATTATGTAATGCATTGGTCTTGGGGTTACTTGCAGATATTCTATTCAGTTCTCTTTGCCATATTAATACTACAACACGTTTCATGAAGTCATCCACGGTGAATCTAGCGAAATTTTAATTTAAATGTTATAGAAGTTGTGGATGGCTTATGTTTCTGACGAACTTTGACTATACATTTTGCAATTAAATTTGGAACACTATCAGACTGATTTGAATTTTTAACATTTGTTGTAGGCTAGCTTTTGAAAGTATTAATTTTTATTTATAAATTTTGGATCAGCAAAACCAAGTTGCATATTATGTAATATCTTATAATGCTCAAAAAATACTTTTTTTTAAAAGCCTCTTTTTCCTCCTTTTAATAGCGATGTGCTATTGAGAATTAAATAATACCAATGAAATTATTGACATTGGCTGATGTTTTAAACTAGGTACTATCATTATTTAAAGGTCTGATGTATAAACTGTATAAATATCTATCTTTGTTCAATAGAGTAACCCGTTTACTCTTAAATTATTTTAAACCATATAAAAATTAAATTTTCAAAGTAAAATAAATTACCTTCTTAACATCCTCTCCACCACTTTTTTGTCCATTATAACCGGAAACGCTACCCAAGCTTGACAGTTTTTTCTCGCACAATTCTTTGGCCCTCGTTAAATGACCGATGGTTTTTTGAAGGCGTTTGGCAGCATTGATATCGGATTTTAAAACACCAGAATTTTGCATGCTCTTTTCGTTATCCAAATCTAGACCTTTAGCACGATTTAGGTTTTGCAAAGTCGTTGCTTGCATCAGTTTTGAGACCACATTGGAACTAAAAATATAATGAAAACGAGAATTACAGATTATTAAAAATGGTGTAAAATATTGTTTACCGTATCTGTTCTAATATATGGACGTCATTGATTTTATCGATGTACAGATCTACATGGTCCAATGCTTTTTTCGGCAAGCTGGCCTGCTGGTTATTCTTGTCGAAATATGCCAATATTGAGCGGTTAAAAAAGTCCGGATCGGTTATTTCATCAATGGCCTCTTTGAATACTAAAGCACCACTTTATTATTTAATAATATTTCTAAAAATTACACTCACCTTTAAAACAAAGCACCTCCCTCACTAGCCCTTTAGCAGGTGATAAGGAATATCCTTTAGGCAATAGTAGCACCATTAAAATCTCACTCACTGTTCTTAAATATTCCAATTCTTTATCCTCACTTACAACGTGAGGGGCTAATTCAAATTCTGGCGGTTTATCTAAGTCTGATCTAAAATTATTTGCTTTCATATTTAAAAATGTATATCTTTATTTTAAAGAAAATTAAAATTTTAATTACTAGCATCACTTACGTGATTTTCATTTCGCGTATCTTTTCAAAATGATGCGTGATAACTGTGACAATATCGCAAGCAATCAATTTAGCGTGATCGATTCGGGACAATCGGTGGTGCAGTTTTCGAATACCAGACCATAAGTCTTTTCTAGAACAAGCGGAAAATGGTATTTATATTATATAAATAGGCTGAAAATAAGTTTGTATCTTAAAAAGTTCGATTAAAATCTTTTTTTATATTATGTTTAAGACACCAATCTTGAGGCTGTAATTAATTCTTATTTCCATACATAATTCATTCCTGGTGAGCCACAGGGGGGAGGCACTTAACGTTAATAAAAATTGATTCGACAAGATCTTAAGAGTTTAGTGAATCATACTAAAAGAACCAACTTTTTTTGAGCTTGTACAGTTGTAACAATATGAGATTCTATACCTTTCAAAACTAATTTTTGATGACTAATCATTGGCTTATCTAGATGCGGTATGTAAAGTAAGTTTTGGCTCTTTGGCTCATATAAAAATACACTAAATTAATTTCAAATAGTTACCTATTTTGAATTAGGTTTGTAATTTTAGACTAATATGAATAAAACTTTGTAAATACAAAGACCTATGAAAAGAACTATTATTTACCAAGTTTTCAATTTCCAGAACAATTTTAGCATATTGTTTGTGTAACTCCCTACTGAATACAAAATAAAACTTCTAGATATTTACTCCCTAATAATAATGTAATTTTCAGATTGGTTATGTAATTAGAAGGTCTCTGCATAACAAATATTCAGAATAATGTATTCAGAATATTATATTATAGAATACTGGTGCAAAATGATATCTACAAGGTGTATCATAAATGTAAACATTTTTCTAGTCTTATTTGTATTAACATTTAGAAATGCTGATATAAGTAAAATATCTTGGTATATACCAAAAGTGAAATGGCATTACTTTGGACTTTTTCTTAATTAAAGAGCCATTTCCTTATCTTAAAAGTCTTTCAGCATATTTTGACCTTTTTAGTTTAGATGCTTCTAAAATATGGCTTCTAAATTTCATGAAATAAGCACTACTGCATGTGATCATTTGTACAGTTTATAATAGTACATTTATTAGTTTTTTAATGATATCACATTTGAAAAAAGTACTTTTGGGGACAATGTTATACCTAATAATAGCTGTCATTCTCTCATGACAAAAAAAATTACCTAAAAAGTCTAGCATTTTTTGTCATATAAAATGACCTTTCATAATTAAGTATATAACCTATAAGAAAACACAAGTATATGATTAAGGTCAAATGGTACTAAATTACATTACCCTATTCAAGAGCACATTTAATAAAAGTGAATAAAACGTAATTGTTTAATTTCTTGATTTGAGAGGCTAATAAGAATTTATTTGGCAGGATTCACAATTTTAAAAACATGTAAACAGTATTATTATAAAACATACAAATGTTCAATGTTGCCACAATTTAACATTTTGCAATTCTCCAATATTTTAGGAGGTTCCCCAAATTAATGGTCATTATGCTTGAAGGTGCTGTTAGCTGCTGTCTAAATTTTACAATAGAAACCTGACAAACTCTTACAATAGAATTGAATTAAAAAAATTTAATTCAATTATCTATTTATAATTCAAAACAGTAAATTATGACTAATAAGCATACTTTTTTTAATATAATTTTTATCAATGTCTCAATATCATTTTTGAAACAAAGTAGTTTTTGCTAAAACTGGGTTTTATCTGTTATAACTCTGATATAGCATTGCTGCTAATTTTATATAGAAAAATGAAATTCATTTATTTATCTATGTCTCCCTTACTTTAAAAATATTTTAGAGTAGTGTATTTTATATCTCAATATTTCTTAACAATATTAATATAGCACTTACTTGATGCTCATCTCAATTGATTCAGTATTGTACACCAAATCTTTCAAATGGATGGCAATATGATCCCTAATGACAAACTCCAATAGCTGTTGAAACAATACATCCACAGTTCTGCCAAATATTGGTGGAAGATTCTTTTCTCTTTCTTGTTCCTCTCTTAATACTCGAGACTCATATTGCTTCTAAAAAGGCAAGCCTAGGTTTTGTGAATATTCTTTAAATGCTTTTTAATATGTTAAAATTTAAAAAATAAATAAACTAGTAATAAATATTGAATAAAATGTGTAATAATACAATTTTTTGTTTATTAATTTCATTTGCAGTGATTTTTGGTATTGGCATCTTCTGATCAAACTATGTTGTATTTTGTATTCAACTCTATTTTTTTTTTAACAGGATAATGGCACTTATATTTAGTATACTTATATATTTTACAACATTCTCAGTAATTAAATTATGTAATGCATTGGTCTTGGGGTTACATGCAGATATTCTATTAGGTGTATCTCTTTGCCATATTAATACTTTTAATACCTTTCATGAAGTCATCCACTGTGAATCTCGCAAAATTTGAATTTAAATGTTATAGAAGTTGTGGATGGCTTATTATATTTCTGACAAACTTTGACTATAACTTTTGCAATCACCAAGTTCATATTATGTTCATATAATCAAACTATGTTGTATTTTGTATTCAACACTGTTTTTTTTTTAACAGGATAATGACACCTACATTTAATATACTTGTACTTTTTGGTGATACACATTAGTCACATCAATAAAATAACAGGTGTTTTGTGGGGTTTAGAAAAAGCATTTTCATTTACTGAAAGATAATTTTTTTTAAACTAAAATAGTTGTTATTTATTAGATTAATAAAAGTGTTATTTTTGTTGTAAATTTTAATGTAATATTGTAAATCTTGAGTTGGTTTCTGAAATCCTAAATTGTATATCTGACGAACCTGCTTGCCAGGCATACACTTGTTTTGTTAATGGTAAAACAATAAAAAAATGCCATCAGACTGAATCAAGCTTAAATGAGGTTTGATTGTTGCATTGTGTTTAAATGGTGTAGAAATGGTAAATGTCAGCAATAGGTTTCACATGCTACAAACAACCTAGAAATATAGGACTTCAGTAGCATCTATATGCCTTTCTGTTGACTGACTTTCTCTTATGGAGCCAACATATTTTATTGCACTGTAAACCTTTAATCTGTTATTCTAATAATTTTTTTGTAGGAAGTAACAATAGGTTTTTCTAACTATTAAAACTGGCAATATCATTAAATTTTCATTTTATTTATGTATTGGAAAAAATCAATAATATTATTTGCCTTTTTCACTTGCCTTTTTTTTTGCTTCTTGAAAAGTAAAGCATACATTAACATTAAAAGCAATCTGGCAGGTAAAACGAATAAGCTTAAATGACTTAAAATTGGCAATTTAACACAATAAAATAAGCAAACTATGAGGCCACTAAATATTGGTGCAACATGTCAAATTATTAATGAGAAGTATAATAAATTGACTATATAATTATAAATAGTCAATTACCTTAATGAAGTCATAACAGAAAGCCAGTGCAAACTATTATAAAACACATACATTTAAATGGACTACTTACCATAATCTTACTATGAAAATTCTCAGCCTTTACCAGTGTCTGCTTGGTTCTTTCTATCCCATTCAAGGGTGAGGCAAGTTTGATATGCACCCATATGGCAGAAGCTAAACCAGACAAAACTATGACTACAAACCATACTAAAAAAAGCACAATGGAAAAGAATACGGGCCAAATATATAAACAAATTGCAGAAAAGCCAATTAGGGCACTAAGAGAAAGACATTTTCTTTGGTTTATCATATTGAGTGGAATGTTTCTTTTAATATAAGTGCAATTTTAACGTGTTAAAGAGCCGGTAAGGGCACTGGACCATTTAAACCCATAATACAATGCCTCATTCATTGATAATTACAAAATTGTTATTATATCTTATCATATTGTTTATACTTATTTTTATTTATGTTTCCTAAGATTTGCAAAAAAAAGTAAACAAATCGACTTTATGACGTGAACCTTGCCAAAGTCAAACGTCAAATATAGGGAGCAATCAGCAGGAGGAGACGGCTGTAAGATCATATCCAGATGTGCGCGTAATTCAAGTTCAAATATGTTTATTGTCTAACAGAAATCTAATCTTAACCACTAAGACAATATATGAAAATATAAGTAATAATAATGAATATATATCACGAAAAATAATAATAATCATATATAAAAACATAACTAATAGGTAATTATTAAAATATGTACAAGAAAAAAAAGTACAAGAGTTTTATTAAGTAAATAGGTTTGACAATAATTTTTTTAAATGTCGAAAAGACATGATACTCAATGTTACTCCATTCAGACTGAAATGGACCAAGTTAAGCCAAGAGCATGCTCTGTATAAAGGCTCCTTTCTTTGCTAAGTTTGTGCTATATGTTTGTAAGAATTAAAAAAGTTTTGTCTTCTAGTATTAATGTAAGGTACAACAAAGTGTAGAGCTGCTAGCAATTCCAGGCAGTTAATATAACCATTACATAATTTGAAAAGAAAAAGCAAACCTGCACTAATGGTTTCCCGATGAAGGGAAAGCATATTGAATCTGCTGAGTAACAAGTGCTGATCGTATCCTTGTTCGGGGTAAACTCCATCAGTTTTAAAAGCGATATGTTTCAGAAATTTACGTCCTAGATCCAAGTCTAACAATGTGAACACTATAGTTTGGATACTAGAGTGAAGCCGCATAGTAATCGCGATTTTATTAGGGAATCAAATAAGATGATTCTACTTAATATATTAGTGAAATCTGATGTAGCTCTTATAATAAAACCAAGAGATTTTAAGGATGCCTTTATGACGTTATCTATATGATTGCAAAAATTAAGCTTCCTCTCAATAATGACACCCAAATTACGAACATAATCACAGTTAGAATGAATTGTACCATTTAATGTATAGTCGAAGCTAATTTAATTTTTCAGCAAAAAAATGGACATGTTTTTACACTTTTTAATATTAAGAGGAAGCCAATTAATCTTGCACCAGTTGTAGATTAACTTAATATCGCTTTGGAAAAGCAAACAGTTATCCCAATTAGTTACAATGCGAAATAGTTTTAGCTCGTCAGCAGACAGAAGACTATTGCTTAAAGTGTTACCAGATATGTCACTGATAAAAATGGTAAACAAAAAAGGAGCAAGATTGCTACCCTTAGGAGGCAGGGATAATTGGACAATATTTAGTACGAACCGTTACCACCTGAAGGTGTTTACAATTTCTTGAAAAACAATTGCCTATTCTGCTGAAATATCTTCCATTAGAAACACCCATAAATATGTGGTTTATGCATAATGGCACTCCACCTCATTTTAGCTTATTAATTAGAGAGCATCTAAATAGAGTTTATGGAGACCAGTGGATAGGTCGATCAGGACCTGTATTGTGGCCGGCTAGATCACCAGATATAAATCCTAAAGATTTCTTTTCCTGAGGTGAGTTAAAACGACGTGTTTCCGATACGCCTGTGGAAACTGAAGGTGATGTTCGTCAAAGAATTTTCCACTAGAGCCAGAAAATGAAAAATAACATCCAAATGCTGTGCGGAGTGCAACAAGGATTGATTCGTCGAGCTCGAGAGTGTAACAGGCAAGGTGGTGCTCACTTTACGCAATTTTCGTAAATTTCATAGGAAAATAAGATTTTTTGGTCAGTTGCTCTATCTATATAGGATAGCACAAAATAGTTTTGATTTTGGTCTGTAGTATCTCGTTTCGAGATTTTTCAACCTCTCGCAGACATCCTGTATATCGGAGTCAAGAAATGTGTTTTTCAGAAGTCTTGAAAACATTTAGAATCAAAAGAGATTATGAAATATTATTATTATATTATTATATTTATATATATATAAAACAAAATAGATAATGTAGAGGTTTAGTTGGGGAACACGCACAATTTTACAATCAAGATTGTAACCGAAATTATAATTGGGAATTGGAACTTTATATTTTTCATAAGTAGCTGAAAAATGATGTCAAACTAATTAACTATATCCTGACCACCTACAGCAAATCTTCCATTTAACTGCATACAATTGGAATCGAAGTTTGATCTTCGTAAGTTGTTTATGTATTTCCCAAAATTATTTGAATTTTGCTAAATCATGATTCATTTTAGCATTGTAGGATTTGCAACAATTATCAGTTACAACCTTGCACCTACTTCTTAAAGTAGAAACAGTTTAACAACATTTGATAACTTATTGTCTGAAAAAATATTTGAAATTTCCATTGTCTACCTTCTATAGACTGAATCTCTTCAGTCTATTTTCAATTCCTTCTGTATTGACATGCATCTTAATTTACCTATTAGAATACCTAAAACTAGTTTTACTACCGTCTACGTCGTGTCATCTTTTAATCCGGAATTCGCTGACTGTACTGTTTTTAATTCTGTTTTTTTTGATCATGAAGCAGTGCTGACTCAATTTTCTATAAAATCCAAAAAAATAAAATGGACAAGCAAATTACGACGTATTTTTGGAGATAAAAATTTTCTAAACTTCAAAAACTTATGTTAAACCACTGATTGGAACTTCCTCTCTGATGATGTCGATACTGAGTTTTCTAGGTTCACCAAGTCATTGTCTAGCCTTGCTTTCCAAGCCTTTACTTTTCGACCTGTCAAACTTAAACATCCTGGACCCTGGTCTTACGTTTATCTGCAAAGAATATGCGCTCATTAGGACATTTAAAGAAATTCTTGGACAGCGTCTTCTTACATGATTATGTAACACTTAACGAAAAAATGTATCACATTATACCATAAGCGCTGCCAAGGACATTTATTATAATAAAAGGCTGACCAAAGCCGGTAATGTTAGCAGGGAAACATGGTCCTTTGTGAATGACTTAAGAAATAAGCCTTCTTCGTCTGGCTAAACCCTTACTTCACCTGATTTCCTTAATAATTATATGTTAATAGAATATGTAAATGTTGCAAAAACTTGAAGAATACCATAACTTCTTCCTATGATCTACTTTTATACCAAATTTAATAAATAAGTCATTTCAAAATGGAGCTTTTCCAAGCTGCCTGAAGACGGCTATTAGTATTTCCCTATATAAAGAAGGTGTTAAGGAAGAAGTTTCCAACTATCGTCCAATTACACTCATCCCCACATTATTTAAGACCATTGAACGACTGGTTAAAGGAAGACTTCTATCTTTTCTGTTTAAATATAAAATACTTACTTCCCATCAATTTGGATTTTTGAGTAACAAATGCACCAACGATGCTTTGTTTTAAAGAAACGCCTCTCGAATGATTTAAGACTTATCTTAATAATAGAAGTCAGCTTGTAAGGGTTAACACGACGACGTCTTCTTGCAAGCCGATAGAATATGGGGTGCCTCAAGGATCAGTCTTGGACCCTATTTTATTTTAACTGTTTATAAATGATATCGCTAGTCTGGACATCAGCGGTAAAATCTGTCTGTTTGCGGAGGATACAAGTTTTACCTGGATCAACCCGGATATTAAGGCACTACATAGAATCGTATCAAATGACCTAGTCACAATTAAATCGTGGTGCGATTCTAATCTTCTGTGCCTTAACGTTTTTAAAACGAACGTTTTGTCTAAAAGAAACACGTTGGAACCTTTTGTACTTCTTAACACCAGTTTAGATGTCGTTGGTACTGTGAAGTTTTTGGGACTTATTAATTGTCGACAAGTCCTTAAAATGGGACTTGCACATTAATGCCTTATCCAAAAAATTAAGCTCTGCATGTTTTGCACTTGGATCGGTCCAGATAATTAAACTTGGCAATATCTAGATCTGTGTATTATGCTCTTTTTGAGTCGGACCTCCGATATGCCTTTCCATTCTGGGTACGTGTTGTGCAAAATAATTTGAGAGCATCTTTAAACTACAAAAGAGAGATAATCGTTCTTCACTGAGAGTAAGTAGTAGAACTCTCTGTTAATAATTCTTTAAAAAATATAAATTATTAACTTTTCCTTCTTTATTTATACTTGAATCCATTTGCTTAATTCGCAAGCATGTATCAACAGTTCCCGAAAGGCCTTTTCTCAAAATTACCTACTTAGGAATGGGGACATGATCTTTATCTTCCAACTACACGGTCAGAGTTAGTTAAAAGCTCTATCCTATTTATTACAAAAAAAATGCATAATCATCTTCCACTTGAAATCAAATCCATATCATCTTTTTCCACATTTCCCGAAGCTTTAAAATCACACTTTGGGGAGAGCATTATATGCAGTGAACCATTTTTTTAAATTAAATAATATTAGAAAGTTATAAATATTCATTTAATTAAACTTTTTACTTTTCTCACTTTTCTCTCTTATCTTTTTCTTTCTTTCTTTCTTTTTTCTCTCTATGTTTTAACTTTTATGTATTGCGATCTTTTGTATATTTTTTTAATTATTTTATAGCTTTGTCTACAAAATTTGTAATTTTTTTTTGACAATAAATCAGATTATTACTATTATTATCATTGAAAATTCAATTTTGGAAGTTTTATATTTTTTATGTGCTGATTTATATGCGTATCACTGGCTAAGTGAATGTCGATATAAAAGGGTCTTTTGTGCAAACGATATGGCGAGTTTGGTCCACTCACAACACATGTATTAATTTATTCTTTGTTCTGATATTAAAGGATAAATAATAGATTAGAAGAATAAACACGATTTTTATTAAAAGTAGATAAGCCGATTTTCGATATTTAACTTCTCAATTGGAGCACTGCATAAATGACATGACGTCGCACTTCTGTACTGGGATTCTAAAATTACGATTCGACACGATTACTCGATATGACTGATTCTAAATAAAATTTCCAATCGTGAGTGTCTTGCGGATTGTCTTGAATGTCTTGTCGATTTGTCGACGACACGCCTGGGTATAATTTTATATCGTATGCACCAGACTATATAGCTTCTTCCTTATTTAATACTTGCATAATGTGTCAGCATCATTTTTTAAACACAGTTGTTTCACATACGGTTTTCATTTGTATATCAAGAAGCTTTCTTAAACACAACAACTAATAGATCTAATTTAACCCTATTTATCACAACCTTCTGGTAATACTAGAGGCAGAGGAAGTAGAGTTACCATTGAATGGGCAGTTTTAGTATGTCAAGATTTTATGCCACAGATTGTTAGCAAAGAAGCATTAGACAAGATTTTAAATTTAGAGTTAGGGAAAGTAGGGAGTCGTTGGATCTATAAAATAACTGAAATTATTGACAATCACCTTGCTGATCGATTGATTAATTTTCCAAATATAAGAAATGAGAGACAACTTAATAAAGTAACATTTATAGAGAGATCCAATTTCTCTTGTGTTTTAGGTCCTATTATTTGCACCCATGTTGCCATATTAAAACCAAAAGTGGATGAACACAACAAGTTTTTGTGATTTTCCATGAATTCAATTATTATTTCCCAATGGATAGTGGCGGTTTTAAACGATTTTTTTTTATTTTAAAGAAATAGCAGGCACATATTTAAATTAAAAAACACGAAGGCGAAACAAATTACCAAAATAAATGAAAATTCTTAGTGTTTATCAATAGAAAAGATAATTGACGATTCCATCTATCAAATATTGGGGAAAATAACAAATATATAAAGTCCAGTGCAACTATATATTAGAATGGTCACCCGCCAAAACACCATCATTCCACCTGCCAAACAATGTCATCCACCTTCTATTTACATTGTTTGAGAAGTAAAATGCTGGAGTTTTGACGGGTGACCATTCTAATATATCGTTGCACTGGACTTTACCAAGAAACCTAAATCAAATCAAATAAAACGAGTTTAGCAGACGATTGAAATTTAGACTCACCCTTCTCGTCGCGATCGAATTCGAAATCGTGATCGTATCGAGATCGAGTCGTGATTTTATCCCAGCCGTTTCGATTTTCCGATATTCGAATTTCTGAGTATCGGCAACGCTGCAACTATGTCAATGTCATCCCATGACGAGAAAAAACTGGAAACGTGCTGCCAAATGTCAAGTCAAAATGAAAATACACTGGACTGACGGGAATCTGGACGGACGACGGACGGAAGGTACTGGCGTTTAATAGGGCGGGGAGACTTATTGTCCCTAAAAGAAACTGAAAAAATCTGTGAAATTGACTAATTTATTTGTGCTAGTGTGGCTGCATTTGAGCCAAAGTGTATAAAGTGATCGGTGTTCTGGATAATTGAAGTTTTCTGGCATTATTCACCAATACATTCGAGGTAAACATTAAAATAATGGGCTTCTTTGGATAGTTTTTGTCTCTTTGTTTGATATTGTTTTTCATCATTTTCTCCATTCATTATGAATATCTTTTTCAATTAGTCTTCTGGCTACAATTTAATTTCTGTACCTGTTTAATAATATTCTCTCTTTTCAATATAAAGTGGTGTTTAAAATGTTTATTCCTTCAGATTATCTAGGAAATTCTATTGACCAATTAATATATCTCATTGTACTAAATTAAAGTTACCCATAGAGTTTCTGTAACTTAAAACTTATAATAAATGATAATAATAATAAACAATCTTTATTTCATAATTATGTTGATACTTAAAATAAAATAGGTATACAGAGTACATCATAAACATAATAATATAGGAAAACTTCACAATTTATTTACCCTATCAAAATACTCATGAATAGCGTGGGGTTCAATTTTTGGCAATGTTTTAATGCTTACTGGTATAGTCTACCAGTAAAATGGTTCCTTTTTATGCACAACAAGTCTGTGTTTGGGATATATATAGTTGTATGTTCATTGTATAATGTAAGCATTCTTGGATATATATGGCATATAGGATGGTAAGTATTTTCAATTCTTTAAATTTCCCCAACAGGACTCCCTAGAATTAAGCTTTATTATTGTCCTAATTGCCCTTTTTTGACTAATAAATTATTTGCCTATATCCATACATTCTCCATACATCATAATGGCCTGTTTTATATGTGACTCAAAATTTTCCCGATATACCATTCTTGTTGTTTGACTGTTTACATATTTTGAAACAATTCAGAAAATATAACTAAATTTGTTTAGTTTTCTAGCCATAAAGTCTACATATTGGTCCCAGGTTACAGTATGATCTAATAAATACCTAAAAGTTTTGTTTTATTAACTATTAATATTTTTTCCTTTTGGATATTTATATGTTCTAGTATGTCCAATGCAGATCTTAGAGTTTTAAAAAGTTCCATGCTAATATTTGATTTATTTAAAACTAATTTAGCAAGCCAATTATTAGCTAGTATCCTAATGTCTTCTGTCTTGAAGAAAAGGAATGTTACAAGAAAACTAGTATTGTCAGCATAGTTGGTGATTTCAAAGTTATTACTCCTGTAGAAATCTTTGAGGTCATTTATGTAAATAAGGGCCTGATAATACTGTGCTGTGGGATATGTAAGCTAATATTTGCAATTTCTGAAAAGACCCCTTTCAATAGCTACTTTTTGTTGCCCTCCAGATAAGTAAGACTTAAACCACTTTAATGTTACATTACAAATTTCCTATAAGAATAACTTTTTAAATTTTATAATTTAAAGTGTCATATGCCTTGCTTAGATCAAGATAGACAACCCAAACCAACTCATTGGGATTTCAACTCTATCCGAAGATCTAAGTACATAATAAATTCAAAAATGTGTAGACTTGTTCTTTAAATAACTATGTTGTGATTTGCTTAGCAAGTTATTAGAAAGCATGAAATTTAAGATTAAGTCTATAATTGGTCTACAATTCTCAATATTAGACTTATCTCTATTTTATACATGCATGTAACAGTTGCTAGTTTAAGTTGCTAAAGCAATTTGCCAGACGAAATTGAATTATTTACAATGTATACCAATGGCTTAATGAAAGCTGTTATTGCATGTTTAACTAAAGAAGGCATCATAACAACTGCTGCACTTATTTTTAAAAAGTTTTAAGTATGTCAAAAATTTCTTTGTCATCAACCAACTCTAGAGGAATACTTTGTTTTATTGTCACTGCTTATGATTTTATTGCTGTAGTAATTTTCCTTTTTGTTAGTTTATAGTTTATCATATTCCTTTTTGGATTCTATATACATGTTCTGAAATATGCTATTTCTATTTTTTTAAACATATAACCTATCTAAATTAATTTTGCAATTCTCAATTTCCTGATCACACTGCCACAAAGTTTGGATTTATCTTTATTTTTAATATTAAACATTTTTAAAGGAAAACATCCATCAAATGTATGCACAATAATATTTTCAAAGAAATTCCACTGTTCATCAAGACAATTGTCTTCAATTTGATATAATTGTTTTCACCTATAATCTACATGTTTATATCTTGATATATGTAATATATAATTGCAACTTTACAGTGAATGAAAGAAAAAAGGCAAATATCATTAAACAGGCCAAAACATTGAAGTTCTTAAAGAATTTATCTTAGTATTATAGGAATGTATATTTTCATTACAAATAAATTTAGATATGTTGTTTTTTGCATATGACAAATATTCAAAAATAAAAGTGTAAGCACTGTTAATCTTCGGAGTTTTTTGAAGATATTTTTACATGATTCACTATATGACAGCTTTGTAATTACCTGAATTACCACTTTTTATTGTTTAAAAAGAGTTAAACCTAAAGTGAATTTCCCCAAAACGAAAGGAAATTGGATTTATGATGGGTCTTCATTTCCTCTTAATGATGCTAATTAAATTTTTTCTTGTATTATTGTTTTTTTTATTGACAACTTTGCAAACACCATTAAGGTGATTAATAACAGAGAAGTAGAATTAATACCTACATCCTATAGAGAACATAATAAAGAACATGAACACTGCTAATAACATAACATAAATATATATTAATCACCTAAAAATTTTGGGAATAATAAAAACTGAACCCTAATCTTAAACTGCAATTAGTCAAGCAGTTCATGAATAAAAACTTTCACCACAAATCTGAAGGAACAAATGTGGAAAATGTTTCTATGTGTGATTCCTAATTTACTGTTTAATACCCTGCCTTACTTGATTGGTTCAGGATATCACCTTCGATGAATCAATCAAATTCAATGAAAAAATTTTATTTGCATTCAATTACAACTTTACAGTGTTAGTTAGTTGCTAGCATTATCACAAAGAAAAAAGTAGACATATAAACAGGACGACATAAAAACATAGCCTAAGAATTCATGTGTAACATAAGAAAAATATAAACAAAATAGGTCCAAACAAACCAATTTCTTAAACAACTATTCAATTTCCAGTGATTTATCCAAAAATTCTTGCTATGTGTAATGAAATTTAGAAATTATTATGTTCTTTATCCTTATTTTAAATTTTCTTAACTGCCTAAGCTTAATGCCATACCAATTTTACATGATTCACTCTCTGACAGCTTTGCAATGATCTCTTTTTGAAGATTAAAAGCAGATAAAACACCCATAGAGATTCCCCAAAGACCATATACAAAACCATAGTCATCCCATATAGTGATTGGCTATGGAATATTCTCCTGTGTGGTTTTCTAATAATTTCTTGAATACAATATGTCACCCTTATCTTTTAATCTTATCACTTTTATCTTAGTATCAGAACTCCCATGCTTATATTTATTATGGACCATATCCACTGTCTGGCAGAGGCAGATCCACAACTCATTTTTGGACAAGGGGAGTTTCTTTTCCAACACAGTAGGTTAATAGAAATATTACAATACAGTGTAGCTAACCTTATAATAATGTATGAGTCACATAGCTTTTTAGAAGGGAAAATTTCCCCTGTTTCCTTCCTTTGGATCTGTACCCTGCTGCTGCTCATAGTGAGGATCCTTGCATAAATAAGTAGAGGTCTGCAATGCATGGAGTAAGGAGATTTGAGAAATTCTGTAATTCAGATGTGAATTAAAGAGAGCACACACTTATTTTCCAACAACTAATCCTAGCTCCTGGACCCTGATGACCCGATACAGACTGAAGAAAGTTTTCTGGCAAGAGTGGAAATATGCTTATTAAAATTCAGAGATCAGTATTTCTTGGCTTTCCTCTTGTTTTGCTACTATATGTAAAGATCCTTGCAAATCTTACTATAAGAGGATATTTTATCATTTTTGCCTTCAATACAATCATTCTGTGATAAAACCTGGACGTACAAGCAATTCATCAATCAGTATGATTGCATAAAATACTGCTATGACCCTAAATTCTTAATCACTTAATTAATTTAGAGGACATATCAGTTGGTTCTACTCCCACTGAACCAAATTTCTTGGATTTATTGTATTATTTAAAGATTTTAAGTATAATCTATCATCACCATGGTCAAAAATAGTTCAGATGTAAGGCAAACCATTAAATACAAAAAATGGATAAAAGACCTCAGTTAAAAATAAAACTTAAAAGGTATATCTTCTATAAAACTGCCGGAACAAATATGTTATGCCTAATTTGAGTGCTTTGGCCATTTAATTACCATAACATATGAAGGATAGCCTCACTTTAAAATTTATGTTTAAAAAATAAAATAACAGCTAGTCAATTTAAGTTTCTTATTTCTAGTGCTAAATAAATCATTATACTATTTTTATTTTCATAGCAATGGATAATAATAATACTAGACAAAACTACAATGTTTCAAAACTCATTCTAAGGAATGAATGAAATAACACTCCTAGTTACTTGTCTAAGTTTGGATATTTTTATTAATCTTCTAAACCTGATTAGTGCTGGAAAATCAGTCAGGAAATATTTTTAATTTAACAAAAATGCAGAGTAACTATTTGTCTAATTTTTGGTTCACAATTTGCCACCTTACAACTTTCTTTTACCTTCATCAAACACATTAGCCCTCTCATGATCCAGTTTCAAAAGACAACTAATAAATACCCAAACATTTTAGTAATTAGCAGCATTCAAATGCTGCTAGTTTGTTTAAAAAGTATATAGTAATTTAATAGCAAAGACATTTATGATATTATTTAACATCTTAACATTCAAAAAAAAATACATTTGAACAAAAGGATAGGTCTGTAGGGATACTCTGTGAGCCAAAAAGCAGAAAATATGAATGTAGTACTTACTGACTTTGTTTCTTCCTATTGGCTTTTTCAGATCTAACCTAGCATAAATAAGTAGTCAAAAAGGGCTCTAAAAAGCATAAAGTCTCTATTTATAAAGCTCTTAAAACATTATATGAAAAATAACAGATACCTGTCATAACACAAAATAGAAAACTGTAATACTTTGCCTGAAATATTTGGTAGATGACAATATCTCAGTTTTTAAAAATTAATGAAGACGCCTCCAATATGAAACAGCAATTTAAACAGTGGTCTACATGCTTAATATTAAACGATTTAACATGAAATTATTCATTGAAGATGTGACAAGCTTTAGACAAAATAAGTTTCTTTCTTGGATTTCTAAATATCCTTAGACTTACAATATTTCAAAGTCAAAAGGGGGATTTATAATATCAGTGAGTTACTGAGGAAGGAAGTTATTAAATTTGCAGCCTCAAGATAGAAATGTAGTCTCTAGGTTATAATATAAATAAAGAGATTACACAATTTCCAAGTAGGCCTAGCACATACCTAGTGTCTTTTAGTGGACCATTTGTCAAAGGCATTTGATTTTGAGAACCATTGAATTTTGCTGCACTACTATTGAGTACTCATAGATTACTATGAGTTAATAGAAATCATCATAGCTTTAATAGATCTTCTTATAGAAGGATTTTATTTATCTCCTTTTTCTCAAAAATATTTGCACCACATTTAATTATTTGAAAATTGTTTTTGTCCTTGTTGTTTGTAAAATTAAATTGTTTTGTAAAATTAAACATGATTATTTGTTTTAATATACTTCTCTTTATTTTAGGTTAAATGAAACAAAATGGTGGCCAACAGAGGCCCAAGATCAATAAAAAAACTGCAGTTAAGAACAATAACAGTAAAAAGAAACGATTGCCGGTAAAAACAGCTGGCGTACCTCTACGGGCAAATACAAAACCGGTAGCGCGAAAATCCTCTCTAAAAACAATTATGAAGAAGAAAAAAGAGCCTCCGATTAAAGATACCGTCGCGGAAACGATCGCTTTTGTTATAAAAGGTAAACTAACCCCAATTAAACCTTCTGAGCCTCCAAAAGCTCAAGCGAAGAAAGTGAAAGATAGAAACGACGTCGTTGAACCTAAACGGCCGAAAAAGAAACGCAAGAAAGACATAGATTTATCCATTAATAAAATTATTAATAAATACGCCAAGAAACTTAATGTGAAAACGCAGAATAAGCCGCAAAAGACTAAACTTAAAAAAAAGAAAACTGAGATTACAGATGAACCAAGTATAGCACCTCCTATTAAAATTAAAGAAGAGAAAGTGGAAAATGACTTTCCTATCGCTACCGTAGTTAAAATTGAAGTGGAAAGCGATAAAGAACCCACTACGACTGTAGAAGCCAAAGAGGTTAAGAAGGAGGACCAAGAGGAACCTAATCAATCTGTAAAATTATTAAAGAAAAAATCACAACCCCAAATAAAAAAGAAACATGCTCAAATGGATGAAAAGCGTCGAGCTAAATTGATTCAGTTTTGGAATAGTCCAAAGCGTCACCGTGAGGCTTCTCTAAACGCCATAGCTAAGGTGCATTGTCTTTATGAGAACGAGTCGAAGGCATCTTTTGATAAGATGGCGGAAAATGCAAACGCGATTATTAAATTTGAACCGGGAAACAATATAAACCAACTTAAGACGCAACCCGTGGTGGATACTGATTCAGATGAAGTATCCTTACCGCCGGTTAAAAGGAGCTTAAGAGAGGTGCCAGGATTAAGAGGAGTGGGCAAACACTACGATATGTACGAATACATCGATTCAGATAATAGCGATATTGAGTTGTATAAAATACCGCAAAGACCTCGGAAGGTGGTCAGGGTTAAGAAGGAGGTAAAAGAAACTAGTGAAGAAGAAGAAGATGACGAAGAGGAGGTGCCAAAGAAACCAGCCGGCAGGCCGAAAAAAGATCCTGTTCATCAAAAGAAACGTAAACCGAAATCTGAAGAAATATACATGGATCTAAAAGATATGGTGGTGAAAAAACGGATGGCCAGCTTAAACGCGACTGCCATCTTGGCAGCCAGTTACTCGTCGAATAATAAAAAAATGAAAACTAACAGTAAAACGAGTTGTAGCGACGACTCTTCTGATACAGACTCTGACTCTTCGGCTGAACAGTATTTCGCTGCCATTGACAAAGTAGATTTGACGAAGGACGGAAAGCCGGAAGAGGAAGACAAGAAAGATATTATTGAAGTGCACACTTCTCCGAATAAAAAAGTGTCAGTGTTCTTAAATCAGGATACCGACGTTACTATTACCGGAGTATATGTAAACAGTACCACCAGATCTACGCATCACGAAGGGTATTGTAGCATAGCCGGGATGCAGTACCGGATTTCGGCCACTAGTCATACTCAAACTGCTGCGACTACTGTATCTTCGGAAACGGTAATCCAGTCCAGAAGCAGCTCAGAAAATGTAAGTTCTTTGTTTTCATATCTGTTTAAATCATTTTTGATAAATTTGAACCTTTTTAAGTTTTAATACTAAAGGGTTTATTAGGAGATTTAGCATGCCAAATCTTCTATTAATTATTATCTGTAAGGACTTCGAAACAAAGAATTTTTGACACATTTTTAACCTCCTACTCCCACCTCTATTTTCCTGATTTTTAATTTTTTTGACTGTTTCAATTTTTGGCACCAAAAAGGATAATTAAAATTTGAATGTGTAATGTAGTATACTCGATGTACTGAAAAAGTATTGCTTTTACTAAGTTGAATGTTTATTCAATAATAATAAATACATTTAATGATACTTTCTTTATATATTAAATGTTATTTTTGAGAAATATTTAAAACTGTGTTAATATAAATTTTGTTAATTTTATTTCCAACTACATGTAGCACAGCATAATTCAGAAGTATTTTAATTAAAACTCCAGTTGCCTGTGAAAGTTTTCTCTTGGTGTTGTTCTCTTTTGATTTATTCACAATTGTTTGATGAAATAGTGGCACAGGCTAGTGAAAACCACAAGTTATATCTTTAATCTCCCCCACTACTTACTCATACTCATATATTACCAACATTAAATTGGTACTACATGTTTATATTATACAAAATTGTTATGTTTACTATTGTAATTATATTAGGTACCTAGAAAACCTAATTTCTGTATGTACTATAATACCTATAATACTAAGAGTTTAACAATAAAAACTAACTGGATAAATATTAAATTAAGATATAGTTGTGCACAATTTGCTCAAACTCATAACAAAACTTGATTAGCTTGATAATTGAATTAAAAAAAAAGTAGTTTTATTACTTTGAATGAAGAAAAACGATTCAGAGTAACGTTGAAAACTTTTCGAAATTATGAGCTATAAGTGATATATTCCTTATAAAAAGCTTTTCTGTTCCCTGTCATCCTTACTGTTAGCGGCAAAATGTTGTATATTTTTACACTAAGGTAGTGAAACGACTTAAGGTTTAGGTTGGTAGTACTATTGGGAATCTGTAAGTTTACTTCAACATTAAACCTGGTAGAATAAGTATGACTAACATGTACACCTATTTCACGGTTTTCATATATAAAAGAACAAACACCTAAAATATATAAAGATCCAATTGCCAGTATTCTTTCACTGTAAAGTAGGTTTGTTGGAAACACTTTATCCTTTCTAAAAATGATTTTAAGAATGTAATTTTGGATTGTCTTTAAAAGCTTTAATGCATTTTCGTAAGAACTTCCCCATACTATTATAGCATATCTCAATAAAGACTCTACAAGAGCTTTGTAAACGCATATCAAAGGTTTTTTGTTTAGAATTTCCCTAATCATATAAAATTTCCGAATTAATTTTCTACTGTTATTAGTTAATCTTAACACATGTTGTTTCCACTTAAGGGTTCTGGTCGATGATTACTCCAGCTTTATAGATCGGAGTAACAACTGAGGTTTTAAAATATTTATGCCCAATGTAAATATAAGATTGATTATATGTATTAATGGATTAATCATATACAGGTACTCAGGAAAGTAGGTGAGAATCTGTGAAAGAACAGAACAATTTCTCTTCAAGCTGATACTAGATTAGATTGTAATAAATTTAGGCGACAAAAGAAAAATACTAAAAGCATTTTTTCCTTGGACATCATTTTATGGTCTTGTAGAACCATGTAACTTTTCTCCATAAGATTCAGTCTACTGTCTCTTCCTCTACAGGAGACTCGAGTTGACCTTGTCTCGCCAATCTTTGCATTTAACAAACCCTACACAATCAACATAAAAAGCATTGCTATCAATCTATACTTATTACAATAAAATATCTATACTTATTACAGACAAAAATCTAATTGAAAGAAATAAAATAACGAAAATACTTAAACAAAATGTAAATCAGCTGCACCCTACTTAAGTTAAATTCACGAAACATCCGCCGTCTTAACATCTTTTTAAATATTGAAGGTTTTAGTACTTTTAATGAATAAGGAATAGTGTTATACAGCTTATAAACGTTATAAGAAAAAATTTTTTGTAACAGAGATGTTTTATGTGGTGGTGGAGATATAAGACCCCTGAATCTTAGGTTTAAGCTGTGAACATCGGTTCTATATATTATATTATTGATCAAGTATGGTGGATTGTTATTCAAAATAATATTGTGAAAAAATACCAATTAGTGCATTTTACGTCTAGCCTGCATATTTAAGCCTTTGGCATCATGTAGCTTCAAATTATCCTTAATGCTTACTCTTATCCTACGGTATAATTACTACTAACTTTTTGATACCTTTTTTGTGGCAACTGCATCAAATTTTTACGTTTTAGGACATACGCGACTCGAGGATGGAAGTTGGTACAGATAGGCCTCAATCCTAAATCCACTCCCATCCAAAACAACTCCCACCAATACATCCATGGTATCGGGCTTGATATGTTGTTATCATATAAGCATGTAATCCTGTTTTTGTATTTTTTTTTATATACCGTTTTCTAATAATAACATTATTATCAGCCTAATTCAGACGCTCAATCATGCTCGTCGAAGTCCTACACGCCATTGGACGCGTTGTCGAGCATGCAACCCCCACCGGGCCCTGGAATACACAGTGGCGGCCCCCAACCCGGACATCCGGCATTAAATTGTCAGGTTAGTAACAAACTTTCTTTAGTTGTATTAATTCTTAAGTCACTAAGTGACATCACTATTATTAGTCATAATATACAGGTCTGGGTAAAGTAGGTCTACCTAAAATCCATAAATAAAACTGTCCTGTGAGACCCGTATTTTCTTATATCGATTCTCCGGCCTCAAACTCTCCTGTTGGTTATATTTTCTAAACAACGTTTATATTTTCTAAATACTCAAAAGAGAGTTGAGATATTCTTCAGGGTGGAGTGTTATATTATTAAGGTAAAATAAAAAAACAATCTTTTTTTTTTAATTTGAGATTTGGATTTTTTTGACTTTAGCCTTAAAAATACTCAAAAACCTCACGGCATGAAACTAAACTTTTTCGCGATTTCACTTACAGCCTTCAATGTAAACCGTTAACTGGGACTTTCTTAAAAGGCATGGACTTCTTAGCGTCTATCAGTTTGGTTTTCGAGAGAGAGTCGGCACGGGCGATGCTTTTTTCAACCTTTTGGAGAGCCTCTACTTGGGGTTGAATTCTGGTGGATGTGCAGCAGCGGTTTTCTGTGACTTATCCAAAGCTTTTGATTGTGTGAGTCACAGAATTCTGCTGCGGAAACTCGAGATCTATGGTTTCAGGGGAGTTGCTCTTAACTGGTTTCGGTCCTATCTTTTGGGTAGAACTCAGAGAGTGCTCTTTGGTGACAATAATTCTGGTAGGCTACTCATTGATGCTGGTGTTTCCCAGGGTTCTGTCCTCGGTCTTATTTGGTTCTTGTTATACGTACGATCTGCCTTTGGTCCCTGTTTCTGGAATGTTTACACTTTTTGACGACGATACCACTATACTTTGGCATGATACCGATCCTGAAAGAATGAGAGTTGCCATTGACAGGGATCTGACTCTTGCTAAGCTGTGGTGTAATGCTAACAACTTCACCTAGAGGCAGTTACTTTGCATAATAATTCAATCAGTCCATTGGCCGCAAGCAAATTTTTGGGTGTGACGATCGATAAGCTTTTAAAATTTAAAGACCACATCTCTTACTTGCAAAAAAAAAATATGTAACTGTTATGCTATTAGAGTAATTGCTAATTCCTTAACTTTGTTGTAGCCAAAAATGCTTACCCTCTCATTGAATCCCATCTTAGGTATGGAATTATCTTCTGGGGAGTTTGTTCCCAGTATCTGTTTAATTCTTTATTTGTTATGCAGAAGAAGGCAATTCGCTATATGTGCCGTGTCCCTTTTCGCACTTGCCGGGATCTTTTCCTGAGGCATTCCATCATAACGTTGCCCTCCTTATTTGGAAACATCTTGTATTGTTCATAAGAAATACAAACATGAGCTTAATTCTCCATCTGAGTACAATCTTCGTAACACATTTTCTCTGCCTCTTCCTATTCCAAGAACTGAGAGGGTAGGGGCCTCGTTTGTATACGGCGGGCGGCAGGAAGCTTTTTAATCATTTACCTATTCATTTGAGGAATACTGAATGTGACTTTAAATTTAGGAAAAAATTAAAGACATTTTTACAAAGTGAAGCTTTTTACTCATTAAATAAATTTTACGCAGACACTTTTAGTCATATTGTTTTGTTTTATATGTTATTTTTATTATTGTTATTCAATTCAACTAGTAGAGTAAATGTAAATGATAACTAGTAAATGATACACGCATTTTATAAGTTTTAAAACATTTACCTGTAAAGTTTCCTTATTTTGTTTTATAAATATTTCCACTATTTTCTTTTTTTTGCAGCCTTGTTAACAACTTTTATGTTTATAACAATGACAATAGAGTAATCTGCCAACCCCATAGGCTCATTTTGCTTCAACCAATGTTCGGTTAGGATTACAATATTTGGGAATCTTCTAACTCATTTACCTTATTTCTAAAATTCTGAATATTCAATAAAATTAAACTGATAGAACCTCCTTTAGACCTCCATCTAAAAAATTGCCACTTGATTTTCTATTGCATGTCAATGCATAAGTATTTTCTGAATCGATGGATGCTACTAACACAAATTGAAAATATGTTTTCAATGTGAAAAAATTACAACTTGTTTAAAAAAAAAATTAATTAGTGACTTGTGAAATTATAATTTATATCCTTTCAACAACCTGAAGGTATCCTGTATATGCTTGTTCTTATCTAGAACGGATCACAAATGGCTTCCCCCACCCAGTTGCAGCACGGACCAATGAGCGCCTTCACATCACCGCACCATCCTCAACAGCAACATGGTGCTCCTTTGCTGAGACAACAGGGATCTTGTCAGCCAGTTCCTGGGGATTCTCCCTTAGGACTAGGATCTGGTAAGTGGATTATTCTTACTTTACTGTTTAAATGTTATGCATCTATTAGTTTTAAAACCTGTGAACATATTTTTATAAATGATTGGGTGTTTTTTTCTCTTTTTTCTGTAGTAACAGGTTTAAATAGCCTGCATTTTGCCGATATATTTTATTTTTATGAGATTTTACTTTGAAGATTTCTTTAATTTTGTTGGTGATATTGGTGTAATCCCAACTAGTATTCTGTCCGAATAAACCAAACAGGTTGTGTCAATAAGTAGTACGCTTTTTATAGTGCTTAAACGATACGAGAATAGAGAAAGCTTTAAACTGACTAGTATACTACAACAAGTGCGCAGAGGCCTGAGCAAAGAGGTAGCCCGAGCCGTTAGGCAAGGGGATTGAAATGTTGAATTCCGCATATGCAATAGACTACTTCTTTTTATAATTCATGTAAAAATGCATGACTGTTGGACAGCGTCACGGTATACAAGTGAAAACTGAATATTATTATATCATTAGCTCATGCCCTGAAGGGTAATTCTTTTAATAGACTTCGTTAGTTGTACACTGTATTTGACTATCGGGAAAATAAAATAAAACACGTAAAATATAACTTATTCAGCTTTGTCTACTACCTTAGTAGGCGAAGTACGCCTTGGTTCATGCACAAATTTTCAAACAAATCTCATCAAACGATAGTCTACGATTTTTTTTTGTTTCGTGGCTTTGAAAAAGAAAGGGCTTGGCAGATTTTAGTATATTTTTTTAACTCTGAACACATGTTTTATTTTATTTTTACTTTCCTGATAGTCAATTACAGCATACAAGTGACAAATTCTATTTAACTGGAGAAAGAATTTATTTAAGAAATAATAAAACGACAAACAATAGGATGAAGCTACGAAATCAACTAATAATGAATCATTAGTCAAAACTATCTGCAAAAAGAATACAAAGACATCAAAGCAAAGTAACTGTAAAAAAAAATTGGAAAATATTAGGCAGAAGATAACAGGTGCCATCGATCTTTCATAAAACATCAATAATTTGTACAATAAACATTTGTTTTTTTTTCATGAAAAATGGTAATAAAAAAGTTACCCACATTATTTTTCGACATAGCCTCCTTGGAGCTCTATATACTTAATTCGAAGGTATTCCAACTTCTTTATGCCTTCTAAGTAAGAAGTAACTAAATTCATAACATTGTAATCAAACAGATAGTAAACAATAGTCTTCTACAGCAATAATAGACACTTCATCTGATGAAAATATCTGACCTTCGAAGTCCAATCCAGTTTTTTAAGTCAGGAAAAAAGGGTACTAAATAGTCACTATATATGTAGCTACCAAATCTGGCCAATAATTGGGCACCATTTATATAATGTTGACATTGTTGTTGCAACTGTGCAAATGTAAACTCAAACATTTGATAAGAAATAGCTTTGAATATATAAATTGCAGTGTAGTGGGCAGCCGGAGGCTGTTATGCACATAGGTCTTCTGATAAGCCCGTCGTCCCCACCGAGTATTACCGAAGGCCTATCAAGGCCTTGGCAAAGCCAATAAGGCTCTCTGGTTTGAAGAACTTAAAAGCACTTGGTAGAGTGTAGCTGTTACCTAAGAATTTGAACCTAGATTATGGGTTCAGGCCCCAAGCCTGGTCAGGTTCGGCTGCCCTGCTGTCCGAGCAGATTGATACGACTGGGTTGCAGTGTCCGCACTCTAGGATTTCCTGTTCGCATTTTAACACACCAAAAATTTCCATTATATAACGGTGTAGGTCCATTGGAGACGTCACTCCTATCTGCCTGCTATGTGCTCACAAAACCCTTGAGTCTCAGGTGCCATATAGTCACTGCCCATCAGAAGAAAGGGTACTCCTGTACAGCCTGAGACCAGATTTTTGCATGTCTCACCTGCCCTGTTTTTTGCTTTCTCTGTACATGGCCACCAAACAATAAGTGCAATGTACAGAGAAAGCAAAAAACAGGGCAGGTGATACATGCAAAAATCTGGTCTCAGGCTGTACAGGAGTACCCTTTCCTTCTGATGGGCAGTGACTATATGGCACCTGAGACTCAAGGGTTTTGTGAGCACATAGCAGGCAGATAGATGTGAGAAGAGGTTTGATAATAGATTAATGTACCAGTGAAGGATCTTAGGGGACAGACCCCAGGTATTGCCGAAAGCCCTTGTCTGCAGGCCCATAGCGCGCAGGTGGACTTCTTAATTCTGGTGTCTGCGTGATCGTACCAGGCGAGTTTGGAATCTAATGTGATTCCCAAAAGTCAAACTGTCCTGGAGTATTGCAACTGCACTTCAGAGACACAGCAGGTGGTGTGCCAAAGTTACGTCTCCTCGTGAATAGTAGTAGCTCTCCTTTTTGGGGATCGATGCTGAGACACCCCGAGAGGCATCATTTGTTCACTATTCGCAGAGCCCTTATCATCGGGCACTGCATTGTGGCGGCGTCCTTTTCCGGTCACAGGATTACCAGGTCATCAGCGAGGGCCTGTGTATAGGCCGGCCTTGTTTAAATATTCGAGCTTCGAATAATAAGCTGTCGACCATCAGGCACCACAAGATTGGAGATAATACTCCTTCCTGCGGGCTGGCTCTAGCAGCCAACGTTTGGACAACCTCGCTGTTGACACCCATTTTCAGAACCCTCCAGCTTTCTCAGAAAATGATGTGGGCTAAATGCGTGGATTTGCCCACCTGGCAACAATATTTTTTTTTGCACGTGCAGTGGTCTTTTGACCAAGATACCTTCTTTTAGATATCGATCATTCAGCCTCTCTATTGTATTCAGAAGAAAACTGTAAGACTGATTGGTTGGTACGATTTTGGGGTCTGTGTGGTCGCTTTTTCTTGCTTTCGGGACAAAGAGAGACGTAGCCTTGAGCGAGGAAAGTCCTGAAAAGTCTGACGATAAGTGGATACATCTAACCCATTTTGTAGAAGGCATGGATATAACCCATCTACTGTACGAATCTACTTCAAAAATCTGCTGGATTACGTTTAATCAACAATAAATATTTGTCCTTTCGGATGAGTGTGTTGAGATGCCTACACATTGAGCTGCTTGAATTTTGACCAAGTTTAAATTCGTTTGCACAAAAATAAATAGTCTTAAAAGTAGGTGAACAGCATCAAACTCATGTGGCGCTATCTATGGGTAATTTAGCTTACTTATTGAAGTACCCCCACACCTCATACACGTATAATATATAGGGCATCGCGAAAAAGAAAACTGTTCTTACTATATTTTTTTTGTTTAGTTTAAGTTTTTGTAAATTACTTTCAGTTTAGAGATTTTTCTTAAGGCTTTCTTCTCTACCTCGTATCGTTTAGGCGCAATCTTAGCTGTACAGGGTCCTTACAGTTATATAAATATCAATATAGAAGGTTAAACGGATGCAAACATTAGTAAACATTAATTCGGGATGGCTCTAAAGTCCTAATAGACATTTGACCACAACGTTAAAATAATTGTTTTAACACTACTACAAACTACAAACAGAGTTCCTTAAGAAACGCTGGTTGTCAGATCTAAGTTTAAAGATCTTAACTTAAACCTAACCTGAAATAAGTGTCCGGTTACGTTTTTTCGGCCATTCAAGTAAGTAAAAATTATGTTATTTACTACCCAGAATAAATCGTTATAGGTTCGGTACGAAAAAGGTTAAAACATAGGTTTGATGCAATTCCCTCAGTTAACAAAAAAACTGTTTGTTGTGGGTGTAATTAAAGGCCGTTGCTAAAAGGATCTCAGGTTGAAATGCGTAGATTGCAGTATTATTTATTTGTGGTAATTTTAGTTATCACTAAATTTATGGAATATGATAAATTATTAAATATTTATTAGATACTACTTTATATAAGTATTTTTACCTGGTTTAATTGGTAAATATAGCAAACGCGTCAAAAAGGCAATTAAATATTTGCTTCTAATTTTAGTGTTTTATCCAGAGTGAAATATTTACTAAATAAAAATAAATGTTTCCCCATCATTCACATGTTGTCGCCATTCTCCTTTGATTAAATTTACAAAATGGCTAAATGTGCCAAGCACATGATCAAAAAAACGAAAAAAAAATAAGTATCAAAAAGTTAGGCATCAAACTTACCATAATGTGGATTCATGTTAACAAAAAATTTTCAAATTTATTATCAGTTAGATGTCCTCATATTATTTATCCAAATATTATCTAACTGAAATCCTGAGCGGGTTTATGGATTTATTTTTGGCCCAAACAAAAATCTAAATCCAGATAAAACTTGTTTACATTATGAGCTACGCGATTAGAGGGACAATATAATAAGCACAATGTACGACAGAGGGGGATATAGGACATGGATAATATGGAATAACTGAGTACAATCAATACTGTACACAAAGTTGTTAAGGACTTTGTAGTCAAAGTAAATATCGAAGCATGCTTTTCTACTAGCCAAAAAGGATATGTTTAAATATAATATTGCTTGTT
The DNA here is from genome assembly GCF_022605725.1 of Anthonomus grandis grandis. Classification (NCBI taxonomy): domain Eukaryota; kingdom Metazoa; phylum Arthropoda; class Insecta; order Coleoptera; family Curculionidae; genus Anthonomus; species Anthonomus grandis. The sequence goes on along the minus strand of NC_065552.1, from coordinate 27,560,952 downwards.
CATGTGACAAATTTGTTCTGTTTTTGGGTAAAATGTACTTTACAGACTTTATAAGATTATAAAACTTAATTTAGTTATCTTGAATTTGGTAATATGGTGGTGGGACTATACAAATACATTTTATGAAAAATCCTCATAGCTTATCAATTGTTTATTTATTTGGCATTTGCACAAGTAGCCATAAAAATTTATATATATTAGTCTAAAAACATAATACAATAAAACTAAACAGATAAAATAGTACTTATTTCATTATTTTTATAATTTATTCAATGTCAAATATAAAAATAGTATTTACATACAGTGCGGTTCTTAAGTGTCCTCCCCCCTCTTATCTTTTAAATGCATTTATATAAAAATTTGAAATCTGGCACACATCATTAGTAACCTAAATACTACTTTTTGGTTCCTAGCTCATTTTGCAAAACGGCGGCGGAAAGCCATTTTGAAAAATTAAATTAAATAGAATGACCCTCTCATGCGATACATCGTTTGAAAGCTCCTGCTTTATGGTCCTAGAATATTAAGTCATTACTTTTACCTATAGCAAAATGGCAGCCTTTCTAAATCTTATTTTTCGCATTTTTATTTTCTTTACTACATCTGTTCAGGTGTAATTTGTTTGTAGGTGTGTTGTTGTTTTTTTTATTAATTTTTTTTTGTTTATTGATATTGACAAAAAATGCAAACTCTACAAACAGCAACAAAGAAATTACACCTGAGCAGGTGTAGTAACGAAAATAAGAAGTTTTGCAAAATGAGCTAGGAACCAAAAAGTAGTGTTTAGGTTGCTAATGATGTGTGCCAACTTTGAAATTTTTATAAAAACGCATTCATTATCTTTTGAATAATTGAGGGGGGTGGGACCATTAAGAGCCGCACTGTATGTCAGGATGAAATAATACCTAAAATTAAAATTTAAAAAAAGTACACATGCTGCATGCATGCGTCAAATGTTAAGTTAACATGTCAACATGCATTACAAATTAAAAGGAAAAGCATTACAAAGAGAGACTATAAAAGGCACTTTGTAAGAAAATATGTTTAACACAATTTTTCAATGAATTAATGAAAAAAGATCTTACTGGATAACCAAAACCAGTTATAAGACTAAGAGCCCTCCTCTGAACCCTGAAAGCTCTAGCAGCATCCAACTATATTTTATTATTTATTACATATCATGTACCTTGCGCACTGAAATTGTCAATTACCGAATGTTATACTCTTATGATTTATACATGTGATTTAAAATGGGCTATTTATAATTACTTTCAATCGTACATACTTTCCTTCTGTTTTTTCCCGTGATTTACAGTTCATACGAACGAACGGGGTAGATTTAATTTGTTATTACTAAATTCAGTTGAAAAATTACTATTTTTTGCAAATAACTTGGTTAAAATACGTTTTATGGAAAAAACACAAAAGTACTGTTCTATAGATCTGTCAATTTTCTAAAAAAAATACGAATACCTAAGTATTCCTGTGTTTTTTTGGTGAAATGCAACAGTTCATAGCAATAATCGGAAATTATGTAGCAAGTAAAAAGTACTCGATATTCATATTCATGCTTGTAATATAAGTTATTTCAATCGAGAAATTTTTGGATTCTATGATAAATTCTAAACACATTTTATGTATAACACGCTAGTTCCATCCTGTTTTTGAAATATCAACAATTAAAAATCAACATTTTTAAAAACTTTACCAGGCTTTAAAATCTAAATTATGTAACTCTCGGTACTTTTTTCTGTCACAGGTGGAGGTGAGACAGTGTAAAATGGTTCAGTCAAATGAAAGATGAAAAATTATATTAATAAAGTTAAGGGCTGAGAACATTGAAAGGCTAGAATTAGCATTGTCATGGAACTACGGGCAGTTTTTTTGCTTGCAACATTTCTGATGCAATGGTGCCAAATGCTTATGTAGAAATGGTTAAAAAAACACGATAATTTAATATCATAAAAATTTGTCACTTATTTGTACAGACGCAAAACAATACTATTTCTCTTTAATAAAATATGAATCATTTTTTTTTCCATAAAATATGATAAGATACTCTATAAAGAAGTCAACATTCCAAGTTAAACGTATGTAGATAATGTATATTAGAGAAAAAGGCAACAACATCGCAACGCCGCTCGATCCCATTGTTGATTCCATCGACACAAGTTATCGTTCGTACCAGTGACGTCGTCAAAAAATATTTACATGATAAATATTTATTATTAATAGATTATGCTTTAAATTATAAACAATATTACTGTTTATGAGCTCTTATGCGTTTTTTTAACGTACTTGATTAGAGTAAATGTACTTTAAATTAAATATCTTATAATTATTATAAATATGCTTTTTATTAGATAAATACCTTCACTCTAATGAAGTACGTTAAAAAAACGAACAAGGAGTTCATAAACGGTAATATTGTTTATTATTTAAAGCATAATCTATTAATAATAAATAATTAACATGCAAATATTTTTTGACGACGTCACTGGTAAAGATTGCTTGTGTTGATGGAATCAACAATGCTATCAAGCAGCGTTGCGATGTTGTTGCCTTTTTCTCTAGTATACATTATCTACACTCATTTAACTTTGAATGTTCACTTCTTTATAGAGTATCTTATTATCTTATTATATTTCATGGAAAAAAATGCTATATATTTTATTAAAGAGGAATAGTATTGTTTTGCGCCTGTCAAAATAAATATAACTGTAAAATTTTTATGTTATTATAAAGTGTGTTTTTTTTTGCTATTTCTACATAAGCATTTGGCATAATTGCATCAGAGATGTTGGAAGCAAACAAACTGCCCATAGTTCCACGGCAATGATAATTCTAGTCTTTTAATGTTCAAGTTTATTATTTTTTATTCAAAAAATCTTAAACCACTTGGTTTCACTGAATACTACTGTAAAATTCGATTTTTCTTAAATGAATTTATAAATTTTTTGGGAACAAAAAATTATAATGGTTGGTCTAATATGTTTAATCGACTGATAATTTATATGCATTATGCATGTTGCAGTAGCAGTAAATATTTCTTCAGATCAAGTAAAAACGCTGCCTTAAAACCGTACGACGAGGAAACGCGCCACAAACGTTTCGTTTTCCCTAGTCCCCTCCCGCTCCTCCTTTTATCCTCCTCCTCCCCCGCGTTCCCGGTTTTACGTCATCGCATCATAGCCGAAGCCTACTTGTTTTGACCGAGCGAGTGGATTGCGACAACCAACAGCGTTTTGTCGGTAAAATAATAATTTTCTCGGGCCACGTGTTTTCCACCAATATTGTTGTTATTCCGTTGAGCTATAAACACCATCTAAACTAGTGCTTGAACTATAATTATTTTTACACATTTTAAGTTGTTGTGCTCTGCGACCGTTTAATCGGGAATTCACTGGAGTGTCTCGCGTTTTGCATGTATATTTTCTTGTGGCGTCGTAGTTTTAGGGTTTGTTTTTGAAAGGCAACTTGAAGGATGGATTAGGCATGATTTGTAAGAGATTATTGAAGACAGTTGAAGGCAAGTTGTTAAAGTATTGTAATTATTTATAAAATATGACATTATTAGTAACATGAGAAGTTTGGCAAGTGTGGAAAATATACAAGCTATTCAAAAATAATAAGGAATTACCATTTGTATTTTTTGGAGTGTGTTGTTGGTAACCCCATTATTTAATTGTTGGATTTGAGGTCAAATAAAACTCAAAACCTTAATATTGGCGACGATTCAGTCTATATTGGGTTACTCTTAGAACGCTACAGTGATTAGTAAACAATCAGTAAATTAACTAATTAACTTACTAAGCCTAGCGCATCTACATTACTTCTATCTAATAAAAGACCACGATCGTTCGTATACAATTACATTAAAAATTCAGAAAATTCAGATTGCTTTTGACGCTTTATCTCATTTGTTTTCATAATAGCTTTTTCTCTCACCCTTTCATTCACTATAAGGTCGTTAATATCCCTCTTATTTTGTTCGATCCACTCCGCTACATTAAAAGCATTTTGTAGAACTATCTAATAGAATTTTAATCATCGGTTCAGGTTCAAGAAATTTTTTCTATTATTTCGTCAGTTTGACTTGGTTTAAAATCATTATCATATTAATTATATGATCTTCATGTGAATTGTCTCTAAATCATTCGGCTAATGGCAGATTATCACAATTAAAATTGTGTCATCAAAAAACGCCGTATCGTGCCATACGTATAACATTTTTTACATCCAAGAGTTAATAGAAAAATATTGTCAACCGTCAGAAATAAATATGTAAGATGATTCGAGTATAGACTTCTTCTTCTTAGTCTTTTTACCCTCTGGAGGCTGTAGTAATTGTAGCTGTGAGATTCAAACATTATTTAACATGTGTTTGAATTTGTTGTTTCGATGCGTTCCTATCTCGTGCTAAATGTATCATGCATTGAGTATCTCTTCATTTCATTTAATCTATCGGTCTATTAAAGACTGTCCTCTAGGTGTTTTTCCGTCGACCATGAGGTTTTCCATTTCACCTGTTCTAGGTATGTCGTCAAAGTAATTGAGGTATGCTCTATTGATTTAGTTTAGTAGATGATTTTTGATTTTTAGTTCTTGCATAAGAGAGGCGTTTGTTCTATGTTCAAGTCATAACACTATATTAGGGTTCGTCTAGGCTTCAATTCTTTTTTGATCTGTTTTTTTTTTGTGCATTTGGGAAGATCAAGAAATTGACCAGCGTCCATCATTGGATATCAACGATTCCATCTACAAATTTGTCCACCACATCATATCTCGGCTACATTTTGATATCGGATATGCCATTGGAGCGATCGATGATTATTACTTTGGTTTTTTTTGTTTTGGTGATTTTTAAACCATATTCTCTAATTTGTTCATTTTATTTATCAGTTATTCTTCCCAATCGTCAAGGACTTTTCTCACGATGTATTCGCTATACAGGGTGTAAATAAATAGATGCAAAAAAATTCAGGAGCTGATTCTTGGGTAAATTTTAAGAGAAAAACGTATGTCCCAAAAGGCGTAACTTTTGAGATACCGGGTGGTAAAGATTGAAGAAAAATATATGTTGTTTTTATAATACCTGTAAAACACTTGTAGATATTTTAATAAAATTTGGTATGCATTTTCTATGCATCAAAAGGCATTTTCTGAGGCTCACTAATTTTTTTAATTTGTACCAGTGACGTTCGTGTAAGGTGTTAACTAAATATTTTTGATGAAAAATATAGTACGCCACATTTTAAAAAAAAAAATTTGTTTTTGTAATTCTCATTTATTTTTGAGCAAATTTGATCTCTTGACTTTCTTTTGTCCGAGGTTGCGTATTCGATTAAAAAAATAAAATCCATATACCTAAATGTATTACGTGTTTATTATTAATGTTTAGATGTGATTCTAATTTTTATTTTAAACCAAATGAAAGAAATTAAATAATTATAAAAAACGTTGAAAATGACCACCCTCTGCCATTATGCAAGAGTCTATTCGCCGCCGGATTTGTAGACGAATCCGATAAAAAAATTTCGGAAGAATTTTGAATTACGGCACATGAATTAATGATTCGATTTCTCAAGTCATCAATATGCAGTACCGGGATCCTGTACACCAAAGTTTTTAAATGACTCCATGTGGTAAAATCTTGTTGATTCATATCGGGTGACCGAGGCGGCCAAAACTAAGGACCGCCTCGGCCTATCCAACGATTTGGATATGTTTCGTCTAAATAACGAAGTGCTAATAAACTAAAATGGGCAGGAGCCCCATCGTGCATAAACTACAATACTCTACATCTAGGGGTACCACCTCAAGAAGTCCTGGATGGTATGTCTTGGAGAAAACAAGTGTTTGTTTCCCCATTCAATCTCTGTGGTAGAAAAGGTGGGCCAATAAGGTGGTCTCCAATGATTCCAACCCATACATTTAAAGAAAATTGTTGTTGGTGATGAGCAGCTCATAAAGGTAAGTAAGGCTCAAAGTAAAGGCGCAAATGTTTCATTAAATACGACTAGTCTGGACACGAAGAATTAGTTTTTCTCTGCCATTTTTGGTAAAATTAATACTTTCCGCATATCAACTGTAAAAATATTGGTATTACTGGACTATTTATTATTTTTATCTTGAGTATATGCTTCTCTCGCATTAACATATCTTTCACGGCGAATTTTAAAATTATTGCAATTGTCACAATCTGTAACTTATTTCATGTTGATTTTCTTCATGCTGGTTGGTATTTTTCCCGTGGTATTTTCCAACGCGGCTTACGCAATTTTCCTTATCCTGATGTTGCTTATATATGGAACATTTACCACATTCATCTTGAGAGGTTGTATCAAAAGTTTGGCGATATTTCTCATATGATACCTTTTTGATGCTGCTGCAAAAATCGGACCACATTTTCCTTATTGATAAGTCGCAAGGTAAATACCTCCTTTTTGGGGCGTGCAATAATTTTTAATGGGAGATAACGGGTTGGTATTTCTCAACGTGATTTTTAATTTCTTTATCTAGCTTGTCATTATTTTCATTTTTTTTGTTGCCTAGCTTTTTCACCTCTTTCATCCCTTAATTTAGTTATTCCTTGATTTTTCTTTTTAGATGAGATAAAAATGTGTGATTTGTCCATCTGTTTTCATGCCAAGTGTTTTTTAAAACATGGATTTACATACTGGTATTTTCTCTTCATTATTAGTGCTAATACTAACATCAGAGGTTTGGACACCTGGTAGTAAATATAATAAGGTAACATTTCTCGAAGAATCCCCAGGTGCATTAATCACAGTTCGACATTTAACAACGTTTTCTTTTATGTGTGCATCAAAAAAAGTTGTGTCTTTGAGATAAATTTAATTAAGAGAAATGCTTAAATACTTTTAATCTTGCTTCATCTGTTATACGCTAGGAGAATTTTTGACGACAGGTTTTTTTGCGTGGTGAGTGTATAGCAGACTATCTATTCTGTGTTTTTCCTATTATTCTTTTTTTTACACTTTTATTATATTTTTCTCCACCCTCTCATCCCTCTCACAAGGTTTTTAATAATATCTTTCATCGCATCTTCATCGAAAACTACATCTTTTTCTAAAAAGTTTTCTTCAGTATTTCTCGCATATTATATCATACTAAGAAATATATATTATAATCACTATAAGGATTATTAATATTATAATATTAATAGATTATTATAATTACATTAATAGGGATGTAGAAATAAATAGCACCTTTAGCATTTTAAAAATTTCTATCTTCCGTCTGTTGGGGTCTAATAAAGTAACTTAAATTACTAGTATATGATATGGTAACAAAACGATTTTTGTAAGTTACTAGAAAAAGTAGGTTGTGTAATTTTGGTTGCCTAACTCTTAGAGACAAATCACTAATAGCCCCATATAGAAAATTTTACGTACGTTTCAATGATGGATACAGACTAGATAAAACCTAGTAACTCGAGTTACTATGTTTTAAAAATGCACTGGAGAGCTTCAACTATGGCATGGGGATTTTCTGCCCAAATGTGGTTATTATGGTAGTTAATGATTGCCTCTATGGCAAAATTAGCTTCGTCGGTAAACACAATCTGCCTTAAAACCTGAGGGTTTTGTTCAATGACTTCTAACATCCAACGAGAAAATTCAAGACGCCTAGGAAAATCTCGTGGAAATAGAGCCTGGACTCGTACGTGATATGGATATAATAACTGATCCTTTAAAAATAGTCCATACCGTCATATGATTGACATGTACCTGCAGACCAATTTTTCTAGTACTGCTGTCAGGTTGTTCATCAATTAAATTAAGTACTGCTTCTTCCAATTCCGGTGTTTTAATATCGCGTTGACGACCACAATCATGCTTTCTTGGAAAAAGAACTTTCTTTCTTAAAAAGTTCCAGTTTCCCGTAGTCTTTGATGAAGGCGTGCAAATAATGAATGATGAGGTGCCATTTGCTGAGGGTACATTTCAGCATACATTCTAGATGGTCGCAATGAATTTCCGTTAGCAAAATCATAAACTAAATGCATATCGGTCATTTTTACATTTGAACAATTTGCCATTTTCATGAAATGGATCAAAATTGTACAAAAAAGTTTCTACTTTAAAGGAGGCAGGAACTGACAATCATCAGGAAACATTTAACAGGTTAATACAGATTAATAGGTTAATACATTATTTGAAAGGTTAAGTAAAAAACAAATAATGTTAAACGGTTAAATAAACAGTGGTGTACCATATTTTTCATCAAAAATATTTACTTTAAACCTTGCACGAACGTCACTGATACAAATAAAAAAAATTAGTGAGCCTCAGAAAATGCCCTTTAATGTATAGAAAATATATACCAAATATTACTAAAATATCTATAGGGATTTCACAGGTATTGTAAAAAACTTTTATGACATACATTCATCAGGAAATCAGTATCAGGGAACTCAAGAATCAGCCCCTGAATTTTTTCGCATCTATTTATTTATACCCTGTATATGTTGTGAAGCAGAGGTGAGAGTATTCATACTGCCTGACACCGTTCCCTATCTTAAAAGTTGTAGACCAGTCCTTTTTTAGTTTCTCCTGTTCTAGCCTTGGCTTTGCTTTTGTTGGAGTCTCTTAATTAAAAATATCAGATGCTTATGACCAATCATTTCACCTATCACTCCACAGAAGTGACCAGTTCACAAAGTCGAACGCTTTCGTATTTTATGTTGTGTCTACTTGCTTTTTCAATGATTTTTCTTTTACCTGTCATAAGCCCTTTCTTGTTATCCGATATTTGTGGAAGAAGAAATGTTGTTTTCAAACGTTCATTAATGACATGAGTAATACTTTGCTTGCTCGTGGAATGGGAGTTCCTGATCTTTTTTATGGATGGGGATCGACATAGATTTGCACCATTCCATATTGGCCATTCGCCCGTTTACCATATTTGAGAGCATAACGCTTCCATTAGATATATTGCGTAGTGTTCCATGGCTATTAGTGTTTCAGTTGTAATGCCGCCCGCGCCCTTTTTTGAAGTATTGTAGCTTTTACTAATTTTAAAATCCCAGGTTCTCTCTCTTGTGGTGCTGCTTGTTCTTCGGATGTTGTCGAGCTAACTAACTTCTAAATCTTTGCAGTATTGTCTCCATATTTCCGCTATTATAATTGGATCTACTCGAGGATATAATCTTTCCTTTTTTGCGTTCTTTATAATCTATGTTGGTGGTTTAAATTCTCTAGCTGGATATGGTACTTTATCATACAAATCGCGAGACTCTTCATGTTGGACGTGATGTTGTAGTTCCGTGCATATATTTGTGAAATGGTCGTTTTTGTCCTGTCTAGATTCCCTGTTTGATTTGTTTATTAATATGTTTAATTACTTGTCTTTTTTCTTCTTCATGCATGTTTGAGTTGTTAGTTGATGTTCTTTGGTCTATCAATTTTATTGTGATTACTTATATATTGGATTTTTCTTGATTAGTAGTGTTATCGGATGTGCAAGATTTACTGTAGCTTTTATCCAGTTCTTTGTGCACATCAATAGAGTGTTGGGCTCTGTAGAGGTGTCAGGCCTTCGGGTTGTTCTTAAATGTTATTGAACAGTTTCTGTGTTGGTAGTTTCTAATTTAGTATTTTTGGTTTCTGATGTTTTAGGTGTTCGTATTTTGCGGGATTATCGAGACTAATAATATTCCTGATCCGCACAGAGCACGTGGTTTCGGTTTCACGTTTCTGTCACGAAGTTTTCCATCTGATTTTGATTAGAAAATAATCGATTGGTTGTTGTGCTTTCTGTCCATCTCGACATAGCCAGCTTATTGTTTACTGCAAAACGGATCAGACGTTCTCCTCGTTCATTTCTGCTACCTATCTTGGCATTGATATCACCCATCACCATCAGTATATATTTCTTTGGTGCTTTTGTTTGCTAATATATCCTCTATATTGCCGTATCTCTTTAATTTCGTTTTCTGTGGGTTCGTTTCTCTTCGATCCATAGGCTAATGCCCTTATAACCGAAAAATGTTAGGAATGTTCATTTAAAGATTTAAGACGTATTCGATCTATTTATGTAAATAATTCTAAATTGTGTTTCATAAATCTTTTCATAAATGGTAATAATAATATACCAAAAGAATAATAAGTATATTTACGCTGAAGCCTCATGCCTAATAGTGCGCAGGCTTATTATAGAAGATAAATTTATAAATAAAATTAAAGTTTATTTTTTAGTATCTATCTATTTGGAGCGTGTAGGCGGTTGGGCTCGTATTTCATGGGTTATATTGTTTTTACTCGAAATAATTTACTCTTTATTTTTGTAATAAATTATTACGTAATTCATAGACGTACACAGTTGAATATTATTATACTCGGTGTTCCATAAATATAAAATAAAACAAATTAATAAGGTCTTTATTACAATTGAATACAATATTAAACATATAATATAAGTTGAATACGTTAATTCTAGTCCATTTTGTTATACTATGATGCATTTGAAGAGGTCATTTGATGTCATAAGGACGTTTTAACGGAAAGTCAGAAAAAAGTCTCAAGGTAAGTAAAACTAGGTTATAGGGTATTTAAGTAAAAATGTCTAAAATGGCCTTAGTGTGATGCGGCAGGTTTTGTGCTTCACCACGGTTTTGGTATCGTCTATTTTACTTTGAAAAACCATATGGTGCTTATTATTAATCAATTGATTACATCATTCCCTTAGAGAGGAAATTCACTCGTTCCAGATATCTTAGAAGAGCTCTGTGGAGAACCTTTTCGTATTATTGACCCCTAGGTTACGTTGGCTCATGCTTCTCCAATAAACTTTTGAACTTCTATTTTTTCTGAACTATTCGTGATGTGGCTATTATAGATGTTTTCTATGATTTCCAGCTTTTTGATGTGTTGCACCACCACTCCTGCTAAAATGATTTTGAAGAAACTCTAGAGATTTTCTGGTTCCCGGCTGCCTTTCAATTTTTACTTAATCAAGATCTCGATCTTTGACGATTTTCGCATTGCATGTTTATTTTGCGAGGCTGCTATTATTTTTAGGAATTCCGACATTAATTAGTATTGCTACCTTGCGCCTACAAGTACGATCTGTGATCTATTAGGGTCCACTAACTGTTCTGCCCCAGTTGAGCATATATTCTTAATTTTCCAACACTGACTCCAGCGAGTAGTTAAATCCACTCGTGTGCCAAACACAGAGATGTTAAAGTTTTAAGAAAAAAATGTTTTTTAGTCTTAACTTTTTTATTACATCAGATATTTTTATGAAATTTAGTACACGCCTTTGGAGTAACAAAAAGCATTTTTTGATCTGAAGGTTTTTTAAAATTTTGAGCAGTGGTGTCCATGCGTGATTTTTAATTTAATGTTCTTGAACAAAAATAGTACGCCACTGCTTTTTCTAAAAACAACAATTATTTCTAAAATCCCCATTCAGTTTGGAGCAATTTTGATTCCCTGCCTTTCTTTAGACGATGCAAGGTTTTCGAGTAAAAAAATAAAAAAATGTCAGTTTTCTTGCAGAAGATCCGCACTACCTAAAGAAAAATGTTACTAGAGATAAAATACATTTTTTCTGAGATAGAAACTCATTATTCATTGTCAAAAATTATTGATCCATTAATGCATTCCATCCATTGGAAGAGTGCACCAAAGCAAAAACGATTCAATATCCGAATGATTGTTAGTATAATTCTACTGAAGTCAGCTAAATTATGAAGAATTCCTAGCTATCTTGGATATGTTGGCATGTTCAGCTCTATTTAAAGGCTTAAATCATTTGTAAGAAAATTAAAGGTTAAGTACTCAAAGGACTAAAATGTGAAACATCTTACATAAGACTCATGATGAATCACTGGAACTTCAATAAAGTTTCCAGAGGTCAAAGGAGTTAAGGAAAATCCAACGAAGTGTCCTTGTCTTATATGGATGTAATGTCCTTGAGCAATCTGTAAAACGTAAATAGATTCTAAGGAAATGTCATGAACCAGCAATTTACATAAGGATCGTGATGAATTTCTAGAGCCTCATCTAGAGTTATCAGAGGCCAATGAACTTGGAAATGGTAATGTCATCTTGATTTTATGTCTTGGACTAGGTGTAAAGGGCTTCGTCTTTATTTTTTCACTCGAAAACCTTGCATCGTACGAAAAAAGCAGATAATTAAATTTGCTTCGAACTGAATGAGGATTTTAGAAATAATGTTTGTTTTCAGGAAACGCAGTGGCGTACCATTTTTTCTTCAAGAAAATTCAATCAAAAATCCTTTTTAGATTAAAAAATATCTTTTGTAACTCCAAAGCCGCGTATTAAATTTCATAAAAATATTTCAAGTAATAAAAAAATATGACTTTCACAACCTGTGTTTCGAAAATAAAGCACTTCTTTATGATACAGTTCATAAAGAGTTACTTAGCTTATTCTGAACACAGAATGCGGTGTTGAAGTTTAGACACTGCAATTCAAAACACACTATATACAACTCAGAATTGGAACGTTTAACTTTTCCGAAAAAATTAATAAACGCAATTTAATTAGTGGCTTATTCCCTTGCGAAACTATATCTGTCAGTCTGCTTCCTCCTTGTTGTCTTAGCAATGCTTCTCACTCGGTAGCAATGGGAGAATCATGTCCAGATTTTCATTTTAAATTTTGGAAACCAGTTTTACTCCATCCAATAGTACCGAAGGAATAGATAAGAGTTCATCAGTTAGTATTAAATCAGATATCTGCTTCGGCCAGTCTGCAAATTTTAAGTGGAATTTCAACCCACTAGGTGCATCATATTTTGAATAGTATAAATTTAACTTCATTTAATTAACTTTCTTACCTCCGAACCTCTCAACGACGTTTCTGAACCTAAAATGTGCCCATAGTTTTAATCCATTTACATTCGTTATAACGAAATATGTGGAATCAATCCGTTTCTATTATTAAACTATGTTTGTTCTAATTAAGAACGCGATTACCGCTTGAATGGGCATTTGGAAGGATATAGTTTTATTACACCCTGGTGAACACGGAGTTGCCCGTGTGGTAACTCTGAGAATTAATTTACTTATATGCTTAACTTAGTTATAGCTCAATTTTTTAGATCGTAATTCTAGTAGATGAGCTTTTCTCCAGGAAAAGCTGATAAGCTTTAAAGTTGTAAACTGACTTATTTTTAAATAAACATAATTATAATCCTTTAAAATAATTAATATACGTACGTAAATTTTTTTCCCAGAAATATATGCACTAGTACAATATTTCTATTATTATTATTATTATTATTATTATTATTATTATTATTATTATTATTATTATTATTATTATTATTATTATTTCTTGGCGGTGTATTCCATAACACTTTTCGCAGTATATGTGCTGTACTCAGCATTACTGCTTTCTGCATACTCAGGAGAATGTATTTTCCAGAGACTGTATTACGTTGCCTGTGACTTGGAGATGAATATAATGCTTTTTATTACGATGACGGTTAGGAAGACACGTTCCACATTCTTTGTAGATCTTTATTTTCAAGCTTTTTGTCTGCTTCTTATTGTGTGATGTTGTTGTCTGATGGGACAGCGACCTCTATTATAAGATATTGTTTTGCATTATTATCTTCTAGTACCAGGTCATTTTATTTTTCTGTTTGTAAAGTCTGAGCTGTCGACTATTGGTTGTTGATCATACCACTTGTCTTTCACTTTGATGTTGTAGTGGGAATAATTAGAGTTCAGGAGAATAATTTTGACTTTATTTTTAATACAAATACATACATATTTTAAAATAAATAAAAAATGCCCTACTACTTATAATATTTATTATAATGATCCAAACACCTCACATATAGAGGTATGTTAGGAGAGTGCTAATTTTCGGCTCCGTGACTTTAAAAACTCTTTTATGAGTTTTTTATATTCAATATTTTTGGCAACATCAGGCTTAAAAAAAGTTGAAAAGTGTGAAAGTTTACTAATCCTATCTTGGGTCATTCGACTTTGTAACCACGTTTTAATTCTTCGCATTGTAGAAAGTATCAGTGCTACTTAAAGCAGTCTGAATGTGTTGGATAATGTGCCTTTTGTCATAATAGATTTTAAGTTTGAAAACTTACCAGGTTTCACTGACATTACCCTCCATGCAGGTTTTAATTGCCTGCATCTCCGCGATTAGGAAATATTTGAAATTTCTATTCTGTTTTCTAAGTTTCCCTATTGGACCCTTTCAAAAAAATAATCTGTTACGATAGCGAGTTTTTGACTGATTGACAATACTGTAGCGTTTTTCCCGTTCATTAGACGTAAATTAAAATAATCGAAAATAGTCAACTAATTTCTTTACACACTTACACTTCTAAACACGATTATTGCGACTACTAGAAATGTTTATTTTCACCGTATTTTTTTACATCTATTAATGTCTGATTTAAATCTCGTGCCAATATTTCGAACTTTAATTAATTGAACTGACAACTGACTCCCAGCGGCGACGCGGCTCCTTATATACTCGGCTGACCGTTCCGGAAGATTCGCTGAGCTTCAAGACGTCGTGCGGTCTGTCACTTGTGTCATTCCGGAATGACGGAGAATCAGTTGGTTTCTCCGTGTTTATATGCGATATTATCCGTCGATTAATCAGAATTGTTTCATTCATTAAAACTTGTTCCTGTATATGTAATGCAATATCTTCATTTTTCGTATGGCTTATAATCGACATTACTGCGTATTGATTCGAACTTGTTGAAACAAACTTTTTTCTGATGGATCATCTTCTAGTATCCAAGATAATTTCTTGTTCTTTTGCCATTTTTTAAATATTTTTTCATAGTTCATTAAATGATTCGTCGTTTCCTTTACTTTCCAGAGTTTCTATAGTTCCATTTATTATTTTTGTGAGCGCTCCTAACGTATTTACTTTGCTCTGTAATTGTTTGCTTGAAATATTGACAATTGCCAAAATTTCGGTTAGTAAAAATAGATTCATTAAAAACTTGCTGGTTCTCATAGTTGCTAAGAGACCAAGAGTCTTTACAATTTTTCTATTTGAAAAAATGTATGGGCCATACAATGAATATAAACCGCTTATAGGATATTTTTCAATAATCTTTGCTTGTAGGCCGTTAATACTTCACGACATAACATTTGCACCGTCATAAGGTTGTGCAATTATTGGTATATCTTTTATACCCAGTTTATCCAAAAATTCTATAGTTAAATTACACAAGCTTGATGCGTCACGTTGTTGATTATTTGTGAAACGAACGCTGATAATATTGTGGTAACTAATACGTAATTACTGTTTTTTTTTAACTTGAAATAAACATTCAAATATTATTAGGTACTTCCTTTGCTATATGACCATGTATAGGTTGGCTTTCCATTTTGTTATTAACTTTTCTAATATCGCTTCCCTCATCTTCTGTTTTATTTATTTTTTACTCTATTTGTTTTAGGTTCATTGGTATTTGACTCTTCAATAGGAATTGCAATTGGTTGCTGGCTCTGCCGATACACCATGCCTAAGTATTTGAGTTTATCTTTCAGTTTTAGACAGTCTGAGAGTCCTATTTTAGCAATGTTATATGTGGTTTCGAGATGTGCCATACCTCTGTCTCCTTCTTGTCTTGGGATATAGAGTCTGTCGACGTCTGCTCGCATGTGTAGTGCGTCATGCATTGTAGAGAGTTTTCTTGTTTAGGTGTCTAGTTGTCCAATTTCTGCCTGGGTCCATTTTTTTATTTATTTATTTGTTTATTAATGACGGGATACCCCATTACCTAAGTTAGCAAAATAATAACAGCATTCTACAAGCTAACTTAAAGTTATCTAAGATAAGCAATATAATAATATAACAACAACAACAACATATAAACAAATCAAGTTACAAAAAATATTTAAATATAAACCTAAATGGTTCAAATATTAAAACTAAATAACAGAATTGACCAATTGCTTCTTAAATAAATTTACTGACAGGCCAAATACTTCAATATTGGAACTATTTATGAGTTTATAGTAACGATCTGTGGAAGAATTTTGACCATAGTACAGTGAAACGAAATACGGAAAGATTGAAAGGCACCCCTTCTAATCCTAGCTGGTAAATCTAGGTTTATGCACTGCAACAAGCTACTACAATCTATGTAACCATTAATTAGCTTATGTACAAATATCATACCCAACATACTCCGCCTACGTTCCAACGTGACCAGATGTAAGCGACTCTCAATTAATGCATAATCATGATCAGCAATAAACAAACCTATCCCAAATGCGCAAAATCTTAAAAATTTATGCTGAACTCTTTCCTTTATAGTATCCAATAAAAAATTCTTACAATGCCTGAAAACAAATCCAAGCATCTTTGATGATTTAACTGTAATTTCGTTTAGATGTTCATTGAAAGATAGATTCTTTTAAAAAATGACCCCTAAATCTCTTACCTTGGTTACATATTTTAGCTGTTCCCTATTAATAGGAAGTAGTGTGTTTTCTGACCCCCTTATAAAAGCTAATAAAACAGTACTTCGACACATTCAGACTAAGCTTACTATCCCTAAACCAATCGGCAAGTCTATCCAAGTCTTCCTGCAAAATTATCTGATTCTCTTGACAGTGAATCGTTTTCATAAATCTAAAGTCATCAGCGAAAGCCAAAGCAAAACTGTTCTGAAAGCAATTAAAGATAGTATTTGCAAAGAAAATTGGGGAACGATGTCCCTCTTGAGGTACCTCGGAAGTAACAAAAATTGCTTCAGACAAAAAAGAACCTATTTTCACCCTCTGCTGATGACCCACAATAAAACTAGCGATCCAATCGATAGCACCAAAACCCAAATCAAAAAAAACCTCATGATTAACCCGATCGAAGGCCTTTGAAAAATCTGTATAAATTGAGTCAACCTATTTAAAATCCTCCAAGGCTAGGTCACAACAAATTTGCGACTGTTGATCGAGCAGAAAAAAAGCAATGCTGATGCATATTGACTAAATTTCGGCACATCCACCTCAATTGATCACTTACCAAGCTATCAGAGACTTTGGGAATAGAGGGTTGAATGCAGCCACCTCTGTAGTTTCTGACCTCACTCTTTTCCCCATTCTTAACAACATCTTATGACATAATAAAATCGCATTTTGTGTGCTGTAGTCTATTACCGGCACTTCGAGGGAGTTAATAGGTGTCATCTTATTATTTGCGATCAATTCGGTTTTGAGTATTGCTCTTATTCGTTTGTAATATTCTTTCTTTAACTTCGCTTTTATTAATAGTGTTGTATTCCGCATGTTCGTCGATACTTAGATATTTTTACACGTCCAGCTGGACATCTGATGTTATCTGTGCCATTTAGTTCAATGTGTGCCTTTGATGTTTGTTTTTCGTTCTCTAATGAAGTTTTAACTTATTTATCCAGGCCAATTTACATTTTAGTGTCATCCTTGAACTCTTTTACGATTTCAGTAGTCTTCTATTTTTGTCGTGTTATTGATTTGTAAGTTTTCATGAAAATTTTGTTGTTGGTTTTATGTTCATGTTTCAGGATTAAATCCTTCATGTTTTCCAAGTGACCATGGTTTTGCTGAAGTTCAGTATTGTTTCTATATTTCCCAGCTGTGAGGAAGCTTGTCAAAATGATTATTATTATTATCATTAATATTATTATTAAATATCATGAAAAAAATTTGAGCTCTGAACCAAATGTGATTCTAGAACATCCTCGTTACCCTTTCATTATTTTTTTATTAAGCCACTTAAACGGAATAACAAAAAAAAGAGTAAAGAAGGGAGACCGTAATCATTGTTTCCTGACCTGAGAAGCAGCTGGTGGTTGCGACAGCTGCTTTCTCGACATAATGCGAAAGAAAGGAAAGAAGATGAAGCAGAAGAAAAAGAAGAACGTGCTACTACCGAACCTTTTTATTATATTTATAAAGGGGGTCAATAAAGCCCTTTTTCTAGTATAGCATCTAACAGCATCTGGTTTTATAGGGGATTTAAGATAGTTTCACCTGCTCCACACACAAACGGTTTCATCATCTTTTACCTATTATAATTAAATGGTCAGTAAAGTACAGACCGGGGCGATTCGCCTTATTTTTTAAGCACGTGCCTTTAACAGCTGTCTTGACGTTGAGTAATGATGGGGTCTAGTATGTTAACTGCTTTCTAAAATTCTTGAAATATATGTTTCAGTTGACGGGTTAACAAAAAGTTAAACGATCAACCTTATATTGAATTGATAATTAATTTTGTCGTTTTATTGGAATATTTACATGGATTTCTTAAATTTATACAAATAACATAATAATCTTGTTACTCCTTGTGAGGAGATTATTCAAAATCAACTGTTTAGAATAGTTTTAAAAATCCTTAAATAGGAGTTGATCAGATTCGCAGATATTTAAAACGATTAAGTAAATAACTAAGAAGTACTCAACTATTAACTTTTAGCACTTCAATCATTTAAACGCTCAAAGGCCTTTAAATAGTCTGTATAAATATTATCCACATGCAATCCATTCTCTAATGCATAGATGATCATATGCTGATACCATAACAGAGCTGGTGTGGCTGGAGTGGTCATCGTAGAACGACCTGGACATAATCCAAGCTACTCATCCACTCTAATGCCATTGCACTTCGCAAATAACTGTTTCAAAATCAGTTTATCGAATTCTTTTGCTATCGATGTCTGGATACATCTTCACTCCTATAGTTTTCAATGTTCTTTCTATTTCAACTTACAACATACATGAATTGCTAACTGCAGAAAGGGTGCATGTCACATTAAACAAAATGTTCAGGAAACGGAACAAACCTATTCAGTTTAATTTAAATACTCATTGTCATTTTAACTTGCTAATGGACTGTACTTTCCGGTGAGTTTAATGAAATGGTATCATTTAATTGCATCTTTGGAAATTTATAAAATGCCATTTTTGACTTATGGATATGTCCCCTTTTTGCAGTAAAATAAAACTTCACTTGTGAAATATTTGACATTTGATTTATTTTAGTTGTTTTAAGTTACACTTTGGTATTAAACACATAAATTAATGCATACAAACACTTATTCTAAATTAGAATCCCTGTTGGCCAAGATGAGATTTGTTGCCAAAATTCTTCAGGAATCAATTTATGTATTTAATTGTCGGCCATTTTCTTTTTATTAATAGGCAGTTTCTCAATGTAAGCTTTTTTTAAACTACCATGGCTCAACCCCACCTTAGTATTCTTAAGACGAAAAGTGTCAATTACTGGACAGTTTATAAATTCCCGGCAAATTATTTTATTCATTGTCAAAATACTAAAACGGCGAGAGAAAGCAATAGTAACGTAAAAAAAAAATTTGAGAGCGTGGAACCATTTTTTCGTAATATTCGTTGCTAAGACATGATGTTTTATAAAACTTCGGCCACCAATTTTTAAAATCATACAGGGTGTTTCAGAACTATGAGATCAAACTTCTAGGGGTTGTTCAGTGCAACAGTATTTGAATCCATTTGAGTATAGGAACCCATGTCCGGAAATGTGTCACTACGCCACTACGGCCCTAACACGCGTTTAAATTTAGAAAAAATATTAAGTACCTAAATAGGATCTGTTGCATTTATTTTTACCTTTTGTATATGATACCATCACAACAATTGTTCAAAATGTCTTCCTCCAACCTCGATACACCGATTTAAACGTCACACATGATTTCGGCGGACTACACTAAAAATTTGATCCTCGTTTTGAATGATTTCAAATGCTGCCGTTATTCGTCCAATTAAGTCTAGCTCTGATTCTACTGGAGTTTCGTAGACTAAAGACTTTACAGATCCCCACAAGAAAAAAATCGAGCGACGTTAAATCGGGTGACCTAGGAGGCCAAGAAACTGCTCCACCTCTGACAATCCAACGGTGCCCAAACCGCTGAGCCAAATACTCGCGTACTTGTACAGCAAAGTGAGCCAGCGCTCCATCATGCTGAAACCACATTTGCTGTCTAACGTTCAGTGGAACATTTTCAAGGAGTTCTGGGAGAACTTCCTCCAAGAAACGCAGATAAATAAGTCCTGTTAACCGTTGCGGTAGAAGGTATGGCCCAATTAAATAATCATCAACAATGCCTCCTGCCCATACGTTGACAGACCAACGATTCTGATGTTTTCTTGGAAATATTGCATAAGGATTTTCTTCGTCCCAAACATGGCTATTCCTACTATTAAAAATACCGTCTCTTGTGAAAGAGGCTTCATCGGTCCACAAAACATATCGTAAAAAATTTGGTTGTGCGATGATGTGATCCAGAAGCCAGCGACAAAATTGAACTCTAGGATGATAATCGGCTGCAGTCATAGCTTGAACTTTCTGGAAGTGGTAAGGATGGAGTTGTTGCTCGTGTAGTAGCCGCCAGACAGAAGCGTTACTCGTATTCATATTCTTAGCGATGTCACGTGTGCTATTTGATGGTTCATCGGCAACTCGCTGAAGCACCTCTTCTTCAAATTCGACCGTTCTTACGGTTCAAGCAACACCAGTATCATGCATCTTGGTCTTAAACATGCCTGTCTCAGCGAGCCGCCGATGAACCGCAATAAACTTTTTGTATCCAGTATGCTGTCGTTCGGGATAACGTTCATGATACATCGCGTGCTGCTCGTGCATTGCAGTTTGTTGCTCCGTATGCCAAATGCATATCCGCCAATTCTTGATTGGTAAAGTTTTCCATTAGCAATAAATGTTTAAAAATTGTAAGCTATAAAATGTTTAAACATGACATTGAGAATTGATATTGATAAGCATTGATTTTAAACAATTGTTGTTATGGTATCATGTACAAAAGGTAAAAATAAATGCAGCAGATCCTATTTAGGTAATTAATGTTTTTTATAAATTTTAACGCGTCTTAGGGCCGTAGTGGCGTAGTGACGCATTTCCGGACATGGGTTCCTATACTCAAATGGATTCTTCTGTTGCACTAAACAGCCCCCAGAATTTTGATGCCATAGTTCTAAAACACGCTATATATTATTTCATGTTCTCTCATGCGAAAATATATCTGAATATTTGTAAATCTTTTAAGCTCCTCTTAAGCTACGCTAAACTCATTAAAAAGCGAACAACTGTATTATTTTTATTTTGACCACTACAGTTGTGACAAAATACGTGAGGGTTTGTATATTCTTGAAAATCTTCTTGATCAAAATAATGTTTAAGGAAGGAGCATACGTCATTTGCACCTTCTTATCTCTCCTTCATGATAAACGTAACATGTAATATTCTTACTTTTTAAATTATGTATTTAAAAATTGCAAATGGTAAGCTAACGGAAATAATACAGATCCTGTACAGGAATTTTTGGAAGGGAAACATTAGCCATAAAATCAATACAGATTGCTAATGTTTTTTCATCCTTTTCACAAAGTTTTTTTTTCAGAATCAAGCGCCGTATAAAACTTCTTGCTTCGTTGTTTGCGGACAATAAGTTCAGCAATTGCAACTTGCTTGGCATTCTCATTAAGTGTGTCACTTTTGATTTTGGCATTAAGTTCCTCGCAGATACCACAGGTGTCTTTTGCTGGTCGTCTAAATTTCAGATTATAACTCTCTTTAAAATATGACCAAAAAAACTAATTAAGTAAGAACGTTTATTATTTGGATGCTTCTCTCTAAACATTTCGTATATTATTATTATAGATAAGTTACAATCCAAATAACGAATTTCTTGGCTTGTGTAGTGGGACAGTTTTACAGGGTAGGATTCAATATGTTTCCGAATATTTGCAATATTATTTCCTTTTATTGCATTTCCGCTTATATTTCTACCTCGCAAATCTTTTGCTGTTTGGTTATTTTCCAAAATATTTACTATTCGCTCGCAACGCTTTTCAGAGATACCATAAATTGAAGAGCATAACTTCTAAAGGGTCTAAGTGCCAAAAAAGCTAAAGTTTGAGAAAATCGGTAAAAACACTTTAAAATCTTAATAAAACCACTAAGGTATATATTTTATTTATTTAAGTTTTGTTAGTATATACAGTATTAAAATATAAAATACTAACATGAAAATAAACTTAAAGCAAATGAATGAAATTTAAAAAAAAACACCAAACAAAATGAAACATCCTTAAAGGTATCTAAGTGCCAATATTATCTGTTTGCAAAAAGGGTCTAAGCTTGAGGTGTCTTCTCTATAAGTTTGTCGTAAAAAGGCAGATGTTTGAGAGGAATACAGTCCATCATATCTTCTAAATTTTTTAGTTTTTCTTTTGATATTTTATTTTTGCAATTTAGTTGCTCGAGATGCATACTTTTCAGATCTTCTACTTTTCTTCCTTTTTTTATAACATTACATATTGTCCACTCTTGCAAGTCACTAAATGATGTTTTAGTAAAAACTTTGCCAGGATTTTCATGTGAGACTCTTATCCAACAGACCGAAGAAATGTTAAGTTTCGAAGTAATTGTGTTGTTGTGTAAACATAGTGTTGTAACACAAAGTGTGTAACACACTGGCTTTATTAAAGTCCTTGAAATCCTCTTCTGTCAAAGGAACTACAGTAAATGGATTTTGATGACGTGCACTTTTTATCATATTTTCGATATCACTTGGCACATAGTTTTTCATTACTTTTTTTCTCTTTTCAATTTGAGCAAAATCGCGGTCGCATGGCAGAAAAGAGTGAGAAAAATTAAGAAACTAAGTAAAAATTTTTGCTCGATTTCTTGAAAGACACCATTTGCCACAAGATAAAGAAAAAGAAACAGAAGCATACGGTTTTTGTTCTGTCCAATGCAGTTATCAGACCAAATAGTAAATTTTGGTTTCAATCGAAGATCATTTCGGCGTAATACTTTGAGCAATGCTGATGCAACTTTATTACCGCCTCTTCCTGAAATTGACTCATTCCATAAGCACATATAGGCGTTTCCATTGTCTGACATGTGAACACAGACATTATAGCAGGAAAGCTGGCGGCTATAAAACATCTGGCTATGTGTTAATGTAGGAATAAATAGGACTTGTTCCATATCTATAGATAAAACTAAGTGGTCACTATTTGGCTTCTGTGATTCCACCTCGTCTTTCTGCATTTCACTCCTTTTCTGCCTTTCTGTGATGAAACTCTAACTGAGAACTAAGTGACTGTTTAGAGTTTTCATCAGTTGCAGCTTTTATTTTATTTTGATAACGGTCACAGGTGGAACATGTATCTGATTTTGGTCTGCCAAATCGTAAGATGGGAAAATCCTTTTTAAGCACATCTGAGAAATATCTGTATGTTGCCACTGTATCAGGACATTTATTTTTAAAAGCTATAAATAACCGATTTATATTAAGTTCCGCGCTAAGAAATTCCTTAGAAGATTTAGTCCTACTGTAGTGGTTTTCTTTTTTTGGTAATGAATTAATGTAAGTTTTAATTTGTTCTCTTAAGCTCGGAAAATATTTTCGTGCCTTATTTGCCTTTCCTCTACAATCCTTGTAAACAGTGTCCCCTTTCTTTTTCTTTTCAACTAAGACTTGAACTCTCTTATGGGATAATGCAAATATAACCGAAAATGTTTTACGACAAACTTGGACATGCTTACCAGTACCATCAGGAATGGTGTAGTATACTGTACATTGCCTGCGACTTTCCCTAGGATTTTCATATTTGCCATGACGCCGTCTATTGACCGGTACAACTTGAATCAATCCAAATAAGTAAGAACTTTGTCAAATATGATCTTCCATTTTGTAGAATTCGTCAAACAGGAGCATCTTTTGTGCAGCCGAGATCAGTTTACATTTTAAATTATTACCGGTTTATAAATAATCCATGTTGGTGTTTTTCTTTTGGAAACTAAAACGCCTTTATAGTTTGTATATTGCTTTCCAGATAGCCTCAATCTTTTTCTTTCATTTAGGATACTTTCCGTATTTCTTTTTCGCCTTTTTCTGCCAGCAGCATTTTCCACAGCATGTTTACTGTTTTCCATCGCAGCGCCACGTTAGTCTACTGAAGTTTAATGATTAAATAAACAGACCCACATTGGTGGCACATAGACCCTTTTAACTTAAACGCAATGCTGGGAGTTAGACCTTGCGCCATCTTTCTTCGCGTTGCAAAAGCACATTCTTGCGATTTGGCACTTAGACCCTTTTTAAATGCATTGGGGCCAACAATTAAAACCTTTTTCTAATAAAATATAAAATTGGTAAAATTGGCACTTGGACCCTTTAGAAGTTATGCTCTTTAATTGCTAAAAACACTTTTTTTGCAAGTGTGTACCCTTTTGGACCCATTTGAAATCAAATAACTAGCACTAAGTGACCTTGGCTTACTAGTATCAGTCATCACATTAGGTCTTTTCCGAGAAACATAACTTATTTCTATAAACCTTTGTAAATACCAATCTTAAAATTCCTTACTTTCCATATTACAAAAAAAATTAAGCATAGCTTGTTTTTCATTTGGAGTAGAACTGCTCAAACACTTCTCGTGGCAACTAAAAGTAAATCACGATATTTTTAACCATAACAAAAATATGGATTGATAAATCTTACCATAGATCACCAGCAACCACTTTTGCAGAAATCTGTTTGCCACAATAATTCACATACTCTAATCCTCGCTTTCTGGCTTTTTTAATAATTTTTTTTATATATAGCACTAGTTACAACACATTTCTTTCTTTTTTTTAATATTTTTACATTACTTTGGCTTAAACTCATTTTTATCTCAATTTATACCGGAAAAAAAATTTTTTTCCAATTATCATTTGTTTACATAAACAAGTCAACTGCGAAATTTAACTAAATGGCTAAAACCTCATAACACATGTTTTCGCGTTTGCGCCTAGGGTCGCAGAGCGAAGTCGGTATTTTCATTTTTACTGCAGAAAAACTTCTGGTCATGCCCCGTTTTTACCGTAAACGAAGTATCTTCATTATTAGAATAGCTATATAGGTCAATCTCAAATTTGCTGAAAATAAAGGTATCCCCTTTCTGCAGTTAGCAATTCGCATGTGGCTGGATACCTATAAAACCTGTTAGACCTGTTCATGCATATCCAAAATAGATCTAAAAATATGGTCTACATGATGCACGATGGGCCAAACCACAAATACGTATCAAGAGCTTCTTCTGTATACTAAACACTTAGTGAAGTATAGGCTTAATGTGCAGCATCCCTCATATGAGAGCAACCCAATAACAATTTTGCACACCAGTTTTTGCAGAAACTTATTGGGACGTTAGTCCCAATTATTTCATTTAAAACAAATATTTCAACGAAATCTTCCTTAAACTTGATTATACTGATCTTTCTGATGTTAAATGTTAATTTTTACAAATTCCTTAAGGAGGGTTGCCAGATGTGATGCCAAAGAATTATCCGAGAAGGAGTTGCGACCTTAAATAAATAATGGCAGGAAAATCTTTAACATAAATAAGTAACAAAATAGGAAAAATCCCCGATAAATCGCAGAAGACAAGTAACTGATTCTGAAAACGTACCACCTAAAGGCGTTTTGACAAACATTATCTATTGCAGAAAAACACCTCTAAACCTATACATAATATGTAAATCCTTTTTTTGTTTTTTTTTTTGGTAATATTACATGATCAGCGCAGTAAAACACCTTACAAATATCGCAAAAACGGCGTATGTCACTTTTTTTAAGGTCTAGAACATTAAAAATTGTATCGTCAGTGTTTCTTTGACGACCAAACTGAGAGCAGGTATGAAGTTTTTAAGCCTCATCTCTAAAGATGATTTTCATGTGGAATGTGTGGTATAAGTATATATATATATATATATATATATAAATTATGCAATCATTTTTTCACGTTAAATACCAAAAAGCTCTACAAGTCAAAAAAATCAGTCAGAGTTACTATCCTTAAAATATTAAAATATGCAATTAAATAATTTTAATACTAAAAAAGTTAAAATCTACTTAAACAGTTCACACTTCTATACATGTAGAAAGTTTGTTAAAATACGCATAATAAAAATATAAGGCACTAAACATTTACAATCAATAAACAGCATAAATTAGTCACCACTGAAAGAGATATTTTCTGTGAGATACTGCATGTGGTCATATAAGGGCTTTCTTAAGAGCACTTATCGAATCCTGCTCTTAAACAACCTGCCAGTTAAAGCCCTTAGGGTATTTGGAAGTTTGTTGTAATATTTTATGCTCCAATATCTTGGGGCGCTTTAACACCTCTCGGGATATTAGTGAAGTGTAATTTAGATTTCTAAATAGACTCGAAAAGATACAAGTACTGTTCGCACTAAATATCATTTAAGATGCCTTCAATTTAAATATATTTGTTTCACAGATTACAATCAAGCGTTTAATAGGAACCGACATCATCTTATCAGAATGAAAAGATATTCAAATTAAATCGAATTTGTATTACAATCAAAAAGTTGTAGTCCTAGTCCAAAGCAAGACGATTCAATAAATCGAATTAAAGATGCACACTTAAGACACATATATCCGATATAATCTCTACTGCGAGAATATAACAATAGATAGATATGCCTAAGACAATGTTCTTATGTCAGAAACGCAATAGGATTAAATGAAGACTATGGATTATCACTAAACATAGGAAATGTTTGTTAAGATCAAAAATAATGCAAAAATGTCCGGAATATTGGTTCTTGCATTCTGTTTTAGGAGGCATGGCAGAATCATAAACATAGTGATGGGAAGAATGCATTATGAGGAAAGGGATATATTTACAATTAAAAAGGAAAAATTTTATTATCTGGGACAAATTGCGAGAAGAGAAATATTCAAACGATCAATAATAAAAGTTTTATTCGCCCAATGGTAAACTTGTACACTCAAGAAGTTTAACAAATATTTCCCTTAAGCACGGAACGGAGTAAATTTTTCTAATAGCACAAAACATGATAAAGACTGAAGGTAGTTGTGGAACATGGAAACTCTTACATAAGAATAGTAGTAATTTCTTCACTACTATTCTTTTCATCTGAGACCATCTAGATCTAGAGCTGGAGTTGGAGCTGGAGAGGAGAAATATATGTTTATACTTCGATTTATTATGCAAAGAAAAATTATAGACCTATAGGTAAAAGACGAAACTGCTCATTAAAGAACTTGCAACAACGGTTTAATTGCAGTAGTAACCAGGTGTTCAGATCAGTAAATCATGAAAATACTTGGCAAAGACCTGAATGTAGCAAAAGAATAAGAAGAACTTAGAACCCACTACAAAGCCGCTGTATAATAGTAGAAGAGGCGAGGCTCAATTGCATCGACCATGACCAATCAATGTTTTCATCAATTCTTCATGATTTCATTCATGGATTATGGGAACGCTTTCTATTTGATTATCTAAATCTTAAACATACATTAAGTATCGCGTTTTTTTGTACTCATCACGCAATATCCCATAATAATATATTCTACTAAAAGGCAATAAAATTTATGTACAAGGTATAACCTTGCATATACGAGCCAACAAGACTTCAAGTGTTACTAAGGCCACCGCTCCGAAATTCAAGGAAACAAACGCTATAAGACACTGAACTATGTTAATTACCCGTGCGGTAGTTTTTCAATCACATCACTCGCTCTCTTTTTTTTGGGGCTATCGAATAGATCCTGTCTTATGATGGCAATGAACTGCGATTTTGACCAATGTTGCGTTCACGGTTATTTTTGTGTTTTTTTTTTCTCTCCTCATAACCGGAGATGGAATATTTATTCAATTAGGGTTAAAACACTCTGTATTAAACTTGTCCGTAACTAAAAATTCCCACAAACCTAAAGAGTATCTAATTATGAGGTTAGGGCAGACCCCTCTTTGTTCGGATCTTCCCCTTGTTAAAAACAGAAACCGGAAGTACAAGTCGTTGGGTCCATCACGACTGACTTGGTCTTTTTTTCTTTTCTTTTCAGTATTTAAATAGTTTGTATTTCACGGTTTAGTTCCATTATTATCATTACTATCAATGATATACCCAAGAAGAATTAAATTGGAACTCATATTGACAAAATAGCCTTTAAGTGAGACAATGCAATTTATGTGTCCAATAGTTTTTTCCGGCACTTTTGCCTTTAGAACCAGCTTCCCAGATCCATTGGACTTTTGAATATTGGAAGTTTTGCGCTATTATTATTGTTTGTTATATCATTAATGTAGTAAAGAAGAATTGTATATCAGGTGGAACTCGTGATGACGAATAATCTTTGATGGGATAATCTTTAATTAAGAAATGTCTTGTAACAAATTATTGTGTATAATACATTTCTTAAAAATAAGACAAGGTAAGTGTAGAGGACAAAACCCATAAACTTTCAGCTTATATTCAAATAATTAGCACCTTGTGAAGAAACGGTGATAAAAATGACTTAATGAGAAATGGCGAGGAGTCTATGCCCCTAGGGACTTGCTTGCCAGATTTAACTTCATTAGATTTTTACATATAGAGAACACCGAACTGAAATTCCAAAAATTAAGCATGGAAGTAGAGTGTACTAGTTAAAATAAAAATGACGTTGCTAGTAAAACCTGGAAGTGATCATTGATACAATTCGCAATATACTTTTAATATGCTATTCATTACCAAAAATCCTGTTTATGAAATTTTTATTTGTTTTTACCGGCGATCCGTTGACCATTTATTATGATTTCCTCTTTGACGGGTAATAATATTCTGTCGATAGCAAACTACAGTTTCGGAAATATTGATGAAACGTTATTGATCCTTCGGCAATAGACCAACAGAGTAATTTAAGTGATCCAGCACCAATTTCTCATATGATAATATTATGACAGCGCATAATATTTATTGATTTTTTATCCTTAATTCTGTAAGAGAAGACTGTACTGAACAAATTTAAATTCGGGCTTTCACCACTATTTAACGGGGATGAAAATATAAAAAATGTTCTTTACAGATCTTGATAAATTTGTGTCTCTTGCGAAAAGTATTCTGGATCCACAGAAAATAAGCGAAGAATCTGATTCTAACTAGAGGTGGAAAGGTGGTTTTGGTTGTGGGGACATGGTTATTAGAACAATGTGTGTGGAATTGATATCAAAAAGTGATGAATTATTTGGCTTACTTAATATTCAAGAGGAATCTGTAATGTCAGTATGCTCGTCGAATTTATTAATGGTATTCACCAATTTTACAAAAATAAAATAATACAAATGATACTTATATAATACAACTTAAATCAGTTAATACTAAGACATAAATCAATGTTACAAATTACTTTAAAGAAACATGTTAAAGTCACGAGTGATGAATGAATTTGAGAGAACTCCAAAAACAAGCTAAAATAAAATAATTGTAAAGCTGACTCAAGAAGTTTTAATAAATATTATCTTTAATGAGTAAATTAATGTAATAGTATGAAACATGTTGCAGACAAATTGGCTTAGACTATTTCCCATATTAGACCACCTAAATATGTGGTTGATAATAAGCCAAGAAGGTAAATTTTAGGAAATTCAGAAAAAGAGCTGGAAGAAATCTGATGTTTCTTGGAATTCATGAGTAACGACTTCAGTAGATGCTTAAGACTAAGTTCTGTAATTCTCTTTGCTGAAGGACATAAATTCCCTCTTATAATGACAATAAGTCAGTGATAGAAGGTAAAATTGCTCTGGGAAAAAAATAAATTTTGATAACGTGTCCAATAAAACCTCTGAGCCGGAAACATTTTAATCATCGGTGAAATAGTTAAAGAGAAGTAGAAATTAGTGAAATAGAGAAATTTGGTATCTCTGATATTTTCTTGGTCTTCACGAGTATAGCAAAATTATTTACATCAGAAAAAGGGATAACTCCTCAGAAAGCAGACCAAAACGATGACGATATAAGTAATGGAACTCATATTACTAATGTATATGACGATTACAATATTTAATTTAGGGAAACAAATAACGTTACTAAATGTGGAAATTGTACATGTGGTACTATTTCTTCTTATGCGGGGACTAAGTATGAGTATATTCGATTAAAAAAATAAAGTCCATCTACCTATCTATAGGTTAATACATCTGTATTAAGTGTTTATTATTAAATCAAATAAAAGAAAAAGAAAGTAAATAATTATAAAAATTTTTGAAAATGACAATCCTCTGCCGATATGCAAGAGTCTATACATCGCTGCATTTGTCGGCGAATCCAATAAAAAATTCCGGGAGAATTTTGAATTACGGTACATGAAATTGATTCTCATTAATTTCATGAAATTAATAATAGATTTCTCAAGTCATCAATATCCAGTACCCAAATCCTGTACGCCAAAGTTTTTAAATGACCCTATTTGGTAAAATCTAGTGGATTTATATCTAGTGCCGAGGTGGCCAAAGCTAAGGACCGCCTCGGCCTATCCAACGATTTGGATATGTTTCGTCTAAATAACGATGTGCTAATAAACTAAAATGGGCAGGAGCCCCTTCGTGCATAAACCACATTACTCTTCTAACATCTAGGGGTACCGCCTCAAGAAGTCCTGGAAGTATGACTTGGAGAAAACGAGTGTATGTTTTCCCATTCAATCTCTGTGGTAGAAAATGTTGGCCAATAAGGTGGTCTCCAATATTTCCAACCTATACATTTAAAGAAAATTGTTGTTGGTGATGAGCTTCAACTATGGCATGGGGATTTTCATCTGCCCAAATGTGGTTATTATGGTAGTTAATGATTGCCTCTCAAAAATTAGCTTCGTCGGTAAACAGAATCTGCCTCATTAAAAACTGAGGGTTTTGCTCAATGACTTCTAACATCCAACGAGAAAATGCAAGACAACTAGGAAAATCTCGTGGTAATAGAGCCTGGACTCGTTGTACGTGATATGGATATAATAACTGATCCTTTAAAATAGTCCATACCGTCATATGATTGACATGTACCTGCAGACCAACTTTTCTAGTACTGGTGTCAGGTTGTTCATCAATTAAATTAGGTACTGCTTTTTCCAATTCCGCTGTCCTAATATCGCGTTGGCGACTACAATCATATTTTCTTGGTTAATAAGTTCCAGTTTCTCGTGGTCTTTGATAAAGGCGTGTAAATAATGTATAATGAGGTGCCACTCGTCTACTTTAAAGAAGGCAAGAACTGACAATCAACCAAAAATCATCAGCAGGTTAATACAGATTAATAGGTTAATTATTTTAAAGGTTATGAAAAAACGAAAAAGTTAAGTAAACATTGGTGTACCATATTTTTCATCAAAAATATTTACTTTAAACCTTGCACGAACGTCACTGATACAAATAAAAAAAATGAGTGAGCCTCAGAAAATGCCGTTTGATGCGTAGAAAATGCATAGCAAATATAGTAGATTCGCGTAATACTGAACACACTGTCTAGGGAACTATTCTAAATAGTGAACAGACATTTTTTCCTTAATGTATTCTGTCAAGTGAACAAATTGATTCTCGAAATAGTAAACCCAATAGTTTTATTAGGTAAACAAACAAGTTAAGACAAGAAAAAGATGTTAAACGGTTTGTTTCTTTTCGGGCAATTAGTTTTCTTTAGTATTTGGGTGCAGTAGGTCGCGTCACGCCGCCAGAATAATTATGGCAAAAATTAGAAAGCATTTAACCCTAAGCGATAAAGCCAAAATATTAGAAGAATTAAAGAAAGGTGTCGGAGTGATCGTTTTAGGATACGGAATTCCTACAGAGCCAAAACCTTCCAGTTAAAGCCAATCTTTTGTTGGACAACGCAGCAAGCCATCCACCTCCAGAACAGCTAAAAAGTGATGATGGTTCCATTTTCACTGTTTATATGCCACCTAACGTTACTCCGCTAATCCAGTCAATGGACCAAAACGCTATTCGTCTGACAAAACTATTTTATCGAAAAAATGTGTTATCACAAATTATTGGAACTAACCAGGATTTCGGAGATGCTCTAAAACATATTTCGTTAAAGGACGCCATTCTAAATTTGGCTTTGGCGTGGAGAAATTTAAGGCCTGAAGTTATAGAAAAATGCTGGCATAATTTACTTTCACCATTAGCCGACGAAGTTGACGATGAGGAAGATAACATCCCCTTAAGTGTTTTACGGAGCCGAATAAGAAATGGAGACATTGACACAGTGAGAAATCATTTTTTTATTGCAGACTTTTAATCCAAAAGTTCATATTCAACCTATTGATGTAGACGATTGGAATAAAGATAACTTACCTGACACAAAAGAAACTAATAACCAAAGTGAAAGTGATGGAAACGATCAAGATAATGGAGTACAAGAAGAAATGGTAGTAAATAAGGAACGAGTGACAACAAATTCGGCAATAAAGTCGATTAACAACATCCTTCAATGGGCCGAAGAAAATGAAGATAAAGTGGAATATTCTAGTATACTCGTTTTACAAAACTTAAGGAATACGATGGTGCAAACAGGACTAAAAACAAAAAAGCAAACAAAAATTACTTCATTTTTTGAAAAAATAGATTAGATTGCCGTTTTTTTATTTTATTTTAATTACATATGTAATATTTTTTCTGTTTCGCATTAATAAAGTTAGTTTTCTAAAGACAAACGTTGCTTTAATACGTACATTAAAAAAAAAATTGATAGAGTGAACAAATCGATATAGTGAACTGGATGTGCATTAATTAGTTCACTATATCGCGAGTCTACTGTATTACTAAAATATCTATAGGGGTTTCACAGGTATTGTAAAAAAACAAATATTATTCTGCAATCTTTACCACGCGATATATCAAAAATTAGGACTTTTAGGACATACGTTCATATAAAGTTTTTCTTCTTAAAATTTACCTACTACTATATTGTACTGTCTTAATTTGGCTAGCCTTTCTGGCTCTTGCCTATTTTGATTGCTAAAGGTCTTTAGCTAGTATATTTTTTAATACTTTTTATTTTTTTTTAAATTGGTTGCTGAATGAATTTACCCAATAATCAGCCTCTGAATTTTTTCGCATCTATTTATTTACACCCTGTATATGTTGTAAAGCAGAAGTGAGAGTATTCATCCTGCCTGATACCGTTCCCTATCTTAAAAGTTCTAGACTAGTCCTGTTTTAGTTTCTCCTGTTCTAGCCTTAGCTTTGCTTATGTTGGTAGAGTCTCATAATTAAAAATATACGATGCTTAGGAGCAACCATTTCATCTATCTCTCCACAGAAGTGACCATAGTCCACAAAGTCGAAACGCTTTCGTATTGTATGTTGTGTTCCCCTGCTTTTTCAATGATCTGTCGGGCATTGAGTAGCTGGTCTCGTGTACCTTTACCTGGCATAAGGCCTTTCTTTTTATCCGATATTGGTGAAAGAAGAAATGTTTTCAAACGTTCATTAATGACGTTGAGTAATACTTAGCTTGCGCGTGGAATGGGAGTTCCTGGACTTTTTGGATGGATGGGAATCGACATAGATTCGCATCTTTCTTTTTCGTTTACGATATACCCAAGCGTATCGTTTATCGTTTACACATCGCTAAAAACCAGGCAATCCGCTATATATACCTACTCACAATGGAAAATGTTATTTAGACTCGGTTATCATATCGAGTGATCGTGTCGAGTCGTGATTTTAGAATCGCAATGATGGTTTAACAACAATATCAAATGAAAAAAATTGATTTAGTTTGTGACAGGTCAAACGTTAGTGTCGTCAACTTCATTACGGATATTTAATATATTGTTTGTTGGAAACACTGAAAATGTTCAGAGTGACCAACATCAAAAGGACACAACCACTATAAAAATGGCGGCCACCAGGCAGCGGACATTTTTGGGTATGGTGGCCATATGCATTAGCAGTCCAAGTATTTTATTGTATTTTATTTTTATATTGTATTATTAAGTTCGTGGATTTGGCGCATTGTGTCGACTCAAAATGCCGCGCAATTTACGAACTGTTTCCACAAAACATTCTCCATATTTGTAGTCTTTCTTAACCATAATAAGGCGTTGCTCGACTGTATATTTTTCCATGGCTATTCGCAAACTGTTTACATTATTCTTCTAATTTTTATTTTATTATCTAAAATGTGCGTTCCTATTGGGACACCCTTTTATAACAAAACATGGCGGTGATGGCAAATAAAATTGTGTTTTGATAATCCACAAATCACACCGCCACTTAACCCAGTAGTAGTTGTGACTATCGTCGCCCGCCAGTCATTTATTTACCATTCCATCAAAAGCGTTCGTCTATACCGCGTTGCGAAAACAAACACATATTAAACTGGTCTTGTCTCTTTCGCTCTTACGTTAAAATCGATTCGATTTCGTCTCTTTTGCACTAACTAGGACTATAATAGTACATCAGCTGCCGACGTCAAGTGACGTAGCGGCAACCTCGTTTTCCCATTGGCCGACAAGGAACGAAACAAAATAATGAACTCCGCGACGATTCGACGAAAGGTTAGTTTACATCAGACTGTCGGTTTGGGGTACGGTTTTACGCGGCTTTATTTTTGCCATTAATACGGTTTTTACGTCGTCCGTACGTACTTTATTTCTGTTTTTAATGAATATTTTTTATGCGCAACATACTGAAACGAGATTCGCCTAATAACCCTTTTTGAATTTTCGATATTATTTTATTGTGTTTTAACGCGGTTTAATGTGCATGTGCTAAAAGTTCCGAACAAATCAGTGAGACGGTTTTACGCGATTTCTCTTTTGGCGGTCATGTAACGAGCGCGAAAGAGAAAGACGTCAACAAGTGTAAAGTGCTGGTTATTATACAAATACAGGGTGATGGATAATAATTAACAGGTTAAATGACCAATGGGATTCACTTAAGAAGATCTTATAGTGGGAGAAATATGCTACAAATCGTTAATTTATGAGTTTAATATTAATTAATTCGATAACTTCTAAAGAGCGTTTAAACAAAAATAAGAAAGAAAGACAATAAATGGCATTAATATACATAATGATTATCTGTGCTTAATTTATAAATAAAACACCAGTTTTTGTATTCAGCGTTTAATTAAAAATAAAATTGCTGCCTAGCGCTTTCAGCACTGGGCTCAGGACACTAACGTAGAAGAACAAAAAAGCAGCATTTTAGAATTAGACAAACGTCTTAAAAATATAAATCGTAAAGTTATATTTTTAAGATGTTTATTAGTTCTTAAATGCTCCTTTTTGCTCTCCTCATATACATGGCGTTAATTAAATATGTACAATAAATTTGACAGGCGATTCTTTAAGTAATATTAAGACAAAAAGTTTAAATAAACATGTGTCCACAACGGCTATGTTTACGAGGTACAGGGTGTTAAATTTAAATAATAAGAAAATTGGTTTTTCTTAAGTGTCATTCAATCATGGGCGGAGTTAGGGGGGGGGGCTTGGGGGAGCTTAGCCCCCTTTAAAATGAAATTAGCCCCCCCAAAAAAATTGTTCAAAACGTAAAAAAAACAGAAAGTATAAGACTTAAAGAATATGTGGTTGAAGCTTCCACTTCCGCAGTACACGAAGAAACGTTCTTAAATTCACCTTTGATAAAAAATGAGGTACAAAAGTTTTGGCTAATTTCAATTTATTATAGGTCTCTCGACAATATAATAAATCATCTAAAAATAAGATTTTCTTCCGAAAGTCAGAAATTAGCTAAATCTGTCTTCAATTTTTTGCAGATGGATTTTGATGGTAGTTTGGAATTCATTAAATTGTATGGAGATACCTTTTCAATCGATAAGGAGCTATTAAAAGCTGAAATGACCGTTATTGGGAATTGCATAAATAAAAGCCAGAGCCACAACATTACCATTTCTGATATTAAAGATGTATTAAGAAAAGAGACTTTTCCAAATGCATATACCCTTATGCAAATAGCATTAGTTTTGCCAATTTCTTCAGCGTCCTGCGAACGCTCTTTCTCAACAATGAGAAGAATTAAAAATTGGTTTAGGTCAACGATGGGTCAGGATCACTCTTAGTATTGAAAGTGGTCTAACAAAGTCATTGTCGCCAGATGAAATTTTAAAAGAGTTTAAAAAAAAAGGAAATCGAAAACTTTTATTAGCGTAGTTATAAGATAATTTTATTGGATTTCATTTTATTTAAGGACATTTTAAATAAATTTTGCTTTTCCTATTTTTGAAGAATTATTGCGTTTTCTTAAAATGATATTGGTTTTGAAGGTGGCAGACAATGGAGTAATAATATCTAATTGTCGGATTTGCATTGTCTTAATGAATTTAAACAAAGTTAAACACGACGTTTTGGTTGGTAAGTATCTCCAACCGTTACCAAGTGTAAACTGCTAGTTTACACTTAATATAACATTTTAATATAATAATGGTTGGAGATACTTACCAACCGAAACGTCGTGTTTAACTTTGTCTAAATTAATTAAGTCCGAAAATTAGATATTAAAATGATATTATTTTGAACTTTGAAATTTTTCTTGAAAGTTTAATTTTTTTTTTAAAACTAGCGACTTTTGACTTTTGCTGTGTATGCAATATACTCCAATATATATACAGAATGGTTCATACATTATGTATATTGCAATAAAATTCAGAAACGTGTTCCTTGGATGAAACCTAATATGAAAATAAAAATAAAACAAATTCATGATATTATGTATATAGTATAGCAAATTAGAATAGAAGCTGTTAAAGACTATTCTTTTTTTTTTAATAATTTTAACGGCTTATAAGTGAAAAGGTGCCCACCAAAAAATTTGTTACCTCCGGCGGCACCTGCGGCTGACTTTTCTTTGATGGCCACCCCCTCACCTCTTCGTGTAACTCTGTCCCTGGATGGGGACTTTAGCCCCCCCATTTTTGAGGCTCTAACTTCGCCCATGCATTCAATTTTGTAATATTCATTAAATTTTTTTGTAATTTGGCGGAGTAATTTGTACTAGTAAGATGTCGATTTAGTCCTAGTTTAATTACATTGTTTAAGTCCACTGGCATCCATAATGGTACCTAAATGACTATTTTTGACTAGAAAATGCGCGCCACTAAGTTTTATGGATATTTGTTAAATTTATTTTAGATAAACCAATTAAAAATACAGATTTTTTATCTCTCGAATTTTATTCCTATCTTGCTTAGTTTTTGAGAAACAAAATTAAATGCACTTGATTGCATTTTATTTCTACTACATAAGAAACTTGAGAAAAAGTTTCTTTTGAAAATTTTCACCTTTTATAATTTTTTTATTAGGAATTACGTAACAGCACAATCGATTTTTAAAAACACTAAATATTGCATTACATTAATATCTAAACTAAAGATTTTTACCGTAACTAAGGAATACGTATTTGATAGCCTTGGAAAACAATTGCAATGTTTATTAATCAACTTGAGAGTTGTCAGCCTATTCTTGTTGACAGTTATTCTTATTGTTAATTGTGGTTTTTCTCTTTTGGAAATTTTTATCTTTTATAATTTTTTATTAACAATCACGAAATCATTAGAAAATGTTGTCATATTTTTCGAAAAAATAGCTCTCTTATGTAAAAAATTAGCTAAAATTTGTAAAATAAAATACGAAAAATATCCTAAATACCCGATAATTAAGTAAACATATTAAGAAATAACCACATGTTGAATAATAAAATACTTTACTACAGCTACTGTCTAAAATCAGAACGCTAAAATACATTTTTAGTAAATAACGTTTTTTTTATATAAATGTTATATAGGGTTAATGCGCTAGTTCTCGACCACTTGAGCGTTTAAACATTAATGATAAGAAAACAATCAGATTTTTCGCGCCGAAATCATTTGGATTTGCTTCTGACACCTTTTGATCATCGGTAACACTTAGCGCCCCCTACATGATACTAAAAGGGTTACCTCAAAAAATCAGTTGACATCGTGCCACAAACGCATTAGCATTATTGTGTATATTTGAAAAAAAGTTGTAAAGCGTGTTGCAACAGAAAATAGCGAGTAAGTGAACAGATTTTTAAAAAAAATTGTGTGTCTTTATTATATATGCTTTAGAAAGACTTTTTGATAATTTTCTCAACAAAATTTTGCTCAAAATATATTTTTTTATACTAAATATTAGGTGGTCGCGAACTGAATTCAAAATAATAGTCATTTTTAGTTCTCGGCCGGGTGGTCGAGAACTAAAGTTTTACGACCATTGTTAAATCGTTAATGTTAAAATATTCATTTCAATTAAATGTGGTGATAGTTCTTATATCTTGTAAGAAAAATATGATATTTCCATTAGTTTAGTTCACGACCACCCTTTTCAAAACATATAAATTATAAATTTACTGCTGAAGTTTGGTGGTCGAGACTTCCAAAACTTCAATTTAGTTCTCGACCACCCAATTTTTTGATGAATTCTATGCTCGATTCTATGTGTTTCTGGAGCGTTAAACTGCCTCGCCTGAGGAATTGCCTCGCGAGGCAAACAGGGTCGTTTGTGCAAATGGTCTGTACTAACAGTTATGTTGTAGTATGTCACACTATATCAGAAAAAATTTATAATACTGTTGAACTCTAAGGAATGCCTCGAGCGAGTCCGCTCGTTCGGAACTGTCCTCTATCTTGATTGCAAATGTTTTATTTTTCCAGTGGCACGTAATAAGAAAAATTCTTCTCGCACTCGCTCAAAAAATGCTGCTCCAAAAAGAAAGATGTTTACGTATTCACAAGAAAAATTAAAAACGGCTTTAAAAGACATTAGAGAGAATGGACTTAAAATTCGTGAGGCCAGTAGAAAATATCTGGTACCAAAGACGACACTACTTGATCGGTTATCAGGAAGAAGGCCTGAAGAACTTAAAAAACCTGGACCTACTCCCCTCCTAACTCAGGAAGGGGAAAAACGTATTAGAAATTGGATTATAAATATTGCTAAATGCGGGTTTCCAATACAAAAAGATACTCTTATAGAGACGGTCTCACTGATAGCGAAAGAATCTGGCCAGGAATTATTTAAGGACAACACACCAGGAAAAAGCTGGTATTTAGGATTTTTAAAAAGGAATCCGGAGATATTTCTAAGAGAAGCGGAAAGCGTTAATAAGGCTAGGGCAGTGGTCAGTGAGACTTCAATACGAAAGTGGTTTGTAGATTTGCGAGAATATTTAACTAAAAACAACCTTATGCAAATATTTAGTGATCCCACAAGAATCTTCAATTGTGACGAATCCGGGTTTTGTTTATGCCCTAAATCAGGAAAAGTTCTGGGACCTAAAGGCTACAAAAATCTTTACGACATTAAACTTGGAAACGAAAAGGAAAATATAACTGTTCTTATGATGTTTAATGCAAGTGGAAACATTTCCTCACCTTTAGTATTATTTCCATATGTGAGACCCCCAAGAGTTCTTGTCGAAAATATGCCACAAGGATGGGTGTTAGGGAAATCTGAGAAAGGATGGATGACTTCAGATGTTTTTTTTTAATACATCGTGAATGATTTTCATAAATGGACATTGGAAAACAATATTCTTAAACCACTATTTATTTTTATTGATGGGCGTAAATCCCACATGACTATGTCGTTAAGTAAATGGTGTGATGAAAACCAAGTTATTTTATATGCGCTACCCCCCAATACAACTCATATAATGCAACCTGCAGATGTAAGTTTGTTCAAACCAATGAAAACCGATTGGAAAAAAACGGTTCGCAACTGGCAAAGTAGACCAGAGAATATTAATTGTCCAGTAAGCAAAATAAATTTCTGCAGTATTTTCAATGAAGTATTGTCGAACAATGTAGAAGAATTTCAAGCGAGTATCAAAAATGGGTTTCGGAAATGTGGGTTGTTTCCGTTAGATGCTGATTTTGTTGATTATACAAAATGTGTCAAGGATATAGCTGAAGCTTTTTCAACAAACAAATTACCCAGGCAAAGGCGATCAAGTGAGGGAAGGATCTCACAAAGAGACTTCACATCAGCAAAAAAAGTAATTCTAACAATTAAAGAAAATTTACAATCTTATGGAATTAACCCTGATGTAATTCTAAATGAAATACAACTTCTGCAAGAGAATATTGAAAAACAAAGTCCAAAAAAACGCAATAGTATTACGAAAAATCCTGTGATAGAAGCACCAAAAGCTCTAGATGATTCTCAACCCTCTAGTCAAGCAGCTACGCCTCATGAAGTAGAAATAAAACCCTCTTGCTCAAGTAAACCTGCCTTGCAAATAATTGATAATGATTTATCAATTAATAATGATATAAATCAGGTAAGCGTTGACTTACTGCCAGATGTTAATTTAGGTGATACTTTTACATCATCTTTTATGAAGGACTTAGAAAATAACGAACTTGTAGTGTTTGATTTTCCTAACTTTAATGATGACATTGTGTCAAGTACTCCTACGTTAATTACATCTGATAATAACTCTAATATAAACAATGATAGTACTACTGGTAACCTTAATATACAAATTGATTCTAGTAGAGCATATTTAAGTGATGACCTCGATGATGTCATTAATATTACCCCTAATATTGAGCCTAATATTATAAGAGATCATTTTTCCAGTGATACAAATGTCGATACCACTTCTGATAAAAGCAAGAATGATTGTGATTAATTAACTATTTAAAATTATCAGCTGTTAAAATTACCGCTGCAAACATCAAATAAACCATCATGTTCTTTTACAAAAGCATTTGACAATCATTTGGTATACCCTGAGCCAATCAAGCGAAGTAGTAACACTAATAGAAAAAAACCGTTCTTGAAAACACCTAGCGCGATTTCATCTAGTGAGTGGAGGAAATATTATGAGGAAAAAGAAAATGAGAAAACAGAAAAGAAACTTAAAACAATTCAGAAAAAAAGAAGAAAGAGAAAAATTAAAGGGAGAAAAGCAAAAACCTTTAAAGGCTTTGAAGAAAAAACAAAAAAAAGTGGTGAAAATCCTGAAAGCTTGACAGAGCAGAGTAAGATACCATGTGCAACATGCTTCGAAGAACTTAACAGTGATACGGACGACGATGATAAAAAAAATATAGGATGCGACTATTGTGAAAAATGGTATCACTAAAAATGCACCAAATTCATTGATACCCCATATAATATTGCCGCAATTCAAGACTACAAATGTGATGAATGTTAAAGTATGTTATTTTCAAATTTAGTTTTAACTTTTTACTTTATTTGTAAGCGCTAATTTTCGTTTTATTTTTTATTATTAAAAACCAACCCACGTGTTTTTTTCTTTAAATTTTTTGTTCCTATTTCCTATCTGGTTTTTTTTTACTTACATAGAGGATTTTTATTTGTTTTGTGTTTTTTTTTAAATAAATAAATATTTGTTTTTGTATTTTTGGTTAAGGCTTTTTTATTAAGGTTGCCTATACTATGCAATTCAATCGCCTTAAAGTTGTTGTAAAAAAAGTAAAAAAAAAGCGGTCGAGAACTAACATTTAAATGGTCGCGAATCATGTGGGGTGGTCGAGAACTAGCGAAATTGCACTTTTTTACTATTTTAGTAAAAAAAATATTTAGAATACACTACAATTAAAAATATTTATTTAAAATAATTTAAAACTGTTTAGAGATTTAGAAAAAGTCACTATGGTAAGTGATAGTTTAATATTTCAATTTTCACAACATTTGAAGGTGAAAATTTTACTAAACTGGTAGAGAACTAGCGCATTAACCCTAATGTTAATGTAATATAAATGCACTTTTTTCGCTGATTTTTTTTATTTTTAAAATTTCTAAAAAAGAAATGCCTCTTAAATACCTGAAAATAACTAAAAGATATCAAAGAGTAACCACACCTCCAAAAACCTCGAAAAACTTTATTATATTAATAATTTAATAACTTCTAACTATAGCTAAGTTACATGTTGGTCATGAATGATTTTTTAAAATAACTCCTGGTGAATGACCTTTTATAAAAAAATGCAAAATAGATTTCTTTGTTGTTGATACTCTTTTGTTCTAGTAAAAGAATGTGACTGACGCACAGTTTATACGTGTATTATGACATTTATAGATTTATATGGATGGGGCCATGCATTTAATGGCCCACGCATTTTATATAATAGAAAGCTTTAAAATTACGTCGACAACATTTTCAAATCGTCCCCGCTGTGAAAAGTTTTCAAAGAACAAAACTTCCGTTCACTTTTTTACGCGTACGTTTTAACTGTTGTTTTGTTTTTTCAACTTAAATGAGCCGTCAAAGTAAGTTTTTTTTAAGAAGTTTAATAAAACTTAACAACTTTTTATCCCATGGTAAAAGCTACCTAATTGTCAAAATACATACTATCGTGCACCTTTTATATGTTCTAAAACCAAATTGCTGATTACCTAGTAAATGGTGTTGCTCCAGAAATTTTAAAATTCTTTTACAAAATTTTTGACAAAACTGGTAACAGTCAAATAGGTCGATAATTGGACACATTGTTCTCATTTGCCTTCTTAAATATGGGAATATCCAGGACCTTCTTCCAGGTATTTCAAATATTTATTATGTTTTGTCATAGGCATAAGGAACTATTCTTAATCATTCTTTACTATTTTTATTTTGGATTTTCCAAAATATATTCCTTAAATCTAAAATCTAAATAAAAGAAAAATCTTTGATTTCGAAAGGCACATTTGTAGCAATGTTCAAGTGAACAGATATGAAAGAGGTATTACTTGATAATAGATTCGGAACAACATTTACGAAAAAACTCATTAAACTCATCAGCTGTAAAGTTGGTTGTTTCTGGTGAAGCTTTTTTAGAGTTTCTGTGGCAATTGTATAATCCCATGTGCATTTTAGATTTATTATGAGCATTGAGCATCAAGTTGTCATTGTAATTTCATTTAGCAAGAGTGATAGCAGTTTTATATTCTTTCCTGATTGAATCCTTAGGATCAATCAGGAAAGAATAAGAAAATAAATAAGAAGTTGCAGGATTACTTTTTTAAAAATCGGAAAGAAAACTCCAATGATCACGCATTAAAGACAGTTCGTTGATAAAACTTTAAAATTGTTGTCTCTTTTATGATATTATAAAAATTATTTCCAAATGTCATTCACATTTGCTATTACATCTTAAAATTTCATTTTATGAATCTGGTCTAAGTATCTTGCTCCCAGCATTACTTACTTTGATAGCGGGTATATCAATTTGTTCAGTTAAGTGGTCTGTGTGTTAAAATACACCACATCCACCCGAAAGTTCATTAAAATATTGTTTAGACGCTCATTAGTTTGAGTAAGAGAGAAAACCACCTGTTTCAAACCAATGGAGGTCAGGAGATCACAAATCGTAATCAGCTTTCCCGGTTTCAAAATAAACATTAAAATCAGCAATCAACATGGTGTTCTTTTGTAGTGCTATAGTTTGAATAATTATTTCAATTATATTACGAAGTAACGCAACATCAGAA
The DNA here is from genome assembly GCF_022605725.1 of Anthonomus grandis grandis. NCBI lineage: Eukaryota > Metazoa > Arthropoda > Insecta > Coleoptera > Curculionidae > Anthonomus > Anthonomus grandis. The sequence goes on along the minus strand of NC_065552.1, from coordinate 27,517,638 downwards.
CTTGGAGGTATACACGCAATACAATACACACAACATATATGCAGTGCTTTCATTTTAAAACAAACCACCAATAACAAAAAAACACGTCAATCACTTCCAGCTAACCTCACTTTGATGTGTCAAATGGTGTGACAAATCATTGTAAGCGCTAAAAAAATTAAATCCATTGACGGACCAGCGAATAGTAACCAAAAATATCTGGGAATAATGGATATTTTATCGACCTTAAACTTTTGTATTTTAAATGCCTACCCTAAGTGTAATTTTAAAATCATTTTAAAAGGGCATACAATCTAGGATCCAACGGTGTATAAAAAATGTAATTTTATAGACTTATAAACAGTAAGGGTGTAAAAAGGTGTTTAAAAAATAAACAATTTAATCAGTTCATATAATTTATGTTATTAAGTGATCAAAATGTGCTCCGTTATTCGCGAGATAATAATAAAGTCTGTTTTGGAAATCCTCACTGACATTGGCAAGTGTTTATCCGCTAATGTCTCTCCATTCGCTAGTAATTCGATCCTTTAAATCATTAATATTTTCAGGTCGGGTTCTATGAACTTTGCTTTTTAAATACCCCAAAGGAATCTAGTGGTGTTAAGTCTGGCGACCGTGCGAGCCATTCAATTCCCTAGAAACTATTCATTAAGCCACTCTCGAACAGTCAAGGCGTAATGCAGGGAACTCCATCTTGTTGGACATACAAATTATTTTCGTTTAATATCCAAACACCATTTTCACCCACTTGGCTTTCCAAAGATTGGACGAATGAAGGATATATTTTATTTTCGAGGAGATCTAAATAAATTTGTCTAGTTACTTTTTCTCTCTTAAAAAATGGCCCGATTATTTCGTTACCATAAAGTCCTGCCCATAAATCAATTTTTTCAGGATACTTTTTGTTTTGCGATATTGTTTGTCATTTAAAATATACGACTATGACACTATGAGGCAACCATTTGACCTACCAAAGTTTAAATTGATAAAATGTCTTTTATTACCACATATTTTTGCTTACTGTTGGCTCATACGTCAACCGATTTTGTTTTTTTTTGTTTTGGTGCCCTTTAAAATAATACTACAGTTAGGGTAGACATTTGAAATACAAAAGTTTGAGGTCGATAAATTATTCATTATTCTCAGACACTATTCGCTGGTACGTCAACCGATTTAATTTGTGATGTGTCACACGATGGGGGTTCCTATTTGACATATCAAAATGAAGAACATAGTTGGAGGTCAGGAGAGGATTGACAGAACTTTGTCAAATATAAAATTTACTTGACTACTAAATTGACTTGCTTTTAAGAACGTATTAAGGGTGGTTTGTTTTGAAATGAAGGCACTGTATTAAAATCAGTTAAAAAATACTAGACCGTTCTACAACTGACAATAATTTAGTATTATTCAGCTCCCTATAGTTGGTTCTAAAAAGATTCCACATCCGCCTCTCCTGAAAACTGGTCCAAATCATGGAAGCACCCAACAGGTCTGAGTGAGAAAATATGTTTGTTTTGTTATTTCTTATATTTAGGATTTTTGATAAAGCCTATTTAAATATTGAACTGTGAAAAAAATGGTTTTTAATACTCAAAGAGACATAACTGACATATATGATTTTTGTGAGGAAATATAGAAAAATTGAATCAAGATTAGAAAGAAATTATAAGTATCTCCTGAATTACTCTAACCCAATGGCGCCAATTTCGGAATTTGATTAATAGCCTTCGATATACTCGATTTCAAACGAACGATTTTTGCTTTCTTCGCAAAAATAAACCAATAAATCTATAGGCTAATAAAATTTGTCTCTGAAAACTATTACCTAACTTTTCGAAAATAAATACGTTAAAAAACGAAACTAAGAAAATATCTAAACATACCTCCTTGCTTTCCAAGAAAAATGCCTACAGGTTACATAATATGTATAATGCGTCAATTACTTATTAAATAAAGTTACTACTACTTACAAAAAATAATAAAATATACTTCCAATAAAAAAACAACACTAAATTAACCTAAACTCTTTTTAAAAATGACATAACAGACGTTATGCATGCAGTAAAATAACTTTAGTGGTTTCTCCTTTGAAAAACTCGTCGATCGCAGACAATTCTTTCATGATCCAATGAAAAATGCGTTGCCACACGTATCCAAGCTAAAAAATATTTGTCTCTTTGTTGGATCCCGGAAACTATAATAGGACTTTTAACTAGGAAACATATTGATGGATATCCACTGTTGTGTGAACTTTTGAAGTGTTTCCATGACAATTTTTCCACTTGTTTCAAACGGGAATTTATTTGTTTATTTTTTCACTATAAATGTGCTAAAAAATATTAGAAAAAACGTGTGAAAATTGATTGAATTTTAATGCAAACCGAATTTTCATCTTAGCAGCATCAGGTTGAGATTCTTGAAATCTTAAAAAACGACCCTGTCGCACTGAATGCATAGGATTGGTATGAAAACGTCTTCATAATTAATTCGATGCTCAGGCAAACCTAGTTATAATATTATATTTACTTCAAAAGAATGACATTTACCTGGGATGAAGATTGATTTTGGACCTGTGTTCCATCGGATCAACTTTACCAGAAATTTCCAGTACTGCGCATGAGACGCGCCAACAAATTTAAAAAGAAATATATTTTTACAGCTTGCTATTTTTTGTTTAGCTGTTAATCTTAAATAGTACATAAAAATCGAATATAAGTACAAGAAGACAAGAAGAGCATATATGAGATCAGGATGAGATGATGAAGATGTATTAACCTTAAAACATTGAAAGGCTAGAATTAAATAAAATATGAAGCATTTTCTTTAATATATAATATAAGATACGCTATAAAGAAGTTAATGTTCGAAGTTAAATAAATGCAGATAATGTATGTTAGAGAAAAAAGCAACAACATCACAACGCCGCTTGAGTGCATTGTTAATCAACAGCGACACAAGAAAGAAATCTTTACCAGTGACGTCGTCAGAAAATATTTACATGATAAGTATTTATTAATAACAGATTATGCTTTAAATTATAGACAATATTACCGTTTATAAACACTTTATACGTTTTTTTACGTATATTCGTATGTTTTTTTAACGTACTTAATGGAGTAAAGGTACCTATAAAAATAATAAAAAGCATTTTTATGGTAATTAAATATTTTATAATTATTATAGATTTCTTAACAAGTTTTTATTATTCTATGACAGTATTATGATGTTATGACATTATCAGTATTTACTTTTGAAAAGATTGGCCTGAATCGCCTTTTTCGTATGGTGCGGCACAAACCGCACAAGTTTTTACTATCGTAACAAAACACTCAAATGAGACCCTTTACCCTTTTCAACCAAAAACTAAAGAAAAAACGCAGAACTTCACAAATGCCGAATGTAAACACAAAGCTATTTGACAAGTTACATTAGTTTTTGCTTGCGGTGTTGCCATTCCATATAAAATCTAACACCAATAAGTTAAATTAACATCATGCGTTGATATATAGCTGAAAATTTTATTTTTTAAAAATCTGTATAAACTTGACAACAGAGAATCAACGAATATGGTTGTAAACAAAATACCCCCCTTGCGTTCTGTGGACATGTTGAACTAAAACAAAGTTGTTGTGTTTTAATTCTAATATTTCAATGTTCTAAGATATTAACACATTTGTTTAAATTGCAAAACCCAAGTAAGAACACTTGTTAAATAGCTAGCACAATACCTAAAAACAAACACAAGTTAAAATAGTAATAATTAACAGCCATAAATAATCGAAAATCCTATACTCAACCGTGGATATGAAAATTACCTACCGGTCTTACTAATCTAAACATGTGAGGTAACAATATTTCATTTCAAACTCATTTGGGAAAAAAACGATTAAATAATGTAATAATCCGGTTTACTCGTTCATTTTTACCAACTTTGGTTTTAAATGGTCATAGAAAATATTATTAGAGCTGTCTGGTTGGTCGCGCAGTAGAAGGAAATCTGATGAGTCCTAGCAAATCAAAAGTCAATTTGATGATTTAGTATTTTGTGTATCTCTGGTTGATCTTTATATTCCAGTGATTCTTGAATAATAAGGTCCTGGCTTTGGCTGGACCGTCTCTATGCGATTAACAGGAATTCGATTCATTGTGTCTAACTGTTCGATTAATTAAAGTGGCGACTATCCTAAGGAGGCATATACCATAGCTTAGTACATGGATTTACAGGATTCGATGTCTCTGAAATCCCAGCACTATCACCTGAAAGCTTTTCGATATGGTCGCGATTAATTGTGAATTAATAATATTAGTCCCAGATGAGAGGAATTTTCTTTAAAGCTACTTTTTAGACACTTTTATTTTAAAAGCACTTATTAAATGCCGTATATCTTTGAAGGAAAATACTGAAAAAACCACACAACCGAGCAGACATCTAACGAGTTTTTTAGGATTATAAAAATAGTGCACATCTGCGCGGAACCTTCTAAAGCCAGACAGACTGGAAGTAAAAGCGTCAGGCAAATCAGTGGCATTTATTAATCTTACGCCTATCCCAGTAGTAGTCATATAGGGGAGTTAACGACTGTGTTAATTGGAAGGGTAAAAAAAAATAAGTTATTTCTTAACGGATGTCTAGCATCCACATTATTATTCTAATTTGCCGCGTGATTCTGTGGTATTCAGTCCTCAATATATTCAAGTAAAAAATAACGACTTGTAACAGACCAAAAATTTTATCCATTTCAACAATTAATATAAAAGAGGAAAATATAAAAGCTTAGTTGTATTTAATACAAATTTTCGCAGCTTCTTTCAATAGCGGCTTTATCATTCTTGGTTTAATATTCTAAAGAAAAGCAACTTTTTTCACATACTTCTCAAGGACCAAGTACAGAAAACAAGTACATTCTCTCCAAGAGGTCAGTGTTAAAGTTATACAGGCAATAAAATATAAAGTCAATTAGGAAGTTTCAATTTTTTTAAATTTTTTCTTAATATATAGTTCTAAAAATATGTTCTTATTTTTTTAAATTATGTTTAAAAATAAAAAAGTTATTGCCTTCCAAAGTTTGAGATGCCGCGGTGATTCGATGACGTCACAATACACTTCTTTGACCTCGAGACAGGAGCCCGTTTAACTAGAAATAGCAATTTTTGTTGCGTTTTATGTACTGTAACGTCACTCGGTGATTCAGCTTGTCGCACAAGAAATTGCATAGAATATTTGAAATATTAAGTTAAAGAGTATTAAATAATGTCGAAATTACATAATATTTCCAATATAGGAATCTTTCTAATTATCTCAGTCTATATTAGCTTATCAAAGATTACACGTGTTTCACCCACCTAGCTTCCATCTGAAACTCTGGCCTTGTGACGCTTATTTCAGAACATTTTGTTATTTGAGCATAATTTGTATTATTTACAGTGAGAAGAAAACTCGTGTGAACACTTGTGGGATGATTTTTTACGATTTTGATCGTGGATTATGAAGACTGGAGTACAACCAACCAAAGACTGCGATCCTTCCCTTTAGGAGCTTTATCATTTGCCACTGTGAAACGCTAAACGCTGTTATAACCAGTTTCATTCCGCCGTATTATGAAAGACGAGATCATCAAAAAGAACAGTTGTTGTTCCAGAAAGCACTGATGCTTTGCAAGATCGTCAGGTGATTTGTCGTGAGATTAAGGCATTCTTGAGAAATATCAGATGAGAAATATAAGATATTGCGAACATCTTTTAACGTCTACTTCAGAACGTCTCGTCATTTCAGCATAATTTATATTTTTTAGAGTGACTCGAAAACTCCTGAGCACTTTTGTGTGATGATTTTTTACGATCAACGTCCGTCCTTTTGGCGATAGAACTTCATCATTTGACACTGTGAAACGCGAAACGCTGGTATAAGAACATCAAAAGGATTATATTGCATGCACATTAAGCTGCAAAAAATAATTTCGAATTAAATTGGTGCTAAGAAATTCTCTAAGAAATATAATAACGGAATATCAAAAGTGGTATATAACCTGTAAACAGGCGACGAATCTTAGATCTAAGAGTATGAGTTCAAAACAGAACAATCCACTGTAAAGTACCATTTACACACATCAATCACGTTTCAGTTTTATTTAGTAACATCTCTAATTGCTATTCATACAAGTTAGTCAATCTTTCTGCTCTACGTCTAAATAATATTTATTTTTTGTTCTAAAAATTTATTCAATGGAGAATTTTACATGTAATGAAAACCTATAGATAAGGAAGAAGATGAAACGACACGAACCCCAAAGAAGAAGTGGGTACATAAGGCTTGGTTACTGAGGGAAAATTTATTTAACACTTTAAGGAATTAATCGATGGAAAAAAATTCAAAGCGTATTTTGTATATTAAAGATTGTTTTGATACACTTCGACACCCATTTAAAAAAAAAAATTGGAGAAGTGTTTTTACGCCAACCGCAGCAACTAGATGTGTGTCTTAGGTGAGTAAATTTTGAAATATCTATGCTCTTCATGCATATGAACATATACACGGTGTCCGAGACAAAAAAACAGTCCACACTGAAAATCTTTGTTGAACTTTGAAAAATAAATTGTTTAGCCAAAAACAGGTCAAATTTAATAATGAGGGGGACATTTTTTTGACGGAAATTCAAAGATCTTCAAGGGAGTTAGGCTTTGTGGCAAATACTTTGTTTTTTAGATGACCCCATAAAAAATCCATAGGGGCAAGATCGGGAGATCTAGAAGGCCATTCTACGGTATCTCTCCGGCCAATCCATCCTCCAGGAAATACGTCGTTCAAAAAATGACGAACGGCAACAGCATAATGTGGTGGTGCCTCATCTTATTGAAACATCAGTTCATTTTCTAGAAGGTTATCTTGTTTAAGTAACTCAGTTATTCTGGGATTCCAGCCCATAACTTACGTTTTTGAGGTCGCTGCGTATGTGTTTCTCGAAATTAATGAGGCTTAGTATCGCTCCAGTATCGATAGTTGTGTCTTGATTTCACTATGCAAATAAAAGGAGCATTTGTCCGAGAAACAATCATTGTACAGGAAATTTCTTTCACGATTTAATTACTAAAGTACTCACAAAATTGTACGCGACGATCAAAAGCATATTCATTTAGCTCATGTACTAGTTTGATTTTGTAGGCATGATATTTGTGTAATTTTAAAATTTTGTGTGGTACTTTTAGACATGGTATCAATTTTTCAAGCAGATGTTTTAGGTACCCAACCCAACCCAACATTGCAATTTCTACAGCTTCATTTCTTACTGGATGCTGAACTTCATTTTTTCTGTTTTTACAGACTCTGTTTCTTGAAACTTCCTCATCAAATCCATTACAAAAGGATGATCTACTCTTTTATCCGGATGATTACCATTAAAAGCACGTGCTGCTGCTCTAGCTGACTTATTTTGTTGATAATAAAGATTAGCTAATCCCTCAATTCTTTCTTGCAACGTATAAAACATTATTATCAATACTATCTGTAGGTAGTATTGATAATACTGCTACTGTAATTACTGCATATTTTGACGTTTTCTTAGAACATTGAAAATTTATTTCAATGTTCTTCAATTTTCGTAATGTATTTTTTTTCTTGATTAGAGATAACACCTGGATAATTAACAAAAAAAATTACGCAGGCAACCAAATTGCAAGAATGCTACGTTTATTCACATTTCTTGAGAACGAATTGGTAAAAAAAAAAAACAGAAGAAAATTATCTTTAATTCATGGTATCACTCGACTCCTATTCCCATTGAAAAAAAATTGACAGGGGGTCTGGGGGGCAAGAGAATAACGTCAGAGAAACGCAATTTCTGTCAATAAATGTCCTCCTCAATTTTAAATTTGACGTGTTCGATCGTTTTGGGATAAACAGTTTATTTTTCAAGGTGGACTGTTTTGTCTCGGACACCCTGTATTTGAAAATGAATTTAGGACGTGATGAATAGGACAGGAACCAATATTCTGTTGTCGACCCTTACTTCAATGCTTTGAGGGCTTATTACTTTGGTTTTAGTTAGATTAATTTCAAATCCAACTTGGTGATGATGCATGATGTAGCTCTTGAAGCATGATGTTAAGTTCTTCGGCAGAGTTGTATACTTAGGACACAAAATTAAGTTAGGGAAAGAGAACCAAACTCTTGAAATCTCCAGAAGAGTAAGTCTCGGCTGGGCAGCATGTGGTAAATTAGGATTTATACTAAAATCTCAGGACCTCTCTATAAATCTTTAAAGGATAAAGGAAAGTTTTGAATGCATGTATATTGCCAGTCCTTACGTATGGTTTAGAAACAACAGCATTAACCAGTAAATCGACTAAGATCCAAATAGATGGAGTAACAGAATACTGGTTTGGCAACCAAGAGAGACTAGGAGAAGTGTAGGAAGACTCCAAAGACGGTAGCGTGACGGCATTTAGGGGATCGCAGGAAAAAACTGGATCCAGACTGCTGCGAACAGAGAGACGTGGAGAAATTTGGAAGAGGGCTATATCCAGGAGTAGATTAGTACAGGCTAAGAAAGAAGAATCTCGAACCAACTTGATTAGTTTTTCGTCATTCATTTTTTCCTTTTAAGAAAATAATTGGTTTTTTATGAAAAGATATCAGTCAAAACAAGAGATGCGTGTTTCGGATCGTTATCATGTTGAAAGTAGTGGTTGATTGGCATAACTTCATCAGCGTAAGGTACCATAACATCCTGCAGTATGTCTTTATACATGAAACACTCCCACAGCATCACGGAACCACCTCCATGCTTGACTGTAGACACCGTATATTTAGGATCATACCTTTGGTTCACAGGACGCCTAACATATCTTTTGCCATCCGAATTAATCAAATTGAACTTTGATTCATCACTAAAAATAACCTTTTTCCATTCGGAGACTGTCCAGTGACTATGTTCTCGAGCAAAGCTCAATCGCGCTCGTACGTTTTTTAAACTTAGCAGTGGTTTCTTTGCAGGGCGTCTTGTTTTTAAATCACTATATTGAAGTCTCCTTCTAATGGTACGACAACTAACTGAACCCACAACCCCAAGCTGCATTTCTTCTTCCAAATGCAGATTGATTTCTTTTGAAGTTGCGAATGGGTCAAGTTTTGCTTTTTTCAAAATTAATTTGTCAACACGACTAGTGGTCTTCTTTGGTCGGCCAGTTTTTTTTAGAGGAACTACACTTCCACGGAGATTAAATTTTTTTATTATTTGACTTACTGTTGCCCTCAAAACAGAAAATTTTCGAGCAATATCCGCCTGTTTAACCCCTTTTCGGTAATCGTCGATTATTCGCATCTTAATATCGATCGATAAAGTTATACTACGTGGCATTGTGAATATTTTTCAAAACTAATAGTAAGGAAAGTCAAATCAACAGAAACCAACGCATAAAACTCAGAGACTGAATAAATATGTTGTTTGTCAATCCAATTTTGGCCACCTAGCAGTCAAATTATTGGAAATTGATAAAAAAAATATTGAGAAAAAGTGCAAGCAATAAAAATTATGGATGTTGTTTCTTCAATCCATAGATTTTTGAACACTAATAAGCTCAACCGGTTTTTCCTTTGCTTCAGATAAAATATATCCATCAAAATGGTCAATCTCAGTAAAATTTGTCAATCTACTTTTGGCCACCAGTGTATGTAAAAAGAAGGAACAACAGAGGGTCATTCTTCATTATTAGAGTGCAAGCTCCCACACATCAGCTGACACAACAACCTATTGGACTGGTCAAAGCGTTGAGTTGATGGGTTATTCTCCGTATATACAGTCCCGATTTAGCACCAAATTATTTAATTTTTTCTTCCCACTTGTCAAAGAGAAAAGTGTATGAGCGCAGGCAAAAGTCTATTAATCAACATGGAGAATACTACGATAATAAATTACCGTTGTTTCAGTATTAGGCTAAGAACATACATTTGAGTACAACCATCATTACTTTACTAACTATACTTCATAAAGTATTAGAATATCTGAGATACAGATGCGTTTTATCCAGTCAAGCAGTTACTATTAAAATTCAAGTATTACGTATTGAGTCAATAATGGTTACTTGTGTCAATTGCCCCAAGGTGTTTAAGTATGTTTGGAAATTGAGAATATCAGTTACGTTAGAAATACGTTTGACAGCTTCGGTTTGTCAGCGGACATAACATAGTTTGAGCAATGCAGGTAATAATAATAATAATAATAGTCTTTATTTAGCACTTGGCTAATAAATTTAATTTGCTAAATTTAGTAGTATAAAAAATAAGTAAAACCTATATTAATATATAAATATTGTATATCACATAACGCTGTTTCTAAATAAATTATTTTTAACATTCTTATTAAATAATCTTAGATTACTTGCATTTTTGATTTCTAATGGAAGAGAGTTAAAAACTCTCAATCCTTCAAAAAACAACGATTTCTGCAATAAAGCAGATTTAACTCAGAAATATGATAATCATTTCTTGACCTTATATTATATTGTTGAAAGTTGGATATTTTCTCTAAAAAAATGTTGCAGATATGATGGCATAAATCCGTGCTCTATTTTATAAATTAAAATTAATTTTGCCTTAAGAATATTTTGCTTCACAGGAAGCCATTTTAATATTTGAAGCATTTGATTGATAGGTGTACATACTTATTACAGTTAAGAACAATTCGTATTACTTTATTTTGTTGAAGTTGTAATTGATTTATATGTTCCTGAGAGCAAGATATAAGTAACGAGGAACAGTAATTAAAGTGCGGCAAAATGATTGTATTGTATACTAACATTTTAGTCCATTGAGACAAGCAGTTAGAAATTCTCCTAAAAAACCCAACTTTCTTGGCAATATTTTTACAAATATAATTAACATGACCATGAAAATTTAATTGTTGATCTAAGAGTACTCCTAAATAGTTTATTTCACTGACAAATTGAATTTTTGATTTATTAATTTCAGTATTTAATGAATGAAGTAGAATGAAGAGAAATTATGCGATGAAGAATTTGACGATGATGACTCTCATTGGCGAGTAAACTTAAAGTGCATCAAGATGTGCTCCTAAACCTGATGTGATCTGAAATACTTCCGAATTCGATTAGTGCTTATTTACTATTTGCCTTACACCCTAGACTTAAAAACAGATCAGTTAAAAGTTGTACTAATTGTTTCTACGGACCCTATTTATTACTTCGAAAACTTTCAAATATTATTACCATCCTAAAATCCTTTAAACTTTAATTCAGAAAGACATTTTAAAATCAATAAACCATTGCAGAACACAATTAAAATCGTTAACTTTCTGTATTGGAAGAAAATAATCTTCTAATAGTTTTCTTATCTTATTCACTTACCAATTCAATAAAATATGTTAAATTATTAAAAGTTTTGACCCGACAGAAAGCTAAATCATGCAAGGTTAAAAAGCAATCATAAACAACCGGATAACAAGTATTGGGTAATTTGAGATGCATCCTCTATTTAAATATACATTTAAGTATCCATTTTCGCCATTTTCTTTTTATTTATAAGATGACTGTTTTGTACCATAAGTAAAACTCCCAATTACAATTAAAGTTGAAATAGGCATTTTTTCAAACACTGCTGAAGGTGCTGTATTTTTAATGTTTGATAAATCATTAGTACACGCAAATCTACAAACAGCTGCAACAATTTTTCCTCTATCTAAATGTGTAGCTAAATAGTCCATAAGATTAACTGTTGAAAGAACCCATTTTGATATTTGCCGCTCCCTACATAATTTTCAATAAATGATAACAGTATTTATTATAGTTTCCATTATTTTTGATAAGTCACTTATTACAGAAATGGGTCGATAATTGTTCATTTGTACCTTAGATCCAGATTTATGAATGGGACATATATTTTCTTAAGGCTCCTGGAAAAACAGAAATGTTTTATTTGGAATATTTGACTCGTGATTCAGCTTTACTAAGCCAAATAGAGCTTCTAAAACACTTTTTAATAATTAAATTACATATTAGAAAACCGCTGTTGACTATGTTTCTCTAATTAAAACAAAATTGTATGATGTGTATTCAACTATACTAAGAAATAACTTGACGGGCTCGGCGCTATTTATATTTCATTGATTAAGTTTACACGGACGGTTAACATAGTTCGTGTTTGCTAAAAATACACTTTTCGTTGTTTTTACACTATTGGTCTAAGAAAAGATGTTTACATTAACGTTGATATTTATACGTTAAAGGGATCTTGTTTTATTTTGAATTTGGTTTTAACGATAAAAACAACTATTTAATGTACTCGTAATAGATCAGAGTAGACATAGATTTCTTCGGAAACTCTTCTACAATTAGTCAAGTATATGCCTCGTGTATTACAGACAGTCTTACCTGCTAATTAGTTTTCTATACAAAATAACTAAGATAGTACTAATAGTACAATATATTTTAGAAAATAATAAAAGTGTTCTTATTTTACTCAACGTTTTTAGCCTTGTAATACAAATATCTTATCATTTAAAAATATGAGTCTTTCTTTTGAATAATAAATAGATAAATATTCATATTCTAATTATGTGTATAAGTGGCCGCAATGAGTGGCAGAAACAAACTATATTATATATTACTCATAAGAAATGCATTTTTTGACCCCAGTATACAGTAGAAAGCCTGAGGGACGTCGTGGGTTTCTAACATGCGATATACTACACAAATCAAAACAGATAGGGAAAAAAGCGGATTTATTTTTAGGCGAAAAAAAAATGTGTTCCTTATTGGTTGGACATTCCTTTTAACATACATTATCATATTAAACTATTGTTCCGTCGTTTATATATAAATAACAATCCTTAAGCGTACGATCTCCTTTAATGTAAGCGCGCCCTCTTTACTAATGTAGAGCCCCTCTCTTTTACATTCATTCAGTATTAAGATTTCAGCCATCATCAACGGCAAACACTTAACACATCACTATCATTTAGTAATTCGACTAGAATTATTTATATTTAAACATAATTTCATGTAAACCAGTAGTTACTCTCTTTAAGTATAACTTTAATTTTAAAATAGTGTTTTTATTGAAAACCGAATCAGAATACGCGTGTGAACCCACATACACAACAACTATTCTTGTTGATAAAAGGTGGTATGAACATCCGCGATGTCGCAGAAGCTGTAACTAGAAGAAGCTTCTTCTACTATGAGAACTATAGGAAGGTTGTGGCAGATATTTGAAGAGATACTGATCCCACAGAATCTATACATGATTTATTCAGGCTTAACAAAATCCCAATATTGCGGCCTACTAGCTAAGCTACATGAAAAGAATATCTACGCCAGGCATCTTTTTAGAGCTCAAGGTTTTCGAATGGATTTGGTTCCCATTTAAGGGTTTTGACAGCAAAAGAATATCGGGATCAAATTCTGCAACCCCTTGTTTATTCACGCGCTACAGAATATGGTAAAAAAATGGTACTTATGCACGATAATGCATATCCGCTTATTGCAAGAACTGCTAGAGACTTTTAGGGCTAGCATAATATTCAGGTATTGCTATGGTCTGCGCAATCCCCTGACTTAGATCCTATCGAGCTCGTTTGGGATATGTTGAAAAGGCGTGTTCCAAATAAGGGTAGAGTTGTATGCAAGAGCAATGGTTAGAAATTGAGCAAAACGACATTGACAATTTAGTTAGAAGCATGTCCAACAGATGTCGAGTTGTTATTATTAACACGGTTAAAAATTCACTCTATTAATAAGGACTTTTACTTTTCTTAAAATTTTGATATATGTAATTGGAATTTTTGATATTTAACTTTTTTAAATGGTTTTCCTCTCATTTTTGTTTTTCGAATGTTTTGATTTTTTCTATTTTTATTCATCCTTTTAAATTTTTTTCTTAAATACGAAATTCGTTATAATAAAATTACCCTTGTTAATTTCCCTATTGAAAGCATCATAAATATTTACAAAAATGTTGATTGAAATTTTCTTCTTGTAATGCATCTCCTAGTATGCGTATATGCTCCGCCTTCCACTAATTTTTCCGTGGACTATGAGTTACAAAAGGGTGTATAATTATTAGTAGTATTGGTCAGGATATACGCCACATGCTATGGAAGCACCTAACATTCCTAAGACTGTATTTTTTGAGAGTCCATGCTTTCACTCCATACATGAGCTTAGAAAAAACGTTAATCCTCCCATGTCGATATCTCTGGCTCTCTCTATTCTTGTTCTTATTTCTCTTCTTTGGTTTGTTGTTCTTTACAAGTTCCTAGATATTTATATGTTGGGAATTTTGTAATTGCCATTAGCTTGATTTTCTTTAAGTTAATTTTTAGTCCGTATTCATCATTTAATTACCATTTAATTTTTCTAACATTTGTGACAAAGATTGTTTGTGAACAAGACAGTTCATCAGTTTCTCCATTTTGAACTATTCCAACTAACTGAATCTCTAGGATTTCCTTCAAAATAGCTTTGCTATAGAGGTTAAATAGTAACGGAGATAGGATGCAACCTTGTCTCACACCACGATGAATTTCTATTTCTTCTGTTTGTTGATGTTCTACTATTGCATTAGCTTTTTGGTCTCAATATAGATTAGTAATTATTCTGATGTCGAAGTTAATGTTTTTGCTTAAATTTTTATTGATCAATACGAAAACCTAATCGATCAGTTAATAATATTTTGTTTTTATTACAATAAGTTTAGTTAACTAAAGTAATTTTTAGGAATTTGAGCCATTTTTATTGCTCTGAATTAATTGGCAAGTTTTGAAATTTTTTCAACCAGTGGAAACCCTCTAGTTTTCTGGGAGCTCGTCAGTTTCAACACACATCCAACATATCCAAGAAACGGTAATCTACCACACAACTTTTTGACATAAAACTTTCACCTTCTTTAACATTTTCCATGCCTTTTTGAAATAGATGTAATTAATTGTAATTATAATAAACTAGATTACATGTTGGTATGCTAGCAATTATATTATCTACCTCTGTTAATTCAACTAAAACGTGAATGATATTTATTCGATTAGCAATAAAATATACATATGTTAAAACACCACAGATTACAGCACCTAGAACAAATATAACCTCATTAGTTAGTAAAGACTTTTATTTCAGGTCATGTATGAATTTTTTGAAGGTCTTAGGAAGAAAGCTCCGTGGGATTATATGTATTCTCATTAATCCTTTTCTGTTTCAAACCCTTTTAAAATCTATCCATCATTCCTCGATAACCTCTTCTGCCGTGAAGCTTATAGTTTCATAATTTATCTTTTAACTTTTATCTGTAACTAAATATTTTAATCTATTTAGCCACCGATAATAATAATAGGTGACATCTGATACTTTATCAGTTTGAGGAAAACATATGTCAATATGTCTTCCTCAAACTGTTAATTAAAATAGTCACTAATTTTGGGTATATTTGTTAGGACTTACTTAATCAGTATTACTTACTACTTGCGAGTATTGGTACGAGTTTATACTACTTATTATTTTGTCACCATCAAACAGGAGAGTTCGAAAATGATTGACTAAAATATTTGCACCCATACTACTTAGTTAACCAAATAGCTTAAAAATTATTGAACCAGTATCTTTAGCTTGAGGGGATAATATAAAGTACTGCACTGAGTCAGTAAGCATTAATTCTATTACAAGGTGTTCCATTTAATCCATACTGGGGGATAAGTCGGAAATGTAGAAAAACGTTTTAGAGAAAAAATTAAGAAGATCAATGCAAGAGCTTAAAAACGTTGACCTGGAAACTGTTTTAAGTCCTGGCAAGGTTTGGGTTATTTTTCCTATGGAGATTTTAAAAGTTCCCAAAAGTCCGTAAAGAAATTGTATATATCAAGGTCACAACAAAGTTAAAACAGTAAAAGAGAAAAGTTATTTGGGATAGCCGTGGCCCTAAAACTGGCTTTCAATATTATTTCAAAGACTTAATATATTTTAAGTTTGAATAAGGCTTTCATGTGATTTTTTGTGTCTTTGAACAATACACATTTTTTTTTCCTATAAAAAATAAGAGTTTCCATTTAAAAAATCACCTAAACCTTCAAACGACCCTCAAAAACATTTTAGACACACTAGTTGTCTACAACTTTTTAGTCGAGTTATCCCCAATTATAAATTAAAATCGGATACCCCGCAGTCTTCACCACATTATGAGCTTAAATTTAATATCATTTCCTATCAATATCACTATTCCCGCAGTTTTTCTGTTTGGTGTGATACGCCACTGTCTTTCCAAGTTTCTTCTGGATAAAGGGAACACTATCAAAAGATTTCTTTTAGTTCTTTGCACAGATCATGCACATTTGTTTTTATCGAAAGTTTTATTCGTAAATAAAAGGACCTACAGAGAATTACATATATCGCAATAAGTTTTAAGTTGGCTTTTACGATTAAATCAACTTGTTTTCCACAAACTGGAGCTGTATTTATTGGTTTAAACTTATTGGGAAGGTTTATGCTTGAAACTTTGGGAACAGTTAAAGTTCATAAAATATTTCGCGAAGAACTCTGACAAATGTCAGTTTCACCTTGTTTTACAATTTCCATCTTTTTTATTCAATATTTTATTTTTTACGTGAAGAAAAAGTTGAAATCTTTGCCAATTATATTATCTAGTTGTTTAAATTTATGTTAAGATATTAATACTAATTTTTAACGTGAAATTTCATTAAGTTCTCATCATCATATACATCTGTTTTTTTCTATAGTTCTTGAACTTTTTTCATGTATAATTTTAATTTTTTTTCTTAATTATATACGCTAGGGGCGCGCAATATTTTCAGACTTGTTAATAGGTACTATCTTTGCCAGATTTCAGATTATTAATCCGAATTATATAAGAAAAAACGCGTTGAGCAAGAAGCTTGTGACAATCAAAAAGCACTTATGGAACCCGATTCGTTAGACGGAAGTCTATTAAAATGTGTGTGAAGGTTATTCATTTTTTTGATCCTTAAGGAACATGATCAGATGGCGAATAACGTAAAAAATGATCTTGAACTAATATCTCAATACTCAAAAGAACATAATTTAGTAATCAACCCCAAAAAAACCAAAATGACGCTATTCTCAAGTAATAAATCGCGTAAAAATATTGGATCGGCAGCTGATATTAAACTAAACAATGTTCAAATTCCTTTTTCTGACAGCGTGAAGGTTTTGCCCCTAATAATAGACAGGACGCTTAGATTTAGAGAACATCTAAGTTTAGTTCTGCAAAAATGTTCTCTCAATTATCCAGTATTGTTTGGTAGTATATTTTCCATGTTTAGATCAGCAGGGCCAATATCGCTTGCTGCTTGTGCAGAATAACTGAGATCTATCTAATCAGATTTATTCATTCCTTGAAATGGTTAAAGTTACCGTATTTATATAAATTTCTGCTATGTACTTTATTATATCGACTTTTTACTAAAAATAGTCCAATATGCCTATTTGAAAAACTGATTCCAAGATATCAAATGCATGTTCGCAATGGTAGATGTAATACTTTAACTATGCTACTTCACTCAACGGCCCTTTTTGGAAGCTCTTATACATATAATGCTGTCAGTCTTTTCAATGCCTTTAGAAATAGTATTTATATTTTTTAAAGAAACTTTAGGAATTTACTTTTGGTGGAATCGTATAGGTGAATGAAATTGTATAAAGAAATGAAATCATATAAAGTTATTAAAATATTTTATAATGTTCATCTCTTCTTCTTGTTAAATCTTGTTATTGTTAAGTGTACTTTGGCACTATTTTAGAAGGTTAGGAGTTTAAGAGTACCTTTAGCTAATCTTCGCCTTCGTAGGCAATAGTGGTGTATTCTATTATTACCTAAATGAAGACATGTTGAATTAAATTGAATTGAAGTTAAAGTCCGATAGGCCAGCAAACAAAAACTAAGGATGCAACATACAAATAGCTGCAATTTATGTGTCAAAGGTAGCATTTGACACAACACAACTGACTGAAGGTAATGAGCCTTTAACGCCGTAAGAGTGCGCGTGCGTTACGAACAGCAATTTCCTTATTTTCAGCACCTCGTTCACATATAATCCTATTAAATCATAAATATTTTTTCCTATACGTAAATGTTATTTCTGTGCTCGTTTATGAAGTTTATATTTTTATATTAAATATTTCTTCCTATACCTCCTCTTCCCCCTATTTTGTGTAGAACTTTTTGGTTTTCGGCTGTATTACTGATGAAAATTGCTATTTGACTTATAACGCATATGTAAACCTGATTATTGAAAACTCCTCTCTATTATAGATTATAATAGGAGAATATTTTTTTGATTTTTTTAAATGTGGATAATTATTATTTTCTAAAAGAAAATCACAAGAAAACTTTTTGTAGAACAAGATCTTCACACAATTTTACACCCTACTATTTTCTTTTAATTATTAAAAATCGAGATATTTGACAAAATAGGTTCGTCTGATCGAATACAGGCAGTGTCAACTCCATTTCCTCAAAAAAATCTTGAATATCAAAGGAACCTCTTTTCTAGAACAAAAACGTATCTACAACTTTATCCCCCATTAACATTTTTGTAGGATTATTAAAAATCGAGATTTTTGAGAAAATATGTTAGTAAGTTAGTTTATTTATTTGATATATTTATATTCACATTGTCCTTATTTCATTGATATTTATTACATCTAATTGGGTTGATAAATAGAGGTTGTTTAGAAACTATTTGTAGCAATTAATTTATACCATATATAATGATATATTAATGTGATTGATATGCGAGGTTAACTAAATTTTATCACGAAATAACTTCACACTTATATTGGAGAATAGGTTGTTCAAGCTAACAAAAAAAAGGAATAAGTACAAAATTAATTAATAAATCATTTAATTCTTGGCTATGAAGAAGAAAATTCCCTTGTATAGATTAGAAGTTTCAAGGCTGAGATTATAATTTTTTTTTGGAAAATAGATCTGTAATGAGAATGAACTTTATTAATTGGTACTTCGATTTGTAGCATATTTCCTTCACTACAAGGTAAATTTTTGATGTTGCATTTTTGGATGGATGGTATTTTGATTTTTATTAGGGCACATTGACAAGCAAGTTGACGAAGTTATAGGTTGTCAAAAATACCTATCATAATGTAAAAAAAAAATGAGACGAAATAATAAAACGGATATATGAGCTCTTTTATAAATACAGTTTCGATAGTTGTCCACGTGTGCACGTATGCAGGTGGTGGATGTGACGGTTGGGGCAATGTTTGGATTACTTTTTAACTTTTGTCTTAATGGGTTTATAATATCGATTAAGTGATCAAAGGCATTAAAGTAAAAAAGTAAGAATTTATGTTGACAAATATAATTTTCATGACGATAAAAAACTCATAGTTCAGTGCTCCTACAAACTCTCAGCAAAATTTCATTATATTCCATATTTTGCAGCGAAATGGAATACAAAATTAAATAGGGAATTCAACCAGAAAAAATAATCAAGAGTTAATTTGAGAAAAATGGATTATTCTCGGAGTTATCGTAATAGAAAACCGGCGAAAATCCCGCGATGGGTTTTTAAGCCGTAATTATAAGCAGCAAAATGGAATCAGCCAAACATTTAAAAGCACTAAAGCCACTGCGTCAGATATTGTTCATGTTGCGGTTAAATGTAGAGAAACTTAATTTTTGAATTTTTTGATAAAATACTTATGAATTCATTCAAGGAATATATTATCTTCAATGTTAAAAGTATAGTTTAAACAAAGTATAGTTTAAACAAGACACAGACAATAAATGGAATTCGTTTTGCTGCTTATTCGCAAAAGGTCACACGACGTATGTGAGCAAAATTTATAAAAAGATACTTTCGGATGGATCTTACCAAGAACTTCAAAATGATCCTACCTGTTTCATTAAAATGTCAAAGAAATCATCAAAACATCTTCACTACCTGAAGACATCAACAGTTCCGTCACACCTCAAGGTATTAAAATCTCAAGGCTCTCTTAATGGATATTTAAGATCGAGGAAAGTCTTCCAAAGATTCACAAACTCAATAATCCTCTTAGGCCAATCATCAGCACCATAATATCTATAGCATATATAAATTATATTCCTTTTCAAAATATCCTGCACAGTGAATTTCTGGGAAAACTGATAAGTCGTATGATATGGTCCAACAACTAAAAATCACATACTTACCCATATCTGGTTAACAATTGAAAGGGAGCTGAGGCATCCTTATCAACAGAGAACCAAATCTAAAGCTGCAAATAACTTACTTTTACATGCCGACATCTGTACGCACTATCGCATCACCATAAAGTCCAAAAAATGTCAATTGTGAACTGACATAACAGAAGATGTGTTATTTCATTCAGTGAAATAACACAGAAACCTGTTTTTGTTGGCGGTTACTATGCAGAAGTGTTGGCATAACTGTTGGTCCTTCGAGCCGATGTAAATAATCTTACAGCACTATTTCCACATTTTTGAAAGTTTTTAAACATTTTTCTTTGACTGAACCTCGTTTTTTAATTAATGTATCATAATCCATTTTGCTTTTTATTTTCAACAATGCTAAAGATAATAAACTCAAATCAACTGCGCCTCAAAGTAATCAAAACATATCGATAAAAGCAAATAAAATAATTAATTCAAATGAGATCAGTCATAAAAAAACGCTTGACAGGAAATGAAACAAAGGAAAATACTATGGAAAAGACACACCTTGATTGTCGTCACACGGCTCGACGATAATTCTTCGTTATCACACTCCAAATGTTTCAATTTTACGCTTCCATCCGGCTCGAAGGACCAAAATGTTGGATTTGTTAAAAGAGGACTTTATATTTGGTTTGTTCTGCTAACGTTAACTAATAAAAGAAAGGCAACTACACATTATATAAAATTACTGTTTTATATTAATAAGCCTTCTTAATATTAAGGAAAATACATTAATATAACTCGTTTTACGCAAGATACAAAGGGAAGAGAAAAAATGGAAGCGTAACACCACGATGATTTTACTCGCAATACTGCCTCCTAGTTATTGACAACGCGCTCAAGGAGATGGGCCGGTGTGCTTGCCAGAAATTGTCTATGATGGAGCGCGGTTGCCGCTTACACTTGTTGTCAAGTCTTTCCAACCGAAGTGTTTTCAACTGAACAATAACTCTCAGGTCTTGCCTTTTAATCATCAGCTGAATAATTATCATATTTATTAATGATTAAGGTTTAGTACACTCTCTTCACCGAGAGCAGCACCAAGGACGATTTAGGTGATTAGATAGAAAGATGATTAATCGTCCATCTAATGGTTATTATCCCCACAGATATTTTAATTTACCATTATCGGAATCAAACATGACAATCGAGTACGATGTTATATCTTTTATACCGTCACAATGGTGGAGGAACAAATAGGGGCTAAATATTGAAGGTTTGCTTAGAATATAATGTCTTTAAGGCAGGTAAAGGCATATAGATCGAACATAAGGTCGAAGAGATTTTTCATATTTGTATCCTTATCAGTATTCAAGAAGCTTTAATAAAAACAAGATTATCTACAGTATTCTTTGACCAGAATCAAAATACCAAATTGATTACAATGGCATCTAATCATAAGATACTTCTAGTCCTACTGGCAAAACTAATTGGTTTTCAAAAATGGGTGAAAATGCAACTTATCTTATGACAGACGATTTTGCAAATAATTTCCAAAGTATTAATCAAGTGTCGCCTAGTCAGTTATTAGAAAAGAAGAATTCCAGTTATGAGAAAACACCCACAATAATGTTATTCGTGTTCATACAAATCCCATTTAACTAACTATATATTTAAACCCGATAAATCTAAATGAAGTAATAAGAAAATGGTAATAGCATACGAATAAATCGAAACATGGCTTACGATCTTTGGGAACAGAGATTCTCGTACTTCCGATAAGATTGTGTGCTAAAATATGGGATGCTCTGGTACCTAAGAGGACTCGAGACACATATCGGGGAAATCTCGTATAAGGATTAGAGTAATTCATGGTTATGTGTTGAATATTTACTAATAAACTGGTGAAACTAAACTACATGGTGACCCCCAAAATTAATTTATTTGGGTAATAAAATAAGTCTGACTGTAAAAGTCTATAACTCGAAATGAAAATATGTTTGAAAAACACATGTTGTAACCGTGCTCACATTGACCCAGAATAGGTTAAAATTGACAAAAAAAATCAGTTTTTCAGAGACTAATGAGTTAAGCAATCACGAATTGAACCGCTTTTTAGTAAAGCGGTCCGGTTTTTCATGGTTAAATGTTCTCGAAAAAAAAAACTAAATCGTTTATACATGGCTATGCGTTTTATCTATCGAAAAATGCAATTCTATTACCTAGTTTGATCGATTACTATATAGTAGACTTAAGAGGTTACACTCATTTAATATTTTGTTATTAATCATCCAATTTTCTTCTTTTAACAGGCTAAATCAAGCCCAACATTAAAAATGTAAAACCATTTAAAATATTTAAAAACAATAACTTTAGTGCCTAAACCATCAACATAAGTAGTGATATAGTGATAAAATTAGTGCTGTGATAAATTTATACTCTCGCTCGTAGAGTAGAATTCCGCGATTGTGATTCTCTTTAGTGATACTAATTTACAGCAGAGAACAATTTATATTTCTACAAGACCAAAAAAAAATGAAAACGTCAAAGTCCGGTTGCAAATTGTGCGAACTGTCCGCCGAAAAGGAGAAGCTGATGGGGGGATGCACCCACGAGGGTGGCTATTTCATGGGACAATTCGGATCTGTGATGCCTTCGATGCTGGGCGGCCATTTTTCCCCTATAAGGGATATGATGTTGGCTGCATATTTTTTAAAAGGTATTTACAGTTATTAGGCATAAAGTAACTCATCGCGATATATCACATATACTTATCTAAAATTAACAGTTTCTTTTTATTTAAAAAACCTTAATAGAGTAGATAAGGGTGAGAAGTTACCCAGTACAGATGTGCCTTCAGCCACGACAAAATGATAACCAAAATGCACTGTTGACGCTCTATCGTCAATGCCAAAATTTGGGGTTTCAATATGGGGTACGCTGCCTTTCGTCAACTGTATTCTAGCAGGTGCAGGTCGGAAAAAGAAATCGTTGATCGCCTGTCTTCAGTTGGAACTATTGTATGATGTAGGAGTCACTCTTATCTAAAAAGCAAATGTTTCGCAATCGAACTTCCACTGCAATGCACTTCCTGTAATTATTATTTCATGTTTATAATTGTCGGAATGACTAGCGAGTTTATATACAGTGAGACCTATTTCCCCAATCCATGGACATCCCAAAATACTTAACCTGCAAAAAAATGGTTCAGACACAAGTTGCCAATAACAATGGAGGCCATCTTCTGGTGCCCATTTAACCTTGAAGCAAAATACGTTATCTGGTCAAGATTCTGAATGTGACAAGCTGACTTAATTCCTAGCGGGTTATTCCTATCACTATGTCTATTTTGGTGGGTGTTATATTACATTTAGAGAAAGTGTTTCGTTTCTTTGCTCTTACTAGATGTTTTCTCCCTCAAATTGCACCACCTGCACAGGTTGAACTGATCTATGTGTTTTACGTCTGGGTTCTCATATTCTGCTCATATTAGAAAACTCCTTGGTCCAATTTTTATTGTATACCTGACTTGAATTATCTGGAACCCCGTCTGTAAATTATTTCACTTTGTCCATTGGTTTATGTATATCACGCTTCCAACTTTTTTGGAATGGCATTCAAACCTTCTTCTCTGGTTTTTCTAAAACCCATGCTGTAATTCAATTTCCAAGTATTTGATAAATGCCTGGCTCTCGAAGCAGATTCGTAGGATCCGGCCCACCACATTTCCCTGTACCATATTTGTTGTACACGTTTCAATGGCAGCCATTTTCGTCTGAAACACTGCGAATCAATTCTTCAAAAGAGACTAAAATAGTCTTCAGACTAGTCCCTAAATCAATAATTTTTACATTTTGACTACTAAATTTCAAGATATTTACTTGCCAATAAGAGACAAATTATTTTGTTCCTTACATGCACTCCTGGAATAACAATTCTAATATCTTGACTTTAAAATGATCAATAATCTATGTGGTAAATCTTCGGAAGTGTTGATTGATATTCCATACATTGTTTGGGCACTTGCTTTTCTCTGCATATTAATTTGATTGAAGATGCTTCTCATAAATTGAGAGAACAAATTGAAAAAAGGTAGTAGGAACAAAAAATGTATATTTTCTTTACCTCAAGAGGTATAAGGGTTAAAGTATCATTATATAAAGCATAATTTATCGATTCAAAATACCCTAAAATATATTTTCTTGTACATTTAAGGTCTAGTACAATTTTTCGATCCAGAAGAGAATACATACGTGCAAGAAAATGAACTTTCTTTAAGTGAAAATATGCTCAATAAGTATAATAATATTATCAATAAGTTGATCCGGAATTAAAGGTTTCTGGCAATCATATCCTGAAATACATTAAGTAGGAACATCTCAAGCTGCATTCCAATCTCATTCCCAAACCTTACTAGTGCAGATCAATCTACAGGGTGTTTACTAAACATGCGGCAAAAATTTAAGGGTTTATTTCTTGGACTATTTTAAGGATATTTTGTCCTTTTGTGATTTTTTGATAGGACGCTTTGTTTCGAAGATGCGGGGCGAAAAAGAAATTTCACAATACCAAAAAATTATATTTAATGTTTCTTAATCGACAGTGTTCAAAATGACGATCGAGTTCCACCAGGATTGTTTCTGATTGCGTTACATCTAGCAATTATCCAATTTCTCAAATCTTCTACATCTTCCACTGGAGTAGTATAAACTAATGACTTTTGGTGTCCCCATAGGAAATAATCCAGGGGGTTCAAGTCCGAGGATCGAGCAGGCCATACGTGAGATCCATCTTTGCCAATCCAGCGATCTCCGTATGTTACTGTTAAAAACTGTCGAGCCTAAATGCTAAAATGCGCTAGTGCACCATCGTGCATAAACCACATTGCATTTCTTGTAGCATCAAATGGTACATCTTCCAGAAATTGAGGTAGAGTTTGTTCCAAAAAGTTGCGGTATACGTCGCCGGTGAGTCTTCCAGGCAGAAACACCGGGCCTATTATAAAAGCGATCTTCAAGCACCTCATGTGGATCTTCTTCTACCCAAACATGATTATTGTGAAAATTCCTCATTTCATTTCTTGAGAAACTGGCTTCAATGGTAAAAAAATAAGAGCCAGTAGTTGAGAGATTTGAACCAATGTGTGCAAAATCCATTAACGGAATGCAATACGTGGTAGAAAATCTGCAGGAAGAAGTGCCTGAATGCGTTGTATGTGGTATGGGTACAACAAATATTCTCTAAAGAGTCTTCCAAATTGTCCTGTTACTTACATTTAAAGTATTTGCAATTTTTCGAGTAGAGGATCTTCTTCTATCATGGCCAGCATATTCTCTTGTAGTTCTACCGTTTTTACTATCATTGGCCTTTCTGGTCATTCATTTCAATGCTTCAGTGCTTCCTGTTTTACGAAGTCGATGGTGTATCTTTGGAAGGTTTTTTTATTAGGTACACTACGATTAGGAAATTGTTCACGGTACAAATAACTAGCTTCTGATGAATTGCCATCAGCAAGTTCATTAATGTAATGCATGTCAGCCATCTCGGCGTTCGTATAGTCATTCATGATAGACGAATTGATTAATAAGACTTGCACAAAGAGACAGAAAATACACGTCTAAATTTTTCTAAAATTGTGACACTGACAAACTCAAGCTTTTTTGGCTAAGTTAATCGGAATGTTTTTAAAAGATACCAACGGAATTGTTAGATTTTTGTGACTTGGTAGGTCCAGTGTCAGTCGGGGGTCCAGTCGGGCTAGTATTACCATTATACTATTTATTTTATTTAAGATATCCTTAGAATAGTTCAAGGAATAATCCATTATATTTTTGCCGCATGTTGAGTAAACACCCTGTATATGCTGTCTTGGCGGCACACCCCTTGATATCAAAATCCATTCCCTTATATCCAGTATCATCCTGCAGTTGTGCGTACTGTTGTTCAAAAGGTTGCTCCCAAAACTCTCGAACTTTTTCGAACTAAAGCCTACATAATGCTTCGTAGTTGTACCACAGATTCCCAGAGGTTTTCCCCCCTCCTAACATATAGCCTACAGACACTACAAGACTGTTATCCTTATATTCCTTCCTGTCGTGGCTCAGTAGGCCTGCAATAAACTCAGCTTTATAAGCCTCTGTTCAGGTGTCTGGAGCCAACTGTCTGGATTATGACACAGTTTTTAATTGTTGATTAAAAAAGCTTTCCCTAGTAATTTGCAACATAAGATTCCTACAAAGAAATAGCAGATTATACTATCATGTGACACCACAGAGACCCAGCTCTTTAGATTTTGTAATCACCTGGTTGATGTAAAGTACTTGTTTAATGACAAGTTGACTTTCAACAACAGGAGCAGTACAGTAAAGTTGTTTCCAATACTAGCTGACGTCGAGTTAATTAAAACGAGTGAACAGCCTTGGTCTATAATTGGATTGGTATGTATGACGATCAGGTCAGGACAGAGCATCAATCTCTGGAAAATTGTCCTTAGATTGCAGTTTATACTATTAAGGCCCAACTGGGTAATTTCTGGCCAGATGTGTTTCATACACGACATAACAATATCTGTTGGAAATCTTGTAGCACGGGTGTTATTCAGCGGGTGTTGTTTTCAGGAGAACGATAGCGAGCGAACCACATGTCTGTGGTTTTACTTGCGGATTCTTGTAGGTCACATTTTGTTTTTTGAAAACAGAGTTAGTACGACTCTGGCATGTATTTTTCTGGTGAACTCAATGTGCTTCATGTTTAAGTAGTTCTTGGATAAATCGCCTTCGCCACACTCTAGTTTTTTCCAAGTAACTGACACCAAGAGGCTTCACTTTATTCCTTAATAATTAAGGTGTCAATTACATTATCTTACTTTCCTCAATTTTTACAAAGAAAGTGTTATCATTCGTCCTTAGAGTTAAATCACTAAGATTGATATGTCACATTCAGATGAAGACTGAATAATGTTCTAGCATCATTGGCGTTTTAATCTATAGAAGAGTACTCTGAGAATCACTTGAATTAGTATAATTTTATTTAGATTTATGTGTCAAATATAGTAATGAAAAGGGAGAAGCTGCAGTATTGTATTATCAGTATGTACGTCTTTGTAAATGAACAAAATCATATTTGTAATAGATTCATGATCAGAAATATAACTTTTTTAAACAAATGCATTGTATACCTTATAATATTAATATTTTAAAACTCTATCATGGATTAATAAAATGACACTAATCCGAACGAGTAGAAAACTGATTCCAGGAAAATAGACCACATCAGATATTCACTTGCTTGTAATTATTACGTCGTAGTTGAGGTATAATATAACGCACGTGTCTGACCTTTTACTCGTTGTGATGTTACTTTCTGAAGTGTCTTATAAATTTTAGGACATTTATTGTATTTTTAAATTTAGACCGACAAAATAACGAAATAAAAATGTAATCACGTATTGTTAGTATATAAAATTAAAAGTGCAGGTTTTCTGGTTTAGCTCACATCAATCCTTGAGACAATAAAAATGTGAGCATTTCGAAGGCCATTGAAATAATACGACGTGCAATGATATTATTGTTATTTATTCTCCGCCGCTGCTGCCTCGACTGAAAAACACCAATTTGCATATAAAATTGACCCATTCGATGCACAATTGCTTTGCTAGTTACTATAAAGTAGATCTAGGCGGATATTTTTTATTACTTATAACAGAACTTTTTAAAAAATATGTTTATATTTTCATTGCTTTATGGTTTTAATATCTGTGAAAATGTGAAGGCGAAGTATTTAAAACAATATTTTATATTTAATTTAAATAAAAAAAACGAGAACCACTGAAGGCCATTGAACATCTTTGGGATCTCTTAGACGGTCGTTTAATATCACTAAAAATCGAAATAAAACAAAAATACTTATTTCAGTTACAACTTTACAGTGTTGGCATCCAGAAAATAAGTCCAAACAAAACAATTATTGAATTTCCAATGGTTTATCCAAAAATTGTTGTAATGTATAGGGACACAAGGAAATTAATATGTTCTTTATCCTTATTTAAAATTTTCTTAACTGCATAAGTTTAATGCTCTCTGAAAGATGATTATATAATTTAGTAGCAGTAATTACAAAATTATTGTGTGTTTTATTTAAGCGATGTTGAGGTAAAACTACTAAAGACTGTAAATTTTCATGATTAATACATTTAGATAGATTGCCTTTTACATAGATATAAAAAGTATTCAAAAATAAAAAGTGCGGGCGCTGTTAACGTTTTAAAATTTTTAAAGTAAATTTTACATGATTCACTAAGAGCTTTGCAATTAGTCTAATTACCGCTTTTTGTTTTTTTCAAAACAGTTAAAATATCCGATATATAGTAATTCGCAATTTTATGACTAGTAATAATAATATGTTAATAATTTTCTGATTAAGAGTTGCAAGCTTTGAAGATAGTTTTTCTGTGTGTTGCTTAAAATTTAAACCCTCAATAAGGTAGATACCCAGAAATATAATATCACCACAATTAAACCAGTTTTTGCCTGTAATCCTTCTGCCAGCATACCTAGGGAGGTCTGAGAGTCCACATTAGAAGCATAAAATGTGGTATCATCCGCATATTGAAATGTGGTTATAGAATTCAACTAAAGAGAAATCATTCGAATATAGCAGGGAGTAATGCCTCCAAAAATGAACCCTGATGAGGTATGCTTATTTTCACCTCTAAGGAGGAGTTAAAATAAGGATAGAATAATGAATATGAGTTTTCTCTTATTCCATATAGGGATAATTTTTGTAGCAGGATATTATGACGGGCACAGTCGAATGCCTTTGAGAGGTCATAGAAAGCCGATGTAAGCTTTCCCTCTCAAAGGCACCCAGCATATCCACAATAAATCTCTCAATTATATCATATGTGGAAAGGCTTTGTCTAAAAAGCCAAACTAGGATGCTGAAAGTAAATAATTTTTGGACAAAATAGGTAGCTGTTATTTCTTTTAATACAAGTGCAATTATTTCCGATAGACCCGGAACAACTGATATTGGACAATAATTACATTTTTCATTTCCTTTCATAATTGCTTTTTAAATATTGCACAAATGTTTGAAGTCTTAACTTTTGAGGGAAAATCACCTCCGGTAACACAAGAATTCATCAGGATGGTTACTGTAGGTACCACACCATTTTATTTATTATTAATTAAATCAAATACCTCTGGCTCAACAAAAGGAGCAAGAAAGGTAAAGAAATAATCTTTTCTTTTTTGTGCAGCTCCTTTGTTATCAAAATTTACATTTTTTTTCTGTTTTTATGTCCAAGGGCAAATATGTAAAAGTTATTAAAATCATTTGCTTTTATTAAATTTAAATGATCCTTATTTTTTGGTTTTACTTTATTTATTATTTTCCAAATCTCTTTTCATTTTTCATTGGCAGTAATAATTTATTCTTCCACAAATATTTGTTGTTCTTTTAGCTTTACTAAATTATTCACTTCTAATTTATTAACTTACTATTATTAACTAGTTTAAACTGATTTTAAAGGTTTCTAATAACGTTTTTACAATCAAGAAAATTAAATAAAAAACCGACGATTGTCTCTGATGGATCTAAGTTTCTTTCCTTTCTAAGTTTCGTTCCTTTGAGTAACATTTTTTTTGTTTATTTGTAGTATTTTCAATAATTTGTAAAAGAATATTTAAGAAGTTAATCAAATTGGATGTTAATCTTTTACCCCAGTTAAAGCTTATCATTTCTATTATAAATTTATTTCTAGCTTATAAAAGGTATTTTTCTAAATTTATCTGCACTTAACATCATAGAAATACTGAAAATCATTCTTAACCTTAGATTTATATTTTAAACTCCTATCAATTCTATCAAATAACAATCAGTATATCTAATATTATTAAGAATTAGTAAGTAGAACTTCTCAATATAATCTATATGGCAATTTGCTTAATTGTAGGAGCGTACTTAAGATGTGGTCTTATGGATATAGTCTAAGTTTAACTTGAAATTAGATAGCAGATGTCACTACATTAAGGAATCTTACCATTCAAGCTATAATCATAAAAAACAGAATGTCCATATTTTATGTGTCAAGGTCATTACACAGGTTTTGTCAACTTTTAGTGGCACATTGTTTGAAGAAAACCATTGAGAAACACTATGCAGGTCCTGCTGCAATTTTATATAATCATCTTTTTCATTGACAGCCTTAAAAATTAGGCTTTTTGAATGGTTATTAGGCAAATCATTAATGAAGATGGTAGACAAGAAGGCCGAAATTACTTCCCTGCAAAAACTGGACGTTGCTATAAATTCTTTGAAATAGCAGCCTTAAATTTTAACTACTTGCATTCTGTCCGATAGATCAGACTGGACTAATAATTTTGCATGGTTAAAGAATCCAAAGAGGTTTATTTTTTGCAGCAACAACCGATGATCCACCTTATCGAAAGCTTTGGCGCAATCTACAAAAATTACGTCTAACTTGTTCATTATCAATTTCTTGTGAAATTTTATCTGTAAGGTAGAGCACGTAGATTAGTAACTGTTGAGTTATTACAAATAAAACCACAAAACATTTTTATTCTAATTTATTACAAACTAAAATTTGAAAGATTTTAGATAATGAATTAATAATGGACCTATAATTTTGTACATTATCAACCAGACAAATATTTTTACAAAATAATGTTTGAAAAGACAAGAAAATCTACACAGCCTTTATAAATTTAGCAAAAGACATTATCCTTACCAACATTTTTATTCGGTTCAATTTTCTTAACTGCTACCCTTACTTGTTCTCTAGTGAGTGTGCCAAACTCAAAAACAATCTGACAATTCCATTTCTTTATTGCATTTTTAGAACCAGGTTCATAAACAGAAGCAAAAAATCAGCAAATGCTTCTGATATTTCAAGAGAACCCTAGTGTTATTATAAATTAATTTCTCCAGGAATACCATAGCTCTCTCATTTAGATTTAATGTGTGTTAAATTCAATGTTAAGTGCGCTCTTTGAAAGGTAAGTGCTGATTGTCAGTTTGAGGTTTCGTTTCTTACTTCTTAGACTTAATAAGATTTAGGCTTGATATGCTAAGAGGCTATTCCTGTTTTAATTAATTTATAGAGTTAAAAAGTTAAACTATTTTGGTAAAATAATTAGGGTATTTAACCTTATTGACATTTTCCCTGCCCTGAATCGGGTTTTTAGGTATTTATTGATAAAGTTGGATCAGAATTGAAACTTATTATCTGGTGAAGAAGTAAAAAGTCACCTCTAGCAATCATAAGTGAAAGACTTACCCAAAATTTCCCAAAACTGAGAAGAAAAACAAGAAATGAAAAAGAGCAATGATAACTGTCCTGTTTACTTGAACGATATACATATTAGATAGAATTAAGTCGAATTTTTTACCCATTTTATTTTCGATGTGATAAAATTGCTATAAATTATTGAAATATCGATGATTATTGAAATTTCAAAAAATCGATGGTTATTACATTCGCTTGTTATATTTTAAGACAGTTTTAAGACGTAAATTAAAGTGGTCACGAATTCCTTCAGAAATTCTTCAAGCAAAGATTCAGAAGCTAATTCTACAAAATGCTAGTAGCGTCCATACTTATTGTACTGAGGAAAAGGTAAACTGGCCGATGAAAATATTAATGTAATGCCGGCTTTAAAACGATAAGATTTATAAGATAATCCTAACTATATTTTTAATCTTTACAAGCGTTATAAATCAACCAAAAATCTAAAAATATATGGAATTTTTCACAAAAACAATAATAAACAGAAAATCGAGGGTCGGTGTCAATGTCAAGCCCATCATAAAATATACATAATAACAGTTTCAAGTACGCGGTAATCGCGTGTATATAATAAAATGCGACGATATACAAAATTGAAGTATTTTATTATACATTAGGAATAATATATTGAAGTTTTAATTTGTAAAGGAACTAGACATTCGGTATAGTTCACGCAAACATTGAAAGGCCTTTCAATGTACTAAAATGTTTGTCTTGTGATTTATTTGATTTACATTGTGTTTATTTAATATAATTATTACGATGACTAATAAGGGCTATGTAATAGCGCAATCAGACGCAATGAAATATGTATGTCATGTCCCATCACCCTGTGTAACTTTTATTTTACCGCATTCTTTTAACTCTATTATCTCATTCTTTTGCTTATTATTATTAATTTATATAAATAAAAGACGCTAATTGGCCTGAAAACACTTCGATTACCTAGCGTTGAGGGTTGAAGCACGCAAAATGTCGGTCGAAAAAATGTCGGTGTACTAACAAGTGACGTCACGCTCCGTAACACTCGTAATATAACGTATTTACCACCGTACAAGAGAAAGTAAATTTAAAAATCGAATGTCGTGAAAATAAAATTATTTAATATTTCAATAATACTCAAATAAATATTTGAATTCAATCGATTTTCCCTGGAAAAAAAAGACCAATTTTCATTAACTTTGAATCTACTAGACGTACGACTTTAAATAGTACCAATAGATTCAGACTGTTATAAATCTTATTGAAACTTGTCGATTTCCCTGAATAAAAACATAAAAAATACCATTTTTTTTCACGTTGAAGGGCATTATGGAACTAAGGGACTATGAGGCAGTAGTCTTGTTCTTCTAAAGGGTTTTTCAAATAAGGCGGGATGTTGACTGTTTGTGGCGGCCATGTTGTTTTGGTGGCATCTGTCAAATCTGTTGTTTATTATTCAGTTACTGATGCCAAATCATCATGACAAGTTACACGATTGAGCAGCACGTCCAAATGATAAGAGTTTATTATCAAAACGAGTGTTCATTAGTGCAAACATTGCGTCCAGTATACGGTAGGCGCGGTGGCCCTTCAAAGTCAACTCTTCAACGTTTGGTGGCCAAATTTGAGATGACTGGTTCGCTAAACAATCAACCAACTCCCATACGTCAAAGGAACGCCAGATCAGTCCAGAACATCGCCGCTGTCCGTGAAAGTGTGAGGAGTTGTTCTTTTGGCCCGAATTGAACATTATGGACATAGACGACATGTGGTTCCAGCAGGACGGCGCTACGTACCACACAGCGAACGACACGATGGACATTCTGCGTCAACGATTTGAGGGCAGGGTTATCTCTCGGAGAGGTGACGTAAATTGGCCACCAAGGTCTTGCGATTTGACCCCGCTAGACTTTTTCTTGTGGGGTTTTCTAAAGTCCCAGGTCTACGCCAATAAGCCGCAATCCACCGATGCCCTGAAAGTCAACATAACCCAGGCCATCGCTCAAATTCAGCCGGATCTATGCAGCAGAGTAATTGAAAATTGGACCACTCGAATCCAAGCCACCGTGAGAAGCCGCGGCGGACATTTGAATGATGTCATATTCCATACATAATGGCATAAGTTGGCCTTTCAAATAAAAAAATAATTTTGTTAATATCTCAGATACAGCTTGTTTTATTCCATTTCAACATCGACCCGCCCTTATTGGAAAATCCTTTACAACTAAAATATTTTACAGAATCCTTGAAAGTAGAGGTACGAACCACTTATTATTTGTCATATTGTACGGTTTAAACAGGTAAATGCCTGGTGAGAATCGAAGTCGAGTAACAGGGTGTTAACTTTTTTTTTCATCAATTTTCACTGAATTTTTAGTTCAATTGAGTTAAAGGTAGTTAAGTTGACGTTGGATAAATTGTTTTTCCTGTAATCCTAAAAATAGCAGCTGAAAAAAAAACTCCTTTCCACCCTCGCTATCAAAACAATAAATATTAGCTTTTCCAGCAGCATAAAAAACGACAAACAAACCGATTAAACTCAAATATTTAAAAAATCAAAAATAAAACGGTTATTAAATTAAATCGTGCAAAAGTCGTATATTCAGTGTGTGAGCCGGTTTAAATTTTAAATTAAATTCAATATTGGCGGTGTGTGCGCTGAAACCTGTTGAATAATTTTTTCCGGCGATTGCCTATTTGGCACCGTTATAAACCCGCGTGTATAAATACAAATATTTGCATTTGCCGGACAATATCAGTTAATTTAATATCGGGAAAATAAACGTTAAACGGTTGAAAAAAAAAGCATCGAAGCACTTGTTTGTGTGTGGATATATATTTGCCCTTAAATAATTCGATGCAGGCTTAAAAATTTGAAATCTAGGCCAAGGATGATGCTTTACTGCTACTTTCTCTCACTCGCGCCCGCAAATAAACTCTGACCTGACTTTTTACCATTTTTTTTTTAAATTTATTTTCAAGGCAATCGATTTTTATATCTGGTTTTTCTTGTACGGTGGTTTATGTAATAAAACAAATCTGAGGTCTATAAAAAGTATGTCATTTAAACACGTGATTACAATCATATACTGGGTGATTCAGTAACTGTGTAAAAGGTGTTGTGTTAAAGGTAATAAGTCTTAAAGGTGAACAATAGTGATAGATATGCCTATATTATGGAAAAGTTCACTACTATGTGTCCAAAGTCAAATATGTAAATAGTTTAAGGTTTGTATAAATTAAAGCTTTGTAGAAATTGCTCTTCATATATACACAATCAGAATTTGAATAAAGCGTCGAATTTCTTTTAAT
This sequence comes from Anthonomus grandis grandis, assembly GCF_022605725.1. Lineage (NCBI taxonomy): Eukaryota > Metazoa > Arthropoda > Insecta > Coleoptera > Curculionidae > Anthonomus > Anthonomus grandis. The sequence continues at coordinate 27,482,878 of NC_065552.1, read as the reverse complement.
GAAATAATTATAAACCAAAAGGTATTAAATCTTATTAAAACATTTTATGCCATATCAAAATTCAAGACGAAAACTATTTTTCAATATATTTTTTTATTAATAAGATATATTACTTAAAGCGGTCCGGCGTGTGACCTCACTTGTTAGTTAACCGCCATTTCTGTTGCAATTCTGAAACCTGGTGTTTTTACGTTCTTTAATAACATCTTAGGACAGCACTTATACGATTCATATTTTTAGGTAGTAAATACAATAAGTAGCTGATTAATAATGTGCAATTAGAATTTTTCTACTTTTTGCAATTTTTGCGTTTATATTCATTTTCAGTGTCCCTGTACCCCTTGAGAAAATGAAACCCTATCTATATGATCCCAAATTAAATTTTTCCACACATGCACAACTTTAGGATGCCGCCAATAAGCAAAAGTATATAAAAAATGGATTTTGCTCTAAAAAAGTTATTTTTTTTTGGGTTTTCTAATTGATGGTGTCAACCTAAACTCAACTAAGGAAAAGGTTAGTGGAAAGTTTTTCGATCTTGGTCGGAGTTGATTAAAATATTCTATTTGAATTTTATGCAATTTATAAAACGTGTTAAAACAATTTTTATTATTTAAAAACCTCTTTAAAGGATTCTGCAAATTGGAGCGGCTATATAACACAGTATGGTTCTTCGAAGTAAGTTACCCTAAGAACTTTTCCTTCTATTCCTTACCATTTATCCTTGGCCCACCTACTAACTAGACCTAACTACTTTTGATAATTGGTTGTTTTTCTTAAAAATTGCTTCAATTAATTTCATTGACAAGAGCTAGACAAAACTAAGTAGTTCCCACGAAGCAGATGTATAGGAGCGAAGCGCCCATATATGTATTTCTTCCAAAGCTGAACGTCTCGAACTAACTTTTGACGTCACGCCATTAGAAATTTAACTTCAAAAGCCATGTTTCTATGTAAAACTTATAACAACGGATAATTGGAGCTTATTTGTCATAATATATAGGCATAACTTGAAATGCTGACCCATGCAGGAACCCCATTATCCATAATCTTAGTAAAAAAAAATTCTACAAATTTTCTATTGGGTTCAGATTCATTGATTGGGCTGGTCCTCCTATATTCTTTTATACATTTTGCTGTACTCTGGATCATTGTCATATCGTGTGACAAATCTTAGATCCATAATTCTTTTAATTGGTCTCATTTCATATACAGAGAAACAACACTACACTGACAAAGCAAAGTAGTGGTTTATTTTTCATGTAAACATTCCAGTTATGTACTGTAAGAGTCTGATGATGTTGAGTGAACTCATCGAACTCTTGTGATTACTTAGTACTTAAAGATTGACTTTTCATTTGTCGAGAAAAGTCTTTCCGTCCTCCTTAACCAGCTATATTATAGGCAATTCACTTCAAGAATGGACAAACTTACAAATAAATATGGGACTCTTGCATAGGTCACCATTTATAAGTCAATTCTACATAATATGACAAATTAAATAAAATAAAAAATAAATTAAAAACAAAGTTGTTTATATTTCAGGTTTTCAATTTTACATTTGTAATCATTGTTGATTCTCTATCTCAAATTTCCGTGAAAATAAAACACGAGATAAAGGAAAGGATCATTAAAGGAAAATTCTATGCAGTAAAATAATGTGCTTCCCAATTTTCTTTAAATATGAGTTGGCGGATTGCCAATAGCAGGAACATTACAAATATGCTTTTTGACTTAAATTGCGAATTCAGTGTTTAGATTGAAGTAAGTTAATAGTTCTTGGAACAAGGGCGGATATAACGGTCTCAAGTTCCTACATAAATTTCAAAATCAAAATTGTTTTATTAGTTATTATACTGCAGTTATAGCTTGGAGGAAATAAACACAATATGTATTATAGTGTGAAATTATTCTTAGTTTAGTTTTTTTTATTTCTTGCTAGTTTTTAAGGAACAAAAAACTAAAAAAACTTTGATTTAATTGACTAAAAATGATTTGAGTTTGACACCATTTTTACATTCTTGTAGTTGGAGTGAAACAGATGCAATGAGTCCTTTGTATATAATTAGATTTTTTTAATCACCTAATGTACATTAAATGTATTTATATGCTACAAGATTACCAAATACTCATCTTATAGTAAGAATCAAAATTAAACCGCTATTATAAATTATCCAGTTGATTATCCTAAAGCCAATAATCGAATCTCTCAACACAATCCTTGACTTAATCAGAAACGATACAACGTGTTCAAATCGAGCCAATGGATTCTTCGTTATCTCCAGTGGGGGTGTCACCTTCATCATATGGGACAGAGGAGAGAATGAACTTTAGTGCTTTTTTACGTCATCTCAACTACTTAGGAGGCATCAATTTAGGTTTCTTGATGATATCTTAAGAAAGTCTTTCTTCTGCGACGAAAGTTGGAATCATCAGAATTTCACGCAACAGGGCATTCATAATTTGCAATACGACGAAGATTTGAGAACAGAAGTTCAGAATTTATCTTAACAAAAGACCCCAAGTTGGGAAGAGATTCCCAACAAAAACCAAGAGTACTCATAAAACAATCAGAGAAATACCATACGAAATTCAATATTCAAATTAAACTGAGATTCTCTTGTAGGCACTTAGAACAGTCATTTGACCAAATGCGGAGGTACATTTAGAACATGCCTGTACCAAATACCCGCAATATCCATTGGTGCCAAGCCCAGATTTTGTCTAAGTTACAAGAGGAAGAGTAAATCCAGGGATTACAATAGAACATATGGAGACCTCAGTGAAGTGAGATTTAACGTTAAACAAGATGGATATCTATAAGTGGAGGTCATCCTCTGAACTTAGTTTCTCTCACTCCTCTGTGATATTCGATGATAAGATGAGAAGCCGTGAGAAGCGTCAGACATGAGACGAGATGAAATGAGATGTGTATGTGATTTTGTTCGAGTGGTAATGTCCCTCATTATTGTTTATACATATATTGATTGGAATAATGGTTTATTCCTTATAGCCTGGATTATTCAACATATTTGAAAACCATATCCATTTATTAGATTTGTCTTGTTGGCTATCAGCAGTAGTTTAAAAGTTGTTTTGAAAGCCTCATTTTGTAAAATTTGCAAAGGATTTAAATTTGTAGCTTTATTGCTGTTTCCGAGACTGAGATTAAATATAAAATTCTGATTAATTATTTTATAAGTTCATGTGCATTGAGCGAGTAAATGGTCCTTTATGATGTTTTGGAATTTATTTAAGTTTAATTTTTTTTCTCTATATAATAAGGAGGTTTCATCCGCATACAGCTTGATAGCTCCCATATAATCGTAACTAAGAAATGTAGTTCACGTACACATAATAAAAAAATGAGTCAGACCTAAGAGTAAACCTTGGTTTTACCCTCTTTAATCATTACATGTTTATTTCGATTATTTAAATAGTTAAACCCAAGCATATATCTGCGCCGTATCTGAAATTCCCATATTATGAATAATATCTAACAATGTCATGTGATCTACTACGTCAACTGCCTTTTAGGAGCCCACACTATGGTACACATATTGCCTTTAGCAATGTTAACCTGTACATTTAATATCAAATTCAACAGTGCAATGTCACAGGATTCTGAAAACCACATTGATAAGCCCATAATAATTTAAGTAATTTTGAAACCTGTTTTATTATTGGTTACAGCAATATCCATTATTTTACTAAATATGGATATAATTAACATATATCATTAACTGATAATTGTATATTATCTTGTTTTTTAATTATTTCTTTATCACTTATGTTAAATAATCTTGTATAATCCACAGACAGCTTGATCAGCTCGTTTAATCTTAACTGAAAGATGAAGTTTAAATACAATTGGAAAGGAATAAGCTCTGAGAGTAAACTCTAACCGCACTCTATTCACTACAACAAGTTTCTTTCCATTACTTAAATGGCTCTGAAACCGTGCGTGCCATTCCTCTAAGTTTAATGTTATCAATAATACCCAAAAATATCACGTGTGAATCATGTGTCAATGCCTTTTAGAAATCCACAGACACCATAATAAAATATCAATGTTACCTTGTACATATGATATTAAAACCATTATAATAACAATAACATTTATAATATGTTACATTATCTAAATATTCACTTAAAACTAGACAAGGGTTTAATCTACCCAGTTTTTACTATTCTCGTAGGATACTGTAAGCTTAAAACAACCATTAAGCTGGTTAGACCTCAGTCGTCCAATAATTTGGTTTCTGTCTTCTTGGTCAGCAGGAATAAAGAATAAGAACTCCAACATTATATCACCTACCAATCGCAAGAGAGTTGCAGATTTCCTTGATGATAACTAACTGCTGACATTTGCAAAAAATTAGTTAAATGATCTTCCATATCTCTTACCCCTCTCCCAATAATGTTTGTTTGTTAGTGACCATGTTTTATGTGCATTCTTTAAAAGCCTTTCTGACCTTTTTGGTCAGTGTGATCTATTGTTAGTTTTACTCTTAGTTTTTCATTTCATTGGAACATTTCTGTAATAAAATATCCATTTATGTACATAGGTACTGGTATAGGTATAGTATATTCCTCCCTAGGCGTTTGACAGAGTGAATCACAAGGTTTCGTTGAACAAGCTGGGGCTGGGTAAAGTGAGCAGCAGTTTGCGGAGGTGGATTGGCAGCTATCTATCCGAAAGATGCCAAATCGTAAAGTTAAAGAATTTAGGTCCTATGAAGTACAAGTATTTTCTGGTGTGCTCCAAGAGTCCCATCTGGGACTCCTGTGATTTAATATCTTAATTAATAACATCCATGTGTGCTTCCAGTAGGTTTCCCAATTTCTGTTCGTTGAAAAAGATATTCAGAGCTATTTCCTATTAAGGACTGTATTAAGTTGCAGTCGCTCCAGAGTGGTGGGCTGGTATGGGCTTAAATCCAACAAAGTATCATAGCATTCATTATAGCCTAACCCACTTGTCACTCTTCTACTCGCATATAGAGAATTAAAGTCTAAACTGGTAAAAGTACTACTGGCAACGTGAATATATTAGCTGCCATCCTCATTCTGGAATCATCTCGGTGACGCAAAAGAGTACATCGCACGACATCTTTAGAGTCTCGACAACACCTCGAGGAAGGTTAGCGAATCTTCCGAAACCATGGTCTGACGAGTATATAAGGAGCCCTCGCCACTAGTCAGTTCAAGTCGGACCATTGGCGGATTTTTGAAATGGATATAAATAGTAGTAAATAAACACAGTGTAAATAAATATTTCTAGTAGTCTTAAGTGATCGTATTTAGTGTGTACGAGTAAAATAAATTAGTTGACTATTTTTGTGCATCGATGTTTTAATTCAGACATAACGAATGGGTAAAAACATATATTGGGTATAAACACAATATAATATTTCTAGTAGTCTTAAGTGATCGTATTTAGTGTGTACGAGTAAAATAAATTAGTTGACTATTTTTGTGCATCGATGTTTTAATTCAGACATAACGAATGGGTAAAAACATATATTGGGTATAAACACAATATTATTAGAATTTATTTGAACGTTATTGAAGCAGCATATATGTCAGTGTTTTTGGTATTCTAAATATCATTAGATATTCTAAGAAATTTCTCAATTTGCTCTGCATTTTTTATTTTTTTAATATAAAGTTTCTAAGCGCCATCGCGAAAATATTATTCTGTCTGTAACAGTATAATACCTTGCAAAACTGGACATCATAAATTCTCTTTATATAATAAATATATAGAGTATATTGCAGTAGCGTAATATCTACTCGCATAGCAGTAATCACGTGGAACTGGCAGCAGTAGGGCCTTAAATACGAACAAAATACGAAGTTACATTTTATTGGCTCAATTGTTGGAAGCCCGCCATGTCCCGCGATTTCGAATGATATCATCATCTATGCCGCATTTGTGCCAAAAAAGAAGCCATTTTTTCGTGTATACTTTGTATTTTAGTGGGAGTTTTGGTGGACGAACCAGCAAATGAATCAGGAATAGTTTGTCGTAACTCTTCCTCTATTTTGATTGTGTCTATTATTTTCTATGGCTTTTTTATAATTATTTCAAAACAGAACTATGTGATGAACAATAGTTAGGTACTTTTTGCTTTATGGAAAAAGAGCAGTAAAAAAAAATTGCTGCCCAAAACAAAAATGCACCTTTCTTTCTATCAGAGCAGAAAACTGGTATACTAACCTTCAGACTGACTGCCTAGATCGCATGTTTGTCATCCTCGGCTGCCAAATGCGATCCTGGACGTTGGCTTCTTTTTCGGCTTCTTTTTAGGTTGATAATATTGGTTAGCACTATTGTATGAAAAAATAACAGAGTATTTATTTATTTGAAATAGTGCATTTTCTGCCGCAAATAAAATTTGTTCTTTCCGAGCGGAGAGCAACCAAGGAAGGAAAATGGCTCTTTGCTTCAACAATATGATTTTTTTCTACCGTTGAAGTAAAATGTCTTTAGGAGGTCTGGTGTCTTAACCAGAATTGATTTCTTGAATAGTCAGTGTTTTCCTTGTTTGGCAAATTGGCGATTTCCATTTTTGATAGTTTCAGATTGGTGTGAATTTTTTTAGTAGAGCCACATCTCGAGATAAGGACTTATTTTTGGAACTTTCAGTATCACTTATTGTATGGTTTGTTCAACTACTGATGGCCATTGTTCGTGTCAGTCCGCCTGACATGAAGTTCCAGAATCATTCTTAGTAGTGTACCGTTGTTACCGTTGGTGAATGGAAGTGAAACTAGCGCCTTTTGAACTGTCTTTTTATGTGACCTACTTTGTCACATTTTCGGCACTCCAACTTTCGATTCTGGCAGCTATGTTCTCGACTGATTCCTCAAAGTCGTCCTCTTGACCCGAGCCTGGCCGTTTGTTTGTGTTTTTGGCAGCATCGAAATAGAGCTTGTGTTAGTGCATTTCTAGCGTAGGTGTATATGCTAGTTATAAAGCATGCCTCATTTCACCATCGCGGGTCCATCCATGAATGCTTGTAGTGTCAAACGTTCCATAATTTTTTCCGGGACATTTAGATATGCTAGTTAAACCAAACGTGCAAAATCAGCGTCAAATTCTTGCGAGAACTTTTCAACTGCGTGTTGTAGACATGTTTCAGGTGTGACTGGCCATAACGTACATCCAAATATCCACCAGGCAGTCATATCCTTCTTGCTCTTCGGGGATATTTTTTGTAGGAAGGCCAACCTAAGGCCAGTTGCCTTATTCGCATGGGTCACCAACCGTTTGCTTTTGCAGGCGCTTCAAACTAATGCTGACAAATATTCCATGATATTGGACCATCAAATTGAGGCGGTTTTAAGTGCATTAGCCCAACAGATTCCGTATTGGCACAATTCGTTTTTTGTTGTTGACTTCTGAAAGTCTACAGGGTAGCTCATGGAAATTATTGACCTTCAATGTTGCAATTCTGTTTTGAACTTCTTCTATCCTATCCTCCCATAAATAAAATAGTTTTTTTCAGTAAAGACGATTTTCCGAGAATTTATTCTTTTAATTAATAATAAAAATATTATTCGTTTTTATTTATTTATCAAAAACAAATAGGATGTTAACAGGCCGAAACCCAAAGGAACATCCACAAATTACAAAGTGCTAAGTTTCTCATTTTGTATTCTTGTTAATTAGAACAAGGATCTCTGATTCTCTTCTTAGACATAGAAAGAGAGCCGCAAAATAAATCTACAGAAAAAAATTCGGTATTGTATAAGGAAAGCATACGACTTAACGGCGAATTCTTTGCTACATTGGTTCTATTTAAGATTCATACTAAACATCAGCAAAACTTCAAAACGCCATTTTGAAGTTTTGCAAAATGAGCTAGGAACCAAAAAGTAGTATCTAGGTTGTTAAAGATGTCCGCTAAATTTCAAATTTTTATATAAAAGTATTCAAAAGATAAAAGGGGGGAGGACAACTGTATATTTAATAGACGTATCATATCGAGACTACAGACCTAATTTAGTAACCACATTCTAAATATTTATTGATGTAAGATATGAAACTGTCTAGACTATAGAATGCACTTTAATCAGTCGCCTTGAGAGATTAATGACAAAAGATATATCTGTGGATATAAATAGAAATATCAAATCATAGAGTTGCTGCAATTTTAAGGTTAGGTGCCTTTCAGAATCGTATCTGCTTGTCAAAATTTTTCCTAAAACTAGAGCTTCGCAAGACCCATGCTCGCAAAGAGTTCCTAGCAAGTATTTATTCCTGGTAATTACCCTGTCAAGAGGAGCTAACCAGTTAAAAAAAAAGTTTAATTGCAAAAATGATAAGTCAAGTTAACCTTCTAATAACCTTTAGGACACGCGTCAAGGTCGAAACTATTATCATCTTAAGGTAACTCTCGCATTGCTTCATTTTTGTCTTAACTAATTGACTGAAATTCATTCAGTTCAGTAAGTAGACAGTTTTTGAAACCATTAAAAAGTAACACCGGTAATCACTTATTGGCATATATGACATTTGAAGTGTCATTTATCGTATATCTCTACCGGCACCCTCCGCTATCTTACGGACGATAGACAGCCATAAACTTAACGAAACACATGCGCATTTATGTTGTTTATATGATTGTCAAATATTAATTAGTAATTCAAGTTTATTTAAATTCTTTTTGTCGGAAACAGTAAAAAGATTTTTTTTTATTTTGCCTTACACTGACCACGACCAACCCAAATCTAAATTCCAGTGTTATTGGCAAAATTCAAGAAAAATAGGGTTAGATTTAATAATGAATATGACCAAATACTTCTAATGGACATCCTAGCAAATAATCCCTATGTTGATCCAGCAAAATAGAACATCATATACAATAATTTTTGTCTGATTATAGAGCTGCAAAATCCTCATATTGAAACTTTAGGTAGGTACTTGCAAATTTTGAAATAACGCTACCTCATCAAATAATTAAATGTAATATTGTAGACCAAATATTAATAAAATATCTATAGTTGGTTTAATATTAAATAAAAATGAGGTTAGAAAAATTAAGGAGCAATAATCACAATGAAAACGATTTTCTTCGAAATGAAGCTTTTTGCTATTGTTAGGTTAGCGGTAAACGTATCACCTATTTCGAAAACACTCTATGGAGAGCTGTCAGACAGCGGCTAAGATAACGTTCACATCTATGTTAAGCGTCAAAACATATGCATCTTCGAAAACTGTCTACTATAGCACGTAATAAGTTGAAAATCGTATGGGGATTTTTTACATTGTTGACGCGAGAAATCACAGGTCTCTCATGAAATAGGTTAATTTTTTCTCGATGTGCCTTATAGGATTTATAAATCAAATTCAATTTGTTCATTGTGGTCTATTTGATGTTGGCTTGAGTACTGAAAAAGCCATATCTACTGATTGAAAGGACTTAAATAATATAAACATTAACTATTCTACAGGCCTGTATAATAGAGGTGTATTACGTTTAGTCATGCATGAAGCGCATTACATCTGTCCTGACAATAGGGATCAATATCAAGCGTCTCAATGTCAACACTGCCCTGATGAAGATTCCTTGGTTTTGCATGATATAAGTTGCTTCCAGGAATCTTTCTCTTCCAAAGCTGCTCTTTGTATGTGGTGGCCATTGGACCAAGCGTGTTCTGCTGTTGCTGATCTGGAAACCTCCCCTGTGTAGCCACTTTCGATGCTCAATTGCAGTAAAAGTCGCGAATAGCGACGTCGCTTATAAAAACAAGTCGCTTATTACGACGAAATCTGGGAAGTTTGGTTGGAGTTATATGTAACGCAAGTCTAAAAAAGTTTGCCTATAGCGATAAAGTCGCTTTTAGCGTCCTTATGTAAAAGATTTTTCATGTGAAAGGCCGGATATAACGACCGAAAGTGTGTGATTCACACAGCAATCATTTGTAACCAATAACTACAAGGTATTCTTATTATTAAAAAAAAAGAAAAGTTTTGTCCATTGAGGAAAAAGGCTTAATAACTTGCAGACTTGAGGAAGGTGAATCTTGAATATTGCTATTGCAAGCGAGTTAGGCTTATCGCATTCAAGTGTTTTTACAATTATTTGGATGCTATTAACAACTGGGATGCAATAAAAAATGCGAATTTGCTATAAAAGAAACTTAGGGTATCCAGTCATGCAGATATAGATAAAGCATTATTTAACTGGTTTAAAGTTGAAAGAAGTAGAGGATCGCCAATTAGTGGTCCTATACTACAGGCAAAAGCGGAACATTTCGGCAGGGTACTGAATAAAGGACCGGAATAAACCTGCACAGAAAGTTGAATAAAACGTTTTCGAAAAAGGCATAATATTGTTTATGGAAAAATAAGTGGTGAATCTGCTAGTGTACCTCCTGGAGTGACAGAAAACTGGCTTAAAACTGTATGGCCTGAAATAGGAAAAGGGTATACAAATGACTACATTGGAAAATCAAAAAACCCCTGTTGTTTGGATGAAAATGTTAAGACATTACCTATTACCTACATGTCTAACAAAAAGCCTGGATGAGATTGGGAGAGATTGGGACTCTGAGCTAATGAAGAAAAAAAATAAAATCTTACTCCTAGTAGATAATCGCCCAGCGCACCCAAAAGTGTCAAATTTAAACAAGTTTAATCTTCAATTCTTGCCACCCAATACCACATTAGTGCTCCAGCCAGTTGACCAAGGTATCATAAGATCTTTAAAAGTCCATTATAGAAAGTTCCAGTTAGTGAATATTATTGAAAATAATCAGTTATTCTAAGGAGTCTTCCATTAATATTTTGGACGCAATATCGATGATCTCCAAAGCCTGGAATAAGGTATCACAACGAACAATCACTAATTGTTTTAAACATGGCGGATTCCTGGAACAGACACTGGAAACTGCCGAGTCTGAAGAAGACATTCCTTTAGCCGAGTTGGCAAGAAGAATAAGTAATGACTTTGATATAGAAGATTATGTGCCTCTAGCTGTAATTAAAAAAAACATTAAATGAACTGATTTCATAGATTCTGATAGTCACTTAGACACAAACAGTATTTTGGGTGACGAGCAAATTGCAGCGGAGGTGCTTACAATTGAGGATACCCAAGATCACGGTGAAGACGGCAGGTCTGAGGACGGAGAAGAGTTTAATCCACCATCTATTGAAGAAGCTTTACGAGCAGTGAGCTATAAGTACTTTTAAACCCAACCAGTTTTATTGAGAAAAAAAATTGAATCAATTTAGTTTAAGTCGCGTTGCAAAAAACAAAGATAACATATTTTTTACTAAATTAACTAAGTACATAATTTTTTTATATGTACATACAAATGTATTTTATGTACTATGTAGGTTTACCTTACATTACCTGTATCAGTGTAAATTTTGGTTTTTTCTTTGTATGTAAGTATTTTCAGTTTTGTAAAATTAAAAAATATTTCTTACATACATATACAGTATTGTGCAAAAAGATAGCAACATTGAACTTTCCTGTTATATATCTTTTAGTATCTATTTTATAAGTAAGGTTTATATATTATTTACAAGAATAGTTAGAGCCTGTTTATATTTTCATATTATCATATTTTTTGTATCGTAACAAATAAAACACCAAATTGTTTTATGCAAATTTATTATTCAAAAATATAGCAACAAAAAATAGTTTTGATTCTAAAAAAAATATAACCCAACTAAATTAAAATCAATTCAATATTTCGTGTAGTACCCCTTCTCCTTTATATCATCTGCACATCGTCTTGGCATGGACTCAATTAATTTCATAATATAGTCATTGTTCACTAATGCCATACATTTTTTTTAGGGTTTAGGTCTGGCGGTTGAGATGGCCAGACAATTACATTTTTTCATCTTAACAAATTGAGAAGCATGTTTTGGATCGTTGTCATGCTGAAATATGGCTGTTACTGACATGACTTCATCCATATATGGCACTGAATGTGCTAAATGTGTTTGCAGAATGTCTTTGTACATGAAACGATCCATTTTGCCCACTATTCTTACTATGGGTCCCATGCCACGAGCTGAGAAACATCCCCATACAAGAATATTTTCCCCTCCATGTTTAACTGTGGGGCAAATGTACTTTTTGTTTAATCTTTGTTCACTGGGGCGTCTGACGTACATCACTCCATCAAGCGTGTACTTAAAAGTAAAGAAATAATATGGAATAAATAAAGGAGCAAATAATATTTTTGAAAACATCGCTTGTTGCTATATTTATGCACAATACTGTATGTATGTATGTACATAGTTTTATTTGAAGGAAAAAGACGTAGTGTATTTAGGTCCTTTGATAACGACGGCCGTTTATAACGACCCATGTTCAGTAGTCCCTTCGCCGTCGTTATATCCGACTTAATATATCTCTTTATTTTCTTCTGTTAAAATTGAGTAATCATCTGCAACATGGAATACTGAGCATGTTTGTTAACAAAATATCCCCTCTGCCTGTGTAGATGTTGCGCTCTATCCAAAACAACCAATGTTTATTCTAGTTTATTCAATGTTATAAGCTCCTAACGGGACGAATTCATTAATCAAGTAATCGTTAGGTGGCGGCACCGATCGGCTTGCCGCCGTCCGACGACCTTCGACTAGGTGAAACCGTCGAGGAGAAAAGGGGGAAAATGAGTACGTTTCCCCCCGTCCACCCGCCCCTCCCCCCTGTTCCTACTTTATTCGCGACCGAGAATGCGATGGCTGCCCGACGGCGACGTCAGATAAGGACGCTGCCGACGACAGGCGTCGCGAGTGGATAAAATCAACATTTTTGTAAAATATATTGTGGAGTTTGAGGGAAAAAGGGTCGCAGTTTTATCTATAAGCCTGTTGTTGGCTAGGTCCATAATAAAACAGTGTTTGGCCCCTTACGTAATAAAATGTGTATAAATTTGCACGTTTTCGTGCTTTGTCTAGGTTTTAAACGTTTCGGCAGCTTTTAAAGAGGATTTTATTTTTTTTTCATTAAAAAAAAACAAACAATTCTTCCTTTCATCCAGTGCAAGTAGTAACACCCGGTTTTGGTAAAAATCTACAGTATCGTACACAAAAGTAGAGAAACTTAAAAATTAAGTTTTATTTAAATATATGCCGAAATTCCCGAGAGTAATGCAGTTTTATACATAATGAAAATCAACAATATGTTTAAAGATTTTATTTCGATAAAGTAATAAACTATACCGGGTGACACAGAAAAAAGGGAACACATAATAATTTTTTTACTTTTAAAGATAAACAAATAAAATTTGGTGTATAAATAAAATAGTCATAAAAGCATCTTTTGACACATTCTATTATTTGTGTTATTTCCGGCTTAACAGGAAGTGACACTAACTTTTTTTATTTTAAATGGGACAATTGGTATATTATTACGTATTTTGATAGAAAATAATATTCTGAGAGTAATGATACCGCATTTTCCACTTTTTGTTTTATGCTTATATAGAAAAATAATTTTTTTTAAATTTTAGAATAAGGTGTCATAAATGCATTGAAAATTTTAATTTTTAATCAAGTAATCACGGAAAAATAATCATTTACATTTGTTTTATTACTTAAATCAGTTTTTCAGAAATACAGTCAGGAAACATTTCAAATATTAGTAAACATTATGAATATCTTTCAAAAACTACGGCCAATTTATTTGAATAAAAAATAATAATTGAACTTGACAAGATGTCAAGTATTTTGTCAATTGAAAAATAACTCAAGAATGCGTCAAAACGCAGCCTCCTAGTCAACATATCAAAGCCTGTTATGCTATTTCTATTAAGTAAATGCGTTTACTTATATGACTTAATTAAAAAATAATTATATCCAATTATTGGGAAAAAGAAATCGCGTTTTAAAAGTGGTTGTTCCCAATAATGTGCTATTTAAAAAAATAAGGTAAATGCCAAAATTAATGGTTTGGACATTTTAAATAGGCGTGTAAAAGATTGAAATCATAAAATGTAACGAAAACTATTTTTCCGTGAGTACGCATTCGAGGCACCCTATTTAAAATGTTTTTTCTCTATGAGTATAAAATAAAAAGTAGCAAATGCAATATCATTATTCTCAGAACATTATTTTCTATCGAAATACGTAATAATATGCCAAGTGTCCCATTTAAAATAAGAAAGTTTGTGTCACTTCCGGTTAAACTGGAAGTGACGGAAAACAACTGAGTATGTCAAAAGATGCTCTTATAATAAGTTAAGAGGTTTTCAATATGGTTAAGATCGGGACTTTGTGCAGGAAAATCCATAACGCTAATCTTTTCTAATATTCTAAAATCTAAATATTTTCTAATTCATGTAACAGCAGAAATTTGGCATGTTTAAAATCCCTTTATTAACTACCTCGAGTTCAAATTTAATATAAAGGTCGTAAATTTCACCTACGCCTATGGATAACTTCGAAATTCATCCAAATTGGACGGAATTCTCAATTTTATTACTTCATAAATTTCTGAAATATAATGAAATCTTTTCTCTTCGAAGTTTTTTATACCATTATTTAATACTGCGAGAGTGCATTCTATAATATATATGAGCAAATAATTTATTATTAATGTTATTATCATTATTACTATTAATATTTATTTTACTAACTACATTTTGTTTGTTTTAGGATATTATCAACCTGCAGGACCGTTAATCTCTCTGTCCCACGGACACCCTCCACCTACCAGCTTACCTCCTTCGAAAAGCGTGCCTCTTTCAGAAGCCTCTCCCACCTCCATTGGCTCTTCTGTGCATCAAATCAACGTCGCTCAGAACCCTCCTGCGCCTAGTTCGAATAATGGCGACTCATCTGATAATGAGGTAAGTCTTGGTTAAGTCAGCAAATTTTAATTATCATTAAATCACTGTCATTATTAGGTAATCATCACATCTGTAACGGCCGCGACCAAAGATTCACCGTTAAGCGCAGGTGTTGGCGCTCATCAACCTTCTTATCGATATCCGGCGCAATACTCCCAGTACCACGCATACCCTTGCCCTCCGCCTCCTCCTCAATATCATTATCAGACTCCGCCCCCTCCCACTCCTCCATATGCGCATCATGACATGTGTTATCCTCCACCTGCGGGGTACCTGCGACATGCCAAATACCCCCCTTCGCCGGGAGGGGGGTACCATCGATATGGTTACTATAGCGGCGATATTTATGGGGGTCCGCCACCAAGCAGTGGAGGATCTAGTGCCCAAGCTAGTCAACAGGTTGTAAGTTTCTTTGTTATTTATTTATTTGCACGTTACAGATTATATTACAACTAAAAGCAACGTAACTAATCCTATTACAAAGTACAGGGTGTTCCATTTTGGGTACTTTTGCGGGATATCTCCGTTATTTTTAGAGATAGAGAGTTGCGGTTTTCGCGGCACTGTGCTACTTTTCCGTAAAACTAAAGATGCTGTTAACAAAATTTTCATAGCCCTTTTATTTTTTAGGATACAGGGCATTTTTGACATTTTTGCATTTTGGGACCCCCGTCGTCCTTCAGGATATGATTTTCTTGTAGGGAAAATAATACCATCCTTGTTGCTATTTCGTAGCCGAATAAAATGATTTTGCAACCCGTCTATGTACTCTTTTGCAACAACAACTCCATCGTGTGCACTGGAATGAATAAAGTATCGAAAGTTTGATATTTTAAAAGCAATCTTTTGATCTCTTCGAATGTTTCTGCCCAAAGATTCATTACAGAGCATCGTCTTTTTAAAATAAGTGTGCCACCAGCCTTTAAAGATCAATATGTCATCAGAATTCGGTAAAACTACAGTAAATCGGTTCAAACTTTTATTAGATGTTATGATAAGCTCAACATACTCTTTAAACATGTAAATCCTGTCTGATTTTTATATTTTCCTTTTAAGAACGGAAAAATCCCGGTCACATGGTAGAAATGAATGTCCCCCATATGGGATAATATTGTTCAATCTTTTTGAATCTATTGCAGAAGAAGTCTGACCATTGTATGATTCTTGTTCTGAGCAATACATCTATTAGAAAAAAAGTGTAAATTTTCAATTTGTTTGAATTCTGGATTGTTAGAAGAAAATGTAAAAAAATGATACAACTTCATTAGGCCTTTTAGTTCCTGTTCCCTCATGATACACATAGAATGTTACCTCATCTTCTTTCAGATTATGAATACATAAAACATTAACAGTCAGTTGCCTTAAATATAATGTTTCCTGGACAGGAATAACTGGTAGTTGCAGGTTTTGCATATAATCAATGCAAATACCACCTACCTTATCATCTACTTTACAAACTTCGGAAATGGTTTGTTATAAAATTTGTTGGCCGTTTTTTCATGAACCGTTTTCTCTGCTAGTGCCACTTTCTTGGCCGTTTCGTTTAAGAATTTGCTTTTAATTTTCGTTTCTAACTCTTCACATGTGGAGCAGGTGTTGACTTGTGAACGACCGAAAGATAAGGAAAACTGTTCTTTAAAAATCTTTTTGTAATATGAATACTTAATATCATTATGTTCTGGGTGGTGAACCTCTATATTCTCTACTAGTATAATGGGCAGTTTTGACTGGAAACGAAGCAATATGGTGTATGATTGAATCTATAACAAGTGCTGATATTGCATTTCCCGATTGATTTTTATCTCGTTTATCTATAGGAACTTGCCCCTCTCGTCTTAGCGGGGTTAAGCGACGCAACCGATCATTGGTAATATTTTATCAAAAATGGCAATAAATGCTTTTCTACAGATTTTATGTCTACCTGTTGGTCCGTGAACTGTATATTTAAAAGAAGCTTGTCTATCTGGCTTGCAGGAAATATCGGCTGGTTTTATGCGCCTTCGACCTGCAAGTTCATGGACTGAAATGAGCGACTGTAGCAAATAATCTTGTTCGTTCTTGGTGTGGAGGCTCCTGAAGTTTCGGAATAATTGAACGCGTGTTTCTTTATAAATTCGTAAAAAGCATTTTTGGCAACATCTAAAAATAAGTACCAATAAAATTACAATAAAAAAATAATAGACATTGTTTAGCTAGTAAGCGATATTTCAGAGGTCTAAGGCTTACTTGCAGTCAAGTCCCTGGTTCACTTCAGGTGCCAAGGCCACTCCAGCGTTTATAGACAGACCCTTTAACTCTAGAGTTTTTAAAAACTTTTCTTTTATATTCACTGATATTGCGTATTCCACGCTTTCTTTTGCGCGTAGAAGACTCATTATCAACTTCCATAACCTAAGTTATTTTTAATTTTTATAGTAATAACAACAAACAACATGTGTGCATGTGTTCATTGATTTTACCTTTCACTCGAATAAATCATTGTTGTAAAAATTTCTAGAGTCTCTTGTTAAAAGTACAACCCCTGAAATCAAAACTTTATACACCATTAAGTACTAAAACATTAAAAAAAATTAATAACCTGCTAGTATGTAACTACCCTTAGGCCAAAGGCCACAGTACACTGTACAACATGTATGTACTAAATCAAATAAAAATAAATATACCTTTCAGTGTGGTTGCTTACATATAATACTGTATGAAAATTAGGATAGTTACATTAAAAGGGATTAAGTAAAGTAAAATAATATTTCAGTAGATATACAATTTACGTTACAGTGCAAATTGCCAAGAAAGAAATTTAGACACTAGACAGCAATTAATAAATTAAGGAGCCATTAAATGGTATAAATTTGCCAATATGACCAGTCCCAAAATCGAAATAACAATAACAAATCAGAAATTGTAACATTTCTTACACGTTCCTCTTATCTGGCTTCACCTGGTTACCCATTGTGCAAATTCAAGGACAGCAATCGTTTGTGATAAGAGTACATAGGACAAACTAGAAGATCAATTAATGTTAGATTTAAAGAACATGTAGCTCATGTGAAATATGGAAGAGCTAAAAAGTAAGTGTGGCTGAACATGTTTTAAATACTATGGTCACTGGAATAGAGTCAAGAGTAAAAATAAAGGGTTTTGGTTAGTGGTAAAACTGTCGTAATTTGAGCGTCACACCAAAGGTTCCAACCAGAGGACCATGAGAAAACGTTTTACAAAAAATTCTTCAAGAATCTTCAAGAAGAAGGAATCAAGCTTACCTCAAGATGTTGGGAGGGTCTTTAATAAAGTATATTAAAGTAATTTTTCACATTACATGGCTAGTGTCGCCATGAGGTAACCATGAAGTCAAATCCAAGCCTCGAGCAATTCAATTTGTTAACCTGAAAACCACACCTTGGAAAGAAAGCCAAAACGCAATTTCTGGGTACCTCTTCGATAGATAATCGCATGCAGGCCCAGTTTAACAAGAGTTGACAATACAACGTTGCCTTGCTTAGCTTTAAGTTGCAGCGAGTACGGAAATAAATCTAATCCCAAAAGGCAAAGTATTCAAATTACAATAAAAACAATGGCAACAACAGCCCGGTATCGAAAATGCCAATACGTAAAAAGTTGATCACAAAAGTTTTTGATGGAAAAATCACGTTCGTCCGCTAACGCCATCTAGGAGTTCTTATTTTTTTTTTGTAATGCTATCCACTTTAAACTAGATGTCGTGATCAGTACTATTCATACAATATTAAATTATTACATTATAAAAGCAGCAAGAAAAAATAAAAACGCTAAAACCCTCGCATGAATGTTTTAAAAAAAAGTCTTAGTGTTTTTAAAATTTTTTTATGATTTACGTTTTGTTAGCAGATAGTAACAGCTCCTTCAGCAGTATCTGCCAATGGTTCCTTTTCTGCTGGTCCTAACGGCGTCCCACCACCGGCAATTATGGAGCCTTACCCACCTCCACCCCCGGCTCCTCCCACTTTGGTTGACACATACCCACCCACCGGGCACTATTATCAATCGCCGTACAATTTACCACCCTCCTGTTATTCTCACTCACCCACGAGAAGCATTCCTTATATGAGTGAGTTTTTACTATTACATTTCCTTAGTCTAAGTGAAAACTAATAACTATTTCTCAGGTGCACCATATCAACACTGTCCATTAAATTCGTGTCCAAAAAACGGCCATACTGGGCCTCTTACTGGTGACACCACCGGTAAGAGGTCGACCGGAACAAGTGCCGGCACTCCACATTCTTACTCCCATCTCCACTCACACCACCAGCATCAGCAGATCAACAAAGATGCGAAACCTCTGCCACCGGTTGCTCTGGCTCTGCCATTGGAGCCGGTAACATCAACGGGACCGCCGAGTCCTGCCCGCGGGTCTGCTGGTATGCCCTCTGGAGGTGGCGTGCCTCCGCCCACTCCCTCACCGAAACGTGAGGACAGAGGAGCCGCCTACGCCGTGGGCGAAAAAAGGAAAGCCAGAGTGGGGAAAGCGAACGTGAGGAGTACTATGTTGCTGATGTGCAATCCTGTGCAAGAGCAGCAACTCGTTAAGAGGGAGATCGAAAGTCCGTTGTATAAGGAGCAGGAGAGTGAGGAGAGGAAAAAGTATGAGGTTAGTAAGTATGTCTAGTCATCTTTAAATAGAACTAAAGGCAAATATAAATATACTTTGTGGAACACCTGGTATCAAACATTTATTTTGACGAACATTATGTATTTTTTGAGGGTCCGACAAAGGAGAGAAATATTTTCGCATTATTGTTTTTTTTTTTTAATTTTATATAGTAATGTTTTTAGTAATACACCTTGGACTCTTAGTTATCCCTTCAATGCTAGGGATATTTGTACTGCACAATAAATACTGTATATTTTAGATCTCAGTTTTTAAATTTATTTCCAACTTCATATTTATTTCCAACCCAACCACAATCGCAAAAAAACATACCTTAAAAAATTCTTAATCACAATAATATATACAGGGTATCTCTGAAGGGTTTGTCAAACCAGATACAGTGCAGGTGAAAAAAAAAACGATTTAACCTTACTTGCCTTAGTCCAAAACCTGATAATAACCGAGATAAACTTTAGAAATATAAATTACATTTTTCTTAATATTTTTCGATAACCTTTATCAAATTTCACTAATTTTTATATTCGGGGGCTTTTTGGGGTAAGAAATTCAAATTTATCAACGGTTTAGATCAGTGTTTCCCAACATGGGGCCAATTTGATTGTTTAAGGGGGCAATTTAAAAATACACTCAACATGAGTTTAACCATTTTCAAATTAATTCAGACTTGAATTAACTTAATTAAAACTTTAATGAAAATCTTTTTTTTTAAATAGAACATCAAATCCCTATTTACTGCTCATATTTCAACTAATAATTGTGTTCTTGAGGCTAGTTCTCTGTGCACATAGATGAATCAACTTTGAGACAAAGTGAGGCAGTATTGAGAAAGACATATTGATAAAGGGCATTTTGCTGAAGAAGTGTAAAAGATTAGAAAGCATAATTACCTTAAAAGATATATAGATTAAGCTAAAAAACTATTTATATGCCAATGGAAAATATAACATCTTTTTCTGCAATTGGGGCTCTTAATTTGATAGGCAAGAAACATGTGAATTGTGTTATTCATCAGGAAACAACAAGAAGGAATTCAACAGGAAAAAACTTATGTATGCTGTAGCTAAACTACATGGGGGGAGCGGCATAACAATTTTAAAAAGGTTAAGGTGGGGCATGGCACCAAAACGTTGGGAAACGCTGGTTTAGATGTATATTCTAGAATGCGCCACAAGGGGCCATTCAAGTACAGTTAAATTGCAAAAACTTTTTTGCCATTTAACTTTGTTTTCCACTGTTTTCGGGTGGAAAAATATTTTTACGCCTTTTTTCTTAAAAAGGGTATATTTTGTCGATGACCCCAAAACCAATAGTTTTTTGAGAAAAACGCATCTAATGATAATGCAAAAGGTAAAGTTCATGCAAAATTAGAATAAATTGGCAGAGTGAGTCGAAAGCTAGATACAGTGCAGTTGAAAGTAAGTCGATTTAACTAAACTTGCTTTAGTACAAGAAGTACAAGTTTGTAATAACTTTTTTTTGGGATGAATAATTTAAATTTATTAACGGTTTAGTACTCTCTAGAGAGCGTTACAAGCAACATTAGTATACCTACAACTTTTTTTTCACCTCCACCGACATAAAAAAGTTTTCGCGACTTTATAGTTTTAATAAAAGTTATAAACTATTAAATAAGAATATACAAAATAAAGTTTAAAATTTTTACTGCAAAAAGAAAATCTTGTTAAAGGCAATCTAAAAATACCTAATTATTATTGAACTGCCTTAAAAGATGATCAAAATGAATATTTTCTACATGAAAATTATTCAAAATATCTTTAAAGTACATTGCCAGAATTGTTGGAGAATTTAGCTTTAGCTCAGCGAAGAAATATGTGGCTAATGCACAATGGAGCATTGTTCATTGGTCTTTGCTTCTCATTATGCTGCTAATGTTTGGGCCTTTTTAAATCAGCAGTATTCAGACCGATGGATTGGTAGGGGTAACGACACTCTACTAAATTGGGCGCCACAGTCTCCAGATATTACACCAATGGATTATTACCTTTGGGGCACCTTAAAACAAAGGTTTATTCAATACCTGTCGATAATAGTGAAGATGTGTGGCGACAAATTAAACAGAGTACAGGTCATATTAGAAAATAATGAAGCAATTCTGCAAAAAGTACAATTTTCTGTATAGAATTAATCTTTGCTTTCACGTAGGTGGTGTCATTTTGAACTTCTTCTGACGCAGTCCAATAATAATTAGTTTGAGGCATTAGTTAGTTCTACTTTCTTTTAGGCTGAAGCAAAAAGACCATTGCATATTATAAGCATTTTTTAAGGTTGATTAGGTTTTTTGTGACAGTATAAGATTTATGGACAAAAGGTGTTTGCCAAGGATAATATACGCCGAAACGTCGGCAGTCTTAAAATTTAAAACCTGAGTTTTATTTGACCCCAGATCCAACCCATTTACTTTACAATATTAGTTTTTAAGTTTCTTATAGCTTAAGTTTATTTCTGTTGTCAAATTTAAATATTTTACTATTTTGTACTTTTGTTGTCTTATTTTTTTGTATATTTATTTAAGAGTTTAACTTTTTGCAAAAATCTTTAAAACATAATGTACAAAAAAACTAATAATAACTTTCGACTTTCTCTACTTTAAATCTTGTAAATATAATGCAAATTGTAAGCATTATCATAGATGCGTTTTTCTCAAAAACTGTTGCTTTTAGTGACATGTACAAGATATACCTTTTTTAAGCAAAACAGGTAGGACAAAAAGATTTTTCCATCCAAGGCAATTTAGCTATATTCTAATACCCGCTTGTGGCACCCTCGAGACACATTATACGCCTAAATTGTTAATAAATATACATTTCTCATCTCAAATTAATAAAATTGTTAAAAACTTGAAAAGAGCCATCAAAAAATATTAAGAAAAATGCGATTTATTGGTATTTATTTAATACTCTGTATCTCGGTTATTATTAAGTGTTGAACTAAGGCAAGTTATATATTAGGTTAAATCGACCCATTTTCACTTACACTGTATCTGGTAGTACGTTGTACAAACCGTTCAGGGACACCCTATATTAATGAATTTCTTTAATATTCTTGTTTGGTATCATATTAATTTTATTGTATTAAAATCACGAATAATCCTTTAGGTCTTAACACCACCTTTAATCAAGCCTCCGGATAAGCCACCCGAACCGCTTCCGAAAATACCGGAGGCGTGTACCACCACAACCATAGATGATCTTCCTGACCCGCCATCGCAATCGCCCATCACCACAAAAAACCCTCTCGAAAACGTTACAATTCGGGAGGAACCATCTGATACTATTGAAGCGGCATCTGCTATTGCTCAAACTGAGCAGGTAATCGTAGAAGAGGAAAATCCCGCACCTCCCCCTCCCCTTCCGCCGTGCGTGGCAACTGTTGCGGAAAATGTAAAGGTGAAAAACATGAAACGGAAACAGAGCCAGTGCAAGGAGGACGCGCCTCCCCCTCCGCCTAAAAAGAGCAAAAAGATGAGCTCCTATAAGGACTTTATCAGGAAACACACTAAAGGCTGCTTTAAAATCAGCAACAACAAGAAGAAACTCGTGAGTAATAATGGTACAAATAAGCAAAAGAACGCGCAACAAACGAATAATCGCAGGATGAAACAGCAGAAGGTCGGGAAAAAACAAAAGCAAAAAATGTCATCTTCTAAGATTCTCGATTCTCTAATATCTAAAAACAATATCGATAAAGTGATTGATGAAGTGGTAAATAAGGGCACAAAAGTTGTATCAAATACCGTTAAAAAAACGAACTCGAAAATGAACAATAGGAGGAAATCTCTCGGTAGTAGGAGAGGAAGTAGAAGTGTTGGTAGTGGGGAGGAGAAGCTTGAAGTGACTGTTAAGGGAAAAGGAAGTGGAGCGGTGGTGCCGAAATGGTCCAACGGTTGGATGTGGGAGGGAGAACCATATGAAGGAAAGGTTTTTATTAATGTAAGTTTTACTAATGTTACTGTTTTCATTGTTAGTGCTACAAGTCTAATTAAAGTCGGAAAAGTTGTTTACATGACAATATACACGATGAAAGGCATAAATTCATTTAAAATGCAGGTGTTTTTTTCTTCTTTTATTTTTCGGACACGTCGATTAGCATTGTCACTTGCGCATATTTCGCAATAATAATTTTCTATACAAGGTACCTAAAGTAGAAACTATGTTTTACAATTCTATGATATATTCTCAATACTTTTTGTATAGCATACCATATGCCTAAAGTCAGCGGTTTGCCAAATTTGACGTAATAGACTAATGAAACATTAAGAAATAAAAATGTATACAATATTTATTGCAACTGATGTTCAATTTGTTGTCCATTTACTTCAATCCTTTTTTAAGGTCGGTAAATAACTTCTAATTGCGCATTTTCAATCACTTAAAATCCGATTATATGAAGTCTTATTTCTTGTCGAATTCTTTGCTTTAAATCAACATTATTTGGTCTATTCACATACTGATTTACTGATTTGTTTGGTCATTTGTTACTAAATATACAATAGAATAAGACAAGTCAGGGGAAAGAAACTGATAATCTTAACTAACTTATTTAAAAGTGCAAAAACTATTATATAAAAAAAATCTAATTACACACATATTAAACTATAATAACCACAAAAGTACCAACAAATAGTACAAACACTGACACCTAACACTCCTACCTAAGTGGCTTTTAGCATGCTGTAAAATTCGTTGATATGATAGACCACAGAACGTAAAATAAGCCGTTTTCATTTATTTTTAAATATATTGAAGTTATCTATTTGTTTTAACGTAGCAGGCAGATTAAATAAGGTAATTCCTTCATAAAAGGGGGTCTTTTTAATATAAACAAAGTACAAATACCCGTTGTGTCTCTGATCTATTATCCCAAGCAGCAACGTGTAAGGTCAAGAGAGGGTATACTATTCCATAGTACACACTCAATAGACCCTTCATTCCCAGATACCTTTTAAGGGTAAACAATGAAAAATACGGATAAAAAAAACATAAACTATGGACTTCAAATAGAAGGTATAAGGTATATATGAACGTATAAATATAATCAAATAGTATAGGAAAAGTTGCATCAAGATATTGTCGAAAGGCGATGGCGAAGTGAGGAAGTGCCCCGTCTTGTTAAAATCATATCTCGTTACTATGTCAGCCTCTTGTGGATCAGGGAATAAAACAACTAAAGAGGGGATAAGTTCAAACTGTAGATCGTCTAAGTTCCATGTTTTTCGAAAAAAAACTGTACAAGGATTTGATTTTTCACGATACCTGCCCACACAGTATTTTTTTGAGGACTCTGTGTGCTATATTCTTGGGTCTGTCGGTTGCCCAACATTTTCAATTTTGCCTGTTAATGTGTCTCCATTTAACGTATTAGAAAAAAATATATTTTGGATGATATTTCCATTGTCATTGTTAGCCTCAAGAATCTGATTACAAAACTGAACTTGGTGGTCAAAACATTATATGATATTTTCGTGAGGTTAGTGACGAAGTTGAAAATAAATCACAAAAGGCTTTTTCGATAAAAAAATTAACGGGTTTTAACATTTTTTCAAGAAAAGATAAATCGTTTAATAAAGAGAAATCGTTTTTTAATTATTCTGTTTTCACTATATGCTCAAAAATGGCTGCATACAATTAAAAAAAAAAAATGCGTCTAAAAGAGAATTCAATTATCTTTAAAAAAAATGTATCAATTCACCCCTCATATCATTTAAGATTTTGGGGTTGGAGCTCACTCCCGCGAGGGGGTTACAATTGCAAAGCTGATCATGTGCACAAAATCTTTCCCCCTTGAAATAAAAATTGACGGGTCCGAGTGATTTTTTTTTTAACAATCAGAATAAGAAATATCAGTTCTGTTGCGTTTTGTTTGGCCCACCCTGTATATATTTTTTTAAATACGCTATTAACTTTTGATAAGAGCCACAGAATATAATGGGGGAAATTTTTTCAGAGTGACGAAACGACGTTGATCAGAAAATGCTACCCGTCGATGAGACACAAAGAGGGCGACCTGATCAGACCGGGCGACTGTGTTTTATTGAAAGCGGGGCCGAGAAGGAACGATCTGCCCTACGTAGCCAAGATTGCGGTTTTATGGGAGAGCCCTGAAGATGGCGAAATGATGATGTCATTGTTATGGTATTATAGGCCGGAACATACCGAACAGGGCCGAGCGCTGACCGACCGACCCGACGAGGTGTTCGCCTCCAGGCACAAGGACTCGAATTCAGTTGCGTGTATCGACGATAAATGTTACGTCTTAACTTTTAACGAATATTGTCGGTAAGTACTAATATGTTGTTATAAGAAAAAACAAGATAAACATAAGTTGACGTAAGAAAAGTATAATATATAGCAGCTTTAAACGGTTTTAGGTTTTCCAGAAGATAGAAATTTGAACGGAAATGATTGCGATATGTATGTTGCAAATAAGTTAAATGTTAAAATATTACATTTTCATTTAGTCATAAAAATAATCTTTAGTTTTAATGCCTAAAGATACAGATGAAAAAAAAATGACTTGGGTGCTACATGCCCCCTAAAGAAGATACCCAAAAATGCATTTAAATTGTTAAAGATATCTTAAACAGGCTGATAACAGAATGTAATGAGGTAATTTGTTTCGGAGACCTCAATGTAAATATGTTGAATATTGAAAATTATCTAGGTCAAATTTTCAAAAATGTATGACTTTAGAGAGTTAATAAACCCAATAGGGCAGTGTTTCCCAACCTTTTTTATTCCATGCCCTACCTTAGAATTTCTAAAATTTTTATGCAACCCAAACATAATATTTAACTTTTAAATTTGGTTTGTTCCCTTAAGAAATATAATGACAAATTTTAGGAAGAACTCTCCCCTATAAGATTTTTTATCAAATTCAAAATAATTTTAATATTGATTTTTCTATATTCATTCAGTGCGATCCTTGCGCTTGATGCTTGCTGCACAGAGATTTTATATTGCGTTCCAGTTTACTTACTAGCTTTAATCTCAAATCTCCACATTGTTATATCAAGTCGATTTCTTTTTTTTTTATCAGTAAATTATTTGCAGCACTAAATCCACATTCAGCTAAATCTGCGAATTCTTCTTGATATTGCATATTTGATATTTCAGACAAATCCAGTAATATTGGCTGCATCATCTATGTTGGGAAATCAATTTGTTTTAAATCAGAAAATCTTCCTTTTAAATCAGCGGATATTCATGTGATTGACAATAACAAGTACATCGGTGTCAGTTACTTTACATTTTTGGAGCCAATGAAACTGTTAATTGTTTTTGTTCAAGTCTTTGTTGCTAATATGTTTCTGATATAACACTATATTGGTAATGACACCAAATATCTTTGCGTTTGCATCAACAAGTATTTTATTCGGTCTTCGAAGTTACTTATTTCATATATTTAGTTTTTCAACGATATGGGCTAAATAACTTACAAATGCCATCGATCATTTACCATCGATCATTAACAGATACTTTATTTCAGGTTTTTTGCTAAAAAAATTACTAAGAGTATCAAACAGTTGCATAAATCTTTTCAAGCAGTTTCTTTTGGATAGCCATCTTACTTCAGTATGAAGTAAGTCTCAGTTTGTTCTTCACAAAATAACTTAAAAAGATGCTCACATTTGGCACTAGCCTTAATAGCATTAACACACTTTATTACTGCATGTAGTACTTCATTTAGAACAGGCGAGATATTTTTAGCCACGAAGTTTCACTTATGAATAATATAGTGTTCAATGATCATTTCTGGATTCGCATATTTCATGAATTTTAAGCAGTCATTTTTCTTACCCATCATATTAGGGTCGCCATCTTCAGCACAAGATGACATTTTTCAGTTTGAATTAGTTCCAGCATTACTAGCTTTATTTCCAAATCCACTGGACTCAAAATATCCTGACGAAGTTTCCTGCCACTGTGCGTACATTTCTGGATAAAACCTTTTCCAGTCGGTGGATAGAAAGGAGAGGACTCATCGAATGGCCTGCTAGATCGCTTGACTTAATACTAATGGCCTTTTTTTTGTGGGGCTATCTCAAGTCGAAGGTATTTGTTAATAGACTAAATAATCTTGACGACTTGAAAGAGAGGATTCGAAAGTGCGCGCCGTAACTCGAGTAATGATTAAAAATGTGCAACGAGAGTTTATTGATCGCCTTGGATATTGTCAAGCTGTGAATGGCAACCATTTTGAACATTCAATAATTTAATTTTTGTTATTTTTTTTATTTATTACATGAAACGTGCTTTTTTCGATAACTGTTGACTTTAACGCAAAATTTAAAAAAAGAAGATTATTTCATTTGAAAAAATGAAGTTGATGGTCGAAATTTATTGTTGAGCAACACTGTATATACAATACAAACTTTACGTACAAAAAAGTGCAACTTTAAATAAAAATCGACGAGTCCGAGCGTTTTTGATAAAAAACCCATCGCTTAATTTGAAATGAATTTAGACATAACTTTTGGGACATACTGTATAGAAAATTATTATTAGTATAATATAGTCACTATTCTCAATATGTGTTTGAACATTTCAGGTACAAGAAGAACTTGAAACGTCTCGAAGAAGGAATGGATGAGCGACCGAAATACGTGCCTCTTCCAGATCCGTATCCGCGTATGCGCCGACAACCTCCCAGCGGAGGCCCCCCCGTTTCACCCGACATGATCTTCTTTTGTCGGAAAGTATACGATTTCCGGCAAAAAAGGATTGTTAAAAACCCCACTTAAGTTAAGACTTTATTTTTAGTTAGCTATTTATTTATTTATTGTTTTTATTGTTTCGTTTTATAAATATATATAACAGAAGGGGCGGAAATTAGTTATGAAACAAACATTTAAGTTCTAGTCATGATTGGTTGCTTTTTTTACGTAAATGTGCTATTTTTATTTTCATGCTACTAAAAAGTATTGATCGGTAAAAATGTATTGGCGTTGTAGGCTATTTATTTAAAGTGCAAGAATAATATATAAATAGTAGTATGGACGTCTTTTAACGCACCTTCAACGGACAATGGATTAGTTAGGTATAGTGCACTCAAAGATATACCGTTAACTCTTACTACCATAATTATACCATTAAGCCCCATTATGAAAGGCCTTAAAAGGCGATAAACTGAATAAGGTCGGCTTGAAAATGATTCTAAATGAAACTAATTAAATAAAAAATAGTATTTTATCAGAAAAGGTTAATAAGTATAAAAAAATACACAAATTTATATATTATTATTATTTTAAAAATATTACCTATTTTTTTCTTCAAGGTAAGGCAAAACTAGTGAAACGATATACTTAAATAATATTTATTTATAAAAGTATATAAGAGTAAATAAAATAGGAGCATAATATAGAATACAAAAGACCACTATTTCTTATAAATTTAATTCTGTTTCACTGTCACTTAACTTAAACTCATTATTAAGAGCTGAACATTGGTGTTTATAATAGACACGTAAGAATTTTCTACCTTTAAAACGTGTTGTATTGAGTTTTTCCAACTATCGGTTGTAATATTATTTACTGCACTTTTTATTAATTCCACTACAGGTGAATTTAATGTTGGAGGCGTATTATTTCTTTAAATATTCGATTCTACTTGATGCCATATAAATTCAACGGGATTAAACGCACAATAATATGGAGGTAGGCGCAACACTATATGCCCATTTTCCATTGCGAGTTTATCAGACACATATTCTTTATTATGTGTCTGATAAACTCGCAATGGAATAATGCTATAATGGAATAAGAATAATGGCTTTTAAAATATATAAAAAATATATTGAATAATATATTTTTTATATATTTTAAAAGCTGTTAGTACTTCCAAAAGTTCTCGTTTTTTGTACGTCTCTTCAAAATATATGTCATTGTTTACCATAAAATATTTAATTTCTGCGTTAGTATTATAACAAGGTAATTTGACTACTTGACGACTCGGACTAAACTCAGGTATAAATATATATTATATGAATAGAATAGATATACCTCAATATAGATACCTATGCAAGAATATTTACGTTTATAATCGTACCTATTTAATATTTTGCAATGCAGGTAAATATTAAATTTCTAATTCCGGCTCCGACCACAAATCTGATAATTTTGCGTCTTTTTATGACCCAACAGATAATTGGGGTTTTATTGGGGTCAAAAGATCAACGGTATATCTTTGAGTGAACTATACAACAGGGTTAGAATTAATGCAAAACACTTGTTTAACTAGCAGCACACACGGGTCTTTACTTATGTTTCTAGGAAGAGACGCAGTTTTCCGAACTGAAATTTGTTAGTGGTTTGGGTGACTAAAGGCTAAATTGGTTTTTCAATGATAAATAAAAAATGTCTTCGGTTTAATTTGTAGGAACATAAAGAACGAGTTTTTTTTTTTTTAATTTGAAGTCGTTCATCGTTTGGATGTATTTATTCGCGATCTTCTGCTATTTGCAATACATATTCCATATACGTTTGTTATTAATCTAGGACGTTCGGTATATCGGCGTTGCATAAATATGTGTTGTATGATCAGACTTTTTGCCAATATTTAGAGGAAATCAGAGCGATCTATTGGTTTGGAATTTGTATAGCTTTGTTGCAAAAAGTAAGCATTTATTAAGCACGTGTTCATCATTTATAGGTAGTATTACACGTTCTTACCTGCGGAACCAATTATTTGCTGTCACGTTTCTGCTGGTCCTTTACGGGTTTAACTAACCTCACCGAACCTTTATTACAGTAAATGTAAGCATTATACAAATTATTATTTTCGGCATCTGTCTAAAAAAAACTGTACGCAAACAAATACCCCAAGAAAAATTCTTCTGAGAATTATCAATGAAATTTCCAACGAGATCAGAAATAGCTGCAGCTCTAGCCTCTTTCATTCTCTCTGCTCTATTTATCTCATTATAGAATCATGCGATTAGTAAAGTTTCAAATCGTCTTCTTGTTATTGTACACCTGAATATGTCTCTTAAAGTGTCTTCGTTAAATATAAATCCCTAATTTTCAGATTTAGAAGCATTTATCTTCTTGCATTTGTAAAAACAATTTTCTGATTAGATTTTCTTCAAGTTCATTAGTCCCTAACTCACTTTTCTTTAATTGTTCATTAGATTGTTCTGATTAAACAATAATGCTCGGTTCGCATAAAGAATGTAAGAGAACCCGTATTTTGCTTACTTTAAGAGACGTAACTTTTGTCATTATCCTTTCATTTATCAAATTATCGCCTTTCTTTATTAGAATCAAGCATTATTCTTCGAACACTGAGTCGTCTGGATGTATCCAAGATGGCCTCACTCACGCTGACGCTGTTCCCCGGTATGTGATGTATTCAAAAATAGCTCCCAGATCACACATTATAGTACTGACCACCACTGCACTACCGCTATATTGATGCGAACTTGAAAGTTTTCAAATTAGGGCAAGAAATTCAACAGTGGTGGTATGAGATATGAGTATGGTTAAAGCTTAATGCAATTGGTCTGTAATTGATATTTATGTGTTTCACATCATAATTTTTATGTATTGATTTAATTAAAATTGTATTTTTTTTGTATTGGTAAGGTACAATGTGTAAGTACTATCCCATTCTAGTTAAAACGAAATTCATAAATTTCAGTTTAATACTCGGATTTGGAAACATTGTTAAATGTTTGATACAATCCGTGTCAAGATTGCTCCCAAAATATAGAATGTGGAATATCGTAGCTCGATTATATCAGTTTTCAACTCATCATGAGGGTGCGTTTTAAGACGTTCCTAATACTTGTTACACGATTAAATACGAAAAGGAAAGGAATATTAAAAAAAAACATTCAACTCCCAGGAAATGATGTTTTGAAAAATTATTAAGAAAGTTAATAGTCTGTATTTTAAGGCTTTATATTTTCCTTTTTTGACTTGTTTAATTGGTTTGACATGAATGGATCGATTATTTCAAATAATAGACTCATGTTTTAGGTAACAAAAATGACGCACAAATAAATTGAGCCCCTTCTGTACGATTTTTTTTTAAACCCAATCTTAGAACCGAAAAACGAAAGGAGACAGCAAATTGGGACCTTATACAACAAAATAAAACTGTCTATAGAAGATTTATATATTATTAATATATTTAAACATATTTAATGTATAGAAATGTTTAGAAGAGTTGATTATTATTATTACTATTAATATACATATATTTAATTATATAAAGAAAAATATTTAAATAAAATAGAAACCGCTGTGAAATGGGTGTGCTTCATAGTTAAAAATCTGTATATGGTAAATTGTGTTTTTTTCATTCAGTGTCGTCACTATTATATAATAATTATGTAAGTAAACAAAAGAGAAACAGTCAATTTTATGCCACAAAAAGGGAGCAAAAGATCAGTGGCCATGTTTACAAACCAAAAGGACATAATCAAAAAAAAATCATTTATTGCATTTACATTTTCTTTATTAACAATAGAACGACATCTATTATTTAGTTTTAGGTGTTTTGTAAGTACTTTTATTATTAATAATAATTATTATTATTGTTTTTGTTTTTATTATTTTAGTCGGTAAGTTAAAAAGTATTACGCAGTAATTTAATATAAATTAAAAATTAATATATTCCCATAAAAGCTGAAAATGTTAATTTGTACACCGTGTAGCCAAAGTTAACGTTATTTTTTTTAATTCTATTAATTTATTATCGATATTTTTGCAAACTTAGTTGGTTATTTTAGTATTTTTTCCTTTATCTGTTTATAAAAGAAAATATATAAAAAATTACAAAATTGTGTTTTTTTTCCTCAATAATCAATTTCCTGCTAATAAACTTGCGCATTTACGGCAGGCCCCTTTCCACTACACACGTACTACTAATAGCCCATTTCTTTCTGTTTTCACCTCTTTGTATCCAGTTGCCTACACATCTCCTTAGATCCTCCGTCGAACGTGTAGGGGCTTTTCCCTTTCTTGTTCTATCCAGGCACGATACCCACTCATTCCTACCACATGTCCAGCCCACTTCCACTTGAGCTTGTAAATTTGGGTAACTGCATCTGTTACGCCGGTGCTGCTTCGTAAATCTTCAT
Organism: Anthonomus grandis grandis; assembly: GCF_022605725.1. NCBI lineage: Eukaryota > Metazoa > Arthropoda > Insecta > Coleoptera > Curculionidae > Anthonomus > Anthonomus grandis. The sequence goes on along the minus strand of NC_065552.1, from coordinate 27,450,300 downwards.
TTATACGATGCTGCAATTACACTCCTTTTGATCTTGCGCTATGTTAGATTCTTCGTACACATTGATGAAACACTCTCCTCTTCAAACATGTAGCATGTCGCTTTAAGAGATTTCCGCAAGCTTTCCATATATTGCCCAAGATAGTGTAATTTCGTAGTGTAATTTTCGCCTTTCATTTCGCAGGATTGGTTGTCTTTCGAGATTTGGACTTTATGACTGAGATAATCGTACTTGTTCACCAGAGCTGTTTGCCTCCTCATCACCAATGTAAATTTGGTTACTGGGAACTAAATTTGTCATATTTTTTTTGAGATACTGATTTTTAGACCCACATTAGAGCAAGTCTTTTGTAGTTGTTTTGTCATATTGTAATAGGATTAAAACTTAAATCGTCCCATAAATTCTAGCGTTCATTAATAATTAAACTAAAACAAAAAAGGTGGTGCGAAGGCTCTTTGACGCTCCCTTGATGACAGAGTGAAATTGCTAGTCTTTGATAAACATGGCTGTATTTTTTGTAGCTTAATTGTTCAGTTTACGTTTCCATGATCTTGGGATAAATTTCCACAAAATAGCACATTGAGTGATGTTGGTTTTAGAAACTTTTAGATATTCACTCATTGACCTTTGTGGGATAAATGGGCTATTTTGAGGCTAAAAATTACTCCGTTCCATGGTAAGCACATTATGATTTTGATTTCGAGTTGTACATGGTTTCCATTTTAAGTGTTAAACTCCACGCAATCAGTTAAGCATTCTTCTCGAGTATGTCAGCAAGAGAAACAATTTCTAATGTTTCTTTTACCGAGGATAGTCAGCATGTGGATGATGAGACATCTGATAAGATAATAGAAACGCAGCATGCAAATAATAAAGACGAGGATAAAACAGAAATATTAGAAAATAAATATGCATTGGCAGATCAGGAAGAAGTGGATGACCAAGATTCTGTCGCTGGTTCAGCCGTTGGTGTAACAAAAAATATCAAATTCACCAAACCGGCCATTATTTCAAAGCGAAAAATTCGTCCAGAAAAAACACAAGACCCCAAACGGCAACATCTCAACTTATGAGTTATATTCTATCAGAGAAAAAATCCGAGAATGATAATGAAACAAATTAGCAGTCGAAAAGGTAGCACAGGCCACCTGTGGATGCATTTTTAAAGGGCATTTCTCCAGTATTAAAGTCATTAAGTCCCTTGTTGTTTCATAAAGCATAAGGTCATACTTTTTCAATTGTCCAAGAATATGAACTGAAGCAGATTATGAGTAGTCAAAGTTCACCAACTTACTCATAGATATAACCCCTGAGAGATACTCCATATTTTCACCATCGACATTTTCTAATACTGATTCGACTTTCCAATCATTTCTTGAGGGCGGCTTAGAAACTACTTATGACGAACTGCATAACTTTATTAGAACCTGCGATTTTTTATACTTTATTAGGTAAATGTTCATTTAAGTACCTACAAATAAATATTTTCTAAAAAAACGTTGCTTAAAAACACTTACCTTAAAGTCAGAACAACTGAACGTTTTTTTGGTGTAATTGATAACCTCCAAAATGTTTCTTTCTTCTTTAACTTTTGTTTTAATTTCTTTAAAAGCTTATAAAATGTTGATGGCGTCATTCGAAAATATTCGTTAAATCCTTCAAAGATTTCAATAGGATTTTTTTTTAAATTCACCCTGTATATTTCCGGTTTTTCCACGCAGGACGTACCCATTTCTTTCTTCCGTTTAATCTTCTTTTTATTTGCTTCTTGATTCGAAATTAGTGCTATCAGAGCCAATTCATTATTTTGAAAACCACTAGCACTCTTGGTTTCAAAAGTTACATTTGCAGGTTATCTTCTATACATATTTGCCCAATTTAGGAAACTACATTAAATTGCAGCCAGCTGCTGTTCTCTTGGTTGAAATATATTTGTATATGAAAAATTTGTTTCTTTTTGTGTAATTCCTTTTATATTTTTTGTAGCATAAAAAGAAAATGTGAAAGAACAAGTATTAATAACCACTTCCGCGTCATCCTTCACCCAGTCAACACGTGGTCGTTCATTTTCCTTTCCTATCCTTCAGATTCCTTTCCTACACCCTTTCCTACCCCTTGCCGTTTTCTATAACGTGCATTTAAGTATTAAATTTTGTGAAAGTTATCGATTCGGGAAACAGGGTACATACCCGACGGTTTTCTCGAATCTCCAAATCGTGCTGGCAGATTGCCTAGTAGCAGAGCCTATAACCTAGCAAGCAAGCATGTATTAATTAATAACAATCTGTTTTAATCGAGTGGAGTACCCGCAGTTTGTGACATTTAGTAGTTTTCTCAAGTTGGGTCCGTCTTAGAATTCGAATTTCCCGCGTTTTATTGAATTCAAAAAATTCAGTGCCGGGTTTGACCACGCCTTCTTTCAAATCTGATTGGTTAGAGGAGTTGCCAATAGTTATGTATGTCTTACAAATGTTAAAATTGGTTCGAATTATTGCACCTTCAGTAGAGGGCCAAAATTTCTTTACATTAACAAGGCAACTACACTTCTATATTTGTGTTCTGTGCTGCTGTCAAGTCAAGTGTGATCTGAGAAATCGTCCCGGTAAGTCGTCCGTGACATTGCCGAATCATGGATCGCTCTCGTTGCGGATATGTGTGTCCGAACCTTTAGGCGACAGGCGGCACGGACACAAGTCCGTTGTGATACGGAATATAAAAATAACTATTAGAACAATACATGCAATTTGTTCGCCCCCAATTTCTTCATCTGCTAATATATCATACTGAACGTCGGCACGCTGTGTCTCATTTTGAACTTAAGTCTCGCAATAGAAAAGTACTTTTTAGGATATATTTGTCTAGTTATTATAATTAGAACATTTTTTTAATATATGGTTTCCCTAAAATCTGCTTAAAGAGTCAATTTGCGTCGATGCGAAAATATATATTTAAGACATAATAAAAACGCAGTCTTAGTTTTTGACCAATTTATTAATATACAGTGTTTTTGATTCCACATAATACATCCCAATATCATTAACACAGAAGCAATTAAAATGGCATAATTACCATAACATTTGCATCTCTCTTTTGGGATACCCTGTTGAACATTCCGCATTACCTTTCTTGCCTCCATACCCATCCGATAGTACATATTTTATATATATACACACATAATAATAATATATAGACTTTTTTGTAGAAGTTTGTGGGCCCAGTATAATGTTTATATTTAAATATTTATTATCACAGCACATTTATACACAAGCAGGAAACATAATATCTTGAGTAGAAGTTGGGTTGAAGCATTTGTTTTAATAGTAATTAATTATGTGAAAAGTTTAGAAATTAACCTCCTAATAAATACTAACTAATACTTAAAATATATTTTTATTGTCGTCAAGGAGAACAAGACCCATTATACAGCGTGTTTTTCTTAGTTACACCCTGCATATCACAGAATCTTAAAAACAACTAAATCCATTCATACATTCGACCTGAGGGAGGTAGAGAAAATTGAAAAAGCTAATTTTATTACTTGTTATTTACGTATTTTACAGTAATTATATAATATAAATTTGATTGTTTGTAGCTATATAGTATATTATTTAAAGGGACTTTTAACGTTACATAGACTATACGACAAATACAAATCTAATAATAAAAATATATTTTTGGTTGATAGCAGCCTGCAACGCCCGCGTTGACTTGTATAGTCCATATGAGACTATATAAACGATGCAAAAAACACGGTTAAAATTTTGTATGGCCGTATTATTGTACAATATTTTAAATATTGCTTACATATTTTGTTTTTTTTTTGGTTGAAACATTTATTTAATTTAAAGCAGCGTATTATTGTTCCAGCGATTGTTGCCACACTATACTTTATTTGTAAAACATTTAGATCGTATTTTATGATTTTATCAGACGACAGTCTCGGTGGTGAATTTACTCTACGAATATAATATATTTTATTCTATTAGAATTTTTCAAAAAAAAAAATGTGGCAACACAGTATACTTGCACATGGCTCAGAGAAAGTGCAAAGGCGTGTAGATCGCATATTATAACGTGACAATGCCAAAATATTGGTGAATCCATTCCAGCGTTGCCAGGACATTTAACACGTTGACTACCCGATGAATTACCGGGGTTGACCCGTCTATGTAACACCATGTATACAGATTTCTAATACGGACCGGACGTATTTTCTCTATATAAGTACACCCTCGCTAAACAGATAAATAAATATGACAGAAACATAAATGGAGAGTCATATTTATGTTTTGCACACGTTGTTTTTTTTGGTTAATCACCGGAGATTCACACGGAAAAGTGAACCTTCAGATTTTTTATATTAGTGCTTGTGTTTTATTCACTTGTTTTTATTTATTTATTTGTAAAAGTTTAACAATTATGAGATATGGATTCCAAGGAGGAAGAGAAAATTTTAAAATGGTTTTATAAACTGGAATCGGAAGGTAAATAATTAATTAGTAAAGAAAGTAAAGGTCATTTATGAAAAATATTAGGTCATATATGAACTTTTATAACAAGATTTTAGAAATTAATTAACCAACATCTTTGATTATATTACCGAAGATTTTTAGCACCCAGATGTCATAGAGGTATTTTTTAAAGTTCTTACGCCGAATTATTACAGAAAATATTTCGAACAACTTTATAATAATCTTCACATTCCGCTTGATTTAGCTTATAAATATCCTTGTAACAAAATGTTCTGAATTTTAGATGAAAATCTTGAAATCTACCAAAATGAAAACAAAGCAAGAATAAAGAAAAATCAAGAATATCAATATGAGAAGCGTAGATTCCGAAGTAGACGATCAAGATTTCGAAGCAGACGAAGATATAATTGAACCGACCACCAAATCCTGAAATGAAGTAAATGAATGATCTCTAAAAAAAAACTTTTAATTTACTGATGAACGAGAAATAAATGTCCTTCCTACAACCTGATGTTGTTATGGCCAATTATAGAGGCTTATGACCGATTTAGATATTGTAGAATTAATAATATTTGAAACAAAGAAAGACGCCAGAAGATACAGGCGAAATTCGAAGGACGTTTCTTTCCAAGAAATGGATAATTATTTTGCTATTTTACTCTATATGTAAGCCCTATCCATGTTTTCTGAAACAAATGTAAATTTCTAAAGAAAATGTTTGGCTCGCTACTAATATTAACTTGAGGCGAGTCAAGAGGTTAAGCTGTTGATTTTTTAAAAATGTTAGAGAACAACTATTAACATCATCCGGTTTTCGAAAAATGGTAATTACTCAACTCAAGATGCTATCTACATGCCTTACATACAAATATTATGCCAACTATTTTTTCTTGTTTTCTGCCCATATACCTCAGAAACAAAGTTTTAATGTGGGAAAGAAAAATGGAAAGGGACATACTACAGATATACACCTAAGTAATCTCAGAAAATACAGCGAAGCAAAGGAGCCATGTAATGCAAATACACATTCCTGGAATATTCTACTACTTCTAATATTCTCAGAATATTCCCACTGGCCATTTCGTATTAATTTTTATACTTTCCGATTTAAATGGATACATTTTAATTTTTTTTACAAACAAAATATAATTTCCTAATTCATTCAATTTCTCTATACCAACAACGCAATAAATATTGGAATATGCCTGGAATGTCTAATAAATTCGGAAAATGCCAATTTTATTCTTGCTGTACAAGATCACAAACTTGACAGACTTTTACAGAGCTGTACAGTACAGCCAAATGCCGTATATTGAATCATCCTATTCAATCATAATGATGTATCATATAATAAACAAAACTGTACTTAGAGTTAAGAAGAATGTAAATTATTAGTACAGTATCTCAGTAGAATCCGTAATCTTACTACTTTTGCACAGCCAATGTTTGTTGAATTTAGGCCAAACATTTCCCTAAACTATGTCAACGTATCGACCTCTTTGAGGTCATCCTCAGGACAATTTACATTAGTCGTCATAATATAAGGAAATGGTTGCCTAAAAACGTTTTATTTGTGACCTCAATCCATCAAACATAGGTTGTGCAAAAATTATTAATGTAATTTATAAGAATATAAAACGAAAGCTACATTTTCTTGAGGTAGATAATTTAAATATAATGAAAAATCCATAATAAAAATTATTTGATTGATATCATAATCATAAATCACTCTAACCCAGATGCAAAAACGTGTTTCGTCTTCTGTGACTTCTAGAATGTAGTCTCAGATTAACTGCATGGATGACGATTATTAAAGCCTAAGAAAAGCGGCTGCGCAGATAAACCGTATGTATATTGAGTATCTTTTTAATTGAATAAGCGTAATCCACGTTAATGTAATTCGTGCGATGGTACAAAACTATTTAATAAACTTAAAGTACACTTAAACGCAATCAATCTTCACAAAGTAATGCACAAAATAAATCGAAACATATGCGCGCGGTCTATACGAACGCGGACCAAATTATTCTTGTACACAACATTCGTGCTTATATAATTACGGCTTAATATAGGATGGTTCTACCTAATTGTAGTGTGGATGTGACAGACAATCCATCGGTTCGAAACTCCCACATCAAGGTTCGAGTAAGGCATAACTTTCGAAAAAAATAATTTTTAAAATAAATGATTTTTTACATAAAATGATGCTTATACCCTTGGTATTATAGTTCATTTCATTTGAACACACAGCTTGAAAATTAGTTTAAGTTTAACTACTACACTGAACAGTATACTTTTTTGCAAGGCTTCATAAACTCTTTTATTTTCTTAATGAGTGCCACATCGCCACCGGTTTCCTCAAAGTAGTAAGCATTTGATTCCAGTGGCTGAGATAGCGACCAGTCGCCTGACTCCCCACTATCACGTGACCAATTGGTGTGGTCTTGGTTGTTTCCTCGTTGGTCAACTCGGCCACCGTAAGTCTCATTTGGATTGTCTTAAAAAGTGTATCAATAAATTTCCATTTACAAAATACCTACATGTTTCGCCTTATGAAGGCGTCATCAGACTCCGGTAGTAAGTAAACGGCATATAAAGTAGTCGTTTACTTATTACCAACTTAATACTCAATCCTAATAATACAGTACATGCCATGAATATTTGTCGAATGTTCACTTAAAAACATTAATTTTTTTTAAATATTTACCAGGGCATTTTACGAAAAATCTTTTCAGTATATCAATATACCGAACATTCGATAGACATTCGAAAATTCCATCAGAATCAGAACATTTATGGTACTTTCAACATATTTGAAACGTAGGACTTTCATGGATTGACCTGTACTATCCAGGGTTAACTGGACTCATCTAATCTGGATAGGAGAAACTTTTGCACACATTGCGTCTACGTGTAGCTTATTTCATATGTTATTAGAGGAATGACGTATCCATATACTTACATTTAAAGTATGGGCAGGTACGCTAAACATCATTGCTTCATTGAATATTGGACAACGCTCACCCTTTTTGGTCGTGGTCTTCTTTTTGTTTACCTTCTTGTTCTGTTGCATTAAATAAACCTGAAACAGTAGTGATGTGGTGGTGATAGTGGGATATCTAACTCTAATATTGGATTAAATGGATTATTTTCTAATAAGTTGGTCCACAAGATCGAGGAATACGTTTACAATCCTTAAACGTTGACAAGAGACATGGCATAAGATCAAAAAGGGAAAGCAAATATTTCCATATATTCAATCACCACAAATAAATTCCAATGATATTTTAAATCATTCCTTTGTACATCGGACAAGTACTAAGAATATTCCAAAATAGTATTGTATACATTCATTCCACACTCAAGAGAGAGGTAAGACTAACGTCAACACACAATAACAGATATGCTGAGTGATAACTACTAGTAACCTACAAAACATTTAGTTAAGTAATTTATATAAAACTACTGGAAATGAAATCGTCAAAAAGCAAAAGAAAAAACGTTAAACATTCAACTTAAATGATTTTGGAAATGCCTTCTTACTGCTCTAACCTCTTGATAAAAGAACATCGTGTCAGAGAATTTTTCCATTATTGAGGGTTGTCTTATTCTGTACCTACATTATTAATACGTTGTCAAAGTTGATTGAGAGAATTCAGAACAATTATATAAACTTGAACGTTGATCCCAAAGAAAAAAATTAAAGGCTGTCAGGTCCGATGTGTCAACTCGTTTTTCATTCGGACCTTGGCGCCTATCTCTCAAATAATGTTGGGAATCAGCATCCTATTGAAACTTATCTTTGATTTAAATTAAAATGGATTTCGAATAATATAATTAATAAACAGAATAAAGTTCTTTTTAAGCATTTGAAGATATGTCGCGTTATTTAAGTTTACTTACAGAAATTTAGGACCTAGAATTGCCTTAACATTTATTTTGGGAAAAAATTGTGCTTATGCTTCGCTATTTATGTGTATATGCAAATATGTGGAACGTGAAGAATATGATCAGATGGAGGATGATGGAAAATCAGACGAAGCTAATCACTCTTTCGATCAGACGGAGTTGCATTCGATTGAATCTAAAAGCCCAGTTGGACGTTTAAATTACCTTCACAAAAACTTCCATGGAATTCTGTTGAAATTTCAAATTTCTTGCTTTCACTACAACGACAGTCAGTCTTTCAGCTGTTGGCAAGTAACTCAACGAGAACATTATTTCCCCAAATTCCGTGCCTCTCTACAAAAAAATACAACGGTTATTAGAACCTAAAAAACGGGGGAAATTACGAACCTGGCCGGTATCAGTTAGCGTCACCCAAGTGGTAACGGGTTGTCGTAGGCTGACGTCAGCTAGTCGCAGTTCCCCCTCCCCGATTAAGGTGTGTGACGTCACATCGGTAGCATACAACTGAAAGCACAACGAGCGCTGCATTTGTTCCCTCGGGTTCAGAGAAAACAAAAAACGTTCCTTGTAATTGGGACTACTGCTGCTTCGATAAATTTTCGTTTGAATAGTGGCTTCTTTGTCCGGTAACAGGGACACCCGTACGTAAGTGTCCAGATAACCGTCGGACCTTACCACTTTACTTAAGTCTTTCGCTTCCAGGACGTTCACTATAAAGTCCCAATTTTCGCTAGAAAATACATGCATCATAATAAGCAAAAGTTTCACGCCATTTCACGAAGTCATTTGGAACTCACAGCATAAACTGTGTTTTGTTTTTTTAATTAGGGTATGGTCAATATACCGCAGTCACGCCTTAAAATCGATAGAAAAATAAACAATGATCGCTCCTCGTAAGTTTAAAGCAGCGCTTCGGAAACATTCATTGATTATTGTCAGAGAAACAAATGTGATAATGACGTAGAAGAAATAAAGATATAATGGCAAACTAATGTCTTAGGTGCGATAAGTATGCTTTTTTTGCATGAATGATTTATTTTTTCTTAAACATAAAGGGTACTAATGCTAATGACATATATTTCGTCGTTCAGGAAATCAATGTCTTTTTCCCCTTGGAAAGTAGCTCTTAAAATACTAACATGATAAATTTCCAAAGCTAATGCTAGTAAGAGGTCTGAACCCGGGTTTTAAAGGGAAGCAAAGAACAAAGAATCACATGTTTACTGGGTGAAAGGTGACGTGAAAGTCCTTATTCCAACTTCAAATAAAATTTACTAACCTGTCGTACTCTAGGCCGATACAAAGATAACCGGTTGTGTTAAATCCCTCCAAGTCACCCAGTCCTACGCTGGTGTCCGAGCAGACGCTGTCGCACGACAGCGCCCTTTTTAGAACATTATCGGATTCATCGAAACTTGTCGTGCTCTCGATGGATTTGTCTAAAATCAAGTGATTGGTTTTATTTCTATCTTACAAACTGATGGATAATAAAAATCGTCCGTAATATTGCAAATGCAAACCAGAAATCATTTTAGAATGTCTTAGGAATATTCTATGATGTCCTAGGACATTCTCTCGATTTCTCAAGCAAAGACTGTGTTACCAAACTATATTCTTGGAATGTCCCATCTAAAGGTCCCTAATATGTTCAACTGTTTTTAGAAAACACAGGTCTATTGGCAATCTCTTGGCCGAAGTTGGACGCCTTGTTTGGACCGAAGATATCGAAAAATGGCGAACTCCGTCCAATAACTCTGATATTTCAAAGGCATTCGATGGAGTATGAAAAGCTCTTAAACAAACTGTATTCTTATGGTTTTCCACCAACTCCAGTTGCTTGGCTTGAAAGCTTTCTTGAGAACCAAACCATCTAGGTTGTCGTTGATGCTTGCAGAGGTTTAGAATTATGGCTGGTGTCCTTTAGAGATGCATCTTATCCTACCCTATTCTTATTGTATATCAACAACCTTCTCGACAAGACTTTCAATCCCATTTATAGCTTTGCTGATGACAGTACATACATTGGTGTCTTTCTTTAAGTCGCTGACATCAGATGACATCAGCGGACACCCAGTGCCATAGGCGTCGCCACATAATAACTAATAACTACATAATAACTATTATGCCGGCCTTAACATGATTTTGGAGTGCAATCTGATTGAGTGCCTCTGCCACCCCAAATCTTAATCTGTCCAGGCTTACTTTGCCAATGTCTTCGTCAGTTTGCTTGTAAGGTGTGAAGGTTACTAAAACAGCTTTTCAAAAACTTGGGTTGGGATATTTTTAAAACGAAAAGGCTGTACACCACAACAGCTTTTAACGCTTTCCAAGTAAATGCTCTTCCGAATTGGCCCAGATCATTCCACCTTGAGCTATATACGCAAGACCTACTCGACAGGCAGTATCGAGTGTCACTATGTCGATGCTACTCATGAAACGTGGCTTTATCTATGTGGGATTCCTTTTTATAAAGAAGTGCAATTAATTCCCAAAGCACGTCTTTCACGTACATTACGATTTGCAAAACTTTAAGAAAAATATTCACAGACACCTTCGTACCACTGGCGCTACTCGTGATACTCGCCCTTACAATTAGCACTTTTGTGTCAGTGTATTTCGAAAAAAAACAATTCTAAATATATTTTGCAACAAATAGCATACTCTTTAAGAATCACCCAATGATTTTTTTATAAATAATTACCTTTATCGTGGCTCTGTTGCTGCTGTTGCAATATGACAGATGATAGTTTTAATGGGGCGCTTTGTGTTCTGGACACATTTCTACCCGGAGACGGCGGTGGCGGCTCTAAATTAACCGGAAATGCTGACTGCGCAGCCAGCGTCGCCACATTTACCGAACTAACCGGCCTCGGAATTGGAGATATGGAGGTGGTTGTAGACAATTCTGTCAACGTATCTCTAAAAATCAGTAGACGAGTTATTACAAATTAGTAGCTCAATACGTTTATTGTAAATCATTTAATTTTTTTTTTAAATATATATAGGATGTCATAGTTAAGTCTGTATAACTATCTAATTCCACTACTCATTGGAATCCCTCGCTGGTTCTTATAAAGGAGAGACGAGGGCACAAAGATTGGTTTCAATATCTTTATAGCCGATTAAATTATAGCCGTCTTCCTGAACTTTTCCAGAGGAAACTCAGGGGACATAAAGACAGATAATTAGCTCTATGAAATTTTATTTCGAATAACACATGAATACAAATTGTGCCTAGCAGGAACATGCAAATTAACTTAGCAAGGAAAACTGGGGAATTAATCGTGCTTTTCAATAGCTTTTAAAGAGGAAATCAATATAAACGCCCTATGTTTGAATTGTGGAAGATTTTTGTTTAAACAGTATATAAAGATCCTTACAATTTATTATGAATTGTAAGAATTGTTAATTGAAATATAACCACATATCTTGATCGAACCTTTACCAAAAGATTAATATCATCAGAATCAGTAAAATAGACAAACATTTTTTGTACAGCCAATGACATCCATTTCCACAGCCTTAGATTCACCATTAAAATATTAGGGTTCAATTTGTCAAATGTTGGGAAAAAGAAGTTGCTATAAATTGCATCTACCTGATAACGACTCTCTAGACACACATGAAGCACTTGAATTCCGTAATCGAATATTATAAGGTTCGTATATTATCAATGGGAGAATGAGACGAAAATTACCAAAGTAATAAGACAAAAGTATTTTGGTTGCAAAGTTCTTGAAGACGAGAGGTAGCAAAAGAACCAGACTGTCACAATTATCAGTTGTGGAAAAGCTGTCAAATAAGTCATGACTTATTTAACAGTTCCAGTTTAAAGCAGAGTTAATGTGAAACTCTTAAACCTTACGGGATTGATTTCTTCTTTTTGTATCCTATATAAAAACTTTAATTTCGAAGAAAACTTTATTTTTCAAACCTACCGTTCTTTTTCTTGGCCCTTACTTAACCAAAGTCTCTTTGAGAAAAGATAACTTTCTGCTTTTTCCTCATTGACAACAAGTATGTTTGTATAACAACAGAATCTGTGACACAACCAGGTGTTAAACTGATAAGTATCGGTGTAATGTTTTTTCTCTAAACAGTAGGGTGGTCTGTAAAAAGACCGTATTTCTTTGTATAACAGTTGTGGGAAATGTCATTAATATCAAGGAGGAATAGTATTGAGCTATTAAGAATAGAGGTTAAATATTTTAGTGCTCTCCTATCCAGAACCTCATCCTCTAACAACTTGGAACAGAAGGAAGTTTTTTTGTTTACACCGACGTTTCGACAACTTATACTGTCACATTCAGACGACTTATTCAAGAAAACATTAAGACGTTGTCCAAGTTATGATTGGATAAATATTATTTATATTTACTGCTTTCCTTTTATATATAGGTATCATTTGACTAGTGAAATTATTTTTCTTCATAAAGACCTGTATTTATCTAATCATAAGATGGAAAGCATCCACATTGTCAAACCATAACTTCAAAAAAAATACTGTTTTTTTTTACTGAAATCCAAATTCTTTCTTATCCAATTTCTCTTTACCTGAGGAATGAATAAGTGCACTACAGTTGTATTGTCATGGCAAGTATGCCAATTTCCTCAGCAGGAAATTATGAAATACGCTGTCGAATGCTTTGGTGAAGTCTCAGGAAACATACATTATGGAGATTTTCACTGAATTTTAAGTGTCAAATGTTTTATTTCTAGATTTAGAGAACCAAATTACTTATTAGGTAACTCAGAAGTAAGGCTTACATCATTTCAGAAGAAATGACATGATTAAAAAAAAGTTAACGCATTAATTTAATAAATTGTAAAAAACTTATATAAAATAAATATTCATTATCATTACATTTTGATACTAACCCTGGAGACTTGCTGCTTTCCGCACTTTTCTCCTGTAGCCTAACATCAGAAGAGGTGCTACGAAATACATTGATGGGAATAGGAGGAGCGGGACGCAGAGGTTGCGGAGGGATTTGCGCCTCCTCCTCCTCATGATCTGGTACCAAAGCCGCATTTAAACTTGTGGTCGCGATCGATAATTTAAAATCGCGATCGATCGAATCGAACCGCTTAAAGCTACCGCTGGACCAGTCCAACTGTATATCCGAATCTGAATGAACCTGATATGTTTTTCTAGTTAAGCGCGTAATTTAAAACAGTGATCATAAAATGGCTTACCAAGTATCCGTTTGCATTATAATGACCCTTCAACCTAGTTAATCCCACTTTTTCTTCTTTGTTGGATGTAAGCCAAGCGTTAATCCAACCGAGGATGTTGAGAGAATTGTAAAAAAATAAAATGGCCGCCAGTACTAGGATCACAATTATGCAAATTATTGTTACGAAGCCGAATTGCTCATTGGCCATTATTCTAAACAAAAATATTAATTTGAGGTTAATGTTATAATTGATTATCTACAGTTTATATTTGCATGGATTCATTATTTGCAACAACTTTGACGAATAACCAGTCTTGTTGTGTATTATAATAGTTTTTAATAAAAACCGCAACAATTTGAATGTTTTTTTAGTTATAAATTCTCATCATATAATATAAATACTTGATAATTTTTGTACAGAAAAAAACCATATAACTTACCTATTTCAAGTAAGCACTTTCTGCTTACCAAAAAAACTATAACAACACTAAATCAAGTCATTTGTTACACTGCTGTATAAATCCATTAAAATTATGTCGAAAACCTCCATTATCAAGAACTACGATCCAGTTATTTGCTTCTACCAGCTGGTGCAAAGAAAAGGTTAACGCCATTTTGCCAACAAGAATGTGTAATGACAAAAAATATTAGTTTTTGTGCGTGTGAAAAACAAGCGAATTTGTAAGTGTGGTGTTTCTAAAGAATATTCGTGTATATTAACGTCACATTGCGGGCTATTTTCTTGCTCTAATATAAGCGGGTGATAGTTGATATGCGCAGATGCGCAACGATTTTCTCCCCCAGCGTATGTCTTTTGGAGCAAACGAGGAGAGAACTTTTCTGTTTAGTTTCGCTGGATTGAAGTTGCAATTTCAACATTCATGCACCCTTCCTCAAGATATTGCTAATATAATTACTGAAAATCAATAACCCTATGTAAAATATTTTAAAATATATTTTTAGGAGTATTGTAAGCGCTGATAACTATGTGTAAAATAAACACAGACATTTATAAGTAGAGATCGGAGATTCGTCTGAAAATGATTCTTTTTCATTCTCTATCTCTCTGTCTAGTTTATAGCGCACAAGCTCGTACTAGCGTAAATCCATGTCCTGAGTTTACAAGGGAGCACTTACCTTCAAGGGCACCGTCACTTAAACTGCTCTTACCATAGAAGTCGCAAACAAGTAAGACCAACCATGGAACTCCACAAACAATCACTCCTGAACTTTTCTATCCGGATTGACCGAGGACAACTCAGCAAAGGATGTTTTAATGTTTAGCACTCGGGGTTTTCCAAAATGTAAGTGTGAGGAGGTTACCATATTAAATGACGGAGTTAAATCATTTAAAATTGGAGTGAAATCTAACGTTATGCTACGGATAATAAATCGTCAGATTTGGCCAGGAGTGTGGTTTTAAAACCGTTTATAAACCAACGGCGCCAATTTTTAACATATAATTGAAAGATCCATAAATACAAGGTATTCCTTAAAACTAATCCTAGGATTGGAATCTTCTGTCTTAATGAGCACTGGTTATCCAAAACAGAGATAAGGGTGACATCTCTGTTTTCGGAAGTGGGACATACGTTGTCACACTTATCTTACCGAACTTTAATCTGAATTCTACATTTTGAAGAGCAGTTAAGACCAGATTTGATTTATCAAATAAGGAGACCAGCAGAGATAGGATTTTTCTATATAATGTCTTTACAAATATTCCCAACTTCTTATCTGGAGCCAGTGTTGGTGATGTCTACCTTCGTTCTTTTAAGTTGAAATCCAAATCAGTTAGTAGCACGCTTAGATTCTTTGACATAAATGCGGTATAAATTTTGCTTTTTAAGGAAGGTTAACCAGTAAGGTTTTAATAAAAAATTTGCGTGCTTGAAAGTAAAAAACTGAAGTAAAACTTCTTTCATATGTAAATTTACGAACAATTTCCGTACGTAATTTCTTCTAAGTTGATGGTCAGAAGAAATGATGAGAAAGTTGATGACTCATATTCAGAGTCTTTATCTGCCATAATTTGTTATTATTCACCCGAAAATTCACAAAATATGAACTTTAAAATGAATTTATAAAATTGTTCAAGAACGAAATGAAATTACGAAATAATCAAGAAATAACCGTTCGCGTAACGCTAGTAAACTCGCAAACGAACTACTGACTAATATATATATATATATATATTTTTTTTCATACACTGACTCTAAGAGTAAGAGAGAAAGAAAATGTGCGCGCGCACGGCTCTTTTTTTGCTCCTACCGTAACTTGAGAGAGAACTCTTTTTATGTCCAGCAACTCATATATCCCTCTCAACTACCGGTTGCCTTGCTCTATCACACTTTTCATAACGCATTCGCCAGCTTACTCCCCAACTCAAGCGTGCGCAAAGAAGTTTTACTTCAATAACGTAACACCAAGTCAAATAAATGCTTGTCATTTTAATAACCCTTATTTATTATCCGACCACCTTAAAATGAAAGCTGCCTACGCCTTCCTGAAACTTTGATCTGTTTGACTAGTAATTATGATCCTAGCTTTGCTGTTTAGTTCTATATTCTATAGTTCTTTTTAGTTCCTACAGTGACTTATACTTAGGTGCGCCAAGTGAGATGAATAATAGTTTAAGTAGGAACCCATTTAATTTCAATCCAGGGCTCATTAAAGCCATAAAATACTGGATTATTGTTCCCTTACCAAGATTGATTAACTTGAGGTATAACAAAGGTCATATCCCCGATTATCTTAAGTTGCAGAAGTCATACCAGTACATAAAAAAATCCAAGATGAAACCTGAGAAATATCAGCCAATTTTCAGTTAAATCTTTGAGACCTTACTGAAGAGGCAAATAGAAGATTAATTTGAGTAAAATTCATTGTTTTAGGTTAAGCAACATGGCTGAAGACATTAACACTCAACGGATACAGTGGTCAGGGACCTGTGTGACAAGATTCGGAAGAGTTTTGAATACAGTTTTCATTCTTAGGCAACATTTTACGATTTATCAAAAGCTTTCGATTGTGTTGAAGTATACATATACTTCTTTAAAATATTATAGATTTAAGTATTAACTTACTCCACTTAACAGGCAGGAGTCAAGATGTTTATTTTGGGAGTGGTCTGTTCTTGGGCCCATTCTCTTTCTGGTGTATGTCAGGAAGATCTTCATAGCTGTTGTCCTGGGTCTATATCTTATATTTATACTGACGACACAAAAAGCTTGATTGAAACTCTAATCTGAGTTATCAAAATGTATATTCTTAATACAATATTTGTCCACCTCAGTTTCGGCTTGCATGCTCAGAGCTGTATATTTTGGATAGTTCCACTCTCTAATGATGTACTGTTTGTTTAATTGGGGTCACTTTAAAATATTTTCATTGCAACGCCGATGTACAAAAGTGATTGCTAAACTCTATAGAGCGTGTTACAGTTTACTTTTTAAAAAACTCATAATTCTTACCACGCCTTGCGCCTATACTTTAGATATGTTAGAAAGAAGAAAGACGGCTTCCCGTTTACTGCTACCGCAGTATCAGAGGCTATTTAGATTCTATAGAGTATATAGTTTCTTAAATGTGTTGCCTCTCTCTGGTAATAATCTGCCCTTTTCTGCATCTAAGATCAAAATTAAAAAGTACCTAGTTAAAAATGTCTTTTACTCATTTGAGGGGTATATTCTGTTTAACTTTTCTAACTTCCTGTGACCCAATTGTTTTATGCATTGTGTTGTTTATTATTTTTAATTGCATTGTTAGTTTTGAGTAATTTTACACATAAGCAATTTTTAGTCTTATCTTATATTGTATTTCTTAGATATATTTGTTTGTATTTTATATTTGTTGACTTGTGTAAAAATGCTTTGCTTGTTGACACTAATCTGAGACTATTCAGGTGTCAAAGAGGTAAAAGGCAAGTACCTAGATATCTATATGTTGGCATACTCTCTATCATGCTGTTTGTCACATGGTTTACATCTTGTAAGAATTTTATAACTACCATGAACTTGGTCATCTTTAAGTTAATTTTTAATCCGCATTCATTGAATTTGCAGAAAGTAAGTTAATCCCTTGTATTTAAAGTCCTTTGTGGAACCCCAATTGTGTATTGCTTATGTCTTCTTTGAGTCTTACATGCCACATACCTTTGGTATTTTTTTAAGACCAATTAAATGCCTAAAGATACATTAAGAAAATTGCGCCTGACTTAATACTGCAACGGTTACATTACATATTCTTGAAGATGCCTCTATCAGCAAGATTCTTTCATAACACATACGTTTCTTCGATCTTTCGCCTATCGAGCACATCTGGCATAGGTAGTTCGATGATACTCCAGGTGAATAGTGTTACAACCGCTCAGTGATCTTCACAGTGTAGATACACATCCACAAGATCTTCTTTTCTGCAACGATTCTTGTTTCTGAAACCACAATAAATCTAGCGATTTATTGTGGTTGTATATTCTATTGAGTCAGATGTGGTTCTTAGCTTCAAACCTATATATCTTAGAACTTAGAAACTTTCTTATTTATTGATGTTTATTGCAATGAATATGTACATTATAGTGTGGAGACCATACACACTCGCTGCTTTCAAGATGACTTGAATATGAATAGTGAATTATAGTTTTTATCGAAAATAACCCACAGGTTGCTGACTTTATCGAAATCATTTACCATTTCATGTCCTAGATTTATTTGGTTTGTATGTACATACACTTCTTAATGTTTAAAGTATCCCATTATTATCACACTATCTCCAGAACCTACCGATGTCCACCTGCTCCTTCATACTCATACTCATATAAGCTGTAGTAACGGATTTAAAAATCTTCAAATCAGCATAGAGGAGGGATTGACCATATTGAAAACAATCTGTTTTCTATCAATAATGTAAGAATAAAGCCAAGGCAGCCGTACCATAAGCGTACCACCCGTACCATAAGCATGCTATTTCTCAGTTAAGAGATTATAATTGACTTTGTGGAACGCCTTGAAAAAGTCCATGTAAATAGAACCTACCATTCTTACGTGTGATTAAAGATCTTCGCAAACTTCCAGAAATTGATGGATAGTTTGTGATATCACCATAATTACATTTTTTTAGAATTGATCTGATAGATGGGTATGACAAATGCAATTTTCCAGAATTTCAGTAAGCATCAGAGAGTGTCTTGTTAAATACAAACCACAAGAGTTTGGAAAATACCCACCAAAGTGCAACATACTAATTAGTATTTTATTCAGTATAGATAATTTGATAAAATATTAGAGCGTGTGCCATGAATATACTTGTTTTGTTTGTTACAGTAGCTATCTAAATGTAATGAAAAAGAATGATAAATGAAGAAATTTTTTCTGGCAATATATAGATATATAGATAGATAGACATGATAGACATGTATCTTTAAAGTTAGCATGAAGAGTTAAATAATAGACTTAACTTTTTCCTTTGGTCTGTTGGTTGCCCTGTCCTGAAGAAGCCAAAAAGCAGAAGGCATATTGGCAGGTACGCCCTTTGTTTCTTCTGCTTCTCGTCTATGGAGTATTCCGACAACTTTATCCTTTATCATTTAACTCTTCGTATTAACTTTTTTCTTTACAATTAAATATTATATTTTGTTTTTTTTTATAGTAATTTATGTAGAGAATGCTAATTTGAAATTTTATTCTCACTTGGTTTGATGTTGTATATGGTGTCATGCTATTGTTCGCTTTAAATTACTGCAAAGTTGATTTTCAGAAAATAATTAATTTCATGGCTGTAAAATATTCAGGTCTTTTATAGTTTTTTATCAAATGAATGCTCATCTTTGCTACTTTTGTCTTTTAAATAGGTAATTGATTACATCTCTGATTTCTGATCATATTGATCAAAAAGATTTTGAATATTTTGAACTCGGCATATTTTAACATAACCGTTACCTAATTTAGATAGGTAGGTACTATTCCCAAATCATTAAATGTCTCAAAACATTCATTTTTGTTTGATCCGTCAACTATTATAAGAAACAATATGATTTTTTTTTTAAAACAGCTAAAATTCATGTATCAGCTGGTATGTTGGTTATTGATTTTAATACAGAGCAAATAACGATCTTTGATTATCGTGTGGAGAAACAATGTAACACAATGTGTTTGTTTATTAGCCATGAAATAACATTTAATCCCGATATCTCTGAGGTCCACCCACAGATATAGACAGGGACCGAAAATGGGCGAGTTCTCCCGAAAATTCCCACCGATTCCCAGTGACTCCCCTTTTCATTCATAGTCGCGTCCCGACCCTGCGAGCGCGTCCACAATTTTCCATATTTTTATCTCCACTCTTCTTCATTCTACTTTGACATACTACATACACCTTATTTTTTTCGCCTTGACTTTAACCTCGTAACAGCTGTTACGAAGGTCCCTTTTTTCTCTTTTATGGTCCAACGACGATAATCTACAACAGGTTGGTGTTTGTTGTTGTTTAATGTCTTTAGTAAACGCTTTCGATGGCACGCACAAATAGTTTGTACGATGCGCTTTCAAGAAAAACACCATATGGCAGCGCTTATTGCGATAGTAGTCGAGATAAACAAAGTACATATTGTCATTGTTGCAAAATTGTTTTTGATGGCTTGATTATGTTAGTTTTTATTGGACAGGATGATTTGATGATACTGTTTGTTACTAATAAATAAATTCACAATAACAATGGAATTGCTGCGGACCACATATTTAAACCATTTAGAATTGATTTAAAAATGGGTCATTAAGATAATGTAGAGCAAAAATCAAAGGCATTCAACTGATATTTCCAACAGCTTCTTAAATTGTAACTCTTAATATTTATTTCCTATTGGGAACTAATGCAATATTTCCATGTTTAAATAAAATCAATGCTGTAGATTCTCTGACAAATGTGTTTACTTGAGTGGTTGCATTTAATTTTATTACATTAAACCATATCTGTAATTAACTAGAATTAACGTTGAGAGTCTTAATGAAGCTCTCATCACTGCTGCGGCTTTTTTATCCAAAATTTTTTTTTCAGATTGATTAATGTTTAAGGTCACTACTGACGAAACTATTCTAGCACTCCAAATCGATATAAAAACTCACTGCTGAGATAAGAATATTTTTGCCTCCTAGCCAATGATAGAAATATTATTTGAATAACTGTGCTTCAAAATCACGGTTAAGATTAATGTTGTGTTGTTATCTCATAAGGATCAAAACTAGTTCTCAAAAGACTAAAGAATCTACTCTAAACTTAATACTAAGATTAGAGATATTTTTTAAGATCAATAAAGTAAAAATCATGTTTTTCACTGGATATAACCACTGCAGTGATAAGTTTTTAAAGCATTTAACCTATTAAGGAAAACAAAGCTTTTTATAGGGTTCTGTTATAGGACATGCCAAAATCACTGTCGTAAATAAATATTTAATTTAATTTAATAATGTCTTTTACGCCTTCAAGACATTTTTTTTCCAAACTATTTTTCATTAATTGCTTAATTTATAAACTGATAAGCCATCATCTATTATACTAAAATTGCTGTTAAGATGAACATTCTATCACGCTTAAACTGATTAAGAGAACATTTACTGTGATGAAATTGATGAATATTTAGTTCTAAATCGACGATAATCTTTTAAAATATTTTTTTTTCAAGCTCATCTATTGTTGCTTAATTTGGTTTGGTATCCAATCCATTTTATCAATTGAGGAGTATCTGAGAACCTTTTTTTTACTTCTATTTGTTTGATAATCTTAATTTGGTATTGCTGGCAATATCATAATTTGAAAATAATCCTAATGTGCTTATCTAATAATTTTTTGTATATGATATGGGCGTTTTTTTAAGAGTTTGCAAGTTTTAGGTAATAATATAAGACAGACATATTGTTGGAATGAATGTTTTATTATTATAATCTGGTAGATAATTTCATAGCAATAATTTTTTAAATATGATTTCTGAGATGTGCCCGCTGCGGCTACGAGTTACAAGGTCCATTTGATCAATCCAGTTTTAAAGGGTTAAAAAAAGGCTTTTCACAATAAAATGAAAAAATCTTTAAAGCTAAAATATATATATATATATATATATATATAAAATAATATTTTTAAGATTTTTTGTATTTTATTTTCAAATTTTCCAAGTAGTCCAAGGATAAGGTTAATACATTTGGAATGGCGACGAAACGACATTTCGACGTGTTATTCGCCCTACAGCAGCAATATTCGCTTCGGTACGCACATGTCTTTGTCTCCTTGATAATTTCGAATCGAGAAAACTAAAATTAGTGCGAAAACGAAAAAATCATTTATATATGAATTGCTTGTTTACTAAGTTGATTATGTTGACTATTGTGATTTATTACAATAACAAAATTTGTATCTGAATTTAATAATAATAATAACAATTTATAATTATAAGAAATATGATTAAATAAAAAAAAGAAAGTATACAGAAGGTCTGAATTAAATTAGTTTTCTTTAAAATTGCTGCTAAATGTAGTGTAGTCTGTAAGATGTCTGAAATTTTTAACAATAATATTCAATGTATACATTTCTTACATTTAAATTCGAAGAACAAAGAAATATATTAATACCAATAAAAATGGTCACTGTACCAAGTAACCTTGTTGGCCTTCTTCGTCAAACACGAGGCAGTGGCAATTAATAGGTTTGCCTGGTGGTGTAAATGTTGACTTAAAGTGCCTCTATACTCTATACAATAAGAGCCTCAAGAATATATTCTATAAGTCGTTAACGTAATTAAGACTCTATCAATACAGATCATGTCTGCCTTGATATACTTCTAATGAGGTCATTTGATATAACTCTCTTTACTTTTTTTCGCGATGTTAGTTGTCTATAACAGACAAGTGATGGTGATGCTTAGCACATATTTGTTTATCTATGTTACTGGAAAGTCGAAAAAAAGAACAGATAGGAATAGATTGTATATACACACTGTATATACTATTCAGATAACATTAATGTAATTTAGTATTTATTCAAACCTGACCCTAGTTTAGCTTGTGATTTCTACTTGTGTAAATGTGAAGTCCTTGACAGGGCCAAATAATTTCTTGCTTTATGATTAGCTAAAAAACCGAGATGTTAAGGCGTTAATTTTACATTGACTATCTACTTAATAATTCATCATCAGAAGTACCTGTTGAATTTAGTGCCCTGTATTACTAGTTGAAATTCTTCATATTTGTAGATGAGATGAAATGAGTGTTTCAATCGGTGTTCTATTTCAAAAGTTCTTTTATTAGCGATACTCATTGATTTTCAGGAGGATCTAAACAGACATTCTCGATGGTATATTGTAAATATAAATAGTAAAAATAAAGTAGAAAATATAGAAGGAATCAAAATTATCATTAAATGGTCTTTACTAGGTCAAGTTGACCATCTAATTTCACTAGTTATCCTTTATTTATTTATTCGTTTTCTTTCATCTTCTCTAAAAACACACAACATAAGGGATAAAACAATCAAATTATAGGACGTCAGCAAACTTGGACCAGAGATAATCTTCAAATGAATAAAGCTCATTTTTAACTATAATCGTGGTAACTCCTTAATCTTAGGCCTAATACTGTAAAGGGCAGGTTCCTAACAGAGACAGGCAATGCATTTAAATATGGTTGTCTATAATGAGATGTGCCATTATGGAAGCTTAAACAAATTTCATATTAGGAATCTTGGTAACTTGGACTATAGTCTTCATCATGCGACCTTCAGGTCAATTCCGAATATAGAATGACATCAAGGAAAGTTACAATTTCATCGAGTCTGTTGGCAATGATTACAATCTCTAAGAGAAAAAAATGTCCTTTTGATTTTTTCCTTACTTAACCTGAATCGATTTGCTACTGCCCACTCTTTCAGGTCACTGCATGACTGATCACCTATATGATCCAAGTTCGATAGGCTGTAATCAGCAATTAAGGATATTTTCTCAGCAACATAGAGATAAAAGCAGCATAAATCTGTAATAAACAAGCTTTTGTTAAAGAATATTATGATAAGGTATACTAACACTAGATGAGAGCTATATGAGAAGGAAAATAAGTTTTACATAAAAAAAATTTTTTTTAGTTATTATAGCGGTTTTTTTGAGATCTTTCTATTTTAATTATTTCACGTAATGGACTTTATTGGTAGAATACACACTTTATTGCAACCTTTTATATATTTACATTTGATGCCAAAATATCCTCGATACAAAAATTAAATCAATGTATCCGAGGATTTAAAAAAAGTACTATTACATAATTACTGATAAAATCAAAGAAACAAAAGTCTCCAGAAACATTTTAATGCGAGAGAAAAACCTCTAAGCTTTACTTTAACATCGTTGGTTATTTTTTTATTATGCTAAATTATTCAGCACTCGTTGCATTCTTGAAATTACACAAAAAAAAACGGAAAATTGAGTTTACTAAATTTTCTTTTGTGATTTCTATGACCTATATTCTTATACCAATTTTTCAATTTCTTTAAAAAAAAAAATAAAAAAATTATTGCATTTTTTATGTTAAATATTGTAACGAGATAATATAAACACCGAGTGGTACACCACACAACATCTCGAAGGTTGGAGAAAATCTTCCGGAACGTCGTTCTGCCGAGTATACAAGCAGCCGCATTCCCGAGAGTAGACAGTTTGGCGAAGTATAGTTCGGAATATTGGCGCGAGATTTAAATAGATACAGTAAAAATAAGTATCTATAGTAGTGGTTAGTGATCATATTTTCGTAGTGAAGTGTGTAAATAAATTAGTTGACTATTTTCGGAAATGCGGATGCTCTCTTAAGAAGATCCTGTCCAGAGGACTGCAAACATTGTCACCGAGCAGAGAAGAAACTACTCAGTTGTTAAGAACCACTATCGTCGATAATATTTGGCATAATAGGGATCTTGTCAGAGACCAAAAGGAAGATCCCCATATCCAAATAGTCCTAATCTAGACAAAGGAAAGGAAGAATTTCTCAAAGAAGATTCACAAATTTCTGAATGCATAGCTGAAATTTTTCAGTAGGAAGTTTGGAAAAATTCAAGATTTGTGACGGTTTAACCCCATAGTCGCAAGCACTCAAGATAACCGATGAAAAGACTGGTAGAAAGATCTTCTACCTGGTTACCAAGGAGGCGTCGTACCGGAACCCAAACCTAGAAGGACGTTGGGACGGTTTGTGTTTTCTAAAGGAGAAGTTACTTGACAAAGATCCGAGAAACCTAGTAATTATCGAACTCGCATTCGATAATGGAGGATAATTCGCAGCATCTTAGAAATGGCCTTAAGGTCTATAAGCGTGCAGGTTTTGGTGTGTTGATTGTTATTTCTACAAGAGATCCATTTGCAAGAGAGAAACCTTTTGCCGATATCATTACACCAGACACATACATTCTTCATCTTTGAAATCATTTCGGAACGAAATGAGCTTAGGGAGGAGGAAACGTTATTTTAAGCACTGAGAAACCACCCGATTCTTTATCATTCTAGAATGATACAATTCATACGCCGCACGATGTATCAAAGATTAGCCGAAATCTTTCGGACCAGTGTTCTGCCGAGTATATAAGGAGCCGCATCGCCGAGAATAGTCAGTTGTCAGTTCAGAGAAGTAAAGTTCGTAATATTGGCACGAGATTTAAATACAGTAAAAATAAGTATCTCTAGAAATCGTAAAGTGATCGTGTTTTCATAGTGAAGTGTGTAAATAAATTAGTTGACTACTTTCGATTGTTTAATTCATACCTAATAAAGAAGAAAACGCTACAATATAATTGATAATAAATCTTTACTTCTTTTGAATAGTTTGAATTAACAAGTTTTATTAGTCTTTTTGCAGATTAATTGTCGAATATGGTGGGTTCGGCTGTATTGGGTGCTGCTCTGGGGACTGGTGTGGCCCTATTCGTCGCAATGACCATTATGATCTACCGCTATTACAGCTACAAGAAAAAGGCAAAAGAATGGCATTCGCTCGACAAGCTGCCCTATCTACCAATAGAACAGAAACCCACCCATAAGCCCTTAAGGGCCTTACCGAAAACGGTAAGTTGTTCAATTGCTTCAAATTTTCGTTTAAAGATTTATGAAAATGTGAATATATGTCACGAATAAAACCAAAACAAACAACAATTAGCTGGATATATATGTGTGTGCGCGGCGTCAGCAGGAGGAAATATCGATTTCTAGTTGGCCGTACGAAAGATATATATCATAGTGCATTATTTTGAGGATAGAAAGAGAGAAAAGGTCAAACAACCTGTTCGCCTGGCCGTGGCTTCGCCCTAGCAGTGACGCCGCGACGCGCATTTATATCGACGCCGATTTCGCGTTGTACGGCGGGATAACTTTAAATCTTTTGTTGGACAAACGTCTATGGATTTATTTTGAAATATCACCATTTCTTTGATTTTAGAAACTTCATTTTTTGTAAAAAAAAGAGTTTTTGATTATTGTCGATGATTTTTATTCATGGCAAAAGCATTGCAATTTTTTTAATAACATGCAGCAAACCGATTAAAAATTACAGTATAAGAAGAACTAATTAGTAGCTACAAGCTGAAACATAATATTACATTAAAAAAAGGTAAGAACATATGAGAGAAATTAGAGAAAAGAAAATATAAATATGCTCCTTAAAGATAATTAAAACACATACTTTTAATAATAAAAAATCATTAAAAGAAATCACGCCACTACATGTAACTTCTTAAATGAGTAAAACCACAAATTAATATAACCCAGATGCAAAAATACCCGATATGTATCTCGATTCTCCGTTACGTCCCCACTATAATTAGGTACTAAAGCATCCCATATTTTAGTACACGATCTCATGTTAATTACGAGAATTATTATTATTCCGTTTATGTTCGCATACACCACGTACTTTTCTTTCCATTCTTAATGATATTTACTATTTTAATTGCTATACTTAATATTTATGGGTGATTATAGTTTATTCAATAGGTTTGTTTATCATATGAATTATATTAAAAAAAATAATGCTTATTCATGCTTACTCCATGTACTTTATCTGATACCAATTTCTCGACGTCACAGAATTGAAGTTAAGTTTTTGCCGAACTCATTGCATCTGGCTTAAAGTTATTTTTTTTATTTCAAATAAATCTGTTGTTTTCACTCGACACAACTTGACAGGTTACAAGAATATCTATCTCAAATCTGAGATGCATTTACGTTTTAAGCTGCAGAGTTAAAAAGAACAAAATCAGTTTCTCGTTATCTTAGACGAGCTTTTATAATAGGTTCACGCTGTTGGCTACCTTGCAAGCCAAACTTACTTGGACCTTATCGTGTAACTTTTTAATAATTGGGAAAAGATGCAGAAGTAGTTCTGTTCTGTTACAATGTTATGTCAAATGCTATTTTCCTAATAATGCAATCCAAACCATTGACAGGTTTCGCCTGGATTAAAATAAATGTTGTGTGTGTTTATACTAATCCATAAGTTTAATATTTTGGTAATATGTCCGTGGAAACTTCGGAATGTTCCACCATAAGTTGTTAACCCCTCTTACCTATTGCTAACTTTTTTTGCGACGTCCTTCTAGAAATTGTTTACTGCAATGACTACTGATGGGTTTTCGATTTTAGATTAGATTTTGAGTCATTAAGCAGATTAGGTTTGGAAGTCTTGTTATCCTTTATTCTCTTAGCTGTCCCAATGAGGCTCCTCTTTAAGACCCAACGAGCACGTACGCGATTTAGGCTGTTTTGCTTAACTGTGAGCAGCGAGTATGGTATGCGTGAGAAAGCTGCGTCATAATTTTTTTAGTTGTGCTGCTCATTTAGCTGTAACATCCTTGAATTGAGCAAACACTGTATGCAAGAAGCATGTTTCATTGTTTTCATAGGTATTGGAACAGTGAATGGGTACGTTGTTCACTTTGAAATTATTTCAAATTAAATGTGTATAAAGAAATAGCGTGGGTCATAACACACATGAAACACAGCTGGTTAAGTTCGAAAGATATTGCCTTCGAGGCGTTGGTCACTCAAGGTCTAACTCAGACAGTAGTAACATTTTATATAGGAATAAGACACTTAATCTTTGTAATGTAATTTGTCAAATTTTCTTTTTTAGCTTTGCCAGTAGAATTTAGCATTGTTATGAGATAATTGTTATTGTAAGGCAGTGCACATAGGTCTCCTATAGGATCCGTCGTATCCCACCGAGGGTTATCAGGGGCTAATAGTCTTGGACAAACTAATGAGCCACTCTGGTTTGAAAGACTTAATGTCGCTAATTCAACTGTAGTTAAATTTATCCAAATATTGAGTCTAGTCTTGAGTCTGCTCTCAAGTACTGGGCAATTCTCGATAACGTGGTCTGCAGTTTCATCCTCAGTCTAATTTTACCCTGCACAAGCTCTATCGTTCATTCTAGAGCCATCTGTATACCAGATGGTCTCCCTGTTTAGCAATCGTAGGTCCATTGGAGTCCTGCCTTTTCTATGCCTCCGCTATGAGTCACAAAAATCCTTGCAATCCAATGTCTCATATAGTCACTGTCCATCAGAAGGAAAGTTTCCGGACATTCCTGTTCGGCCTGATACCAGATTGTAAACAAACAAACAAAAAACAATGTCATGGTCTCATAAGCAAATTTTATTGGCTAGACGTGTTTCGACCTGTATAAGCAGGGCACTATCAGGCCTTAGGACCTACACATATACTGTAAAACTAACAACAATAATAAACAAAGTAGTTTAGTGACTACACTATATTACTTTATTACAGCAATAGTACTAACACGCGTAGCCAATAAAATTTGCTTATATGAGACCGTGACATTGTTTTTTGTTTGCTGTTACCAGAGTTTTGCATGACCATTCTTACCAGCCAGTAGTTCCAGGGACATGTAGCCTATGCCCAGTACTCATTCACTAGTATTGCACCACAAGGTCCAGAGGCGGAGAGCTCAACAGATTCTCAAGTAGATGGATTCTCGACGCAAGAATCCGATACGCAATTCTATCCATTTGAGCTCCAATTTTGGCTTTTCTGGAGGAGGGCCACCAAACGATAACCCTGTATATGAAAAGAAGTTTAACAATAGATAAGTAAGTCCAGTGAAGGATCTTCGGGGGCAGACACTAGGTACTACCAAAATCACTCCTGCAGGATCAAACTGGGCAGGTGTCTTTTATAAAGAGAATTTAATGTGATTCCCAGAAATCGAACTGTCTTAGAGTATTCTAACTTCACGCCTCCCAAAGACACAACAGTAGACACAACACCAAAGTTACGTCTCCCCATGAACATTTGAGCGCTCCTTTTTTGGGTTTGATCCTTCCTTAAGGCCCTTCGAGAGGCACTATTTGTTCACCGTACGCAAGGTTAATCTCATCATTCTATACTGCATTGTGGCGGCGTCCTTTCTTGGGCAAAGGATTAACAGCTCGTCAGCGTAGACCTGTGTATATACGCCAGCCCTATTCAAATAATTGATTGGTCTGTGGACTACTAGGCCTTACAGGATTGGGGAGAATTTTCCTCCCCGTTGGCAGTCCCCGCAATGTTTTTGCAACTTCGCGGTTAAGCCGAGCAAATACATACAAAGCGCTGCGCTGACTCATCTATTTCACCAGACAGGGTTCCGAGCAATGAAATTTGAGTGATCGGCAAATTACTGCGAAAGTGGTATTGTCAAACGCCCCATTATTATCCATAAATTCACCAAGATAGGCCTTTCCATTTCTCAGAGCATCCACCTTTTTCAGGAGGGTCAGGTCCGTGGATTTATCCATTTGGTAGGCGTATTGTTGCACATGCAGCGGGTTTTTAACCAAGGTACTTTTCTAGGTATCGATCAATCAGTCTCTCCATCGTCTTCAGCTGGTACTATTTGGGGTCTATGTGTGATAATAAAGCCTATTTGAATTACCAAGAAGCAGAAATACGTATTGGTTAGTACCACTTTTACTTTTTCTGCCACATTTCCAAAAAAATATTCAACGTAGTGTTTTGTGGGTAAAGTGCTAAAGCAATAATTTGTTTCTTATACCAGCACTTTGACAGCTTCCTTAGCACACAACCAATTGCCCCACAAAATACCACGTCTGATTTACTGAATTAATTTTTTTATATTCTTTTTAACACATCCTATAGATATTCATTTTCCTACAAAAAATTAAAGTTGCTCGAAACTTGAACTCCTGTAATCATATTTTTGTCCAAAACTTCCAAATGAAAGATCCCGCTGTGTACAACACATAGCGTCGTCGCTCGATGAAGAACGAACTTCACCTGTAGCTCCATCTCCCTTTCTCCTCGTTATTATATATTTCGGTTCAGTAAAATTCAAGAACCGTCCCCTGAACACCCTAACGCACCGTCGCGTCGCCTATATGCCCTAAATAATAATTTTTTATTTATATTATAATGTATACCAGTGAGGGGCTAACGGACATAACTGTGTCTCTAATTAAAGTGAGTTAAAGGAACAATTATGTCAGGGTTTAGTCCTGCCAGTTGCTGGCTAACACACAAAACCGTCGAGAGATGGACGAAGGCCGCGAAAGAACGCGCCTTGGGCACCAGAAATGGCAGCAATAGTAGCACTAATAGTTTAGAGGTAATTAAATTTATAGAAAAAAATCAACTTTACTAGATTTGTGTTCCTATTTTCCTATTTCTAGCATAACATTTTTGGTGGTCTATAATAGATTAACGATTATTTTTTGGCGCTTAAAAAAAACAATTTAATAAACGTAGATACTTACTATAATTTATCACTTAACGGTCTACTTTTTAGATATTAAAGTACCTTTTTGGGCTAAAATTAAGTGCTGTTATATTAATTTAACTTTTAAGTGTATATAGATGTAGGTCATTTTAATCAATTATTGTTGTAGTATGTGACGTGATCTAGTACTAATGGTAAAATGAATATTATATTCGCGTTAACATCCCCACTAATAAGAGAACACCGATTTTATTCCGAGATATTTCAATAATTGTCTTTCAAAAAATCAAACATCCTGTAGAACGAAAATCACTAATATTTTACTATAGTATATTACACTTAACCCTTTTTAAGTATCAAAAATTATGTCCAATTGATTACGAAACACCCTGTATAGGATATTCAATAAATTTAAAAGAAAAAAAAATTAAAAGAGTTCTTGAGTCTGTTTTTTAAGTTCAAGGGCACATAAATCATCTAAATCATTTTTGAAATTCAAATTTTCACGCGCGGCCGAAAACGTTCGCTAAATGGTATGACATCAAAAGTTTTCGGCTTTGGGAATATTCCTGGAAAGCCACATATCCGGGGTCCACATATTAGGCACTTCTTAGTAATTGGGGAGTGTGTAATTTAGGTTCTTCTTCTGATTTATTTGATTTGGGTTGTGGTAATTTATTTGTGAAATTTATTTTATCATTTATTCACAAAGATCACAGTATTTCGTCAAGTAAAGACAATACAGTTAATCAATAAGTCTTAGTTATTTTTGCACAAATCTATGGAAAGAAATTATTTGGGTGATATATAGGTTGTACAGTAAGTTTTACAGTTTTTAAATTTTGGATTATTTTTAGACTAATAAGCAAATGAGTGTTGTTTCTGAAAGGCACAATAAATGAGCTTTTGGCAGTGGCGGTTAACCGAAGCTGGCTGTTTTAAATCATAATTGTTCTAAGAGATATCTTCAACCAACTGAAATTAGTTGGTTGAAGTGCTTACGAATGAATGTATTGCGCAATATAAATTGACATGACAATCAACAACTGTAGACTAGAAAAAAATGGAGGATAGGATTCTTTTGAGCCTTTAAATACGATTGTTTGAATAATTTTCTTTTGTTTAATTAGTACTTGCTGTATCGTTTAAAATCGTCCCAAGCCACTATAGCATTATTTAACAATCGGTAGACATAGGCATATTAATAAGATGCTATTACTTTTCTATTAAGTTACTTACAAATTACTGCCTTAAGTTTCCAGATAACAAGATAAGTTTCCAAACTACAATCTATCATAACCCATAGGAATTTATTATTATTTTCTTGAGAAATAGATAGGCGACAATATTTATTACCAGTTCACTATCCTTACCACGGGTACATAAGAGATAAGAGATAAATCAAGATCCGTCTCAATACATATACCTACTATTCTTTCAGTTTCCATTCAAGAACTACTTGGTATAGTTGAAGCCTTGTTATCATCATATAGGATGTTTGAGCTTATTGTTATTGATTCAGCAATGTCACGTATATAAACAAGAAATAACACCGTATAGGACACCCTTAGCTAGATCTGCCATAGCTGACTATTACACAGTGGCTTGCCTACTGGCAGACAGGACTCTCATTGGAACTCTTATGACATAATTTTAAAGCTTTTTTAATAATATGCAATGATCAAATATTGTCCATTTTCTGTATAAATACATCAACAGGAGATACCTGATGTTGAACACCCTTTTTACTTTTATAAAAAATGAAAAATGTAAAAATCCACAGCGTATTATAAGTTCAGTTGATGATAATATACAAAAGTATTTTCACAAGTCACATTAAAATTCTCAATTTCTTTAACGTCTAATTTAAAGTCAATACAGATAGACTTTTTTTTTGGGAGTTTTTCCTCCAAACTTTCTGACTCTGGCTGGCAATTTATTATAGAAAATAGGGGTAATTATTATAGGGGTGCAAGGTATAAGGTCGAATTACGAGAATTAGTTAGTCTGTAAAAACAATCATTACAAGATTACTCCGGGTCTTAGTGTGGTGATTGCAGTCCTGTGTTACAAGACCATACGAATCCACAATAAGGTAAGCTTAGACGAAGCGGTCAAAAATAAATCTTTATGTCTTTGAAAAAAGCGTCTCACTTTTTCCCTGTACCCAAACACGAGCCAGAACTCGAACAACAATTCCTCCAAGCCGAATATTCTGTATGCGTGAGGAGAAAGAACATGCAAACAAGTCATATCTACATGATTTTCAAAGGACAACTTGAAATCCATTCTAACACGCAAAATTTTACTTCATTCAGGATTTGTAAACTTTCATGAGGCCTCAGTAAAAGAATTAAATTGTCTGTTTAGCTCTGTTAAAACGTCCATGCATTCGTTTTGTCCATTAAAGTTTTTTTTAAATGTCGGCATCGTAATTCTTACGTACCCATTTTAGAAAACACGTATCTACAGCCTCTCCGTAACCTTACTCACCCAATGGTCTGATTGCTCTTCTCTGCATAAGCAGAACCTTGTTGTGTGTCATGACGTGCAAAATTATCGTTCTCAAAGCACCTTTACAAAAACAACGAACAAAGTATTGCTGGGTATATACGAAGATCCAAACAAGCCCCCAAAAACGTCAACGTCAAATTCCTTGATATTGCCATGAAATTGTCTATAGGTTAAATATTCTCATAGTTTTTGTACTGTTTTGCCCTTATTTTGTAGTTGATTAGTTATGTTTATTTAGGGTTCTAATTACGTTTAGTTGATTATTGCCACCTATATAGTGTCTATAGTTTTCAGTAGTCCATCTTGTTTGAAAGCTCAAGGGTCTCAATTTACGATATTTTATCATAAATCCTGGTAGCTTATATTTTCTAAAATTTGTATACTCCTTGCTCTGACTATCAGTATTCTGAAATTGAAATTAATTGCTGATCTAATGTTATCGAATTCATGCAAAAGGTCAAAGCCCACATCGAATGGCCAGTAAGCACGTATCCAAACAAACTTGTCTCCTTTATAATGCAAGCGTCCCACACAATTAGATCCACAGAACTATACCAGCCTTAGAACATTGATTTCTCGAAATTTAATTTCTTGTAATTTATAGATTCACACAATAATTAAATGAACCAATCGTAGCGTTATAACTATGATGTAATTTTTACTAAAAAATGTAATGAGGAATTACTTTATATCATTAGTACCAAATTCCATCATAATTAGTCTCCGTCGGCAAAAATAATATACAAGAGTTTAAGTATTTCCAAATTGGGAAAGCAGGGGAAAAATTATTAGCCGCAAGAAAAATCCCTTGGGGACATAATCATTATTTTACTTTTTACTGTCGACACCCCACCCACACTCATAACCTGCTCTTTACTCTGGTCAAATATGAAGTGAGGAGTTTAACGCTATCAGAGTTAAAGCCATATTTCCCAAGTTTTCGGAAATCGGGAGGTAGACAATCGAAGGCCTTGCTCAATTGGCAGATATGTAGTAGTACGTCAATAATCTTTTTTTTTATTGCAAAGATCAAATAATTTTAAAGGTTTTAAGCACGTGAATTATTTATGAAAATACCACAATTACCGAGTGTTTACACTTGTTTCCCCCTTGATTGGTTAACTAACAAGTGATGTCATGCCCCATATCGCTCTGCAAGCGGCCTTTTGGCGCCAATTTAACGAATTCAATCTTTAAGGTAATATAACTTAAATGGTCCCAAAAGATAAAACCATGTTAGACGCTTCGAAAATTCACACTATGCTCCGTATTTATCGGTTTTACAATAAGTGAAAAGAAATGAGGATTTAGCAACAAAAGCCCAATGTAATATTAACTTTATATTACTAATATTATACCTAAATATAAACCCTTAAAATTTAATATTTCCGTTATTAGAAAATTCTTTTATTAAACGACATAAAAGCTTGATAAAATTGTCAGGGTACACGTAATATCTGGAAGTTTTATGTAAAGGCTCTTTAAGGTCAAGGCAGGGAATTTAGTCACAATAGAGTATTGGCTCTAAATCGAGGAAAATCTAACGGGATATACACAATCGCATTTTAAATCATTTTCAAATACATGATTAAATTCGTTTATCCATCTTAAAACATGTTAAGCATATTATAGCTTCTCTTCCACGTCACATCTGTTTCATTACAGTTAGCATATTAAAAATAGCCAAAGTTTTACTAATTTATAAAGTAGTTCTCGACTTACAACTTTAGAGACCCTTTCTCCCTTCTTCCATTAGGCTCTAAAAATGTTTGAACTAGTAATCTATAATTGGATAATAAACTTACTTCATTCATTTGGCGAATTATTTTTAAAATCCCAGTTTGGTTCCAGAATCAAGACTCAGTCGGCTATTTTCGAGTCGTAATAAGTGGTGGCAGTTCCTTGACCTGGATGGATCATTTGACACCACTAATGCATATATATTTTTGTAGAATATGGCTTAAGGAAACCGCATAAAATGAGGAGTTTCTTATTCTGATGGTCAAGGTGCCATTAATAATTGCATTGGAATTGAAATGTCTGTAATTTTTCGTTTGCTTAATTTTACGTATAATGTGGATGAGTATTCTAATAACATAGAAACATGATAAAGATATTCGCTTGCGATAATAGAAACATCCAGCAATGACATTCTTACAGATGTACCAGAAATGTTTCTGGCAGCGTCCATGTCAAATGTTTGTATACGACGAATGTTTCTTTTGAAACATGTAGAGCAATATTTTTGATTATATTTATTTGAAAGCATTAAATGTATTTTATACATAGTTTTATAGAGATAGACAAGAAGAAGAAGAATTTAAGAGATAACAAAAATGACATCTATCTTACATAAATATATTTTTTTTCTTCTAGAACTAGGGGTATAAAAAAGTGTTACCTACCTACAGAAGCAATAGACGAATTTTAAGCCCTTATAACTACTACAACTAATTTCATTCACAAACGCGGAAATTAAACGACAGGAAATTACACCATTGAATCTGACATTTTAAACCACAGATTAATACTTCTATATTTTTTCTCCTATATTATTCTGATATTGAACCGCATCAAAAGAATTAGAACATGTTTGTACCACGTTGTCGCCAAACAAAAACTAACCAAGTGTGTTTTTTTTTTAATTTACCTCAAATGCCAAACATTTAAATTTTTTATTTTATGACGGCTAAAACTTTCACACGTGTGCAAAAAAAGATTAAGTAAAATGTTTCTAGAACATCGCATGAGAATCATACCAGTAATGTTTTACAAAAATCATCACTAGAATGTACGATAAATGTCCAAAACATTTGGTCATAAATAGTACTTAAACCGTATGTTTCTGGCATGTCCTGTGTTATCTGAAAGGTCACTTTGAGTTATTTTTTACCATTTATTTATGCTGATATAAGGGATACCCTTCTCATATTGACACAGCTTAACACTTTTTAATATTAAATATCTATATGCAGGCTGTTCTAATTGAGAACTATTGACTGATTAATTATAGGCTTTATTTTTGCTATAGATGTGATTTAAACATTTTTCCGAAGAAGGAAGTTCAAATGAATCTTTATCGTACACTATTCATACACTTTAACTAATTTTTAATATACATTTAGGACTTTAACGTCTCCAAAGAGCAAATGAACATCCAACCACCAAGAGCCTCCACTCACTCAATGTCAACCGACATAATCAAAACGCCTCTGGATTTGTGCTCCTCCGCCTCCACTTCACCTCAATCGTTACAGCACCAATCGCGATCGTACCCCGGAGGACCGCCACTACTATGTCGTACCCCTAGCGCCTCTAGCCAAAGCAGTTTGGATAGCAGCACTTCTAAGCAGGTACTTTTCTAATAATTTATTTAACAATTGATATTCTTGATTTTATCATAGGGAAGTCATCGTGGGTCATCACCGCAAATCCGCACGTTCGCTCCAGATGGCAAAGCATCTCCCTCTCAGCCGCCCTTCGCGCACCATCATGAGGCTACTCATACCATCAGTTACCCCCTGACTCCCCACCATCATCCTCATTATCACCACAGAGGTGGAGGTAGTAGTCGTTCTCCCTCTCCACATCGTGCCGCCTCGCTCGATATCCGCTCTACGTCACCTTTTGGACATATTATCGGTGCTGGGGGCGATGTGAGGACTCCCTCTCCTTCTCAGTCCAGTTTAACTTCTTTGACCGGTAGTTCTTGTAATTCACCGGTACCAGCCAGTCCCAGGAATAATTCATTTGCCAGGTGAGTAATTAGCACTAACATACCTTTAACATCCTTTGTAACATTAACTGATCTAAAAATTATGATAGCACGCATATACAAACATTATGAATATTTATATTTATTTATAGATGTCTCTCTCCCCTCTTCATCCCTCCATCTAGAGGTGCGACTCCGGACATGACAGGTCCCCCTGCTAGCCCACTCGGAGCCATTCAACCTGATCTCTACGTGAAGAAAGATGGACCTCTATTTATAGGGGAATCGAACAAAGCTGGGGGAGCCAGTTTGGGCCGACTGCATTTTCGATTGAGCTACGACTTTGATCGATCCGATTTCGTAGTGCATTTAATCGAAGGTACGTAATTGGTCACAGTCTTTTAAAAGCGAGCTAAGAAAATTATTGTTGAACACGAAGTTCTCATTTACGGCGGCTTCTTTTTATGTTAGAGAACGAATGACAATGCTTTACCGATTCGCCGTTTTAGCTGGCTGCTAAGAAGAGACATTTTACGTGGTCAGCACCCTTCTCTCTCGACCTTTTCGACGTTCGATTTGTCTCGAACTCTAGATAGTAAAGGATAACGCTATCGTTATCTTTTTAACTTAAAATTTATTATTGCAAGTTAATACATTATATTCCGTATTTAAGACCTGGGTTGATCAGTTCTGTATATCTTTGCATGTACGTCGTGTGGTTACATTCAGTAAGTTCTAAGCCTCTATGATGCCCTCTGTAGGTAGCATTGATAACAAACCACTCTGGATGAACGATAATCAAATGATTTCAGCTCTTTATTTTCCAAATTAATTTTTTTCTTCTATTTCAGCTCATGATTTGGCTGGAAGCGAACAGGGAGGCTTTAACGACCCCTACGTGCGGCTCATTTTAACTCCGGAGGTGGACAATAGGAAAAGACAAACGAACATTCATAGGAACGACGCCAATCCAGTTTTCAATGATATTTTTAAATTTCCTGTTTCGCATGAGGAGCTCAAGTCGAAGAGTTTGTTGTTGCAAGTGTTCGATTACGATCGATTTTCCAGGAACGATATCATCGGCGAGGTAAATGACAATTGCATAAGATTTTTGAAATACAATCGATTTTTTCATTACAATTATTGTTAACATTTTGGCAAAATCATCTTACCCAAGTGTTCGGATAGTTTAAAACCAGCGAAATGAACCTAAAATGGTCAATAGAACAAACCAATCAGAATGCTATGACCAAAACAGATCGGAGCAACGAGCCGCTAAATAAAACACGTTAAAGCGGTGAGGAAGGAATCACGAAGAAAAACAAGAAGTATGGCAGAGCTTCTGTTGCATTAAAAAATCTCTAGCCTCTTGATAAAATAAATATGTTCCATTTCAAAGTCTTAAAGATGTACCGAGAATACAGATACTGGAGAAGGGCACTTTGGAGCATATTAACAACAAACTTTTGTGATTTTGTCAGAGAGGAGGATGACATTTTCAAATGAAATGTTTTGAGTGGTTCGGGAACCAGCAATAATATACCAGAGTCAACTTTGAGTACCATTTGATAAGAATATTGCTATATCAGAAGTTTCGATAAGACTTTTACATTTAAAAACACATAAAATATACAGGACGGTTACCAGAGACATGTAGCCATTTTTCCATCGATAATTGACGCACGCGCGTCTATGTCACCCTGACGGCGGGCATTTTAAATAATGTAGCAACGCAACACTAAGATATCACAGACGAGTTTCCATTATATCGAAATGGGGGAAAAACAAGAATGAGCATGTCAAGAGAACACATGAATGTAATTGAAACATATTTATGCAGATAGATATAGAGCAGTGATTGGTATAAGTTAGGGGTTTTCAAATTCAAAATACTTTGATCCAAAAAAGCTCTACGGTAATATGAAGCAATAGTTTGAAATCAAAGCTTACATATGCTGTATTGGTATGGTGGAAAATAACGGAGAACAAAACCTCAGTCTCAAGTCCTAAATTTATGCCGGCTGTGATTCTGAGATGAATTAAAATGAAAACGTTTTTGTAATTTGCTTTTTGACAAAATACTTAGTGACTTTGTTATATTTCCAATAATTTTAACTACTTACTGTACACATATTAAATAATTGTAAATTTTAGGTTACAATGCCTCTAAGTGAGTATGACTGCGCCAACAGTATCGAAATCTGGGGCGAAATTACCAAAAATAAGAAACCGCCAGAAGAATTGCAGGAGGTTCTAGTTTCACTGATGTACCTACCGTCAGCGGAAAGGTTGACCGTAAATTTAGTTAAGGCTAGGAATCTTTTCATTCCCAGTGAAAAGGACTTTATTGGTAACTCAAAAAAGTGAAACTGAAATCCAAATAATTCATTTTTAATTTATTTAGATCCCTTCGTCAAGGTGAACCTCATAGTAAACGGAAAACGTATTAAAAAAAAGAAGTCCTCATGCAAGAAAAACAATTGCAATCCGGTGTGGAACGAGGCGCTTATATTCAATCTATCTTCGTCCAACGTACAAAACACTGAACTAGAGGTACATGATAGCAATATTAAAAAAAATAATACTAATATAAAATAATGGTTTTGCAGATTTGTATATATGACCAAGGGAATGACATAATGGGAAGCAACCCATTGCTAGGCTGTTGCACCATTGGCCCGAAAGCTCCCTCTAATAGTGGAAAAGAACACTGGACAGATATGCTGCACAGTCCCAGAAAAACGGTTTTTTCTTGGCACACCGTCAGGTACATATCAATATCCTCTTTTGTGCAAAGGCAATTTTTTACGTAGCAAGGAAAGTAAGTAAGTAACTAAGTAGGGAAGTAAGTAGGGATGCGTTCAAAAATAAGATTTACACTGGTTCCTAGTGGTAGATGCGTGAATCATGCATTTTGCCAAGCAACCTCGTCTCATATTTGAGTGCTTTGTCAGAAGCAGAAGTAAAACAGAGAGTGAAGTGTGGGCGTAATAACGTTTTGCCGTAAATTTGCCCTTAGTAAGTGCGTCCAAGTGTGAAATATATAACTGCGACCAAAATTCACTAAGAATTATTTGGTGTGTATGGTGTACATTGCTTGAGTTTCCAAATGATCAGAAGATCGCGAACAAAATGTACTTAAAAAATTTAGACACTTTGAAATTGCAATATTAATGTTCGCGTTAGGAAAAATGTAATAACCGTTTTGGTGAATATGTAGAAAAATATAAAATAAGACACACATTTCAAAAATTACATGTTTTTATAAACTTTTTTTTTACGTTTTTTTATCATGAGTAGCGCCAATGCTACGAAGGGGTCTGAAGATATTTTTATATTTATTTTATATAAGTTCTGCAAGTTGTCGTCATATTCGGGAAAGACGTGCTTTGGGAATTGATTCCACAGGCTTGCACTTTTCTATAAAAAGGAGTCCCGATTCTAGGTGTCTGTAGATGTACATGATATTCATGAGTCGCCTGTCGAGTAGATCTTGCGTGTATAGCTCTACGTGGATTGATATGGGACGGTTCGATAGAGCTTGCCGTGATGGTATCGATCAAACAGAATCGTCCACTTTCCTTCTATGCGCTAAACTTTCAAAGCTTGTAGTTATCTCTGGATTTCCTATAGGACGTATAGCCCTCTTCTGGATAGAAATACGCAGCTTCAAAGTGTACGCAGAGAAACATGTGATAGCAATACTTAAGGAATGGACGAATCTGAGCCCTATAAAGCGTTAAAAGCTGTTGCGGTGTATACAGCGATTTCGATTTAAAGAATGCTTTTGAGAAGTCGCTTTAGCTATTCTCGCTACATGATCATGCCTAGATATATTGCTTCCAACCTCGAAACCTAATAAGTTCGCCGAAGACAGCGGCGAAATGAAAGCGGGAGACTTCTTTCTAAATACACCAAATTGAGTCTTAGCTGAGTTAAACTCAATCAGTTCACTCATGCCACCCCAAAATTATGTTAAGGTGGGCACTAATACTGTGACTAACCTGGTGACGCTTATAGCACTATTCGCTGAAATCATCTAGTGGGGCGACTTGAAGGAAAACACCAATGTAGTCTCATTAGAAAAGCTGTAAATTGGGGATACGAAGTCGAGAAGGTCGTTGATATATAACAGGAGGAAGGTAAAGGACAAGATGCATCCATAAGAGACACCATCATTAATTTGAAACCTCTGCGAGCTGCATCCATCAACGACAGAGTTGGTGGGAAACCATCAGAATACAGTTTGTTTAAAAGATTTTCATGAGAGACTCTATCGAATGCTTTTGAAGTATCCAGAGCTATTACAGGAGATTACTATGTTTTTCGAGAACCTTAGTCTAAATATGCGTGACATAGACCAACAGATTGCCACTTGACCTTTGTTTTCGAAAACCATACTGGCTAATAGAACTAATGCATGATAGGTTTGTAGGGAGACAATAAGGAATAGATTACATGAAAACTATCTTTACATGAGACGTTAGAGCTCCAGTATTATTCCGTCGAAATTTCACAAGGAGATTAAGATGTGCCGAAGAACATTATAGTTGGCAAGAGTTGGGCATTCGCTTTTTTTACCGATGAATCGAGGTTTGGCTTCTGTCCTGATTCAAAAAGCCTGATGGTGTGGCGAATATCTGGCAATAGGTGCGAAACATTTAAGAAGTTGATTTGCAAAAAGACCTTCATAGGGAAATGTCACCCATCCCAGATACTTACATATCCAAGGAATCAGGCTCTCGGAGAGCGCTTTCCCAGTTATCGGGCCCGTGAATATGACCTACGGTATTGGTTCCCAAAAAATTTTGAAGAATCCGAACTGTAGATAGTGGCACCGCTTTCTGTGACTCTTT
The DNA here is from genome assembly GCF_022605725.1 of Anthonomus grandis grandis. Lineage (NCBI taxonomy): Eukaryota > Metazoa > Arthropoda > Insecta > Coleoptera > Curculionidae > Anthonomus > Anthonomus grandis. The sequence goes on along the minus strand of NC_065552.1, from coordinate 27,408,909 downwards.
GTTGATATGGCTGAGGTTTTTTGGTACAATTTCTGTGATTAACAATATTGGTACAATACTAACTCTCGCCGTTCACGATTGCCGCCTCTAGGTTGCAGTATTAATTATGTTTTTGAAGCAGATTATTTTTACTTGAGATAGTCACCTCTATCAACATGGTCTTCTTATTTCTTACCTTGCAATATATTTAATTTTAAAGCCTGCTGTATAATTTTTGCTACCGCATCGGGTTCTTTGTAATCAGTAGATGCAAATATTTGACATTTTCCTGTTAGATACCAAATGGTTTCAGAGCCTTGGTATTCTCATCTGTCATCAGTAACAACTTGCATATGTTCCTACAAATTTTAAATGGTTATCTTCTATAGGTAATAGTAAACCCTCTGTTTCAGGAAACATTTGACCGGCTGTGTCAACATATTCTTGCATGATCTCTTTAATATGCCTTTGGTGTAGGGGTTTTTGTTACCATTATTATTTTTATTTGTATATACTTGGTTCGCCACTCTACATATTGCCAGTTATTAAAAGTATTACTTATCCTAGCTTGATTTCCGAAATTAATGGGAGACTAAGGGAATATTCTTAATAGAGTTAAGTTAATAAGTTTTGAATTGATTTCCAAAGTCTACTTTTTGTGTACTACTAAGTTTTGAAATTTGATCTCTTTTTTCTTTAAACGGAAATCACTACTTGTTGAATTTGTGAATAAAAAACATCTATCATTTAATAATTTTTAATTCGTTTTAGTAATTTTCGATTTGTCAACTATTTTAACATTTATTTTTGTTTCAGGACTATCTGCGATTCAGAGCAAACGTTAAAATAAGAAACAGGCCTAAATAAATTTCTTTTTACAAACATCGAAAAGGTATATTTTTTTTAATACAAAATAAATCACGCTTATTTTTGTATAATATTATAAAACTACTTGTTAAGAGACAAAAAATATTATTTTCATTCAAAATATTACTTTATAATACATCGTCCAGGCATCTTAAGCTGGCCGCATTTTAAGGCTGAAGATAATTTTTTCTAGGCCTTGAAAAAAATTGTATTTTGAAAATATATGTTCCAATTAATTCAAACGTAAACTGAAACAACTAAAAATGTCATACTACATCCAGAAAACATCATTTTATTGAAAGTTTTGAAATTCTTTAGATTGAGATGGGAATACACAAATAAAAATTGAACCTTTTTTTCTATATTACCATTATCTTTTTTTAATTATTGCTTTCTCCATCTTCTGGAAATTATTTAGCATTTCCAGCATAGTTATAATTACATTAAAAAACAGATCATTCTAGGATTCCTTAGACTCCGAGAGCTTCTTTTTAACATATTACGGACAGAATTATATTTACACCAAGGGTTCCAGTCCCATTAAGATCTTTTATATAAAGTTAATTCATGTATGTTGGAATAAGGCCTTAAGAAAAATATTATATGGGCTTAAATAAACATCATTATCATTCGGAACAGGATGAAAATACAATATGAAATTTATTATAAGGTCAAGTAGCTCATCACAAAAATTAGGTATTACGGTATATGTAAAATATTTATTGATATTCAATGTATTTTGCAAATGAAATAAAAAAATACTGTTATAAATAATGAATTCAAAAATATACTTATGAATAGTTCTAAGTCTTTAACTAAAACCTGTTGAATATGGCGACAATCATTGATTTATTTATACTGATTTTGATTTTATGTCAAAAAATTGATCCGTTCTTTCAACTTATTCCAAAAGTATTATTATTGCAAATGAAACGCTTAAGAATTATATCAAATTTATATTATATATATATTTATATAGGAAATATAAGTAAGTTAAAATGATTACTGCTTAGATTATAAGGAGATTATATACAAGGTTTTAAATAGACTGTTAATTTATTTTTGATGATTTAAAAAAAGTTAACTAAGATTTATCCAAAACCTTTAGCATTTGGTATTAAATCAATTTACTTTATTTTTATAGTTGTTCATACCCTAATTAAATACATATCAACTATGATTAGTAACTATTTTTATTTATTTATTGTTCGCAAAAGTTGAAAACTGCATGGGACCATTTTTTTCAGTTCAAATACCCTCTGCTTCATTTTACAGAACTAGGTTATTTTAATAAAGGTAAATATTAAGGAGAATAAAAAATGCCTAATCAAAAAAGTGTTCTTCTTATGAATTATTATAATAAATAATTTAGCTAATGTTAACTTGGTCAAATTTTAATAAGCTTATTTTGGCACAAGAATCTGAATTTTATGGAAATATGGAACAAATATGAAAATTCCCCCCAAGCCAAGACTTTTTAAAATTGGACCCTGAAAATAACAGTTAAATATAAAATAATATATTACATTTACTACGTATTATAAATGTATTGTAATAATCAATAAATGTATCAACAATAATTAATATTTATTATTATTTGTGTATTGTATATGTGGTGATTGTGACAAGCGAATCCGAATTTTAATGTTTATTATAACAGAGTGTACCTTCTATAAATAAAATTAATTTGTCGAAAAAAACTTTGTTTTAATTTTTAATATATGCACTAAATCTCAATACTTGCAGCCCTTACAACCAAATAATCAATTTCCTATCCATAAGGCTACATCTATTTTCCAGGATTCCAGGAAAATATAAAAAGACTTCTTATAACTGATTAAATTTAAAAAGTTAGTTTAGTTAATTCATTAATTAAGTAAATTCGTTATGATAAGAAATTCCAAAATAGAAATATCTACAAAAAATAAATTGTTAAAAGAGATGATTGTACCGTTCGTTAAGGTGTAAATTAAATACTTAATGTATAAAAATTGTCAAAGGACTTATTATACACGTACACACTAAGGCTAGTAGAAATATTTATTTACTACTACTATTTATTTTGGTTAAAAAAATGCGCCACTATTCCCACTTAAACACGCATCCTAGCGGTAAGGACTCCTTACATGCTAGCTAGACCACTTTTCCGGAAGATTCGCTAACCTTCCACTATCAATTCCAAGACATCTATCTCCATAGATGTCGTGGTTGATTTCTACGGCCCTGACTCGTCGAAGTAGTGCTGAAACTGCAGAGTAGTGTCCTAACTCCCTGTCCTTCTTTAACAACACCTGATCTTTTCGACTGCTATCCTTCGACCAATAGTCTCGTCATGCATTGCAGGTTCGAACATAGCAATTTCAACATCTGTGGTCTTGCTATCAATGCAGCCATCCAAAACGACCTCGCTTCTTTCTGGTACCAAAGTTTCCTCCGGAAGTAAGACTGGAACACTGTATCTATATCTCTCTCACGATGCAAGACAACTTCCTCATCATCTGTCTTCAGAACTCCCTACTCAAAGCTTAACTCAAAGCCCCTTGGTATTCATTGTATCCGTCTCGAAGAGGAGAATGAGGTGTCCTCAATCTCAGCCAATATCACAAGATATTCAAATATGGCTTTTCCTATAGTGAACGTGACGTTTCTTTCACTATGGATATTGGCTCGATCTCCCATCGCTGTTCATAGACACCATTGCTACCTAGCTGCTGATTCTACTATGTCGGGTCTTATAGTTTATCTTTGTCTTAAGTTTAAGGACCTGTGTTAGTACTATACTAGTGACTATACTATACTATGAATCTATTTACTAGCTTATAAGTGCTGTTTTGAACCTCTTGGATTCTGTCCTCTATCAATGAAAGGGTTTTTGCTGTTAATATTTTCTTGTTTACTAAAATTTTCTCTTTTAGCCTCTTCCCAAGCTCACTTTTCAAATTGATGAGAGTTTTTTCCATGTTTGCAGTATTTTCCAGCAAATTATCTTTCATATGTTGGAAAAATTGATCGATATCGCTTGCATCGGCAAAAACGAAGTTGTCCGGGTCATCGTCTTCCTCAAGTAATGCGTAACGAAGCCGCTCCTTTTGAGATGTGCCACTTTTAAATCCATTTAATCTCACACGTACACACTAAATAAGATCAGTTAAAACTTTAAGACAATTACAAATATTTATTGACATTGTATTTATTTACTACCATTTATGTTTTATTTTCTTCAGGGATAGCACACCTTAATGTGGTATACCTCAAGGGTCAGTGTTAGGTCCTATTTTATTTTTATTATACGTTAATGACTTAAGCTCTTTAGCACTGCATGGACTAGTGGTTCAGTTTGCCGATGATACTACAATTCTGTGGCATAACAAAGATCAAAAAGTAGTTAGGTCTCTCATAGTAGAGGACCTTCACAAAATTAAAGAGTGGTGCATCTGCAATCAGCTTGTATTCAATGTTGATAAGACTTTTATTCTGGGCTTTAAGTGTAATGTGGAGGGTTTTTTGTTTGATGGGCAGAACCCACTACATGGTGGAGATTATTATCGATTTCTCGGCCCTCTTCATTGATGGGAGTTTAAGGTTTGACAACCATGTTTTGGGCCTCGCTGCTAAGCTTTCTTCTGGTTGTTTTGCAATCGGGGTTGCCAGGCATGAGTTGGGGAGGTTGTTTGCTCGTTCAGTTTATTTCGCCTTAATAGACTCTCATATACGGTATGGGTTGCCATTTTGGGGTTTGTGCTCCAAGGGACTCCTTAACATCATTTTTACTATTCAGAAAAAAGCATTAAGGTATCTGTGGTGTTGGTCTGAGAGTCTCTTGTAAACCTCTTTGTAGCTGAAAGAATTTTAACAGTTTTCTCGCTCTTTGTATTGGAAACTGCTACACTCATACATAAGTCCGTTAGTCCACGATCCTGCACCAGTCATAATACTCGTCAAGTAAACAACTTATCTCTTCCAATCCACACCTCCTCACTTACGAGAAACTTATATTTATTAGTCGTAAAATATTTAATCATGTTCCTTTTTCCATTAGGACTTTCGATTACAGACCTTAAAAAGTTTAGGAGGGAACTAAAAAAATTAATCTTACCTAAAGCTTACTACAGCATTGAAGAGTATTTTAACGACTCATTTTAATATTTGAAATTTATTATATATCCGTTGATCAGATTTTATTTTAATTCTTGTTTTATGTTGGTTTTTGCCTTTTCTTTTCTTCTTTTTTTAGTTTTTTTTTGTATACTCAAAATGAATTCTGTATCCTGTTTTAAGTTTAACCAAATAACTACTAGTATTGTAAATTCTAGGAGTAGGAAGCTTTTAGCACAAATCTGTAAACTTAGCAAATAAAGTATATTTTGACTTTGACTTTGATTTTAAAAGTTGCACCATTATGAGTTCCAACTTGAACTCAACTACCCAGCAAACACTAATTGTTCCCGGCACGTACTATATTGGCCAAATGTCCTGCGTGGAATGGTCCAAATAAAAATACCGTGGGACGTCTTAAATGGGATTGTCAGATTTAGGATGTTCGTTGGATATCTGGTGGATATTTATGATATTTATGTTTATATCCCTAATTAAATGTATATAATTAATTATATCATCTAAAAAAATGTATATATTTTTTTGTTTTCTAATCTTAACTAGTAGTTAAGCAGTAATTGCGAATGTACATATATGAAAACGTAAATATTGTTCCATAAATATCCACTGGACAGCCAATAAGTCATCCGTACGTTTATAGTACTATTCAAAAGACTCCTGTGATCAACTTGGGATGACCCATTGTGTGACCCAAAAGCACGTCCCTGGAAAGAAAAAAAGGATAAAAAAAGCTTTATTGTTTCAACAAATAACATTGTTATAAACGAAGCACAAATTAGGTATTAACTTCACTAAATAAAACAAAGTCCCATAGACCCCATGAGATCAAACGGGACGTCCCTGGGATTTATTCTATACGCCATTTTTATGTCACTGAGACGTCCAAGGGACCGACTTATGTTGACTGGGCTCCTGGCGGCGTACGCTCCTTATACAGGATATCCGAAAGAAAAGAGTCCACCCTGATTTTCTTGAAAAATAAATGGTTTAGCCAAAAACGGCCGAACATGTCAAATTTCAAAGGGCCAGACCATTCATAAAATATAAACCTAGTCCGTAGGTTTATATTTTATGAGACCATTGTTCCGGAATGTTGACTAGCCTTCCACGCGTCTCCACAGATGTGGTGCGGTGTGCCCAAGGCGACTAGAGACAAAAAGACTAATCTGTATGCTAAACGTGTGTACTGTGTACCATAGATAAACAGTTTATAGGGGTTAAAATAAAACAAAAAAAAACAGTTAAAACAGTTTATAGGGGTTGCTGTGTACCCAAAAATGAACGAAAACTAGTTTCAGAAAGTTGCGACATCAGCGCTGTTGGTCAAAAGTGTACCTCACTCTGATGGACTGCACCCACCTTTTGACAATGTTATTGACATTTAATGATAATTAGGCAAATGGAAATAATTATACAATAGTTATTTATGTAACAAGTGTGTAAAATGATCCTTTTTATATGAAAGGAAAATTTGTTTGACTATAAATTAAAAACAAAAATAAAAGTCAAATTCGATTTCCTGATTCTTTTAATGTTGATTTTCAGCAAGTAATGGGCATGCCATTCTTCGTAAAGGTGGCTTCGTATTTGGTAAGTATTTTTTTGTACTCCTATCACGATCGATTACTTACGACTTTATATCCCGACATCTTTTTTAGGAAAGTGTAATTCGCATACATGAATACCTCTTTTAATAGAATCAAATACCTCTTCCCATAAATTATATTACCAATTAATTCCTAGTTATACCGGGTGGTGAGTCGCCGAGCGGAACATAGGAAAACCCATGTAAATTTTAAGGGGGTCAATTATTGGCTTCCTTGTACATTTTATAGAAAAAATGTGAGATAACTTAAAGAGACCAATCTGGCCAACCCTTGTGCAAAGTTTCAAAAATTTGTATAAGCGAATCTTGTATTATTCAATTTAATGTAATTGCAAAATTAGCAAATTTTCGGTTCAGGTAAAACCAAAAGGGGACCAGTAAAATGAATATTGTCACTGACTTGAGGAAAAGTGTCAATAAATCAGTGACAGTCGATATTTAAAAAGAAGTATGAATTATTCAATCGACGAAAAAATAGCCATAATTAAGTGGCATTATGCGGGAAACAGTTTTAGAGCAGTATCTGAAATGTTTTCAGTTTATTTCCCCACCAAGCCCATTCCATCTATTATTAAAAACATTTCTTGTATTCGGCTGTACGTCAGATTTGACAAAGCCTTATAACAAATTGTTTGCTGGTGGCTGGTGTCTGGTTTTACCTGAATCGAAAATTTAATTGAATAATTTAATATTCGCTTATTAAAATTTTTTGAAACTTTGCACGAGAAGCCCATAATTGACCCCCTTAAAATTTACATGGGATTTCCTATGTTCCGCTCGGCGACGCACCACCTCGGCCACGCACATAATAATATAAGTACTGAGAGAGAGTTATACTATAAGTACTAAGTAGAGTCTTAAAAAGAGTTAAAACTCTTTTTTTCTCTTTTTGTCTTCTTTCCCGATCAGAATGGGAACCGATCGTGCAACCGCGAACGTTACAACGCCTTATCCCCATTGAAAATAAAATAAAAACGATTGTTTATCAAAAATTATCTTTTTTAAAACGTTAATATGTGTGAAAATAAAATCCACTTGCGTAGTACCCAATGGGAGCGAAGTACACTTCTAACCAACAGCACTGTGGTGGCTACTCTGCGCACCGTTCGTGTATCGTTCAATTTTGGGTACTTTGCACCTCATTTGGGAAGCGCAGAGATCAGTCTCCTTATATCCCGTCTCCAAAAAAAAAAGGCAGTCCTTGAAAGTTCAAAGTCTTGAAGCTATGATATTTTTTAGAGTAATCTTATGCATAAGATTAAAATTTAATAAATTGGGGTCTAAATAAAAGACTAATGTCTTGTCATTTTGATAAAAAGACATTTTTTCTAAGCATGGAGCCGTCACTCATATTATTAGAGCAAAGATTTAATTGACAACTGAGGAGCATTGAAAAAGATAAGAGAATAATATTCTGGAAACAGGGTACATAACCAACGGTATTCTTGCTACTACGTGACGCTGGTTAAGTTCCTTACTCCCTAGTTGAAGAAGCCTTTAAATCAATAAAAAGTGTGAGAGAGAGGGGGAGAGAAAAGCAGAAGAAGAATTGTCAATTGTCAGTAAAAAAATGGCGTAGACCAAGAAGACTGAAGGGAGGATAGATATGTTGCCTGTGCTGGGTGAGCTAAATCGTATGATAAGTTCGGAACCCCCCACAATGCTAATCTCCGATTGGCGATTGCACATTAGGATAGTACGTAACGTCCGCAGGGCAAATGGAAATTTAAAATCAACACGTGTCAGCGCGAGTGACAGAGAAACGAAGAGGGAAAGAGACAGATGATTAGACGCGTACGAGAGTGGGGAAAATGAGGAGGTTCCTGAATCGGCTCCAGCGCGTTCATAGGGCATAGCAGATATCTCTCCTACCTCCAGTCTTCTTGGCGTAAACGCAAGCTGTCTCGTTGTTTGGTTTAAATTCGAATAACCTAAAAAAATTCAAACTATTTTAAATTAATTTTACTATATTTCCATTAGTTTTTATTGAATTCAATTCGAATTTAACCATTAAAATAAAACGTAGGAAGTTCATATTTAACGAAACCGTTAAAAGCATTCCTAAAAACATTAGATATTATGCCAGTAGCACAGGTAGGTACAAAACGTTTTTCAATTTAAATTTCGAGTTTTTTTATTTTTCCTTTATTTTAGTTAGCAGGGAGCGAAGCCGCTAGTGAAAGCAGCAAAACCTTTGTTTTCCAGGGCGAGGGACACACTTTAGGCAACGCTTTACGAGGAATTATATCTAGCTAGTTAGTACCCTTTTATTTCGTTTTTTTGAGCTCAGTTTATAGGAGTAAGCAATTAAAATAGGTTTTCTATGTGTATGCATAAAATGGGTTTAAAGTAATACATATAGAATAAGAGAAATTGATCAGGATGATTCTATTCTTCAACTGATTTATGTGAAAGGGTCTTTTAATCATACTCATTTGTTTATCTCAAAGTTTTAATAATAGCAGTAGGACTTTATTAATAAATGTGATCTGTCCAAGTCCTTCGATTGTGTGGATCATGGAATACTGAGCTGTCAAAGCTTGATTTTTATGGATTTAGGGGAGTGGCTTTGGGGGGGTTAAAGAAATACCTGTCTGGCCGCACCTAGAGGGTGGCTGCATCTGGATTTTTGTCAGGGATAGCACATCTTAAATGTGGTGTACCTCAAGGGTCAGTGTTGGGTCCTATTTTATTTTTTATTATATGTTAATGACTTAAGCTCTCTATCACTGCATGGACTAGTGGTTCAGTTTGCCGATGATACTACAATTCTGTGGCATAACAAAGATCAAAAAGTAGTCAGATCTCTCATAGTAGAGGACCTTCACAAAATTAAAGAGTGGTGCATCTGCAATCAGCTTGTATTCAATGTTGATAAGACTTTTGTTCTGGGCTTTAAGTGTTATGTAGAGGGTTTTTTGTTTGATGAGCAGAGCCCACTACCATGGTAGGGATTATTGTCGATTTCTCGGCCTCTTCATTGATGAGAGTTTAAGGTTTGACAACCATGTTTTGGACCTCACTGCTAAACTTTCTTCTGGTTGTTTTGCAGTCAGGGTTGCCAGGCATGAGTTTGGGGGGGTTGTTTGCTCGTTCAGTTTATTTCACCTTAATAGACTCTCATATCCATTATGGGTTGCCATTTTGGGGTTTGTGCTCCAAGGGACCCCTTAACATAATTTTTACTATTCAGAAAAAAGCATTAAGGTATCTGTGTGGTGTTGGTCTGAGAGTCTCTTGTAAACCTCTTTTTGTAGCTGAAAAAATTTTAACAGTTTTCTCGCTCTTTATATTGGAAATTGCTACACTCATACATAAGTCTGTTAGTCCACCATCCTGCACCAGTCATAACACTTGTCAAGTGGGCAATTTATCTCTTCTAATCCCCACCTACTCACTTACGAGAAACTCTCTTATATTTATTAGTCAGAAAATATTTAATCATGTTCCTTTTTTGATTAGGACTGTTACAGACCTTAAAAAGTTTAGAAGAGAACTAAAGAAATTAATCTTACCAAAAGCTTACTTACTACAGCATTGAAGAGTATTTTAACGACTCATTTTAATATTTAAAATTAATTATATATCTGTTGATCAGATTTATTTTATTATTATTCTTGTTTTATATTGGTTCTCGCCTTTACTTTTCTTCTTTTTTGGTTTTTTCTTTGTTTATATAAAATATGCTTCTATGTACAATCAAAATCGATTCTGTATTCTGTTTTTGTCCTGTATCCTGTATAACCAAATAAATACTTGTATTATAAATTCTAGGATTAGGAAGCTTTTAGCACAAGTTTGTAAACTTAGCAAATAAAAGATATTTTGACGTTGACTTTGAAGTCTAGGCATAGGCTATTAACTACTTAACATGATTGTATTTATTTATAATCTTGCAAACACTTTTGGTCTAATTGTTAACTAGAAGTAAACATGACTTGTCTATGTTTACTTTTAGAATGTTTTATTGCTCCTTTGTTAGACCAATTTTGGAGTATAGATTAGTTGTTTGGTTCCTAGAGTGATCCCAAGCTGAAAATGAGACAATAAACGGTGAAGGCCAAAAGTGTGAAGTAAAATGTTTACGCTGTGGTTAGGTGATGTAAGCTTGTTAATAAGTTAGGTAGATAATATAATTTCTACCTACTGTACATCTTTAAATAGGCTTTATGAGCTTCTGTGTTCTAGAAACAGCGATTTACTGCCAGCATTTTACTGCACACCTTTGGGCATCACCTTTTAATGTACCCTTCTCAGTTTCGAAGCACTCTATCTTACATTGAGCAGTTGACAAAGTCTAGATTAAAGTTTTAAGAATTGCTGTATTTAAAAGTGGGTATCACAGGAAAGAATATGACTATCCATGACTCACTAATACTCTAAACATGCCCATCTAGAGTCAAAATTAATTCTACTAGATTTATATTTTCTACATAAAGTAATAAATGCTGCTAGAGTCCTCAGTTGACACTTTTTGAACTTAGAATTTCATCTCAAATTATCAGACAGTCTGAAACTTTTGTAATACTGTTTCACTATACTAACTCCAGGATAAATAAACCAACCTCATGACTGGTTCACAGACATAGATAAATCTGTTTGTCTCTAAATTTGGTACTAAACAAAACTATTATTATTATTCTTTCATCAATTGTAGTCTTGTTAGTAATTTGTGAGTGTGTTACAAATTTACTTTGCTTACTGTGATTTTGTTTTATATTGAGTGGTATGGTGTGTGATGCTTTTTATTTAACCTGGATGAAACTTTTATAACTACATTGGCTTGTATTAATAAATGAATAAAAAATTAGATGCATCTAATTCTAACTTACACACTAAGAAATCTTATTAGCTGATTGATTTTATTCTTTGGCATAAAAAATATAAATCTATTTACTTTACAATATTGTTGCAATCTACTAAGCTTATTTATAGAGGTGACTCAGTATTCCTAAATCTAAACAAAACATTGCTTCTTTTTAATCTAGTTCATAAATTTATTTGTAATATATTTTCTAGTAATTTTCGACTGTCAACGTACAAGCTATCTAAGCAATTTTGGGCACAGAGTTAACATTCTAACATCTTTTGTTAATTGATTTAATATACAGGAAATCCCCATTAATTGTTGTAACAATATTTATAATAAATACTTATAGAAAAAGGTACTTAGCAAAAGAAATATGAATTCTACAGAATTACAAAAAAAAAAACTAATCAGAAAATTATCACTACTAACTACACTTTCTACTAAAACAGATTTTTTTTATGTCTTTTAAGGAAACATTAAATAGTTTTACAATTAACTATTGCTTAGTAATAAGTATCTATCTGATGGATTGTTGTTGTCAACTTACCTTCTGTATTTAATTTCACTTCTATAAAATTAAATCTAGAAGGTAAGTTGGTGATGAAGGACTGGATAAGATCAAGCGTCAATATAGATCTTGTTTAAGAGAGTACTGCAATCAATATTTCTATGAATTAATTTGTAATTACACCACTGTTATTTTTATGGCTGCTCAGTGAAGCCAGAGATAACTGTTGCTTAATTGTGTATAATTGTGCTCACAGCTTCTAATGTTTAATATCTCTGATAGAATGAAGACCGAACTGGCAATTAAAAACAACCGGCAGTTTTTAATTACAAAATGTAAAATCCTAAAAGCTTTTAAATATATTGTGCTTAATTTTTTCAATGAATGACAATTTTTCATCAATTATACTTAAATGTATAACATTGTATCTATTCTGTTAGCCTTATGGGTAAAACTAATGAAGCAGCACTTTTAAAAAAAGTTGGTTTTTAATATCTTATTTGAAGTAATGGTCCAAATCTTTCTGAAGCAGCATTTGGTCAACAATACTTATAATTGGCCTCCAGATGTTAATAAGTTTTCTACATTTATTATTTAAGAAGCAGGTAGCAATGTCACCAACAAAAATATTAAACAGTGGTGAGCATGGCACATACTTTTTGAAGTGCCTTGTTTATTGGTATGGTTTAAAATTGAAATTTATTTTATCAACTAAATTGTTATTCCATTTGATTGGATTCTGAGGCTTATATAACCAAGAGAATATGAGCCTAATTGAATATAACAATTCATACAAAACCATTTTGAAAAAATAATGCTATCAATGGAGAAATATACAGAAAGTATATGGAAAATACAGGATGCAGAAGTAGCTCTACTCTATCCTCCAAATAATTAGTTTCTTTGACCTAGTTATATTTTAGTTAATATCTGAAAAAAATTATGAAGATTTTTCTTGTTTATTTTTTCTATTAAGCTTAGAAAAAATTAAAAATCTACATATTTTAATAGGACATTGTTATTTTCAGTCCAGATGTCCAGTTTTGTGGGTATACAGTTCCCCACCCAGCAGAGAACAAGATGCATTTCCGTATACAGATGTACCAAGGCAAGGCAATAGAAGCCCTAAAAAGAGGACTTGAAGATCTGGTTAAAGTCTGTGACGTCACCTTGGACAAATTCGATAAAGAATTTAATAATTTTTGTGCTAAAAGTGACTCTTAATAATGGCAACAGAAATGTTGGACATTGATAGTTTATTAAAAGAAATTACAGGGCTTAGGGACCATAGTTGTAGAAATGGATTCTCGCACCAGAGAGTTCAAAAGTTTAAAGTGCTTAATAGTGATACCAATGAGAGGCAAAAAATTTTACATCTAATTGACTCTCATGTGCCAAGCTTAAGGGAGACTGCTGGTATGCAGTTCACAAAAATCATTGAGCATGAGTGTCTGGGAGATATGAAAGAGTATTTTCAGATGCTGAAGGATGTTATTTCCACTAAATGTACCCAAGGGGGTATGGATGAAGTCTTAAAACAACAATTGGAAATGCCCAAGGAATGGACCGTAATTCAAATAACTCACCAGATCAACCCTGTAGAGCTTCAAAGCCTCGAGCCCTCTACATATGAGACTAATGGGATAGATTTGGTTGTGTTTAATTGTGGGCAGGAAAATGTTGAACCTTTTTTGGTAAGTTACTCATATCTATTAAGACAGTTTATTTCAATAATTATAATAATAATTAGATAAAAATACAAAAGTACAAAGTGGTGTGTATTAATTCTTATTACTACATAATTTGTATTATCACATATTACAACATTGATTTCAAGTGTAATCAAAAGTAATTTTTTGTGACTAAGGTATATATAAAACACGAACAAGAAAAGATTTAACTTAAAATTAATGCACTGCTATGTAGTACAGATTGTACCATGACAAACATGTATACTCTATTAAATAATTATACAGTGCTTTCATTTCAAAACAAATAACCTTTAATAAGTTCTAAAAAAAAAACACGTCAATATCCTGAGGACGTTTAATTTTATATTTGACTAAGTTCTGTCAATCATCATTAAAATGTCTAGTGCTCACAGTGCCAAAAAAATTTTAAACGGTTGATTTACCAATGGCTCAAATCAAATGGCTACCCTAAGTGTGATACACAATTTAAAAGTGCACACACCGAAAAAAAAAACAAAATCGGGTAAGATATAAGCTAATAGTAAGCAAAAATGTATGGTAATAAAAGACATTTTATCATTTTATTCAACTTAAGGTTTTGTAGGACAAATGGTTCCCCCATAGTGTCGCACATTATTTTAAATGACAAACAATTTTCCATCTTACTTGGCAAAAAAATTGGTGCAAGTTAAAGCAATTTACCAGTAAAAATGCATGGTAATAAAAATTTCATTGCGTCTTTTATTTTTTTAATATGCATCTATCATATGTGAGGCAATAATTAATGCTTTTTTGAAATTCTTCCCAAAATTTTTTACAGTATAATATTTGGTGAATTTATGGTAACAAAATCATCGAGCCATTTTTTTTTGGAAGAAAATTTAACTGGACAAATTTATTTAGACGTCGAAAATACAATATATCCTTCGATCGTACAATCTTTGGAAAACCAAGTGGATGACGAAGTGGTGTTAGGATACTATGCAATTCTAGGATACAATGCAATTGAATGGCCCGCACGACCGCCAGTCTTAACACCACTAGATTTTTTCCTTTTGGGGTACTGAAAAAGCAAATTTTATAAAACCTTACCTGAAAATATTAGTGATTTGAAGGATCGAAGTACTCACGAATGTACAGATATTCAAATTTCAAAACAGATTTTATGATTGTCTCGCGAATAACGGAGCACATTTTGAGCACTGTAAACTCATTAAATTGTTTATTTTTTAAACTAGAGATGTTTGAAATTAAATTTTTTATACACCGTTGGGTAGTAGATTGCATGTAAAATATTCATTATTACCAGACATTTTAGCTCACTATTCGCTGGTACGTTAACCGATTTAATTTTTTTTGGCACTGTTGAATAGACATTTTAATGCTGCTTACACTATGGAAGTTCCCATTTGACATACCAAAGGTTAGTTATTAAACAATAAGGTGTGGGATCTTTTTATATAAAATGGGACCAAAATATGTTATGAGTGCCCTAAATATTATATTATGGTATAAATATTATAATGTGGTTTTAATTATTCCCATCTTGTTAAAAAGACATGAAAAATGACTAATTTTACCTAAATTATACAGTTTGTAAGACGCTATAAAATAAATTTGTAATTTGTGTGTCTTTAACTTGCCTTTGTCTTTTAACTTTAATTGCCTTTCTTATACGTAGATAAAATACTATGACTAAAATAATACTAAACTGGTATTACTAATAACATTTTTATATGAGGATTCCAATCCTCAAGAAAATCTTGCACATATGTTTTGAATTGCCCTGTATATTGCTTTTATTTAAAATTGATATGAAATGTATTGTATCAACTAAAACTTTATTCCATTTCATTGGATTCTTCGGCTTATAACCAATACAATATCAGTCTATACTATAAATATTTATATATCTAGGTCAGCCTGTCGTCACCCCCGTCCTTAAACGGTCAAAAATTCGAACTTCTCCAAAAACTGATGGACGTATTAAAATTAAATAGTGAAATGCTAACCTCCACTTCCCAAAGGCATTTTTTCAAAAATAAACGGGAGAAATACGATTACATGCAACGTCAAGAGGATACGGAACTAACGGTACAAGAGTTGGTGAGGGAGGCTGAACATAATTGGCTGAGAGAGTGGAGGTGTTTGTTAGTGGGGAAATTTCAGAGCGAGGAAGCTGAGGAGGAGGTACGAGGGGAGGTATGGAGGTTGGCGAGGGAGTGTCTTAAGGGACATAAGTTAAATGGCAAGGACAAGGTAAGCGCTTTGGGTTCTATAACTTAAATATTCAAAAAGCAAAAATAATTCATTAGAAATTGCCAAAGGGATTGGTTGATAGCAATGAGTTTCTTTAAAGAACCATTTCGTCATTGTAAAAAGTTATGTAAAATAAATAAATAAATGAATTTTATAATATTTATAGTTAGGATTAAAGATTAGATTATTCCTGTTTTTATTTATATGAATAGATATGTACCATCATCCGTTTAATATAAACTACTATAAGATAACAACAATTAATCAAAGTATCTGAAATAAGGAGCACTCATCCGTATAATTTAAGTTGAATACAATTAGCAATAAATTATCATAATTAAAATGTTGCTTTAAATATCATATCACCCAAGTCCTAGTATTAAATAATTATAAATAAATGTGACAAATTTAATAAAAATAATTCTGTAAAGCAGCTTCATACAACTGCGCCCTCACTTAGAGTATGCTTCTTCTGTTTGGTCACCTGGAAATTTTTGTCATATAGGGTAATTTGAAGTGACAGCATAAATTAGTGAATTATGTTACCCATAAATTTTAATTTGACCCAGCTTTGAATTACTCAGGAATAAGAAAAATTCTTAGAATTGATACTTTAGAAGAAAGATCTTTACTTTTTTTTTCAATTTATTGTGTAATAAATTGAAAAATGCAAAATATTATTCATAAAGAATACTATGATTTCTGGAATGGTGATGACTTGACAACTTTTAATTATTTATTTTGTGTAGATGAGTTTTTATCTCACTATTCAAGAATTAAGTTTCTGCAATAGTTCTCTTCTCATTTGAAGGATTTCATTGTGAGGAAAAGATCTAGTCATAAATATCTTCAAACAAAAATTAATGATGAATTCCTCTTCTCAGCGACGAGTGTAAAAGAGAAACACAATTATTATTATACAAATTATATCCACAATTTTATTATGACAACTTTAGTTGACAGTTTACCCTTACCTAATAACTTTCACACTTTGAGCGATACCTGTAATTACAGGGCGACAAAAAAAAAACAAAAATTACATTTTTGTGATTCACATTTTTCGTTGCAGGAACTGTTGTACTACATCATTAAAGGAGCCGATCGTTTGACTACTTCAGAAATCTCCGAAGCCATAAAGTTGTGCTGTGGTGATTTATGCCAAAATACCGCAAAAGACCTCGTCCGAATGATAAAAGAAATAAACGTGAAAATCAACTGCAAATATGACATGTTACCTCGCCATCCTGTTATTCTAGTGTTGGACGAATCCTTGGACGCGATCCCGTGGGAAATGATGGAAATTTTCAATGGAGAACCGGTTACCAGAATCCCCTCTTGGCATTTCGTTTATTATTTATTTAAGGCCCACGAAAAACATATTAAAAATGGACTTAGAGTAATTTCCAGACCCCTTGAGGGAAAATTCATCATCAATCCGGACGGGGATTTAGTCCAAATGGAAAAAAGAATGGTTTCATTTTTTAATTATTGGCTAAAAGGCTGGACCGGTATTAATGGTCGCAAACCAACTAGCGATGAATTTTATGATTATTTGGAACAGTCCGATGTTTTCTCTTACAGCGGGCACGGAAACGGAACCCATTTGTACACTATAGACATTTTAAAAAGAAAAACTATAAAATCGGTGGTGTTACTGTTCGGTTGCGCGAGTACAAAAATAGCACGTCAAGGTCCCCAGTTAGGAACATACGGGAGTTATCACATTTTTTTAATCGCCAGGGCACCGTGCGTCTTGGGAATGCTCTGGCCTGTAACCGATACGGTCACAGACCTTTTAACTACGGGATTTTTGAGCAGTTGGTTGCCCTCTGAAGCTCCCATTCATTGGTCACAAGTGGATAAAAAAGCGTGGAAAAAGGGTGGACCGTACGATAATTTCAGTGCCATTGATGTTCAGGCACCGCCGATTAACAGTAATTTGGAGCTATTAAGGGCGCTGTGGAGCGCTAAGAGCTCGTTAAGTAGTTTTTTTACTAAGGCCGCATGTGTGGTGCGAGGTTTGCCAGTCAAAATTGCTGATTGATTTTTCAATTCAATGTAATTAACTTGTTATACTATATATTTGAAATTAAATTTTCTTAAAAAAAAAGTTATTTATTTGAATTAACAATAATCCTGAATTAAATAAATCTATAATGTATTATAACGTGAATGTCCGGCCGGAGTGTCAGCATCACGCCTAAACTGCGCTACTTACGCTGTGATATATTTTTGACCAACGAAGGTCTTAGGTATAGTTTTAATAGCGGAAGTAGAGTTATGATAATTCTCGTCCCTTTGGTTTGCGGCGTTATTCGATACTAATTATACAAAGTTGATAATTTATTCTACTTCCATGGGACGAAACCGTTTTAGGCTAGCAATCTATAAAATGGGAAAAAAAATAATATATTTACTATGGTGCTTTGATATAAATATTTAAAAAAAAAACAATTACATTGTAATTTTGTCTAATAATAGTACATTTCAGAGCTTAAAACAGTAACGAAATAACTGGTAGCAAGGTCTTAATGGTAAGTTTTCATTTCAACCCAATAACGACTGTAATCCATTTCTTACAAATGTACAAGATTATAATTTTACACTTATATGGAGAACATTATTTAGTCGTTTTATTTAATTTTACATACTTATTTTCTTATATGTATGATATTTGCTATATAAAAATATATTTCATTATCTTGTTTAATTTTTTTCGTTTAATTTTATTATCTTTTAATATAGCACATGAATATTTAATTTTTTTAGCCTTTTAGTTTTAAGTATTTTTTGGGGTTTCTAAAATAATTATTTCCAACACCAATTAGCAGAGTTTTAAGAATTGAACTATACACTTCAACACCTTTATTAATTGACGAACCTTCTGTTTTTTGAGTGGGCAGTTTTATTTCTCATTTACATAATATGTTTCTTAAACTAGTTGACGTGATCTGCGTTTTCAATGAACTTTCTGACGATTCGAGAAGTGGATAATAGCGTCGACTTCTGCATCAGCTTATAGATGCTTTCCTTAAGGTTGAGCAGTTTTATGTTTTCGATCAGGCTTTTTGGTATTACTCCTGGTGTTGACACAATAATTGGGATTGTCCCCACTTCTTTCATTTTTCATTGTTTTCTTATCTGGTGTTCTAGATACTATTTGGGTAAAATAAACTAAAAGGTTGCTCATTTTCGAGTACTGGTTCCGGCTTATAGTTATAATATTGGCTGCTGATAAGAGGTTTAGTTTTTCTGCAAGCTCTTTATATTCTGTTGGCGCAAAAGTTTGACATTCACCGGTGACTTGCTGAATAGACTCCGTTGTCTCACATCTATACCTACATCTCTCACTTTGTAACGTCGCATCGGGTCACCTACGATAAACTTTAAATGATTTCATGTCGGTAATACTTGATCTTAAATAGTCACAAGAAACACTTCAGTTTTGGGGAAAAGCTGTCCCGAACTCAACCAGTAGTTCTTGTTGAACCTCGTGAACACCTTCCATGTAATAATTTTCTCATCCAAGCTTGCATTTTTTCTTGCCCAGTGCTATGGTGTATGGATAGCTCCAGCTCCTGTTATTAAAGTGGTGTTGAGTCGTCTGTTTCACATACCGCACGATGAATGTCTCTTTTCTATGTCGGCCATTCCTCTTCCTCCCGTTCGTTCTACGGCACTGCGCGGATGATGCTTATTGGCTTTCGTTATGAATGTTCTAGTCTTTCTTTGCAAATTTTCGATGTCCGTTTTATTCCATCCTATATAATACGAAACGAGTAAATCAATAAACCGGCTCCATATATATTACTAGCTTTAAATATATTTCTGCTATTAAGACTTGTTTTAAGGAGTCGCCGCGTTCTTGTACTGAACTTAGTAGTCAGCTCATTCTTTATAGTTCTACGCTATATTCTTTGCGCATGTTTCATTCCTAGATATTTGTAGGATTCTTCTTCGTCCATAGCATGAATTATCTGACCATTTTCCATTTGAAAGCCACCTGGTTGTAGTTTACCCTGAATAATGTTCACAGTTCGACACTTATCCAGTACAATTCTACTATTTTAAATATTTGATCTAGTTGATTCGTGTTTCCGTAAGAATTAAGTCCTCTATATAAAGTAAATGGTTTACTCTTGTTGGAAATTATTCTTTTTTAGGCCAAATCCAGACCTAGTTGAATTGAGTTGGCTAGAGAGTGGGCTACGATAGGAATCACATTAGTTCTAATGCAGTTACCGTTAGGCACCTGAAGTTTTATTGATGTTCGCCAAGATGCCATAGTAAATTCTAAGAAGGAAATTATGTGGTTATGAACTGCATCAAAAGCTTTTCGGGTAGTCAATGTATCATAGCTGCGAAAAGGTTTGTCTTGTTAAATGCCTGATTGCAAACTACAGAGTCGATAATTAGTTGTTCTTGACACCCCATGATACCCCCTGTCTGTTGAGCCGCTATAATGATATTTTGGTCACAATGTCTGTAAATTATAGTACGTAATACAAGATGTAATTAGTTTATAGAGTGTGGGTAAGCATGTTATTGGCCGATATTTTGCCGAATCTTGAGTGTTTTGGCACAAGACAAGAGGTAAGTGATACCTTCTGTTAAGAATTTAGGCAAATTCTGAGAATTCATTAGAAGGTCGGGCAGTTGTTGATGTGTTGACCACAATTTCTTAATCCGGTAATTTTGGATGTGATCCGGGCCTAAAGCTGGTAAATGGTATATGGTACATTTTATAAGAATGCCATTCAATTATATGTTTGATGCTTTGCTCGTTCTTCAATCAGCCATACAGTGTCGGAGCTACAGTCACTAGGTGTTGTTAATTGAGTGCCCCAGAATTCCTCGATGTGTTCTTTAGTGACGCAAATGATAATGGCAGTGTTTGCTGGAGCAGTGTCATTATAAGCTTTCGATAAAATTGCTTCTCTGAGCCTTCAAAAAGTAAATCTTGTTTATTTTTATTATTGGATTTATACCTTTTTAAGCGACCCCAAAAAATAGATAACTTTTGTTTAAGAGTGTCTAGACATTGTTCCGGGGTACAATTTTCTGAGTCCCGTTTTATATGTTGTTGCGGGTCTGACGCATTATTTCCCATACTCTTTCTTGCACTTTTCCGTTACTTTTCTATTATTAGTATTATTATTATGTGCGTAAATACTCCCATTTGTTCAACTCTTAGAACATTGAAAGGCCTTTCAATGTTCTAAGGTTCAACTATACCAGCTATGTACAATTATACCCCAGTTGACGGTATTGAGTAATAAATTTCATTTTAATGTTGAGTGTTGGGTGTCCATTTAATTTGCTGATGCCTCATATATTAACTTTTTGACTTTTAAAGTTATTAAGTTGCATGCATCACTTCAATTATGTGGGTATCTATTTTTTACAATAATTTTTGTACATTAATAAGCCATTTATAGAACAGTATAGAACTGCATCAAAAGCTTTTCGATTTCCGCATCAAAAATTTTTAGTCAATGTATGCTAGCTGCAAAAAGGTTTGTCTTGTTAAATGCCTGATTGCAAACTACAGAGTCGATAATTAGTTGTTCTTTACACCCCATGGTACCTCCTGTCTGTTGAGCCGCTATAATGATATTTTGGTCACAATGTCTGTAAATACGTACTGTAATGCAAGATGTAATTAGTTTATAGAGTGTGGGTAAGCATGTTATTGATCGATATTTTGCCGAATCTTGAGTGTTCTGGCACAAGACAAGAGGTAAGTGGTACTTTCTGTTAAGAATTTAGGCAAATTCTGAGGATTCATTAGCACGTCGTTCAGAAGGTCGGTCAGTTATTAATGTGTTGACCACAATTTCTTAATCCAGTAATTTTGGATGTGATCCGGGCCTACAGCTGGTAAATGGTAAGAATGTCATTGGATTATATGTTTGACGCTTTGCTCGTTCTTCAATCAGCCATTCAGTGTCGGGGTTACAGTCACTAGGTAGGTGTTATTAATTGAGTGCCCCAGAACTCCTCGATGTTTTCTTTAGTGGGGTAAATGCTCCAGCAAACATTGCCATTAGTGTTTGCTGGAGCAGTGTCGTTAAGCATTCGATAAAATTGCTTCTCTAAGCGTTCAAAAGTAAATTATCTGGTTTATTTTTATTATTGGATTTATACCTTCTTAAGCGACCTGAAAAAATAGATAACTTTTGTTTAATAGTGTCCAGACATTGGGCCTGATAAATAAAAATCTAGCAATTACTTGAAGCAATTGCTTAACTAGCAAATGCTATAAGTAAAAGCAATTGCTGGATCTTGATATCAATAAAATTTTGAAGCAAATGCTGCTTTTCCTATATGTATGTTATTAATTCTCTTTTTTGCTGTCCTAATTAATTGACGAACTATATTTTTTGGCATATCGTTATTTTATGCGTCAATTTCATAAATAATTTCTTCAATAAAAATGAAATCTTCATCATGCAGATGGTTTGCGATATTATGAAGCACAACGCAGGCAATTATAATCGATGGTGTTTTTTCTAATTTATTTCTAATTTTGTACTGAAGGATAGGAAATCTTGCTTTTAACTGCCCAAAACATCGTTCAGTTATTACACGTTCTCGACAGAAAACATTATTATAATTTTGCTGCTGTTGGGTTGTCGGATTTCTCCAGGGAGTCATAACCCAAGGCGATATTGGCTAGCCCTCGTCTCCTAATAGTACACATTCTTCTGCGCTGTTCTTAAGGATGTTGTATATGTTAGAATTTTTAAAAATTCTGCTATCGTGCACAGAGCCTGGCCATTGGCAGTCCACACTTGTGAATATTTCTTCTGCAGTCGCCTGCACGTTAATACTGGGATATCCTTTTCGGTTTATATATTCATCACAGAATTCTTGAAACTTTGAAATCCTTACGTGTGTGCAGTCTATCATTCCGATGGCATTGGGAAAACGGTATTTCTCTGACCACAACCGTTTGGCTTCCACAACAGCTTCAGTACTTCTAGGAAATTTAATAAAGATATTGGCCTTCTCCAAAACTGCATTCATTACCGAAGTGAATGTCTTACAGATAGTGGTTTGGTGAACACCGAGTTCTTCACCTACAGAATTTTGAAAGCTTGGATCTGCCAATACTCTCAGAAATATTTTTATCTTAGTTTGAGGTGATAATGCAGCTCTTCGTCTTTCACCAGTACTATTTAAGAAGTAATTTTTTAACCAGTCAACATTTTCACGGTCAAATCGACATAATAAAATCATCGTCTCTGCAGTTTTTTTTGTACGTACACTGTATATTTTAGTTTTACGCACAGTCATATAGTCAGCCATGTTAACCGACACACTAAGCTTAGGTTTGTAGCCACAAATGAACGAATTTACTGTTATCAAGCAAAATGATGCTGCGGTTGACCTACCTTAATTTTTTTTAAGCAATTGCTTCACTACAAAAAACAATTCCTTAATTTATTCATAACATTTTCAGCAAGTGATAGCAGTTGCTTCTAATATTTAAGAAAAACCTTTGACTAGAATCATTTTCTGACCTCTTCAGCAATTGCTGGAGGCAAAAACCATTACTTCAGGTTTTATTCATTGCTTTTCAAGCGAATACTTAGATTTTATAAGGAAAAGCAATTGCTGCAATTTTATTCATTAGGCTAATTGTTCCGGGGTACAATTTTCTGGGTGCTGTTGTATATGTTGTTGGGTCTGACTCATTATTTCCTTTACTCTTTCTTGCACTTTTATATTACTTTTCTATTATTAGGTTCTAAAATACTGCCATTTGTCCAACTACACCAGCAATGTCCAATTACACCCCAGTTGACGGTATTGAGTAATTAATTTCATTTTAATGTTGAGTATTGGGTATCCATTTAAATTGCTGAAGCCTCATATATTAACTTTTTGATTTTTAAAGTTATTAAGTTGCATGCATCACTAACGCGCGTGTAGAAAAACAAATGTCATACTAAAAAGGAAATACTTGTCTCTGGAAATACAATATACATTGGTTGAGCACCCTTTTGATATTACATACCTTATTGGGTTCCTCCCACCTGCCAGTTCCGCCAACCTTAACGTCACACCCGCCAGAAGTCGCGCAGTGGCGAGTGGCAGTTGGCAGCGCGTCGGCCGTCGTATGTCGAATCGAAAACTCGAAATGTCGATTGATTTCAACCAACAGTATTTATATGTGTGGTGTTGTGAATTTCCCAAATTTAGGGCGTGAATTAAATTAAACACAAAAATCATTTAAAAAGTAAAAGTTGCCACAATAAAGCTGCAGCGTTTCCCATGTTCTCTCCCTTTTCCGTGTTTTATTTTTCCTTCTCAGTTTTAAATGTGTTATAAATAAGTGTGCCATGTACCCCACCACTAATAATGATATTCAACTGTTTTGATGCTGTCAAAGTGTTAGGTTATGGTAGTGATTCGTGGGGCCCCAAATAAAAAGACGCGGCGTTGCAGCAGTTTGAGGTAGAGATGAGCACTTGGGCCGCCAGAATGCATCGGCGCGCCGCCACTTTTAGTAATGTGGTCACTTCCTGTGGCCACCCTTCAGGCCCTTATCCTCGCAGGTTGGAGAAAGTCAAGTTTGGGGTCCCACTCGAGGAGGTGTGCAAAAATGATATTCCTGGACCATTGTTGGTAAGCTTGAGACTTTAACAAATGTTTGTTTGTACAGTTTGATGTTTGTGGCATGACCATTAGTTACTAGTTATTTTTTTAATTTTACCTACAAATGTTGCAAAGTATCTTAAAAAATCAAACAACATTATAGGCTTAATAATTATGGCTTTAGAGGTGTGGCATTGCAATGGCTGGAATCCTATCTGTCTAATCATACCCAAAGAGTTACAGTATAGCTTAGGGTTCAGTGTTATAAGAATTTCTGTTGTGAGTTTCAGTGTTATAGGAACACTATTACTTTTGCTCTATGTAAATGATTTGGGTTCATTAAAACTGCAGGGCAAAGTGGTTCAGTTTGCTGATGATACCACCATTTTATGGAATCATAGAGATTCTGATAATGTTAGACCCAGGTTTTTAAGGATCTTAAGAGTTTATCGGAGTAGTGTGCTGCAAACAGACTTTTATTTAATGTGGGCAAAACCTTTATTATGGGATTGAAGTGTGACGTTCAGGGCCTTATGTTTAGTGAAAACTCCCCCTTGCAATACAAAGAAAGCTGTAAGTTCCTTGGTATTGATGGTCGCCTTTGGTTCGAAGATCATATCCTAAATCTTGCATCAAAATTATCCTCTGGATGCTTTGGAGTAAGAATGGCGGGGCATGAGCTCGGAGGGGTAGTTGCACATTCAGTGTATTTTTCTCTTATTGAGTCCCATCTTGGTTATGGCTTGCCTTTTTGGGGTTTAAGCAACAAGGGATTATTAAATATAATTTTTGTGATTCAAAAAAAGGCAGTTAGATACCTATGTTCCGCTGGGTTAAGAGATTCTTATAAACCTCTCTTTATATCTCAAAAATTCCTAACTCTTTCTTTTCTCTTTTTATCTTAGAAACAGCTACTCTTATTCATAAATGTCCTAAACCTCCCTCTAACACTGGTCATATGACTCTCCAGGTTAAAGATTTTCCCTTACCAATCCCTACATCCTCCCTCACCAATAACTCACTTATATACCTTAGCAAAAAAATTTACAACCATGTTCCTCTATGTATCAGACAAATTCTAGAAGTTAAGAAATTCAAAAAGAAATTAAAATCACTTTTATTATCCAGGGCATATTATAGCCTTGACAATTTTTTTAATGATACCTTTTGACCTGTGCTCTGACATCATTTTAGTGTTTAAGTTTTGTTTCCTATTAAATATTTTAATTTACTTCTTCTAAATTCTGTTTTATTGACAGCTTTACTTATTTTTTAATCAAATTTATCAAAAAGATGCTTTTTTTAAATTTTCTTAATCTGTTTTGTTATAATTAATTTTAGTAATGTGTGTAACTTTTATGGTAAAATGTTTTAGATGTTATGTTTGTTTGAAATTTGAAATTTAAAGTGAATTTGGAATTTTTTAGTTTTTAGGATGTTTATACAGAAGATTTTGTTTTGTCTTAGGTGATATAGAACATTTTCTTTCTTTCTTTCTTTCTATAAATTAGGTAAATAGATATTTCTCTTTATTGACCTCATATGGCATGCAACAATTTGTTTGACTAAACGAACATACTCATTTGAATCTTTACTTACTTTCTGTATAATAGCATGGGGAGGGAACTACAGAAGTATCTTGTAACCCTTATACATAGTTCAGAATTACATATTAAAAGTTATATTTAAAAAAAAATAAAATGTACCACACAGAACTATAATGAGGATATATGTGATGTGGATTGTCTCTTTATACATGTGTGCTCTTTTGTACACAGTATCAACATAGCTAAAAGCATAAGCCATTCACAAATTATCAGAAATAGTGTAAATAATTATCTCTTGCTCCAAGCATTAGGAGAAATAATTTGCTTTTGACTTAAAAGTGTATTGACTATTGGAGTCCAAACTATTATAAATTATTAACAAAATTAATAAAGAGTGGATAAATATTTTTACATGATCTCAATATTAATAAATTTAAATCTTGTATCTATCTGTATAAATGTAAAATGTATAATAATTTCTTAATGTTAATTATTTCTTGTGACTTCAGTTTATAAGTTTACTTAATTTTTGCCTTTTGTTGGATATAGGTCAGGACTCTAATAGAGTCCCGAGGATGGTCTCATAGAGATCGAAATGTTGAGAAAATATATAATTGATCATCTGAAGTAGTTTTTTTTTACCTTTATCCAGAAACAAAAATTATGTGAACTTTGTTTCTTGAATCTTTGTTTCTTGTTGATTTATTTATATAGGCTTTTTTTTAATACAATAAACTGGGTATACCTTTTGAGGCTAAGGAATAATTAATTTTTTATGCTTAATGCCTGCATCTTAGGTACTATGCAGTTTCAAACATGTCTTTATATTAGTCTAAATTTTGAAGGAATTTTGGGCATGCATTTTTCAAATACATTGCAAATCTTGTAGAAGCAATAAATTTAAAAAATACAAAAGTGACATTGTAAAAAGTACCTGTTTTTGTTGTTTTTGATAGGCTACTTACTATTTTACATACTCTATTTACCTATCCCAAATTATGATCAAATATTAATGTTATTTATTCACAAATGAAAAAATCTTCAGCTACTTTCTTCTTCAGATAGGAAATATGTGTTGCAATACTAATGTACTAATGCTTTATGCTTTAAAAGAGTGTTTTAATGATGACCATCTTACTAGCTATTTACTTGTCTATTTACCTTTTAGTATTTTATCAAATAAATGAGCAAGGTGAATGTTTTTGTATTCTGTAGTAAGTATTAATCTGAGAACCTACTTTTATATATCTTATTAGCTTGTAGGTTTTAAACCTCTTTTAAGGGTTTTTTTTGTTACTTTATAACAATAAGATATTAGATGTCAAGCTATTTATATAAAAGTAATTCCAACTTAACCCAATCCAACCCAACTATAAAAGAATCGAATTTCCAAAAATCGATGTAGGAAGGTCTTCACTTTAGTGTTAAAACTAAACTGTATATTAAACAGTGTTAGAGTCAGTTCCAGCTCACAGGGATATCCATGACTACTTTTAACATGTTAAAAGTGTCATTGGTGTCTAATTTAAGATTTAATGTGTGAAAACATGTAAAATACAGTCTGGAATCAGAAAAGATGCTAAACTAAACCTTTAGCTATTTTTAATTCAATTCAGTAGGTATGTTAAATAATACCTAATACAATAAATTCTACCTCAGGCACTTAAGGTCTCAATATGTAGCAAATCTGAAAGCTTACTTCAAATTCAAAACAAATTTATTCATCATGAAGGTAAATAAATAATCATATACAAAATTGTAGCATAATAATATATATGTGTTGTACAACTTATCAAATAAATGATAAATAGGACCATGCCTCGATTATAGAGAACCATTTACACAGGTTCATCATAAGATAGAACCTGTGTGGCATAGCCCTTCAAAAACCTTAAAAGTAAAAAAAAAGATTTTCTTGATTAATCGAGACATGCATGTGTTGAGTATCATACTTAAGTATTTAAGTAAGGCGAAGCAGGCGGGGGTTCTGGATATGCAGGAACAGTAAATTAATTAATTTTTATAACAATAATAACTAGACGGCAATAGAAAATCGAGCAGCTCAGCTATTTATTTGGAATATATTTTTTAAATGCAGTAAACAGAAGACTTTTGCAATTAGCCGGAAGTCTATTCCAAAGTTGAGAGGCAACAAAAACAAAAGATTTTTGAAAATTTGCTGTTCTATATTGTGGTATGCTAAATAAATTTATAAATCTAGTGTTATGCTCATGAAGAAAATTTGTAAAATTGTTAGCTAAATATAATGGCTCCCTAGTTTTTATAACTTTATTTTTTTTGAAAGAATACATGTGATATTTTCTACTATATTTAGAATTAAGTTATTGTTTAAATAAGGAAAAATGTGACTTCTAAATGGAATTTTGTAAGAAAAACGCATACTACAATTCTGAAGTTTTTGTATTGAGTAAGTGGAGTCTTGAGTCAATGAATCCGAATATACCACATCACAATAATCAAATAAGGATAAAACAAATGTGTTACATAAAAAATATTTAGTTTTAGGAGGTAAATGATTTTTTAAGCCGTAAAGTTTTCTTAAGCGCATGTATGCAATTTTGATTTATATGTGTTTGAAATGAAATACCACTATCAAGGTATACTCCTAAGTTTTTGACCTCTCGTACTACTGGTATCTGCTCTTTACAAATCTTTGCATTTAACGTTGTTGCAGCATTAAGGCCGTTCTTTCCACCACCCAGAAAAATTACACATGAGTTAGACGAATTTAATTTCAAATTATGGTCGCAGGAAAAGTTATCTATAATTTCTAAATCCTTATTAAATTGTTCTTCTATTATGGGTAGAGTTTCACGTGAAAATGAAGTATACAGCTGGGAATCGTCAGCATATTGTTGTAACATTGAGTAATTCATGCAGGATTTCATATCTGCAACATACAATGAAAAAAGCAATGGCCCCAAAATAGAACCCTGGGGAACACCGGTAGATACAGGATAATAACTTGATTTTTTAGTTGTAGAAACCTTGTTTATTACTACGCAAAATTAAATGTTTTTATAAATACTATTAGCTATTACAATCTGAATGAAATGCATGTTCAAAACATGAACAAACAGAATTGGATTTGAGTATATTGAAACCATATATTTTTTTTTATTAATAGGTGAAGCTATATAACTTGGATAATGAACCTTTTTTTCAATTTGAATTCAAAAAAGTCATTTGTGAAATGTCCCAGGAGAGACCACATTTTTTTTAACTTTCTTCTGCAATTACTGAGTTAACTGATTTAGTCCTAATTAAGTTATTGGTATCAATAATACCAGAGTCCATGACCTCGGCTTGGTTCATGGTTCATCAATATTAAAGAATATTCTAGAGTCTGGTAAATATCCAGTGTGCCTGTTTTTGAGTATACCTCTTAAATAAAATTCAAAAAGTCAAGTAATGTATTCAATTCAAATAAAGTGTAAAAAAATTCATTTGTTACATTGATTATATGTTATTTTGCTTTATGTGGATGTTTTTATTGTGAATTGTGAGGCCATATTACATTTCATTGAGTTCAGGTAATTTTGGCATTATTACCTGAACTTTCATTGTATTCCCAACTGTCCAGGCGGTGCTATATTTTCGAAAAATTCTAAGGCTTATCGATATTCATCAGTTGCATCCATTTTTTATTCATGGTTTTTACTTTACAAGTTTTATTTGGACATAGCAGAATTATTGCTTTCTAATATAATGTCACTACCAACACACTTTTTACAACATATTATTTTGAAATTATTACTTTTCTTTTCACAGTTACAAAGTTTATTTATGGTATAGTTTTTGAGGTTAAAGTAAGACTTTTCTTTATTACATCAGATGGTTGAATTTTTGTTTTATTAAATTTTTTTTTCATTAAATATAACAAAAAAACAGGCTACAGTCTCCAAAGGAAGATTTTCTTCATTTATTTATGAAGTTCCTAATATTCCTTCTTCAGTTGAACACATTAAAAAGCCATTAAGACAAGTTTTTAAAATTCACAGTATTTTTTTTTTAGCAAAACACTTTTTAAAAACCGTGGATATTTTTATTTAATTAGATCTTTAAACTTAACGAGTATAATCAATGAACATTTATTTTCTAAAATATTCATCCTGTCTTATCATACACACGCAATTAAGAAAAGTAGTTTACAATGTTTGCAGATTATATCTCATCTTTTATTGTTTCCAGTCATAAAGATACAGTTTTGAAATAAAATAAATAATTACAAAACCTTCAAAAGTATTTTAAACTCTGCACATGATATACATTTACCACATTTATAATTTAAATCAAAAAGGAAATTCGACCCAAGCAATTCCATGTTACATAGTAATTTAATAATTATAATAAATTAATATAAAAGGATTTGTCGTAATAGTTGCGTGAGCGTGCGGCACACCAACCTGGTTTAAGCAAGATATATTTAAAATATTTTTTTCATGGTTGGGCAGTAGTACATGGTGCAATAAATGGACGCCAGCAGGTGGTCACGCTATATGCGCCGTTTATTGCGTTTTAAATGGTTCCTTTGGCACTTGGGAAATAATTAGAAATGTTGTACTAATACGGGTTAATGCACATAAAATTATGCAGTTAATTGCATAAAATAATAAAAAAATAAGGTAATGTTATATTGTTGAAAAGTTTAATAATTAAGTTAGACTCTATGTTCAGATGTAAATTTTCATAATTCAGATTTAAAGAGGCTTTATGTACATAAATCCAAGCTGGTGGAGTAAAAAACAAATTTTTTGTAATCTGTGATCTTGACTAATGTTATGAACTAATAGCAATTTATTGTATTAAAGGTATTTTTGTTTAAATGACACAAGAGATAATTTGGACTACACACATAATACATACCTACTATAGGCTAAGAGTAAAAATACTGAAATAAATCAATTCCAGTTGAATTTTTGAGAACAGGTTTACTTAAAACAGAGTTTACACAAGTAGGCACTCGGCTTGTACTTTGTCAGTCTCTTGTAATATTGAGGAGAGTTTAAACTTGTAGACATAGTACATATGTGTTTGTGAGATAGAGTTTTACATTTTTATAACTTTCTAAAATGCCCTATGCTGTTTAATTCTGAGAGTTTGTATTGATACTTTAGAAGGGACAATCTCTGGGACATGCTTATTTTTCTGCATCATTCAAAAGCAGATGAAATTCAGTTTGTCATGTTATATCAAGTTTATTTTATGTAAGCTAATATTGTATCACTCAGAGAAGTAGTTCTGATTATGCTGGTACAACTGGTAATAAGTGTTTGATACTGGCAAAAAATGGGAAGTGAAGAGGAGAGGAAAAAAGGTGGGAGTTTTCTAAGATTTCTCTTGCTATGATATATTTATAGAAAAAATTAAGTTCAATAGAAAAATAACACTTCTCTTCAGTATTCTTAATGACTTACTGTTTTCTGTGCTAACATTTGCATTTATCCACTCTTAGTTTAAGTCTAATCCCCATATCCTATGGTGCTCCTTTTTATCAATGAAATGCTAGAATAGCATAGAATAGAATGGTGAATCTGGTGACCTTTCCCTAAGGTAATCATAATCATCATTACCTCATAATGATTTTACTGATGTGTAGTCCTTAGTTTTGTTTTTAATTTCATTGTTTTATTGTATATAGGAAGGTATGTTGACTTTGTATTGAACTTGATGTACATGCTTAGTTTTCTATTCTTATATTCTCTGATGTGTAAAAACGCATTTGGTCTATATCATTAATTACGCGTCAAGATGTTTTTTTTGCATGAAAAGAGCGCCACAGACGAAAAAAGGTAAGAGGTTTTTTGTCACAAATTAAACGAAACCATTTTTTTCTTCAAAAAGATTGAGATCATTACCCTTATGCGCGCCAATGGTGAAAATAAACTTCCATTTGCATACCAAAAATGCGCGATAACTACCTCTTAAAACCATCCAAATTTCATTTGCATATCTCGACCGGTTTCAGAGCAATAAATAAATCTTCAATTTTTAAGGAAAAATTTTTAAGACCCCATATCTCGGAAAACGAAGCATTTGCGGACATACGTTTATATAGCAAACTGTCATTATTTTTCCATGCAGAACCACCCCCTGAAGTTTGTCGCACATATTTTCTAACACCCTATATAAAAGTAATAAAGAGGCTTTAAGATTTAAGAACGATGGCTTAAGACCAAAAAAATCAGATTTACAGAAACAGTTTTTATAACAGTATCAACATTTTCTTTTTCAATGATTTCTAGGTTCTCATCCTTAAGTTAAACAAAGAAGCCCCTTATAGAAAAGACGTGTTCAGGGCACCGGGGCACCAAGGCGCCATGAAAAAGCTCATTCATTTTCTGCAAACGGGCCGGTTGGTCAATATGGATAATTTTAGCGTCTACACCATCGCCAGTGTGTTGAAAAAGTTTCTCAGGAAAGTACCAGGCGGCATTTTTGGACGCGATGTCGAGATGAAGTTTTTTGAAGTGATCGAGATACAGGATGTACAGGTGCAGAGAGATGAGATCTATAGGTGAGCCTCTAATCTGTTTCATTACATTTTGCATAATTTAGTTCCATTTCCAAACATAATAACTTAACATAAATTACGATTAAAATAATACAGACCTGAAATTAAAAAAAAAAATTCGGATTATATAGATAATAAATGAATGTACGTACAGGGTTGTTCTTTATATTTAGACAGAGTCTAGATCGGTTATTATACGGAATGGAAAATTTTTTTAAATATAAAACTTCTAGAGTTTACCTTAAATCGCCAAGAAAAGTGCTAAAATATAATACAGGGATATCATAAAGTTAATAAAAAATACAAAGTTTGTATTTTTTACATGAAACAACTTGTATATTTGTGTATTAAATAAAAGACCTTTTTCTTTTGATTTCAAAAATATATGATATGTTCACGTTTGGTTTAGCTGTTCTATCCAAATATTTACATAAAACAAAATAACAAAAAATATTGGTTTAAATAAATCCCCGTTCTTATGACGTTAATCGTTGATAATAAAGTAAATAAAGTTAATAATAATATCGTTTATTTTCTCAGTACAAAAAAGAAAAAATACAACAACTTTTGTAGCCTGAAAATCTTAGTCAAAATATTTATTGAGAGAGTAGAAGCTTTTCTTGACCAGGAAAGTATTGAGTCTTTTCTTAAAAATAAATTATTTATTTATTCATTTATTCATAATATTTTAATAACAATAGTTTTATTGGCTGCACAATTGATTTTAAAAATCTGTGTGTGCAAACCAGAAAATAAATACAAGTAAAACTAAATAATAAGGCCTCTATAATAATATTTGTTTTATGTTTTATACCACTTTTGATGCAAGTGATTATAAATCTTATAAGCATTGTAAATAATGTTTTTGTGATAAAATGCTCTTTGGTGAACATCAGGCAACAAAAGGTCTCGCCTACGAGTATTATACACCTGGTCAGATCTATTTGCTTGAAACACAGACAGTATTTTACATATTACGATATTCCACTTATGTAAAAAAAGTGGATGAATGTCACCAAAAGAGGAAACGTCATATCATTCTATCCAGATCTCCAGGAGAAAAAAGTGAGAATTCGTATTATAGATCAATATCAGATATTATAGATTGTTGGACTCTAATTAGGTTTGTTTCTAATTCGTAGAAGCAGAAACTGCAGGTCAAGATTGTTTTGAATGATTTCTTTATTTTTGATAAACATGGAAGTTTGTTTATTGAAATCAGTGGTAGTAAGACCGCAACAAAACTTGAAATCACGAAAAACATTACTTATAAGAGTTACTTTTTTCATACTATGAACATCTCGGTTGTTTATTATTGGAAAGCGCCATTCATGCAGCTTATTTGTTCCCAGGACAAAAAAAAAACAAAAATGTAAACATCAACAGCAAACAGATAAAGTTTAGGTGATGAAGTTACTTAACTGAGAAGATTTTTTATTATAATTATATAACTATACATTCGCACTGCTTGGAGGTGTATTTATACGTGAGCTATGACGTTTACTTGCAAATTTTAATTTGCGAAAAATCCACCAAAAAAGTCGTATAGCAAATAACAAATCGATACGATACGATGCCTATAGATAGTTCAATGTCTTACTGTCTGTAATGTTTGGCCCATGTTAAGGCATTATTAATTGATTATCAAATGTGCTATTATAGCAATGCCTTACTTTCCAGTTATTAATTCTGAAATTCATAAAAAGAACATCAAAGGAATTATAGGAATAAGTTGGCTTTTTTTCTTCCCTAATATATACACAAATATATACAAATATATATATACAGAAATATTGCCATATAAGCAATTCTCAATATTTTAAATTCTAAAATTGTTCCTAACAGAGGGCTATGAGATGTGTCTGCTGACATTTATTATTGCAATATAGTTAAATATTCTAAACTCCCCTTCCATAAATATCCACCTTATCAAGATTGTGTAAAATAAACATTTCAATATCGTGTTTGAGCCTTAACTGTTTAAAATGTTATTATCATATAAATTCCAAGACGTCATAATAAATTTAATTACTAAGCCCCTGAGACAGATTACTCATGTTTTGTGCATTGTTTACACCTTTTAGGCACTAGTTACTCATTCTTATGCGTAACACTTCATAAATCAAAAGAACAATATTAACTGTATGAAATCTGACTAAGCAATTAGATTAATGGATTTTACATTGGCTGCTTCCTATTTATTCACACCTGATAATAATAATTATTTTATTAACATATTGTTAGCTTAATAGAAGAAAAACAAATGGTTTGAGTCGTAGAAAGTTGCTTTGGTATCTAGGGTTTGGAATGTGATTGTATGTTATTGAGTATGTTATTCACAAAAAATGTTAAATATTGACTTTAAATTTCGTCCCCAAAATGGTACTTATTTAAATACAGAAGAAATGGTGGATCGGTTGATGTTTTACGCTCTATTGATCGCCTTTAATTTATAACTAACGATTTTGCAAATAGTTTTGGCTGTAAAAGTATTATTGATAGCTGTTGGACACATTTCCGGACATGGGTTCCTATACTCAAATGGATTCTACTGTTGCACTGAACAACCCTTAGAAGTTTGATCCCATAGTTCTGAAACACCCTGTATAAATAAATTCATTATTTTAACTGGAGATTTTACAAAACATTGACTCAGTCTATTAAATAGTGGACTTAAGAAAATCTTTTGCACCGGTGGAAAATAAAATACAAAAATTGATTATGTAAGTTTGGAACACCTATCGCAATTATATTAAAATAATAGGTATATTTAAAAAATATCAAGCCCTGTATGTTTTCTTTGGTTGGCTTGCAGTGGCAATATACTTGGGTATAGTATTATTTTACTGTATGCTTGTTTTTATTTGTTCGCTTCTATAGGAACCTTTCAAATGATATTTTATTATACTTTAATCACCAGCAAACACAGATCATTGATTCTTATTACAAAATATGTTTGGTACAAAGTAGAATTTAATATTAAGTTTGCATTTATTTGCACCTATATGTCTGAATAAAAAATATATACTAAAACTAAAAAATACATCTAAAATATCAAACTTGCTGTGAAAACTATTATCAACATTCTTATTTTTATTAAATGTTTTTAGTAAACAGGAAATCGCTTTTAAATAGAACGGTAGACAAATGCGACAAAGTGCTGATAACGAACTTAAGTGCAGTTCGTTTGAATTTACTTTTGTTCTTTTTCTTTCTGTAATCCAATCTTTGTGTTTGATATTGTTTTTAACAGCTAATTGATAATTTTCACCTTTTATTTGCCTTTTGATTTCTGATTGAATATCTAATAAGTTAATACATTGATTTCATGGATGTATAAGGATCATATCAGGGGACCCTATTGCGAGGAATTTATGACAGAATGCTGGTAATGACCCAAAAATTGCGAAATCAGTGCACTATCTTTATATTAATACTACTGAAAAAAATTAAAGAGATATTTATATTTTACGAAAAATATGGTGTATCCTATTTTTTTGTACATGGTTTATCCTCATCTGAGATAATAATTTTACTGAAAGATTGACATATTCAACTAATAACAAGATTGACACTTCAATCTAACTTGAGATTAACTAAGAACAAAAATCAAATTATTCTTTTATTTTTTTACAACAAAATATTAACTCAGAATGTCAACGTCAATATTATTAGCTCATACATCGATAAATGTAAAGTTTTAGATTACGGACTTTCTGTTTAGACATGATGCAGATTGCAAGAATATTATAAAACGAATTTTGTTAAGAAACTTATTAAAAACAGAACTAAATTAATCAGCTCGAATTACTTAAAGTTAAAGCTCAAACATGCAAAACCTTTTGGGTATTCCTAAGAGTAATCCTAGTCACATTAAATTCGTGATCCTTGAGAAAATATTTTGCGAGAAACAATTAACCACCTAAATCAGCTTATGACAAAGAGCTGCTGAGATGTAATAAAATCGTTAAAGTTACTATACAAGCGAATAAAACATAATTGACGAATTCATTGTAACTTTCTTCAGATTTAACTTTATATTTCTCAATTATCGTGGTAATATTTATAATATTATTCGTGGAAAAAGTTATAATTTTGTCTGACCCTTTTTTAAAAATCAAGAGTATTTTTTCTTATGATTTGTTATTTCAATTTTATAATAGTATAATAAATAGTATAATAAAAAATAGATTTTACTATACTATATAATATTACTACTACTATACTATATACTATATATGCTAATACTATATACTATACAAACCGTAAATATTGAATATAATTATTTTTGGGATATTCTATTTTACAGTAACCTAACATTTTTAGGCAGTAGGTTTTTTTATGTTTGATATTTAAATGCTTAAAATCGACTACATGCAAATTGCTATGAAACTGAAAATTTTCCATGTCTACATTTATTTTTAAAAAGTATTAGAACAAAACATTTACCAGTTTTACTATTTGGTAAATGTTTTGTCGTCCTAACTTTTCCATATAATACAGAGATCATTGGGCTGGAAGTTTATAGGATTATAAAATTAACTCTTGTGATTAATGCCAAAAGTAAATAATAATTTGGCTAAATAATGCAACTTGTTATAAATGCAGCAAAGTTGAGTTTAAAAATCGTAAAAACAACGAAATAGAATAACTTAAACACAAATGCTTCAACTCTTATTCTAATGCTTAAAACAAATGATATCTCAAATGTAAGGCAAGGCAAATTCATTATATTTAATTTTTCTTTCGAAACCTTTTTTTCACATTTTCTTTCAAATCAATTTAAAGGCCAATATTTGAACAAAAAAATCTAGTTTTTAAGATAAAAACGTTAAATTTATTTCTTTTCGAATTTTAGATTAATAACATCCCTTCCGTCATATACCCAAAAACTACTAGTCCTTTTGTTCGGAACATTTCGAGTGATTGCGTCGAACAGCGAAAAGGCTAGCACTGGAATGACGAGCGAAGCTCTGGGAGTCAGCGTGGCACCCAGCTTCTTTCATTCGTGCGTCAGCGATGGAAAAACAGCCAAAATGGAGGACGTGATGAAATTTAAAGTATGTATTGTAGCTAAGAGTTTATATAAATGATTTATCTTTGCGCACCCCTTACAACATTTTTGTAATTATGTAAATACTTGACTAATTTTGGGCTTTTGCTGTACAATGCTTACTTTTTTGAACCACTACAACAGGCCGAAGTAAACGTAAGTTTTTTTTTTAATATAGATTTATCGTTTTTTGTTTTTAGTCACTGTTAGGTAGCTTAGGTTTCTGTTTTAGTTAAAAAACAGTGGAATAAACCATTATTTAAAATACTTTTAGAATAGAATACAGGGTGGTTCAAACGTCATTAATTTTAATATGTAATAGAAAATTTAAAAAAAATAGACTTTTATAAGAAAATTTTGCTCAAAAATGTGTTATAGCAAATCTAGAAGGTGTTAAAGTTTGAAAAAAAATTGTGTTTTTTCTTAATAACTTTTAAACCAATTGATCAATTTTTTTCCAATTTTGCTTACAGGTTAACAAATTATCCTTCTAAATAAAGATAAAAACAATTTAAAAACAATTACCACTGGCGTAACATACAGGGGGATTCAATCTTTTGTCACCAATCTGCGAAGCGACGAGATATCATGTGACGAAAGTTAAATTTTCTTTAATTAACTTTCTGTTTAATTTAGAAAAAACTCTTGCAAAATTTCCATTTTTGGCACCGTTTTTGAAATATTTTAGTTTAAAAGCTCGAAAACAATCTAAAAAGCTGCACCGAAAAAACCGAACAGGCTTGGGATTTTTAATAAAATTGAACAGGCTTGGACTTGTCAATGAGATAAATGAACGAGACGGTCATGACGGACTGTATCACTGGTTGGAAAGATGCACTTGACTCGTATTAATACAAATATGTATATTAAAAGAATTAAATAAACTTTTATTGCCTTAATTTATATAATTTTAATCAAAAGAATTGGTTGACGTGTTGCTTGGCTGCGTCGCAACTTGGAGTGGCGCTCGCCGTTGGTGGCGTTGCTAGCGCTCTCGCGTGAGGTGATTTGGGCTACAGGGCCGCACTCGACATGCCCCCGGCCTTGGAAGCTCAACTGCTTTCAACTGGAACTGGAAGAGGACACAAGCGAACAACTGCCCTCGTCAGGACTCCATCTGCGGTCTTCACAGATGCGACTCTTGAGATTCCATCTGCACCTTTGATGAGGTCCAAAACTCGTCCTAATCGCCACTTCATTGGGGGAACGTTATTATCCTTGATTAGGACTATCTGGCCAACCTTCAAATTGCCCTTGGTTTTCTTCCATTTCTGCCTCTCTTGGAGCTCGCTTATATACTCGTGTTGCCAGCGATTCCAAAATTGCTCGTAAACCTTCTGCAGCAATTGATACTGCGACAGTTGGTTTTCTGGTATAGCCTTAACTGATGGCTCCAAAACAGCTGTAGTACTGCGGCCGATTAGAAAGTGTGCGGGGGTAAGAGGGGAATGATCATCAGGATGAGAGCTCAAAGGGGAAAGAGGTCTCGAATTCAACACAGCTTCAATGCGTACAAGTAGGGTTTGGAAATCAAAGATTAGCAACGTATAAGAACCCACTACCCTTTTTAAATGATATTTCAAGCTCCTAACACCCGCCTCCCAAATTCCACCGAAATGTGGAGAATTCGGAGGAATAAAGTGCCACTTAATACCCATATTTTCAACTGACTCAGTAATATTCTCGTTATTATCCAGTAAAAATTGACCCATGGACTGTAAATCTTTATTAGCTCTAATAAAGTTGGTTCCGTTGTCGGAAAAAATCTCTGTTGGTTTTCCTCGCCTACCAATAAACCGATTAAGAGCTTGCAAAAAATCATCAGAGCTCAAAGACGTTACAATTTCCAAATGGATTGCTCGAGTAATAAAACAAATGAATAATGATACCCAACATTTGATAACTTTGCAACCGCGTCCGCGTCTATCCTTGACCATAAAAGGTCCCGCATAGTCTACTCCTACCTTTACAAATGGCAAAGCCCGCTGAACCCTAGACGCGGGTAAATCTCCCATGATGGGTTGAAAATTTGTCGGGTTGTAACGGGAACATTTAACGCAAGTATGAACAACCTTTCGCGCTAAGTTCCTTCCCGATATGGGCCAAAATTTGTCACGAATATTAGCTAAAAGCAACTGAGGTCCCGCATGTAACAAATTCTCGTGTTCATACTGCATGATTAGCTTTGTCAAAGGATGATTGGGACATAACAGGATCGGATACTTCTTTGAATAAGAAAAGTCGGAATTGGACAGTCTTCCTCCCACTCTTAACAACCCTTGGTTATCCAGGAATGGTTTTAAACTAAGTATTTTACTATTACTTGGCATTTCGGCTTTTCGTGATAAAATGGAATACTCATCTGAAAAAGATTCCATTTGCGCAATTTTAATGAGTCGGTGAAACGCGTACTCGACTTCCGCGAAAGTAATACGTGTGAAAGTTCGGTGTTTGATAGAAATTTTACAATTCGAGTAAAATCTGA
The DNA here is from genome assembly GCF_022605725.1 of Anthonomus grandis grandis. Taxonomy (NCBI): domain Eukaryota; kingdom Metazoa; phylum Arthropoda; class Insecta; order Coleoptera; family Curculionidae; genus Anthonomus; species Anthonomus grandis. Next base: position 27,368,849 of record NC_065552.1, on the reverse strand, counting down.
AAATAAATGCCGCAGTTCGTTTTAATTTTAGTAAACTGTTAAATCTGGAAAACGGAAAACTGATAGGTGATTTAACGGTAAAACAATGTTGTCGCATTTCTGGCAAATCGTCTATAACAAATCGGTTAATTGGCCACTCACTTTGATCTTTAAGAAGCCAGACGGGTCCGTTCCACCACATGTCTAAACCCAAAAGGTTCTTAGGCTGAACACCCCGTGAGACTAAGTCTGCTGGGTTATCCGAACTATAAACATGTCGCCATTTAAAATTACCCGTTAATTTTTGTATCTCCGCCACGCGGTTGTCGACAAATGGTTTTAGTAAGTTCGGAGGTAGCCATCCCAAAACTATGGTTGAGTCTGACCAGCAATATATTTCATTAAATTTAATTTGTATAGATTTTAAAACTTTGGAAATAAGCTGAGCGAGCAAAAGTGCTGCACATAATTCGAGACGCGGCATAGTTAGGGATTTCAAAGGTGCTACCTTGGATTTCGCGCATAACAAATGGGATTCTGAATTACCATCGCTAGTATAAGAGATTATGTAAATACAAGCACCATAGCTTGATTCTGACGCGTCTGAAAATCCGTGCAAAGAAATGAAACTAGGGTTGCTGCAAGTAACCTTTCGTTGAATAGAGATAGAATTCAGAAGATTCAATTCTGACGAAAATTCTAACCATTTAGTCATAATATGACTCGGTAAAGGTTGATCCCAGGTAAGATTCTCTGCCCACAATTTCTGTAACAGAATCTTGGCAATTATTATGCAAGGGCTTACCAACCCAAGAGGATCAAATATGGTTGCGATTCGTGATAAGATTACTCGTTTAGTAATTGGCTCGACTTCGTTTGAATGATTTACTACTTTATAGGTAAGTATGTCTTGTTCGCTTTTCCAGGAAAGACCTAAGATTTTCGTATCGTATTCCTTGTTTTCTGAAAAGTGTACTGTGTTGTCGTCTGAATGTAGATTTAATTTTCGTATAATGTCTGATCGATTCGACTTCCACTTTCGCAATTCGAAACCCCTTTTGAGCAAAACCTCTGAAAGTCTGTTAATTATATACTTTGCTTCGTCTGATGAATCCACTGACGTGAGAAGATCATCGACATACATATCTTGTTTGATAATATTTGAAATATTAGGATAATATTCCGAACATTCGTTTGCAATCTCATGAAGGCTTCGAATTGCTAAAAATGATCCTGAAGTGGTACCGTATGTCACTGTATTCAGTTGGTACGTTTTAATTGGCTCACTAGGAGTAGGTCGCCATACGATTTTTTGTAAGCTTCGTTGCTTAGGATTAATGAGTACTTGCCGGTACATCATTTTTATATCGCCTGAAATGACAATCGCACGAATCCTGAATCTTAAAAGGATTGATATTAAATCAGATTGGATAATAGGGCCATTCATGAGTAAATTATTTAGGGAAACGCCAGACGATGATGATGCTGATGCATTGAACACAACCCGAAGCTTGGTTGTACTACTGGCTTCCCTAAGGACCCCATGGTGAGGAAAGTAGTATTCAGGGTTATGATTGTCTTCGTCTTTTACTTTAGTCATGTGTCCGAGTGTCTCGTATTCATGTAAAAAGTCCGTATATAAATTTCTTAGTGAATCGTTTGTCTGAAGTCTTTTTTCAAGGCAAAGAAATCTTTTAATCGCAATGTCGCGTGAGTTTCCGAGTTTATGAGGCGAGCTTTTGAGAGGGAGTGACACTATAAATCGACCGTCTGTTGAATAAGTCAGATTCTCTACAAAATGCTTTTCACATAAAACTTCTTCGTTTGACAAAGGCTTATTGTAGGAAACTTCCTCTACCTCCCAAAATTTCGTTAGCTGTTCTTGAACGGATAAATTTTTACTTAAATTGCAAATTGTTCGATTATTGAAACCTGATAGAGGGCCTGCGACAATCCATCCAAGGCGAGTACTTTGCATGATAGGACCGTTCGCGCCAAGTTCGTATTTTTCCGTGTTTAAAAGTTGCCAAAAAACGTCGGCACCGAGTAGTAAGTCGATTTTATCCGTCACATCAAAGTTAGGGTCTGCTAACTGAAGGTCCGGTGGAATGTTAAATAATTTACGATTAATAGGATAATCTGGTAAATCACTGGTTATTTTGTCTAAAACGAAACACGTTACATTAAAATTGTACGAATTAACCAACGAACGAATTTTTAAATGACATCGAGAGCTAGCACGAGAAACCTTGTCCGATATTCCGGAAATGGTTAAACTAGCATTTTCTGTTGTTAGTTTTAATCGATCGCATAGTTCTGTAGTCATGAAACTAGACTGTGCACCACAGTCTAAAAGTGCGCGTGCCGCTACAAAGTTTCCTGCAAAGTCTCGTACCAGAACCCTGGCTGTACATAAAATTGCGTTTTTTGCTACCGCGAAATTACAATTTGTCGTTTGTATGTCCGTATACTGCGTATCGAGATTAATGTTCGTATGTTGTGTATCGGTAATGTTCGATGGTGTATGCACCCCAACTGCTGCATTGAGTTGCTCTGTTCTTTGCTTGGTTTTGTGTAAAATGGTGTTATGTTTCGCACCGCAAAGCTTACAGTTAGTCCACCTACAATCTTTGAATGAATGATTAGGACGTAAGCAATTAATGCATAACTTTAATTCCTTTACATTTTTAATACGCTCGGGTATAGAAAGCTTCAAAAATTCCGTGCAATAAAAGAGGTTATGATCTGATTTACAATATGGACATGTATACTTCGGTTTGTTACTAACTGCATTGTCGCTATTTGCATTTACGAATAAGCCTCGTGAATTACCGCGGTTATTATTTCTTGGAACATAATTCTCGCGTGAAACCCGTTTTTCGCTAGACAATTTTTGACAATTCATCTCCATGTTTTCTAACAAGTCTGCCCGTTGCCTTAAAAATAATTTAAAATCTTCGAGGGTGCAAGGATGGCTATGCTTAGCCTTAATCCTCTCCCATTCCCGTGCCGTGTTAAAGTCTAGTTTGGTAGAGACTATGTAAATGACTAACGTGTCCCAATACTCTGTTGGTTCACCTAACTGCTTAAGACTTGTCAAATTTTTGAATAAATTGTCGCTTAGATTTCTGATTTGAACTGCCGATTCAACTGTCAAAGAATGCATTTTAAAAATCGAATTGATATGATTCTGAATAAGAAGATTCTTATTGTTAAATCTTTCGTATAATGTTTTCCATGCAAATTCGTAATTATTCGCGGAAAATTCGATTGTTTTTATTACCTGCGGAGCCGTACCGATTAAAGACGCTCGCAGGTAGTGAAATTTCTGTATTTTGTTTAATTTTGCGTTTTCGTGTATCAATGATTGGAAGATATCACGGAAATCTAACCAATTCTGAAAAGACCCGTCGAATTTGGGTAAATGGATCTCTGGTAACTTAACCCCTTCTGTTGGATTAGAATTTTGATTCGCGCCGTTTTCGTTATCCGCGGAAGCAACACTTTTATTGTCTGTTTGACTGTGTTTCTCTAAAATTTCTTTACCCGTGGATAATACTGAATAAAACCGGTTGTCAAATTCTTCCCTTTCTAAAATTTGTGAATTTACATCTTCGACTATGCGCTCTATATCGTTTTGCACGTCATCAAATTGAGACATTAATGTTTCGGTATCATTTAGCCTTTGCTCCAACTCTATTACCTTAGCACGATCCAATGTAGCTTCGATTGCTTGCAAGCTCTTAATAAACCTTTCAAATAATGTTATTTTGGCCTTTAATGAACCACGTTTCTTTACTAGAGCTTTGACTTCGTTCTCCATAATACTTGATTTATTATGTTAAAATTTAAAAAAAAATTAAAAAAAAATCTTCACCCAAATGCCAACCGAAAATCTTCGTACAAATGGTTGAAATATCTTACTTGCTAAATAAACACAAACAATACTTTATTAGCAATATATCTGCATAAAACCACAAAAGTTCAATAAAACGATTAAAAACCAATACTTAAAAATTTTACTGAATACGTGCCTGTCTCTGACTCCAAATTCCACTGCCTGCACGCTAAAACTGTGTTTTTGCGGCGCAGCGTTTCGTGATGCGACAAAAAAACGGACCACAAATGGGAAGAAGAAAGAAGGAATGAAATGACTTACCGCACTCAAATCGGCCGTCCGCTCGTATTTAACCTTGATCGGTCTCGCTGCTGCTTCGCCACCGCAAAGATGGCTGTCGGTCGTTTGCAAAACGCCGAATAAACGTATCAAATTTTCTCGATTATCGGGTCGAATGGACCATGACGGACTGTATCACTGGTTGGAAAGATGCACTTGACTCGTATTAATACAAATATGTATATTAAAAGAATTAAATAAACTTTTATTGCCTTAATTTATATAATTTTAATCAAAAGAATTGGTTGACGTGTTGCTTGGCTGCGTCGCAACTTGGAGTGGCGCTCGCCGTTGGTGGCGTTGCTAGCGCTCTCGCGTGAGGTGATTTGGGCTACAGGGCCGCACTCGACAGGTCAAGTGATCTAAAGTCATTATTTATTTCCACAGTTTTCGTTTATTTCATTCTGATTGTTCCTGTTTAGTTCAAAGTTTCTAATTTGTATTTACATAAAGAGATCTAAAGAAGAAAAATGGTATGGTTTGATAATGATGAGTATGCAGATATGCATTTCATTTATGGATTCTGCAACGGAAATGCAGCGGCTGCCGTTCGAGAATATCAGAGACGATATTTAGTCTGAAGGCAATCAAGTGTTTTTGTAAACATCCATCATCGTTTTCGAGAGTTTGGTTTGAAAAGTAGGCAAGATCGAGACCGGCCAGTAAAATGAAATGATCATGAAAATGCCATACTGAGAACATTTGACAATAATCCTCGACTAAGTTCTCGACGAGCAGCCATACACAACTGACTACAACAAAATCAAAAGTGCTTCGTGTACTTCATAAAAATTATAGGAAACCATTTGCAACCTGTACAAAATTTGCTTACTTGAAAACCATCGCATGATGTTTTGTAATTGGATACTTAATTCGTTTGATGATTAACGTTTGGCTAGGAATTATTAACGGTTATGTTATTGGTCTTCTTTCTCCTGTCACGGCTCAACGCTGAACTTTTTTTGAATTTCTTGACCAATCGCCTTCATGATTTGTTGGATGAAGTACCTCTGGGTACAAGAATAGATAGTTGGTTTCAAATGGACGGCGCTCCAGCACATTTTGGAAGACAGGTGAGAGCATGGATGAATAAAAGTTATCTATAGAAATGGATAGGACGTCAATCAATCAATCATATGCTTTATTGTCAAAAAATTACAAAATTTTGTAGACAAAGCTAATAAAAAAAAAACATATAAAAGCAAAACAAAACAAAACACACAAAATAAAAAAATAAAAATAAATATACAAACAAAATAAATACATGCAAAACTGTACAAAAACAATGTACCTGGTCAATATACATCATGATGTATAAAATGTCAATAAAAATAAACACAATAGTCACGTTTGACAGAGAATGGTCAACCAGAAGTTGGTAAGGGGCCTGTGGCATGGCCTCCAAGGTCACTAGACCTTACCCCTTTGGATTTCGATGTGTGGGGTTACCTAAAAGAAATTGTTTACGAAACACCAGTTCAAACACGAGAAGAGTTAGTAGAATGCATTAATAGAGCTTGTCATCAACTGCGGGGAAATCGGGTTCAAGTTTTAGCGGCAATTAATTCTGTAGCTAGAAGAGCTCAAACGTGTCTGGAAGCCCAAGGATTTCATTTTTCATTTGAGAGAATTTTATTTTGAGCACTTGCTGTGAAAGTTAAATTATAATTATTCGTTTTGTAATTTTTTGTTTTTTAAGAAAATAATGTTAGCATGTTATGCAGGATGTTAGCATATGTAGTTTTTTCATATTTGTGTAATTTTCTTGGTGAATAATTTATTTAAATAAGAAAAATAGGCAAAAATAAACCAAAATTGTAAAATTATGACACTTGACTGTCTGATTTATTTATCTTATTGACAAGTAGCCCTTCCGTTTTTTTTTTAATTCGTCTCTTTTTAGATTGTTTTTAAACTTCTAAACTAAAATATCTCAAACACGCTGCTTTACATCAAAATTTTGCAGGAGCAACTGATTTTTCTAAATTAAACAGAGAGTCTAGAGATTAAACTTTTGTCACAAAAGATCTCGTCGCTTCACAGATTGGTGATAAAAGAGAATCCCCCTGTATGTTACGCCGCTGGTAATTATTTTTTAAATTGGCTTCATCTTAAGTATTAAAATTAATGACGTTGGAACCGGACCACCCTGTATATTCGATTTGTTATAATTTATGAATTGAATATTACCCAATCATAGTACATCACATACTTTAAGGCTCAATTAAGAAATACACCTAACCAAACTTATACGGAATCATACTATTTTTTCTTAACCTAAACTATTAAAAATGCAGGTCATTTGTACAAACTTCTTTATTTATTGAAAACAAATAGAAAGATAATTTTAAAAAAATATATAATACTTTTTTTTGTCTTTAAAAAAGAATGTTAATTTAAACTAATGAAAAAAAGGATAAGCTGTATTTCCTTTTCTTCTGTTATAAAACTTCAACACGTGCAGGTATATTTCTAATTAAAATATCAATATCCTAGCAGGATATATTTTTCCATTCCAACTCAGTTTAGTGTTACTTTAATTTAAAATGCCATACTTGACGAAATGATATAAGAAAATGTCCGTACTTATTAAAGATTTAGTAATAACCCAAACTAAAAAATTAATTTTGACTACAATACGGAAGTAAATTTGTTTATACTACTAATATAAAATTTAACTAGTTAGTGTTCTTAACAATAACAATAGTATCTTAACAATATGTAACTTTGTAATTAATAATTAAAAATGAACAGAAACGTAATAAACACCCAACTCATCTCTACTCAAGCCATTCTGTTCGCTTCATTCTAACAATACAGAATAAAAAAAGATAACAGTGCACAAGCAAATCTTGTACTTTCAGCTTATATCAGAGGTTAAGAATTTTGAAAGGAAAATGATAAGAATCCCCCTGTAAAGTCTGACCACAAATTAAGTATAGATTTAATTCTTGGGTGGTGTTATAGGATCGACAGTTATTCGGTCCATTTATTTTGGAACGTATTTTGATATGTGAGCACTACCTTTTTTGAATATGAATTGAATATATATTTTGAATTGAATTTTTCGAAACTCTTCAATTTTTTATGGAAGCTGGGAAGACAGAAGTTTATGAAATTCATGCGATTTTCACCATATGGATTTCGAGTTGTCGTAATGGAAGCTTCTAATAATCTTTCTTGAGACATTGCTCGAAAATCGTAAAAAATGCCTATATGTTCAGTGTCTTATTTTGGACCTCCCAGTTATCTGATCTTAATCCGATTTATTGAGAGGTGTTAAGTTTTAGAAAATGAGATTTGATTTTGGACAGTGCTCATGAAAACCGTAATTCTTTCCTTATTTAAACTTTTATTTGTATTGCTATAGTGTCCGGGTCCATGTATTAAACATAAAACAACTCAACCTGTATGTAGTGAGATGGCAGTGTTAATTACATATAGAAAAATACTGAACAGAAAATTTTAAATTATTATTTTTTAAATTATGTTCCTTTACACTAAATATACCTTTATCTTCCACTAGTATACAAAGTTTTTTTTAATTCGTTTTACGTCTAAATACAAAGTCATTTCACATAAGTTCAGTTCATGGAGTTCCTTCCTTATAACACAATTTTTCGTGTTCTAAAATTGAAAATGTCACATGATATGTCTTCTATTTCATATTTTTTAAGTTAATGTTTATTTCGATCTTATAGGCAGCTATCGATTAAAAACGTTACCCATTTTTATATTTCCATTGCCATCTTGAAAACCCTTTTTAAATTTTCGCTAGAAAGACACTATATATATATATATACATTAAAAAACTTATTAATATCAATTCAAATCTTTAATTTTATTAGAATTGGCTCGCAAGATATATAGCAATTAAAAAAACTAGACCAGTCATTTAATAACTAAAACTTCTTACAACTAAACTAAATAGTTTTGTAATTCCTTCATAATTTATCTGCGGTAGCATTTTCTTTTGCTTCTAATAAAACCGCGGTAGCGAACCATAATTACCCAATAACTTCTCAATTTTTAGGTGGCTTCTCGAGTAATGAAACATCTTATTGAGGAATTCGCTTCTTCGAACTTATTTGGTAAAGACAATTATGAATATTACGCTCGAGTGACTGGGCGAGTGTTGCGAGTGCAGGGCGAGTGGATTTGCTGTTTTCAATATCCTCCCTCCAAGAGCGTGTTTCCGAACGAATACGTCGCGCTTGAAAGATATTTGTTGGGTAAGTGGCATCATGTTTATTCGTAGTTCAGTTTGGTGTTGCTTAGTAAAGACTAACTCGACAATAATTAGGTCACATGAACCGCGGAACCGAAACTTGGCTACTGTGCGAGAACCACGACAGATATGGCAATTTTATGGAAGGTAATCATGCTAGTAGTAGAGATCTCGCGCCTAGCGAGGACTATTTTAGTGCTAACAACACCTTTTGAGACGTTTTAGTTCGCAAAAGACTTTGTACAGTTTTTTTTTTAAGTAGTGTCGTAATATTTACTTTTAGTGTTCGTTGTCGTTCAATATTTTTTTATGAAGGTCATTTTGCACATGATCGATTTGGTGATGTTGATTGGGCAGCGAGGGTACGAATGTAACTTGAATGACTTACAGGTTTTGCCTGATCCATTTTTACTGTAATTTATAGTTACAAATAAACTTGTTTTTCCACGCATTGCAGATAGAAATCAATTTTATATACAGTAACTTATTTAAGACTATATTTGTGTTTACTATCATCGCATGTAGGTGTAAGTTGTCAGAACGTTCCATAATTTCGGGAATAAGTTTTTTCTATATTAAATTTTAGATTAATGTAACGGTAAACTTCAATTAAGAAAGTAAGGTCAGAAGTGTCCCACACCATTCAAATCCCTCTAATCGGTTACATTTGGCCATAAATTTTTTTATTTTAAATAAAATAAGTTGCATTGGTGTCCAGATCAAATGACTCATAAAAACATTCTTTAAATTCTATACTGTATTGTCACCTTAAAAATGTAATTTTTTTAATTAAAATACTACAAAGCCACTTGGTTTTCTTCTATGATAAGGAAATGCGTAGAAAATTCATGGGAAACTTTGAACAATTTAATCATAGTTTACTTAGAATTTGAGAAACTCCTTTATAACAGTTTGTACTAGGAATAATTTTCAGCAGCTTATTTGAATAATATACAAATTATTGCATACAATAATACTGTAGGAATAGTTAAATCAATATGTTAAAAAAGTTGCAAAATAGATGTAAGTTTCCTAAAAATACGTAACGATAGCTCATTCCGGAAACATGTCCTTGCAGAACATTGTGCCAGAAATAATATAGATAGGAGATAACAGCGGAAAACGAAATATCTTTTTTCATCTATAATTGTTTATAATTTTTGCAATTTTTTTATGAACATATCTACTTTTCTGACATGTTTTTAACATTATTCGGAAATACCGACCTTCATCTGCTATAGCTATATTTGCATTTTTTTAAATCTAAAACTAAAACAAAACGAGAGTTTAGCACTTAACACTATCTTCGAATAGCTGACTTGCCTTGTAAAGCTCTGCCCTAAAAATAAGTCAGCGTCTGAAATTTTAGTTAATAACACAGAGTTTAAATGTTTTTTTCTATGGAGTCTATGTTTAAATTAGCGGTTACGTGATGAGAAATCTTTGTGGTATCGGAGCCGGATTTTATAAATATCATTTTCAAAGGATTTCGAGAAAGCTTGTGATGTTAAATTTGTTCAAATTTCAATCAAATATCAATGGAAAACATGTTAATTTTACCGGATTTGTTGTTTCAGAAGTTTCCACTACAAAACTAATTTTTATATTTTTAATATCTTTTACTATTAAATTAACTTTATCAGAATCGGTTTATGGAATTTTCATTGAATCTGTTAAGGACAATTTAGTAAAAGCATATTCGAATAGTCCTCGGTTAGGGTTAGGAATACAACTCACAATTTTTTTCATATCAATATGTAAAACTCTTGAAACTGCTGGCACACGCAATTCACTTAATTCCAAATGACCCGATGTTGTTACTCGATGTTACCACTATTAATTGAAGACAACTAATAACTAAATACTTTTTAAATTTATTATCTCAATATGAGTATTTAATTTCATTAATTTTCGATTTTATTGATACCTTCAATTATAACCTAACTTAATAAACAGACTCAGTACCATTCGGATGAAAATTTTTCTAAAGATTCTGTAATTATTAAATAAAAAAGTGCGCAACAATAAAGTAAAGTTATGCTTCTCTATACTTTCGCATCTTAGGGTCAGATTATCTCCAATGCATTTCCAACAATTTAATAAGTGTTGAAAACAATACCCATTTATTAAAAATAAATAAATATTTAAATAAAAAAGAGCATGTTTTGTAAAGAACACGAGGCAAATAATAAAATATTTGACTCTGCTGATTGAACCTCGAAAAGTTTTAAACGAAATACTTTACTCAAACGATTAGCCACTGCACGGAACTCATTTTTGCTACTTTATGAATTGAATATTAATGATGAAGTTTATTCAAATAAGTTCCTCTTTTAAGGGTCTTTTTACCAAGGGCCAAAATAATAAAGGTTTTGAAATTTAGTATATTGAGGTATTTAGTAGCACAATAAAGTGAGTTTATTATTACTGGATTTATCTCTAAATGCCACTGTTGCAGAACATCTAGTAGTAACTTGGGCACAAAGCCCGATATTTTCCGGTACGTACTTTCAGGGCGCTTACATCTATTTTTGAACTTTTTCGACTTATTGATTAAACTATAATAGAACGATTAAGTTTTTAAATGTTTATATAAAATATCCATATTTTAAACTATTTATTAATTATAAAAACCCTTTGGAAAAAGGATCCCGAATCAATCTTATGAATAATAGATAGATCCCGTTCGAAATTGGCTGAATTTTTAGTATGTTACGTACGTCAGCATACTGAACAAATGAACGAGTTTCAAGATAAACCATGTTAACCCTTAGAAACCACCCTTAGTATCCGGCATGCCAACCCACCCGATCCCGGAAAAAGCGACTTTAGTCACTTATTTTTCTAAGATGATTTAATTTCGCACTAACGACTAGTAATCGGTTGAAAAAAAATTGATTAAGGAAAGTAAAACTAATATTATTAGCGATAATAAGAAAACTATTTGATAAAGTAAAAAGTTGTTTGTTAAAGTACAGGGCTATTTCTTATTCTAAAAACAATTTTTTTGCACACTTTATTTAAAAACTTGTGGTTGCTAGAAAGCGAACGTTTTGGTAATATATTCTGCCATCTTCTGGGCCAGCAACTTGTAGTTGGGCAGCTATTGCTGGATTGGTTAGGGTAATAAAATATAATAAATAAAATAAATGAGAGTTAATGAGAGCAATGATAGTAATGAAAAATATTCATGTCTTTCTCTTCGTTCTCAACCGAATCTTACACCGAATTTTTCAAATCGTCAGGATCTATCGTTCAGGCTGTATTTGCTGATGTTCGCATTAGACTTTTGCTATATTGGAATCAAAAAGGTGATTTAATTTCTCTCAAAACTGGACACTGGTGGATTCATTACTGTTGCCAACTGTCCGCCTATGAGAAAGTGTAAAGTTTAAGAATGCATTTCTGCTTTTTTTTTAATAAGATGCATTAAGATGTATGTAAGATTCACCCAATTGAATATCACCACCTAATTATTATAAAGTGAATACTTAATTTTTTACGTTACAGATCCTAGACTGCCACGATTTTGCCACTTTTTTCTTTAAAATACAATTTTAAAAGTGTATTTCTCTAAGTTTCTTACATGCGGGAATTATAGTCATCAAATGTGATTTTTTTCTCCTGGAGAACCTTTACTGCATACTTGTAAAGCTTGAAGTTTCCTTAGATCTTTCAGCCATTATTTTATTATCCTCTTCCTCATTATTCTTCTCTTCTCTATCACAATTATGACAATGTCATCATTAATAAAAGCTGTAGATGCCAAAACTAGATTGCCAATTATTTTCAAATTTCAATATTCGTATCCACATCAATGAATTCGCCTTCATTTCTTTCCTCGGTAACTCGTCTTTGCTAAATTTCCAAATCGGTGGCAGATATTTAAAGTCAGAATTTTTTTATGTAAATTAAACTGTAAGCCGCTCCTGGAAAAGCTTTTCTCTTACACTCGCTTGTTATTTCAAAAGCAAGAATTTTATTTGTTAATGTATAAAAGAAAACCCACTTGTATCGGCATTGTAATTATCCATGGGCTGACAATTAAGCAACATGGAAGGTAGATTGTCCACAATTTCATTCACTTCTTCTTGATTTACTTCAGTCGTTTGTCCAGATATAACTTGAAAACTGATACCATGCCTTCTTCTTCTTTATTTTTGTAAAGAGGCATTAGAAGCACTGAAAATATTCACCCTTCACTTATTTGCCATTTTTTTTTCCGTATTGAGGTTTAGTTTTGCTTGTTACTGAAAAATCATTCACATTTATAATTGTTTGAACATTATTGTTTTCAAAAATATTCCTTTATGACGTTGACTCAAAATTGCCTTATAGGCCAAGGTTCTTTTCTAGTTTTTGCTTTTTCTGTTGCTCGTGTGTTCCCTTGTTCTTGTAGCTAGCGAACAGACGGATATTTTCATTGCCATTTTGTACTAATCAAAACGATAGCTATTACTTTGTATTGACTATGACGCGCATTTGTTTTTTGAGAAATCTAAAGATAAGATAGAGGAGAAGCGAAGCTCTTTAGGTGCCAATGTGGAAAATTTGCCTGTAAATGTTGCCAACTTTTAAAGTTAGGTATCTACGGTCAGACAAAGTCGTGATTTTCTCCGTATGCCAGTCTACCCTGTATAATTTTGCCTATAGTCTGCCATTTTCACAATACTAAACTGTTTTGTTATTTAATTTAACAAACCTTTTTTAATAGTATTTCCCAAAATAGCCTATCTGGTTAAAAGTTTAGATGGTTTTCTTTCTTCAAAACGACACCTTTTATAAAAATAGTATTCCTTGCGGCAATATTTGTTTGCCTTATTTAAGTTACTGTATCTACAATTTGTCATTCAAATTACCATTCTCTTTGCTGCCTTGCACATTTTCATGTCGACTTGCGTAAACCTAAACTATCACAATCCCATCACAATAGTCATATTAAAAACACAATTCTGTGATATTTTTCGTATAAATTACAGTTAATAAAATTGCACAGTTTTTAATTTATTAGTTTTGTCATTATTTTGTGAATGTCTGTTTTGTTTTTCTTTATCCTTTATTTTTTGCCAAACACTAAGTGTAGCCATTTGCATCGGTAAATTAGGAAACAATGAAAAGTTGATAAGCTATTGACACGCATGGCTTTTTTGGCGCTTGGTGTTTTTTTACCTAATAGTTATGCATTTTGCCAATTTAGAGTAGTTTTTGCAGGTATGTATAAATATGCTAACATCTATATAATACCTATAATTCATTTAACAAAACTACATATTTTGTTTAGGTTTGTGATCAAAATATTTATTCTGCTTTAATTACCAGCTCTATCGCAAGCCGAAGAATGTCAATCTACCCCCGCCTTATTAGAAACAGGACTTCAACCCCAAGTAAACTCTTCTTCTTTAGGGATGATTGCCGAACACACCCTCTTAGAATCCTGCACTAGATTATCCATTTCTTTGGAACAAAATGGACTTTTTCAGGTAATGCATTGATCTGTTTATATACTAACTACAAAATGCACCAGAGATGTTGGTAATAATATTTTTTAAAGAAACTTTTAAGTAGGCAGTCTATTGTTTCACATTCGCAGCAGATTCACATATACGGAATTTCTAATTTACGGTCATCTTAGATATTTAAGTCGTAATCTTTTAAAAATTACGACTCGAGTACAATTAGATATATTAAATGTTATTTCAGCTATAGAAAATTAAATGAAAGACTTACCAAGGGATCACCAAGGCGAATTTAGAATTAGGACAAAGATAGAAATTGAAAAATCTATAAAAAATTACACATTTATAGTTTAACACTTTAGAGTTAAATGCCTTAAAGACACTTAAATCCGAACACTATTAAAATCCCTCTAGCAGATAAGGTAATGCTACTTACTGTTTTATTAAATATTGTAAGGCGGCAAATTGAAAATTAGTCAAAATCTAAATACGTCAGAATGTTTAAAGTGTCTAAAACAACATTTTAATTTTTTTTATATTTAAATTAATGTAACACACTTGTTAACTGAAGCAACGGACAGTTTTTTCAACTAATTTCAGGCCTTGAGTACTGAAGAGATGGACACGTGACAGTAACCAAATAACAGAACAATCATCTTCAATTAAATTCACAAAAGATTAGATTCCATTCTTTAATTTTAGGTAAACGTTTGTTTTACTTCTCTTTACTTTAAAAGTTCATTACAAATTAGTACCAAATAAACTTGTTAAAAATCGGAAAGTAGATTTATAATAAATAAATTAATAAAACCAGTAAATAAACGTAGCAAATGATACAATAAGGCATTAAGGTAGACTCTGTGAGAAAAACTTACCCAATTAATGGTTTTTAGGAAAATTTTCACAAAGTTTTCAAAAAATAACGGCAATCAACTTTTTAATTAATGAACATATAGCCTCAATTTACTAAACCGTACTCCACAAAATTATAAGGTTCCGGTTAGTGTTTATGCACCATGACCTCTTGAGACCGTTGAAATATTAAAAGTTGACTATTTCTTTTTGGTGCGACTCCGCATAGCTAATAAATTGTCTGGGCTTTGTTGTTCTGTAAGTTCTGAGCTGAACTGTAAGTTCCGAGGCATTATTATATTTGAAAAAATGATGTCTTACAATATAACACTTGAAAATACATTAAATTTATTAATTAATGCTGGTAATTACACTAAATTACCTAAAAATCCTACAAAAAAATCAAAAGGCAAATTTATAATTTACTTCATCAACCAGCCGCTAAGTCCACTGCTGGACATAGGCCTCTCTTGTTTGCTTCTACAACTACCTACCCTACCACACTAATTGGAAATACAAATCCACACTATTTGTATCCAATTAGTGTTGATACGTCTCGTCGTCATGTGATCTAGTCGGGAGACGGCTTCTGCCCTAAATGCATGTTGTCTTGGTCCCCGTTCTGTTATTTTCCTACTCCAGCGATCATCGATCATCGTTTATTTTCCTGGTAAATACTCTGTTTCGTTAACAACGTTGGCTTGAGCGCATACATCAAAGCAAATGCTCAAAGTGACTGCCACCTGCGTCAATATACTTATCTGCACGTCAATTTAAATAAAAACAAATTTTAATATTATAAAAGTGACATGAATTTCCCGGAAGGTCCATCTAGTAGTACGCCTTCCTGAACAATCAAATGACTGAGCTTTTCAGAAAGTTATCAAATTTTAAGAAAAATGTTTATATTGGAAATCATAACATAATTAAATAGTCCGGTAAATCTATATCATTACGAAAACGGTTCTTACCAATATGGTGCTGTATATTCAAAAGATTAACAAGGCTTCAGAGGGAGGACTGGAGGTATGTGCTATGTCTACTGATTTTCTTAAGGCGTTGAATCGGGTTCATCAACCGACTTTGCTAAACTTGAGAATTTTGGTGTACATGGAATACTCCTCAGGCTTTTGAAAAATTATCTTAAGGACAGAACTTTAATTTGTGGTAATTAATGATATAAGATCTAAAGATGCGGAGGTTACATCAGGATTGCCTTACGGATTACATCTGGGTCCCTTACACTTATATATTTTTTTAAATGGCTCGCCAGTCATTTTTATATACTGAGCATACTATATATATGGAGATGATTTAAAAGAACTTATTACTACTACTATAACTATTCGTAACCCGGATTTTATCAAGTTGCAAAACGACTTAAATACATTTTCTACCATAATATAATATTTTCAAGAAAAATTGTTAATACATATATCTTTATCTAACCTACAACTCCTAAACTCCAAACTTGCGTGCTGATACTTAAGATCTACGGTCTGACCGTTAATAGAAAATTAACGTTTGAACACTACCTAGAAATAAGTTGTCTAAGAGCTATAAAAATCTTAAGGATTCTATCAAAGCTTCTTCGTTACTTGTCAACAAAGTATAATTCTTTAGTTAGACCCATATTAGCGTATGCTACTGTTATTTGTACTCTTTATTAAGTATATATTAGCCGGATGATATACAAAGAAAGTTAATAATTCTTAATTACCGTTTAATAGACCAATACTTTTTTATACATTTAATGATAATTTGAATGATTCTAATATATCACTCGAAAATAGACTACTTAATGAGTTACAAATTAGAAATGAGTTACAATTCGATAATTTTGTATTTAAATTCCAATGCAAATAAGGACAAAATTGAAGCTTTGTTAATTTAGGTAAGACGCTTGGTAATACTACAGATACTAGTAATTAATAAACTTGACCTCTTGGCTTATAGACTGTAGCTAAAAAATATTTTGCAGAGGCATATTCAGTAAATCTGACTAAAATTGATTATAATTTACGTTTTTGAAATCTCTATGTAAGTAGGTTGAGTTATGACGCAGGGAGATTAAGAAATTAGTGTCTATTATTAAGACCAAAAACTATAAATTACTTATGTTTAAACACCTTCGAATTAGCTTAAAATGTCTAAAGTGTTTCTTGAAAGGTAAAATCTCTCCTTTCAGAATAATGCTTCACATTCGTCTAGTACCAGTCACTCATCTAAGTTCAGCCACGCAAAAATGACTTTGGAAGAATTGAAGGCTGTGAATGCTTATGCGGAGAGTACGAGAAGCCTTAGTTATTTACCACAGGTAGGTTATGTTTAGGACTTTTTTTCGATAAACAAATACTGCGAAATAGTAAACTTTCAAAATACAGTTTAAGCGAACATTTTTGTATCCATGTTTTTTAAGGTTCATGAACGTCAAACAGAAAGAATGAAAACCAGATCTCAATGGTTCCTGGGACCAACCGTCGACTGTCAGAGTTGCGGCGGTTCTCTGGATATTCCGTTAAATAAGGCAGACGTGTCGGCTTTGACGAATGCCCTTTTAAGACGATCATCTTCAGGAACCATCGGTACTTTTATTTGGTATTCTATTTTTATCGAATTGTTGTGATTTGGTATTTTTCAGTTGGTATTGCCGGTTTATCGCTGAGCGCCGAGTCTATACAAAAACGACCTAGTGTGAAAAGAGCAAATTCAAGAGATAAAAGATATGTACAGAGAACGGCTAGTAGGAGGAACAAGGAGAACGGATCGAGATCTAGCAGGTATAGACCAAATACAAATTCTTTAAATTTATTTTTTAAGAAATTTTATAAATATAAGTAAGATTCATTCATGATTGAACAATTTTTTTATGTTTTTGAAGAAGGCAAAGTAGTTAAGTAGAACCATTCTTTCCTCAAGAGACCATACAAAAAACAAAAGGAGCGAAAGACTTGGAGTTTTTACTTTTGTTTTGAATTTTGTTAAGTCTGATTTTTGAACTTCCATTGTCTCTATTTTAAATTTAGCACGACGTTTCGGTTTTAAAGTATCTTCAACCGTTATTAAGTGTAACCTCGGTGTACCAATTCTATGTGAGTTGACTATTCCGCTAAAGCAATTGGTCTAGTACTAATCCTATATTCTTCTTCAATACGCACATACACTCTAAATTGTCTTCATTTAACACGCGCGTTTTTTGAATTCAAACATCTTGTTTTTACACATTCGGCATAAAGGCGTCTTGCTTCGGCGCGATTGAAGTTTGGAAAATGTATATTAGCCATTTCTTGAAGCATAAGAAGATGAAAAAAAAACGAAATAATGAAATATAATATACAGGGTGATTGATGGTTGATGGTACCTTAGACGTTTACGGAGAACGGAATTTTTTTGGAAACTTGGCATCATATATCTTAGCTGGTGATCTAACGATTAAAAATATGTTTAGCGATACAGCGTTACCGCTTATACCAAAAAGTAGTAGAAACTTTGTTATTTTAAATGGAATACCCTGTATGTTATTTTATTTTCTGGTCCGCTATCGCTTTATGATTTTGTATAAGATGTTCCTATACCTAGCTTTAGTTGTTTTCGAGAAATTAATTATTTTTTTTATTTTTTGACCAAAACATAGCTATAAATAAATTTTTATTACTACGGCACTGGAACTCGCAGAAAATTGAAATTATAAACGTAATTTACGGAAGCATTGTACATTAGTTTTCACTATAAAAATTTGTTCTACGTTATACAGGGTTGCCCAAAATTAGTGATTTTACCGCTAGATACAAAAATTGTCATATGTGGATTTGTTTAAATGGAACACACTGTATATATGTTATAATAACATATTCTAAAAGGAAATTGAAATCCCTTTCTAACGAGATATCATGTTCCTATATCTAAATAGTTCGATTTCTGAAATAAAAGCAATTTTCTGTAAAAATCGGAATTTTTTGACATATTTGCCTTACGCGGACATGAAAAGTCATGACCAAACAATGCTATGCTATTGACGTTTGACAGTTACATTTAGTTGATCAATAATAGTAATACGCGTGGGTGTTTCTTTAAAATAATTACCTAAAAATTAATTGTTCAACGAAATGTACCCTAATTTACAAAAAATTAATAAAAGAAAATTTGTGCAATACAAAATAAATTTATACAATTTATTTCATAAATTAAGAATGATTTAATTAGTTATTCTAAGATTAAAAACAATTTACATAAAATTTTCAAAATGATTGCCATTGACTTCTAAGCACTTCAAAATCCTGCGTTGTACAGCATGTTGTCGCTGCTTGTATTTCAGAAGGATCTTGTTGACCAATGCTTGATATTGATAAGTCGTTGACGTAGTTCCTGTTTACCGGTGTCTTGTATACCATTTGCTTCATATTACCCCAAAAGTAAAAATCAAGTGGTGTAAGATCAGGTGATCTCGCAGGCCAATCCCATGGTCCCAAACGCCTAAACCAGCGGTCATCGAATTTATCAATTAACTCACGTGTCACCTCCTCAGTGCAATGAGCGGGTACCCCATCCCATTGGAACCAGCAACTGCGATAATCAAGCGTTAAATTTTCCAGAAAATCTTCTACTACTGAGCGCAAAATCTGAACGTATTTATGGGAGTTTAATGACCCGTCGTAAATGAAAAAAGCTATTTGATTGACATTTGTTAAACAAAAAACATTAAAACTAAATTTTTCGTGAAAAAATCATGATGCCAAATTTATGTAGATTACGTAATCGAAATTCATCCGGAAGTGACTTGAGTATATTACGTTGCAGGACCTATATAAAATTTACAAAAACGAGGCCTAGACTACTTATTCTTATGTCTAATGTTTACCGAATGTATAGAACAATGTGCTTTTAAGGTATTGCACAAGTATTAAAGTTGCGATCATGATTAGCTATAAATCCAAGTCAAACATTAAATATTATACATGCGCACAAGCACATATCATATTTTTATGAAGCATATCATAGTAGTATATATCTCAGTAGCTAAAGACTGAAAGAACCAGCAAGTCTGTTAACATTTTCCTAAGTTAAAAATTTACTATTGAGTAAAAGTGCCTTTTTGTAAATTTCAACGGCATCTAAATTTTCTAGTATTTCAACCTCGAACATGCCCAGCATCTTATCTGCTCTATATGCTCGCGAAATCGAAGTTGAAAATCAACGCAATTTTTATTTCCAAAAGCCATTAAATATTACTTTTTTGAATTAAGTTTTCAAGTTTAAATTATGCGCGTGAGATAACTCGCATAATAGTTTAAGCTCATCATTTAACGCTAGAGAGTCAGAGGTCTCAGCAAGTAAATCAGGTTTAAAAGATACAGCTGAGTATCATCAGCATAAGTCATAGCAAAAATGCATTTTTTTAAAGGACGTTACCATACAGGAAATGTAAATTATAAAAACCAATGACTACAATAATATAATACTATATAAACCCCTGTGATACACTACCACGGGATGAAATGCCAAGTTTTTCAGATATTTTATTTTTATAGCAAATATTTTGTTGATATCTCTCAGATAAATATGACCCAATCAAAAAAGCTGGCTCTTTCATCTGCCTCTCCAGAAACCTAAAATATTTAGGCTTGGATACTAAAAGCCCATTATTGATCGTATCAAAGGCCTGTTTACAAAGTATTCAAAATTTACGAACCATCGACAAAAATATACTTACAGCAACGTGACACCTGACAAATAACAAATCCTGCCGACTCTTGTAAACTTAAATTAATTTTTTATGGTATTAAGTTTCCATGGACATGTTATTTTTTCTGATCAACAATTAGAATATCATACGCATGACAAATTTTATTTAAACGCTTTTTGCTGCACCTGTGCTGTTTTCTAAAAAGTACCTTTTTATGATTTAGAAAATTGTTCCTTTCTACGAATTGGGTTTTTCCGTGTCAAATTTTTACAAAATAAAGAACATAAGAGTTGTAGCAAGAAATAAGCACTTGTGTCCCTCTACACTCTTCGCCACTGATAATTTTGAAACTTCTGTTTATGAGGATTACGCTTAATGCAATTCTTTTGTCGTTTGCCAAATTTTATGATTTTGTAACGGTTATTTCAGGAATTCTTAGCAAAAAATCACCTTACCAACTCCATCTTTAAATAGTCATCTTTTTCTTTTTTGTCTTAAAAAAAAACATCCCTAATCGTTATTGGGCCGCTCCCCGGACTTTTATAATACAATGTATAATAATTTGATTGTTGTTTCAAAGTATTTGGTAGCTATGAAAAAATCTTACCTCCCATATTTTCTTGAATATATCTTATAAAATATCTTAAAAATTAATTTTTTTTCCGGTTATTAGTTTTAAGGGCCGAGGCGAAAGAAGAGGATCAAGTTCACGCTCAAACAGCTTCAAAATTAAGTACGACAGCATATCGAGATCGTGCAGTTTTAAAAATAAAGCTGAACTCTGCTCGTGCCCTATCGAGTCCACTAATGGAGAAAATGGTAAGCGTATTATATTATTTATTCACATTGTCTCTATTATAATTTAAATCTGTTAAGAGAATAAATAAACTTTTTAGTTTTAAAACCGATTTAAATAAAAACCTAAGAGCAGAATTTAATTGATATATTTTTATAAAGTTTTTTATTTTAATTACTTATTGTACCTTCATTTGGAGTAAAGAATACATATCAGTTTGCATTTATTCGAAAACTTCTCCCCAACTTGAAAGCTCTCGAAGATAATTATCGATTTCTGACCTCATACTTTAGTAACAAGTTTTTTTTAAAGCTGTGAATAACTATGCTTGTCAGTGTATTAAATTGTTTAACTTTGACCATTCCCTTAAGAAAAAGTAATTCTATTGAATCAATTAATTATTTAGAGTGATGTCCCTCACTTATAAATGTTACAAAGTAGTTATTATATAGTGTTCTATAGTAACCATATGATTTTTTAACTATACAGTATCGGATAAAAGTAAAGCAATTCTTACGAAAGTATGAACTATTTAATTATTAAAAATGAAGTTGGTATTAGCGAAGATATAAGTATAACACCATTTGGTTTAAAAATGTATAAAAGGTTAGGAGAAATGAAAGGGCTTTCAAATATCAAACAAACTAGTATGTTATGATCAATGTAAACGATACACTTTAATAACGCGACAAAAGTAAAGCAGTTTTTTTAAATTTTTTCTAAAAAAAGAGGTCTATTTCAGGTACGAATGAAAATACATGGTGTTATTTTGGTAAAATACAAAATCACCAAATTTTGTATTTTACCAAAATAAGTTAAAAAAAAAATATTTTAAGAGCGTATTGTTAGAGTCCAAGTAAGACTTTTTTTGCTATAAACATGGGTCCTAAAATGCACTCCCTCAGAGCTACAGCTCGCGCAAATTGATGATTTGGAATACTGACTTCATTTGTGCGTTAAATCTTTTGAAAATTTGCTAGTCTCATATTTTGTCCCAAGAATGGTGTAAACGCAATTTTAGGGAACGAATCAGGGTGGCTTGCCATTATGAAGTCTCCTTGTTACTATCTTATGTTTCCGATAAGAGATTTGAAAATCTAGAACACCATCTAGTTAGTCATGAAAAAATCGAAAACTATGTTTTTTTGCATTTTTTCAATACAATTAATTTGATTTGACAAAATTGAAAGCAGTCATGGCCAACTTCGTTTTTTTATTTGATAGTTTTAGAAGTTTAATATTGCTTCCATGTCGTTTACCATACATTTTCTCGAAAACGATTAATTGTATAAAAAAAAAATGCAAAAATTTTTGATTTTTTCTTACTTAACTAAATGGTATGACTAGATTTTAAATTTTCTTATCGCAAACATAAGGTAGGGATCATCAGAAGGGTAAATCCCCCTGAATGCTCCCCTAAAATTAGATTAACATCACTTTTGTGACGGAAAATTAAAAGAGCATCCAAAAAACCGAGATTTTCAAATTTTTGAGAAGGTTTGACGCATAACTGTAGTCACGGTTCCAAATAATCAATTTTCTTCAAGCAATTTGCGCGGGCCGTAGCTCTAAGAGAGTGCATTTTAGGACACATGTTTATAGGAATAAAAGTTTTATTTTGACTCTTAAAATATTTGCACCGAATTTTGTACCCCTGTATATAAGAGTTAAAAATAAAGCTTTTTCTTATTTTTGACAGCATTAAGTATGTTAAAGAGTAAACTAATGGAGTTAAAGCAAATGGTGATAGACGCATTTTTAGAAGGAAAGCATTTGGTTGATATTTCCAGGCAGTTTATTTTGCCAAAATACAGTGTGTCTAGAATAATTAAACGATACAATGAATGGAGACATGTGGAAAAAAATCCCAAAATCAGACAGGCTTGAAAAAGCTACATCTTTAGATGGACAGAAGAATAAAGGAGATAAACAATAAAAAGATCAAGAAATCCGTAGTTGTCGGGACGAAGAATAATTGCTAAAATTCGTGAACTGGAACGAGGACTGTCCAACGAAGATTAGTTGAAGCAAAGCTTCACAGCGTTAAGTTAAGAAATCGTTGATTTCGCAAAGAAATCGCCGTGCGAGGCTTTAGTTTGCACACAAATAAAAAACTTTCATTTCAAAGAAATTTTTGCTGGGAAAAATTGAAATTATTGGGAGTTAAACTGGATATGAATAGAAAAACATCGGACAGTGGCTAATAACATGACTTGTGATTCCATTGAAGTTGTTAGCATACCTGTAGAGGTAAAGGAAAAATCTCATTTCAACATCATTTATTTATTTTCCCCTATCGTATAACAGTCACTTAAGTTGGACAGTTCAAGATTGGAAAATAATATTATTCGGCGGCGAAACTCTCATAAAATTTTCAATTCTGATAGAATGTGGCGTCTTAGGCATCCAGTTACTACGAGGTTCTAATCAAAGTACACAATACCAACAATAAAACACGAAAGGGGTAGTGTGTTTTTATGGGGTGGCTTAATATAGATAGGACTATAGTTTCGATCTATTGGTTTACAGGGACATACTTCAAAATGTTATGTTGCCTTATGCTGAGTAGGAAATGCCTTTGCGAGTCGTCTTTTAACAAGACAACGACCTTAAGCATCTCGTCTTATCGAGGAGTGGGAAACTTGTGGGAAAAAAAATTTGCGCCATATTCGTATTACGACATTTCCAAACAAAGATTTAATTGCCATATCAACGAGATGATTGTTAATATTTAAAATTTAATTTCATCAATGCAACTCCGTTGGCAAAAAGCTATAGCTAATAATGGCTATCCTATTAACAATTAAGTTCAAATTGTCTATTTTGTGTTTTTTTATTGTTAAATAAATAGAATTTTTATTGCATAAAAGTTGCTTTACTTTTGTTGAGCGAATAAAGTGTATTATGCATACATATTATTGAGCTCAAGGTTCTTTAACATTTAACAACAATTATATTTAATCTGTCATTGCAGCATACTCTTTTAAACATCTTTTAAACTGGCAGGTGTTTAATATTCGCCAATGCCAACTTTATTTTTGATAAATATTTGATATTTTCAGAGTTGCTTTACTTTTGTCGGACATAATGGTATGCCACAATTTGAAAGGAGCATTCCCGGACCAATTTAAGTCAAAAAATTCGTATAAACGTATAAGACATAATTTTATTAAATGTCAACAATAATCATAAAAATAATAAATAAGCGTCAATGTTATCAGGTTTACAACAAGACAATAACGCTGGTAGTGACCGACGGCAACTTTTCAAGATGCAGTTTATGCAAACATATTTTTAAAAATAATTTCTTTCATAGTTAGAAATCAAATTTATACATAATTTCGACATTTCGTTCCTATCAATTCCTAGTCACATTAGAATAATAGGGCATACTAAAGCGGATACGTTAGCCAAAGAAAAAGTAAATTATTTATTCTTGTCAAAAATGTAGTACAAGAATAGTGGAGCTGTAAGATGAAAACAACAAATTATATTTCATCAAAAAAAAATATTTTGACAAGAGACAGTAAATTTTTCCAGAAAAGATAGAGTTAAATTAGCAAGACTTTTAATAGGTCACACTAAAATATCACAATCAATCAATGTGCAAAATTCAGCTTACTGTATTTCATATTCTAATTAAATGCGATAAATATGAAGAGGCACGAAATAAGTTAGAGCTGACTCAAAATATTAAAACAAAGCTTTTCATGTAAAATTTTAAAATATGTTATTCATGTGAATTTGTACTAATTTTTTTAACAAATAATGTAAATGCCATGTATTATTTTTTATAATAAACTTGTTTCTCACATTTTGTTACTCTTGTATTCGTCAATATTTACTAATTCGTCAATAGTCACTTTAGGCGTGATGCTGACATTCCGGACACACATTTACATTTATAGATTATGATGAGATATGATTTATAGACAGATTTATTTGGGAAAAAATATAGTCCTACAAAATTAACAAATCAGTAAAAGGAAAGGTGCATCTATAATCTATTTTTCTATCTTCCATAGTTTTGCGACAAAAGTGAGAAGTAACTTTTTTGTTTATATTTGACCATTAATAAAAAATCAAATTTTTTTCTTAAGTGCATGCGGTAGTATTTTTTTAAATAATTACTTATATATAGATAATTACTCATAGCTACCTCAGTGGTTGCTAAAAAAAACTAAATGAACATGTGTTTTCTATGCCATAATTTTCAGTGTCAAGTTCGATCCGTTTTCGAAAAATATATAAAAAACTAAAATAAAATTTTAATGCCCTGTATCCTAAAATTCAAGCATGTTAGCGCCATGTCATGAGCTTTTCGGCTTACATCGGTCCAGGAATTTCCCTGTTTAAGTTATAAGATGCCATTAAGTAACACACTGTATTTAGTGTTATACTGGATTAAACATTAATTACGATAAAACATTCATTTATTTGACTATAATCGGTCAAATAAATTAATAAATGTATATCAATGTTAGTCAATGAATTAGATCTTGAATTAGAATTATATTGCCAAATTTTTTTGTAGCAATTTTTACACTGTTTTTCATATAAGGAATTTTTTTTTTGACTTATATAATTTAAATTGAAGGTCGCAAAACTAGTCAATATTTGTTATTTAGTAAATGTGCTAGTACCAAAAAAACTATAATTAATCAAAAAAGGGTAACAGCAAAATGACTGGTCTATAAGTGATTGACAAATATTGATTTAATTGGGCGACATTTTGACAACCAATTTGTCTTTTTTCAAGCCTTGAAATTTGTTGGGACAATAAATTATTTCGTTCTAATTCCAAGTTTTTTTTTTAGTTTTACTGTATGGCCTTTATTAATTAAACAGAATATGTATAAATGTTTTAATATTTTAATGATTTTGTTTGAAAGACATTAACATGCTATGAAATAAAATATGCTTAATCGTAAATCTCCGTAATAATAAGTTAGCTAAATCATCTTAACTTTATTATATCTCAATAGAACATGTTCGGTATTAGAACAAGTTTGATAAGCTAATACTTTTATAGTACGAACATCGAAAATTCAAATGGTCTTAATCAACTTGATTAACGCGCCGTGTTAACAAAATGTTTTTTTTTAATTTTCATTTTTTTTTCTTAAACTTTTTATGGCTTATTATATGTTATGTTAATTTTATTTATACGAATAAAGTTTATAAATCCATATATTTTATAGGTACTCAAGATGAAACATTGATACCGGATACAACTGCCAAAACTAAGGAAACCATTTGCGTTACTCTCACGTACAAACCGCGCATTTAAATTATTTTTTTTTATACAAAGACTGTACTAACATTAACACCAAATGCATTTAAATAAAGCATTTCACTGATTTGTAGTATTATCCATCGATCATATTTTCACTTAATTTATTGAAACTGTATTCATATATTTCGTATTCAAAATGTTTCTATTTAGGTATCAAAAATAATATGGCAACAAATATTTTTGTGTTCATTTTAGTTAATTTAAAGTTTCTAACATGGATCAATAAGTTTCGCTACAAACGATTAAAAGGAAAATGTTTGGGTAAAATTCTTATTTATTAGTTAACCCCTGAATGTCCATGTTATTAAAATCAACCTAAACGCTTATGCTGGGTACCTTGAAGACCTCTGTGAATATTAGTGTCAAATTTGGATTATTGATTAATACTGCAAGAAGTACTTATGAGATAAAACTCTATAGTTTCATTTCAACAAACTTGATTTTAATTTTTATTACCACACTTATGTTGTCAATAGTAGCGCCATCAGTTGGTTAGTGATGAGACTTATTGATTCATGTGTGTATTTACAAAATGTTTTACATTCGTGTACGTTTTTTATGGGAATTTTACTATCGTCGTGTTTGCTATCGTAATTTTTTCTTCACAATTTTTACTGTTGGTGTGGAGTACAAGCCAATAAAAAATAGTCCTATAAATTACTCAGTTGTAATTTAACACGAGTGTAGTACATTCTGTATATAATTTTAATAAAAGCCTAGACAAATATACTTAATTTGCACTGAATGATGTTTACAGGGTCTTAACTACATTAAAGGATATTTTTTTAAATAAGTTATACCCAAGTTTTGGAGCAATTTTCCTATTTAATTCAACCAATAGGTGAAAATCAATTTTAATTTTATATTAAAATATGATTATATCTTTTACTCAAAAATGCACAGGATTACTAAATAATTATTCCTCAAACTAATAATAGCCCACGTTATAAGAGTATTATTTCATCACTAGGGTTGAATCGGGAGGTAACGGCGATGTTTTAAAAATAAGCCTTTATAGAATCCTCCTCTACCAACCAGCATAATCTTAATAAGTCCATCTAGATAGAAAATTAATAGTTTCTTATTATTGTAAATATCCTTTTATTACTTAGTAAATCAGTAAAAGTATATAAAATAGCGTTTAAGAGAGAGACCAAATTTTTTAACGGATTTATTGTTAAAAATTTTGCATTCCATAAGAGAGAAACGACAAAAACACGAACCAATTCGCGTGTATTTTAATAAATTTCTTTTAAATAAACTTTTTATATAAAGACGTTTTTACCTTGAATATTGTATATGGAGGGCACTTTACGCGCCCACATCTTGTAGGATGTTATTTTTTCCTATTCCCTATTTTTTTGCACAATTTTTTTATATATTTATTATAATTAGATATAAAAATTTTAATTGGATAATATTAATATGGTACAAAATAGTGATTATCTGAAGTCATACATACATAATACAATTATATGAAGAATTGTGCTTCTATGCGGAGAATCACACAAATTCACGCTCACTACATTCATCTTATTAACTAAATCTAATTTCCTCAAGATTATATATTAGAAGCAAAAGAATTTTTTTTAATGAATATGGTTTATTTAAACAATTAAGAGATACCTACTTGGCTAATTATATTTCATTCAGAATTTCCGAGGGTGTACCAAGCAAGTAGATAAGTAAATTTGCATAAAAATCATCCAAATGAATTGCATCAGATTATTTAACAAAAAAATATTCCATTTTACTAATCTAGGCTATTTCATAATTAAATGCAACTTTTTAGAATGATTTCTACGAATTTTTAGTTTTTGCTGTTGAGTTTAGAGACAGTTCAAGACAAGGTATTGTTTGTCGGAAAACTTTGCAGAAACACTACAGAGTTACATTTTCCTCTTCAAAAAGCAAACTACTTTCTTGCTGTAACATTCCTGGGAATTTTTGGATCAAATCTAGTTGGTCCAGTAGAAATTTATCAATTGTTTAAATAAACTATAAACGTTTAAGTTAAATTTCCAAAAATATTTGACTAATAAAAGAATTTAAAAACTTTTTTTTAAATTAATACTCCGTACCTGGGAAACCGACGCCTTTGATCCCCAGAACTTTGAACCATCCCGTATAAACCGCACCTTTGTGTTTTGGGACTACTTTTTAGATTTTTGTTGTCCTGTATGATAAAGTATAGATAAACCAATGTTATTGATTAAATTTTCTAAGTGCGTGGTAAATTTAAGAAAAATCTTATTGGTGCCACACATTTTTGAATGTTGTTTGTTCTATGCGGTACTGAAGCATCGCTAGGGGCTCGCTCTCACGGCATTGAGACGCAACATCTTTATTTGTTTTTTTATATTGAAATTTAAAAAGGAAAGCACGTTGAGAGGTCTTGAGCAAGAGGGGTGTGATAATTAATTAACCGCCAAGTCATGAAACTCGATTCGTTTAGACGGAAGTCAAAAATGCTCTACAAAACTCTCTTAAGATTTTCATAAAAAAATTGTGGGTGTCTAGGACGAATACATAAATCGAATTACAGAAGTTGTAAATAGGTCACTGGTTCTCAATCTTGGTTGATACCAGATTTGCACGGCTTGAAAATGGTTTTTGATTGATTGTTATTCACACGTCTCTTGTTCAAGAATTTAAAAACATGTCGCAGCAATTTGCGTTAAAGATAACTAACAACACAACTGACTAAAGCACTTACACGTCATCCTTCACCCAGTCAACACGTGGTTGTTCTTCGTCCTTTCCTATTCTTCGAATTTCTTTCCTAGACCCTTTTTTAGACGGAAAGGGGTACCCGTTAGTACCTGACCCTATTCGCGTGGTTACATATCTGACAGTTTTCCCAAATTGTGCTGGCAAATTGCTCATTGGAGCACAAGCCATAACTAGAGCAAGCGAGCAACTAACTTAAGATGTTGCGTGTCAACGCTAGTAGGGTGCGCGCGAAATCAATGTGCTTCAAAATCGTTAATAATAGTCAAACACAAGGAAATAATACTTACCCTGTATAATATTGTTAAAAATACATTTTTAAGCCATGTGAAAATTGTAAAATTACCCAATTCTGCAAACTATTTGTAAGGCTGGTGTGAAGAATTTCATTTTAAACGTCATAAAAAAAATATATTATTATTATACTTAGTTACGAGTCGATATTGAAGATTGTGATATCCGTATAGAAGCGAACTCTCGAAATTTAATCATAATTTTTAAAATTAATATTCGGTAATTAATAGTTATTCGATTTAAATAGCTATTCGGATAATCGATGTACCTTAAATAAAATATCACTTTTTAATGATATTTAAAATTTATAAGATTGAAAACACCAAATATAGAGCGTAGACTTAAGGAGGAACATGTATATGTGTATGTATTTTTAATATTTTTTTTATAGTGCATTTAAATTCAACCTTTTTCTATTTATTGTTAGGTATGAGTGTTAATAAATATCGAAATATGTTCTTTCATAAATAATGAGGAACATCGCCAAAGATATCTTTGTATTATTATTTTTTTTTGACTCTTGAACGTTTTAAATAAATGGTATTATATTATAAAGGTATTTTATTTAAAAACTATATAAGTAAATAAGCCTTAATACTATAAAATAAATCTCAATACTATTCGAGTTTAACAAGCTGAAAGGGCGGAGGGGCGGTCATCATAGCTCCTCAGCCAATAGCGAAGCGGTCGCGTCTTCATCTGAAAAAATTGACTTTGCTCCCGTTAAACTCCTTTTGAGGGTTAAAGAAACAAAGTAGTCAATATTTACCCATTATTTTTTATATCAAACTGTACATTGTAACAATATAATTATTATTAAAATAAGTTAGGGTCACCGACAAAATTGACATCATCGATCACTAACTAAAACATACACAGCACATTTGGTATCATTATTATCTTATTTTTTTAATTTATAATATATAAATAAAAACACGGAGCATGATACAAACTTAATAATATTTATTTGTGATTCATGTGCGTATGACATAAATATATGTAAAAAAAAATATATTTTATCGTTCAGGTGAATAAGTCTTACCCATATAAATGAAATTAGTCTGTTATCCAACAAATATTAAAACATGCTTAAACAAATCAACAGTTAATAGTAACGATGTTTATTTTCAGAAACACGACTGTATTAGTAAAATACTTTATCATTTTTTAAATAGATACATCGTAGGCTTAAGACTAAAACTGACCAAATAAATGTCATCAAATGCCTCTTCTAGACAAAGGCATTTGATGACATTGACACAAACTGACCATGTATCCAACGCTTTAGAAACCGGTACATAAAAATAGTCAATACAAATAGAACTCACAAATACTGGGTGAAACGGCACGATTTGGTAACGTTTCTGGCGAAAAAATAGGGAAGCCGCGAGCTTGCCACTTGTGAATCTAAATAACTTCAGTTATGATGGAGAAATGGTCAGGTGAACAACGCGCATTTGCTGTGAAAGCTTATTACAAAAATATGAAAAGTTATGTCCCTGTACAACAAGCATTTCGTTTACACTACCATTTGTCGCCTAGCACTTCAGTTCCGTCTAACAAAGCTGTTCATACTTGGGTTAGGAACTTTGAAATTAGCGGTTCAACATAATAGAAAAGAGATGGCAATGCCAGAACTGCTCGCGAGTCCTCGAAGATCCCTGCAACGACGAAGCTTAAATCTAAGATTAAGTTATACCACTACGAGCAGAACTTACTTTACCATCCATACAAAATCCAAATTGTATGCGAGCCCTTAATATTCGAGATTATCACACCGGACTAGAGTTTTGCTCAGAAAAGTTTAATTTTGAAATATTTTCTGTAACGACTTTTCTTGTTTCTTTGTAAACCTTTTGTAGTGCGTTTTAAAATGCTTTGAAATGCATTAACCTTATTTCTATGTACAGTATTGGCCATAATGGTCGGAGTTTTTCAATTTTGCATTATTATGCTTCCTAAAAATAGCAATCAAATCAAATAAACAAAATACCACAGAATATATTTTTGGCTTATCTTTGTTTGGACAATAAAAAATATTTTCAATTTATGTCCTGGTCAAAATGCTTGAAACTGTTTATTTAAAACTTATAAATATGTATTTGCAGTTTTTGAATAGCCAGTGTTCAAGCCAGTTAAATTTATTTATTTGATTATTAATTAGCAAAATATTTGTTACATTTCTGTTAAGATGGCAAAAGGAAAATCATATTCTAGCGATATTCGCCAAAGAATTATAGACTTCTACAAACAGGGTATTAAGCAGCGTAATATTTCAGCAAGATTGAAAGTTCCAAAGAACATCGTCTCACGAATCATTAAAAGATACACAATATTTGGTCATACGACTCCAGGAAAAAGCTTTGGAAGGCCTAAATCTACTAATGCCCAGGTAGATAAGCGAATTTTAAATATTGCTCATAATGACCCATTTTTTCTTCATCCAAAATTTTACAAATGAAAGTGAGCCTTTCCAATATCTTGGCAAGGACAGTACGAAGAAGACTATGTTCTAGTAGCCTCAACTACAGACCCTTACTGCGGAAGAAGAACATAAAGCTACGCTTACAATTTGCACTAAATCACCTTAACTGGACAGTGTACGTGGACGAAGGTACTGGTCAGCGGCGAATCCAAATATAATCTATTTTCTAATGATAGAAGAGTACATGTTCGGCGACCAAAGGGCCAAAGATTGAGTAAAAAGTATATTCGACCAAACAATTAACAATGCTTTTCTTGGTATGATACGGTGCCTCTTCATCGGGTGGTAGGAAAAATGGACCGGGTAATGGAGCCCTACAAATTTCAATCAATGCCAGTTTATTTTGTGTTTCAACAGGACAGCGATCCTAAGCACACTCCAAAGTTCATTAAGGCATGGTTGGAACAAGAAAAAAATATTTAAAGACAAATTATTTTAGCAAAAGTTTCAGTTTTCTTCAAAAGTTCTTGAAGGCCGGGCCAGTATAGACAGGACAATAATAGAAAATTTAATTGAATCAATGCCTGGAAGAATTCAAGTAGTTAATGTAAGAGGTTATCACACTAGTATAATATTTAAGGTAAGAAATTTGAGTTCTGTATATTTTTTAAGAATTAAAATATTTTAATCCAAGTATTTTGTCCAGCCTATTTTTGATTCCAAAGCTCAGCTGCTAGTTGTGTTATGCATATATTACCATTACTTATCTTTGGTCTGCAGTATGCAATAGTTAAGTTAATAAGATTATACAATTAACGAAAACTAATCAGAAATATTTTAAATTCTTCAAAGTCCCAACCATAATGGCCAATACTGTAATTTTCTTTTCCCTAATAAGTTTAGCTGAATAAGTGTGTATTATTTATTAAATATTTATTATAATTACTTTAAATTTAATCTTGTTGGAGACGAGATAAGGGGCCGTGCAATACTTTCTCTGAGAATAATCTACCAGCGACGTCGCACATAACGTACACTTCGCCCTAAAAATCCTATTGCACACCTTTGTGAGGATCGAGATACCATACCAAGTGTGGTTATAAAGCGCCAGGTAATAAAACATCGCAGGAGCCAGAAAAAAAGTTAAAAGCCATACTGAAAGTTTCACTACTCTTGAATCACACTATTGCAGGAAATGTAACAACCCAAAATACTTAAAACCCTATCTTATCAATTGATTGTATCAGTATCAGCAGCATTCAATCCACCTGTAGTCAAAAACTTCTTTGATTTATATGAAGAGATCTACACAACACATAAAATAAAAATGTGTAACATGAACGAAACTTTCTTAAGCTCAGTTCATAAAACTAAATAGCTATTTCCCATAATCAAAAGTAGTCAAAAGACTTTGCTGATTCTGTACAACCAGGAATCGCATATGGCTATTGCAAGATTAAATTTCTGCAAGCAACACAATATCGATGTATTGACAGTACCTCCACACACCAGCCACAAACCGGAATCGCTTGACAAAGGCGTTTTCGGCGCAGTGAAGAGATATTCTAATGCCTAGTCGATGTATACTATTAATGTAGATTCAGAGCCACATGTCTTTGGCCATTTCTGGATATCTTGGCTTCATCTGTAACTGATCGTCCATACGAAGACGACGCTAGTGTAGCAGTCCTTAAACCAACAACTGATTCATCAACCGCAGTGGCAATATCCAATTTGGCAACAACTGCACCGCTGTCTGATCCAAAAACACTTATATTGTCATCTAATCGAGTAGTTTCTCACGTATTATTCTCTGTTGACATGAGTGCTTTAAACGAAGAACGAATGGAACTCGGTCTTAGTACTAAGACTGAAATGAGTACTAAGACTCGTGGTTGCAAGCGTCGCAAGTCTGCACTCACCATCCCACAGACAATGGAGCTCGGACAAAGAAGAAAATTCAAGTGGCAAAAAAGCAGTTGACTGCCGACAAGAAAATCGGAAAAAAGTGGTCGAACGATAAGAAGCCGCTGAAGTCAACCAAAATCACTAAGAAACCGGCTACTAAGACTGCTCCCAAAAGTAACCGTTGACGACCAGGAAGTTAGTTTAGCACGAAGAGTCTTATATTTTATCTTTTATGTAATTTTTTTCAGTTTGTTATACTTTCATAAAACGCAGGTCTACAAAAAGTTCTATATTATTTTTATTGCCGATAGCACTTGTTAAACTACATAATAGGGTTAAATAAAGATGTCCACGATGATTTTGATGTTTCAATTTTTACTGCTCGCCGAAAATAGCGCACCGAATTACCACTAGAATTTTAAAGGACCAAAAACAGTACCTTGGATTTTTTTATTGCTACTCAGCGTCATTATGTTATTAACCCATTAGCTGCCACGATCCCCATTTGGGGATTTCGCTTTTTTGAAAGTTTGGCAACTACACGATTTATGAAATTCCGATAAATTTTAGTGGCGCAAATATTGACATACTTAGCTAATTGTGAAGATTCGTGACTGGTAAGTTGTTCTTTTAATATATTTACATTTTCATATTACTATTTGTTGATATAGGGTCCTTTTTTTCCGATACCCAAATGGGGATGTTACATGTGATGTAATTTTTTTTCTTTTTAGGCATTGTTGATGTTTCACCCGCCCGCGTAGATTGCCTAACAGATTCTGAAAATCTAGATGAGGATGTCTTAGGTGATTCCGTTCCCGAGACCTTCCAGGAAATATTGAACTTCACGGTCTCACAGATGCTGAGGAGACATCCAAATCTGATCAGCCGCAGCCAAGCTGTTCTACTTCAAAACAGGTAAGATCGAAAACCACTTTACAAGCGCCAAGAGACCTAAAATTTCTTCCTGCTTTCCTTCCAACTTCCATCCTGGTAACAGGTAGAAAAAGCCAGTTTTACTGTATTGGCTAATCCAGTGAAGCTCAGTAGGCAGGCGATATCCGCCGGCAAAAAATTAAGTTCGAAATTCTCGGTAAATTACCAGTCGAAGTTTTTGATCTATTCTTTGATGAAAGCTTGATGACTTATATTGTTAGACAAAGTGCAATTTATGCAGCTGAGAACAACAGGCATGAATTGACTTTTCACAATTTGTTCACTTGTGTAGAGTATAGAAAGTAGTTTCGATGCTAGTTATATTGACTGAATATAATTCTTCAAGAACTTCACAAGAACAAGTGACATTTGACAAGGTCAGAAGATGAATATATAAATATTCAAATTTTAAGAAAATGCAGGCTTAGAAACAAAAAGAAATATAAATTTCAATGACAATTAACATATACCTGCCAAGCCAGAAGATCGTGTCAAGCTTTATAAAATAAGACCCATCATTGACAGGTTTAATAAATTACGCATGAGATTTGGTGTTTTTAGTCGCAACTTTGTTTGAGTTTTGACGAACAAATGGTGCGGTATTTTGGTCATCATTACCTAAAACAATTTAACCTAGGGAAAACCTATTCGATTTGGGTTCAAGAACTGGGCGATGCGCTGCTCAAAGACAAGTTTTGGTTTGATACTGAAGTATATGAGGGCAAAAAAGCCGATACTGCTAGCAGTGTGAGTCTAGGTTCTTCTGTTATCTTAAAAAAATGGAAATTATCGAAAATCCATCTGATCACTGTTTTTCATAACTTTTTTACCAGTTAGTCACCTTATGAGAGAGCTATCTGATAAGATCTGCGCTTCTGGAACAGTGCGCAGCATCCCAATGGGACCTTGCCCTTTAAAAACTGATGAGATAAAAAAAGAAAAGCAGAGATATTTTGATTACAGGATATATTGAAGAGGTTCTACCAATAGCCAAAGTAGCTAGATGGTCACGAAACGAAAAAAAGGTACTAAGTACTTTTGCTTCAGCCCAACGTTATATAGCTAAGTACAATAAATATATGGGGGGAGTAGACAAACTAAACTGGAATATCCAAAAATATAGATTTAAAATTATTTACAAATACAACTGATATCGCTCTCGTAAATGCTCATGCAGTCTATTGTATTGCAAATGGTACTGCTCCATTATTAGACTTCAGGAGAGCTGTAGGCAAAGCTCTTTTAAGTGTGAACTCGCTTTCAGACTCAAAAAAGCGAGTGCCAATAAGACGAGGTCAAGTTAGACATTACCTAGAAAGAACTGAAGGCAACCAAAGGAAATGCGCAGTCTGCAAATCAAATGTACAGTGTTCGAAATGTAATGTTTACATGTCGAATGTGTAGTTGCTTGGCATTCAACCTAATTGCTTTTTGTCAATATTTTGTAATAAAGATATAGCTTTTACTAACCTTGTATTTTTGTTATTATTAAACATAGTATCCGCCATGATCCCCAAATGGGGCTTCATCATAAAAACGTGAAAAAATTACAGGTTTTGAAAATACAGGCAAATGAAGTTTATTTTTCAATGAATTATACGTATTTATTGGAAAAAATCGGGTTTAACAAAAAAAATTGCAGTTACTGGGTTAAAAATGTTGGTACTACAATAAAGAGAGATGGAATTATCTTTAAGATAACTATTCAATCATTCTGCCAATCCCTATTCAAATCACTAATCAATCCCGAACAAACTTTTCTACCCTAAAATCTTTTTAAATAATTAAGTACCTAATTTAGGACAATATTGATTATTACATATGTAACGTGTTTTCTCAAAACAAAAGTTTTGTACGAAATATGGCAGTACAGAAGGATGTGTGCTTTCCCGACACAATGTATCTTCTTTGTGAGGACTCTTTGTGGATTATTGTCTAATAGTATGTAATAACTTAAATACGATATTTTTCAATGAGCAGTGTTTTTTAATCACAAAATTATTGCAGACAGGTTATTGTATCTGTTATGAGAAAAATCAATAAAAAATTTGTATGGATTAGACCTATTCACATCTGATACACCCATTTGTTCAAAATGACTAATAAAGACAAGCTCTTAAAAGAAAATACAATGGTGATAAAACAATTTAATGATTTGGCAACAAGAGGTCGAGTATTTGAATGGGTACGCAATATAAGAGTAGTAATTTTATTTATCCGAAAATTTTGAATTTTTTGTTTGTCGAATGTTATTTTGCTTTTTTAATGATGAAGGTTTTGCAAATATTATTTAAAATTACTGAAATAACGTGTTTTAGAATTTAATGCTCAGGCAAAAATGATTTTTATGTCATTATTAATGCTTCAAGTCCTTCCTTGCAAAAATCAATCTTAACCCTGTAATACAACATCCTAATTACCCAATAAAAAAATCGAAAGTTTTAAAACAACGATTAATGTAAGATCTATTCGAATAGTTCTGATATTAGTGCTAGATATAATACATATGAAACTATAACCTCTACTAGTATATTTCCAATCAATATTTTATTTTAAACAAAGGTTAATATAATTGTAGTTAGTTTTTACAATTTTATACTTAACAAAAATCGCTTTTAATTATTGATAAATTTAAAAAAAAACCTATTACAAATATATTTTCGACCACCGGACCAGAAAAATAGCCAAATAAACCCAATCAAAAAAACTCAAAAGAATATTCCTAAAAACCTTTAACACTATACAACACGACACAACACCACATAATTATCGTATAAATAAATAAATCAATTAAATGGACTAAAGCCTGGCATTTTTGGAAGTACTGCGCGTCTTAACTTTGTATTGTGATTTCGTACCGTTTTTTTCGGATCCGCCGTGTTGCATCGACGGTTGCTCCGCGTAGACTTTCTGAGGCCCACCAGGATACGGAATACGGAAGAGTTCGACGCGTAGATAAGCGCAGATTTCGTGACAGACACGGTAACAGTAGATCAAAAGGTCCAAAGTTACCCACACCTAGAAAATTGTCAAGAATCAGGTTTTTTTCTATATAAGAGATAAGCTTTTATAAACAAATCAAAATATATAAACAGCCGGTAATTCAAGCGGAACTTGTGCTTGCAATTATAATGTGCTACATACAGGGTGTTGTGGTCTAAAACGTCTCTACAAAATTCTAGGACATATTACTGAGGTCAAAATAAACCGATTTAAAGCAACTTACCTTAGTCCAAAGTTGCTTCGTTTCTTAGTTATACCGTGTTAAATTTAAAAAATAGAAATCGATGTTATTACGGCATTTTGCGATATACCACTTTGAAAGTTGGTTTGCAAGTATGGTTTGAATTTTGTTTCTAAAGAAAACAATTTCCCTAACGCTTTTGAGTAAAAAAGTACCTTTGTTGAAACCCAGTAAAATTTGCCGTTACCAAGTTATTTCGTATTTTAGTCTTTGATGCCGCCCCGAAATAATAAAAAATTGGAATGAAATTTTTTGTGTTGTTACTTTTAACGTAGTTTTAGTAAGATTTTTTAAATTTATTGAGAAATAGTAATTTAAAGTAATTTTAATTATTATAAACATTTTACAATTGTTCAAAATGACCTGTCAACATGAATACACATATTCTCGGCGCAAAACCTTAAAAAGTACTCTTTGTATCAACTTCTCATCGTTCTTCAGTATGTTGGCTGCATTTTGAATCATTGTCCATGACTCTTCTTTTGTATTAATTGCTCTAGAGTACACCGTCGTTTTTAAAGACCCTCACAAAAATAATCTAATGGGGTCAAGTCCGGTGAGCGTGGTGGCCAGTTTACAGGAGCGTCATTTCCTCTTCCAATCCATCTATTTGGATATTGTTGATGCAAATAATCCCGAACATTTAAAGTGAAATGCGGTGGAGTACCATCATGCATGAACCACATATCTTGCCGAAGTTGTAATGGTAATTCTAATAAATCTGGCAGCGTACTTTGTAAATGTTCTAAATAATTCACACCAGTTAGCCTTGGTGGTAAAATTACAGGACCTATTATAAAATTGCCAATGATTCCCGCCCACACATTGATCGTAAACTCATGCTGAAAATGAGTTACTTTAGTGACATTGACCATTTCTCGTAAGGCATGCTTCATCTGTAAACAAAATTTGCTTAGCAAAATTTAAATTTTTTTGTCTGTTTTCACTAACAAATTGACAGAAACCCAAACGTTGTTGCATAAGCGTTGTAAGCGTCTGGTGCTTAATGAAGGATCTTCATGGATTCTTCCCAAAATTTGTTCCTTCATCTGAGGAGTCCTTATCATATGGTGCCGGCCATAATTGACAGTTACAGGAGTAACACTAACGGTTTCGCGAAGGCGTCTCTCAATAGCAGCAAATGTTTGATGATTTGGTATACACCGATTTGGAAATCGGTGGTAATTGGTACACGCATAGGTACCAATTTTCAAAGTGGTATGTCGCAAAATCGATTTTTATTTTCTAAATTTAACACCCTGTAACTAAGAAAGAAAGCAACTTTGGATTAAGGTAATTTGTTTTAAATCGGGTTATTTTGACCTCAGGAATATGCCCTAGGAGTTTGTACAGACCTTTGAGACACCCTGTATATTACGAATATTTTTTAAAATAATCCTTAATACAGTTTTAAAATAAAATAAAATATTAAATTTTCCACGATCATATAGCTGTAATACGACCCCTCCAAAAGATACGGAAATTTACTCAAAACTTCTTTATTTCGTTATATTTTGACACCAAATCTTAATCGCCTTCAAATAATTTCCCATTAACCACAACGCACTTCTCCAAACGATTCTTCGAAACATTTTTCAAATTCACTTTTTGGGATGTTCTTGAGACCTTTCGGCGATTTTTCTTCCTCTAAAGTGATAAAACGCTCTTCCTTTCATGGCCCTTTTGAGTCTAGGGACCAAAAAAAATCGCTGGGGACTAGATACGGTGAATAGGATGGATGGACAATCGGTGTCATGCCGTTTTTATTTAAAAACTGCTTTACGAAGAGGGCGGTGTGGGCCGGCGCGTTGTCGTAATAAACGAACCAATCGCCTATGCGCCAAAGATCTGCTCTTTTCTTCCAGATACTCTCCCTTAATCCTTTCAAAACCTTCAAGAAAACTTCTGGGTGATCATTCGGGGGTAAGATCTCCGCGTGCACAACACCTCCGTAATCGAAGAAACAAATGAGCATTGTCTTCGTCTTTGAGTTGTCGCGAGCTTTTTTCGCGCAAAAAAGAGTCAGTTGTCTTCCATTGGCTTGATTGCTGCTTTGTTTAGGAGTCGTATTCATAATACCAAGATTCATAACCAGTAAGTAATCACCTTGAAAAAAAAAATCGGGTTCCTCTTTGAGCTGATTTTAAAGCTCAAAACATGCTTAAAGTCGAAACTCCCTTTGATCGCCTGTAAGAAGGCGAAGGACAAATTTGGCTGCAATGCTTCTCATGTGTAAATCTTCAGATACGATCCTCTAAATTGGATTCCATGATATTCCAGACATCTCACAGAGTTAATCAATTCGGCGATGGTCTTTACGAACGAGATCATTGATTTTGTCGACGGTTTCATCAGTTTTTGACGTTGAGGTTCGTCCTGAACGAGTTGGTCTTCAATCGACATTTTTCTATTTTTAAAATATGAAAACTCTGGTTTTAAGCCTTGCAATAGTTTCCGCGGCCGATTTTCCTAACAGTTAACCTTCGTTGACCACATAAATTCCATATCTATAAGAGGCTCAAAGATGCTCGGTTTTGTTCTACTGTGCGTTAGTAAGGCCTGTCTTGGAATACTGCTCAGTTGTGTGGTCACCATATTTTCAAAATCACAATTTCCTTGGAACGTGTTGAACATAAATTTCTATTCTCTTTCTATAGAGTATGAGCTTTTAGGGAGAGCATTAGAATGGAGAACCATGATTACAGTGTGATGGAACAACGGTTAAGCTTGCCTTCACTTAGTGCTCGCAGAGAGATATTTGGCATACTGTTTGTGTTTAAATTTGTTAATGGCATGTTGGACTGTCCTATTCTCTTAAATTTAATTGGTTTTAATGTACTGTACCAACGGCTAAGACACTAGCCAATATTCTATATTCCCTTTCATAGAACCGTGTATGGTGTAAATAATCCTATTGATAGGAATTGGACCCTGATAAATAATCTTGATATTGATGTATTTAATTTATCTTTAAATCAGCTAAGGGATTACCTTATTCATAATAATTAAGGTTATATATGTTTTATTGTTAATGATGATAAATTATTTATAAGATTTTATTGTTAATGATGTATGATGATTTTATAGTAATAATGATTTAATTAGATACTATTTGTAGGGCTTATGTATCAGAGGTTACCCCTAGTGGGATTTCTATTTTTTGTTTTCTCATTAGTATATCAATTTATTTTTCATTTGCTTTTTTAGATTGTTATTTAAATATCAAACTTGTAATGTTGTAACAGCTAATGGGGTTTTCCTGTACTTAAATAAATAAATATTAGATTATTAGGTGTGGATCAAGTTGATTTTGCATGTCAAAGTGTTTACGACCGTATTTATTATGCATTTATCCTTTACATTCCTATAAAAGTAGTAATTTTCTGAGCTGGTTCTCTCCAGAAACCCGAAGAGCTACCATCTACAAAAAAAGAAGATGCATGGTCAATATATGGTAACAGGTATATTCCGAGTTTTCTTCCCTTAGAACAAAATGCAAGGTTCTTTATCACCATTGTTATAATAACTATATTAACAAAATAGGTTCAGGACTTAATAGCTGTACAAAGCTCTTTTGGAGTAACATGGGAAATATGAAGAGATCTGGGAAAACAGTTGCTGACCTTTTAGCTAGGTTCTTTGAATAAATTTAATTTCGTCAAGATTTCGCCTATAAGCAATGCTGATATTTTTGACACCTTGGATGCTAGCAGTTTTTCAGTGGGATTGACCAGTAGTCTTTTCTGCTCTATTGCACATCGGATCAAAAACTTCATGTGGGCCTGATAAAATTCCTCCATGCTTATTGAAGTATAGTACAAAAACATTCTTTAAACATATTTTGATTCTATACAATTTGTCTTTGAAAACAGGAATTTTCCCCCCATTTTGGGAGAGTACATATATTTGCAAAAATCCTTGATGAACTGGTGTCTGCACAACTCTTCAGTGCGTGTGTATTATTGATCATCACAAAGTAGCATGACTTTCGCTCTCGCCTCTCCGAATACCAAAACGTTGTCAGTGTCTATAGAATCCGGCTTTCAATTGGACAGTGACTGACTAAAAAAGGTTTCGATAAAACATTCTCAACTTCTGGGGAAACTTACTTGTTGCCTCTGGGGTGCCCCAAGAATTGGGTTCTAATACTACGGTTCAATACTCTTTAAGCTCTTCATCAATGATTTTGGCCATAGTTTGTCCTCTAGACATCTAATTAATAAAGTACACTTAATAAAATCTATTGAGGATGTTATTCTGCAGAAGAACCTGGATCATATTGCAAAATAATCTAACCGAATTGGGTTTTAAATAAAATCATTTCATTGGCCTCACGAAGAAAGCAGAAAGATTTCTTGTTTCTGTATAAATTAAGTAATAGAATCTATGCTCCAAATTTATTCAGTCTTAAATTTCAATGCTTTTAAATACAGTCATGGCTTAAGAAATAATCATATATTTAAGTGTGGTTTTTATAGAACTAATTATGGGTTCCATTACCCGGATGCAGCAAAGAGGTTTTAACTCCTTATGTAACTTTTAAAAATAAATATAGGTATTTGTGATTTGTATTCCTATTAGGTAATTAGCAATTTTTTGTATTCTATTTAGAATTAAGACTTTACCTGCATTTTACCATCTTAATATAAAAAATGTGTTGGAATTGAATTAATAAATAAATAGAGTTGTTTCTGAGTATATTTTTAAGTTCCATTCAATATTAAAAATTGGGTTTTTATATCTGCACTGTTCTGCTTGAATTAGCCAGGATGTTATTAAAAACAAAGAAATAAACCTTACCAATGCCAGCCAAAGCACCACATATTCATTAATAAAAGTATTAAAATACTGGTTGAAGAACAACATCGCTGGCCCTACCAGAGAATAATCCCACATTTCCATTTCGCTTTTCGTCATATGGGCCACCTAAAGCATTCATATTAAAAAACAATAAATAACACTCCCGAAAATTCCAAAACGTTTTACGGGAGAGGTAATGATATAGATTTTCACACTTACCACCAGCCGATTTGTTACTTTCGCTGCGACCAAGCCAAACGTGAAAATGTACAACACGGGGTGTGATTGATAAATTAACTGTTCCGATTTTTTGTAGATTATAAAGGCTGGTAACACTACTAGTAGAATGGGAATTACAGGCGATAGTACGCTGGTACCCTAAAAAATTGAATTATTTCGTTAAATCGTGTTTGTTCTGAAATATATATATTTTTTAAGAAATCCCCGAGTTCATTTTTTATAACATGTTAATCTAAAAAAAAACATTTGGAGATTTATAACTTCTTCAAGGCAAATAATGAGCTCGGTGATTCTATACAAGCGTAGAAAAGCCCATTGAAAGCGTGCAAAAGCTAAGCCTACAAGCACCCACAAATGCAATGCGACACGTACAAAGTCAAGTTTCACAAGCAGGATACGATGGAGCAATTTCCGTGTATACGAAACTTTTTGTCAAATTAAATGGCGCATATAAATTCGAATTGTTAAGTCTACTGTCTAACGTGTTTTGAAAATAGTAGGTTACAAAATAATCCATGACCCGAAATAGCTAATTACAGCTTAGATTTATTTATAATAGTAAGTTTTGATTGATATTTTTACGAATATCAAATGCATTTTTAAGGTGAATAATGGCATTTTCAGTTCGTCGTTGACTAATGATTGGCTAGCTCGAATTTCAAATTACAATCTACAACTACATTTTAATATGCATAGCTATTATAACCTAATGTATTTTATAAAATATTGATAATGTTTTAACATAATTTATGAAAATATTGAAAAGTATTTGACTAGATGCTTAAACTTCTGAAGAGATAATGTTGGAAACTGAAATTGCAAAGTATTGGTATTTGCAGAGTGTTTTTCATTTACTACAAAAAAAAAACTAAAAATATGTGTCTATGCAAAATTACATTTACTTAAAATAAGGTTTCACCAGATGAGATTCCAGATATGTTTGAAATGTTAGTTTACCCTTTGAGAAACTCTTAAACTCTGAAAAGCTGATCTACTGATATGTTTCTTATGTGGTGATAAATGATATAATACCAGAGCAATCGTATCGTATCTAAAATATATTTAGACTTCTGAATAAAACTTTAGGTCTTTTATATAGTAAGTAATAGTAGATGTAATTTATCCAGATGTCAGCAAAGCATTTGATAAGATTTGTCATGATCATGTGATTGATATGTTGGCAGAGATCGAAATCTGATCTTATCTTTTAAAAGAACAATGTTTGACCCACGATTCAGTATGGGCTCTAAAATATTTTTTTCGCCTTTATTATTCCGACTATATTAATAGTTTCAATATTTGCAGAAAATCTAAAAAATATATATTTTTATTATTTTAGTGTTTGATGGTGAATCTCTTGAAGCTTGTGTTAACAATTTAATTCAATATTGTGATGATGAGGAATTATATTTTAACCTTGACATGTTTTGTAAACATAATATTATTAATTTGGCAGTATTGGCTTAAAAAGGGTTTATCACACACGCAGGACTGACTTGAGTAATCTATTTGACTCCAAAACCTCATCTTAACTTACATTGATAATGGAGAGTTCAAACAACTTAATATAAAAATTGAGTATAAAAATAATATTGAGAAACTTTTTGTAATATAGAGAAAGTAGCAGTGAGAATGAGGAATTTATTTTCTTGTATTTATTCAAATAGAGTCGTAAAACAATAAA
Source organism: Anthonomus grandis grandis (assembly GCF_022605725.1). Lineage (NCBI taxonomy): Eukaryota > Metazoa > Arthropoda > Insecta > Coleoptera > Curculionidae > Anthonomus > Anthonomus grandis. The sequence goes on along the minus strand of NC_065552.1, from coordinate 27,324,121 downwards.
AATTAAATCGCCAATATTCGGTTTTTTCTAAATATCTTCGGAAGTATTCGGAATTTTTGAAATTTCAAAAGGACGTTTTAACAAGCTTCAAATTGCGCAACTTTGCCCCAATTTAACTGACCTCGTATCTCTTCTAGTTTACGAGATTCCAATGGTGAGGCTCGAATGACGTTGAGGTTTAAAAAACATACACCGAATCACTCTTGGCCGTAGACAACGTAATTGTAAGAGATAATAAAAAAATTAAATGTGCCCATACTTTCGTTCGCCACTCTATATAAGTATAGATATACTGTATATAAGTAAGTTTAAGTTTCTTTATTGCATATACAAATAAAAATAATAATAAAAAAAAATTCAGGCCAGCCAATCAATTAATTATGACCAATAATTCGAGAAGCAACATCGAGATCTTACAAACCTGAAAATACCATGACAATAAAAATATATCAAAAACACAACTGACAACATCGAACATCTACTTCAACTTGTTGTTAGTCAAAATTAAATCAGCGAGTTATGAAAGATGTTTCTACATTCAGAAAAGCAAATCTTTAATTTTGGCTAAGATTTTCTTAAAACATTTTTCGTCTCGATTCAATTTCGACGTTTTGTAGCAAGTTTCTGTAATTAAATTCTCACCGCGACAGTTGATCCGTTTTTGCCTACTCCGCCCGCCAAAATGACCGTTATGTTTGCTTGGGCGAGAATGAGAGCTACCACACAGGCAATCCCGATTGGAATTAGCTTTACCTCGATGTCCAACGTGGGTATCTTTTGAAAAGGAATCAAAATATTGTAGAGTTGTTAATATATGCGTTTTTTTAATGTCAAATAATGTTAAAATATACAAGAAACATTTCTAAGGAAAGTATTCCAAAAACTAAACGTGCCATTGAAATTTAAATCAAAATAACTATGGTGTAGAAAAAATGATGTTTATATTTTAATATTACCATAAAGTCGTTAAATATATCTGTATATATCTGTTAAAGCCTAGATATTATAAGATTTGCCGTTAGTCTTGCACATTGATTGTTTATAAAGTATAATTCAATAATTTCCACTCTCTCCGCAAAAAAATAAACCATTTTTATCGAATCGAAAGAAAAGCACAGAAATAACTAATTCACATCAACTTGTTTACTGAAGATAAAGTAGAATTGTTGACTGATTTTTGATAGTCTAAAGACAATTTTTCACTCACACACCTAAAATATTCAGTAAAATGTTTAAAATTCCATTGCTTGTAGATGCGTAGCTCAAATTTAAAAAACAAACCGTTATTATAAAGAAAATTGAATGCCCTTTCAAAAGATGTATCACAACACACCCTTTCCCATTTAAAAAATAAGGGTGAAAGTCGCCCCCGCTAAAGGGTTGAAGTTGTGGGGTTAAAAATTTAAACAAAAAATCATTTTTCTAAAATCAAAAACCTCTAAAAACTAGCGCTAAAAGTATTAAACAATGGTATTGTTTCAAAATCTTTGACAAGCTTTCATACAGCGAAAACTCAAGTTAGCAATTTCAAACTTGGCAGTTGTAACTAGAATAATCATTTGACCTCCAAAATCGACAGGTCCAAGCATTTTTAAATTTTTTTTTAAAAAGAGCTCCAAACCTTGCTAGATCGTTTTCGATGGTTAGATATAATACAGTCATAAAATATCGACTTTTTCGTTAAGGTTGAGGTAAGCTGTTGAAGGCCGAGAAATTGTTTCCTGCTTGGATAGCGGGGATTATGTATTGTAAACTTCGATTGGTATTTATAGATTAAGCAAGCAATCTCGAGAATGAACAGTCATGGAAGAGTTAATATTTCCTCTTCGACGAAATGCGGACGACAGGAAACCCTGGAATTAACCCCCACAAATATACAGAATGGACTTTTTTTGGATAATAAACAACATTTAAAGAATATAGCTGCCAGAGTATCCCCAGAATACTCCGATGAAAATTCCAAGAAATTTGCTGTCCGGTTTAATCTCAATTCTGTGGAATGCCCCATTTGGTGGATTCATACTTTGACCAATTTGATCCCACAAATACCCGCTGACGCCGGCCAAGCAGGAAAGATCCAAACCACGATTAAGCATTTCCCCAAAAGCCGTAGTGGTTTAGCTTCAGCAGCAGAATGTCATGACCCACACAATCAAATGCCTTAGCCAAATCACAAAAAACTGCTGCAGAAACTCAACCACCATTGATAAACGTGTACAAGTCCTGCAACAGATGCTATACAGCATCACTTGTACCAGTGCCTTCTCGAAAGCCAAACTGACACTTTCTGAGGATGCAATTTTTCTCAATAAATGAAAGCATACGCTTCTTGACAATTTTTTCTATGATTTTAGACATTGAGGATAAAAGGGAAATAGGCCAAAAGTTGGAAGGATCGTCGAGTAGATCATCCTTGTAAATGGGGATAATTTTGGCTATTTTAAGATCAGAGGAAAATAATTCTGTCTCCCCAGACCTGTTGATTGCCTCTACCAGCACCACCAATGGAGCTGAGTCAGGCATGTTAAGAAATATGTTTGCGGAAAGGCCGTCCTCTCCTGAACTGTTTTTCTTTTTAATCGATGATAAATTGTTTCTTTTTTAAGTGAAATATATTTTACAGTCACTAAGTAGCTGCAGGTGTTATTGAAGGCTGTCTGCTATACTACAATAATACCCGTATATCTCGGGAGGTTACGGGACTAAGAACAGGCTAATAGGTGTTTTTTCGCCGTATATCATTTATAATATTCAAACATTCTTTTGGAGTGTTTCGACTGTTGTTAATTCTGCTAGAATAAGAATTCAGCTTGGAAAATTTTACTAAACGGCGGAATATGCAACGAAATTTGGCAAAATATTCATTACAAACTAGAGATGAAGTCAATTTTCTAATCAAATGAAGCGAAAAGTCCTAATTTTTTTTTTTATAAAAGGTGTATATTGGGTCCTCCAATTGAAGCAGCATGTCCCAGTTTGAAGTGGCTCATAAATAGAGTATAATTTTTAGTACTAAAAATACGGCCAAAGGTTCTTGACTGTTCAACTTGACATTCTAATTGCAAAATGTTTAAAAAAATTGCTTCATGATCAGACAATGGTGCGTTTTCAACTCTACAGCCAATTAGTTTACTACAATAGTTGGATCACATTTAGTCTATAGTAATACATTAACACTGAGCAATGCGCGTCGGGGATGTAACATGCATGTGTAAGTTGTAACACTTCAGGAGATGGCATAGAGGAAATGAAAATTTTCATTATTAAGACTTCAGCAATCAATTTTGTGTCCCATTAAAAGGAAATAGTTATGTCAATATCTCAAAAACTGTGTCCTCTAAGGAAAAATTGAGATTCTACGCAGAAAAACCTACAAATATGAGTATTTACTTTTTTAATATGTCTAACAATAACAGAGTTACAGGGGATGACTGAAAATGCTATTTTATCAAAATCACCCTGTACCAAAAAAACTAAGATAGCTATGGCAAATTTGATTAGTGCAAACTTAGTGCAGATCGCGAAAACCGCATCTCTCTATTTCTTTTCATAAGTGAGAAACCCCATAAAAAAAATACGAAAGTGAGACACCCGCTTAACTTTTTAGCAGTCCTATACATTTTACCTACGTATATACGCACGTACGTACGTATACATACGTACCATACCGTACAAAATTAAAGAAGCTGTGTTATTTAATTCATTTTAATATTTGTTACAGAGTGAGTATTTCCCGCTGATATTTTCGTTTTACAATTTTTTGTTCATGTTTATACAAAAATTACTGGGTAGTGTATGTCTGAATTGTTTGAAGACTCTTCAGATAATATTAAAATTGCATTAGCAAATTTTTCAACAAAAAATAAGCGCGAGAATAGAAGATTTAAAAAACTGATTCGTTTAAAGTCTTACAGCTATTGTAGAGCCATTCTTTCCCTTGCCGCCTTCCTTTAGGTTGTTGAAAAAAGAGTTCAGATTATATAATAGGCCAAATATAAAAACTATACTTGAATTTATGACCAGGGTAAACTCTGAACTGAACTAGAAAAAAAAATCAAAATATATCGGAAATAAATAGACTAAGTAATAAAATTACATCGAAGCGTATAGGGTAAAGTAAAAACGGACCGGAAAAATACTTACAACGCATTAGCCGCTTGAAATGTAAAAAAAAACTCTATAAAAGAATTAAATTCCATTAACTTACTTAACTGGTATTGGTAAATATATAGCCTGTACTTGTTACGAAACTTCAATGTACATACGTCATCAATCGTTTTAAATTAAAAAAACACAAAATTGACTTAAACGACAAAATACAAATAAATAAATCGACTCAATCAGGCAAACGCAGAGCAGTATACGATTTATTACCAACAGAATCGAGGGGAGGGAAATTAATATTTATTTAATATATTATTTTAGTGACCTACTTAATTGTTTTTAGTTTTCAAGTTTAGCTGTTTAAACGGCCGTATGAAACAGTATTTATTTAATTTAGATACCCATATATTAATATTTGGGTTGATATATGTTCTCTTTAAAAGTAGACCCTCAATCTTTGTTTAATCAAAGTTGTGTCAATGTTCCGTTTCATGCTTTAAATTTATAAATTTATATTTCACGCAAATTTATAAGGTTATCAACTAAAACGCCATACATCGAAGTTTATTTAGTAAAGGCTATATGACCAAAACAAGTCAATTGTTTTATATCACCTCATAGAGAATCTTTTAATTCTTAAACGCGTTTTTACCAAATATTTTACCAACGTTTAACATCCAAAATCTCGATTGCTCCAGAGACCCTGCCGGTAATTCAAGTTAAAATAGACAAACCCAACCAAAGGTTCGCGGTGTTAAAACAAATTAAAAGAATGTAGCATACAGGGTTTCTGGAAAGTCAACGATAATACTGAGCTAATGGAGCAACTCATAAGCACCCAGAACAACACAAAATGAGCTTAGTAAAAAATAGATGGTTTTCGAGATATTGGCACTTTTTTGGAAGTCACCAAAATCCTACTTTTGGATCAGATTTTTGATTGTCACACGTTAAAAATAGATATTTTTAGATTTGCTCCACTGAATAGTCATTTTACTGATCAAAGGCAAATATTAAACTAAACAGCCAAAATTTTTAATAGAACATCTATTCTAAAGTGAAGTATTACTTATTTTTAATACCTCAACTTTGACCCCTCCTCATACTGAACCAAAAAATCGTACGGCAACCTGGCTAATATCTTATAAAGTTCAAGGCTCATTTAATCTACTTTTAAAATTACCTAATATGTTTTAAAAAACGGTTTACTGTTATTGTGATAGAGTGAAATATAAATTTAATCTACCTTACGAAAAAAATAAAACAAATTAATAATTATGTTGTGTTCAAAAAATATTTTTATTTAACTTACAATTTAAAAAAATTAAATAATATGTTCGAACTGTCTACCACCAACGTGAATGCAGGCGTGGCATCTATTAATAAATGACCTTTTGGCCCATCTTGCATTCCTGGCAGCGTTAAGATCTTGGGCTGCGTCATTTATTCGCTGTCGTAATTCAGCAATATTGTTTATTGATCTTGCATAAAGCTTTTCTTTTATGCCACCCTTGAAAAAAAATCGAGGGGGTTTAGGTCTGGAGACCCGAGAGGCCGTAAAATTCGACCAAGTCGGCCGATCCATTTGTTGGCCTAAGTTTGGTTTAAATATCGACGAACTTCATGGGCATAATGTGCCGGACAACCATAATTTTAAAACCACATTATTCGGCGACTGGCCAAAGGAACATCTTCTAAAAGAATTGGTAGATCGTTTTGACAAAAACCTAAATTATCCTGCCAGTGCAAATTTTCTGGTAATTCGGGCCAATTAAACGCCCGTTCAAGATACCGGTCCACAAGTTTACTTTAAATAGGTACTGCGACCTTTCTCTCGAGTAGAGTGGGGATTTTCCAAGTGTGCAAATTGTGCATGTTTATATTATGTAAAAAAATCGGATCCTCTTGATTTTTTTGCAATATTCTGCGGCAAAATTGTAGGCGTGGTTCGTTTGGCTGTTTAATTTAATGTTTGTCTTTTATCAGTAAATGCCTATTCAGTGTTGCAAAGCTAAAAAAATCTAAAAATTATCTATTTTTAAAGTGTGATAATCGAAAATTTGATCCAAGAGTAGGATTTTGTTGACTTCCACTAAAGTGCCAATATCTCGAAAACCATCGATATTTTAGTGTTTACGAGTTGCTCCTTCAGTATTATCATTGACTTTCCGGACACCCTGTATAAGGCGTTCCTTTATTCTTCTTTTGCTGGTACACCCTATATAAAAACTCAATTAGGATAACAATAAAGTACTGGGAAGGGCCTAAACAAATACATGGAAAGCCCCCAAACTGAAACCGTATTGTCATATAAAATAGTTATGATGAATCACCCCACAAGATCGACATGCTTGACACCCTTCAAATTTGACCTCAGTTGTCAAACTTACGGCCACGGTCGAACCGTTTTTGCCGGCTCCTCCGGTAAAAATGACCACCAGACTCTGGTAGAGGGCGTAACTGCCAACTATAAATGTACTAAATGGAATCGACATCCACAGTTGGATTGATTCACTGAAAATCTACGTGTATCGTTTTAAGAAAAAAATATTATAAAAAGATAAATATTTGTTAGAACAATGGCTGTTATTTACCTTTATGGACCAAATGCTCGGTCCGAAAATGGCAGACACCAATAAAATAGTCATGATGGTGATTTGGGCTTCAGTCACGTCCACTTTACCGAACCTTAAGGTGCCCGATACGTAAGTTTGCCAGTGGGCGCAGTAAAATAGAGTCATGGCACAGAAACACTAAAAAAATGAAAATATTATAATGATAAAATAATATTGCAAGCCTTTTCTTGTGATAAAATGAATCGAATGATATACAGGGTCATTGACGACTGATGACAATAATTTACTAAAAAATTTAAGCTGCCAAGCCGTGGGTAACGCACAAAAATGGTTTACTTAAAACTGTCTTAAATTAACCCGTAAAAAAACGCAAAACATTATTTTTTCAAGCAAACCTAACTCCGAATTTGAATCTAAAGGTGTTAAGCTACTGGGCATCAACCTGGACAGTAACCTTAGCTGGACACCTCACATAAATACACTAAAAATAAAACTTTCTTCAGTAGTGTACCTAATTCGTAAACTAAAATGTATTATTGACGATAAATCCTTAATGGAGTCATATTACTCTCTATTTCACTCACATATTTCATATGGCAATGCGTTATGGGGAAACTCTACCTATTTAATTGACATTTTTCGTTTACAGAAAAACGTAATTAGGGTTATCTCTAATATTGGCTGCAGGAATCACTGTAAACCTTCCTTTATTAAACTTAAAATATTAACGCTACCGGCTCTCTATATACTCTATCAGCTAGTAGAAATGCATAAAAACAGAAATACTTTTAATATAAATTCAATTTTTCACAACTTTAGCACAAAATCAGCAAATTTGATAAGACCTAATTTTAAAAGGCTAGAAAAACCTATAAAAAATTCGCCAAGACCAGATATTTACAATAAGCTTCCAGTCAATGTTAAAAATCTCTCTAATAATAAATTTAAGCAAGTTATCAAGCAGTCACTAACAACAAATGGAATATACAATGTTGTGGAATTTTTGTCCCAACTAAATACTACAGGGTTATAATGAATAATACCTTTGCAAAAATACGTAGTTACAGTTACAGTTTCCTTTTGACTTGTTACAATTGTACTGATTTACAAAACGTAGTCAATAAAATGATGATGATGGTACGTTAGCCGTATATGGACAATGCACTAACTGTCTAAAATATTTTCAGCACTGCAGCGTTACCGCTTAAAAGAAAAATGGCAACACCTTTGATTTTTTAAATGGGACACCCTATATATTTTTAGATATGTTGATTCCCTTTTGTAATCACACTTTCCTATACCTATATCTAGTGGTTTTCGAGAAAAAAAATAATTTTGAGTGTTTATCGTTAAAAACCAAGGGATAATTGTTTATTTCTAAGCTATTCTAAGTTCCTAAAAAGCTCAAATTTAAAACATCACTTTAAGAGACCATCTTGATTAACTTTCCATAGCCTGATTTAACCAGAATTATACAATTCGTCGAAAATTAAATTAATGTCTTTCATTAATTAACATGGCGAAAAGTACATTTTGTTAAATGGAACACCTTATATTTTATTTTATATTCTTCGTTATACCTTTAATTTAATATAACATAATCCTATACCTAAGTATATAGTATTGAAAATATTAACATTGTGTTTTATAATCATTAGTTATTTTAATTAAATAACATTAGTTTTTATAACTTAATTAAAAAGTATAAAAATAAGTAGATATTAACTACTCAAATGAGGTTTTGATGAGGCTATTTATTTTCCATGGACAAATATGATCAAATAATAACAAGAACATATAGAAAATTTAACGAAATGTATCCAGATCTACCATCAATGAATCTGCGAAAGTTTGTAAGGTTACAAAATTATTTTTTTAATTATGGTTCTAAATTAAAAGAGAGTCTTAATCACCAATGAGAAAGATAATATTATTAATGTATTGACATATTTTACTGCAGATCCTCAAGCTTTAATTAAAAGTGCTAAGGATGATTTAGGTTTGTCTTATTCAATTCAAAAAATATTAGCCAATCATAAAATGCATCCATACAAGTTGAAGATCTGCCATTGCAAGATTTTCGTACTTAATGAAGTCTTACCTCACTGTGGAGACAGTGTAACAAGAGAACTGTACGACATGTTTGATGATATAGATAGATGGTCGCCAGATCTATCCCCTTGATTTTTATTTGTGGGGTAATATAAAGAAAAGGATGGCACAATTCCAATAAATAGCTAAGAAGAGCTACGTCATCGAGTTAGTACCAGTTTTGAAGAGCTAGATAAAAGCGAAATTAGAAGAGTGACGAATATATCCACCAGAAAATGATTTTATAAATGTTTAGAGTTAATAATGCTAGTCATTTCCAGAATTTCCTATAATTTTTTTTAAATTTTTACGTATAACTAACGAAGTATTTTGCAGTATAAATAAGCTTTTCCTATGAATTGGTTGTAAATTTACATGCAATGTATTAAATTTTCTACATGTTCTTGTATTATTTGGGCACACCGTTCATGGCAAATAAATAGTCCCATCAACACTTCATTTGAGTAGTTAATAACAGTAGTACAACATAATGAGTAGTAGTATGTAATAAGAAAAACATTAATAAATGTGTTTGGCGACCCCGCAGCTGAATACACTCCTGTGTGTAGGAATTGACAAAATGAGACGATCGATGTATGATGGCATTTAAATTCGGTGAATCAAGTGGCCACAACAAAACCACTAACACTGATTCTTGAAGGAAGTCCGTAGTATGACGAGCAATATGGGGACGTGCGTCGTCTTGCTGAAAAAGGACGTGTGGACGGCGCTTTAGATAAGGCAGTAAAGTGGTTTGAAGGACATCATAACTATAACGCGCATCTGTCATATTGCCTCGAACAAAAAGAAGGGATGATTGCCTACAATAGGCAATAGACCTCTAAACCATTACTCCAATATTCCTGTGTACATACTTGTCAACAACAAATCCAATGTAGGGCGCCGCCTTACTCTTCTGCGGCTACCGTGCAAACCTAGACAGAATCGCAATTTGTCGCTGAAGATGACATTTTGCCTATCGCCCTCCCAATATTTCCGTTATCTGCTCTAGTTCAAACGTTGACGACAGTTTATCCGCAGTCAGACGAAGGACTAACCGTGGAAGGTATGAAAAAAATCCAAAGGCTCAAATGCGACGATAGAGTTTACATTAGCAGTCTACCTTCTTCTTGAAACCATTGATCAGCGATTTGACGTGTAGTAGCAAACCGGTCTCGTAGGGGTAATTGTCTGAAGCGCCTATTTTGATGCTGTGTGATATGCCTCAGTTGAGCAGTTGGCCTTCTTCATGTTCCTATACCTTCTTCTATCCATATCCGATACACACGCAATACCGTTATTGCAGTATAATTCACACGCCGGCCAATTTCGCGATAGGACAAACCAACATCTCGATAGGCAATAATCCTACCCCTGTCAAAATCGCGGACATGGTGATTTTGACGTCTTCAAGCTCAAGGCATTTTGTCATGCTTAGCACTAGTAAACAAACGAGCAATAACTAAAAATATCCGTACTAATCAGCTCTCAGCAAATGCTGATTAGTACAGATATTTTTCAGAGAGACTTACTTCTGCACAAAAACATTTTAAGAATGGTAAACAAAAACACATATTAAACATTGTCGTCGTTACCATAGAATGCTTTAAATATAGTTATTCTGTTGCCAAAAAATCAAGTTGAAAAAAATTCCCTTCTGTGTGTAACACTTTTTATCAGTGCAACATAATGTCACAGGCAATGCGTTCACCGATTCCCCACTTGCGCATTTCGGCACCCAAGGCCCTCATTGGCCGGGCGTGTATACTAAGGCTAGACAGAAAAGAGAAGCTTTTTCCTGGTGCTTCTAATTACTGTGGCATGTTCTCTTACTTTTTATCTTAAAACTGTCTGTATAGGTAAGGTCTAAATAGTATGGGTAAATCTGGAGATAAGATGTTCTGAAACTATCAATATTCTTACTTTACCCTCCAAGCAAATATTTAAAAAAATTTTGTGTTACTTTATTTCACATTTCATATTCTGTTATTGAAAATTGTATGAATCGACTATGACTATAATGTCGTCGAAGAATTACTTACTAAATACGTAAACTTTCTTATCTAGTTAGGTATTCTTATTCTAATGAATCTTACACTAACATTTTATAGTGCCTTTGGTATTTCATCATAAACCTGTCTACTCTGAGGTATTGGTAAATTCTGCGCCTTTTTTGTATTATAATTGTGATGATCACTAATTTGCGTATTTTCAATTTTTAATTTAATGAATTAATTGTTAGCAGCTAATATTTTTGTATAGTATTGTTTATACAGCTGCTTTATGGTAAATTCATTGTTATTCCTGTAACACCTTTGACTTAAAATTTTGCATGGTGCTTAAACCTCAGAAAATATCAGAAATCACTATGCAAACTTGGGTGCATTGATGATTGTTAATTGATTTGATTTTTACATATTATAAGACAAGATATGCCATTCAGGATACTTTAACTTTACGTTCTAGTCTTCTTTAATAAATTGCCCCCGAAAATATGTTTACCATAATTTATTAGAATTAAGAATGTTTTAAAGAGTTTAATTAAGGAAATTTTTTATGGCCATTAAGATTTTCTTAAGTATAAATGATTTTCAATTGTGATGTCTTCTTCTAAAGTATAACTGACAATTGTATACATTACTCCTGTATGTATATTATATTATTATTCAAATTTATTCTATTATATTCATTTTAAACACTTAATGGAGCTAAGTGTGCGCGATTTTTAATAGACAAAATTCCCTGTTTAATTTAAATGAAACATTAAATATACTATGTTCGTTTCAAACCCTAGATTAAACCAAAATATATACATTACACTAAAAAAATTAAAAATAAATTATCTTTAATATGGTGTTATCTATGTTATCAGAAATAAGATATTCATGAAACAAAACAAATATTTGTAAGTCATTATATAACCTAAATCAGCTAAAATTTAGACATATGGAAGGCAATGCAATATAGTTTTTTTAAGGAAAATTTTGAAATGAGGACAGACAGAGATCTTTTAAAGGAATATGTAAAAAAAGTTCACAAAACATTAAAATATATAAATAGCATTTTCAAATCATAATTTAAGTAAAAGCTCATCATATTAAAAACTTAAAAAATATAAAATAATTCTAGCTAATTTCAATACATACCTGAAAAAACATCCAGGCAGGATAATTGCCTAACTGAACAGCTGTACAAGCAGAAACAGCTACAAATACTGTTGATAAAGAATCACACCCATGGTCAAATAACTCTCCCAGTGGGTTAGCACTGCCTGTTCTCCGAGCCTGCTTACCATCAATAGCATCTAAGCTTTGATAGATAAAAAGGCCGATTGCACAAAGAGCACAGGTCCATCTCGGAGGCTCCTCTTTTGCATCTGGGGAGAAACTGTTAAAGAAAACAATGTTGTTTCAAATTGTTGACTTCTTTCATTTATTTGAAAATAAATAGTTTATTTTCAATTTAGTATTTAGGTATGGTAAATCTCATCAAACAAGAGAAACATGCTTATGTTTGCAAGCTTGATGAAAAATTTTTACAATTTCCTTACTATTATTATTGATTTTCAGAGAGTCAATTCAATAAGTAAAACTAGAATCGGAATATTTAGTTGTTTCTATAAATAAAATAATATGTAATTGTCTTTTAGCGTTTTTTAGGCAATTAAACTGCAAATTTGTGTTTGCAGTGACCTCTTCTATAAATATATTGTTTTTAAAACTAAATCTATAGATTATTTACTTTACTTCTTTTAATATTTCTTTAAAGTTAAACCACTAAAACAATAGAAAATTTTTAAGAGTACTAGTTTGAGACTTACCTGACAAGAACTAAAGCCGTAAATATATTAACTATAAGTCCCATAATTGTAAGTAAATTGGGAGCTAACCATATTGGTACCCTCAACACCAGCCAATTCCAATATGGTTGTAAAAGTTTATCGAAAATACTGACGCTTTGGCAAGAATACTGGTGCTCTCCTAACCGTCTCAATTGAGATTCTGATAAGATCCTTTCTTTGAATATTTTCATTTTGTTGTTTTTTTTTGTTTTTTAACTAAAATATAAGAATAATTAATTTAGATTATAAATTAAAATATATAGACATAAATTTATTAAAAGCACACAGCAATCTTCAAATTCAAAGACCAATTAAAGGTACCTTACTATAAAATATAAATATGTCTTGTTTAATTTTTACAATTGTATTCTAATGATGGTGTAGCTTGAGGGTTATTAATAATATCTAAACTTTAGAGGTTTATTCAGCTGTTATGTAACAGATTCTTAAGTATGATATTTTCATTAAAATCTCCCTATTTCAGCATTACCATCACTACCAAACTGTATTAATCATTTAATTTTAACAGGAAATTTTCGCGAGTTTCTTAAGAAAGCCACTGTAATCTCTCTTGTTGCGTCTAACTATAGACCTATTTCATTGTTGCCTTCTCCGACTAAGATAATAGGGAAATTGTTTAAAAAGAGAATGGTAATTTGGATTTCTGAAATCCAATAACGTTTTAAACGACTTCCAGTTTGATTTTCAATCATTTAAGAATATGGCTGATCTTATGTTGGAAAAGCTCTATCTGAAACTCAACAATAGAGAGGTTACAGCAGTAGTATTTTTTAACCTGGCAAAATCCTTTGACTGCATGTAGCAAAATCTATCAAATCAAATCGTTTATTTCCATTGACATCATAACAATGTATAGGAATTGTCAATAAAAAATTACAATGCTAATAAAAATAGTATAAAATTACAAGATATGAAAGGAAACAAATTTAACTAAATTTAGTCAGTAAATCTACAGTTAAAGAACTCTGTCAATGAGTAAAAAGGACAGTCAGCTAACATGGTCCTAAGAGCTTTCTCAAAAGTTGGAAAAGTCTTAGCTCTCTTTATTCTACATGGGAGATGATTAAAAATTCTAAGAGATGTAATTTCCAGACCATCCTGTACAAGTTGGAAAAGTCTTAGCTTTTTTTATTCTACATGGGAGATGATTAAAAATTCTAAGAGATGTAATTTCCAGACCATCCTGTACCTGCTATGGATTTAGAGTCTTTATTTTGCAGCGGTTTAGGTCGTTATCTAGCAAACAGATCCAAGATAGTAATATTTGAAGGTGAAGTTTCCAATCAACTTAATGTCCCTGTGCAAGTACCACAAGGGTCAGTTCTAGGTACTCTCTCTAGGTAATGGTAGTTGAGAAGGAGATATGAGTTAGTGGAGATAGAAGGAGAGAGAAAATTTTGTATATTACTGTAGGAGCAAGGGAGTATATACATACATATATTATATATACAGATAAATGAAGGTAAAGAAGTTTTACTTCAGTCATGTGGTCTCAAGCACACTAATTTTTTTTCTATTATATATTAATTATCTGCCACTGATATTAAAGAACTGCCAATGCAGCTCCTTTGCCAATGCTCTGGCATGATAGAAATATAAATATTCTCCATTTCAAGATAAATAGTCATACAAAACATAAAATGGTGGTGTAATTCGAATTTTTTTATCTTTCAATGAATTAAAAACAAATATTTTATAAATGTATAAATGACAATGGCCGTTGAACACAGAGCTTATTATATTATAGCTCATTTGTATTATAAAATCAACTGATAAAATTGTTTTAAAGGATTTGAATAAAGACACAGAAAATATTCCTTGGTTATCAATGCTAACAACCAACCTCTCTTTTAAAAGTGAGTTACCAATTCCAGTATCTGCCTTGACATACAATTTAATTCTTTATATATAGTAAGAAATTTTTAATCGCCTTCCTATTGCGGTAAGATTGCTATCAAATGAAAAAATGTTCAAGAAACAAGTAAAGAAGATATTGATTGAGAGAGCTTATTATGATGTTGAAGAATATTTATTAGATAGTATGTATGAAATGTGTTGCCTTTAATAATGCTTTGTGTATGTTTTTTTTGAATTATGGTTTCATATGTGCATAAATTGGTATTTTATATTTTTAAACCCTTATATCAATAAATTATATTATATGATACATACTTAGGTATATCTTAAGTGATTATATAGAAGTAACTTCTAACTACAAACATGTAGTTAGTGTGTATTTAATGATTTGTTTTTTTATATGTAATTTGGGAGTTTTAAGAAATGCTTTGTCAATGAGAATTTACTTTTTGGATAATAAAGCATATTTTGACATTGAGACCAAAAGCTGGATAACTTTGGGCTTTTAAGTCAAAAGTTTTTTTATTAGCATAACATCAATAACACAGTAACTAGAATAAATGAACAATCAATTATTGTATATCAAAAGGAATATAAGTTCATACACAAAGAAAGTCCAGAATGTAAAATTGGAGGTCTGAACAAAATGCATTGCAGAGCATTATAATGCTCCTCAACTTCAATTTAAACTCTAACATTTTTTATCATATTGCATAATTCTCTATCATGCAATACAAATACAATTTAAAAAGAATACTGGTTGCTGAGATGAAGCCTTTTTTTGCGTAAGCTTAGCTAACAAAAAAAGTTTTAGGTGAGTTAGTGAAACAGCCTACTTGTTATATCACCATCGCTGGTTTGAGTTCTAATGTATAAGACACCTCACTCAAAAAAGGGCTTTAATTGTTCTTTTTGATTATCATTTTAATACAGTATTTGTTGCAGAACAAGTATGTGATCCCACAAGGGCATGATAAGCATTTTTTGCCATGTAAAGGTCTAAGTTCTTCTCTACACTTTGTTGAATCAAACTTAATCATGATTTTATCATATATTTAAAATCAACTTATATATATATGTATTATACATCTGACTGATATTATATGTTAGGGAAAATGTGACTGACTATGCAACATATGCTGATACCCACCGGCACTTTACCAGAAATAATGACTCCTTAATTTCACCTTTCCATCAACTCTCCAGATCAAGAACTGGGGTTTCGCACAATGGGTTATATAAGTATAAGGGTTTTGCCACTTTCTATATTCAAAAATAAAGTTTAAGATTTCTTAATTAACAACCCTTTTTACTCATTTGAGGAATTTCTTCACTCCACTGTGGCTTTTTAGGAATATTGTGTTTATATTGTCTTTCTGTTAAAGCTGCTTTGTATTTGTTAATTTTACTTAATGCTAATCCTTGATGTATTTTTACTTTAATCTTTATTGTATTATATAGTTACTGCATGGATTTTATTATTGTAATATTAATTATAATGCTTTTTTTTCTGTATTCTTGACTTGTGTAAGAGTTTGTACTTTTTGGCATGAATAAATAAATAAATATATTGTTCATTGTATTACAATGAGTAACAATCAAAATAGGCCCATTCAGCCATTCAAAAAAATAGGATAACAAAAAAGGTTTTCATTCATTGCCAGGCTTAATCTATTATTATGCACCACAAAATAAATAAAACAGTAAAAATCACCACCATAATTGTTTCTATCACCCAAGTCTTAAATTGTATTATTATGTTAAATTCATATTTCAATGCATATTAGCTATACAGGGTATCCTATGAACCAAGATGTGTGTGAAGTTAATGAGCAATAACAAGAAACCTACAAAAACTTTTAAAAGGGGTAGGTAGTAGTAGTAGGGACCAGTATGTGACCTGATGTGAAAGAAAAAATTACCTTCCAAAAGGTTGTGTGTTATTGTATATGTTACCATATACAATCATACTGTTCCTTTCAAATACTTGCTGGGATCCTAGAGGTGACCGGAGAACAGTGAGAAAATGTAGGTGCTATCTGTTCTGTATGGGGTCAACATTTTTCATTTAATTTAAATATAAAATATAGGTAATTAAATACAGTCCACATTTAGATCATCAAAACTGGCCTACGCACACATTTTTATGGTCCTTCAAGCCAAATGTTCTTTCAAAAATCAATTATTACTTTTTTGAAAAATTTAATTTTATTTGCAAAAAGCCATTGTCATTTATTATACACACAACCGTATATGGTTCTATTAGAATGATTTTAAATTCATTTGAGTGGGTGGATTTTTTCCATTTACAGCTACCACTGGTAAAAGCAATTACAGACATCAATTGAGAATTAGATACCAGTACAAAACTTCAATTCAATTAAGGCATTTATAGTAAACATTTTTACAACACCTGAAATGTGCTTTTTAAACTTTAAAAATCCATCAATAGACAGGTCTAACAACTACTTAAAGTATTGCTTTATTGCAAGAATGTTGCAGAATCTAGAAAAATATTAAAAACCAAGCATTGTGCAAGGAAGTGTATTCATTTTAGATACCTTTTTATATAAATGATTGGGACATAAAATATTAATGTCGTAATTAAAAGTAAAAAAGTATTAATTGTCAAATATGAAATATCTCGGTATAATTAATTTTGATTAGAGGGTAGTCATTTATATACAGAAGGAGCCAAGGATAAATTCCTGAGGAACATCAACATTAACAAACAATTCCCAAATTATTGTCGTTAAAAAATCCTGCTTGAATAATAACACTTCTAAAGTGATATCTCACTTGATAAATCACAAAATACTGCTGTAGGAGCCTAGCCACAAAAATTGCATTGACAGTGCTTGTCAGTAATCTGTTGAAATCTAAATTGTTCCAACACTAGTTAGAAGGTTAAATTTTTATAGAAAACAGTTAACTGTAATTTTCATTCATATTTGTACTACTTTAGCCAATGTGGAAAAAAGCAATAAGTCGGAAATTAGAGAGGTTGTTTACTTATAAATTTTGTTATTAGACATGAAGACCATCTGAATGCAAAAATGAATATTCAATCAATCACAACTGGAAGGTAAAAGGTTCATATTTAGTTCTCTGCACAGATATAATTTAAATAAATTTGGAGACAACTCAGGCAGCAATAAAGGTTATGTTTTGTCATATAATGATGTTTGAGCTGAAAGGGCTTTAAATGTTGGTGTTTCCTTTAGTCATTAGCTATATTAAATACGTCATTAAAAAGCGCAAAAGGTAAACTCCTATGAATACCATGAGCATGATTTTCATTATTTTGAGCTTAAGGATGGGGCACTTACCCTATTGCCTATATACTCTATCTAACCACTAAAACGTGGACTAACAGAAACTAGCAATAATTTACCGAGACGTTTGACGAATGTGGTTCTCGTAATAGCAATAACAATAAAATACGTACTAATTAAACTTTTTAATAACTTTCATAAACGATGCCAAAACATTTTTATATTTTTGACAATAGTGTGATGTGATGACGAACGTTCGTTCATTTACATGAGATTAGATGTTGCCAGTTCAGGCATTTTATTCCACAGTAGTGTATACATTGTCACAGCCCACTTTACTCAAGCCGCGAAATGATAACATCGGCAACATACCTTTCAGATCCGTTTTCATTTCAGTTCTCATGGGACTAAATGGGGATCGTTTGAATTCCTCTTTTTCCTCAGTTTTTAAGTGAAATTTCGGAAAGGAAAGTGAATGTAGTTATTATTAAGAACTTACTAAGTCTTTGTAACATTTTCCATCCAGTGTCGGTGTGTTATATACTTGTTGAATGAATTGTCGAAACAGTGGGCTGCCAAGGCAGTTGTGCATATAGGCACAGAATAAACGATCTCATGAACGATCTCATGAGATCGTTTATTCTGTGATATAGGTCTCCTAATGGACCCGTCATGTCCCACCGAGGGTTACCAGAGCCCAACGGCCTTAGAGAAACCGATAAGGCTCTCTGGTCTGAAGGACTTAAAGTCACTTGGTATACTGAAAGTATTACCCAAGTATTTGAACCTGGCGCGCGTGAGTGCTGGGCACTCCCCGACTACATGGTCAACGGTTTCATCCTCCTCACAGCACCATCGGCATTCCGGGTTGTCCGCAATACCGATAGTATGGAGATGGCTTCTTAAGTGCCAGTGACCGGTTAAAAGACCTGTCACTAGCCGAATTTCGCGACTTTTTAGGCGTAGTAGATTTTTGGTGAGACAGGCAGAGGGCCCACCTATATGTCCCGACAAGCTGGACCCTGCAGCCAACCTGCACCAGTTTTTTCAGGACTTTTATGCACTCTAGTACAAGCTTGGAGCTTACCTTTGCGGCCGTGATAGCCTTAATGGCAGCTCTGCTGTCCGAGCATATTGATACGACTGTATTGCGTAGTCCGCAGTTTAGGATTTTCTGTCCGCATTTTACAACAGCTAATACATCGGCCTGGAAGACAGTGGCGTGCTCCCCCAGCGAGTATGCCTTACTGGTATGTGGGATCCCACCACAAAGCCCTGATCCAGCTCTGTTATTCATTCTGGAGCCATCTGTGTACCAGATGGTCCGCCTATTTAGCAATGCAGGTCTGTTGGAATGCTGCCACTCCTCTCTACCTGCAATGTGCGTCACGAATCCTTCGCAATCCACAGTCACTGGAGCCATGCAGTTAGAAGGAGAGGGCATTCCTGTATGGCCCGTGACCAAATTTTTGCGTGACCGGTCTCGCGAGCACGTAGTTCGCCGAGGTCGTATAGCCTGTACGCAGTCCTCATTGCCTCGAATTGCACAACGAGGTCCAGAGGCGGAAGGCTCAGCAGAGTCTCGAGCGTGAGTTATGCTGAGACTTGCAAGACGTTGGACTCTGTCCAGTTGAGCACGAATTTTCGCTTTCTCCGTACATGGCCACCAAACGATAGCCCCGTATGTGAGAAGAGGTCTCACAATGTGCGAGTAGATCCAGTGGGGGATCTTATGAGACAGACCCCAGGTATTGCCGAAAGCCCGCCTGCAGGCCCATAGCGCGCAGGTGGCCTTCTTCATTCTGGTGTCTGCATGATCGTACCAGGAGAGTTTGGGATCTAACTTGATTCCCAGAAATCGAACTGTCCTGGAGTAATACAGCTGCACGCCATAGAGATATAACAGGGGGCGTGCCAAAGTTACGTCTCCTCGTGAATAGTAGGAGCTCTGCTTTTTTGGGGTTAATCCTCAGACCCCCCGAGAGGCACCATATGTCCACCATACGCAGGGCTCTCATCATAGGGCCCCGCATTGAGGCGGCGTCTTTCCCCGGGCAAAGGATTACCAGATCATCAGAGTAGGCTTGTGTGTATAGGCCAGCATTGTTTAAAAGATTTATCAGGCTGTCGACCACAAGGCACTACAAGGTAGGGGACAATACTCCTCCCTGCGGGCAGCCCCTAGCCGCCAACGTTTCGACAATCTCGTATTATTGAGCTAGGCAGATACATGACGTTTCGAGAGCATGGCCTCTATCCAGCTAACCAAACAGGGTTCTGAGCAGCGGCTCTCGAGTGCTTGGCAGATTAATGCGAAAGGGGTGTTGTCGAATGCCCCTTCAATGTATAGAAACGCACCCAGAGAGGCCTTGCCACTACCCAGAGCACCCTCCACCTTCCTCACAAGGTGGTGTAGGGCCAGTCTCGAACTCTAAGCGAATCGGAGCCCGAGAACAGCTAGGAGGATCGCGATATAAAGACAAACACCTTGTTTGTAAACAGAAACAGGTGGAACCGGCCGGCTTCTTAAGAGGGACATTGTGCCATTTATCGATTTTCATGTTTATTTTACATATCACTTTTAAGATTTTTATGTTGTGCTCTTATCTGTGTGATTTGGGATATTTTTGAATATCTTGTGTACCACTAAAATTAGAAACTTATGCCTGAGAACCAAAGTTAATGCTTTATTCAAATCAAAAAACGTAGGTTTTGTTTTATTTATAAACATATTTGGAGGAAATCTGGTAAGGAATACCAATAATTAGTAAGTATAGGTAAATCTATTAGCTTTATTTATATATAGGAATTCAATGAAGTATTTTTTTGCCTTTTGAAACATGCCAAGTCCCTGCTGTGTTCCCGGAGGTAAATCTAATTACAAAAGTAGTTTAAGAGCAGGGGAGGTAAGTATTTCTGTTTTTGGCTGCTTTGACTAAAAGCCATACAGAGATAATTGGGCTTCTACTCAATATTCGGGGGTTTGTGCTAAGCATTTTGATTCGAATGATATTATCCGTGAAGATGATTTATCTTTTACCTGACGGCACACTTCCTAGATTAGAGTTAAAGCAAGATTAATGAACTTGCCAATGAAGCCTTTGAGCAACTTGATTTCATAACAAATTTTCAAGATATTATTATTCCCAAAAAATTCTAATAACTGACCTGTGGAATGTAAAAATTGTTGGGGATACAAAACTATATTTCTATACTTTAAACTTGAATGATGCTTGTATAAATATTATTAATCAAATATCAATAGATAGCGACCTATAATATATTATCATACTTATTATACAACTCTTTTTAAAAAACAATGTGTTGTCCCAAAATTACCTAAAATGGATTTTACCTTTCGAATTGAAATTAAGTAGGTGGTCTCAACTCGAAAATCTACTAGCTATGTATAAGTATTCTGATTATTGTGAGCTTAATAAACCATTCCTTTCATCTCTAAAGAAGTTTTATGACTTCATTAACCAAAGTTTAAATTTCATGAAAAGGCGTTAAATTTATTGGAAAGTTCTGATTCAGGCAACTTAAAGGATGAAAAAGTTACTTTTAATAGACCAAATAACTTTACTTATTTTAAAGGAAAAACGTTATTGCCCATCGACTATAGTAATGTCTTTTATGTTATTATATTATACCCCTTGCGCATATGAATTGCTTAGAGATTATTTTAATCTACCCACCAAGAGGTAGCTTTGATGTGTCACCAAATTCTGACTTAAATAAAACTAACGATAATGATAACACCACTAATTATTTAAACATTGTATCCACTTCTTTAGCACCGACCGAGAAAGTTGTTAATTTATTAATTGATGAAGTTTATATAACTAAAAGACTAGACTATAGGGGAAAAAGTCTAATAATGCATTTATATAACTATTAATGGCGCCTATACATATTTGAAACAATAAATCAATCACATAAATAAAATATTCTCATTTGTAAATAAAGTAAAATCAAAATTGAACGTCCATCTCGGCAGAGCCGCGCTTTCAAAGCGTAAACCGATCTACCAAAATGGATCCGAATCTCCCACGTGGTGCGACGTTGCCAACTGTTATTTTGCGGCTTGAGTAAAGTCAGCTGTGGTAATTTTTTATTAAAGCACCAAATTTAGGACAAATGTACTAGAACGGCATCACCGCATCAGGTGATGAGCTGGAAAAAAAGAAGAAGAAGATCTAGACCCTAACCCTAAATTTGTGTTTTGTGACCCTAACCTCAAGTGTACAATATGATACTGTATTTGTGTTCTGTGTATGATACTATAATAATATAATAGTCATAATTCTTTTTAAAAAGCCTCCAATTTTCAACGCAGATACTGCCAATATAAATTAATAGAAGAAAAATAACAAAACTCAATGGCGCTAAAATCTGCCCAAGAAGCCCTAGCAATCGGTAGCAGATTGTGCCAGCCCCTTTTCTTACAAAAATTAGCTTCCTTCCATAACAGCCCCGTTTCTCATGCATGGAGTAACAATGACTCTGAGGGCCCCAAGAAATGGCTTGACTTAAACAAAAAGATTTACCCACCTCAAAAGCCTGATGAAGATCCTAGACCAGCAGTGAGTACCCTGAGCTTGTTTATAATATTATCATAAACTAGGAGTAGTATTTAATTTAGAGATGGGCAAAAGTGCTATTTTTAAGAAGCAGCTACTGCTCTTTTCATAAAGCTGCTTCTCAAAGTAACAGGTTAAAAGCAAGTAGGGTAATAGGTTACCAAAAATGTCTTTTGGCACCAGTATGACTGAAAATGGAAAAATGAGCTATTGGGCACTGGTCCTTGATATGCTTTAACACTGTTGGCGTAATTAAGTACATATATATTGTGTAATGTAGTCTTAAAAAGATAAACACTTTCTGCTTTTCTAATTGTGTTTTGATTAAGAAGTGGTAGTAACATCATATCCATAATATTCAAAAATAATAATCAAACATGACAACACTTCACAATTAATCAGCTACCAATATTAATGCCTTGTTGGGCATCTCCACATGTATATGATTTAAGGTTTATGAATAATAAATAGCACAGTTTTTAATCTTATTAATAATAATTTATACGTACATTAAGATTAAGTTTTTTAATTTTCTTAAAATAGAAATGTTTTTTTTTTGTTAGCGAGCCTATTTGTAGTAATATACTTATATTATATATTTACATTACATTAAAGTACATTAATTTTTTAAATCATACTCACCAAAAACACATAGTAAGTAGAAATTTGATAAGCATGTCAAACAAATATATTAGAAGCTAGCATCTGGATGTTTTGCAATAAGGATCATATGGCGTGAACTTAACAAAAGATAGGAAAAAGTGCCTATTTTGTAATTTTGTATTAATTGACTTCCATCTGCATTATAGGATCATCAAAAATTTGTATTTTTATATTATTTTGGGAGTTCTAACAAATTAATGCTTTATCAATAAGAACTTATTCTTTGGATACTAAAGCATATTTAGACATATTTACCCAAAATATTCAGTTCTCATCTGTGTCAGCAATTTTAATAAAACATAATATGTATAACTCAAAGTTCTCACAGTTTTAAAATATTTTAATTACGCAATGTTATATGCTATTGCCATCGGATTTTATTTAATTTTAATTGTATATTATATTATTATAGTTTTAGACTTAAAAAATCTGTTTTATGTTTGGGTTGTTGGGGGAAAAATATTCTCTATATATAAAAGCAAACTTCCTTTCTTCAGGCATCTGTATCATTCCATTTTTGTAGAGAAACCCTACTAACTTTATTATCAGTATACAGGGTGTCTGGAACCTAGATGCAATCCTTTAAGGGGGTGATAGCTGACTTAATTTCAAACATTTTAAGCTAAATATGTGTAGGTCGAAATTTGTTTATAAATTTTTTATGGCAATTTTAGCATTTTTCTCAAGAAATACCAATATTTCACACTTAAACGGTAATAGAGTGCAAGTTACAATTAGTATCGTAGTTTCAAAGTTTATTTTGTTTTGTCTAATGTGTATTAATAAAAATATGATCAATTCCAAGCTTCTGTGTAAACTTATAGAAAAAATAGAGACATTGAAACACTCTTTATTTTTAGATATCACTCATGCCGATGCCTGGCCAATTCTAAGAATTATGGCCTCTTTTGTGTGGCAGGTCATGTAAACAAAAATTATTAGACTGAGACCTCTCATAAGCCTACTAAGCATTAGAGCCCCAATTGTGGGGTTATTTTAGGTTTTAATGTTAAAAAAAACACAATTTTGTTTAAACTATTTATTGTTCATGTTCAAAATGCAATCCATTATTTCTACTACAGGCACGAGCCCTTTTTGTTACTTCGGTGGTGGTTACTCTTATGGTCATATCTTCTTTCATCCTGTCAAATGCTTCATTTATTTTGCGAATCAACTCTTCTCTTGTTCTTATTTCTGTGGTGTATACAAGCTCCTTTGCCCGGACCCATATGAAAAAATCCAACGGAGTTAGGTCAAGCGATCGAGGAGGCCAAAGAAAGGTTCCGCCTCTACCGATCCAACCGTCCGGAAAACAGTCGTCTAAGTAATTCCTGATAGCCGACGACCAATGCGCTGGACAACCATCTTGCTGAAAGATTATTGGTCTTTTTCGTTCCAATAATCCAGCTTTGTCTAGAAGAACGGGCATATCATTTTGTAGAAAATCTAAATAGTTGGCACCATTTAAATTCTCTGGTAAAAAATGTGGCCCAATAATAGTCCTGCCTATTACTCCGACCCACACATTGACCGAAAATCTGTTCTAAAATGATTTTTGTTTTTTGCAGTGCAGATTTGCATCTTTGGCAGCCCATTCGTGGATGTTGTGGAAGTTGGTAATACCCTCCCTGGAAAAATTGGACTCGTCTGTCCACAAGATACTTCTTAAGAATAACGGGTCCTCGATGTCCATGTTCAATAAAAAGCGGCAGAACTGAATTCGTCTTGCAGGGTCTTCTTCTTGTAAGCCCTGCACCCCCGTACCATGAAAGGGATACTGACCATGTTTCTTCATGGACACCTTCCATCTAGAAAGGCCAAGGTCTTCAGCTACTTTTCTGACACGCTTGCAGTAGGGTCTGCGGTAAAAGCTTCCGGTATTTGCTTCTCAATCTCTACATTATTATGGCCAGGGTTGACTCCACGTGCCGGGTTATTCCCAATGCCAACTTCAGTAAGACGGCGAAAGGTGTTTTAAAACACCCTGAAGTTTGGTAACCTCCGATCTGGATAACGTTCCTGGTACCAGCGTCGTGCCAAAGCTCCATTACCGTTAGCGCGTCCATATGTGAAGACAATGTCAGCGTACTCTTGGTTGGTAAATTCCATTTTACAATACTGTTTAATAAAACGGGCAGAAACTCGATTTAAAACACAGTGGATGCAGTCAGTATGAAGTTGATAATCTTACAAAATTAGAGGCGAAACAAGAGGAACGAAACAACAAGAGGCTAAAATCACACGTTTTTATTTATTAAGCGAGTACCTAACTTGTAACCCCCACCCCAAAGTACCTACTAGGTACCCCTTACCCTACAGTATCTATTATTAGGTACCTCTGCTTAATTTTGTTTTTATTACTTTTTATTTACCTGAACTGTCCCATAATAGAAAACCAATCCAGTAAGTTTTGTTTACATGACCTGCCGCACAAAAGAGGCCATAATTCTGAGAATTGGCCAGGCATCCGCATGAGTGATATCTTAAAATAAAGGGCAGAAGCTAGGCATATTTTTAGAGAGGTTTGAATGACGAAAGCATTTGCATAACAATTATTTAAACATAAAACAAAGCATTTTTATTTTAACTCTATATTTATTTTTTACGTTTCAATATCTCTATTTTTTCTAACAAGTTTACACAGAAGCTTGAAACTGATCGTATTTTTATTAATACACATTAGACAAAACAAAATAAACTTTGAAACTCCGATACTAATTGTAACTTGCGCTCTATTACCATTTAAGTGTGAAATTTTGGTATTTCTTGAGAAAAATGCAAAAATTGCCATAAAAAATGTATAAACAAATTTCGACCTCTACATATTTAGCTTAAAATGTTTGAAATTAAGTCAGCTATCATCCCCTTAAAGGATTGCATCTTGTTGCATCAACTTGCTAGCTTCCGGACACCCTGTATAACAAAAAATATAAATACATATTTAAAATATTTCAACAAGAAAAAAAAATATAAATTCTATTTAAAGGGTTCCTAAATTTATGAAAATTTGTATGCACCTGGTATCTATAATAAGTCTACATAATAAATAAATAATTAGTATGTACATATATTTCTTTTTCAAATTTTATAATTAAAATATACCTACACCTATTAATATTTGCATAGCTGCTAAGAAAAAATAAAACAAAATTTATTTACAAAAACCAGAATACTGAGAAAATCACCTACCATATTCTACAAAAAATAGAAAAACAAAACTTTTTCAATTTACAAACATTGCACACTATCTATACCCATAGTATATAAAATTAAAATAATTTAAAATAGAAGTAAAAACTTTTCACAATGTTCCTATCAATGTCTTTTAGACAACAGAATATTAAAGCTTTTGTTTTTTACCACATTCTTAATATTTTTAGGGATTAAATTGTAAAATTTAGGTCCTAGATATGAATGTAAATTTAAGTCACACTTAGATTGTGGAATATTTAGATTATTAGTATTATATATTGGCTCGAGTTTCATAGATATGACAAACATTATTTGATTTTAATTCTTTATTAACATGCACAAAATTGCACACTGAAGGATATATCAACATTTTTACATTGTCATTTTTATTTCATTAGAATATAATTGAGGTTTATTTAAAATTATTGTTGCATTGTCATTTTTATGATTTGCTTGGCAAATAAAATAAAAAGTAATTAATGACAATTTAATATTAATTATGAAATAATCCAGCTTAGGTTCATACTATATATGCAATAATTCTTATAAATTTTAGCATTTTATGTTATTTAGGTGTAATTACTGAAAACTAATAATTTTTAGATAGTGACCCCAAACATTTTTTCTGATGAAATAAACTCTTTTTATGTAACATTAGCCATCAACTAAATCAAAATATAAATGTTTTAATGGACCCTATAACTTACCACCTAGAAATAGTCAACAAGTTTCAGTTTCTTCAATCCTTTTTTCATTCTGCCTACTAATTTATTCATTTATGAGTTTTTCTTTATATAGGGCAAACATTGATAAACAAAATAATGACAAGTATTTAATTTTTTTTACTAGTATACATTTATTTGCAAATAAACATTTTGGCTAGTTTCACCCTCTAGTGCTGATAAGATTAAAACAAAATTATCAATAGAAAAAAATTAATTTATACTTAACAGAAAACATCAAAGTTTTTTAGTATTTGTTACCTGTAGGGTTAGGGATATTTTTATACTTCACCATAACCCAGCCGACATATATTTTTAATATGCAACATTTTAGTATGTTTGCCATCAAAGAACTAACATAAAGTACAGCCCATGGAAGATGTGGTATATTGCAACTTTAGTGAGGGGCATGTCAGTGGATGAGGCCATTAAACAGCTGAAATTTATACCAAAAAAGGGTGCAAAGGATGTCAGGGAAGTAATAGAGGAGGCAAAGGAATTAGCTTTGAAGGAACATAATGTGGAGTATCCAAGTAATATGTGGGTTGGTAGGTGACCAGTTAGAATATTATTTTATTTGTTTAGTAATAAAGTATTTTTTAGCTGAATCTTTTGTTGGCAAAGGGGTAGTTATAAAGGGGATGAGGAGGCATGGACGACAAAGGTTTGGTATTGTGGAGTACTTTCATTGTCATTATTTTGTCAGGCTGGAAGAAGGTACATAACAACTACATATTTTTACTGTATTAGAACAGTATGGAGTAAAAAAAAATCAAATTTTAAAATACTGAGTGTGTTACTTTTTCTAAAATTATCAGCATATCTCTTTTTTAGGTGAACCTCCTGAACATTACTATGCAAGTCATCCCAAACAACCACATGAAATGTTAGAAGCCTGGTTAGAACAAATGAGAAAAAGAAAAGTCACCAATTCTCTTTAATTTTTTTTATATTAAATATTTACGTTTATAACAAAATAAAGTAGTGCCTAATAAGTTAAAACTTGATAAAAGTAGTTTATTTAGTGCCTAAAACTATTTAATTTAATACTGCTTTTAAGTACTGCTAAACAAATAGGTGAGGAGCTCCGGTTTAGTCATTTCCCTTTTGTACTTCTGTACAATTTCTTGAATTTTCAGTCTTCTTCGCACATGGGGAGGTTGGTAACTAGAAAAGAAAAGAGTTTTGTCAATTCATATTCGCTTTTTATTTATAAATTGGCTTGAGATTATCAGTGAACTTTCCCCCAAGATATGGATATCTTGGTCTTTAACGGGGTATTTCGAAGGTAATTGAAAAATGATGCCATGGAAATATGTTGCAAATAAAATTGTCTAGATAAAAGTTTGTTTTTTTTTTAAAAGGTATAAAATATTAAAAGCCATGATCTTAGGGTACGTCAATTTCCAATAATAAAGTATTGCATAGTGGTTTGAAGTTGACACAAATCGAAAAATTAATGTTGACAATTTCCATGCGATTTATTTCCCTTAAGGGGGTGCTTAGACCATATTTTTGCGAAAGAACGACTTCTATTTAAAGTTCCTTTTTACTACTACTTTACTATTTTTGAAGTTCTGTCCTATGGGCAATACTTCGAAAAGTAAGTTTAGAGCGAATAACAGTATAATTATTGTCATAGTATTTTGTTAACCTCTAGGCAAATTAAAAAGTACTATTGTGACAAGGTTATGTTGTGTTTGTTTTTTCTTTGTTGAGTCTTAACTGATCATCGCCAAATAGTAAAAAATCATGAATGTTGTTCAGTTCTTGTTTCGTTCGTACAAGAGTACCAAAAGGCTCTATACTGGGGTCTATTCTTTCTAATAAATACTAATGATATCTTTAAAAAAATTACAAACGGGTAAAAGTTGCAAAACTTTCTTCAAAAACGGGTAAGCCAAATTACATAAAGAATAAAATTGTATTTTGAGAACATCTTCGTACAAATGCATTAAAATTAATTATAATCAAAAACAATAAAAACATTCCGAAAGAACGTACGCTCTGTGTTGAAAAGACCTTATCTTGAATTCTGTGGTGTTAATTTTCATATCTATTTTCTCGTACCTTTTGTTATTTTTCGTGAATTTGTACCGCCATATAAAATTCACCATTTTGTTTTTTAAAATTTGAATATCGAATCGAACTTTTTAGGCCATAAAACCTCTGTATCAATTTTTGAATATTTAACGTCAACTGTCGCGATGCAGATGGCCTTATCATATCTGCTATCATGTTCATCCTGATCCTAACTTTGCGGATGATATAGCTTTGTTGTCTAACAACCTTCAAGATAGAAAATGCTGGAAAATCTTCAGAAAGAATGTGCTCAGGTTAAAAATTAATATATCAAAAACGAAATTTATGACGAATCTGGTCCGTAGTAAAAATATTGCTATTGGTGATTCTAAGGTGGAGTAGGTGGATAGAGACACATATCTGAGCCATGAAACAGAAATCTCGAGGTACAACCAAACATACAAAATAAAATGAAGAGTTGGGCTCTTTTGAGCTGCATATGACAGACTTGGGATGTGTTTAAGAGTAATATCCCAATTTGTCTAAAGCTGAAGGTTTTAATCAGTGCATTTTACCGGTTATGACCTACGAAGGCTAAAATTTAACTCTGACAGTCACATTCTGCTCAGAATAATTTAACGCAAGAGGGAAAGATCGATAAACCATCAACTGGATGCAGCGCGCTCAAAATAAATAACAGTGGGCAGAAATGGGGAAGGCCTATATCTAGCAGTGAATGCAAATGGCTGATTGATGATGATGCGATGATACCAAATTTGATTTTTCCGAACTCAAAAACCCCGATTTTTCACTTACAGCAATTTTTGCCACCATATCGTATCTGCCTTTTTTTTGCAATTTTGACGTTAAATTCCAATTTCTCGACCTCGAAAACATACAAATACAAATTTTTAAATAGTGGGCTGTTTCAGACCACTGTGCATTGTCGTAAATAATCAACAATTTCGGAGTTGAAATCTCGCTAGATTTTCAAAAATTATTACAATGTATGTAATAATTTTAAAATGTAATAAGGAAATCGCCACTAAATGTTAGCAAAATACTTACTTGTCTAGATCCAACCTCTTCCTTCTTGCCATATTGAGACAAGTATGCCTCACCAAAGATCCTAAACTTCTTCTACTTACAATCATGCCATCTATTAAAGGAGAAGCTAAGCTTACTCTACCTGTCGGGCCCTGGAATTAAAATGTTAGTTTCATAATTGAATATTTTGTAATACATATTTTTTTTACATCTTCGCACAAAAAGCAGCGATATTGTTCCACTAATATTTTCTATTTTTGACTGATTTGCAAATGATATTTTATAACAGAAACTTAATCAATAATCGTACTTAACTAACTGTATAGCAATACTGATGCTTTATCTCTTTGGTGCAGTATAATTATACTTTTTTTCAATATTATAAAGATGCAAAAAGTTTAAACTTGCCTGCAAATGGATCTTAAATAGGCCGGTAGTTAAAAATTGCAAATAAATAATCGACACGTCAGATGGTTTACTTGGAGCCTTTTCCAGGCCGGTTGACATTGAATCCAGTAATTCTTCTGCAAAAAATTATTAAAAATCATTTCAATCTTAATGCGTGGGGTCAAAAATTCTTAAAAACAGCTTACCTATAGGTAAATTCAAATGATCCTCAAAACTCTCCAACCAAACGATCATAATCTTTGTGTTGGTTTCTGGATGAATATTCGATTTATTGCCCCTCTTGGGCGCCACTGGCTTACTATCTAGTTCTGGACTGCGTTTTGATGAAGCCGAGTCGGACCAAGACGAATGTTCATTCCAAGCTAAAAAAGTGATACAAATTTAGTAAAGATCACACCTATCCTGATTGTTTTTGATGTATTAATTTTTTTATATATTTTAAACGTGAATATACAGGAGATTCTAAAAAAAATGAACTGTAGACAAAAATAGCGGGTTGTTCAGAAGCTATAAGGTGAAAAAAATGTTCTGGGGTATTTTTATAAAGGACGATAGACCCATAGATTCTAAGAATAAAATCTATATTGTCGTGACGAATTCATAATTATTTACTTATTTTATAGTGTATTGAGTTGGTATTTCAGCAAAAATCAATTTAGAAAATACTATATCATACGCTCACTTATTGAAATTATTATTATTATGTTAACTACTCTGTTCATCTTTTCAATAATTGAGCGCATGAGAAAGTATTTTCTAAATTGATTTTTAGTGAAATTCCCAATAAATAAATAATAGATAATGGAGTTTCTAGAAGCTCCTACATATTTGCGTTTAAAATGTATCCCTCTACAAATGAAAGGCTGATAGGGAAGCCTAGGTCAGGCTTTGATAAAATTTTCAGGGTGAAATAATACCCTGTATATTTGAAACTTAGTTTTTTTTGTTGGCGAATTAACAAAGAAATGTAAATATAATTCTAGTTAAAAATGTATGGCTAATTTTTTACTGCAGAAAACTTTCATATGAAAGTTTAAGGTTAAATTAATGGATCAAAAATCTTAAAGGTGTAAAATAAATCATGAAGATCTGCATGTCTGTCGCTGTATGTCTATTTGTCCAAAAATGTACCTAATTGCTTCATTGAAAATTGATACTGAAAACAAACATGTAAATTATTTACGTAAATAGAAGAGATAAAACAAAAAATTAACAATTCGCATTTTTAATTATTTGAAAATGCTGAAATTTCAAATTAATTATACGGTGTGAAGCATGTTAAAAGATTGATGTTAACTCAATAAATAATGTCAAACGATAAAATTGTTTAGAAGTTGTGCAAGTTAAAGCCATACATTAAAAACAGGTACTTTCATCTCAAAGCCTACTTCTTAAACGAAAGAAAGGAATGATTAACACTTGATTTCAGGCTCCTTGCGTTGATTATAATATTACCTTAAAAATATGTAAATTAATGTATCTTTGTAGCAATTTTCTTCGGCTTATTTAACCATGATCTCACACTAACATGTTTCTTTTTTTTTAAACAAGTCATGTTTTAAACTTGATATTACAAAACTTACATATATTAAAAAGCATGATAAAAAAAATCTACTTACAAGATAATGATCCCGAATTAAATTTCCCCAAAGGGTCTGCATGTTTGACCTTGGAGGGCACCACAAATGCTATTTCGGAACATGCGTCTGCCCAGTAGAGCACGTGCTGCGACCCATCGTAGTTCTTCTGATTCTGCGCCCGTTCTGAGACGTTTTCCTTTTCCGAGTCTCCGGTTAATTTCCATGAAGTAGTAACGTGTCCCGTCCAACCCGGATGCTTATCGACACACACCGGCCATCCTAAAGTATGAATAAACTCGAAAAAGTATGGAGAAATCGAATTGGGATTTAGTGAATTTCCTACGATACTCTCCGCGTTATTTTGCTGAGATTTTACGTAAAAAATGTGTACTGTATCGCATGTTCTGGGGCTCATTTGATCCAGGATTTGCAGGTCTTTGCAAAATTCCGTAGGACTACTGTCCAGCGCCACTAGGTTAGGGGTAGTGTGAGGATTGTCCTGAAATGTACTTTGATTAATGTCATCACTAAAAAGAAAGCGAATAATTAGTACCTCTTCATCTAACGCTAATAAGCCGAAATGGCTCAGAAATAGCCGGGCAGTTTGAAATTCGTGACAAACCGGAGGAGGGACGCACTCCTCCGGTTGGTGGTTTTGCATTTTATATAAGTTTGCCTCCACGGTACTTTGTCGGTTTATCAGTTGGCTTATTAAATTCGTTTCTTCCCTCAGAGGGCTATTGTTTTCTAGCAGGGATTCTAATGTTGGTATTGATTGATCCCTAAAATAGTTATTCCAAGTTCATTAGCATTAACATATAGCTGTATTCTGTATTCTTTATCACCCAAAAATATGTATATTTATGTTTAATGGTGAACAGATAAAATTGAAGTGGAATTTTATTTTAGTGGTTCCTTTAAAGTGGCGATTGGGGACTGCTACAAAACCGGGCAGAACCTTAGAAGCAGGGTCCTTAGTCTAGTGAACAGATGAATCTTTCAAGGAGAGGTAAATGCTACCAATACAGCCATCTCTGAATATATTCTGTCAGATAACCACGTTGCCCTAAAAGCGCTTACATTCTACAGAATTAACTTCCGACTAGTATCCCTAATGTGAAGGCGTGGAAGGTAACGATGCAGACCGGCTTGCTAAGCATAATCATATTGGGTAAATGCACTTGGGCAGAGATAGAGAGAGATTCAAATTTCAATTTTCTATTTATTATTAGATATATAGTATAAAACTAAAAGCAACAAAACAATCATATAAATATAAACAAAGAATAGACTGAAAACTAAAAACAAATATTATAATATTCTTATATAGTTTTTGTATATACAAAAGATAACAAATAAACTGAAAAGAGTAATGCAATAGTCCAAATGATTACTTAAATTTTTGCACTACTTTCTATGACAAGTTATATTAACTTGTCGTTGACCTTCTTCCAGGATATTATGTAGGTACCATTTTAAAAAAATGGAGAAAAACCAATGACAAAATAAAGCAAAAACATTATACTCTGCGAGTATCATTCATTGACTTTAAATCACGTGTAGAAGGGCAAGGAGAGCCGAGTGACTATACTACATACCATATCATAGATAATGTGAAATGATTCAATGAGCATCAAAAACATTACTTACACTTGACACTGTTGAACCCTATCGACACTATCCGGAAAATACTTCTGTTTCACTTGAGCCCTCGTTGGAGTATCTTCCATCGCTACCGGCCTACACGCATTAGACGAGTACGATTTCGTTCCCGATTTGTGTCGTGGTAAATGTCGTAATTGCATCGTCCATGCATGACGACCGAACGGGCCCCTTATTAAAAGTGTTACTGTCGGTTGCGGATCCTTTATTATGAGTAAAAGTTTATGCAATTTACAATTCCTGTGAATTTGTGACCAGATATTTTTATTGGAAGTGGTATTTTGTGGGTATACACCCATGGTCATTTGTTAAAGAAACCTATTTGTTACTCGCCAACGTTTCGAATTATATTTAATTCATCTTAAGGGCTCTAAAATAGATTAGGTAATTGTGTATTTTTCCTTCTATTTCCCATAAACATTTGTTAAAAAAAATTATAAAAAATATAAGTTAACATTCAATGACTGATGTATGCATATCATGGAGCTTCAAGAAGGGGGGAAAAGGAAAACTTTCAAAAATACTTAACAAAATCGTAGTTCTCTCTCGTTAAATTATTAAAAAATACATATCACAGGGATAAAAACATAGATAACACTAAAGGGCGGTTACGTAGAGGAGGAATTACAATTGAAATCTGATAAAATGGCACAAACCGGTAGACTAAAGAAATTTACTACTAGGTGTAAAAATTACAGAAGAAAAATGTGTGTTTATGTATGTATATATATATATATATATAAAAAATTAATTGGTTTAATATGTTAGGAATGGAGTATTGTTGCTTGATTGCGGTATTTAAGTAGGTAATTTATAAATTAGATTTGAGTATGCAGAACTTAAGTTTTCAGTGTCGCGTCTAAAGTTGACAGTATTATGCTTTTTAATATGTAGCATTTCACTTATGTTGCGATTAATTAAGAATCTTTATTATTTATATTTATCCAGAATATGTATGTTATTAAAATCGAAAGAATACTCCAGTTCTCTATCATGTTCAACTAGTTCTGTAGGGTGAATAAAATTTTTCTTTAGGACATCTCTTTTGTGTTCCTTAATACATTTTTCGAGATATCTACCAGTTTGTCCTCCATAACTCTTGCCAAAATTGTTACAAGGAATTTTGTACATAATACCTGACTGCAAATGCATGAGTTTCACTTTTCTTTTTGCTAAATACTCTGCATCCTATAGTGTTGATATTACTGAAAGCGTTACTTGAAATTTTTATTTGTCCGCAGTTAAGAGAGTGATCTAACCGTTCCGTTAAACCTTTGATATACGGAATCTTAAAGTACGCTTGGTTTATGGCTCTGATGCTGGTTGACGGATGTGTAGTAGGGTCAGTATATAGTATCTTTCTAATAAGGGAAACTGGGTAACTATTTTTAATTATAAATTGCTGAATGAGATAATATTTCATAAAATTGTTGACTTGAGGGAGATATTGCGCGATATTTTAAGTTTCGAATGATGTTAATTTTTTGTTTGAGTTGATGGTTCGAATAATAGTTTATGAATCTCTCTGAAAATGTGGGTTTGTGATACCAATCTATGAGGAGTCTATTGTTGTTATTTATGACTCTAGTATCTAAAAATGAGATAGAGTGATTATCTTCTAGTTTTATTGTAAACTGTAGTTTTGGCTGAAACGAATTAAAAACTTGAAGAATCTCGCCCTCACACCCTGTAGGTATCTCCGTCAGAATATCATCGACACATCTCTTAAAAAATGGCACAGAAAAAGAAAGTTTACTGCGGCAAGTATTTTGTAATTCTGACATCACTATATCTGCAAAATCGGTGATATACAATTACCCATACCAAGTCCAAAAGTTTGTTGATAGAAATTTCCGTTGAATTCGAAATAGCTACTCTAATGACTAAAATAGAAGAAAAAAAAATGTTAAATACCATTTCTTTCTATCTATTTTAGAGACCTGAAGATCAATTAAATATAATGCGAAACGTTCGCGAAAAACAAATAGTTTTCTTTAACAATTGACCAATACACCCAGAAAATACCACTTCCAATATAATTTACAATTCCAAAAAAATAATATAAAACTGACCTGATCGTTACCCAAAGGCTCCTCTAAAAGCGCTAACATAACCGATCCTTCAGTCACGAAATATCTGAACTTTTCCACGGCATTTGAAAGATCATTGTAAGTAGCATTGGATGAACTGCACTGTCTAAACAATAATAAAACATTTACGTTTTCTATTTGTCATATTATACAATATGGAGTGATAGTTATACAAACCTTAATAAAGAAGTCTCGTTTAGTAAGGAACTAATAGATTCTGGACCGCACTGGTTAGGAAAATACGCGACCTGTTCCAAAATACAGGTGAGCAAGTTTTCAGCTGCATCTCTCACACGCATCGAAGCCGGTTTTAGTTCTTTTTCCTCTTTCATTTTTATAGGTTCGTTTGGTTTTCCGACTGATTTACTGCCAGACACACCCAGTTCGGACACTTCTAGTACCTGAAAAAAAAATTCTGCTTATTTAACCCTTAGGACGATTTTTAAGATATTGAAATCAAGATTCCGAAAAAAGAGATTGGTATTACTAAAATACAATGTTTTTGCCAAGTAGTTGATATGAAATGAGTGAATGAATAATGAAGAATGAATGAGTTTGGTATGAAAATATGTTCACTAACCATAAGAGTCTAAATTCTTAATTATTTTATTTTCACGATTTTATTATTAAATTATTGTAGTTAACTGATTTAAAATAAAGAAGTTTCTACGTTAGTTAAACTTTAGTAACAACAAAATTGATACAGGACTATTTTTCTTACCGTAGTTAAACAATCCTTATCCTTTAACAAATATGGATGTTCGCACAACCAAACCGAGCAACAATGAAACGCCGCTACAATGGTGGAATGTAAATCTTTGGAATGGGCTGGGGGTGGTCTCGAACATTGATAAACTATGTAGTCACAGAGCCACTTAACTGCACGTTTACATTCCATCGCATCTGTAAAATATATGGAACAAATTAAAACAAAATTAAATTACGAAGTTACTTTCATATTTTATAATTATTTACCTTTAAACTTTTTGGCTGCGTCAAATATATTTAAAAGTAATTATTTTATCAGAAATGAGACACACTAAATTTAATACTGTTACCTGATTCCTTAATATGAATTCTGGCCAATCCAGATAGCAACTCCAAAGCAGCCAAAGAGACATTTAAATCGGTTTTCCATGAGGAAATTAGCCGGTGACACACCAAATACGTGGCTCTGACAAAAAGGGCATGGGCAGAGTCTTAAAAAAAAATTAAAAACTTTTCATTTGCACTTTCATTTATTAATACTGATTACCTAACGGTGCATCATGTGAATCTATTGAACGCTGATCTGGCGTGATTGAACGGTCACTACTAGCCATGCTTATGGTGCTGGCAGTATCTGAAGCTAAATACGATATATAAGCGTACGCAAATTAAAGCTTAAATAATTCAATAATAAATGAATGAATTTAAAATAAAGATAAACAACACCAAAAAAAATGTAAATAACGTTTGATTAGTACCGGGTGAGGAACATAAATAAAACTACTTTTTTTTTTAAATTGACTGACATATCTTTAACATTTCCTCCTGTGGGGAGTGAGAGCAATAATTATGGAGATTTAATAAAATATACGTGAAGTATAAAATGAGGGAATAGGAGTAAGAATGAACGTACGATGAGCTGATTTCTTTCTTCTATATACAGGATGTTACAAGATTCGGTGCAAATATTTTAAGAGCGTATTGTTGTAGTTAAATTAAGACTTTTTTTCCATATAAACTTGTATCCCAAAAATGCCTCCCTTCAAAGGTATAGCCGGCGTAAATTGATAAAGAAAATCGATTATTTAGAACCGTAACTACAATTATCCGTCAATTCTTCTGAAAATTTACATGTCCCCGTTTTTTGAGTGTTGTTTTAATTTTACATCTCAAAAATCATGTAAATCTATTTTAGGGAAAAATTTAAAGGAACTTACCCTTTTGATGGCCCCTAGTTTATGTTTCCTATAAATAATTTAAAAATCAAGCAACACCATCTACTTGGCGATGAAAAAATCTAAAATTTTTGTCTCTTGCATTTTTCCGATATAATTAAGCGTTTTAGAGAAACTCAGTGATAAACGAACAGGGGACATTACTAAACTCCATTTTACTATCAATTTAGAAACAACGAAGTGGGCTTTAATTTTTGTGACATCAAATTAATTTTATCGAAGAAATGCAAAAACGATAATTTTAGGTTTTTTGATGGCTAATTAGACAGTATTCTACATTTTCAAATTTCTTATTGAAAACATTGGCTATCATAAGGGTAAGCCCCTCTGAATCCTTATTTAAAACTGAGTTTTCACCATTTTTGGGACAGAAAATATCAAGAGGATCCAAAACAATTAGGACTTGCAAATTTCTAAAAGATTTGACGTATAACTGTAGTCAGTGTTCCAAATAATCGATTTTTTTAAAGCATTTTGCACAATACGCTCTTAAAATATTTGCACCGAATTTTGTAATACTCTGTATACTGTAACCTCTTAGACCTTTAGATTTCTCTTTTTTTTAAATTGACTGATGTTGAAAATCTTTAATAAAGTGGCACATATGCTATCGGCAGCTCATCAGTCTGGAGAACATTAATTGGTGGTGGGTTGGCATGAATTATTCTAAAGATTTAGAGATTATTTTAAATTGTGGGCGCCATCCAGTTTAATGTGTTTATTTAAAGTGCAGTTGTAAGAACCTTTAACTGGCAAATTGGTTCTCACATAAACAAAAAGGATGTTGTTTAAAAAGAAATATAACAAATAGTTAAACACAAAATGAGCTTCAATTATTAACAATTTATTATCAAAATATGCTCTGAAATCAAAACTTTATGCACCAAAGTTCTGAAACATTAAAAAAATCAATATCTTGCTAGTATGTAACTACCCTTTGGACAAAGTCAGTAACCTACCGCACATTACACTGTACAACATGTACTACATCAAATAAAAAATAAATATACCTTTCAGTGCGGTTGCTTACATATAATACTGTATGAAAATCAGGATAGTGAGATTAAAAGGTATTGAATAAATTATTATTTTATAGGTAGATATGTAAATTACATTATAATGTAAAATCTATAAATAGCTGGTGCAATGTTCTGTTGTATTCACAACATTTCTCCATCGGTTTTTTCTAAAACCACAATGGTAATCTTCCACTTAATACTCTACACTGGTGCTCAATCGTTCCAATAACTTTAGGGAGAACATCTTATATCCTGTACTAATAAGAAATATTCCTCTATAATTATCCTTTTTATGTATGGGTATTATAACACTTTCTTTCCAGGGCATTGGTATTTCTTTTCCTTTCCATTTAAATTTAGCCTCTAATTTAGCAGATAATCTCGTAGAAAGCAAGTACTAGAGTTTTTCGTCCGTAAGTACAACCCTGCATTTTGTCAAAATATTAAAAAGACACCCTAGATATTGTAGCATTTTTCCGATTCGTTAGGTGCGGTAAATAATCGAAAATAGTGGAATAATTTATTTACAGACTTCACTATGAGAACACGATCACTTACGGATATTAGAGATATTTATTTAAATCTCGCGCAAATACTCCGAACTTAACTGCACCTAACAACTGACTTCAATTGGGGATGCAGGTCCTTATATACTCGGCAGAACGTTCGAGATTTCGTGCAGTGTGCCACTTGTGTCATCCCGGAATGACGGAGAATCAGCTGGTTTCTCGGTGTTTACAGTATCGTTACAATATTACATAAATTTGTTGACTATCTTGATATAATTAGTATAGCATGATTTGTTGGTATTGTGCAGTTTTTGTTATTATATGAATATTATTATGATGTATTTGTTTATCACCTGCAAAAATTAAATAAAACATTTTTTCTCACGCTTGCATTTTGCTTAGTGAGAATAAGACATTGACAATCTATTGACCTAAGAATAAGGGTTTTTATGTATTTTAAGCTTAATACATAAAAAACATTAATTTTATTGTAAGTATCTTATCTAGCATTCAAAAAGTTATTAAATACATGTTAAAATATTGGACAATTAAATAAGAAGTTTTATATATGTTTCTAACCCGCTTTTCTTCGAAGTTTCTATATATATGTGGATAATGAATACAAGAATAAACAGTATGCACATATGTAACGTAATTGATTTTTATATAAAATAGCCACACGGATGCAAAGAACGCTAATAACACTCAATAAAAATAATTTACGCACATACATATTATACTCACCGCTACTCAACAGATTTCCTGGGTTTTCACCGGTTACGGATTGAGTTACGTGCTCAGCAGTCTCATAAAGGGCAGAATCTTGCACACATAAAAATAGTCCACCCAACAACATGTGAGTATTTTGTGGGTCGTATTCCACCTGAAGGGCATTCATCAGAAGATTCATTAATTTCGGTTTCAGGATCGAAAATGAAACTGGTTTGTCGAGGGAACCTGCCGAAGAAACGTGTTTTATCAATATAGGGCATTAATTAATCCATTGTTTTTAAAAGTGACAAGTAAGTTTTTCTAGTTTGTATAAAAGTGATAAATAGATCAATTTTCTAATGGTATTGATTTTACTAATTTAATACACTTTTTGTAACAAAATGATTTATAAAACGTTATGTTTGTTGGGATTCTCCGTAAGTCAGGATGCAGAGTAAATAAAGATGGTACCTGCCGACGTGTTTCGGCTTATTTGTATCTTCGTGGCAGAGACACCAGAAAACTAAGGAAAGAAAGGCGAGAAAAAAATATAAGAAATTGCGAAAAGCTCTTGTACCTCCGGTTTGGAAGGAAAAAATACTGCATCTACACTAAAGAAGGATAGCTGAGTGATACACCCTTAACCAGAGTTTTCTCTTTTTCTTTGGTTCTCTGGTTATCCTACTCTGAGGAAGCCAATAACCAAAGACACGTTTGGCAGATACCACTTTTCTTCTGTTTCCTACTTAAACAGTATACTAATAAGCCTATCCTTTATTATTTAACTTTTCGTGCTAACTTAGCTGGCCTGACGGTATTCCATCTTTTCTGGTAAAAGACTATAAGCATGCCATTATTACACCGTAGCTTTGTACGTTCTAAACTTGAATACACTTCTGTTATATGGAGCCCTTACTATGAAATTCATAAGTATTCTATGGAAAAAAATCTACGAAAGTTTCTTAAGTATCTATTCTTTCAAGTTGATGCTTTTTACCCTCCAGAAGGCATTTCATATAATCTGCTTTTCACTCGATTCTCCATAGATTCTCTCGAATTCAGGAGAAACAAAGCTTTAGTTGTGTTGTTGCATAGATGCTCAATATGAAAACGGGTACAGGGAGGCGAACAAATTCATGAGTATTTATTAGACCAATATTATTTGTGGCTATATAAGCTTGAACGCTTTATTTTGATATCAAGTATCATAAATTAACTTGTGCCCAATTCGTTACAGGACATATACATGGTATATCTGTGTCTGTAAACATTTTTTCTACATGATATGCAGAACTTTTCAATTTATCTCACCTCCACTATAAAGTTCCTTAATTGGGCAATTTTGAAAATGCAATGGCAACACCAAAATAGACAACAAAAGGTTTATGGCCGCCCTCCTAAGTTCCACCTTATTTATGTTTCCGTTTAATTTCAAATCCTTATCGGGAAGAACAATTTCCAGGGCGGAAATGTATGCTGGAATCAATGTCCTAAAAACATCACGGTCAAATTTTGTCGTATTAATTTAAACAATGTTGTCTTTAAACTCACCTGACACCATCTAAATCTAAACTGAAAATGGACTGAGAGTTTATTAGGATGGCTACCATACATTCCCCGCATTCTTTAGACTTATTGCCGGATTTTAGTCCTAGGGTGATTGCTAAGTAGAATCTAAAAGTATAGAAAATGCATTTGCATGATTGAAACGCGATAATCATTAGTTTAGGTATTAGGAGCATGTTGTAAGAAGATGTGGCTATATTAAAAATATAAGTGGCCAAAAGGCATAAAAAAGCAGATTTTGTAAATTTGGAACATATATCTCATTTTACGAAACTAAAACATGAAACATAACCTCCAAGGGAAACTGTACTTACGCTAATGCTATACAAACTTCTTTACCAAAATCATCTGTGAACTTATCTGCCGATGATGTTGGTGGAGATTTTGGACAAAGAATAATAATAACCTTTACTTAGCGTAAAAAAAGCTACATATAAAATACAATACATTTTACAAAATTCAATAAAATTATAATACTTTTATCAACCCAGTACATTATAACCTACTTTCGTGAGCAGGAGTAACATAACCATTTTTGACAAAAACACCCAAGGTCACAATCTCACAAATTAGAATGGCATACGTGTGTTTCGACAATTTGGAGGATCATCAGGTCTTTAAAACAGTTAAGTTTAAGTTTTAACTTGTTGATACCAGTTCAGTAATCATATTGATTTCATATGTAAACCGTTTGTGTTAATGAGCTAAAGTGCCTTTACATATAATAACCGTCTATTTTGGATGTT
Source organism: Anthonomus grandis grandis (assembly GCF_022605725.1). Lineage (NCBI taxonomy): Eukaryota > Metazoa > Arthropoda > Insecta > Coleoptera > Curculionidae > Anthonomus > Anthonomus grandis. Next base: position 27,281,893 of record NC_065552.1, on the reverse strand, counting down.
GATTTTGCCTCCAAAGGAGATTTACGTCATTGTGTTTATGGTTTTGTATGATATATTATCCCTTGCATGTTCACAATATATTAATATTAAAAATTCTCGGCGACTTCAAAGTAAATAATTTTTCAGATAATATTTTCTTGGATTGCTTTTCTACATATGATTTTGTCCAGAAAATAAAGTAATCCCACCCGTATAATTGATTTAATTTATTGTAACTAGCCGACAAATGTTGTACGTTCTAATACTCTAAATGCTGATTTAATTTCAGATTACCAGGAAATACATTGTGACATTAGGATTACGGTTGAAAGTAAGTACCAATCAAGTACAGGTCTTATTGCAACTTTTGGTTTTTTGATAAGATCGATTTTCTTTCCATAGGACTATCGATTTTCTTGCTGAAAATTAAATTGTGATAATATTTACTATATTCGTAGTGTGGTTGAAAAAATCGAGTTTTTGTCGAGCAACATTTGTTCACCATTTGACACACACATGCTGCATTAACTACGTCAAGGATTTCTAAACCTTATACTTACTACTAAACTTAAAAATTATCTAAGAGTTTAACCGATTGGCTTTTCTACGTAATTTGGTGGTGATTAGGCAGGAAAGTAACAGGAAGCAATAGTAAAAAATTATGGAAAGCAATAAATAACTGTAAACCTTCAAAACCTGACAGATTTAATGATTATTTTTAATCAATTTATAGCCCTTCAGATAGCTGCCTAGAAATAGTTGAGAAATAGTTGAATATTTTCTTAATAATAAATTTAATCCCGATCTCCACTTTTCATTTCGTTTAACTACTGTAACAGAAATTTCAAATATTCCAGTATCATTCAGCCTATATCAATTATTCCAGTAATTTAAAAAGTATATTCAAACACAAATTTATAATTTTTTAAAATCACAAATCACATAATTCCGGAGGGTCAGTCTGACTTCCGAAAGCAGCAGATTGCAACATCCGTCTTGGTGAAAGTTACTCAAGAAATCATTAAGGCTTTGGATCTATGATTTTTTTCTCCAGAGGAACCTCGATAGATTAATTGTTTGGTGTGAAAGAAATAGGCTTCATTTGAACGCCGGAAAATATAATATAATTTTTGGACAAAAGACATTTACCTACAAAAATAACAAAATAGACTTTCCATATTCAATTCATAACAGAATATCTAATAGACCAGATGTGTCTGGATCCGTGATCTTGGTGTAATAGTCGACTCTAAGTTTTATTTTAATTCACATATCGATGTTGTAATTGCCAAAAGTTCAAGAACTTATGGTTTTATAATGTGGTCTACATGCGATTTTCATGACTTAGAAACATTATATTGTGCAAATGTCTGATCCTCAGGTTATTTAGTATTGTTAAGTCATATTCTTATTTTGAATCAAGGCATTTTAATTTTGTTAACTCCGGCTACGCCGCTTTTCTTTTATCACATTGTTTACGTGGGAAATGCAGCAAAAAAGAGTGGAAAGAGTCCTCGTTTGGACGTTAATATGCTAACGTGCTGCACTGCTGCTATTGCAGCAAAAATTTAATTTAAAAATAAACAAATTGAACACCAACGAGTGGTGCTTACTTTCCTCAAATAATATTCTTAATCTTGAAAATGTTCAACGAATATTTAAAAGAGTCTAAAAATTAGACACACATATGTCCATCTCCCACCAGGATTTTCATATATGAAACTTCTTAAAAAAACAAAATTAATGCATTGCAAGCACAAAGGGACTGCCATGCACAAATATTTTTTATGGACAATTCTAAGAAATAAAGTTGAATGTCCACAATTGCTCAAAAAACTGGAAATTAATGTTCCACAAACAACTCTTCGTTGCAATTCGTTTCGTATTCAGAACCTCTTCAATATACGAAATGTCTAGAAGAAATAATCAACATGACTTAATTAAAATTAGATTTGTTTACATGGACGATCGAAGAGAAAAAAACATACTCCTCAACAAACCTGGATTTACCTACGCTGCTGCATTTTTTGTTGTAATTTTATTAAACTAGATTTTAGTTTTAAGTAAGTGTATTTATAATTTAAAAGTGACATTCTAAATGTTTTTTTTCTACAATTAAAAAGCGCTTTTGTTCATTGGTCTGTAATTGAGCGTTTGTTGTAGAGCTTTTATTGTATTAAATAAATAAATAAATAAATAAATAAATAAATAAATAAATAAATAAATTGTGATAGATACACTCCCATTTAGGAAATATTAAATATTTTACAGTGGATTAAAAATGAATAATGCATATTGATCGAGCAAATTTCTCTGGTACAACTCTTTAAGAGTGAACATCTTAATATTTATTTCAAAATTAAAAACTGAATTATTAAAATGGATAGGATAATGTATAACACACTATGCCTTATTCTATTATTTATTTATGACAAAAAAATAATACCTACCTGGCTAAATATACGGGTAAAATCTCTTCCCCAGTTTTCTTGGCACAAAAAATTCGACAAAGTGTTCCCAACGCTTCCGCCTTGCCGCTTTCATACTTATCAATAGTTAAATTGGGCGGTATATCCGTATCTGTTATAGAACTGGGTTGAGAGTAGCTTAAAGATGATTTCCCACTTTCTATTACCACTGAACTGGGACGTTTACACGAGCCACTCGACTGCCCTAAAATATTTATAAATTGTAAAATGATTAGTTTATTTTCATTTAAACTTACGGCTATGTTGGCTGTTCAAATCACAACCGATAAATGCAGCATCGAACAACCATTCGCCGAATAGGTGAAGGATGATGTTGCATTTTGGCCTTCCTGGCGCCAATGGTACCCTGGCTTCCGATCCAAATGAACAGAGTGCTAAATTAAAGCGTTTTTATTTAAGCCCCAAATTGTTTAGTATTTTTTGATAGTATGTCGATGGAAACCTAATCAATTAGTTGGTTAAGTTAGAACTCTAATTGGTCATTAAAACACTCTCATTCAATAAAGAAATTCTTTGAAAGTTCACTTTCAAGAGTTTAATTCGATATGTAGTACAACCCTATTGAACAGGATAAGTCAACGAGTGCACGGTGTCAATAGCTCCTAAGTTATTGCGCAACTGGATATTCTACACGTCTAGAACGTCAAAAGTACTCTATTTGAATCACATTATTTAAAACACACAAAGTTATTTTTGAATTCTATATATAATTCAAAGTATTTTTTGTTATATATTTATTATCAGAAAAACTAATAATCTCAGAGATAAATTTTAATAAAAAGTTAATGTTTTAAAGCCTCTTTATCATGTTAAAAGTCTAAATGTTTTACGCTTTATATTAGAGATTATGAGTAAAGTTAAATCAATCATTACCAGATAGCAGAAAAATATACAAAATGTGTTAAATCTCACAGCCCAGCTCTACTTTATATGTGCAGCGCGGCAGCTTGTCATCGTTCACGAAACCCATATTTTTATTTTATTCTGTATCAAGCTTTCATACTTTAACATGTTGTTAATAATTCTTAAACAAATATATTAATCAGTGCAACTAATATTGTCTGATTTGTATGAAAACTACTTTCGACATTAAAAAAGCTCATACACAACAATCAAAATGTTTCATTTCAAAGAAGGGAAATTGCCATACAAATTCTTGCGTAGGCATCCGTCAGATGCTTCTGTCAATTACAGCATTTTGAAGTTCTTAAAAATTACTTATCCCCGTCCATTATCTAATAAACCGCAACCACTAAAGCTTCCTTCTTCCTATTCCCCTCTTTCCTTCTCCGATTTTACCTTGAAGGAAAAGGTGCTGAAATTTATAGTTTTCTCCGCTCATAATATGTCTTATGTATATGATTTTTCTACGTTTTATTACTTTCAAAAGCTCACGATTTGTGGTCTTCAAAGAACTTCTTTACTTCTTATGCGGTCTACTGAGGATATCACAGCATTGTTCTTAGACACCACATCTAAGATGCTTCCAATTTATTTATGAAACTTGCTTTTAATATCCAGGCTTCTACACCGAAAAAAAGAATTGGCCAAACGTAGCATTTTAGAGTTCTGTATCTGATATATATTTCTGAGGCATTTTTTAGTTTAAGGAAGGTTGCTTTTGACTGTTTTATTATACCTTTAATTTTTGTTCTGGGTCCCAATTTTGGGTAAACATACATCACAGATACTTAAATGGCGCTTAATATTTTTCTTATTTACCTGAATTCAATTTTTGGAATTTAATTGGTTTTTTTATATTTATTTTCAGGTCTAATCTTGTTTCATTTACGTGATTCAATAATCCCTGAAGATCGTTTGTCCATCAAAAACCGTGATTTTTTAACAACTAAATACTGATACGTTTGTAAGATCACATCAAGGAGGAATCGTCTTTATAAACGTAGAATAGGTGATCTTATAAATAAGCCTAAATAAAAACTTGAATGTGGATGTGTGTGTGAAATGTGAGTATAAGTGAAATAAGAACCATGGTTTTACTAACAGGACTTTATATCTTCTTATCCTGGCAGAAAAATTTTATAATGCCTATGTATGTACCTATCAATAATTATTATGTACTTTAATAAAATACATTAGACAGATTAATGTGATTGAAGAAGTCAGTAGCCTATATACATCATCTGACATGATATAAAAAAAAGTGACGTAAAACTGATAATTGTTTAATATAATAAAATTATGCAAAATATTACAAAATGTGTATTTTAAAACTGAATTCAAACATGTCTTAAAATACAGTTCTATTTAAACAATGTACTTTGTAGCATCTTAAATGTAAAGAATATCCAATTAATCAATGACCCAGAAGAAAGTTATCAACAAATATCTTCAGGATAATAAACTACTGCGCAGTCGCTTGCTTAACCTGTACAGGGTGCATTTGTCTCTTTTTTAAGACCATACATCAAAAGGGGATAAATTTGGGGACTTCACTGTTTAAAAGACTTCCATCGACATGCCACTACATAAACAAACCAAATACTGACATGTTGTACTAGTAGACGATGTTGGCCCACTGGTGGGGGTAGTGGAGGGTACAGCAGAAGTTCTACTGGTAGTTAAACCAACTAAGGACGATTTAGGCATGCCTACAAGTACGTGGGAACCACACAAATTACAAAACTTTCCAGGACAATCTAGTTATAAAACAAGTTTGCATACCCTTTTTTAAGATTCATGTTTAAGTATATATGGCTGTAGAGGGAGTTAGTATATTTACAGAGTAACTGGAAAACTACTGTTTTTTACGTGTGTCGAAATAATTGAAAAATGTATGGAAACTTGATAAAAGTTCGTATTTTTTCAATAATAGATTTATCACAAGCCTCTTGTATATTGCTAAAATGCAGCAACGGCACTGACACACATATTATATTCTTTAACAATTTAACAAGAAATGTTTTCTTTTTGAATAATCAACTTGTAGATGGAAATATGCATGGAAACTATTTATATTACGAGTTCTAAATTATTTAGTCATCTCAACAAAAATTATTAATACCACTATACAGGGTGTTTCATAATTAGCAGGACAAACTTGAAGGGGTTGTAGAAAGCCTCAAAATAAACAAGTTTACGCAATAAACCCCTATCAGAAATTCATTAATTTTGAGATACTGACTCTAAGAAAAAATCTTATTTTTCACGTTAAATTTGACATCTCTGTAGATATTTTTCTGCAAAATAGTAGATAGTTTCTATGCATGTAGTACTATGTTGTAATACATAATTTAATTTACTAATTGTACCAGTGCCGTCCATGCGGGCTAGAACCTAGTTAACTCTTTAAAAAAAATGGTACGCCACTTCCCAAAAACCCCCTACGAACAAGTTTTGTGCTGGTATGCTACTTTTTGAAGGACTTTAACACCCTGTATCTTGGTTATTATCAGTTTTCGGCCTAGAAGGTTTGGTGAAATCGTAATATTTTTGAGCGAAGAATTTTGCTGTTGCCCTGTGTCCACTAAGTTATGGGACACCTTATGTATGTCTTTAATTGTTCATTTTACTATAGTAAAGAAAATTAAACGGTTTTTAAACTTTGGTAAAACCTTGGTTTTAAACTGGTGGTATGCAAACTTGTTTGTAAAACACAAAACAAAACCATGTTGAAACATAAATTAACGTGTGTGTTAATTGCACAAAATAATATTAAAAAGTTAGCTAAACAGTCAATATTACAATATTGATAGAAGAAGAAAATAATGAATTGCGAAAGATTGACTAAATTAATAAATTTGGTGCTTTTGTGCAGAAACTAATAGAAAGAGCTTTTCAATATTTAAAAACCAAATGTATAAGTAAAAAATATTAAATTTATGGGAGGGAGGTAATGACTTATTTTTTAGAATTTAAAGCATTATTTATTGATTTGTTTTTTAGGCCCATAAAAAAAAACTCCCAAAAAAAGAGGAAAATCTAACCCTTTGCTACTGAGGACTGCGTTACGCTAAAACTCTTAGCCAATCGCCGTTGCACAGGCGGGGTGGGCGACGGGTGGTTGGCGCTAGAGGAAGGCGGAGGGGGCGGGGACTCCCACCTCGACTTTTCTGTGCTGGTGCCCATCACCATGGTGTCCCACCAGATCGCCCCCGATCGTTGTGCTATGCCTATTTTAAGGAAGTTTTTTATAGGGTGACAGAAGAAATATAGTTGTGAACTAAGCGCGGCCATAATCTCATAAAAGAAGAAGTTTAGGCGAAAATAGTTGTGCTAAAAGTTGCTTTTAAGGGGGTGGTTTTCCTGGAAAGTATAAACACAAAAATATAGTTTATTTTTTCTGACCTTGGATCAGTACAATAATTTTAGAACAGAATATTCTCAAAAATTGATACAATTGTCCCCAAACAGCTCCATTAAACTTGATCTTATAGGATTTTAAATTAATGAGTTTTACGACGGTTATTCACGACATACGACACAGAATATTTTGGCTTAAGTACACGGTAAAAAAAAAAGGGAATATCAAAGGCCTTCCAGACGTATCTTTTAAAATAATTTTTATGACATACAGGGTGTTTCAAAGTGCAGAAACATATCAAAGTTATGTTTTTTTAAATGGAACACCCTGTATAGTATTTGATTTTTGGATTCTACATCGTAAATAAAGGTGGGTTTTATTAAGGTTTACCCAGCCTATACATTACAGTTTTCAAAATCTTTTGTGTTTTGTGAAAATACTGAGGCAATTTCAATGATAAATTTCTTATTAATGGAATATAATGTGTGTTTATATGTAGTTTCTCTTTTTTTTACCAGATTTGCACTGAAGAGCAGTAAATTATTAAATTTTACATTTCACTTGTAAAAAAAGTTACTATTTTATAGTGACAATCATTTTGGGACTAATAATATTATAATTGAGGAACAACATGGGTTCAGACCTGGGAAGTCTATGATTACGAATCTTCTTGTATATCAACATTACCTGTCGCGCTTTTGAGAATGGGGAACAGGTTGATAATGTATTTGTCGTAGCCAGATTATTAAACACATCGTTTTAAACGGCGGGCAGATTGTCAAATATTAATTATCGATTCATTATTTTGCTATCTGGCTAGCCAGTTAATAAAACAACTAGGCATTTTATAAAACGACGCTGATCAGAATCAGAACTCTTTAACATTGATGACATACCAGTGGCCTTGCAGGATATTGTTGTAAGAGAAAGAGGTAATATTAATGGGCATCAACGTATTTTCGAAGTAGTAGCAATAGATCAAGGCAATGTCAAAGAGAATATGATAATTCTACGTATGGTCATATTATTTCACAGATATAATAATTTCACAGATTTTTGGATAATAGATCAACTTCGGAGTCAGCGATTATCATCTGTATAACAAAAAATATTTTTAATAATGAAAATGGGGCAAGAAGAAAACTGTCCTTATCCTGTGATGAAAGTGAAAGGACATGCAATATTTGTGAAACAGAAAAATTAATAAAAACAGAAAGAACACATTTGGGCAAAAAAGCGCAGATGACCAAATGGTCCGAATAATTAAAAAAAATCAATCTGTGGTTACAGAATTTGAAAGGGGTTCTCTTGACTCAAAAGCGGTACCAGGAAACAGTCAGGATATACAAAATAGGGCATACCAGATAGGTAGATGGTCACCTTAATCGATGGTCTTCCAGAGAAGAATTAAATCCAGTTGGCAATTCTTTAATCCGTTAACTTCAACCCGTTTGTTACACCGGAGGTTAATATCTCTTGAAGGGAAGCAGTTTCTAAGGTTTCGCAATTTGGAGGATGGGAATTGATGAAATGTCACTGCAATCCTAGTAAACTGCTATGCTGCACTAAGAGATAATTTTGTTTTAAGGCTCGTGGAAAATGTAAAATTAGGTGCTATTTCAGTAGTCCTTTTTGTTAATAAATAATCGTTTTATTCATAAAACAAAATGTATTAAAATATTCCTTTAACTGTCTTATAGGTGAAAAGAAAAATTTTAATACCTGCTTAATGCTGCGAAACATGTATGTATGGTATCAATATATTTTATTAAATACTTTTAAATACAATTCGTATTTTACAAATCGACTAAAGTGCTTTACCTGCAAGAATGTTAAATGATAAAAATTTTACCGTTTGGCAATCTGACTGAGTAGTCACGGATGTTTTGTAAAACGCCTAGTTGAATGAAAATGTGACAATCTGGTCGCCGTTTATAAAACGACAAGGCTTATAGAACGGGTTTAGAAACGATTAGAAATGGGTTTCATAATATGGCTACGACATATATATTGACTTCTCCGTGGCGTCCAACAGAGTAAATCAGAAACTCGTAACCTACAAATTTGAGTATAAGAGTTATTCTTTTGTGAGATGGATGGGTAGTATTTTGGATTAATGAATACAGTTGGGCCGCATTAATAAGTTAACTTCCAAGGAAATCAAAGTTATAGCTGGTGTACCACAGGGATCATACGTCTTTGTTAACGATAGGTGGTAGATAGGTGGTTTTAATCATTTAGAACTTAATGTAAAGAAATGTACAATTACTACTTTGGGTAAAACCTTAAATCACGTTTTAGGCGATTATAGTATTAGGGACTGTATTTTTCGACAGATTGATATGACAAGTTTGCCTTCAACAAAAATGTTATTCCAGTTGCTCAAAAAGTTTAAGTTTTAGATACTCAGGTTTTATCACAAGATGCTCTAAAGACTTCTACAATTACGCATTCAGTGTAACCTCTATAAGTCGAAGCTGTGTAAGTAGAAATTTTCTATATATCGAAGTTTTCCACATAGTTAAATCTCTATAACTCGAAACTCTGTAGAATTCGTAGTTCTGGTCGAAATTTCAAGGCCAAATCAATAAAGCGAATTGTTGCATCAACACTAAGAAAACGGCAATCGCGTCAGCGTTTTCAAGACCGACTTTTTGGAAATAGAGGTGGAAAAAATATTAATGTTACTTGATAAAATGGTTTCAATCAAGTAAAAACTCGAATTTTCCTGTAACACATCCAATATTGCAACAAAAAGCAAAGACCTCTGACAAGAAAATGATTCAAAGCCAATTCAAGGTGGTTCGAAAATTTTAAAAACAGGTGAGCGGACTAAACCGAAACACGGAAAAAATTGTATAAAATCATTGTAGCTATAGAAGAGAAGAACGCGATACCTGGATTAAAGAAACTTTGCTCGCTTTTTTGGCTATCTATAAAGAAGATAATATAATGAGATATATGATAATAAAACATATTATAAAATTAAACATAAAATTCATAACTGGATATTAGATAGTAATGTTACTTGATTGGAATAATAAACATATTTTTATTTGGGTCTTTTTTTCTTTTAGCCATTCTTAAGCTTTTGTTTGGTATTAATCTAATTTAATGATTAAGCAATTTATGGACTATAATGTATGTACCTTTCTTTCTTTGTTTTTGTTTCGATATACTCAGATTGTTTCCATTGTACATCTGTTTTGCATGGTATATTTATTGTATATTTCTTGAGAGATTTGAAAATTTTATTATTATTATTATTATTATTATTATGTTTTGAAATCCAGGAAAACCACATACCTAATAAATCAAGCTTCTTTATGTGATATAAATACGTGTAATAGTAAGGTGTAGTAAACAAATGGCAAAACTGGATAGAGTATCTAAAAATAAAACAAACGCAATAATATATTATTATGAACATACAAACATAGATTCACATTCTGAGTGTCAGAAAATTATCTGATTTTTCGAAAATAAAATAATTAAATGTATACAACTTAAATAATCGAGTTAACGAACGGTTTCGATAGTATTTTATTAAAATACAGACAAAAAGAGGATTCTATGCGAAAAAAAACTAGAACCAGAATATTTTTATGACACTCCTTGTACAAACTGTTGTTAACATTATTAGTCATAAGTTAATATAAATAAAATACGTAATAAAAAAGAAACATGATAATACGTACCCAAAAAGGCGTCTACTTGTCCAGCGACGCCTTTGATGGCTTTCAAAAAAATCACAGGTAAAAGTTGCAAGCAAGGGTGTTGACAGGGATCCATGACGCTCTCGGTGCTAATGGCAAATTGAAGGAATTTTTGAGTTTGACTTATAACCTTAAAAGAAGGTGTACATTTTAATAATAATTTAATACAATATAATATAATAACAATACGTTTATTTGATTAATTTAATATTCAAAACATAAAAATACTAATAAATAATACTTTACAACGGCAGAAGTAAATTAAAACATCACAGAAGCTTATGGTTGAGTCAGTCATTATATACGGTATTTCAAGATTAGGAGGATAATTTGTCTATACCCTGAATACTTTAAACCTTAATCAAAAACCGTCTCTATCAAAATTTTTTTACAAATTAGCGCATATACAGAGTGTTACTTAAATACAATTTTAAATTTTTAAACCAAATTTTAAGGGGTAAATAATTTGATAAATTTAAGCAAAAGGTTCATCTAAACATAGGTCATGCTTACTGTTCAAGATACAGAGTATCAAAGTTTTGTCAAAATAATCGTTTACCGCGAAAATCTTAAAAATGGTTTGGCCTTTTTTTTTAAATATTTGGTAGAGACGAGAAAAAAAGGGCACACACACACAGGGCAATTTGGAACTCACTAAATTAATTTGGCTATTAGCCTTACTATGACATTATAGTAAGGTTTTATCAGTGTTTAATACTCATGTCTCAAACCAGTATTTAAGGCTTAAGAGTTCCTGCTGATACTCCCAAAGACACCATTGTACATACCGGGTGTCCCATTAATAATGTCCTTCGACGATATCTCTTCGAATCTCTCTATCTACTTCAAAAGGTAAAATTCTATTTTCGCTAAAAAACTTCCAATAACGTGGCCTAAAAATGCCAACGCGGGTCTAAAAATATTATGATTATAACCTGTAAACATGTCCTTATAAAAAAGTTTTAACACAAATTTCTGTCAGATGTCATATAAAGTGGTGGAGAACGTTTTTAATTTCAGTGAAAACTAGTTGAGAGTCGGCTCTGGGTAGACCGATTGTTTTGAAATAACTTTTGTTTTACAGGTCATTTATTGCTTTAAATTATTACTCTTAGCTATTGCTAAAATCTGCTAGGGGGCGTTAAACTTATTTAAAAATATTAAAAAATCATCAAACGTTAGCCATAGCTTAACAAGGAAATTAACAAAAAAAAATTAAATACATATATACATATAATTATATTATGTAAGAGTAGCTTTTAGCTAGACCTCGCCACCAATTTTCAATTAGTAGTTAGGACGAATTATTGTTAATTTGATAAATAAAGTCATATTATTATTATTACCATTATTTCAAATTAATTTAGTGCATAAGCAAATTGCCGTCCAGCATTCTCGATGCAATTTTGGATCCTTTGTCTAGTTGATTCCACAGCCATTTTTATTTCGGCATCTGGTAAACTGCGGATGGCATCCATTATTTATTGCATCACATTGTCCCTAGTTGCAGGAACTGACAAAACCACAACTCCTTTAATTCTACGCCACAGATAAAAATCAAGGGTTTTAGGAGATTAAATCAGGGGATTTTTAGCCAAAATAGAATTTCGTCTTTCGAAGTATCTGCAAACATTTATTTATAACAATTTTTTTTCAAGATTCTACCAATATTAGGTGCTAAGATTTAGTCGAGGAACATTATTAATGGGACACCCGGTACAGTATCATTTACGAAGATATGATTTTGATTTTTTTTCCTAACACTTGTTAATACGGTGACATAAATAAGGAACAGAATCGGGCCTAGCACAGTTCTCCGTGGAACACCAAATCCAACCTTTTGCAGCTTGCTGACAATATTTTCCATTTTCTTAATTGCTTGCGATTACATATTTCTTTTTCAGTGAGATATGACTTAAACAGAGTTAATACAACACCCCTGCAATACCTATTTTCTCTATTAAAAAAAATGTGATGTACCATCGTGTCAAATGCCTTCGACAAGTCAAGGAAGGCAGCCAAAGCGTCCTCTATGCAAACACCTGCCTAGATCCAAATTTCTGTTTAGAAATGAAGTCTGTATTATCCAAAAAAGAATTTAAGACCCAAAAATAATTTCAATATATGTATAATAGATATCATAAAAATATAAAAGTAAACTTCAGATCTAAAAAAATCTAGAAAATACACAAGAGGTTAAATTAAAGGTCTATGGTAGCATTTCACAATAACTACAGATATCCGGTCCTCCCTCCCCACTGATTTTTAAAAGGATTGATTATGTTAAGAAATTGATTAAGCTATTTTGTACATTATTATTCACCCCAATATTTGGAACATCAATTTTACCTAGTACCTATAATACTGAAAAATTTATTAAAATCATTACACATTCAAGTGGATCTGAAAGGTCCTCACTCTCATCGTCCTAAGATATGTCTTTTACATGCCTTTGGTTTGTCATATCCCTTACAGTTTGCCAAAGCTTTTTAGGATTGTAGACATTCTCAACAAACGACTTTTTGTAAAATTGTATTTTTGCCAATTTTATTTATTTTGATAACATACATAAATAATCCCTATATTTATTAATAAATGAAATATAATGATTTGATATGCTACTCTTTAATATGACTGGATTTGGGCTTTTAATAAGATTTCTATTACTTATTTTTGAAACGAGATTATCAAGAATTTCTAATAAATAATATCTATAAGAGTTTTGTATCCAAAAGCGCCTATAGTGTATGCCGATATATCTACTAACTTTTTTAACTAAAGATGTGATAATTTGAAATACCGCTTAACTCTCTACAGCTAAAATGTAAATCTACCAAAACTAACCAATTTACCTCAGGTTTGGTCAAACTCACAGGGTTGCCCACTGTATTCAAGAAGCGGTACCAGCTCTGAGCTATGGAATCGTTACTCATTCCTCGCGGAATTAACTCCTCTCCTGTAAAATAATAAAGTAAGTAAAATAACAATTCGATTTGATACATTTAACTTGAAAAAATTAACAGATGTTTAAAACAGAATCCAGTTGTGTCGTGTGCGTTCATTCACTCGCACACATTTCACTTATTTACTTTAATCATTTGACAGTAAAAGGAGAAATATTATAGTTCGATTTTTAGAATATCCCTATTTAGGGAGATTTAATCTGGAATGCCCGGGTAAACAAATAAGTGGTTTTATACGTTTTTTACCTGCAAAATAAAATTCTAATATAACCTCAATAATTTTTTTTTTTAGTTAAAATCTTTTTAAAAAATTCTCAAAGATTTTATTTCTACCTTAAACTCATAAAATTCAACTAGATCACGGTTATGTTTTGAAACAAAGCAGCAATTAATATAAGGAACGAAAAACAAAAACGTCATAAAAACATAGCGAGAACGTTGCAACATGACAAACAAACATTAAATTGTTTTAATTAAATGGAGATTAAGTTGTTACTAAACTCTGGTCTCTGGCCAGTTGGGGATCGGGAAATCAGTGCCGTAGCGTTCTTTCCTTAATTTTTCCTACGATTTTCTGTTGCATGCTAATGCACGACTGCCCCTAAGAAAGTAATTTGCCGAGGGAATATGTTTTGCTTGCTAAAATATGAGGTTGAAGGAATTCATCCATTTTGCTCAAAAAGACCTAAATATAATACACTAAAACTAAAACTCTAAAACAGCTAAAAATTATCTATATTCCTTAACTAACTATTAAAAAATACATATTATAGGGGAAACAAAAACCAAAGAAAAGGCAGGTGAACAAGAGATTATTAGGATTTCAATGATAACAAGTACACATATTTTCCATTTGGTTTCTCAAACTGTATGTCTTAAAAAAACATAAGTAATTAAATAAATAAAGTAAAATAAATAGAATAAAATATATAAATAATACTACCCAATTGACAATGCTATATTAGCAATTTTGTTGTTTTGGATGTCTTCCTATACGGCAACAAGTGGTTAGATGTGTCAAGCACAAGGCACATCTTTAAATAATGGTTTTTCAACTCGGTACGGTATAAACTCTCATACCATGTTATTTATCCTTCAAAAAATTACTTTAAAATTTGACTCTTTGGTTTCCCAACAACTAGCCAAATTAACTTAAGCCAAAATAACAAATAAAAGAACCTATTAAAGACTTTAGATAAACCAGAATAACCGTCTCTCTAAGTCTGGTGTATATTGCCTGCAATGTACAGATTATTCTGCTGTTATGAGGAGTGTCTACTAGAATCCAAGAGCGTTAATAAATTTAAAGATGCCACAGAAACTAAGTCTGATTTTCCCATCTTCTGTCAACAGCCCATAGTTACTCAGTTCCTGAAAATGTGTCAGTTCTTCACCATAGTCACAAGAATAGAAAGCTGAAAATATGGAACTCACTAAAGCCAAAAAAGCCCCATTCAAACAGGCGTAAATGTTGTCCTCACTTTCGATGCAGGATTCATTTTTAATAATCTTAAGTCTCAAGCTTACTTTCTTTTACTCCTAATTTAAATATCAGGTCTCGATAGCGTAACGGGGTAATGCTCTAGCTTATAATATGCAGATGTGGAAGCTATTGGTTTAAAGCTCATAACTGATTATTAATTTTTGGTTAATATTTAATTTTAGTATTTATGGTTAATTTTTTTATAAAAAGTATGTCGTTGTGGTTAGGCAATTTCACTCCTAGTGTTATATCGTATAATTTATGTATATAAAATGGGTGTGTATTCGACCGTTCAAGTAATGTATTTAATTTTTTATTTACATTTGAACCTGTCATCAGGTCTGATAACGCTTAATTCATTAAGCAGAACATATAACTTGTATTTTAATTAATCTTTAACTGTATTATATAAGTTCTGATACCGAGGTTTTGCGTTTCGTCGTTTGTTTTATGCTAAAATATGATCCTAGATACATTTCTTTAATTTTTAACTCATATAATCCTTAAAAACAAAATTTTTCGCTTTCAATTTTTTTAAATAGAAACAAAAGAAATTTACCTTTTTTTAATATAAATCGGATACTTTTCTATTCAAAAAACAAGAAAATTTTTAATTTGTTTTTAAATTGATGAAACCTTTAGCAATATATTTTAATAAGAAAAAAATAAAACAAGCTTAGATGTTCACAAAAACTTTCAAGATTATGCCACACAAAATTAAAGATAATTTCTTTTTACAATATTCGTACCTATTTTTAGTTCTGGAAAGTTTGGACCGTACATAAATGAAAGTACTTTAGAGGTCAAAGCCAAATTCACTCGGTTCCATTGTTCGATGAGGGCGACGCGATGCCTCCAATTCATGCAGCACTCGCGCAACGTTTTCCAAAGCGGTGGTGATGGGAAACATTCTGCGCAAGCGATAAGCCACACCTACAGTAAATAATGAAAGAGTAAATAGAAAAAATTACATAAATACATAAGTCACCCTAAATATTCGTCCTAATAATATGTTCCTTTGTAGAATCAGTGGCTTTTGGTCATTAATAAAGATTACGATAATAAATCATTTGGTATGGAAAGATTTTTTTTAATGCTAATCAGCGACAACCCGTGCAAAATTTATTTATTTATTCATTTCAATATACGGTAGAGCCAGTTTACAAAAATAATATTAGATAATACAAAATACTAGATAATATAATAATACAAATATAATACTAGAGTAACAAAAAAATATACGCCAAGATAAAACCTTAGAAAAAACAATAATTAACAAAGCCTAAATCAGAATAAGCAGCATTAACAAAGCTAAAAACTTAACACTATACAAGGAACGTAGGTTAAATTCTAAGATTTACAATTTTTTATTTGGATGATGGTAAGCCGCTGAAAAATAGATCCAAACTATTTTCATTAAAAAAAAGTCCTATGAAAGAGTAATAAATGAAACATAGGGGGGTTGATCCTTCTTTGAAAGGTGTTAAAAGGAATGGCTTCCAAGGTAGGACAATAATAAAAACCATTCAAGATCTTATAAAATGTTAAAGCATGACAATGATACCGTTATTAGTAACAATCATCATTTGATTAAAGGGAGATATATTATTATTACGATCCACATACAATAATTTTTTACCATTTGGATGTCTTAGATTAACTTTAGGTATATTCAGTTGAATAAAATTGACTAGATAGCAGTCTTTATAATTAAGGTTATTTAATATGTTACGCAAAAGTATCCCAGCCTGTGTATTTCTTCAAACTAGGAGAGTATTAAATATATATTAAGTGAATTTCTTAATATTGAGAGAAATATTTAACTTTCTAGGCTTTTGTAAGAATATAAATAATATAAAGATTAAAAGTTTACCTCAAAAAGCACACTTAGCACTCTTTCACATAACTGGTCTGCCACATCATCTTTAACTGTAGGCGGAGCCAATAAAATGTCATTTATAGCCAATAGGAAGAGTAAAAGTGCCTCCCATGTGTCCTTATCCAAGATTTTTGATTTATGCGTTATTTCTTGGAGAGTGCGCAAAACTCTGTGGCAGAGCACTGCTTGGCGGTGGATTATATCAGGTCCTATACAGTATTTAACTATTTTAGTAAAAAATTCAAATATAGGTTTAAATAAATAAAAAATATCATACCCAACTCCATATACAAAAAAGGCCAGTCTTGAAACAAGTTTACACAGTTAAATTGAAGGCTTTATACATATAATCATATCAAAAATTATAAAAGAATTTTACCTTCTCCTTTTCTGGGAACAAACAAGTAATGTAGATGTGAGACAATTTTTCTTGAATAAACATTCGGATCTGAAATTATTGGTTTTGGTACACAGATTTTGGGTTCTGGCAGTAAAGCAGTTAACCATTCGCAGTAGACATTCACACAGTCTTTGATTGCCTCATGTTCAGCCAGGGGAAGGGATAGTCCAAAGCAGAGCACTTCCATTGACCATTGTACCTTTAAATTTACAGTAATTCTAGCAAAACTCATTTTGTTTCATTAGTAACTTTTTACAAAACAATAGCATTATTCATATTTCTTACCTCCCGATCTGTGGTAAGTATGCTAGGTTCCGCTGCTTGTGCTATGCCAAGATTACTAGCCAATTGCTTTACTAAACCCAAAGTAATTTCCTTGCTGACTGACAAATCAAATTTTTCCAAGACACTTTGTCCCTCTTGCTCTCCCTCCTGCACTGCTAGACTCAGGGACGTCCATTCTGCGTACATCCCTTTGTTTTCGCTGCTTTCCTATTAAATACAATAAATTTGTAAGAGGGAAGGTATTTCATAGAACACATTTTCATTAAGACTGAACAAGAGTAAATTTTATATAATGTCTATATTTAAATGAAATATATATATAATTTCATTGAAATATATAAGAGATTAATTGTCCAAGAGACGTAAAAAAAATATTATCCCAAGAAATCACAATGAACTTTAGAAGCAAGATGAACAAATTTTTTTATGTGATGTCATGGATTGAATGGTCTTTCTTTAGATACAAAAGAAGACCTCTGAGTTTGAAGAGACATTTTGAAAGATTTTCATGAAATACAAAAGCTACTTAATATAATACAGTAATATAATATGACTCAATATAATAATTCATAAGTGTAATTCGTTTTTTAGTCAAAGTCTAAGTCAAAAAAAGTTTTATTATCATAAGATATGGATCTTCTTGACAAAGCTAATATAAATTATCCTAGTTCAAAAAGAAAACATGAAATTAAAATATAATGGGGTAAAATATAATATAAAAAACATAAGTATATAAACAGTGTATAAATGTAAATGTATAAAAACTTGAAATAAAGAATAGTAAGAACATTAAAAACTTCTTCTTATCACAATTTTATCATAATAAAATTAATTTATTATGATAAAATTGTGATAAATTTTTACCAATGTTAAATGAGGTATGGGTAACTGTAGCTTTAAGGCATTTCTAATCATATAAATGATATCATTAGGCTGAAACCTGTATTGATATTGATAAATCATTGTCATGGTTTCGAGAACAATTAATCCACATAGAGTTAAAATGCCTTGGTTTTTGAACAAGGGCTACAGTGTTCCTTACTGGCTGCACCACAAATGTATTGATAATGAGTTGAGTTATTTAGTTAATTAAGTTGAGTGAGTAATTAAGTCTATACATATTTTATAATTCTATACTATATAATAATATACTATAATTCTTGGTATAGTTCAATAATTTCTGAAATGTTTCTGACAATATTCTTATAAAAGATGCTAAGGGCATTTCTTTTTATAATTATGCCAATTATTAAAATAAAAAAAGTTTTATGATTATTAGTTTTATGTTAATTAATACAGTAAAAATTATTAAAAAGAGTATTTCTTTGTAATCTTCATTATCCATTATCTCATATTGTGGAAGTACGCAAGTCACTGTCTTCTAGTTGCTCTACAGTAAGCTGTATGGCAGAAGATTGATGAAAAACAAGCACTTTTTTGCTAACAGGCAACACAAAATTTGCAAAATGTTCTATAAGCCCTTCCATCCCTCCTCATACTGATGACCTCTCACTATTAATTTTTAAAAGTAGAAATACTGATAATATACAAAGGTAAAAAATACCTAATCATATTCCTAAATCACTTAAGATGGTACCATATACAAAAATTTTAGGAAACCCTTAAAAAAACTTTTGATTTATATGGCCATCATGAAATTTGTGCAGTGCAGTTGTGATAAATTTTTTCTGAATCACTGTTTTAAATAAAAAACTCTATTTTCTAGCTAACAATCACAAGAGCAAGAGCTGTCACATTAAGAGCTTAGATCCTATTAAATGCCAAGGCATTTACTCTCTTGAAAAGACAATTAAATAGCTTAATTGACAGAATGACTGCAGTATTATTGATTTTAATTTTTTTTTCTTTTCTTATATTAGTAAAATAATTGATGGGTTTTAAGTTTACCAAGATTTTCTTAGACATATTAAACGCTTGTTGAATCTACTGATAAAGTTAATATTCTTATGTTGAGTTTAAACAATAGGGTTTGGCTTATTCTAAATAGGATTCTGACAAAAATTGTCAAAAATTTAATCCTTATATCTGTGTGAGAGTTTTAGAAAAGTCAATGTTTATTTACTGCCTCTGTAGATATTTAATTATTTCCGAATAGTTTTTTTTGTTTTTTTGGAACATTTATTATGTAAACAACATAGTGTAAAATCATAAAAACTGCAACTGGCAAAAAAGATTTTAATTTATAAAACTCTCTCAATTACTATATTTTTACAATCATTTCTTTGATTAACTCATATAGATTTCTTTTATTATTTTCTTTTTTTTTTAACCAAATTAAAAAAAAAAGAATTAGAAAGAATTATTGATTATATTCATTATAATAATAATTAACAACTTCTTAAATGTCAAGTCAGTGCTGTGATAACTCTGGCTGTAGAATAGTTGTACTTAAATACTACAATAATGTAGACATATAATTTATTTTTTTACAAATATTCAGTTGTATCTTACATTCCCTAATGAAAAGTGCATAGGAACTGGAGAATCTAGTGTTATCACACAGGCTATTAAGACTTTTAGATGGAAGCTGTACTGAATGGTTTATAGACCTATAGTTTGTTTTTTACTGTGCTGAATATAAATTGGTGTGTGATATTTGATTTTTGCAATATATAAGTTTGCACTGCAATATAGCTTTTAGATTTGCTAAATTTACCTCACTTTAAGATAATTAGATTTAAATAAGATTTTTACATTTATGTAAAATTATTATATTCATGACATTTACTTTACTGAATTAACTCCGCATGTCTCTGAAATAGATAATAAATAAGGATAAGAAAAAAGCAGCATATATCAGTCTTTTTTTGATACCCCAGAGAAAAAAGCACAAGTGAAAATAATTATTTATCCTATGTGCATGACCAAAATGACTTATTGCCATTGGTGACAAATGTTGCTACCTGTGTGAGATTTATGAAAAGTACTAGGTATGCAGTAAATTCCTAAATAGTGAAATAATACCCTGTCGCTATTAAATACACACAGATACAGGCCTTAATTTAAAAAAAATATATATATGCAGGTCTTACAACTGGACTGTTTCTTCCTGTGCAAGACTAATAAATAATAGAGAAGAACCTTATTCAATTAACCTATAAAAAATAGCTTTCTCCTGTATTGTGTTGCATTGTAAATCGCACAAATTGTCCATCCTAAAAAGCTAATATCAAAATCTCTAAAAAAAAATAGAATACTCCTAGCTTTAAACCTTACCTTGAGGTTCATACGATTAAACAGTCCCAAATTCATAGGCGCGCTTTTATAGACGTGAGATAACGGAACAAAATAATAGCTGGTACTCCTCTTGAATTAATAATAATTATCGGGATTGTTAATTATGCATAATTATTTTATTACAAACTGCATTGTGTATTGTTTTTGATTGTTATCGATTTGCAAACGTCAAAAAAAAATGGAATAAACATATGATTTTGACGGTAATGACTTTGACAGTGACATTAACACTAACACTGACATGTAGCAAGAAGACTACAAGGAGGAGAGATATCTTCTATCATTTTGGTGTGTGACTGCACACTGCAGTGTTGAATTTTAAAGCGCTATTATTTTTGCGAAAGTTCAAACTATTAAATGGTTTTATGGAAGTAATTCGGCAGTACGTAGTACGGATTTGTTTCGAATTCCATATGAAAATAGACTGATTCGAAAAAACAATTTACGTATTGTAGGTATTGTGTGTATATTAAAATGTGGTTTTGAATTTTGAGAAATCGTTTTCTCTTCAAGACTATCATAAATTCCACACTAAGGTGCAAAAACTCTCTTTCGAAAGGGTCCAAGAGCAAGAAAGACTGAAAGAAATGCCTTGTAGAATCTTAGAAGGGGATTCCACTTGATCAAGTAGAAGTGTTAAAGAGAAATTGGGTATGGACGATTAAACTGTTATAGATATTTTTAAAAAAATGGGAACAAATGTTCCAAGACTCGAAGATATTTTCCAAAAACTAGTGCAAAGAATGGAAATTTGTGAAACTCGGAATGGAATTGATGAAAAAAGAAATCAAAATAATTTTTTAAGAACTACTATTTTCAGAATAATCTTCTTTTCCATTACATAGAAAACACAATTTTTCCATTGTTTAAAATTGGACTCGGAAAAATGAGCACGAAGTAGTATGCTCAAAAAGGTTAGGCGATTATCATTTGTTGGGCCATCGTAGAACATTAAAAGGCTAGAAGTAGCATTCCGTGGAACTATAGACAACAACTCTGATGCAATCTTTGATTCCAAATGCTTATGTGGCAAAGATTTACTTTAGTAAATTTGTAAATAATAAAAACTTATTTTTACAGGCACAAAACAATTCAACTGTTTCCCTTTAATAAAATATCAAGTATTTTTTTACAAAATATAATAAGATACTCTTAATGAAGTCACTGTTCAACGTTAAATGAATGTAGTGCAACGATATTGACAACGCGAAGGCGCCGTGAGGAGATGCTGCTGCCATCCTGCAAAGACTGATTCCCGAAGGGCAAAAAGTCTATGACCCTCTAGTAAGGCATTTGGCGATGCGTTATGGCCAGTCACACCTAGACATGTCTACCACACGCAGTTAAAAAATCGGTCACAAGTCAGGAGAGTCCTTGCAAGAATTTGAAGGTGATATTGCACATTTAGTTTGACTGGCATATCGAGATGTCCAGGAAAGAATTATGAAAGGTTTAGCCAGGACCGGAAGTTGGAGTATTGGAAATGTGGCAAAGCCAGGTTACATAAAAAGACACTGTTCAGAAGGCACTAGTTCCACACGATCCAATCCGGAAAAATAAAGGAGGTCGATGCGAAGAAGCGATCGTCGATATGTATTCAGCAAGCACTATTAAATAGTGCTTAGGTCTCCTCGCTGCAGGCCTATACCATAGTTTTTTCTTTGACGCGTATGTGGATGGAATCTCCAGACAAAGATAATTTTAAGGCCCGATATAGTAAATCTGCATCTAAGTTTCGGAAATCAAAATGGCGTCAAGTGACGAACAACGGCAAGAGATTGAGCAAATGGTGAAACAAACGTCACGTTTACCATCGGAAAACCCACGTTCGAGTATCCTGAGATAGTGGCTTAGATTGAGGATGATGTGTTCATCATGCCGGACATAATGGACATCAAGAGATTCGGGTTAAGCTTTAAGCAGGAAGTTAAGTTAGACGATGAGAAAGTTGATTTAGATCGTGAGAGGAATTACAGTGTTCCGGTGCTAATTCTGCAGGAAACTTTGATGCCAGAATGAAGCGACATGAACATTGTTGGTCCGTTTTCCGAATCAAAAGCAGAGAATAATTACATCGTGGTCGTGATGGACTATTTCAGCAAATGGATTGAGGCGTACCCTCTACCAAGCCAAAAAGCCTCTACTATCACTGACGCAATAATAAAAGAATGGATGTCGATTTGATGTACCTTTAGAGCTTCATTATGACCATAGACGAAATTGAATGACATGAATTTAGCTTGTTTTAGAACATCTGTAAGATTCTTAGATTCAAGAAAACGAGGACTACTGCATTACATCCGCAGTCAGAATAGTCTTAGGCCAAAGTAGCCTCTACTCAACAAAGACATTGAGGATAACTATCTTCGTTTGCTCCTGCTGGCTTATCGATCGGTCATCCATGAAAGCACTGAAGAGTCTCCGGCTCGAATAGTGGTAAGAAGTTAACTCCGTCTGCCATGAGATTTTTGACCCTAAGAGACGGAAGGGTCTGTCACCGAAGCACAAACATCCTCATATGGGCCATATCAGGATGGATATCCACGGCTGGAAGCCGTCAACGATTTTCTTTACAGAATACAAAAATCGCTCGAGTCATTCACTTTAACCGACTGGCCATTCAGTATGCAATCCACGAAAACACTGAGCTGCCAATCCAATCAGAGTCGAATTTGACAGTCGGATTTGCAGCGAGACCTGTTTACTACTCCAGCTTAAAATATGCTCTAACGCATTATGTTTCTAAGGACTTACACTTTTCTAGGGGAATAGATGAGGTTTTTCCGCAGAAGAGATTTTGTTTAGTGAGTACGCGTATCGAGATCACGAAACGATGGTAAACTAAAAAATATTAAAGTGGGGGTTATTACCCTGTTGAAAAAATTATATAATTTAGAAAAGAAACAATATTTAAACACGGAAAATTTTGAAATATATTAATCACTGAACAAATGACGGTTTATTTATTTTATTAGCATCTACTATCAGGTTTCCTTCTAGAAGACGGCAGTGGTTCCGCATATTGTTGACTGCTTTTCAAAATATTTAAACCAACTTTACTGTACGAATCTTGATATTCGGTGTGGCCAGTTCTAGGAGCAAACCATTCGTCTACTAGTGTTGGAGCTAATGGGATAAAAAACATAAATTAAATATCGAATTTAATAGAAATAATTCTAGAGAGTACTTCGCGTGAAAGATACAGGTGCGCAAACGTCGATAAACGGTTTCTGAATTTCCGAATAGCGGAATCTGGTTACGTCTCTGTACCCCCTTCCTAATCCGATGGTTTCACTTTTCACAGGGATTCCCACGGGAGAATCTATTGCTGGCATTAGTTTTCTGTATTGCACCAAATTTAAACCTAGAACGAAATTGTATAAATATAAATAAGTTTATGTAAATTGTAATATATCTCTGTCAAACCTCGTTTGACGTAGTCGGTCTCATATATAGTCTTCATCTTTTCATCGTCAGTGTCACATGGATGATCTAGGATGTCGCTTACTAAAACAGCCATCTAAGAAAAATTATGTTTTTATTACATTATTCGCTAGGACGCACCCTTATAATTGTGGCGTCAAAAATAAAATTATGTTATGGCGAGAGACACTTACCCTTTGCTTTAGTATATCCAATTCTTCGTACAGAGCTTTCTCCTTATTTGCTAATTTCATGTACCGACCCATTTCCGGTTCGTATAAATGAAAGTCGCAGTGACAATAAGGTTCCACCAATTTCGCAACATAGCAGTTGTTTGGTTTTGTTTTTATTGGTGGTTGGGATGGACTAAAATAAAACAAATTGAATTACATACTGAGAAAAGAAATACTGAATTTGGTACTCGAACAAATTGAGGAGGTTTAGGAGGGTTTGTGTTCGCGATTTATGCTTCGCCACCTTCAAGGGATATAAGTAATTAAAACTAACAATCCGCAGATAATTTTTATTTGACCTAATAAGAATCTACTGCTTTCGCTGCGCTTCAGATGTAACAAAGCCCATATTTTTATGAGCTTGTTACAGAAAATTATTTTTAAATAATTAGGAATAGCAACTCTACATATTACATTTGAAAAAATAGTATTTAACGAGCTCTTGGATACCTGTCTTAAAAGATCATGTTTTAAAATTCACTTACCTCGATATTAACGGCTTAGGATACGGCCACTTATAATTTTCCCTATTTGAGGTTAAAAATGTATCGGCAACCATTTTGACCCCTAAAACTGAAATTTAGCCCCAAATTTTCTCCACCCTTGTGGTACTTTTATCGTCGAACCATGGGCTTTATTTCGCAATATTTTCTATACAAAATTTTGATCAGTTGCTTTAGTCCCAAATAGTACAGGGACGAGATGAAAAATCGTACCACAAAGTCTTGTAAATCCATTTTGGCGGACGTTTGTTTGACAGAAGGTGTTTTTTCAAAGGTATCTTATCAAAGGTGATAGATACCTGTTGTTTAAAAATTTACATTTGATTGGTTGTTATTGTATCGTAACTGTAGACCACACATGCGTAGAACGCTGAAGTGTTATGTATATTATATATATTATTAGCTGTAAGGATCGTCTACCAAACTAATTTTTGAAATGCATTGTACCACTTTTAAAATGCATTTTAAAAGTAGTACAAATAATCACAGTGAAGATTTGATTATAAAGAAGTATGTTGCAGGGAAGAACACATGCAGTTAATACTGCTTGTAAAAAATGCATTGCGATGGATTCCTCAGCTGCCAGAATTTGACTTATTCTGCGTAAAAGGTACCTGTCACATTTGGCCATTACACTATTTTATAAGGGACAAGAATTCTCTACTATTTTACCTACACCAGATATTAAGCAAAAATAGTTAAACTTGTAATCTTAAACGGTAGACAAAAAAGGTGTAACCGAAAAAATTGCCCGAAGGCTGATTGTTTGACAGCTGATTATATAGATTGCGTCATTCTAGGTGTGATCTATTCTAGGTCGTTCTATTTTTTTAGGGGTTGATTGGGGTTGGTCGCAGATTGGTGCTATACCGTAAAACAAGCTTTTATCATATGTTTAAGATTTTCAGAAAAATTAGAGCTGCACGAGGTCAAAGTCGTAGGGATGGATTTAAGGTAATAACATGTCAGGAAAAAATCCATCCAATATTCGTTCAAATGGTAAAGTTGTACCTCTTTAAAAGACGCGACTACTGATAAGTCGACTATCAAAAAAAAAATTTAACACTCAATTTTTTTTAATTGAAAAAAAGTTATTTTGGTATAACTTAATACCCATTCAGCAACAATGTTCTAAATGTATGAATTGCAGCTTCAATTATAAGCTTTATTTTTGTTAATTTGACTCTCCTATCTAAAAAAATATGATATGAAAAAGTGGGTGAACCAATTCGATAAAGAGTTCTTTTGATTTATCATTCAGGCAAAATTGTTGTCGAAAGAGATTCAAATCGCAAAGTCTAAGCTCTTTCAAATAGGAGTCGATCAAGTATAATATTATTACAGTATAATTAATTCTTCGCTCTATAAAAATTTAGAACGCCAAAAAAACAATGAATCATTAATTTCTTTGTTGATTATTTAAAAGCAATCACTGAGAACAACTATTTTTGAGTTGACGTTGATAGAAAGCCATTCTTAATCTTCAGCAGCGGCAACATCTTGACTATTGGGCGAGAATTTTACGATATGTTTGCATTTACACCAACCAAAAATCATTCTCTTTTCTTATATGGATTATATTAAAAAAATCTACGGCACTGGAGCAATCGTGGTATTTGATGGGTACCCCGATAGAGGCTCGATAAACACCACTAAGTATGCTAGGAGAATACGACGTTCCAAAAAAACACGGTTTGTCGATTTTCTCACTGAAAATACTCCGTTTACTACTACAAAAGATAATTTTTTAGCTAATGAGGCGAACAAAAAACGATTTCTTGAGCTATTAATTAAATCACTATAAAAATCACAGTACAAGGTTTGCCATGCTGAGGAAGAGGTTTGTTAGATTGAGATTGATAACAACACAATTGCACAGTCTATAAACCATGAATCAGTTATCATGAATGGTGACGATATCGACTTTCTTGTCGTTCTAACTGCAAAAACATTTACCTTAGAAAACCTGGACGTGGAAAAGTTGACGAACATATAATATATGCTCCTCAAAGCTTTAAGTATTCAGACGTCCTTCGAAAGAACATCCTTTTTATGCACGCATTAAGCGGCGGCGATGCAATTCTACTTTTCAAACAGGCTGTCTCTGATCATGAGAGCATTGCTGAAGCAGGAGAACGTTTTTTAATCGTGTTATACAAGAAACATTTTAGATAAAATATCGGCGAAATTTGAATTCTCTCAGATACATTAAAATCGCTATATCAGCCCGGAAAAATACAGTTCATCTAGCTTCACTCCTATCAACATTAGAAGCGGCTAGGCAACATTCATTCCGGGCTTATCATCAGGCCCAAACATGACTTCGCATGGTACCAAAGGCGACAGAATGGGAGTGGGCAATGTGTAACGTTACCACTACACCGACAAGAACAAAAAAGGCATCCACCTACTCTAATGAAGCTTGTTGCATGTCAATGAAAAAAGGGTTGCAATAGGATTGCACTTGCGTCAAAAGTGGACTAAAATGCACAGTAATTTGTTAGCACTGTAGCGGCAACACTTGTAACATACCTATTCTTATTGACAATGCAGAAGACGACGAGAATATTGAAATACATCAAATGCCCTTTATGTATTTGGGCATTTGAGAGATTATAAATATTTAGGCATATGAGAGACATTATAAATGTGGAAAACTATAAAAAAGCACATGATGGATTCTTCCACTGACACTTGTGCTACACTAAGTTCAATCAAAACGAAACCACCACAAAAGAGGAAATAATCGTAATGATCTTTCATCAACGTGAATTCAAAAATATCATTGAATAATTAATTTACAAAATCAATTTAATGCTGTTTAATTAATTAAAATTTTATAAAATATTTAAGAATTAATAAATTAATCATTTATTAATGTATAAGATTCTAAACTTGATATAAGATATACTTTTGATACTGTTTTTTATATCATCATATTTGAGATAAAAAAGCTTATAATTAAAGCTACATTTTATAATTGGAAAATATCTTTGCTGAACCTGATCGTACTTGTTTCGAGTTATATCAAAATAAACATTTTTTTAATTAAAAAAAATTGGAATATGTAATAATTTTTTTTGATAGTCAATATATAATTCATAGACGTGTCTTTGCAAGAACTACAACTTTGCCATTTGAATGAAAATTGTATAAAAATTTTTTGACAACTTATTGAATAAATTTTTTTTGGTCTATCCTTTTTTCATCCCTACTTGAGACTTGGCTCCGTGAAGTAAAATGCAGCTCTAATATTTCTAAAAATTTTAAATATAAGATCAAAGCTGTAGGTCTTAGGGTATAGCATCAACCCATGACCAACCACATTCATCCCCTAAAAAAAATGCCCCTTTCCTAGGATGATGAAACTTCAGATTTAGTACGAGCAACACCTATATACATGTATAATCAACTAACGAAAAATCGGTATGCGGCCAATTTTTTTTGTTTTTCAATATACAGTTTGTACTATACTGCACTGGTAAATCTGTAATTTGATGAGTATATAGAAAGTTGTTAAAGACTGGACAAAGAGTATTCAGTAAAACTGTCTGAAAAGGAGTAAATCTAATTCTTATATCGTATAATTGGATTATTAATTACTCTATTACGCAGGCGTAATTAAATGCATAGAACCTAGATCACTTCTCATTTTAAAAAACCGGCACGTTTTTATATAATTTAATCTCATATTAGCTCAACCAGAATGAACCCAAACTTACATCTATAAAGCGAACAAACTCTATGTTTCTTTATCGTCAGTATGACAAGTACTGTCAGTAATAAGTTTTGGCTAAAATGTGGAAAAAAATGAAAAATTTGAAGTGAAAAATTTCTATACAAAAAAACATGGATAAATTCTTGTAATTTGGACGATGGCCAATAAAGAAGTCCTATTAAGGTCATCTGAAGAACAAACTCTAGCTGCCAGGGGTTATCGTTTATTAAAAAAATTAGGAGAAGGTATTATTTTTAATAAAAACAGACGTAATCTAAAAATTTCTTTTAAGGATCTTATGCCAACGTATACCTAGCAGAATTTTTCTCAACTACTGATGAAAAACAAAACAGATATTTAGCATGTAAAGTCGTGGATGTGTCAAAGGCTCCCAAGGATTTTGTAAAAAAGTTTCTGCCAAGAGAACTCGATATTCTGGTCAGGTTAAATCACCCTCATGTAATTCATATTCATAGCATATTTCAAAGAAAAACTAAATATTTCGTTTTCATGCGAAATGCAGAAAATGGAGATTTGCTAGAATATGTATTAAAAAAGGTAGAATACCCATCTCTTGTTATTATTTGTTTTCAGAAATATAAAAAATAACATTTTTGATCCAACGGCATTAACTTATAACAGAAAAACTCTTGAAAAAAAGATACAAAATCGCCATTTTACGCTGCCTTTTAGGGTCCAGTATCAGAAGCACAAGCGCGTGTCTGGATCAGACAGCTTGCCTTGGCAGTTCAATACCTGCATATAATGGACATCTCCCACAGAGATTTGAAATGCGAAAATTGCCTGATTACTGCTAATTACAATTTAAAATTGGCGGACTTTGGATTTGCTCGTTTTGTAATGGACAATAATGGAAAACAACAGCTGAGCAGCACTTACTGCGGCTCTCTTAGCTATGCGGCGCCGGAGGTGCTTAGGGGCATGCCCTATTATCCGAAAATGGCCGACGTGTGGTAAGCACTAGGACCTAGACTTTCAGTTTTTTCCCCAACCTAAATGTCAAGCAGGGTGATTATGTGATGGCAGAATGGCAGAAAACTACGAAAACTCGTGACGGTTATAAGTCTGCATCTAGAAGGTCGATCCATTCAATTTAATAGGTCGTCAGAAAATTTGGTATACCAAAAACCACCATAATAAAAAATATTATTACACACAATATTCCCGACCACTTTTCCGGTTTTTAATACAACTGTTGGTCAGACCAATGGTATCAATAGGATTTAAAGTATGCACAACCTTCATTTTCTAATTATTTTGAGAAAAAAAATTACAGAATGCTTTAGTAGTATTTCATATAAATCCGGAAATGTTCGCTTTAAGAAATCTGCCGTCCCCACGAAACATCTGTACACTTAGTTGTTAGACCTCGTGACACAATTGTGGGTAGGTCATGCTGGGTGACTCGAACAACCTGAAATTTTACATCTTCTACGCAATATGATCGACTTAAAAAAAAGAGCGTATAGCGAAAAAACAATCCTTTTTCGACCACTATTCCTATTAAAAATTATCTCAAATTAGCAGATGACGCCTTCCTTAATTTGGGTCAAAAGTTGTCCCCTTAACAAAAAATTCACCCCGTCTTTCTGGATTTATTCGAAAAAAATTCTTTGGCAGTTATAGGGTTTTCAATGAACCACCCTGTAAATGTTTGATAATTAGTTTCTTAATATAATTTATTCTAAAATATCAAACACTTAAACAGAACGATGTGTGTGTGCTCAAATATCTGCAATTATTATAATGGAGCGGATACAGAGGGCTCGGTGAGGGATGCGATTGTGGTCGGCCTCTGCTAATTCAGCTGTTCCTCAGTCTTATGTGGTACAGATGAAATTTGTACATTTTAGGTCTGTAGGAGTGATAATCTATGTATGCATTAACAAAGCTATGCCTTTCGATGACACTAACGTAAAACGTCTGCACGAGCAACAAGTCAATAGACGTTGGAAATTTCGGTCAAAAGTGGTCGATCAATTAAGCGAACAAGTATGCACTTAAACTTATTTTAATTTATTTTCAGAATAATTAAATGATAGTATATTGTTTTTTGGAACACGTCACGTGCCTTAATTATTTGATGAACTTGATTCTACAATTTAATTAATTTTTGAGGTGAAACAACTAGTAAGCCACTTATTAGAGCCAGATTCCAGTAAACGATGGAACATAGATCGGGTGGTCGATTCGGACTGGATCGCCCTTGATCCGAGATTTAAGGTTCTCAGCAAAGCCGAAGAAAATGCTTTATCCCAAGCGATTACAGAAAGGCGGCAGTATATGGACGGTGCCGCATTATAAAATGTTTTAAATTTTATAATTTTCTTCAAACATTCTGTTTCTTATTTCTATAGGTTTGACCAGAAAAGCCAAGGAATCAGTGAGGTCTAAAGGAGAAATGGACGACATGAAAGTGCTAAAGCCCACAACACATGAAGAGCATTTACCCAAAATCGACATTCAGAGCACGCTTACTGTTGCAGAGGAATAATTTATTAAATGCGTTTATTTGTTTTGATTTGTTATATACTAATATATATATATATATATTTTATATACCAGAGGTATTATTCGATGATTCGTTGAACTTTTCTTATGGAGGTCATCGCCAATAGCCGTACTATAACCATAAAAAAATTAAACAAAAAACATAACAAATAACGTTAACGATAAACTTTATGATCAAGTACAACATAACAAACTAACAACAAAAAATTTTTTATTCCGAATCTTTTTTTATATTTTATTTTTTTTTTGTTCACTTTGTACATATTAAAGCATTCGCCTGTCTTTTAAATTTGCAAATGTATTTATTATATCCTCATAAAACTGGGGATCAGCACTTCATATTGTGTAGAATTCCCTTCTCAATAGCCATTATTGACAAACTCATAAGGTGCTCAAAAAATTCTTTCTACTGGCACTTGTTGCGGGAATGGTTAACACTAGACAAAGTAGTTTGTATTTTTCTGAAAAGATTATTTTAAATTCTTTGTATGATAATTTACAGTCACATTTGTAGAACAACATCTAGATTTGGAAATTGTTCATCCCTGTACAACACACTCAAGTTCATTTTTTAATTGGTCCTTTTCAAAAATATGTGGATGCATCTTTAACAAACATTCAAAACACGTTTCGGGAAAATTCTTAATCAAATCATTCAATTTTGAAGTATCTAGTAAAACTAAAAAATTCAATTGGGGAAAATTATGAAAACGAGTACGTAATTGTTGGGAAATGCAATCTATTATTTCGTAGTAGCTACAAGACTTGATAACTTAAAAATATTTCCACTTCCACCGTTTCTTAATACAGAAATTCGTTGAGCAATAACACGCAACACTTGAAAAAGTAAATATGTGCATGCCAATATGTAGCTTTAAAATTGCTCCTTTAATCTAAAAATCCAGAGGATCAAGTGACAAGATGCCTTTCCGGAGGCCTGCAAGCATTGTCATAGGGAAAAGAAGAAAGATGCTTACTTATTTACCGTAAGAGGCCAAAAGGAAGATCGCGACAACCAGATAGTCCAAAAATCTGAATAAACGAAGGGAATAAACGAGCCAACTTGGGAAGAAGTTGTTAAGAATTCTCCCAATTTTTAAGTCTCCATAGTACGAAATATGACTTGGGCACAATGGAACTCCCTAATCTTAGAAGATTGATTCTTGCGGCGGAAATTAGTTATCCACGACGGCAAAGAGGAAACGAGGCAAATCGTAGTGCTTAAATATTGGATTTCGGGGGTAAATGCAATCAATGCCAGTATGTCAGGAGAACATCTTGGAGTAACAAAGATCCTGGGAAAAGTGAGGGAAAGATTTTACTGGATTAATAATACGGCAGCCGTAAAGGACTGGTGCAGGAAATCTGGAACCATGTTGTATGTGCGGCAAGTAATGGGCCGCAGAGGCAAGCAGAAGGGTTTGATGCGCCAGTACAAAATGGAAAGTTCCTTTGAAAGGATTGCTATTGACGTTGCCGATTTGCTTCCTGAATAAGAAGGTGAGAATAAGGACATCTAGGGATCATCTGGGAATAAGGACTAATTCTGCAAATGTTCTCTACCAAACCAGGAATCCTATTCTGTCGTCGACAATTTAGTAAAAGAATGGATCTGCCGATTTGGTGTACCTTTGGAACCTCATTAAAACCAAGAGCGAAATATTTCATTCAACTTGCTCCAGAACATCTGTAAGACGTTTAGGATTAATAAAACGAGGACTAGTGGATTATATTCGCAATTAGACGGCACGGCACGCATTTCCATTCAACGATCTGTGAAGGTCACATATGATGTCAATGCCAAAGACCAAAGTTTTGCACTTTTGTTTCAAATTTTGCTAAGCAATCATTTATTTTAGAAACAAACTTTATTTAAAATATAAAAAGTACATTTAGTGAAAATTAACATCCTTGAGATGTCGCCCATTTCGCCGCTGGCATTCTTTTAAGCGATGCCTTAGACCATTCATTACACTTGTGCATAATTGGAGAAGTAATAGCTTTAATTTTTTGCTGAATTCGACTTTTAAGCTGAATCAAATTTTTTTGGCCGTTGTTATAAACTAGACTTCTAAGAAAGCGTTACAAAAAAAATTGTTTGGAGCAAAGTCAGGACTTCTTCGGAGCCAATTAATATCGCCTCTTTTCTATATCAGTTTATTTGGGAATAGGGCTCTTACAGATTCAATTTCCGTATTTGATATGTGCCAGTTAGCCCCATCTTGCTGCAACGGCTTATTAAAGCCATTAAAAATTTAGCTAGAGAATTCATGGATCATTGCTGCATTGAACAGAATTAACCGTTACTATTTGTCCGCTGTTACCTTCAAAAAAGTATGGGCCTATTATGCCTCTAGAAGAAATTGCTGCCCAAACAGTAACTTTAGGGTTATGTAATGTAGATTGATGTTTTTTTCGCTAACTTTCTTCTGGCAATAATGACTATTTAGCCTCATCCCGGAAGAAAATTCTGTTAACGTTATTAAATCCTTCTAACATTTAGTTGGCCAACATCAATAGTATAGGATAATCTGTTTCCTTTAATTCTTGCACGATCTGAATTGTAAAAGGATATAGATTCAGGTCTTTCTTCAAGATGCGACAAACACTAGATTTATGTAACTAAAAACCGCAGCATGTTTCGCACTGATTTGTGTGGATATTGGACAACTGCATCTCGAATTTCTGGACTCGCCACAAGGGTGAATATTTTTAGTCGAACACCTTTCTTCAATCCGAAGGATAGGAAAGGACAAAGAACGACCACGTGTTGACCGGGTGAAGATGACGCGGAAGTCGGAAAAAATGGTCTAGCTCTAATACCGGGCTACAATTTGAAAACAAACAGCAATTAATATTGGCTCTACCAATGATAGTATGAAAATTAGCCGAAACACGTCAATTTACATATCAAGGGGGACAATATTTGAGGCATTTGTTGTCATATTACTTTCAACCCCCTAACCCCCAGTGCACCTACCCCTAAAATTTTAAAAAGCCCTATTTCTTTTACAATTTTTGTGTTCCTTATAGAATTCTACATAAACTGCAATAATTTTTTTTTCCAAAGTACTGACTAACCTCACAAATGAGTAAAATGCATTTTATGTGTGTGTATAACTTCTTGAAAATTATGATATGTAATGAAATACTAGAAACCTTACCTTTATTATTACTCTATGAATTGCGCAAAATGGGTTCCATTCTTCTCCAAGCACAAGTACAGACGGTATTCAAATTATTCGCGGACGATTTGAAGAGTTTCAGGTGAAATACTTCTAAAATCCTGTACAATTCTTTGTTGTAACTGTTGATTTAAATCTGGTTTATTTTTAAATACAACGGATTTTAAGTAACCACATAAAAAATCCAGCGTTGTCAGATCTGGCGACCTAGGTGGCCATTCTACGAGTCCTATTCTACAAATCTTACTGGCCGTACATAATGCGGAGGTGCGCCGTCCTGTTGGAAGTGCAGCAAATGTATATTTTTCAATATTAAATGCTGCTCGTTTTCAAATTGTCACCGTGTATATAAGGAGCCTTTGCTACTAGGAGGCCAGTTCGAATCGGAATATTGCCGCAACTTTGAAATCGAAATAAATAAGTACAATGCAAATAAATGTTTCTAGTATTGTAAACGTGTGTAATAAATCAATTGACTAATTTTGTGAATCGAGTGTTTTAAATCGAAAAACACTATGACACTATTGAGGATTATAAACGGATACTTGACTATATGGATTTACGGCATAATGGATTGATTGATGTTATGCAAAATCAAAATCCTGGCTTGACCACTTTTTCGTAAAAGATATTAACGAAAAATATTTATAAATGCCTTAATTAAGCATAAGTCTTAGATTCTAAATTACTCATCACCTTTTTTTGTTTTATCAAAAAAATATTTTTCTTATTATATATGTATAGCCAAATAATGAAAAAACAAATATATTGCTAAATATAAATTAATATATAAATATATTGCTAAATTATTGTAAAAACGGTTTAGGACAGAACATAGTAAAACGACAATTTATAGATGTTGGTTGGAACAAAGATATTCGGCATTGAGAAGGAGAATACTTACTCCTTCACTGCAAGGTAAACGAGTTCTTCAATTAAAAAAATATATAAATTATCCGTTTCCAACATTTTTCCTGTTTTAGATTTTGCCAATTGAATCCACGCCAATATCGAATAATAATGCATAATATGTTTTCATTATTATAGATTTAATAGTTGTAGTACCCCGTTCACAGACACCAAAATAATTATAAACACTTTAAAATATACAAAAATTATGTAGGTATAATCTAGTACATTTAATTAGTTTCGTATCATAAATTTAATATCTAATCACGAACATATAAATCAAAACTCAGCATTAAAGCTGAAATATTTATGATCTTTCCAATCGTTTGCAGGACACACTCGTTTGTTTTTGTCGCACGAGTCCAAATAAGCAACTTCCTCATCATTTAATTCAAAATCGAAAATATCGATATTCTCCTTTATCCGACTTGGAGTGACTGATTTTGGAATCACGAAAATTCCCAGATTGTTTACCTAAAACGTAATTATTGACATACAAAAAATCTGTTATATGAACTCTACATTTTACCTCATAATTCAATACAACTTGGGCTCCGGTTTTATTATATTTTTTACCAATTTCCTGTACTTTCGGATCATAGATAGTCGGTTCTGGAAACCCGGGCCTGCCAGAGTATTCGCTTCTACCTAGCGGACAGAAACCCATAAGTAGAACTCCTCTTTCGCGACAAAATTTGATCAGCTTTTTTTGGTTTATATTGGGGTTACACTCGACCTAGCAGAAAAATTATTTTTAGCAATTACAATTTTGCAAAATTGATTTTTAATTAAGATTTTTTTTTGGTAACCAAAATATTTTGATTTTAATAAAGAGAATAACATATGAAGTTTTAATATTTTTTTTAGCTATTATAGTTATTATTAATTTTGCTTATAAAAATATATAGGAAAAATAAACATTAAGTTATCATCCAATTATCATATTATACCTGATTTATTGTTGGGGTAATAGTGCAATTTTTACAAATTCTGTCCACTTGCTCGGCATTAAAATTGGACAAGCCAATCGACTTTACTAAGCCTAATTTATAAGCGTCTTCCATTCCTTGCCACGTTTCCAGATAATCCACATCGCTGAAGGCCTCTTGAACATTTTCTTTTGGTGCCAGAGGCGCATCCTCCTTAATTTTAATAATAATAATAATAATAATAAGCCTTTATTTCCAACAGGCAACTTGCCCAATAACAGGAAACAGTTGCAAAACAATGAAAAATATAGTTAAAAAAACACACACAAACAAACCTAAAAGAATGAAAAGAAAAGAAAAAAGTAAAGTAAAGTCACAATCTCAAAAGTTATCCAAAAAATTAGAATAAATAACTATTAATATGATATAAAAACCCAATTATAAAAGTTTAACAAGATAATCACATATTCAACAAAATTAAATTAGATTAACTGCAATATACCTACTAACTATAACTTAAACACATGGGTCTTAATCCCAAGAGTAATGATCCACCAAGATATCGACAATCACATGAACCGGAGAGAAATTTATATCACACATGAGACAGATCCGATTAAATATAGCGCATATTGTATATAGTGGCGAGTTCAACAGGATGTTAGTATGAGGCCAATGAATTAATAAGAAATAATCATGTTTTGAAAGAGAAAATTATTTACCTTAAATCCCATTGGCCAGTGGACCAAGTAGAGATCCAAGTAATCCAACCGGAAAGCTTCCAAGCTTTCTTTTAGTTTTGGCACAACGGCAGATCTTGCGTGAAAATTGTTCCAGAGCTGAAAAAGATAAAAATAAATTATATTAACAGTGTCTAATGAAAATTCTTTAGAGGAAACTAGAATATTATGGTATGAATAATATATAGATATCTTCATACCACATTGGCAGCAGTTTGCTCACTGTGACCAAGCTACACATTTTCGAATGAACTTTTTATGCACAGAAATAAATCATTATTTAAAAATGTTATTTTTCAAATCATTCTCTTGACATTCATGTGAATAGACTAGACTTACACACTATGAGCCCAGACCATCATATTCTTTTGCAAGCTACTACACAATGTGAAATTTTATTATTAACCAAAATTTTTAAGACTAGATTCAAATAACTTAGATTTTATATAACTGCCTTGAATACCTAATAATGACTATCAATGTTTTATGTATTGAAATAAGGCCATTTATTGGAATACGCAAAGAGATTGATTGTAGAGATATTTGCAAAAAATATACAAAGAAAGACATTCCTTTACTCAACAACTCACCCTATGGTCATTGAAGTAATAGAGTTAAAAATTAGGCACAAAGCCTGGAATAAATATCAATGGTTTTTCACTTCTTCTCTAGGCAATAAATCGAGAAATCGAATCGAAAAAGTTTTTTTAAATTAATAAATGCACTATTTAAAAGACTGCATACAATGAATGCACGAAAAAAGCAGTATTTACAATAATTGTAAGTGAAGGCTAATCATCAATTTTACTAAAACAACCTGATTTCATTTACAATACAAAATTGTATGGCTATTTTTAGGGCAGGGATTGTTTCTTTTAATAACATTTTACTCAACAAATTATAATTTTATGGCATAAAAAGATGGTATAAAATTACACTTTGAAATATTTGGAACTTAGGAACTGTCTTGCGTACTCGCATGAAACATTAGATATAAGTATGAAGAAAGGGTGGAACTGAATAGAAATAGTTATCTTGGCTAAATAATTTAGTTTTAAATTATGGAAAAAATCAATCTCTTTTTTTGGCTACAATTAGTGTAATAGTGAAAGGGTTAAGATTTTGTTCGAGTACAATAAATATTAATCTTTTGTGAGAAGAAAATTTCAATATATTTTGAAGTAATTTTAATCAAACCATAGTTTAACTGCAGCAATAATCGCCTATTGGGCTCTCTTTGAATCTGTTAATTTTATACACTTAATAAATTCTTCACAGGTATCTCCTAAATTTATAAGTTCAGTGTGTTTATGTTTAGTTCTTTATTTCTATTTTAGTGTTTCTGTTAGGAGCTAATTTTTTTTTAAATTTAAATGCTATCTATTATTAGAGATATTTAGGGATAATTAGTCTAGAATAGAATCTTATTATATTGACAAACCCAATATCTTGTATAATGACCAAATGGGGAATGAATAAATACCTCTCCTCCAAAAATTCCTTAAGAGACTAGACAAATTGTTAAATTCGAATTGATTTTAGTGTACTATTTAATTTCTTTCCCTATATTCCTACAATTTCCATTTTTTTAGCCTTTGTTTGTGCCTTGAATCTAAAAGGATGTTTCCTAATAGACAAACTGTCCACAAAAAATGTTATACTCATTATTTTTCAGTCTAAGGTTGGTGGGTTTGAAGGCATGTATTTTGCTTTGGTGATGATAAGATGTTGGTTTATAGAAAAAACTTTGATGAATTCTGTGATATTATTATAAATGATTGAAACATTAAAAGTAGATAAGACCCAGTATATCATTTTTAAGCAAAAAAAAAATCCATTTTAGGCAATTATATTTTAATAAATACCTGTAAACTGAAAAAAGTGGAAACAATCAAGTATCTAAATTATATTTTAGATGAATAGTTAAACTGGAAGTATCATATTGAGTACATTAAAAGTTAGATATACCTATTACATAAGCTATTGTAAGATGTAGAGATTTTCTTAGTTATAATGCAAATTTATAATTCAAATTTTTTGTCAATATATAAGTGTTTAACTTCTGTATGGGGTGTAGGATGTACAACTAATTTTAGCAAAATTCAAACCCTCCAAAATCATATAATTAAAACATTATTTAATATATATTACAAGGCTAATAAAAAACTTGGTGTTCAACCTTCAACCATTAAGTATAATTTGAAAATTAATAACCATCAGCTTAAGAGTAACATCACATTCATCTTTTTTAAACCTGTGCATGAAATTAATACTCGACAATGTAACAATATTTACTTAAATCATGTTAAAACAAATATGTTGCTCTGCATAAACCAGTATCAAAAGCGTCCACTACTTTTAATTATTTACCTGTGGAAAAAAGAAACTATAGTACTAAGGTTCTTTTTACTGTATAAAGAGATCACAATTTCTTATAGTAGAAATTAGATAATAAGTTAAAGAATACTTAAATAAACATTGAGTTCCAACACAACAGATCTGGATTTTAATCAGCAAATAAAATCTTTGGCTTTTACAACTGAATATATTTAAAACCATAAATAGATAGCACAAACTTAAGACCTAAAAATAACCAAAATAGACTTACCTTACTGCCAATAAACACATCTTTTCTTTTAATTACCCCACTGCATATTTTTGAATGTATTGCCTGGCCAATCTCATGTTCATTGCCATAAAACCAGGCACAGTCAAAGTGTCTGTAGCCTGCATCTATGGCTGTTTTTACTGCTTCTTCCACTTCACCTGGTTTCGACTATCAAGAAATTAGGAGCTTATTAATAAGAAGTTAATGCATTTGGGGATAAAATGAATCCTAGTTTAAATACTTTACCCTGTAAGTTCCCAAGCCCACAGTGGGGAATTCAATTCCATTGTTTAGAGTAAAAGTCTTTGGGACTGGCATTTCAGTTTTATTTACTGTACTTTGTGTGTATGTGAAAATTCTGTAAATTATGTAAAACTTATTCTGTCAAAAAAAAAAAAAATAGGTTATCTTATCAACACTGAGTGGTAATCAACTCTTTCAAGTTAAAATTCATTGACGGCTTCAATATAATATTTTAGATAATAAAAAGGGACTTCCCACAGCTTAGTAATATGGACTGCAAAATAAAAACTGAAAACACCTAGAGGTTTGTGAGAAAAATGTAAATTGCATAAATTAATTGCTAAACCACAGAAAATACATAGCATAACATTTTCAGTTATTTTGAAAGAAATAAAAATATCAAACAGCTGTTTTTATTTATTTCGGCATCCAGTCTAGGCCATGTGTGTGATGCTAGCGTCCGATCGATATCCAGCGATCAAAATCGAGAACTCAGCATATGTCGGTTGCCAGCGACCAATTTATAGTCCGCGCTCCCTGTTATTTAATTAATATAATGCCCGTATCTCCTGAAATTCCCAAGGGATTTTAATAATTTTTTGTCCAGATATTAACAATGAATACCTTAATCGACTTACGGTGGTCTCGAACCTCTACAAACTAAGGTTTCGTTGTGAAAATTAATTAAAAAGTCAAATGTTAAAGAAATGAAAAAGGCTTTTAACTCCCAAAGGATTTGGATAAAACTTTTTTCTAATAAAAATAAAATAAAAGATAATAAATATCTAAACTGATTTTAGATGGCTGCAAACCTCTACAAGCAAAAACTTTTTGATAAAAAATTATTGAATTAATAGATGTACCTACAAAAAAAAATTAAAGGCTGTGACTTCCAAAACTCCCAAAGGATTCGAATGAAACTTTTTTATGTAATTAATAATAAATATCTTAATCCATTTCAAGTGGTTGTAAACCTCTAGAAACAAAAGTTTTTTCGTAAAAAATTATTGAATTGTTAGATGTATAAAAATATAAACGGTTATAACTTCCAAAGTATTCGAATAAAACTTTTTCACGTAAATAAGAATAAATATTTAAACTGATTTTAAATGGTTGCAAACCTCTACAAACAAAAGTTTTTTGGAAAAAAATTATTGAATGGTTAGATATTATAAAATATAAACGGTTATCCAAAGGATTTGGAAAAAACTTTTTTTATTAATAAACATTTTAATTGATCTAAGATTTAAGCGATGTTGCAAAACTCTCCATTTAAACTAATTAAATTGAGTTATTTTAACCAATCAAAAGACCATAATAATTTTACAAATATTTATTTTTTTATATAACAAATACAAAGAAAGTAATTACTGGGTATAAATACAAGATCTAAATCCAGCCAAGTAGTGGGTATGGAATAAAACCATAATTTTTACGGAAATAAAAAACAATTTTTTTTTTTTACTTTATGCTAAAAGTGGCGTTTAGTCATAGAATTTTGCAATATGTAACTACAACTTTTATATTCGGCACTTTTCATTCTTACATCAACTTTCACCGTTTTAAAATATACATAAAAGTACAATTAGCCACTAATTAATCCAGGCCATAGAAATTGTTGAATATTCAGAAATATGCGGTTTGAATGTCCACCTGTATACACTTGATAGAATTCTCAATGTCAATTTTCTTTTTTACGTACAGAAGACCCATTTTGTCATAATTGTGTGCTAAGTTATACAGGGTGATTTTCAACCTATGCGCATAAACTTGGGAAATGATAGGTGATGAGTAATAATAAGTAATAACGAAAAAAAAAATGTAGTAAAATATTTTTAGTTTTGGAGATATCCATATTTTTTTAAATAAAAAACGTGTATTTTTTAACGTGTTTAATTTAAAATAATTTAAAGCAACTGTTCAAAGTTGTTTCCATTATTTTCGATACAGACAGAGATGAAGACGTACATGCACGGGCCAAACCAGGCTGTAGGCGAATTGCGTCACTGGCAGCGTTTATGCGATGTCGTAGCTCTTGCTCAGTATCAACTTCGTTTACATACACCATTGTTTTCATATGACCCCACAAATAAAAGTCTAATGGATTAAGGTCAGGCGAGTGAGGGGGCCACCCAACTGGACCATCACGGCCTATCCATTGTCCGGAAAACACACGATCTAAATGTTGTCGCACTAGTCGTGAAAAATGTGGTGGAGCACCATCATGAAGAAACCACATGTTCTGCCTAACGTTGAGATTCACATTTTCAAGGAGCACTGGTAAATTGTTGCGCAAAAATTCTAATTACCAGCCCATACATTTACAGAAAAACGTTGTTGAAAGTATGTTCTCCGTGTAATATGCGGATTTTTCAAAGCCCAGTAATGAGTGTTATGAAAGTTGAAAATTCCATTGCGCGTAAAATTTGCCTCATCCGTAACTAAAATGTTCATGGTAAAGTTTGGGCTTAACTGCTGCTGATGTAACAACCATTCACAAAAGTGTACTCGAAGCGGCAAATCTCTTGGAAGTAGGGCTTGTACCCTCTGCACATGAAACGGGTACAGCAACTCGTGCCTTAAAATTTGCCAACTTGTAGATTGCGATATTCCAAAACGCGCTGCAATTGTCCTAGTGCTAATTCCAGGTTGTTCTTCGATAACTTCTAAAATATCCTCCTCCAGATTTAGAATGTGCCTAGGTTTAATAGCTCCTCCATCTTGTCCAGGCCGCGGCCGCAAATTGCCAGTTTCTCTACCCCGCTGAATAACACGTAAGAAAGCCCCACGTCTCGGGTGATATCTTCGGGGAAATCTTTGGGCATACAGATCAGCTGCCGCCACTGCATTCTGATGCGTTTCTCCGTAAACCAAAACCATGTCGACAAGTTCTTCGTTTGTAAAAATGCCATTACATTTGACGCTTTTATTTTGTTTGTGAAAATAACGATCGAAAACGATCACAGCCACCAACAAACTAAGTACTGCTAAAGATTCCAAACAACAAATTCCAAACATCATGACTTGTTTATAATCAGTTATTAATAAACAAAATAAGTTCGTCTGATACACGTTCTGTTGACATTTGTTTAACTTTATTTCGGAAACCAAAAATATTTTACTACATTTTTTTCTCATTATTACTTATTATTGATATTCATCTACCATTTCCCAAGTTTATGCGCATAGTTTTAAAATCACCCTGTAGAATTGCAGACTCAATGCAGACTCAAAACTAAAATTTTATTGGATTTTTATAGTAAATATATTTTAAAAAAATGGGATAACAAAGGAGAAAAGAAGGCATTGTATTTCAAAGTATACACAGGATAAAGGCTTTTTTCCTACAAAACTACAGTGTTTATATAAAATGCTTTATTAAATAAAATACATCCACTAAAAAAAGCAATATGCAACTTATATATAATATAAAAATACAAACAAAATTATACAAAAAGAAATACAATTTTTATTTTAAATAAACATTTCAAAACTAAACATAAATATCGAGATACTGTTTAAGAATTAGTACATATTGCAAAAGCTCAGTAAACAGGATGGTTAGTAAGTCTTATTTCGGCAAGCTCTCAGAAGTTGGACCTAAGAATAAGTAGATCAAATTAATAAATAATAATTGAATAAATTTAAAAAAATGCAAACAATTATTGGAAAACAACTTTTTGAGAGATTCTAATAAAAGGTTGAAGTATGGCTGTAAAGTGTTTTTTAAATAATTTTTCTTATTCATTAAAGTTTTTACGCAATTTTTAAGTTATCCTATATTATGAAACTAACCACAGGGGCTACAATATTAAATGTTTATATGGTTTACACATAATTTTTTCATGTTATAATTATAATACAAAAAGAGATTTAACAGCTTTTTGGGTAATCTGTTTAGAACTTTGTTGCTACTAATATAATTTTTCGGTTCTAATTGGGCATCTTTAGGTCTGCATTAAAAAAATTTTTTCTACTGGACTTACAATTAAATATTTTAATTTTATAATATAGTTGAGATTTAAATAGATGAATAACGGGAGCTACTTTTATCAAGAGAACATCGACCAGCACGAAAAACTACGCATCTAAACTTGTGGCATATATGTTATGCGTTTAGAAAATGGGACCGACGGAGGACATAACGATTTGATTTTTCTATTGGAAGGGGAGTTCTATTGGAGAGAAGGGGCCCA
Source organism: Anthonomus grandis grandis (assembly GCF_022605725.1). Classification (NCBI taxonomy): domain Eukaryota; kingdom Metazoa; phylum Arthropoda; class Insecta; order Coleoptera; family Curculionidae; genus Anthonomus; species Anthonomus grandis. Next base: position 27,237,958 of record NC_065552.1, on the reverse strand, counting down.
AAACCAGTCTCAGACCTACAAGTAAAAAAAATACATAGAGACCTACACTATCTGACAAAAGTAGAGCAACACTTTAACGACTTTAAAATTATAAATGCATGATAATCTATACAAATCCACTAAGTTTTAAAACTACAAAGTAGGCTATGATTATCAATGTCAACAAACATTTTCGCAATCAAAACAAATGATTTTATTTTGACGTTTAAGTTTAAATGCTTCATAGTAACCCGTCAAAAGTAAAGCAACATTCAAATAATTTGTTCAAAAGAAGGGTTTTAGCAAAAGTAAAGGGATAAAATAATTGTGTAAGGTGATTTTTATGTTTTTTTTTTAACATTTCTGTGTAAGATTAATCATGCCGAGAGGAATTCCAATTTCAAAAGACTTGAAGCAAAGAGTTGTGAATGGATTCATGGAAGGTAACAAGCTGATATTTCAAGACAGTTTGAGTTACCCCGGTATACTGTGTCCAAAATAATATCATCGTATAATGAGAGAGGACATTTAGAGAAGTTGCCAAAATCGGGAAGGCCAAGGAAAACATCAGTAATGACTGACAGGCGCATCAAAAGGATTTCCCAAAATGATCCTTGGAAGTCCGCACCTCGAATTATTGCCGAAATTCCAGAAATTACGGTTGGTATACGAACAGTACAAAGAAGGTTAGTAAACGCAAAGTTATTTAGTAGACGTCCAGCTAAAAAGCCGTTAGTTTCAATAAGAAATAGAGCAACAAGGTTGGCATTTGCACGCCGGCATTTAAACTGGACCGTCAATGACTGGAAAAAAGTTCTATTCAGTGATGAAAGGTTTAATCTTCAATACGTAACACCTACAATTAAGCATGGTAAAGGTAGTGTATTTTTATGGGGTTGTTTTTCATGGAATGGGGTAGGCCCTATGCACTTTATTAATGATACGATGGACCGATCTGTATGTAGGGATATCATGCAGAATGTTATGCTTCCTTATGCAGAATGGGAAATGTCATTGCGTATTATTTTTCAACAGGACAACGATCCAAAACATTCTTCACAAGTTGTTCAACAGTGGTTTCGGGAAAATAATGTTCGTGTTTTACAGTGGCCAGCACAATCCCCAGATCTTAACACTCTCACAACTCATTGAGAATCTCTAGGAAGAAGTAGAACGTCGTATTCGTACCCAAGTGTTTCCAAATAAACAATCCTTAATAAATAAAACTAGTGAAGTTTGGACAAGTCTTCCCGAAAATGTCATTCAGAAGTTGATTGCTTCAATGCCGCGCCGTTGTCAGCAAGTAATTAATAATAATGGATATTCTATCAATTACTAATGTATTACTTTCAATTGTTTTTGTTGTTCAATGTGTTAAATATTTTTTGTTGAAGTAAAATAAAATACTGTTAAATACAATTTGTTGCTCTACTTTTGTCGCCCCCATTCTTATCAATTTTTATAATTTAATATTTACCGTTCTTAAAATTATTAAAAGTACACCAAAATGTACTGAAATATTACTTTTAGTGTAAGGATAGTGTGACATTAAGCTTAGCGAAAAATCACAACCCAATAATTTTTTTTATTCAAACATGAATAAAATTGAACTTTGTTGCTCTACTTTTGTCCGATAGTGTACATCTCGCACCGAGTGTGCATTTAGTTATCTGGCATGGGCAGAATTAGCAAGTTCGGAAAATAGTGAAACTAAGCAAGCATGTGTGGAGTTATTTATTCTGTGAGTGGCCGTTTGATGAAATTATAAATTACATTGCTTTATATAATGTCAATGGTACTAGGTTTTAATTTTCTGCTTTTTTGTAAAATTCAAGTTTTTAAATATAAAGCTTTAAAAAATATTTCAAAAAGTAATAAATTATATGTATTTATATTTAAGTATTATCATTAACAAAACGGAGATTTTATTGTGTGTACTAGTTTGCACGAAAGCTTACGATTTTTTTAACAAAAAGTAATATTTGTTCCATTTTTCAGCCAATGTATGACTTGTTCTTATAATAATGGACTAGTAAAAAAGCGATCGATCGGTATCCTTTCCCCTCGTCCATTCTCAATTAGATTTCCTGGCTAAACCGTAAGTCATTCCGAAAAAAATATAAAATAAAAAATTAAGATAATTGAAATCTCTACGACTGCGTGGACTCGTCATGGTGGAATGCATGAACAGAACCATTAATCGGTATTTGGCCAAATTAGTCTTAAGTTAAAATTTTGCGTAGAATCGGAAAATGCATAAAAAAACCATTCCATTTAAAAAAAGGTAACTTTGGTTTCTACTACTGTTGTACCTCCTCTATATGCTATAGTTATCTTCGTAATGTACATCTAAAAGTCATTTAAAATTTTTATTTGGGATATTTCTTGATAAAAGGTCGCATTCACGAATTATTAAGTGGCTCCGAGACTTTTTTCACACACGGTATAAGGAGGTCAGCTTATACCGTGGAGTCAGTCAGAGGTCAGCTAAACCCAGTGCTTTTCCTTTAAGAATACTTTATATCGGAATGAATCAAAAAACAAATGGTTAAGAAAAGATGAGGCTTAAAAATGCAGCAAAAAGAATCATTATTCGGTTGTGAATGTTTTCCATAGGTTTTTTAAAAGTTTAAAGTAAAATTCAACTTTTTATTGATCCCTGTATAACAACAAATCAGTTGAAAATTTTTGTAGCTTCGATAAAAAAAAATTATGACAATAAAACGGCCTAACACTAGCAATACTGAAAAAGTTATTAAGGATTGAATTTAAACCAAATTTCCGTTGTTCCGTTAGTTGTTGTTAATTTTGCAGGCCAGTGTAGTTTTGCTAATGTAATAAGTAGCTATTTTTTTCCCACTTAATAATTGAAGAAATTTAGTTAGAAAGTTATTTAATTGAAATAAATAAACAAAATTATCGGTGTCGCAATCAGCCTCAAAATACAAAAAAGCTACGTTAAAAATAAATCGAATAGGATTTATGTAATAATCAAATAATCATGGAATCAACTTACCAAAGATAATTCAAAATTTAAATCTTGGTCTTTCGGTAACAGTTTTTGCAGTCGCTAAAAAGAATATTAATTAATCTCAAGGTTAATTTAGCTATTTTTATATATCTCACCTTTTTTAATACCATTCCTAACCAAATCCATTCTGCCTAATCTCACGTTGGTAATATTCGTCTTAGGGGAACATTTTAGCCTCGGCTTAGATCTCGACCTCGGTGACACTCCGGTAGCAAATCTCTTTATGGGAGCTTTAGAGCCTAAAAGAAAAATAATATTTATATGAGAAATTGTTGTCCAGTTTCGTATGGTCTTACTATGAGGGGTTTTCTACAGTTTTTTTCGTACAAATCCTAAAAATTTGTAATGAAAAATTTTACATTATGGTTATTATTTATTACACATTACTAAAAAAAATATTTCTTCTTTCCGATTTTCTGTGTTGGAACGCATGGACCTCAGTTTTGTCAAATCCTACCAAAGTAGGTAGCAACATTAATCAAAACTTACAAGAAATTATTCGTTTTAACAGCTGCCTTAGTATACAATATTAAAAACGGCAATTTAAAGATAAATAGACATATCAAGTCCAGAATTCAAAAATAAAGCAAGAAAAATCCATACATTCGTTCCATAAACATGCGTCGCTACTATTAAACAGATTAAAAACAAACCACTTCTACCCTACTAATAAATCTATGATTTATTTATCATTCACTCTAATACCTATACCGTCAAATAAACCTTGTAAAACCTCAAACATTACTCGACCAAAATATTCCCCACCTTCGGTTACTAGTTGCGAATTAATTCTCGATTTTGCACCGCCAGCGGGCATGGGGCTTTTGGGGGCTGCTTTTTCCCCATTACAGGTAAACGTCGAGTCCAGAGAAATTTGGCTGTCTGTTTCGATTTTACGTTTCCGACTGTTTTCGTCGCCGATGGCCGATTCCAGAGATAGAACATCGTTTAGACCTAGAAAAGAGAAAAAGACAATTTATTTCTAAGAAAAGTCTGTAGAAATTTTGTGTAAATTTTAATTATTTACGCTAATAGCAGCAGGCTAATTATTAGCCATATTGTGACTCTCGTTTTATTAAAAATGATGGGGTATAGTTTATACAAAAAAAATTACATGCAATATCAGAAATTTCTAAATTAAGTGAAACAAATTTATTACACTGCACTATAAAAAATGTAAATAATGTTTTGATATGAGTCACTGGTATATAACAACTGGTATATCTAACACATGCTGGAAAATAAAGGGTTCAAACAAATAAAAATAATGATGTTGAAGTAATCACAGGTGATCTTAATATAAATATCTTGGATGAAACTGATATTAGTATAACTCAGTATTTAAAAATGATCACAGAAAATAGATTTTTATCATGTATCATGAATCAACCAATAAGAGTAACAAATAATACTTCAACAGCACTTGTCATATATTTTTGAAAATGGCACAATTGGGTTGTCTATTCAAAACGAGCCAAAAAAAAATAATATAAATTCAAACAAAATACAAAAGAAAATTAATATAAACTATAATACTTTAATAAAAGAACTTAGAAAGGAATCATGGAAAGAAGTATTATCCAATTTTCATATCTTTAAAAAGAAAATTTTACTAATACTAAAAAAACATACAATTATTTCCAAATTGAATAGTAAAATAAGGAAAGGTAAACATGTGTAATTGAGGGTATTATTAAATCCATAAATCATAAAAAACTAATAAATATTAATATAAATTAAATAATTTAATTAAAATTGCCAAAGTCAATTATTATAAATTTAAATAAGATGAATCCAAAAGTTACTCTAAATAAACATGGAAACTTATAACTGAAATTACAAATATCCACAGCAAAATATCATCAAACCTGCCTCAGATAAAAACAGGTGATAAATTAATAACAGATGAAATTAAAATTGGCAATGTTTTAAATGATTTTTTTTATAAATATTTGCACCCAAATTCAGAGTAACATTAAAAAAAGTCTGGCTTTATCCTAAATCCTAATTCTTTTTTTTATCCCCATTAAACAATAATGAAGTTATAATGCAAATAAAATCCCTAAAAATTAATACAGTGCCTGGTGAAGATCAAATTTCTTCAAATTTAATTAAAAAAAATACACATGCATATCTTAAAGCCGCTAACACATTTAATAAATTTTGACTTAACATCTTTTAACTAACCTCTGGATTGGAAAATTTCATTACTAACTCTGGTATTTAAATCAGACAACCGTCTTGAAACTATTTATTATAGACCTATTTTTTTATAAACAATTTTACTGAATTATTCGAAAAATGTCGTAAAAAGTGTAGAATAATGAGTTCTCTTGACAAAATAATTTTTTATATGACAGGCAATATGGACTTCGGGATAAAAAAAAGATTTGCGACTTTATGGATCTCTTAAAAGCGTTTGACACAGGGCCTCACAACATACTCTTTGAATTGATTGGAAAACGTAGGCATTCGAGACACATTTGTCTATTAAATTTGCTAAAAATAGATGTGAGCCATAATATATAAAAACCGAGTTCCACAAAAGACTGTATTAGGACGTGTGCTGTTTCTAATTGACATAAATGGAATTGGTAATATATTGCAAAATTCTAAGGTTATATTGTATAAAGCTGATACTGCTTTGTTATTTTCCTGTGAATCATGGACGGAGTTTATGATTTGGCTGAAAAAAGCCGTACTAAAATATATGATTGCTTTGATGCTAAGCTTAAATTATAAAAAAAACTTATTTTATGACTTTTAGTGCCGCATCCGTAGAACAACCAACAAATACCAAAATAGAAATTGATTTGAATAATTGCCTTAAGAAAAATATCTGTAATTGCATACATTTGATTTATATAAAAGCCTCCATATCTTAAACTTAAGAAATTAAAAGAAAGACCTTAAGCAATTATGAAACTAGGTCAACACCTGAAATAGTTATTTAGGTAACAAGTGTGTAAAATGATCCTTTTTTTATGAATGGGAAATTTGTCGCATGAGCCGTAGGAGAATTTACTAAGTGTTATTTATATTTATTCAGCTCTAGAAAAAAAAAGTCAGGAAGTGGATAGTTTGAATCATGATGAACTTTGTAAATAAATTACTTTGTTTCTTGATAAGCGCAATTCTCTGTTAAAAAATGTCTCAATCATCCAGGAACCAAAGTGTAAAAGTTTTAACAAATTTCAGTATCAACGAAGAATTTCAATTATAAGTTAGGTTAAATACTTGGGAATTTATTGCTTCTGGATTTGTAGTATGGGGTACGACCTGTACTACAATAATTTTATCATTAGTTACTACCCAAAAAAGATACTTGCATTGTTACTAAGCAAATTCCTCAAAGAATCTTAAAGCAGCTTAAAGAACTTTTAAGATTCTTTAAAAAAAGTGATAAAATAGTTCTTAGAGACCGGAATTTAAAAAAAGTATTTTACAGTCATTAAAAAACGTGATTTTTATAGGCATTTTTTAGGGACATGGGACAAAAATTGTATTAAAACTTTTCTTTTTTTCGTCTTGCAAGATTTTCAAATCCGGAAGATTATATTGAACTCTAGGATACCCTGTATATAAAACTCTATATGCGCATACCTTCACTTGCCACAAAATTCCCAGCGACTTCTTCAAATTTAACATTTTTTCTGCCATTCAGAGTGGCCACTAAGTTGTCGTAGTCCTTTGTGACACTTTCGGGTGCATCGTATTTTCCACCAACTGACAGATACAAACGTTTGATAAATTTTGCCATGTATTCAATCGCCACGCATTTGTCCTTGTGGTCGTCCAGGAGTACTTCCGCTTCCCTTTGTTTTAATTCAGCCTATAATAAAGTAATATAATTAAAAATTATAATAAATTAGTACAAAATAATTAGATTGAACAATTTAAAATAAAAGTTTCGTAAACTTACCTTATATTTATGACTCAAAATTTCTAATTCGATAGTGGCTCGGTTAATCTCTTCTTTCAGAGCCGGATGTTTTTTTAATAAAAATTGAATTTTTCCTTCTACGTTCTTTTTCTTCAGTTGAATGTCTGACAGTTCCTTTTTGGTGGTGTATTCTTTTTTCTCAAATCTTCCAACCTGCTCGTTAAGCTTTCGCCTCATCTCTTCTTTGTCCGGTGTATCTATGTACAAGTTGCTAAGTCGATCTTTGGCCTGAGTTTTTAATTCTCTGCAAGACGAAAAATCGGTAAGACTTATAAGGCGACACCTCTAAGATAACTAAAGTGTCATCAGCCTATGTCACATACACTTAAAAATGATATACATAGGGATATTGTAAAAAAATGAGGAAAAAAATGCGCAATTAAGTGCTTATAAATAATCTGTCATCAGTAAAGTAACATTTAGGAATATAAAGTAACATTTTAGCATTGGAGTAGATGTCCAATAAGCCCCTGTTTTCTCGCACGCACAAAAACTACTTCACAGGATTTTCTAATCATTTCTGGGGTAAATCTGTTAATAACTTCGATAACAGTGTGCAAAGATCTAAGACCAATTAGGGTTCTACCTTGCTTGGCTAAGCTGTTTAATTAAAATTATTCACCACCAAATGACATTATATAATAAAATACTACCAGATGTGCAATCTGGATTTCGAAAGGGCCATAGCTGTTTTACGGCTTTGGCTCATATAACAGATGATATTTTGAGGGCTACAAACATGATTATAATTTTAACACTTTTAGATTACACCAAAGCCTTCAATAGTATAGATCATAATTTATTATTGGCAATTTTATCTTATGTAAAATTTAAAAGAGCTGCGATTCAATTTTTTATTGATGATTGATGGAATATTTTTTAGTTCACAGCATATTCTCTGCAAGCTCCCTCAGGGATCAGTTTTAAGTCCATTATTGTATACCATATATGTATACATCAATCACAATATTAACAAAGTAATAGAAACATGTAATGTTCACTACTACGCGGATGATACGTAACTATATTACTCGTTTTTTAAAGATCAAGCTCGTGAGTCGCTTCAATTTAATACAGAATTAGAAAACTTAAGATCTATTTCCCTATAGCATTCTCTTTATCTAAATCCAAGCATGTGTTTGTTAATATTTGATCCTTAAAAAGATGTGCAAATTATTAAAAATCAAATTAATGTTAGGTAGGTGACGTGTTTAGAAATAAAGGAAAATATAAAGAATATTGGTATTACTTTTGACAGTCAAATGCGATTTGACCAGCACGTATCTCATTGTATCCAAAAGCTTATCTCAGACTTAAATCATTATACAGCAATTCACATACTCTATCGCAAGCATTAAAAACAATTTTATCTAACGCTCTCGTTCTGTTTGTGTTTTTCTATGGAGATATCGTTTATGGAAACTGCTTGACCCAAATTCAAAAAAACCGTATGCAAGAAGTGCAAAATTCCTGTTAGCGGTATATCTATGGAATTCGTAAATATAAAAGAATTTCTTATAAACTCTCTGCAATAAACTGGCTTAAAATGGAAACTAGGCGTACAGTGCACTGTGCATCTTTTAATAATAGATTATTATTTTATAAGACACTTATATATCTTATATAAAATTATTTATAGATCGCATGTTAATGTAATAATATAAATATTAGATTTTTAGATTAGAAAGGTTTGATAATACCTCCTCTACATCGAACATCGATTTATATATTGATTAAGCTTTACAACTCTATTCCCGATTGTTTCAAGATTTTGCCACGAATCTTTAAATATAAAATCTTTAATTATTATTTCCAGCAGGAAAGTTGAATAAAAAATATGCCTATAATAAAACTTTCAAAATTCAATTTTTTTTCCTTCAAACATTTTAAATCCGTCCCTTTTCTATTTGCTATTTTAAAATTAGTCTGTTCTTTGTTCCATTTTATTAAATTGTATAACTACATTTAATAAAATTTTTCTCTTGAATTAAGGTATTATAGATATCTAAGGTTAATTAGAGCAGGGTAGATCTACATCTGGATTTCGCCTCTTTTCATCAATAATGTTTGGAATAGAATTATTTGTAAATCTAATTTCTGAAATTGCTGAAATAAAATCTTTATTATTATTATTATTATTAAATATCTCAGCTTCTCTTTGGCGAAGGTTTCGTATGAATTGTAGGTCATACCACATTTTTGAGGAAACTCCGTCATGCCGTCCGTTTGTTTTAAAACCAAAATCATTGTTTTGTTGACTGGTTTATTGCGATCTAAGCATGTTTTAATTCTTTATTTCTTTTATTTAAGATTCGAAAATTTTGCCCAATGCTTTTCTCTGTGAGGCAAGAAATAAGCTATAAATGCTATTTGGTAATATAATAGCCACTTTAATTTTAGACTTATTGAAGGTTTTTCACTAACCAATGCATAAAACTCTTAAATTTCTCTTTAAACGGATTATCTGTTAAAAGTAAATTTTAAAAAGATATTACTGATCTACTTATATGTAAGGGATATGTATACCTCTTTTCGTTTCATAAGCTCGTTATTTAATAGCCTATTATAATTATTTAGTGTCTCTTTGATACAATAATTTAAAATAAAAACATACATATAGCAAACAAGCAAAAGCAAACATTTTTGAATAAAAAGTAATAAATTCTCAAATATCTTACCTCTTTAACGACATACCCAACTCACTACATTGTAGCCGATATTCACGCTCCAACAAATCTTTCTGATCTTGAAGAAAAATCTTCAAAACTGTCAACATTTCACTGTCAACTTCTTTATTGCACGGCGATTCAGCAACGACTGTTTCCGCGGGTAAAACTGTCCTTGCATCATTTATCTCAACCTTTTCTTCTTCTTTTTCAACTTCTTGGTGGTTTGTCAAATCTTTAAGGACCGGGCTATCTGTCAACTTCTCCGAACAGTTCATCATTTCCTTCAATTCAGCAACCTCTTTTTTTAATTTTAAATTTTCAGTTTGGAGATCTTCAACCAATTTAATATATTGCTCGATGTGCATATCGACGTTGACGACGTTACGTTTAATAGAAGTCTTTATTTGGCTTGCTCTAGAGGCATATCTATAAAGAAACATTAATAATGAAAGAGCTTAAAGATATATTAGGTGGTTCGAACTTACTTTAAAGTATTGTACGTGTCATCAAAACTTAATGATGAAGGAGACACATTGGCGATCATAACAGTATGACAATTTCCGCCTAGACTATCTTTTAGCAATCTGGTTAATTTTGAATCTCTGCAATATAAAATTGTTTCATTATAAAAGTTGACGTTTCTTAAAATATGATAGAAAGTTTTAGCGAGTTAGGAACCTTGCCTTAGAAAAGAAGAAAGCCTTGAAGAAAAACTCCTTGCCTTACTAAATATCCAGCATTAATATGTAATACTTTTTCGGTAAATAAAAATGTTCTGCTCACCTGTATGGCACATGTCTTTGACCATCCGCTAAGCTATTGATACAATTACCCAATGCTAACAAAGATTTATTTATATTAGCGCCCTCTTTAAACCGGGCCCCCATGAAACCTGTCGCGGAGCCTCTTTCACTTCCTGCCAGATCGATCATGCTCAATTTCGCTTGCCTGACCTTTGAAGTAAAAATGAGATACAAAATGTATTAGTATTAGTGAAAATTCTAAATGTATTCTGTACTAGTATACAGTATTGGCCATAATTATTGCATACTATTATATACTAGATTTATGGGTAAATAATTTTTACAAGCCCTTTTAAAAAAACTTTATACTTTCGATTATTCTTATTTCTATTGGCAATATATTGTATTTGTTTAGACCATTAAAAAATAATTAATTTTGAGCACATTCTTGAGAAATGCTAGGTATATAAAAATTACTTCTGGATCGCGTGTTATGATCATGTATGTTGGCAGAGAATGTGACTTTACTCAACAGATACTGTGGAGCATGATCAATTTTAATCTTGTGGACAAATGTCAGCGTATTGAGTAGAAGATGCTCTCTGACTGGTAACCATTCTAAAGTCTGTAAATGTCTTTTATTGGGGCCATTTTGCAACTTTTGAAGTCGAGACAACTCTTTTTGTTTTAATAAAAATAATACAGTACAACAATAATTAAAGTGAGGCAGGATAAGTACATTGTAAATAGTTTTTTTTTGTCCATAAGCTTAAGTAAGGTAAACATCTAGATAAATAATAAATCTTATATGTAATAAATCTTATTTATATTTAACTGTGCTGGTAAGTGTCTGTAAAAACATGCCTTTGCTATTATCATATATTTTGTTTTAGAGATGTTAACCTTTAAATTACACCACTTATAGACCGATTTTAATAATCGATATTATTTAATTTAACTAGAAGCTCATGTCTGTTTAATGTAGTAAAATAAAATAACGCATCATCTGCAAAACAATAAGTTGTGCATTCTGTAACATAATCTATTAAATTATGAATATATATTACAAATAGCAATGGTCCTAATACACGACCACCTGTGGAACGCCATATTTATTTATTAACGGTTCTGATAAAACATCATTCATTTTTAATGCCTGTTTTCTATCTTTTACATACATACTAAACCACCTCAAAACAACCCCCTGTAAACCTATACTTTTTAATTTTGTTATTAAGCTCTTTCTATTGATGGTTTCAAATGCACTTCTTAGTGGTTACTAATTAATAGTTAGAATGAATATTTTGTAAAGAATATTGGACTTAAATATCAAATACTTTTATTGTTATAGTGAACAAAAATATAAGGATAATAAAAAACAGCCTGGATAAAATTTTTGCAAAAAATTTATTTTGTACAATAACATGAGGTTTAACCGGCAGTACCTAGACTTTGATTTTGAAAAGTTATGCCCTGTATCTTTGACAAGAATCAATGTTTATGCATGCCTTGTATGTGGTAAATATTTCCAAGGCAGAGGCACAAATACACATGCTTACACCCATTCAGTAGCAGAGGGGAAGAACCTGCACACCCTAAAGTTCTAGTGTTTGCCTGATAATTATGAAATCATTTATTCTTCCTTAGATGATATAAAGTATGCATTGAATCCCACTTTCACTTCAGAACATATTCAGAATTTAGATGGCAGCACAAAGCTGTCCAGAGCTATAGATGATTCATTATACATGCCAATAGTTGGTTTAAATAATATTAAGGCGAATGATTGCTGCAATGTTGTTTTACAGGAACTGTCATATGTTGCCTCACTACGTAACTACTTTCCCAGAGAATAAAACTACTCAAAGGTAAAAAGGCCACCAGGTGACTCATCTTACTCACTTGTCCTAAGATTTGGTGAGCTAATGAGAAAACTGTGGAACCTAAGAAATTTTAAAGCACATGTATCCCCTCATGAAATGTTACAAGTTGTGGTACTGTGTAGTAAAAAACGATTCCAGTTTACTCAGCAAGGAGACCCAATAGATTTTTCTATCATGGTTCTAAATGCCTTCCATAAAGCCCTTAATGGCATAAAGAAAAAAGATAGTTCGATAATTTATAAATCATTTCTGGGCAATATGAAGATTCAAAGGAAAATTCCACCTATTGAGATGGATGAGAAGCAAAAGAGAACCCTGATGCAAACCAGAGAGTACCAAGAGGTACAAACTGAGTCTACTTTTCTTTATTTGACCTGTGATCTGCCTCTACATCCTTTGTTTATTAATGAGTTTAAAGAAAATATTATTCCCCAAGTGAATCTTTATCAACTTTTAAATAAGTTTAATGGGCAGTCTGAGAAGGAATATAAAACTTACAAGAAGAATTTCCTGAAAAGGTGTGAGATTACTATGCTGTCTCCCCTATTTGATTCTGTATATCAAGAGGTTTACAAAGAATACGTTCTTTATTGAAAAGAATCCTATTATTGTAAATTTTCCAGTAGTAAATTTTGATTTTGGCGAATTCCTGACCCCTGACGTAAAGGCGAAACATAAACTGAGGTTCATAACAAATAATTCATTATCAATATTTGGCCTTTAGCTCTTCATCTGGCCTCTAACATCAGCACATCTTTTGGGCAATGACTTAATAAAATAGTAATAATATTCGAATAAATGTCATTCCATGCCTCAAGAAATGCTTTGAAAGGTTCATCTTTTCAAAGGTTCAATCTTTTACAAGCTTAGAAGAGTGTTTGAAATCATTATTGTGTTAAAACACGAATGTTAGAGGCATTGCTTCATCTGTATAAGGTACCACCACATTTTATAAAATGTCGTTATAAATAAATCGGTATACGAAGTAGCGGACATATCTAAGCCTGAAAAACATCCCCCCCATACAAGGACATAGGCACCTTCAGTCTCGGGACATTAAACTGCATCGTCACTCCCAAACAAATTAAACTTAGAGTTATCGCTGTCATTAAGGGTCCAGGACATGTGATTTAGGGCCAACTAAAGACAAGCGATAACGTTTCTTTTCTCAGCAGAGGTTTTTTCAAACCTTTGTAACATCTTAGAGCTCCTTCAACTAATCTGCTTCGGATTGTACCATCACTGATTCTGATGCCTCTTGATTCCTCCAAAATACCCTTTATTTTAAATGAAGATATAAATGTGCCATTTCCAGAAATATTAATTATGATGCTGTCATAATATGCTCTGGTTTTTCTGCAGCCAGAATTTTTTTACTGAGACTATGTTATCAGTTGCATAAAACCTCTATAATGCAAGACACTGTAGACTCAGTAAGTTTTTTGCAACTATATATACACTGTTTGACACCCTGCTTATTAAATTCAATTACCCAATTACAGATTTTAACTGACAGGGTTTTACGAGTCATTTTAAGATTTACTTGGTGGAGACCCTCAATGTATACAACAATGTGAATATTTCGAGAATAAATAACAAACAATAAGCCTTTGTAAATCTTGCAATAATATTGTCCACGTTAAAAAAAGTTTATAGATAACATTTGTGGCGTATCATGTCGAACCGGACTTTTTTTTGGTGCCTATAAGTTCCTTACTCGATTAACAATCAACAAATATAGTCAGATATTTTTGAAATGTTGATTAAAGTTAAAATCTTGCAATATTTATGACCAATACAGTATATATGCCAACAAGTTAATAAAGTATCATATAAAAAAATTACCTCTTTTGTTGCTTTCATTTTCATTTGAATATAAACCTGGAAAACCGCATGTGATCGACTACTTTCCGCATTGGCATCTGTAGGATGTTGAGTTCTTCTTTTATTTCCCTGCTCCAGTAAAGAGAATAAGTCATCTGGTTTGTTAATTTTGTGTCCTGTAATACCTTGTACTCTAACCCCTAAAAAAATAAAAAAAAATATATTTTAACTTTTGTGCAGGATGCACAAAGTAAAATGAAGTGTTTCAATCTTAACTAAGTAGCTTTGTGGTTTCAACAAAACAAGATAAATATAAATATAGGCTAATTTTTTGCTATATTTGTCACTAGATATATTAAAATTCAATCAGCTAAAATTAATCTGTCAATGAAAAATTTTCCACTCAGAGGGGGGCACTGTAGGGATCTTCCAGTTAAATTGCAGCTTTTAATTGCATTTCTGAAAGTCAACATAGATAACTTAAAAGAAAAGACCTTTAGCGCCTAATCTTGTAATCACAATAGTAAACCAGCATTTCTCTCTTCTATATTTATGTTAAATTCAATTGATTGCATCTCTTCTATGTATATATAAAAATATATTATTTTAAGACATCTTATAGTACCAAAGTAGTAGTAATATTTTGTGCTAAGGATTTTATGGATATATTGTGCAAAGGCCCTAAGGTATTTCATGTAAAAATATATCCAGAGTATTCTGATTTAATCTTACCATATTTTGCATCTTCCAACAAATTTAAAGGAGTTCCTGGATTTAATAGATCTTTAACAAGCTCATTATACACTTCAATGTAGGTTAACATTAACTCAAAGTCCCTCTCTGAACACAGATCCTCTTTTTTCTGAAATAAGGCTTTCATTGTCAGGAAAGTAATCCCTGGATTTTCATTGCTCCCTAAAATATTAATTTGGTTAACAGAAGGCTTATTTATCATTTTTTAATATTTCATGATGATTTGCCACTATCATATTTATTACTGGTGAAAAAGACAAAAATGAAACTCAAAAATAGCAAACCAAAAATCTATTGACTACTGAATTATGTTATTTATTCTAATTTGTAATATTGGCTAGTTAACTTAAGTACATACATATATTTGAAATATCATTAGTGTTCAACAGAGTATGTCATGCAATTAATATATGGATCAAGGAGAAAAATAAAAAATGCTTCGGGAATCTTTACAAATTACTAAAATATTGAGAAAATGTTATTGAATATTTAATTTTTTAAATAATAGTTTTTAAGCTAATTGCTTTTAATAAATATCAGATGTGGATTTGCCAATAACTACTTCCAGCTTACCCCACAGATTTTGTATACTTTTACAAGTGTACAAAATCATTTTTACTAAGCATTTTTTACTTTATGGTTGTTCAAAAATATATAATACCAAATCATGTTCAATAAGTATCATTAAAAAATATCATACAAAAGGAGTAAAGTCCACATCCAAAATACTATATTCATATAAGTTGGATAAATTACATTATTTTGATTGAAAAGGACTACTTTATATTGGGATGTATTTGAGTCTGTAATATGTCCTTTGGCTTGTAAATAACAATTTATCATATATAAACTCACATTCAATGAATTAACATCAAATATATGAGACTTACAAAATATCTCTAGAAAACTCATCTAGGTAGTGATATGCTTTTTCGGTAGTATTATATCTTGTTAAATATATGTTGGCTTCATAGAGCCTTCTATAGCTTTGATGAGTATCTACAAGCTCAACTGTGAAAATTGGTGAAAATGAAACAAAAATAGGTTTTAGGAAGTTGAAATTGATATTGGGGTCTCCAAAATTTTAACTGTTTGTGGATTGTGATTATTTTGTTTAGTATTTGTGAAATTGTATCTTGGGTGTTATTTTTTTAATATTTTAGATAATGATTTTGATTTGCAATGTAAAACTTTAATAATTTGTAAGCAAAATAATTTTTTAATATGTATTTATCTACTTGTGACAATTGTAAGAAATTCGTTCGCATAAATAAACTTTACTTCACTTCATTAGTATTCTTGTATTTTTTATGAACCATTTCTACTACCATTAGCATGAAAATGCAAAATAATGTGAGAATTTCCTCCCTAACAAATAGTGGCCTCTAAAACCTAGTGCACATAACTATTTCATAGCATGCTTTTGCAAGACAAAAAGTGACTGAACAAAGACTTTGGCATATTAAGTGTGGCTCTACTAGGGAAAAATACAACTTTTAGCCTCTTATATACCAACTTTAATGTGAACAACTCTATAACAGAGTCAATCTTTTTTTGGTCTTTTGGTTTCTTTAAACAATATGTGTGTTAATAAAAACCTCCAAAAATTGTCACAATATCACACATTCTTTTTATATTCCTTCCTATAAGACTAATTATAGAAATAATTCCTTTTTCACTAGGGCAAATAAATTTGCAAACTAGTACTCAGCTCAATTGGACTGCTTTACTGATTAAAATGAATATATTACACTGTTAAGAAATAGTGTGCTATAGACTTCTGTTTAGCTCGGATATCACAAATGATCTCATATTAAATTATGATGCTATACTAGTTATTGATTGTGATACTACATGATAAAATTTGTAGTGTTTTATTCTTTCTAGTTTAAGTTTCATGTATATAAATATTTTAAATAATTTTCACTTGATTGTATATTGGATTGAATAGTAAATAAATAAATATTCATTTTGGTAGTACTAAAACACAGCTTTGCATAACACCAACTTTTGCTAAGTTAATATTATTATTTAATGCTTCTTCAAATGTAGTGATATTTATTCCTACCCACAGAATGAGAGTGTTATCAGCAAATAACATCAAGAAGTATTCTTTGAGGAACCCCACAATATAATTTACAATGTTTACATAACCATTGTGTGGGTACTAAAGAATTGTTTGGCAATTCCCCTAAAGTAAAAATAAAGTCAAACTAAACATTTCATTTAAATTTACCTATCATGGTAAATGTCTTGCCAGCTCCTGTAGCTCCATAAGCAAAAACAGAACAATTACAACCATCCATCAGATTATCAATCAAGTTTTTTGTACTGTCCAAAAACACTTCTGAATTTGTGGACTCAGTGGTAAAAACCCTATCAAAGGAAAATTTTATGTCTTTTTTGGATCTTTTAAGCAAATCTCTATGTTTCTGCTGTACACCATGATAAAAAAAAGGTGTCTCATCTTCTTTTGGATCAAAAATCAAGACTTGCTGGTTCACCACTTGGACAACAGATCTAAAATAATAAAAAAAACCTAATAATCTCTTTTTCTTTTTGATTTTATCACCTATACTACACTTATAATAACTTACTGATGCTTCTCATCTTGTTCTTTTACATTAGGTGGACGGACTCTTACAACCACTTTTATATTACAAGATGTAGCGGTGACTTTTGGAGCTGTACTAGATACTGGCCGCGATAAAGTCCTTGTGACTTTCCCTATTATACCGTTTTTGCCTATCGAAGCCCTACGTCGTGGGGTAACTGGTTCCTTCCGATTTTTCATTTTGGCACTGTCATTCGTCTTCCGTTCTAACTTTATCATATACAAACGTATGTTTTAAAAAATCTTTTGTCTAAGACTATAAGGATAATAATTACATCAATTTGAGAATTGTAAATACTTTGAAAAGTTCACTTTTTATATATTTGTGATGTAAAAAACAGTAACAATTTAAATGTCACTGGAAAAACCGTTAATCTTTTTTTTGAATTTCAAAACATTACCTATTGGTAAAGAAGGAAACTGTATTTTGTAAATCGATATATAAAACCAACTCTATGTAAAGGTCCATTTGTAGCGCAACAGTCAGGCGCTACATATATGCAACATATGTTTTATGTAAGATATGGTGTCAACACGGTATGTTACGAGTTGCGCTACATGTATGTACCGCGAAAAATGGGTTTGTTGTCTAGTAAATCTCAATATCCATATTTAAACTATAAATATCCCCAGGCAAAGATGGTGTAACCTCAGAAATCGTAAAAGAACAAACCGAGTTTATATACAGGATGACAATTTAAAAACTTGAAATTGTCATATATTAAGAAAAAAAAAGTGAATCAAAAAACGCTGAAAACGCTGGTTTCTTTAAGACGAAGGAGGAAGAAAAGCAAGCATATTATGTCATCCTTATCTGCAACCATTTGAATAAGGTAAGATACACCCTTAAAATCTTAAATAGAAAGGGGATAGAGTGATGCATCATCTTAAGGCTCTTGAAAAATGCTTTCCAATGATACCATAAAAGACCATTTTTTGATCCAGGAAAACAATAAATAAAAACACACTTTTGATTTTTTTTATTATTGTTTAATTAAATATTCAAAATGATGGCTACCGATATATTGACATGTATCTTAAGAATTCTAAACATGTCAAGCCCATAGGTATTTTATGTTGGTTTATTTCCTATGGTTTTTTTGAAATTTAGTTGACTTTATTCTCTAGAATCTGGAGTAACTATTGTCAAAGATTTGTCTATACTGTCTAATATATAGTGCTTCCTGCATCAGTCCTTGCCTGGCTATTCACCTAGTAAAATCTTTGCCCCACTTTTCCCAGGACCATTGTTACTCCAATATGTCTTCCTGACACTTTGGTATGGATTTCCTTTAGCAATCATATTACCTCTTTGCCGCCATGGTCAACTAGTGTCTGCCGCAAGAGTCTATTTTTCAAAATTAGGGAGATATACTAGTAGTAAGTGCTGCCTAATTTCACCATCGCGAAGTCTATCCAGGATTGCTTGAAATGCCAAACGTTCATTGATTCTGGGGCATCTGGATATGCTACTCAAACCAAGCATATCGGCTTCAAATTCTGGCTTTAAACTCCCTTGATTTCTGGTATCGTTTTTTCAACTGCGTGTGGTAGACTTGTTCCAGGTGTGACTGGTCATAACGCATGTCCAAATGATTCACCAGATGATCGTAGACTTCTAGCTCTTCGAGAGACATTCTTTGCAGAATGGTAGCAGCATCTCCTCTCAAGGTCAACGTACGTGCAGTCGTACCTCTGGATGACGTTGCTTTTGCAAACGCTGATAAATATTTATGGACACATGTCGTACCATAAAATTGAGGTGGTTTGAGGTGCACCGGCAAAACAGATGCAATATTGCAACAAACTTCTTCTTGTTGTCCAGGGCAGCTCATAGATAGTGTTGACGTCCAATGTAGCGATTTTGTTTGGAAATTCCTGGATTCTGCCATTTATTAATAAAAGAATTTGTTTTTCAGTAAAGAACATTTTTTCCAGAATTTCTTCTATTTTCTAAAATTTATCTTCGGTGAGTGAGCAATTTACGAGCCAACAATTTTTACATTTGTTTCGGTATGTTTTATGTTTGGTATGTTAAATATATTATATATAAACAAAAAAATTTTGGATGAGCCGTTTTTGAATAAAATAAAAATTTATGTTATAGTGTTTCATATTTAGTATATATGGACGTCGATTGTCCTATGCTCCTATATACTTATGGACACAAATAATTTAAATATACTATGGTATTATCACGGACTAATCACTTTTATATTGATCTACAATATTTTTTTGGGTTAGGTTGGGTTTGGTTGGGTTCGGTAGGGCTAGGTTTGGTTTGGCTGAATTAGATTTGGTTGAACTCATACCAGCCCATATACTCAAATAATTATATAATAGTTAGTGCGTGTAATACAGTAACTGAACAGTAGGAAATTCACTTACAAGAAACTCTAAGTGAAAATTATTAATATTGCTAATAACCGCTGACTTTTAGCTGAAGTTTATAGACTTTTGTCAAGTATGACACCACCGCATATCCTTGTAAAAAATTGACTTTTTAAAGAATTTTCGCATTTTTTTAATTTTTTTAGTACCTCATAGGTAAACCATTCCAATTTTTTTTTTGCCTTAAAATGTTCTATAGGCCTTTTCTACTAAACAAAAAAAAATTGTTGGGCCCTTAATTGCTCAAGCATCTTTTCTTCCAGCCTGGCATCATTCTCTTTGAGTACGACACAGTTTTCTTTCAGTTTTTCAGTATTTTTCCTCAATTTAGCTTCCAAGATAAATTTTCTTCCTTCATGGGAAGGATTTTCCAACAAATCATTTTTCAAACCTTGCAACAATTAACCGACGTCGCTTTCACCAGCAAAAAGAGTCATCGCCTTTTTTAAGTAATGCCTTACTAAGCCGCTCCTGCAACACGACGCCGATAAATAATACGCTGATGAATACTAGGGTGAAAGATATAATTATTTTTTTTCATTCATAAGATATATAAATGGCTGAAGTTTTAATAAATGTTCACTCAACTCGCCTAATGCTAAAGCTCCAAAATTTAATTTAATGTTGAATTTGTTTACTAAAGAGGGAAAAATTAAAGGTATTTGGAGATAATTTGTTTTTAGTTTATTCTTCGACTATAGTCTTATATCATTTCAATAAGAAACAAAATTGGGTTGCCCTATGATAAATTAGTGAGAATGTAACCTCTGAGTAAAAAGGGAAAGGTAACCTTTATTATGAATTCTTTAACACGTTGAGTGCCGCCATTAAAAAAAAATGGTCCCAGAGGCCGTTACATTTTTTATATGTAATAGTGCTTACAATTACATAATAGTTAAAATATAATTTTAAAAATAATGTTTTTTTATTTAAAAGTTTGTACTTTTTGGATTTATTTTCATGGTGACACATTGGTCTCACGAGGCCTAAAAATAATTCAAAGGTTCAGGTGGCCGCATGAATCCAATGTGTCACCACGGTCGGTTATGTCCGTATCCCCACCGCACGCCAATAAGGAACGTGACATGCAGTAGCCCAAACAATATTGAGTGGAATGTAATTAAAAGATATGCGTAAAACGCGTTTGGTCCGCTATACTGGCCTTTAGAAGCGTGCGACGGATCGCTAGGAAATCCAATAATTCAGTTCAATTTAGTATTTGTAGTGGATAGCGGTTTTTGTTTCACGTGTAGTAACTAGTAATGTCGTACGAAGAAGAGCAAAAGCACCTAGATGCCTTATGGCAGGAAATGTTGTCAGATGAAGAAGATGATGCCTTTCAAAATGATGCATCTTCCGACGAATATCAACTATCAAGTTCCTCTGAGGAATCAGATGATAGTGTAATGGATTCGCCTTTCAGAAAAATAAAGCGCCAAACGAACAAAATACAAGTTAATGCCACGACAACACAAGTTGATCCCTGTACATCTCGTGAGGGTACAAGCACACAAATTGACTCAATTAGTGAGGCCATAGAAAATGTTATACGATCATTGCCTCCAATTGACTCCGATGAAGAAGAAAATGATTCACCTGGAAGTGGCCAAATTACGGATATAAATTGGGTACCAGCGACTGGCCAGTTTTTGAAACCAATCAAGTTTACAGAAAATCACTCGGGATTTGTTCCAGACATGTACGATAACTATGAAAAGACGCCGTATGAATTTTATAAAATGTTTGATACTGATGACATTTTGGAACTTATTGTAAGTATTTTTGAATTTAGTTTTTATTTGTATTATGTTACGCAATATTTTGTAGGTAACTGAAACTAATTTGTATGCTTCCCTGTTTCAACAAAAAAATGCTTAACCAAAGGCACGTGTGCATACATGGAAACCAACAAATCACGAAGAAATTGAAAAGTTTCTTGGAGTAGTGATGTGGATGGGTTTATGTCCATTTCCAACACAACAGTCCTACTGGAGGAAGAAGAAAATCTACAAAAACTTTTTGCCAGAAATAATTTGAAGGAATAGGTTTCAACTTCTTCTGAAAATGCTACATTTTAGCAACAATGAGGTTATAACTGAAGATAGGTTGCGAAAGCTAAATCCCTCACTAAAAGAAATTCGTGAAATTTTCCAGCGAGTCATTGTGCCCTCCGAATATGTCTGCATCGATGAAACCCTTGTGCCATTCCGAGGGCGATTGTCTTTTTTACAATATATTAGCAACAAAAAACACAAGTTTGGTATCAAACTTTTTAAACTATCCTTAGTGGTGGTATACTTACGATTTCAAAGTATAATGTGGTAAATCAAAAGATGAAAATGTTAGTGTACCAACCAAAATTGTTCTAGATTTAATGGATAATCTTTTAGATAAAGGAAGAACTTTATGCACCGATAACTATTATACGTCAGTAAGCTTGGCTTTCGTTCTTTTGATTCGCAAAACTCATCTTTTAGGAACATTGAGGGCAAATCGAAAATTCAACCCAAAAAATGTCACACAAAAGAAGTTACAGGTAGGAGAAACCGTGGCTGAAGAATGTAGACAAGGAGTGATAATTCAAAAGTGAAGAGATCGGCGAGATGTACTTGCACTGAGCACTAGACACGGAAGTGAAATGGTGGACGTCAAAAGAAGAGGAAAAGATGTGAAGAAGCCTAAAATTATTGTCAAGTATAATAAATATAAAGCGTACGATATCTCCGATCAGATGAAATCCTACAACTGCAGCCTAAGAAAGAGTCTGAAATGGTATAGAAAGCTAGCTATTGAAATTTTAACTGGTACAGCATTAGTAAATGCGTTTGTTTCTTACCAAGAAATTACCCAAAATAAAATGTCAATAACAACGTTTAGAGAAGAAGTTGTCGAAGGTTTGTTAAAATTAGATTCGCAAAACCCCAACACTAGAACGTAATGAAGGTAATAAAGAACAACACCGCCTTGAAGATGTAGGACGAAGTAAGAGACGTCGATGTGTAGTTTGCTACAGTAAAATAACCCAAAAGCTTGGAAGAAAAGTCGCTGCTTCAAAAACTCTACAAAATTGCTTCAGATGTACGTCATGCGAGAAATTTTACTGCCTAGATTGTTTTTTTGAAGTTCATGAAGTTAAAAAATTCACTTAATTTTTTTTTATGTAATAAGTTTTTTTTCATAAAAAAATATTACCTCTCATTTTTTTATATTTTGTATTTCGCTTTTAAAACAATAAAGCTTATTTGTAAGAATCTAAGATGGTTTTATTTCCAAAAAAGAGAACAAATAAAAACAAAATTTTAAAAATCGTAACTACTGACCCAATTGTCCTATGGTGCCACGTCGGCTTCACTATTCACTGGCCAAACATATTTTCGGGATCCAAAGGCCGCCTACTCAAAGATCCCATGCATTTAAATACGCTATGTGAATATTTATTCTGCCCCCTGCCTATAGAATAAAGACTATATAATCTAGTATTTCGATTTAAAAATTAACATTACGTCAAGTCCTGAACTGGCTTAACGTGAATGCAACTTAACATTACAGTTGACAGATGATGGGAGAACAAATACGGATGTCATATATCATTGCTGTCAAAACAAACGCCAAACGCCATTTTAATAAAGTAAATAAAGTTTGTTTAGTATGTTGAATGTTTAGTTTTGTTTATAAAATCTATTCTTGGCCGCATACAAAAAAGAAAAAATCTTTTTCAGTTTGTTTGATCTTTATTTTTAGTTTAGTTAGCACGAAATTAAACGGATAAACGCCTCATCTAGTCGTGTTATATATCGAATCCTATATTTTAATTGAACTTGCCTTTGCCCAAGTTATTTTTATCCCACTATTTGCATTCTGGCAAAAAGATAATATCTAAGACTTTCCTTTGATCTTTTCCCAAGTTTTTCAGTGCTCTTTAGGCGATAATGATCGTCAGTTGATATGTGGAAACCTATTGGATTCAAGATATGGTTTTGGCTGGTTACTGTGGTATTACCTCTAGGACGAAGTGGTAAGAACAACTTTTATATGAATAGGGTAAATAACAAACAAATCAAAAAATATACTCACAAAGTGAAATGGAGATAAATTTCCACTGATCATCGAAAAGTGTAAAAAGATATAAGCTATCAGCCTCTCTGTCACTACTGTTTAAAGACTTTTACCTTTACACAAGCACTCATTGATTAAAACCATGCTTTATTAACATAAGATTTCTTGTGTGGAAGCAAAATGGAATTTCAAAAAATAAAAATATTAGTATGCAAAAGTTTAAAAAAAAAAATCTTAAATTGTAATTATACTCCAATGATAAAACTAGTTAAAACAGTAGTATTTATAAGTTTTCATTGTATAAAATATCCAAAGTATACAATTTTAGTAATCTCTGTAAAATTTAATAATTACCCCATCGACAAAAATTAAAAGTAACAAAAACTAAAATATAACTAACAAATACATATACTAAAACTGCATTTTAAAACTCAAATAGTCACAGTATATATGACAAGGGTTTCTTTGAAAAGTACTCGACTATACTGCAAAACGAACAAGCACCCATGAGTCCCTTGGACTCATAATAAAACCCACAAAACCCTTTGCCTACACCTCAGATAGAATATAGTCAGTATTTAAATTTAGTTTGTTAAAATTTTATTTAGAACACCCCACCGGAAACTAATATTTAATGAATTTTAATATTGGTTTAATTTTCTCTATACATAACTTATTATTTGATACCATAATAATGGTTCAATAAATCTTTATAGATTAATACTATTATTTTTTTGAAAATAATTTTTCTGAAATGTGATCCTATTTTAAATTTTTGAATATTTATTTATCCTCTATAGATTTTATTCATTTATTTATTTCAACAGCAGAGCCAAATTTCAAAAATAAAATAAACTATAAGTACAGACATATACATAGTATCAATGGCAGCTATAAAGAATATAATTAATAATCAATGATATGGAAATGACAAAATATGTAAGGTGGATTTTATCACCTTACATACCACCTTGCTACTACCCAACCACCGTACAAATTTAATTTGTCTTCAATTAATACAAATTTTAAACTTTATAGTATAGCAGTAGTAATTATAATATATTTAATTTTTTTTTTGACTTTACACCTCCGTGTAATCACCAATACAAGTACATCTGCAAAGAACATCTGGCTATTTTAGAATTCAAGCTTAATTTTAAAGCATTAAAGCTTTGGTAGTTGTTAAAATGCTAACTTTTAACAGCAAAGGTCTAAAAGTATAAACTAGTCCAGTATACTGTGGGTCTTCATAGAAAATAGAATAGTAATATACCTAGAGTCTCCTGCTTCTCTTAGTCTGAAAACCACATTGGGAGGGATCCAAAAGTGTGTGGTTCTATATATTTTGGGAATTTCAAACATTTTGGCTACAACTGGAATTATAATTAACGGTCTAAAATTCCCACAACCATTATTAGAACCTGATTACCTTAGAAAGTTTAAAATGATCAGGAAAAATTCCAATTTCAATAAAGTGATTAAGCAAAAGAGTTAAAGGGGAGATAATAAGATTATGGATTTGATAATTTTTACATTAATACTATACTATTATTTTTAGACAAAATATATCACTAGACTTATTGCCTAAATCTTACCGATTAGATGCTCAAGATAAATTTTATCAAAAGAGAACAGCTTATTATCAAGCAGTTTGAGAATAATTGATTATATACTAACATCTCTATAATTCCTCTCAGTATTTTTGTATATGGCGATCAAAAAACCAATTTTCCAAAAATCAGGGAAACTACCTAAGGATAAACAAAAATTAAAAAGATAACGCATTAGTATAGTCAGCACACAGACACAGTATTTTTGATTTTCTTTGTCTATGTAGTTAAAAAAAAAATTAAATCCTTTGCTGCATCTGAGTTTCTTCTTAAAAATATGCAACTCGATACAACCAGCCAGTATCTGACATTTTGACATTTGTAACCCTACCATTTGATTATATGAAGCTTTATAAGAATGTTGTCAATGCATTTCTGCCCTCTTGTACCTTCCATAATACTTGGAACATCAGCATGAGTCAAGCACATTCTTAAAAGTTAAAGTCCTAATTAATAAATTAAAACATATGGGTTTTGGGGATTTGCGTCTCACATGATTGCACAGTTTTTTATCTAATAGGCCACTAATAATGTGGGTTAGAGCCAACAACTTTTTATCGTATGAAATTGAGGTCACCTCTGGGGTACCATAAGGTGATCCCTATGTGACTGTATCATCTTAGTAAAATGATTCTGAACATCTTCTGTTGCAGATGATCTTAAACAATTACATCTATTAATTATTTTTATGACCTTCAGCGGGAATTGAATCAAAACTGTCTGAACTTAAATGCATCAAAGTGTCCTGTACTAGCATTCAGGATAAGATTGAATGTTTCTTAAATGGATTATGTCATGATGATATAATACCTAATGAAAAAATTTTATCAACTAAACTGCTAGGTCTGAACTTCCATGCTTCAATCCAACAGACACATAATTTAAACCTTTTTATGGGGTCTTATCATGTGTATTTTATACTATTATTTTATGAATCTAGCTTGTAAGTTTTTCCATCTATATTTCCAATATCTGTCACACAAGTTATAATAAGATGTGCAGTAGAGATGTCTTCTTCATGTCTTTTAATCAATTAAGGGTTAAACATTACTAATTATTATTTTAGGGGTAGTATTAATTGCATTATTTATTTTATTTTTTTTGGTTTCGTATTTGAGTAGCTTTTAGGCAGTTGTATGATTTTCCAATTATCATATTCAAATATTGTATTTGTGTCATGATCTGAAAAAAATATTCCAGGATCAGTGCTGGATGGTCTACAAATAGTAACAATGATTTTTTTATTATTAAAATTTCAAGTGTGTACATTTCTTTCAATACTTAAAGATGTTATGTTTGCTTGTACTCTAAAAGCAATACCACATTTACTTAAAATAAGAATGCCTAAGAAAGTCAAAAGAAATTAGTAATATATGAAGATTCTATTTCATGTTAATCTCAACCAGTGTTCACTCATACATATGACTTCATGAAGAAGAGAAAGGGAGTTATTTATTTTTTCTAACAAGTTAATTCTTCTGATGGTATGATTTCAAGAATTCTTACACCCATAATAATCTGCCAGAATTATTTTTCAATTTAATTTCCACAGCTCATTCTACAACCTCCGGCCACCCTGTGACCATCCTATTCTCAACTACAAAGGAAATCAAAGTCATAACATCTACATTTTCTGGCAAAAACCAGAAAGTTAAGGCTACAACTATCATCAAAAACTTTACATATATTCCCTCAATAGATTTTCATTTTGAACAGAAGAAAATCTGCTGGGCAGATCATGACTTGGAGGAAATACAGTGCTGTCATTATGACCAGGGTGTGGTGGAAAATAAGGTAGTTATTTTTTTTTGTTTTAACATAGTATTGTTTTTAATTTATGACATTCATTAGACTGAAATAGTAAATGGAATTCAAGTACCAGATGGGTTAGCCATTGATTGGTACACTGACAATATTTATTGGACAGCCAGTGAGACAAATAGAATAGAGGTTGCTAGTTTAGAAGGGAAGCACAGAAAAGTTCTTTTTTGGACTGATATTGATCAACCGCGTGCCATTGTTGTTGTGCCTATGAGAGGGTAAAGAGTATTCAATATATCAGGAAGCAGAATTATAAATATTTTGTTTTAGTTTATTATTTTGGACTGATTGGGGTGAAGTCCCAAAAATTGAACGTGCTGGAATGAACGGTGATCCTAAAACCCGTAAAGTGATTGTTTCTGAAAATATTTATTGGCCCAATGGGCTTTCTGTTGATTATGAGGCTGAAAGAATATACTGGATTGATGGGAAGTTGCTCACTATTAAGGTAAATCATGTAAATAGTAATTTGAATGGTTTATTTGTAATGTCATTGGCCTATTCAAGTATTTTGATTTTTTATATGAGTAATAATAAACTCTTAAGATTAAGAGAATGTACGCTATTTTACGTATTAAAAGTGTAATCCTTGAAAGTTTAGCTACTTTTAAGGGCATTTAATACAAAAATAACTGAACATTAAACAGCTACTCAATAATAAATTCAAAATTTTCATTGTAAAGCTCATATCTCTGCACAGTTATTTTTAACTATCATAAGATTGTCAAAAAGCAATAGGAATATTATTATTGCATATTGTTTTTAGAATAATAGATCCCCAAAATTGTTGGACCAAATTTTCAAATAAGTAGAGATATCTATGCTTTGCAGAGAAATGATAAATATTAAGCGGCTATAATTATGAGGGTATGAGTGGAATAATGGACTAACACTAGAAAGAGTCTCTAAAAAGAGTAACATGTGTGAATGCATAATAACCTTATTAAAAGAAATGTTTGTAGTTTGAATCAATCAAATGATATTAAGGGGTATTTATTATATGCGCTAAATCTGTTTTTCAATTTCATAAATAAAAACATTACAACACAAAATTTGCATTATCAACTTTCTTTCTTATCAACTGGTCCAATTAATTCAGCTCCAGCTGCTTCATCCCATAATTTCATATTTTTGTAATACTTGTGGCATATGGGAGGGATAAATTGTATTAACTCCAGCAGAGCTTTCTTTTTAGTTTCATTTGATGCTATTACCACTTAGATAGAAGTGGTAAATCGACTATTTCCTTAGTGTGGAAGCCTTTTTGTTTGAGTTTTTATATTGAATAGTATTGGGATACTCTTTTCTAAACCTCAAGCATTGGATTTTAAGGCACTACACTTTCATTTCTGCTTATTTCTGCTTCAAATACTTTTCTGGTGATTATATTGCCTTCTATTACCTTGGCAGAAAAAAAATTGACTTATACATTTCTACCAGTGTAAAAGAATTTTTGTTTCTAACAAGCCTTATATCTGTGTGCCAGCCTTGAGGCATATATTCTCTATAATTCTAAAATTTTGGTAACTAAGAATGACCACTTATAGGAATTTGCAATCTATTTCTTCCACATGAAATACGGAGATGCGGTTGCATAGTTACAGAACAATGACATTTTAATGTTACGATTCTGGCCACCACATTGATTTAACCAAATTTTTTACGTAAAATAAAATGCAAGAACCCACCCGATGAGGACCTCTTGAGGC
This sequence comes from Anthonomus grandis grandis, assembly GCF_022605725.1. NCBI lineage: Eukaryota > Metazoa > Arthropoda > Insecta > Coleoptera > Curculionidae > Anthonomus > Anthonomus grandis. Next base: position 27,208,932 of record NC_065552.1, on the reverse strand, counting down.
AATAGTTTCGTTCTAGACAAATATAAATGTGTTATTAGTTTCCATTTTATGTATATTAAAGCAGTAGGTCCACAACTGCCTCTTATGGTAATAAATTCCGGTGTAGATAAAATTTTCATAAGATCAAAACATATTACAAATAAGTTTTTTCTGTGTCCTTTTTGAAAAAGTCTTAACCTTCCTTTGATGGGGTTCTTTATTAGCATATAACCTTCATTGGCTGCTTTTATTTTTATATCTATAAATCGAACTTTTTGCAGGAGTCGGTTATCGAGGGATAAAAGTCCTTGTTAAAGGTTTCTGAGAAAATTAAATAGGACAGCGTATCCAATTGAGGCATTTTATAACAAGACCTAAGTCTGGACACAAATACTTGCGGTACCACCGCAAGCTTCTTTCTCTGTTATAATGAGATTCATAGCAAGGAAATTTTTCAATAAATTTCAAATAAGTTAATTTTTGCATCGGCTGTTTTGTTGTGTGGTGGATGGTTACCTCGTTTATCTAATATACGAGCAGAAACTTGAAACAGTGCTTGTAAAACCGATTTACAAACTTAATCAAGACAAATAGATAAGCAGATTTCAAATCGAAGGGTTTCAAGACGTAGAAATTTTTATGCAACTCCATTCTACTGGAACAAAATTGAGTACCTACCTTTACAAGTGCATTCAATAATTAAAATTAGGAATAATACAGAAACTACCAGTTTATCAGTAGAACTCAGGGAGAATAAATTGATTTAAAAGACGATTTGCTTACTAAGTTCATTTTGGGTTATGTTATTTAGGTAGTTTTGTTGTTTACACAAATTTTGTAAAAACAAAATAAATTTACATTAAAATAAAATATATAAACCACGTAATTATTTAAAAAAAATTATCCATAATAAAATAAGCTAAAATCCTTAATTACAGACACATATACATTTGTACACATATCCTTATTAGAGATTAAATTCTTTGTCAAAAATATGCAAAGAATTCTTTTTTTCTTTTCTTCTATAAACATTAGTTTTATTTTTGCGTTTAACTCGACCACAGTCAAAGACTTTAATTTACCATCTAGATACCTCTTTGTTCTCCAGTAAGGTGGTACTATCTTATGTTTATGTCTTGTCTGGTGATCATGCACGTGTGGCAAATTGCTGAATATTTTTTCTGATATACAACAGGGACTCCAGAATATAGACAGAAGGAAGTGTGACTATTCCGAGAGTTCCAAATGTAGCCCTATAGTTACCCCTGTAACTACAAAGGTACTGCCAGTAACAAAGATGGTAGTGTCATCATCAAAAAGGGTGTAAAATACGTTGGGGCTCATAAGGGGCACATCACTAATAAAAATTAAGAAGAGGATGGGTGAAGAATGAAATCCTGGAGAACACCAATTTTTATTTTCTACTATGAAAACTCGACACTACCATACGGGACCATTTGATATCCGTCAATTAAGAAGATTCCAAAAGTTGGATATTCTTTTGAGCTGAAGCTTATCTAGAAAGTTTCAATGGTTGACACAGTGAAAAGCTTTGCTGAGGTCACAAAACAGAACTGTATTGTAACATTGCTCATCAAGAGTATCCATGACTATAACTATCTTATTAGTGTTGCGTTCCTGTTCTTCCTGAACCTAAATTGACTCTTGCTAAATAACCCATTCTTTTCCAAGTACTGCACGATCTGGTCAGACAAATATTTTTCAAGAATTTGTTTATATAATAGGAAGAAAAATTGGTTTATAGTTTTCTCCATCATCTGGACTTCTTGAATAATGGTACAACAAGAGCTTTATTCAAACGGTTCGGAAAGCAGTTTTCGTCGATACATTCTTTATTAGTTCTAGTTAAGGGAATGACAATAAGTTCGCATATTTATTTAAGAACTTTAACGTTAAGGTGCATCACATGAGTAATTTTTTATTTAAAGTCGGATTATGTATGGTTCTGTTGTTGCTAGAAAATTAGCTTTGTAATTTAGTGAGTAACATTCTTGATTTTTTTTTTCGTTGGCAAATAAATGTGATTTAAATACCATAAATATCCCTACTATTTTTATTTGATTTGTTATGTCCCTTATTGAAACTCATCCTCTCCTCCAAGATCCTCAAAAAATTATGTATCTGACTCAGGAGTACTATTTACTATACTAAACTTAGGTTTTGAAATTCAATAGGATTTTTTTTGAGGGTTTAGATTTCTATTCAGGACTTGCCACATGCTTCTCATAGGATTACTAGAAGAAGCCATATAAGCATCATTTGCAGCAATATTTTATTTACTTATAGCTTTTATGTACTGTTAGTAGAAGTAGTAGAACGGATTTGCAAGGGTATTGTATTTCTTCCCAATGCTGCCTAACAACTGTAAATGCTCTCTCATTGCCCGAAGCTCTGGAGTAAACCAACAAATGATATTTTCAGATTTTCTTATATTGTAACGTAACGAACGGGAACGTTAGGTATGAATTAAAACAATAAAAGATAGTCAATTAATTTATTTACAGACTTACACTACGCAACACTACTCGAAATATTTATTTTCGCCGTATTTATTTACAACGATTTGTCTGATTTAAATCTGGCACCAATATACCGAACTTTACTTCACTGAACTGACAATTGACCTCTATCGGCGATGCGGCTCATTATATAGTCGGTAGAATGCTATTACGGAAGATTCCCGCCACCCTTCGAGACGTCATGCGATTTACCACTTGTGTCATTCCGGAATGACGGAGAATCAGCGGTACAATATCGTTGCAACATAATGCTTTTCTGGAAAACATTTAACAAAACATTCACAAATTGTTCACAATTTTCATTTGCCGTTAGGTCCCTACTTTTAGTAAAATCCCAAGATATTTCATAAACCTCATTGCGAAACCATTGAAAACCGTTTTGTGTAATTAGCTTTAATGTCCTCCGTATCCGATAGCAGGTTCTCTGTTAAGTCAAAAATGAAATTTTAACTATCTGACTCAGATGATCAGACATCAGAATCAAGTACACTAGAAGTAAGCATATCCATATTTGATCTCACGAAAATATTATCCAAGCATGCATCTTGTTTCTCTGATTACCTGCTGCAGCCCAAAACCATTAACGATATCAAGTATTTTATGTGATCGAAGACAATTCTTTTGCTGGTGCCAATATTACCAATCGTAGTGTCAAGGTTTCCAGAGATCTGAAAATTATAAGCTTTAGCTGTTAATGCATTTTTTACAAATGTTATATTTTACCCACAATACTTTGCTGACAATTTTATTACATTAAAACCGGTAACATCAAGTTTATTAATTTCGAAACCAATCAATCAATTGTTTGTCACACAAAAGACATCTAAATCTTCATCAGTAACAAATGCAAGTTGTAAAACCTTACTTTTTAGTGAGTCGCGATTTTGAAATAGCTTGCATAGCGGAATTTGCTTTAACTAAAATCTTCTAATTATGCTCTTGGTATTTTTTGTTTCTAGTCCATGGATTATGATGGCAAAAACAGCACCTTAATCTTACAACGGGCTTCAGATTACCCTTACGCCCTAACTCAATCAGCCAACAAATTATTCTGGACCGACTGGAAAACTGTGTATGTAACCTTTTTTTTTTGTATATTTATAAACTTTAGAAATTGCTATCCATTTTTTTAGTTCCATTCATGACTTTCCTAAAAATGCGACGGCTCAACGCCCTTCCGAATTCTTTATGACCAGCCATCCCATGGATATCAAAGTGTTTGATAAAACTAGACAACCGAAGGGACCCCACGCTTGTGAAGGCAACGGGGGTTGCTCACATTTATGCTTATTGGCCCCAGAACCCCCTTATTTTACCTGCGCCTGCCCAATGGGGGTAAAATTAATCGGTAATTAATTATTGGTACTTTAATGTTGCTACATGTGTGATATCATCAATGATTTGTAGATAACAAAACTTGCGCCCCGGAGCCGCAAGAACTATTATTGGTTGCAAGGAGATCGGATATTTGTCTAATTTACTTAGATTCGCCAGACTATAGTCATAAAGTGATACCGCTGACTAATGTCAAGTATTCGATAGCCGTCGATTTTGATCCGGTGGATCATTTTATTTATTGGTCCGATGACGAGGTGATGAAGATCCAACGGGCCAGGCTGAACGGTAAGAAAACTCTCCAAAAGTAATTTGAAATGTTATATGAAGTAATACCCATTTTGTATGAACGATAAATGTATGTATCAATTTATACAAGGTGTCGGAAGGTAGTTTTTGAGGACAATAGCTGAACTAATTTTTAATATTTTATGGTAAACCACTGCTATATAAGTAGAAATCCATTTTTGATTGTAACTTTTGCTTTTTTTTCCAATAAATACCTAAATTTCACAGTTAATCGGTAACATAGTGCAAGTTACAAGTTAAGGTAAAATGAAAATCCTGCAGAAGGCTCATAGAGAACATATGAACCTTCTGCTTTCTTCTTGCTTTCACCAAAAAATTGTAGTAACACACCATCAGGTACCATGGTACTTTTAGAACTTTTCCCATAGATGTCACCTACGTTTGAGTTTAGAATATATATTTTTTAGCATAGTGTTCGGTCCTTGTCAACAACAGAATGTAAACAAATAAAATAAAAAATAGTAAAATAAAAAAACAACAATAATAGATGGAGGGTTTTTTTTTCATGAAATCAAACCCTGGGGCGTATATCTAATACCAATTTTAAACCTTTGTAAGTATTCCTTATATCAATTTTTAAAGTTTTTTCTGTGTCTGTTTGTTCGGAACCATTTCCTTTTAGTATACCCTGATGATGGACATCACTGTGTCCAAAACATGTCGGGAATTTTAAATAACTAAATGTTTAATAAATAAGTCATAGGAGACTGCAGGATTTTCATTTTACCTTAACCTACGACTTCACTGCAAGTATGGACTATTTCTTCACTATCAAGTTACAAGTGTTTATTTAATCAAATACCATGAATCCCAAACATCTGTGTTAACTGAGAGAAAAAAATAGAAACATTGGAATGTGAAAAATAATTGTACAGTTAAATAAAATTGCTCTCATCCTTCAAACTCTTTTAATAATACGCCTAGTTACTTCTCAATAATACGCCTAGTTATTGATAAGTTATCATTTAAGTTGTCCAAGTACCATGCCTCCTACTTTAGTGTGCGCTAAGGTGAATATTTCCAACTTTTACTTAAATAGAGACTGATTTAAATTAAATAATGCTAAATATAACAACAGTGATGTCGCAGTAATATTTATAAAGTCAAACTACTGAAAAAATGGATTTTCCAAATATTAATCAACTGTGGCACAAAATTAACATTAAATACCAAACTGTCATGATCTATCACAAACAAAAATGTAGAAGCTCCATTTTTTTGAAAATCTCATTTGCAAAGAAATATTTGCTACCTTGGCTCTAAATTCTATAATCTCAATTTAACGAAAAAAATTTGAAAAATTAGCAAAAACCTACATACAGTGTGTCCACTTAACTTCGCACCATATGGAAAACTGTTTTTATTATTAATTAAAAGAAAAAATGGTTCAAAACCTGAAATGCAAGCATCAGATATTAATTTTTTTCCAGTCGTATACGAGCATATCAGAAAATATGAATTATGCTCAAGAATAGAATACCCTTATTTTTGACAGTATCGAAAACTTTAATCAGTTATCTCTTTATTCATTAAACATTTTATAATCTTTACCTCTCTTAACCTCTATGTTGCAAGATTTCGATGATGCATTAAAATAATTGATAAATAACAAAATTATTTATTTCACAATAATTACAATGTGTACAGTCCTAATAATGTTAATTGCCTACCAAGTGTGTAAGTTTATCATCGATTCACTGTTTCAACGTATCCGCCTTCTCTTACAATACATGTTTTCGTTCTATAAGAAAACTCCCTCAATACATTTCTAATTATATTCGGAGTTATACCCTGAATTGTTTTCATAATAATTGTTTCCAAATGTTCTACGTTTGTGAATGGCCTGTGTTGATATACCTGTTCTTTTAAGTAACCCCATAAGAAAAAATCTAATGGGGTTAAATCTGGAAAGCTAGCTGGCGAAAAAATATCGAAATATCTATGAGTTAATTAAGTTCACTTCTATTAAAGATATTTCCAAGGTATTGCCTTACTTCAATCATACTTCCATGTTGCACCGTCCTGCTGGTACCATATCTGTTGTCGTTTATGTCTTGGAAGGTCATGAACAAAATCACGCAACAGATTTAGTAAAAAACTTATATATCGTTGAAAAGTCATAGATTGTCAAAAAAAAAGGGCCAATTATTTTATTCTTGTAAATGCCGGAACAAACGTTAGTTTTAAAATAATATTGATCGCAAATTTTAATCATAGAGTGAGGATTGAAGTCAGTTCACCATCGAGAATTTTGCAAAGATATTGTTCCATTAGACGTAAAAGTAGCTTCGTCAGAAAAAATTAGTTTTCTAGCCAAAAAAGGGCCATCTTCAGCTCTCCTTGGATAAGTCTCCAGGTTTGAAAGTATGGATATATTGTAGTTTATATGGATGAAATATCATTGTTCTCTTTAAGAATTATTGATATTGTAGATTTACCAATTTTATCTGGAAGCGAAGATGCCCTTTTTTGCAGATATACTTTAGCGTTTTCCACTGCAGATAGAATAACATTTAAGTTCATCTCTTTACTTGTACAGATTTTTTGACGCTTGTTGCTGAATTTATTAACATCTCCACATGATTTGAAGTTTTTCATAATTATCATCAAACAATTCTTGCCTTAAAGAAATCATTTGTTTATCAGTGCATCCTAGATTTCACGTAACTATAACAATTACATTTGCGTAGTTATTGTAGTTAAAAAAGAAAAAAAAGATTTTTTGGACACACTGTCTCTGTACATTCAACCTATTTTCTTTTTTACTCTTTATGAACTTTATTTGTCTTAGTTAGATTTTGATAATCCTGCACATTTTAGGCCTTTTTTTCTGATTGTATTTGGGTTAAATTGATTTGTTTTTCTTTATTTTAATTAATTTTTTGTGCTAATGGCAGACTATTTAGTGAGGTCTTAAACACAAAGTATTGTAACCTTAAATAAGAACCCTATTATTGTTAGGAACATAACATTATTATAGAAAGGAATTAAAATACCATTAAAATTAAACAAATGAAATAAAATGTACTTATTTCTTTCACAAATAAAGAATATTTATTAATAGCAGTGGTTTAATGTTATAAGAATGAAATTCTATTTTATTTTTTTATAGGAAGCGATCAGCAGGACGTTATAACGTTAGAGATTCAAGATCCAAATGGCATTGCTGTTGATTGGATATCCAGGAATATTTACTGGACCGATACGGGAACTGACAGGATCGAAGTGGCACGATTGGAGTACGGGTTTCGTAAAGTAATAATTGGCGATGGTTTAATTGATCCAAGGGGAATAGCGGTCGCGTCCGAATTAGGCTGGTTATTTTGGTCGGATTGGAACGAAAAAGATCCAAAGATCGAGCGAGCCAATTTGGATGGGTCCGAAAGGGTCTTTGTTGTGCATAAGGATCTTGGTTGGCCTAATGGCGTCACTCTAGGTAAGACTAACAGCTTATAATATGATAATTTGCAATGTTTATTTGGTTTTTCCATAATTAGCAGACAGGGTATCCGAGATAAAATAGTCCATTTTTAATCAAAAATATTCAATAAAAAATCACGTACGTGATTTTTAATTGAATGCCAAAGTGCCTTTGGCTGGTCTAAAGGCGTGTATCAAATTTCATAAAAACATCTAAATTAATAAAAAAGTTATGACTAAAAAACTTTTTTTTCTTAAAACTAACACTCTGTGTTTCCAAATCCAAGCGTTTCTCGTTACGTTTATAAAGAAAATGAGGTCTTATTTTAAACACAAATGCGCTGTTAATGTGTGGACACTGAAATTTAAGACACCCTGTATAAATTGCAAAAAAGGCTGTGTAACACATTTCTTTGTAAAAATCTGACTACAAATTCAAGACCATGCTTTGAATCAACAGAAACTGAAGAGCTGATACACGAGAATGATCATAGATCATTTCTAACGCTTGATTGTCTAATATAAAATAAATTATTAATCTCAAAATAATGTGTTAACTGCTTATACATTATTGTTTCTATAACTTTATCAATAGCTGGAAGCAAGTTTATTGCCCTTGGAGTTTTTGGAATCCGTAAGTTTTAAAGCATTTGGAAGCTAAGTGTTTCATAAGATATTAACTATTTAATAAGGGATATCCTACATAAAGCAAAATAACTGTTTTAAGAGGTTAATTATTTTGGGTTTTTGTTAGATCAATTCCCTCTCTCATAAATCCGCCCTTATATTAAAGTATTTTTTTTAATGATTTCCTTGACATACATTCACTCCTTTTTCTAATAAATTTCTTTAGATTTAATAAATGAGAAAATCTACTGGTGCGACGCAAAGTCTGATAAAATCGAATACGCCAATTTTGATGGATCTAAGAGGAGGATATTAATTACGGAAAATTTGCCGCATCCGTTTGGCTTTAGTCTTATGGGTGATTATTTATATTGGACCGATTGGCAACGTAGGACTATCGATAGGGCACAAAAAGACACCGGTAAGTTGTAATTTCATTTTAAATTAAGTCATTTAAGAACTAACTAATAATGAGTTGGCATTAAATACTGATTTGGATATTTTACCAATTGTTTTATGTTTAGAATTCTACTTATTGATAGATTTCCGCATTAGTACAGTTATTGTAGTTGAGATATAGTACACACAGTAGATCTTCCTTATTTTACAGTTCAAAAATTTAAAATTATAGAGGCAATTCTATAATTCCTGCAAAAGTCTTTGAAACAGCATACTGCAATAGGCTGTATTACTTTCTTGTTATTTCAGCTGTATTACTACGCTTTATTTAAGTCCTAATATGTCTTTCCTCACACTATATTCACCCATAATAGAATTATGGCAATGATGAATTATACGCAAATTTTGGAGCCCTTAGAGCCAAAATGTCAAATAATAGATCTCTTCCTTTACTATTCATGTGCCTTGGAAATGGTTGTCAACAGCGTTCCTTTAAAAACTTTTATGAGATTAGGTGTGTGACATTTGATATTCGCCAGGAATATCTTATATATCACTTGGCATTTCATTGCATATTTGAGGTCAGCATATATAATTTTATTTAATTTTCTCATGTGCAGTTGTTTTCATCAAAATATGCCTTCGGCATATCTAACTATTTGTATCTCTGTATAGTATAGTGAGCCGGGAAAATAGGGTGAACTTGAATTACTGGTTTGGAAAACTAGAAACACATCATATCTTCACTTCAATATTTAAATACCACTACCCTCTTTTATCATAACTTAACTTAGGAATTAAAACTTTTTTCACTTACTACTCAATTAGACTTTTAATTGAAGATATGACCACCATCCTCTTGTGTCATTTAAAATTTTCGGGAAAGAAAGACGTTTAGGGGGCACCTTTTATCTATCTGCTGATATCTATCTTTTACTTAATTCTTACAAAATAGATATTATGTAATTTTGTTACAGACAACTTAAACACTCCATCTATATATATAATGGCGAATAGTAAAAGGTTCAGTTTAGCTCTACAAGATTCTTAGGGATGAAATCGACTCTTATAACTCTTATCGATAACAGTGAATACATTGACATTAAGTTATTTTATTTTTTAAATATTTGGATATCGCGTTGACAAGCAGATCTGATTAATATACTATCATTTACATGTTGCCTCCTTCTCTCTTATGAGGTTGTATTATATCAAATTATAATGGCCCAAAAAAGAACTGTTTGAATCATTATATTTAAAAATAGAGGGAACTCATAACCTTGATAAGTATTCAACTGAAGCAGATGTTACCTATGTTTTTAACTTAAGAACTAAGTTAAGGTCCATGTCAATTGTCAATACATGTGCCTCAGCATACTCTGACTCATGCAGCAAATAGCAGATGTGTAAATTCTGTACTATGGTCTACCATTTAAAATATTCAATCATATTCATTCCAGGGATTTTTTTCTCCTGATTAGTAAGAAGTTTTTTTAATATTTTTTTAAAATCAATTACAAAGTATAAAGTAGTAAACTTTGAAAAAACGTTTAACCTAAGAGGTGGAAATTTGATTTACTTAGTCAGAAATAGTATGCTATAATAAAAATCAACAAAATTGTTGCTTGAATTTTAAATTAACTGAAACTAATAACTTCTAATTTTAATTTCAGACCTTCGAGATAATTTTTTATATTTTCAGAACTAAAATAGTCAAAATTTAGAAGATTTGTATTTTTAAGTTAGATTTTGGTTTTAGAACATTCTCTTTTCAGATTAAATTAGTTAAGAATTGGATATTAGTGAAAGGTCGGAAAAGGGGCTTGCAATTCCCTAAACCCCAAAGATCTGGAAAGTCATAAGTCAGGTTTTAAAAAATACTAATGTAAATAACAGCAAATATGAAGTGAAATGCCTAGTTACGAATAAGGTAAAATCCAAGAGACGTATGTGAATATATTAAATCTTACTTTGTCGATATTGAGCAAGAACTTGCTACCAAGATTCTCCGTATTCCACTTAATCCTGCCACTGAGTCATTTGTAAATGATAATATTTTCTTTAATCCATGCCTTGAACAAGAAATTGGTAACTATAATGATAATATGGATGCATCAAAGACGATAAGGATAATCCAAAACTGTCCAATCTCAGATGTAATAACTTCAAACTCAAATAGAACATTGTGAAAAGACAGTGATATCTCTTGACCTGCGGAAGGCATTTGACATCGTTGACCATGATATTGTATTCCATAAGTTACATCGGATGGGAGCCAGAGATGTACAATATTTCAGAACACTTAAAGGGTCATAAACAAATCTTTTAGTGCTATGGCACAACAAGTTCAGAGTCAGTAGTTACATGTGGAGTACCTTAGGGATCCATACTACGCAATTAGGGAACAATGTCCCCTAATTAAAAATTAAGTAATTATTTAATTAATCTTAATTATTCCTTAATTAGCATCAACTAAATTTCAAAGTTAAATTTAAAAGGTCAAATTAAACTATTTGCGGATTATGCTATTTTAAAGTCTTTTTAAACTACATGAATGGCTTAAATCACATACATTGAGCTTAATTACCTTAAACATAAACAAATCGTCATATATGCCGATCAATAATCGACTTGCAATAATAATAGTTCATGGTCAAAACTTAATAGTATTCGAGAGTACTAATTTTATGAGCCTGCATTTTGACGAAATATTAGCATGGGTGCCTCTCATAAATAAAGAATTACTTAGAAAAAATTATTGCAGCAATAGGTATATTTATATATATATATATATATATATATATATATATATATATATAGAAGTACCTATTTTTTCTTGGTACATTATCACCTGCAGTATCTGCCGATTTTATTGCATCCTACAAGAAAAAAAATAGATAAAATCTGTGAAAATTTAAAATACAATACAGTTAATACAAAATCTAAACAATCTTCCCAGGAGATATAATACAAAAAACTTAATATTAGTCTTAATATAAAAATATAGCACAAATACAGATTTCTGATTGTGTCTTCAACCGGGAATTGACTTTATAACCCTAAATAGGCTCTTATAAGGGTGTTAAAATTTTACTTCAGGTTTAAAAGTTTAATTAAAAGGTTTTGAGGAGTTATATACGGATGCTATCACATTAATTTTTTGTACTATTTTATTTTTTACTCGTGGCAATTAATTTCAGTGAATGAATCTATATAGATTTGTAAATCTCTGGATTTTTAAAAAATAAGCTTTTTTTCCAAGCATTTTTTTGGAATATCCTTGGGAATAAAAAACCAATCATGGAAATTTTTAAAGTAATTTTTAGTTTTTAGTTTATCACCACTTTCAAGCATTTAAATTTCCATTTATAATTTCATTTTTCAACTTTTAAGTTCTATGAGCTTCAGTTTGTTAAATATAAGTGATTAACGTGCTTGTATCTTATAAAATAGAATAATAACTATTTATAAGTTTATTGCAATGGCTAAATATAAAACCATACTGACGTTTTCGTTGGAAAAATATATTTAGTTGAATTTTAACGAAAATCCCTATGTAATACTAGTACTTAACGCTTAATATTAACACTACTTTAGGATCAAACCGATTATCGATTGTGGACAACATGGAAAGCGTGATGGGCGTAAAAGCAATAAATCTTGGTCCTACATCTGGCTGGAACCCGTGCAAAGATAACAACGGCAATTGCAGTCAGTTATGTTTACATCGATTTAATAAAACACGAGTTTGCGCCTGCGAAATCGACTTTGAACTGGCCAAAGATAGACAAAATTGCGTTAAACCAGAGGCGTTTCTATTGTACACTAAGAATGACAGTATCGGGAGGATTAGTATTGAAAACGAACCAATAGAAACTGATTTGTTTGTACCTAATATTAGGCATGCTAGGTAAGCATTTTCTGTAGAATGTGTATGGATAAGTTTATATATAAATGGATCCTCCAGGAACTGCATGAATATAGGTAAATGTTGAAAATTGACAACCTGGCCAATTTTCAACAGTCATTGGGTACACACATATTTAAATTATTTTGATAGTTTTTGGCAGACTGCGATATAACGGGATAAGTCAATGGTTGTGTCATATTGTCAAATTTTCAATATTTTCTATATAATCGTTGCAGTTTTCGCAGGACTGTGCTACATATTTTTGATTTTTATTATAATTTTGACATCTGTTTTAAAAGTCGGTTGGAACCTTTGATGTGATACTCAAATCACAAAACAGTTTTACCATTAACCAAAATTCTTTATTTTGCTCTCGACACTTGTTTCGCTAAAGATGTTGTAAAGACTAGACTAGAGAATATTAAAAATTGCAAAAACCTTGTTTCCTCATCAGAAAAATTCAAATTATAACTTTCAAATTAAAACTTTCGACAGTAAATTAAGTCCCATTGTTTCCACTATAGAATTTCTTTTTTCCTATGGAAGTCTTTGGTAGAAATTTGAAACCTTAAAATTACCTTATGCATGTCCTTTTTTAATTAATTTTACTTTATTTTAAAAGTCAATAACTAAATTTTTTAAGTGAAGATCAAATTCTTGTTTCTTTCGACGTATCTTCTTTGTTTCCAGCATTCCTATACCCGAAGCCTTAGAATATGTGACTGAACTTTTGGATGTTTCGATAATAAACGAGAAATAATTGAATTAACAAAACTTTGCATGACAATATTTTTTAATATAATAATACGTATTATGGACAATTTAAGGACTATGGGGATATATACAGTAGCGGCCAAATGTAGAGAAACTTTTAATTTTTTAAAAAATTAATTAATAGGTTAAATAAAAAGTTTTAATTTCATCACTAAATCATTGGGTACCTTAAGTTACTTATAATGATATAAAAATAAACACATTCTTTAACACATGACGAAAATACCAAAATATTTTTCATTTTTTTGCGGCCATAAGTAGAGAAACTTTTTTTCCGATCATTCCTAAACAAACAGTTTTTGAATAAAGAGAATAATATTTTAGTCGTGTGTTAGTATTAGTCGAGTAAGATGCCACGAGGTATTCATTTGTCAGTTCAGTTAAAAGAACTAATTATAAAAAAATATCAAGATGGATTGAAACAAAATCAAATTGCAATTGATTTAAAGCTTAATAAAAGTGTTATATCTAAACAAATCAAGATGTACAAAGAACGTGGAGGTTCTTTAATTAAACCTAAGACCGGAAGGCCGCGAAAGACTACTCCTTCAGATGATAAAGTAATAAGAAGATGTTCCCAAAAAAATCCTTTCTTTACTGCCGTGGATATTAAGAAAGGAAACCCTTCCATTTCACTATCCATCCGTTCCATAAGAAGACGCTTAGGCGAAGGAAACCTCCAAGCCAGACGACCGGCAAAGAAACCATTCATTTCCAAGAAAAATCGGTATGCTCGTTTAAAATTTGCTAGAGAACATTCCACTTGGACTTATAACCAATGGAAAAACATACTTTGGTCCGATGAAAGTAAATTTAATTTATTTGGGTCGGATGGAATAAAGTATGTAAGGCGTCCCCCACATCAAAGATTCAATCCTAAATACACTAGGCCAACCATAAAACATGGTGGAGGTAATGTCATGGTATGGGGTTCTTTTTCTGGGCATGGACTAGGTCCGCTAATAAAAGTTGAGGGTATTATGGACAGATATCAATATTTACAGATCCTCAAGAATCATATGATACCTTACGCCGAAGAAAACCTTCCACTAATTTGGAAATTTCAACAGGATAATGATCCTAAACATACAGCTAAAATTGTTAAAGATTTTTTTGCGGAGGAACAGCTCAACGTTTTAGCCTGGCCTCCACAAAGCCCCGACTTAAATCCCATTGAAAACCTATGGGAACAATTGGAGTTAGATGTTAGGCGTAAATATCCCGAAAAATTTAAAAACAAAGAAGAACTGTTTTGCGCATTATCGCAGGCCTGGCAGGAAATACCAGAAGAAAAAATTGTAAAATTGTTGGAGTCGATGCCCAGAAGATGTGCAGAAGTTATTAAAAACAAAGGTTTTGCTACCAAATATTAGGTTTATTTTAAGTATTTGTAATATTTTGCTTAAGTTTCTCTACTTTTGACCGCTTAAAAAATAAAAAAAAAATTTTTTGTGGGTTTATAAATAATTTTCTTATACACTAGTTATTTATTTTTTATGTTGTATTTGTGTTCCACCTAAAACAATAAAATATATTTTTAAAAAGTAATCTATCAATATTTTTTTAAAAATAATCAAAAGTTTCTCTACTTTTGGCCGCTACTGTATATATATGTTGATGTGTCTGCGTTTTAGACAAAGGTAAATGCATATTAACTGTTTTTAATCGTTTAAATTTAACTTCGAACAAGAAACAAATAACCAATTTCCATTCTTAAATACTCAAATAAAAAACAATAATAGGTTAGAATTCGATATTTATAGAAAAGAAACAAATACTTTTAGATACATAACTAGTAACTGTAGCCATTGTTTCCAACGTAAAATGGCTACCATGCACTCCTTAGTACATCCCTTAGGCTCATTTTCTCTAAGTAGTTACATATTTAATAAAGAAAAAGACAATACAATTAAAACAGTTGCTAGAGTCAATGGTTATGAGGATAGGATTATTGATAAGCTGATTTGAAGACATAAATTTAAAGTTATTCTTAAAAGTTCCGCCTCATTTCAAGAAGATGAAAATAAGGAAGCTTTCGTTACAACACCATACGATCATATTTTGACAAAAGGCTTTAATAGGGTGTTTAAAGTCTAAGAATGATCTATCAAAGTTCGGTCAAGTTAAGAAATCTTTTAGGAAACCCAAAAGTTAATTTTCTCCCGAAGGTACTAACATTATAAGCGAGACACGTGTCGAGAGTCAAATAAAAAGTTGTGCTTAGTGGTAAAACTGTTTTGTGATCTGTTTTAACACATCTTTGATAATGGATAACTTTTAGTTCAATCGATTTTGACGTAAACTCAAGAAGGATCTACTGGAGCGATAGCAAATTAAAAACCATTATGCGAGCATATATCAATGGCTCTGGACCCCAAAAAGTAATCGACTTAGGTCTGGCGTACCCTGAGGGAATTGCTGTTGATTGGCTAGGTACTAACTATACCCTTTATACTTTATATTAATAACTTTTACTAGTAATTTAACACATGAGATTCCCAAAAGCATCTTATCTAAAAATAAGACTACTTATTTACATTATTTAGGGCTAAATATCTACTGGACAGACCCATTTTCGCGTAGAATTGAAGTATCTAGGTTAGTAGGTACGTCCAGGCGAACCCTAATTTGGAATACACTCAATGAACCTCACAGTATTGTTTTGGATCCGGTTTCTGGGTGAGTTTATTGCGATGGAATAGGTAGTTTGTCATTTAAAATAATAATTTCAGGTATATGTATTGGTCGGAGTGGGGACAATCAAATCTCATTAACAAGGCGGAGATGAACGGGGGAAAGTCGCGGAAACTGTTTTCTACCATCGGAAAAGCCAATGGACTCACCTTGGATTATGAAAAAAGACGGTAAGTTTGAAAACATAATTTATGATGGTATAGTTTGTTATGAAAATGTTTTTTCGATATAATTTCTTTTTGTAATTTAAAATTTGTGTTCCAGAAGTAATATATATAAATAAATAATTAATATTTATTTATTTATTAGTATTTGCCAAATTACACAATTATTTCTTATAATATAAACTTCACAATTATTTACAAATAAACAAGTTACCGAGAAGCATAAGTAATGTTTGTAAGGGATAAGAAATGGTTACATAGTGGATAATTAATAATTTGTGACAATTTAAGTTAAGTTCTTTTTTTTATCCTTTCACTTTATCTTTTACTTAAAACACTATTATCTATATTTTGAATTTGTAGTATTAGTGCATTTGCCTAAAATAATTTTTTATGCATACAAACTGTATATGACTGACCCTATCTATTTATAATAACTATTTTTTGAATTTTCTTCTTAAGGATTTATGAAATATTATTTCTTTGAACTCTTTCCTCAAAAAATTATAAAAAAACTTTAAGAATTTTAAATTAATTTTATAAAATTTTAAAGCTACTAAAATATCTATAAGCGTAGTATTAGAACCTTTTAAATTATAAGAATTTAAGAAATTTCATTAATTTCGAAGTATATTAGTTGAGTAGAAATATTTTGATGCGGATTTAATGTTCAATCCTTTTTCATCCCACAAGTTTTCCATTATGTTTAGGTCCGGTGATAATCCCGGCTACTGCAGCACTTAGACATTGTTCTTTCAAAACTATATCTGCACACCACGTGAAGTGTGTTTAGGATTGTTGGAATACGAACATTAAAGAAATCTCCTCACCACAAAAAAAGCATTTTTTTTTTATAGATTGATTGATTCGGAGTTTTGAGTTAATCAGTAACTCCGTTTCTCTAGAATAATAGGTATAATTGAGCGTAATTTCTTATAGCACAAGATCGAGCTTAGTAGTATTTAGATAATGTTTAACAAAGGATGATTGTGCAAGGATTTGTACAAAGAGGTTAGGAAATAAGAACAAAAATTGATTTCAAAAGTTGGTCGTAAGTTTTTTTTTAATGATTTTTGATCCTATTTCTATCATTATACAATTTCTATAAAGTTCTAATAGCTCTGTTCAGAAGCCTTTGATATAGTTTGACAATGATTAAACAGAATAAAGTTATTTGATGTGATTTATCCGTAAATCGGTGAAATAATGTTATTAAGCTCAAGTAAAAAAAATATATGACCTAATTTTCTACTTAATTTAAAGGCTCTACTGGATTGAAATCGATGCACCGGCCATTTGGTCCTCGGACCTCGACGGAAACGACAAAAAAATTATCGTGAAAGACGAGAATCTCACGCCTCTTGGTCTCGCCTTGTACAAGGAATATATTTATTGGAGCGACGAAAAAACTGGTTAGTCGGGGTTTTCTATTTTTTTTTCTATAGTTTTTTGAGTTGTTATATTGAACTATATTCTTTGCAGCTGATATATACAGGGCATCCAAACTGGACGGTTCTGGCCGCACCAGAATCACCACTTTATCGGAAAATGTGACCGATTTATTGATTTATCACCATTCGACCAAACAGAATCAGACGAATCAATGCGCGACGAGTAACGGCGGATGTTCGAACTTGTGTTTAGCTTTGCCGGCCAATAGTCCAGCGGAGCATACAAGATACACCTGCGGTTGTCCGACTCATTATAATTTGGAGAAGAACAGATGTACCGGTAAGTAATATACATATGATTTCATATACAATTTTAGCCAGTTAACTAGAAGCAACGGGATAAAATTAACATTTAATTTTTTTGATAATTCAATTAACATCGTTCATGATTTTGTATTTAATGCATGTTAATTTATTGACGTTTCTAGATAAAACTAAGAAGTACTTTCAGGACTTGTTTACACCTATCAAACATTAGGATATTTAAAAACTAGAATTTCTAAACCTAAATAAAGTACAACACTTCATAAATTTATTAACAGTCATTCAAGATTCGCTCTTGTTGAGCACTTTTTCTGAGCAAAATTTCAACCTCCATTTGATTTTGAAAAAATATTAAAAAACATGAAAAAAACAGAAATTTTATCTAGGGAGCAAACGTACAAAAAGAGGCTCTTAAATATAATGATTGAAATTTAAAAAAAAAACACTTAAGTAACATAAATAAAAAACGGGACGCTGACAATCTTAAGTAATTCTTATTTGAACTTAACTAGCAACATAAAAAACTTTGTACATAGCATAAAATCCTACACCATGTGAGTCCCCAACAATTTATAACAACCCTACAACTTACCAATGTTTTGCTTTTTTTTTTCTTCTATTAAGAATTGATAAGGAGATTAGCTGCTTGAAAGGCGATTGTCTTACAGCTATTATTGCAATCTCCCAAGGTAGATGGTTAAAAAATTATAAACTCTAGACGATGAAAAGCTTCTAAATCTTTGTACTTATTATATTGTACCACTATTATTATTAGAAGTATCTACGATATCTGTAAGTGTATATGCAGTATTTTGATCTTCATTCTCATTTTATCTGTTGTAACCTTTTAAGAGTTCGGTGGATAATCTCCTAGAAAGCGTCGGCCAAAATATATAAATCAATTGTCTGATAGTCTGAATAGTTTTTTTACTTATATCCAACAAAATAAAAATTACCCGAGTAGTAAGTATTTCTCATCAGTTAGATGATTTTTTTTTTAATACCAGAATTTGATTAGTAAAAAAGAAATATTCTTTGTAGCACCAGTAAAATTCATGATCTACAGTCTGAAAAATCTAATTGTCCGCCTAGTTCCGGATACGTCCGATTGTCCCGAAGCTGTACTGCCCGTACAAGGAATGAAAGCTGTAAAAGCCATCGATTTCGATTTAAAAAATAACCATTTGTATTGGGTGAGTATATAGATGGCATTCAAAGATTTTTTTTCGGCAAAACCAAATCCAAGACCGATGAAATTTTTTATCTCAAATGATTTTTAGATCGATGGTAAAATCCAGGCAATTAAGTCAGCGAAAATGCTTGAACCTTCACCCACAGCAACCATTTTCGTTTCTAGCGGTCAGGATATCAAACCGTACGATATTGCAGTGGATTCGGTGGGTCGGTTATTGTTTTGGACGTGTGCGCATCAGAATGTGATTAATGTAACTAGACTAGACAATAACATTCCTTTTGGCAGTATTAAAGGCAGAGAAGGAGAGAAACCAAGATTAATTGTGATACATGTCACGAAGAGGTATGTCAATTAGTTTGCCTAAAACATTTCATTTGATAAATTTATTTTAATGCTGTAAATATTTAAAAAAAAAAACTGTAGGCTCTTATTCTACACCGACGTTGGTTCTCAGCACCAGTTGATAAGGACCAGGCTTGACGGTTCTCATAGGATATTTATTACGAAAGCGGACGATATAGCAGCCATAGCAGTTGATATAGATAATGATTCTATCGTATGGTCTCAAGGACATAGTATTTATATTAGCAATATTGATGGAGAAAACAAGTAAGTGTTGAGGAATTGAATATAGTTTTCAGTCAATTTTCGCCCCGCCTTTAATGCAATTTAAAAGTATCAAAATACGTTTAATTAAAATTAGGGTTACATGGTTCGCTGGACTAGGGCATATAGCCCTTTATCATGTCTTGGAAAACATACGTTTATAGCAGAAAAACGTACCGTATAAACGGAAACAAAACACGAAAGTGTTCGGTAGATTTCACTACAAAAGAGCCCAGTGCCAAATATTTAAATTTGATGTTGGTGAAATGTAAGACGTAAATGTAAAATGTGATGTAAGAAATTGTATTAGGTATAATTAGTTAAAAAAGTTAGGAATAATAGGAATATAATACATCATTCAAAATTAAAAGGCGAATTATATATTGTACAAAGTTAGAGGGCGCCAAAGTCACCTAAATAATTGGGTTTAGAGTTATTGAATTGCTGTGAATTGGTTTTAATTTTTTTTTAAATATTTCGTTTTTTTTTTTAATTTTCGGCCCCAGGAGATAAATTGTGGAGTATTTAATTATCTTAATTTTTTGTTCTATACATTTATCTGTACGGTTCATCTATAGAAAATCAAATTTAGAATTTCTCAAAAAACGACAAGGGGTGGACATCGACACTTTCGTTTTAAGCTTTTCTGAAAGAGCCCTGCAAACTGACAAAGGCTGCATGTTTTCTTATTGAAATATCAAATACTACCACTAATATAAAACTTTGAAACTAATACAGTATATAAAAAGCAAAAGTTTGGTGTTAGCATTTAATTTTCAATCATGACTTCCACTGTGCAGGCAAGTGCTAAATAATTCGGTATTTATTCCTGCTTTTGGTATTATAATTTTTGGAAAGAATGCCATAAGAAAGAAAGAAGACTTGCGTGTCATCGAACATAGGGCTATTTAGTTGCTTTATTTATTTTATGCGTAAGTAATTAAAAAAAAAACAACTCAAGACACTCTTTTTTGTAGACCAACTTCTTAATGATGTTGCTTAAAACTGCAAGAGACCCACGGGTTTTTAAGTGTGTAATATATATTTATTAATTGAGCCGCTCAGAGCAAAAGTGGCATATGTCAGTATTTTTTAATTTTTGAGTTATACCATTAATTATGTTTCTACTGGTCTAATATATTCAGTCGAAAACTGGTATAAGTCAAAATTTTAACTTAGCTAAGATAAGAGCTTTCTAACGTTATTCCTCTCAACATAATGGATTCGTTCGCTGGAATAGTGGCGCCAGGTCCTATTAAACTCACTTTTTCTTGTTTAGTCAGATTTTTTAGTGTTATGGTACGTAGTGTGTAGATCAGTTACTGTAGCTAAGAAAAAAGATATGATAGAACTTCTTCAGTGGATTCCCCCGATTCAGCATCAGTTCTTCCTGGACTTACTGACAAAAGAAGATGCTGTTGACAGTGGTCCATTATCCGATTCTGATGAAGATTAATTTGTTTAATAACTTGTTCTTACTCTCCTTACTGTAAGTTTAGTATGTAAGATAAGTAGTAGTAATGTTTTGCTCTTCAAACTCTATATTTTTTGAACACTTTTATCAGTAATAGATATCATAGTAAACATACTACAGCTATTATTTTTCTTTGGTTCATCAGCTTTGTGAAATTTGGTTAACTTTTACGCGGAAAAGTGATATAACTCTCCAAGTTATACCACTTTTCCGCTATGTTTTTGAAAAAAACTTACTGGAAGAATGACATTGGGCGGCAAAAATGTAATTAGTGGGCGTAATCAGTAAGAATGTTTACCATATGAAATTTTAGTACAGGGTTATTATAAATATGTACAAAAAAGTAAAGAATATGTTACAGTGATTTTTTAATTCATCCAGATGCAAAATATCAATATTCTAAATTTCTACTTTAAGAGAGTTAGACCACTTTTCCGCTGAACGGCTCAATTGAACTTTACAGGAAGGTTAAATAAAGCAAAATCCTATTACCAAGCACACTGCTAAACCTAAAGAACAAAACCATAATTAAAGTAATAAAATTTATTACAAAACGTAATTTAATAAATACTTTAGTTTGGCTGTTTTGCAGTTGAAAATATCTATATTGTCCTCTATTTTATTATGAGAGTTACAAATGCTAAATGAGGTGAGTTAATTTGGAAGACAAAAAGATATAGCATATTCCTTTTATGGTATAGTGACGTATTGAAGGATAACCTAGATAAGAATGTTGGATCATCAATTTTTGCGTCTGTAATTTAGTCCCCTTATTATGATTGTCACATTGGACGCATTCAGGCTGAAACGATTATAACGGAATACAGAGAATATTCTTAAGATCCCTTGCTTATAGAGCTGAAGTTAATATTTTTCATAATTATTACATCGACTACAATACCCTCAGTAAGCAGTTTAATGCCCCTGATCTTGAAATCAGACGCCATCACTCTGATGCTTTAACAAATACACCGTGTCCCAGAAAATGTGGAAAATCTTGATTTCAGGAAGAAAATAAAAAGATAATATGGAACTTTCCTGTAAAAAACAATCCTATAGACCCTTCCTACGAAGATACGGCCTCCTAAAGACGCCGCTGGAAATCGGTTTTCTTGAATAATTTTTGAAGTATAATTTAATAAAAATTTTACGTGATCAACACTACTAAGGACCTCTTAAAACAGCGTCCTTAAAACATATTTACCTTGTTTATTTTATCCGGGGGGCGGACTAGGTCGTACATTATAATGCTTACATTTTTAACACCCTGTAAGATAAAGACTCTGAAATAATAAATATGAATTGTTTAAACCTTAAAACTAAAGAAAAGGTAGTCTTGTGCATTATCGATAAAATACCGTTTTGGAAAAAAAATAATAAGGAATCACTGTTTTAATTTAATTAAAAAGAACCATGATATGTTTTTTTTGTTACAGAAGTTGTTCAAAGTTGTATTCAAACAACGACAAAACTGGATTTTTAAAAACCTTTTCAATATCTATTATCGAATCATGATATTTTGATTATAAAGAATAAATAGAAGAAATTAGAAAAATAATCATGGTTAGAGTCAAGAGAAGGAAGGTTAGCAAAACGAGAATATTAGAAATTAGATTCATAACACAAGGTCAAAAAAATTCTTTAAATTATAAATTGAAGTGCTATGAATTAATTGTAAAATAAAGTTATGCATGAACTTTAAAAATGTTAAATTTGTGTCAAGTAATTATGGAAAAATAATTTTCCTTTAAATTGGTGGAAAAGAGATAGAAAACAAGTGACTGCGTCAAAAAATAAACATTCATGCCTACAAAATGACTACAAATCAATTTTTTTTTGCTCAAAAAGCAACGAAATTATAGTATTCCCGTTATCCTGGACCACCCAGTATTTCCTCCAGAACCCTCTTAAATATTTAGTACTTATGTTACGTTATTTTTTATAGGTATGTAGATGACACTACTATAATATTGAAGAACTTATTTATTATGTTCGCATTCTATGTGCCGTACAAACAATCGCTATTTGTAGAAAACGTAATCATGATTTTAATTAAATGACTTTTGTTGTTTTTTAAACTAAAATCTAGCTAAAGAAAACTATTTATTAATAATGTAATTTTTCCTTTAGGCATGTAGTGGTAAATGAAAGCAACAACAAAATAACCCATTTAACCGTTCACGACGGTTGGCTCTACTGGATCGATCGGGATTTAAACGAATTGCAAAGGTTGGAATTAACAACCGGGAAATCCAGATCTACTTTGGGCATTCAAGCCGCGCATATTGTCGATTTAATTTCCGTTCAGGATCACGGAAATCATTCTTGTGCCGATCAGAAAAGGTGTTCGCACTTTTGTATATTGAATGGTACGAATTTTTGTCAATTGTCAAAATCTTATATGAGTTAGAAAAACTTTATTTTTAAAAGGCACCCTACCACAGTGCGCTTGCCCCTTCAACAAAATGCTCCAAGAAGACAAACGATCTTGTCAAACAATTCCGAATTGTGGTCCAGAGAGGTTTTCTTGTATGGTGGCCTCTTCGGACACTAAAAATTGTATTCCTATATCATGGAGGTGTGACAGGTAAGTAGTTTTAACTAAAATTAATAATTCGCAGAGACATTTGTTATAATTAAAATAAACATGAAGCATGAAGTCTAGGTCTCCAGAAAAATTATAATAAACATAACTCAATTCATTAAATACACTTAATTATACCTAAGTGACTTAATACTTTAGTGTGTGTGTGCCTTAAATTATCAGAATCTAAACTATCGTACTTAGTAAAACAATATATGAGAGTTTTCGACTGCAAGTCCAAGGGAAATAAAAATCTTATATTATTAAATAAACAACAAACATTCACAAGTCCACTAAACAACGTCAAACCAACATGTGATTCTACACCTCTAATGAACATAAATCAGAACTTGAAAACATGAATATACATATTAGTTTTATACTTAAGTTAAGATGAAAGATTATATGTAATTGTACTAACTATTAAAGTTTATTTGTTAATAAATTAACTATTTATTAACAGCTATCATATTTATATACTAACATTGGCAAACTATATTCTAAAAAAAGAAGGTATAATTTTACGGTGGGATCAGAAAGAGCTTCATAGATCTTACTTGCTCTTAACCATTGAGATTCAAATGCTTCTATTTTAAAATACAACTTTAGAGCTTGAAACAACTCTTACAACCACATAATTTAATGAGAACCACCTTGTTTGAGAAGGTCGTTAGAGCTTGTGTGACTGAATAGTAACACATGATCGGAATTCTTGTTGCCTTTTATAACTATATCGCAAAAATGGAAAAAAAAATAGAAGTTTCTCTACAGAATTTGGTACTCTTTCACACCCATATCACGCACGTAAAGCAAGTTGAATTTTTATCAGGAACACATTACCATTGCCAAGTTTTTAATCGCGGTTTTATCGGTAGGTCCATTTACCAAAACATAATTTTTAAATTTTTAGCTTTTCTACGAAAATTTCAAAACCACATGGTCGTTAAATTATTTATAATAACAGTATATTTTGTTCTCCCTTAGTTCTATTAAATGATCTGATTCCATTACTGAATTACGCTCTTAATAAATCTAGCAATTCGTATTTCTTTTTAGTGGAAAGAACATCAAAGTCACAATTTCATTCATCAGAATCTGTATTAAAAATGATGTACTAAGTTTCTTTTTGTTTTTAAAGGTCCTAGACAATAGAGAAGCAATAACTTAATTACTTTAGCTCTAATTACGTTAAACGAACATTTTCTAACGTTAGAGCGTTATTTAATATTAGTTTTCTTTTAGACAAAAAGATTGTTCTGATGGTAGCGATGAATTGGATTGTCCCACCTGCCAACCCAATCAATTTCGTTGCCAAAATGGTCAATGTATCGATAAAAGTGCCGTTTGTAACAATTTGCCGAATTGCGCAGATGAATCTGATGAAAAAAACTGTTGCGAGGATGGGTTCCGATGTCCGCAAACCGATGTAAGTTTTAATATTAACACAAAGTTCTAATATTGTTTATAGTCTCAATATATTACGCAATTTAAACAACTTTACCAAAAAAGTAACTTTCTAACTTTAAATATTTGTGCATACATTGTCAATGAAACTTTTATGTTTAATATTAAAAGATACTAAAAGTAAGGCAACATCCATAAATAAATTTTTGTTTTATTCTGAAATAATTTAATATGAAAATGACTAAAAAAAGCTACAAAGCCAGCTGCAAACCCGGTCCCAGAACTTTGGCAATTTGGCCAGTAAAATACGATAATAGAGTCAATCAAATTGAGAATGGGGAAGAAAGTGGCAGACTCTATAAGTTGGTTAGCCCAGGGCTTGGTTTTTGGTTTTTGGATCTACTGTACATACATGGTCTTAAGTATGCTGGTTTAAAAGCAAATTATTCTATGTTTACAGGTAGTGTGTACAACCTAAAGTAAAAACTACTACAAATTAAAGGCTGTCATAAATATTTTACGAGAAATAAATAAAGCTTTTATTGCATATTCCAATACCGTAAATAGTATGGAAAACGTCAGAGAAGAGAAAAAAATATATTTATATAAAATGCTTTAAATACAAATATTAAAGATAAGTGATCAGGCCAAATCCATTATTAAGAATTCCTCTAAGTAATATGAGGCCGAAGCTATTAGAAACTCTCAAATATTACTTTTAAACATAGAAAAATGTATCTTCTTTATATGAATAGGTAATTAATTGAACAGTTTTACATCCATATAACGAGGATTCTTTTCAAACGGTGCTATATTATGATCAAGCA
This sequence comes from Anthonomus grandis grandis, assembly GCF_022605725.1. Classification (NCBI taxonomy): domain Eukaryota; kingdom Metazoa; phylum Arthropoda; class Insecta; order Coleoptera; family Curculionidae; genus Anthonomus; species Anthonomus grandis. The sequence goes on along the minus strand of NC_065552.1, from coordinate 27,182,976 downwards.
TTTGTAAATTGGTATTAAATCTTGTATTATATTCGTGAATGTCTCCCATGGCGGCAAAATCGTTCAAATTTTCTTAACATAAATCAATATTTCTAGTATATAGAGAGCGGGAAGAGTGAGAATATTATATTTTTAAATAGGTTTTGGTAAGATTGCCCAATACTCACACCAGCAGTATTTCTCGGGGCTTTCTTTTGCGAAACACTCTAGTCATATTAGAATTAGATGCTCCACAAAAAATAAACCCATATTTTAAGCGCGATACAAAGTGAGCAAAGTAATACGACAAAACACTATTTTGATTAGAAAGGTTTCTAAGACGAAAAATAGCAAAACAAACTGATTGAGAGCAGAATACAAGTTATCTATGTGACAGTTCCAGTTTAAAGCAGAGTCAATGTGAAATCCTAACAGTTTAGCTTCTGTTACTTGAGCGATAGTTTTTCCTTGATTTTGAGTTCTAACTAAGAAACTTTCACTTATTTGCGTTTCTTTTATATGTTCGTGGTGTAAAATTAAAAATTCCGCTTCAAGCTGTCAGTCCGGTTTTCGTAAACAGTTCAGTACAACTCTTTGTCTTGTAAAGCTTATTAATGATATAAGACATAATGAATATAAGAAACTAATCACTTGCCTGTGTCTCCTAGACTTTAGTAAAGCATTTGATACACCTAATCATAAGATGTTATTTGAAAAATTGCACTATTTTGGTTTTTCAGTTTTTTTTTAAATCCTATTTTTCTGATAGATTCCTAATTAAAAATCATCACTCAATTTTAAGTACCACAAGGCTCTATTCTAGGACCTTTATTATTTTCCTTGTATGTAGCTGATATGGAAAAAAATTGACTTATACGAAACTTCAGCAGTATGCTGATGATTTACAGATGTATACGCCGTTTTGTCCCAATTGCTTTCCCGAACACAATTTAATATTGATCTGGATAACATTTCTGAATAAGCTGAAAATCACAATCTAAAACTGAATGCTAATAAATCATGTGCTCTTTTTATAGGATCCAATAAAATTCAACTCGAAGTAGCAAGAAATACTCTAAAAATCCAAAATACAAATATACCAGTAGTGGATAAAGCCAGAATTTAGGATTAGTTGTTGATAGCAGCTTAAGCTTCTTAGCCCATATAAATAAAAAAAAATTGAGCATTGCTTATATGAGTCTAAGGGATCTGCATAATCTAAAGCGTCATATTCCAGCCAAAACTAAATACTTATGTAAAACATGAAAACTTTCTTTGTTTGACTATTGCGATGTAGTTTTATAATAATGCAATTTCTAATTCTATCCAAAAACTGCAAAACTCCTGTATAAGGTTTTCTTATGGAATCTCATACAGAAGTCGCATAACTTCTTTTCTTAATCTTCACTCTTATCTAAATATGGAAAATAGGCGAAAATATTATTTATATTGTTTCATTTATCGCATAATCAAAACTGGGCAATCACCATACCTAAAAGAGCTATTTAATATTCGTGAACAATCCCACAATACTAGATATTTTAATCGCTATATAGTAGACCAACGCCGTATAGCCGTATATCAGAGATCTTTCAACTTATGACCATAATGGTTGCATTTTAAAAGTAGGAGAATGATCTATTAAATCAAAGGCCTTACTCAAGTCCATAAAAAGGCCAATACACTTTCTGTTAGAATCTAGGTTTTTATAAAGTTGTTCCAACAATTGCATTGCCGCAGAGCCAGTGCCTTTAGCCTTAGTAAAACCGTGCTGACAATCCGTAAGAACCTCACACGAACGTAAAAAATAATTTATTTGATCAGAAACAGCTCTCTAAATAATCTTTGAGACTGAACTTAGTAGAGAAATAGGGCGATATTTATCAAACAATATGCTATCGCCTTTTTTAAGCAAGGGAGTGACTCGTGCTGTATTAAAAAGTCCGACTCAAGAGACATATTTATCAAATAAATCAGTGGTTCGGTTAAATTAAATGAAAACATGTTAATAAATGCCTTGGTAAGAACAAAGAAATGCCAGAACTTTCCACTGTATACAAGCCTAAATTCAATAACTAAAAGTATTACAAATATTGGAAATTGCAAGGAAATGTGTTAAAAAGTAAAACAAATGTTTATTTATAGAATAAATGAGTTATGTTTCTTAAAGTAACTTGATATAATATGTAATAAAAAATTATAAGCTCATAAAATTAATGTTATTACTGTAAAACTAAGTACCTTGGGTTAAAAATTAAAATTGTTATAGGTGCTAATGCCAGTTTATTGGAAACTGTTTAAGCATCATTATCAAAGTTATTTAAAAAAAAATAAACATGCTATTGAGCTTATTACATTTAAAATTTTATACTCAGGTTTGTCTTCCCGCCTCAGCTAAATGTGATAGTATAGAACATTGCCCGGACGGCTCCGACGAGCGCGATTGCAAATCCGCAGTGTCTACTACGACGATTTGCTTCTTTGCGGTTATCTCCATTTTATTAATCTTGGTCGGATTGATTATGATCTTCCACTTTAAAGATCGCTGCAGTCCTGTAAAAGGCCACATTTCTACAGAGCCCCCTGAAGACAGTTTGAGTCCGTTGGATCCCAATGGACAAAATAAGAACCATAAAATCAGAAAAGGGGCCGGTAAGTTCATTTTTCAGTTCAATAAGCTTTAATTGGGATACTTTTTGATAAAACAGCACCTTCGCTAATATTTAGGGACTTTTTGAACACAGTGTACACTTAAACTTTTAGGTATCCCGGATGTGGTGCGAATGTCCATGCTTAACGAGGGTTACCCTTCTACATACGACCGTCGTCATGTGACTGGTGCGTCGAGCAGTTCAAATACGAATGGCAGCAGTAGCGGAGTGGGTTATCCGAGGGAGACGCTGAATCCCCCTCCTAGTCCGGCTACTAGCGCCACCACGACGGCAGCTAGTACTAGGGCCAGTAGTCCGGGCACTAGGTATAAGCCCTATAGGCACTATAGGTAAGAATAAAAACCGTTAACTTTCTTTGAGATTAGTCTAAATTTTAAAACCAAATAATGGTAGGAGAGTGGACTTGTTATACGGGCTATCAATTTAAAAATATACCATTTTTCTTTAGAATTTTTAGATCGTTTTCAAATATTTCAATTACCAAATTTAGAGGAAACCTTCTTTGATCTTTGATTCTTGAATATAAAAAATGCCTCACCAGGTGTTGTGAATGATGATTCACTGCCAGTAATTGGATCTAGACAAATTCAAAAATGCAAACTTTTGCCTCAATTCATTAGTCTTTTATTAGTACTGCATCTGATATTAACATTGCAATTAATAAGTTTTATGACATCTTGTATCTGGCTCTTAACTCTTATCTACCTTTAAAAACGAATGGCAGGATTCCTTTATGGTTTTCTGTGGAACTAAAAAAAATAGTCATTCATATAATAATTGCTTACAAAGAGTTTAGGTAAACTAAAAGTTAAGGTGACTATGTTACTTTTTAAGTGAGCAGTGTAACAAGGAATACATCAGATTTAAATATCAAGGTAATATCCTTATTAACTTCAAGTTATTTTGGAAGCATGTTAGTAATGTTAGAAATGGTAATGTCATTCCTAAACACAATACTTTAGTGTTAAAACAAATGAAAAGGAAAGTAATAGAGCTGAATCCAGTGCTACAATCTTTCTAGTGTTTACTTGGATATATCATATTGAATTCCTAATTATTATTAATGAGCGATTTAATGTAAACTCAATTAATATCTTTAAGTAGATGGGTTCAGTGCAATACTTAATTTAAAATGCAACTTGGTCCTGATGGTGTATCAGCATTGCTACTTAATTTGTGCGTTTAAAGTGTTTAATTTGTTTAAGCTAGCATTGAAAATGGGATGTTTTTCCTACTTTCGACAGAGACCATATATGATAACTCAAATCAAGGTCCGATGCAAGCTTTGCTGCATTTATTGACGAATCTTCTTTTAATTTGTCGCACTATAATTTGTTTATTAGGAACGGTTAGTTTAGTTGGTCGAAGAAAATTTGTAACATTTCCCGTTTTTTTAAATTTCTGCTCCACATATTGTACTGTGCTATGCGTTTTTTTAACGAGTTTGGCAATTTCGCGAAGACAAAATTTTTCCTCTTGAAACAATTCTACAATAAGGTTTTTAAGATCAACACTTGAATAAAAGAAAATTGCACATAAAATTTTGTCAAACGACATTATTTATTTAGTTGTACGAATACTTTTTGCTTACTATTTGTAGCATATTGATAATATTTCGGCCATAAATAAAATACATATGTTCTGGGAGTTGAATTAAATATTATCTAAGGTAAAATGAAATGAAAATCCTCCAGTCTCCCTCCACTTATTTATTAAACATTTAGTTAGCTTAAAATTCCCTACATGTTTCGGACACAGTGGTGTCCATCATCAGGGGGTACTAAAAGGAAATAGTTACGAACAAAAGACAGACACAGAAGAAAATTAATATAATGTATACTTACAAAGGTTTAAAATTGGTAACAGGCACACGCCCCAGGGTTTGATTACATATCAAAAACCCTCTATTTATTACTATTGATTTTAATTTTTTATTTTTATTTGTTTACATTCTGTTGTCTAATTTTGCAAGACATGTTTATACTAGCAACCATAGTTTTAATCCAGCTACTGACTTAAAGCTTTTACATTTCTGCCGGAAAAGCAACAAACTTGATCTGTTCGAAATACTTCAAATAAATAAAGCTACACAAAACAACCACCATTACTGTGTTAATGATGAAGTACATCATTCTTGTACTCACTTTTTCAACTCACTGTGTCTTAACTCTTTATAGTCTCTTAATACATCGTTCTTACTTTTTATAATTTCTTTTATATAGTACTTATCCGTTGCTTTTCTTCTCCACAGCGTACGAATCATTTATATATTCATGTTAACCGCGCCATCTAATATGTTCTCTATGAAAGTTCTGCTTTCCTCTTGCTTTTACCAAAAAAAAAAAAAAATGTAGTATGTGTAGTAGTAACACACCATCAGGTACCATGGCACTTTTAGAACTTCTCCCATAAATGTCACCTACAGTGCTTGTCAACAACAGAATGTAAACAAATAAAAATAAAAAATTAAAATCAATAGTAATAAATAGAGGGTTTTTGATATGTAATCAAACCCCGGGGCGTGTGCCTGTTATCAATTTTAAACCTTTGTAAGTGTACCTTATATTAATTTCTTTCTGTGTCTGTTTGTCTTTTGTTCGTAACTATTTCCTTTTAGTACCCCCTGATGATTGACACCACTGTGTCCGAAACATGTAGGAAATTTTAAGCTAACTATATGTTTAATAAGTAAGTGGAGGATTTTCATTTTACCTTAACCTACAACTCCACTGCAAGTATGGACTATTTGTTCACTATTAAATATTATCTAGTTATGATTTGCACTTATGAATAAATATTTTTCTAGTGTGTGATTAATTTTATTCTCTTATAGTTTTTGATATTTAAGCCGAATTTACTAACATTTCAAGCGTAAGAATACTTATTGGATCAACTGTAAATACGAAAACATTTTATTGAATTTTAGGTCAATAAACCAACCTCCGCCGCCCACCCCCAACTCCACGGATGTGTGCGACGAGAGTGACTACAACTATCCCCTAAACCGAGGCAGGTACGAAGGGGAACCGTTTCCTCCGCCACCCACTCCCCGTTCCCATTACAATCAGGAAAGTTGTCCCCCGAGTCCCAGTTCGAGGAGCTCGACGTACTTTAGTCCGTTGCCTCCACCACCGAGCCCGGTGGCAAGTCCCAGGCACGATTCGGATTCCTGAAAGAATCTGCTCGAACCACTTTCTGTAGGTGGTGATGGAAACTGTCTTCCCTTGGTAATTATCTGGAGAGTTTTCCTATCGAGGGGCCTCAAGCCAAGTTACCGTAACTTAGTGCTTCTTTAACATCCAACTGTACATATTTTTTTCTTTTAAGCTATTTATATACAGAATTTATGTATCGGGTGTCTCACTAAAAATGACCCTCAGCATTTTCGGCTTGGTATTAGCTGTATGCGGAGAAACAAAATTGTTACCAAAGAGAACTTCAATTTGTTTATTCGCCATAGAAGTTGCACCCTCTAGAGGCGGTTGTACGAACTTGAAAATTATTTGCAGCAATTTCTCATGGCCTCTTTGATGATGAATGTTCGTTTCCGCACGCTATACCACCAATCCTTTCTGAGAACCATTCTTAGTGGGACACCTGGCTTATATGGTTTCCCAAACAGGATGATATTTAGTATCTATAATAAGAATTTACACATTGAAATGCAATTTCTTTTTTAATATTAATGAATGTAGGTTTAATGTTAGCTACGTTTATGCCGCAATTTTGGGTAGTAAGGTATATAAAGTGGCATTCAAATTTATTTATTAATGTATATGTTACTGTGAAAGAAATATGAACTTAAATCTTTAACGATACCTTTTGTTATATTTAGTCGTCTAAATAGACGGAGCCTAGCTCGTTTATTATAGGGGGTGGAAAAAACTTTAAATATAAAAGTTGTGGAGGTTACCTTGAATCGCGAGGAAATGTTCTAATATATAATACAGGTGTATCGCAAACTTATTCAAAAAACAAAGTTTGTATTTTTTAAATGGAACACCTTGTATATTTGCATATTAAATGAAAAACCTTTTGCTTCTGATTTCAAAAAAATATAATATGTTAATATTTGGTTTAATATGGAAATAAACTCAGGATGTTTGTTCTTCATTTAAGTAGTTTATACTTTTTTGGATTCTTTCTCATAAATCCTCCAAATTTTGACTTTTTTCATTTTTTAGATACCCCCATTGGAGACTTTGGGGTTTTCTAACGGAGTCAGATCCGGGCTATTTGGTGGTCAGTTAATTAAATCATGAGTTCCAAACGAATATTTAAAAAAATTCTTAGTGGCATAAAGTTATAAGGAGGTGCGTTATCTTGAAGCCATAGAATATTGGTATATTTTCTAAGCGAAATTTATTCCAACAAACCTTCAATTTCGCTTTCAAAAACTGGAGGTATCTATTTTTAATCAGGATCCTTGAAATCCTTGAAATATAGGTTCAATTATTCGGTTTCTAAGGATACCATACCATTCATTTAATGACATCCTGCAATAGCTTTTTATTTCGACATACGCGTGAGGATTTTCTGGTGATCACAAATGAGTATTTCTTCGATTCCACATCTCTGCTGTGATAAACACGGCTTTGTCGCTCCACAATATCTTATTAAATATATCGTTATCTCTGTTTTTCATATCATTACGATAAGCTAGTCTTTTAATTTCATGGTTATCTGTTAATTTTTGTACTGACATCATTTTGTAAGGCTGATATCCATATTTAACGGTTGTTAAATTAAGGGTTTTCTAAAAATATTAGAGCAGAAATTATAAATCTGAAAAGGTTCTTAAATATAAATTGACTTTTGAATTGTCGTTCTTCGTCTATGTAATAAAAAGTGGACCTAGCAGGAACTCTCATTTCTAGATGAATGATATTCAGCTTGCGCTTGAGGAACATTATTATGGTCTTAGTAAAATAGCCTAATAATTTAAATCTTTTCTTCTTCCCATAGTATAACCCATATTTAAAATATAGAAAAAAAATTAACAGTGATAGCCCAACAAATAACTTTATTTCCCTCATTATTAACGACGAACATCATAGTAACGGAGATTTGGTTAAATATTTTTTTTGCTAAAATTTAAATATTTGGAGAATTGCTAAATCAAGCATTAATATATTATATATTTTTGATTATCAAAAGAAGGTCTTTCATTTAATATATAAAAACAAGGTGTTCCGTTTAAAAAATAAAACTTTGTATTTTTTATTAACTTACCCTGTGTAGTGCGATTTAAGGTAAACGCTTTAATTTTTATATTTAAAGTTTTTCCCACTATCGATAATAACCAACTAAATATAAGGAACAATCCTGTACGTGCGCCCAAAACAATATCATAATTTACATTTCGTCGATGTGTCGCCCTATATCCTTAAATTCGTTGCTAACTTAACACTTATTATCCAGTAAAAATCGATCTAATTTTTACAAATGAGTTGTAAAAACATTAAAAACCTTTAAAAAAATTAAGTTTGGGAGACCCTCAACCTCGCGGGTACATTTGGTGAAAATCTTCAAAACGTTAACCGCTCTACCCACAATATGCTGTATTTTGACTTACTCAACCGAATTTGGCAGCATCGACGTTTCGTTTACCTCATTAGCCATTAAGTCAATTTAATTTAAATTAGGTTAAGCGTAAGGCATCTCAAATTAGTGCAATTTATTAATAAAAATTTTGTTTTCGTCTTCGTAAAGTTCATAAGTAAGACGTTTAACTCGGGGCTTTACCATGCTGCTTTCGCACACCAATATTTTTCTCGTTAAGACGAAAATAATAAAATGGCACAAAATAAGACAATATTTTGAAAATAACCTGTTTAGGTCCCGAATAAAAATGTCATTTTTTTTTTAATAATTAATGTGATACCTTTATTAGATCTAGACTTTTAGTTATTGATAGAAAAAGAGTCGCAAGCTTTAAATATATTCACCATTTAATGTGCCTATTATATTATTATGAACTTGTATATAATGATGACTTTTTTACTGTATAGACTGTTTTTACTCAAATTAGGTTTAGTAATCGGTAATAAAATATATAAATATTTTTATATTTTGTTGTTTTTGTTTAAATTTATAGTTCCAATTAGGAAAGTATTTACCAACATCCTATTCAATATCTAAATATTTTTTAAAGTCCATGTTTGGTTTTATTATGTCTGTATTTATAGTTCTGTTAGATAATATTTTACCAAATTCAAAAATTTGTAACCACAATACTAAAAAGATCAACAGGGGGTCTCAATTTTTTTCAGTTTTCTATGAATGCCTAGAAGATCAATATTTTTTTTGAATCCCTATGCATCTGGTCTATTGGCCGTTTTTAGCTTATCGTTGATTTTTGGGATACACTGTATATTATAAGGAGGTCTCTTTGAGAAAAATGAACTACTTTTTTGAATAGACTATATTAATTTCGTTAACAGTTTTTTCATTAATATTTTACTTTCTACTTTGCTATGCTACGTTCTTAAGGAAGGTAACCAAAAGGGAAAGGTCAGGGCTATTGCCTGGATAAGTAGTGGTTTTATTGCTAGCTCTCCATTCATTATAGCGTTAAAATACTCAAGGGATGGCATGTGGAGGAGCTCCGTTTTGGTTTCAAATTAAATTTCAATATTTCTCCAGGAGCAATTCTTCTAAAAGGTTTTAATTTAACTTTGAAGAAAAGTATGATTGCGTGGATTAGTTAGAGGTTTATTTTCTTAAGTTATTCTCCACAAATGAACTATACAAATGAATAATTTATCCAAAAAGAGGCGGGAAAAATGTAGTATTTTATAATTTATATTATATTATTTATATTATAATTTATCCCTATTTTTATAGGCTTAAGAAAATTCGAAGCAGATTTCTGTGGCTTTTTTTCTTTAAATACCACTATATATTAAAGTGTTACAACTACGTAATCAAGAATATAATTAAATCCTACTTGATTCGGATTCCACCTTATAAAGTCTTGCAATATCAAAATGCAGAGGGGATTGGCCTTTGGGAAGCATAGAGGGGCACTATGTAATCGACCAACGCTGCTTATCTTTGTTAAATATCTGGTTTATATTAAAAAAAATTAATATCTTTTTAAACATTTTCAAATTGTAATTTATTTAAATAGAAACTAGAAACCATTTCGAAAGAAATACAACATAAAAATGTAGATATTTATTCAGAAGCAGAATTAAGGGCAATCAGCCTCCATGTCAAATACAGGTTAGTAAAAGACTGTTTAGTGCCATGTCCAATTAACTCAGAGCTAATTTTTAAATTAACTAACAGACAGATTAGTCAGGAAAGATTCAAGTCACAAAAAAATAATAGGTTCCGAGTCAATCCGCGATGATTTAGGTCCAAAAAAATGAATCATGACACAATTCCACAGCTGGAGGTTTCACACGGTCTGCATAAAAATCAATTCAAACTAAACAAAAACACCTGATAATTTTAAAAATTATAGACAATAACAGGCTTTGCAGGCTCTATCAGGAAGTGGAAGGAATCTGAACACGTATGGTGTCACAGTAAAGCATTATGCAAGTTTAGGATAGGTCTAATCAAAAAGACCCGTCTAGATAAAAAGTTCTAACACTGTCCGAAGGTGCTGCAATAAATATCTACATATTGCAATACCACAGGACTTTTGTCTATAAAGCCTCTGATCTAATCTACCTAAAATTGAAAAAACGTAAATATGGCTTAAATCATCATATATTTACGCATAAAACAAAAATAATATAAAGAAAAATAAAAAGAAATGAGTATAACATTATAAATAAAAAGTGTTCGAAAAACATGCTTTTAATCAATTTGTTTCATCAGCTCTTGCAGCTCATAAATATCATGTTCCTTTTCAAGCTGCTCCTGAAGCAGCCTCTCGACATTGGCTTGGAATCGCTGCCTTAAAGCCAAATTTTCGATGTTTTCGATTTTCATCTCTTGCTCAATCCTTCTTGTTTTAATGTCGTTTAATTCTATGGTCAGTTCCTGCAGTTTTGCCTCAATAGTTTCTACAACAATAAATAGTTACAAATAAATCCCCATTTCACTCATTTTTTTTATATTACCTTTATTCAAATTATTTTCAGAAAAGGTCATATTCTGCTCACTAAATGTAAGAGTATTGGATGATGATTGCCCATAATAATCCACGTCTTGAATCATTGAAGATGATGCATCAAACATTTCGCTTGTAAACTCTGTTATTAATTTCTGGTCGGCTGAGTGGTTCTATTTGAAAGAAACAACTCAATAAATCAAAAATTTGTTGAAATGATATGCTTACCAAAACTGAATTTGAATCAGTCAAATGACTGTCATCCGCGGAATTCTGGCTGTTTTCATCAATCACGTCCATAACATTTAAATGAGCATCTTCATCTTCAGAGTCACTAACAGCTCCACCAAAAATGTCATCTTCGGCCACCTTAGGCTGCGATTCTGGATCTACAGTTTCTTTTTTGATCACTACAGTCCCTTTATTTACTTTGTTGTCATCATCCTCGTTTATAACTTCCCATTTAACACTTACCTGAAAAACAATAAGAATTATTGGAGTATAATTCTTATTATATATAATAGACGGATTCTACTCATTGTCAAGGGTAGGCAATTTTTTTTTTAAATTTTATTAATTAGGAATTTAATATATGTATATACAATTCAATTTCGTCTGAATTTTATCTGTTTGTGTCACTTATGATATATGTATGAACAATTTTTAAACATCGTTAATGCTAGTTTTTAAGTGAATCTTTGCATAATTTACTATTATTTCCTATAATTTGATTATTTCACTTGTCTGTAAATACTATGTATTCTTGAGATTAATAAAGCAATTATTATTATTAATATGATACTCTTGTAATCCAAGTCAACCCTTATTTACTGTTATATTAATGTTTAAAAGTTGTTTAATTGTACTTTGAATTTTACTTAAAATTTCAGTTAATATTTAGTATAGTTTTTTTCTGATACTATTGATTAGTTATTTGCATATTATCATATTTGGTATAACTGAATCCCTTTTACTTTGGAAGTCTTATCTGACCGATAAAATAGTAAATCTTGATTTTCTTGGATTAAACTTAAATGCAGTTAGCCACTTTGATGCTTTGTATGGCAGATGAAGAAAGTAAGAAAATGTCTCATAAAAGTAAAAAAATACAAATTTCTAGAAGAACTAATACATATTTTTAAGCTATAAAATTAAAAATAAGTAAAACTGCAGTCAAGTTCGAGGTTAAAGGAAGCAAATTAAAAAATTATAGAACAGAACAAAAGGTATTTAAAAAAATTAAAGTGATGTTAGAGCACAGGTCAAAATACATTGTTAAAAAAATCATCAAGGCTATAATATGCTTAGTTAATAAAAGTGATTTTTACTTGCTTTTGAACATCTTAATACCTAATGTTTGTCTAATCTAATAGAGAAACACAATTGTAAATTTTTAAGGTACATGAGCAAGTTTCTGGTAAAAGAGGTTGTAGTGGTATTGTTGATGTGGTTGGGGAAAATCATCTACCTGACAAGTTATATGGCCAGTATCAGAGGAAGGTTAATAAATAGTGCTTTCCTGGTGTACATTAAATCAAATGTCATTCAACTTTTTTTATTGTCATTAAATGTGGGCCTGAGTAGAATTGGAAGTTCTGGAATGAAGAATAGAGGTGGCTCAATTACAAAAGGAGGTGGGATGTCCAAAAAAGGAACAATTTAACTTCTCCTCAGCCATTTTAAGCAGTAAGTAAGTTAAGTAGTTTCTTTTTAAAAATAATAATAGCCAGAATAATTTTTGAAACAAATCACATAACAGTTGTATATTTTGTGGTAAAAGCTTTTTATTGAACAAGAAAATAGATATTTGTACTACTCACAGCATCATTATCAATCCTTAACAGCCTTTTGACCTCCTTTTCAATCTCAGGAGCTTCAACATACTTCTTCTTTAAGGTCTTCCTAAACCTTCTCCGTCTAACATTTTTTGTTGGTGGAGTGATTCCATGGGGCCACAAATACTTCTTATCTACCTTATTCGGATCTACAAGAGTAATATTATGCTTTATATGGCTTTGCCAGCCTTAAATTATTTTCTACCACCTTTCTTCTTTTTCTGTGGACTCTCTTCATCAGTAGTTTGGTCATCCTCTTCTTTACACAACAACATTTGACAAATGTCGGCAGTTTTATAAAAACTTTTGTTGTCTATGGTCTTTAGGGATTCAATTATGGTAGGTAAATCGACAAGTTTGCTGGGTAACAGCCAGTGGTCAAGACGAACTTCACCATGCCTCTGATCAGCATCAATTTTAATTGAAAACCGGTCTTTAAGATTTTCGCTATTGCGTAAGGCTTCTCTAAGAATTTTAGCTGGTTCCTAAGGATAGGAAAACTTAAGTTACAGTCTGGACAATGAATGGTGTGTTGTTACTTACCAAAGGCAAACGTAAAATAAATTGAGACTCCAACTCCGCAGGTGTGTCATCACTTTCTTTACTTTTTGAAAACATTTTTTAGCTCTTCGTGTGATTAAATTATAAGAAAACGGGTTTTTTGGTAGATTTTATTAATAAAGGATGTAAATAAAAATAGGTATAATAATCATAATAAACCATTAAATGTCCGTGTCACTGTCAAATTTTTTAGGTTATATTTACTTAAAGCGAGAAGGTATAAAAAGGAGTTGAAGTTTTGACGCGTCAAATTTGAAAACATTGAATTGTGGGGGCGCTGATGGCACTAAGCAGGTTAAGGTCACTTTAAACGTCGACAACAAACTTATAAGAAATTGAATGCCTCTATTTCGTGTTGATCTTCATAATTGTGACAATCTAACTTTATTTTGACCACATTAGGAAAAAAAATCTCTTATTGACAGTGTATTTAAGCAAAACTTTTTCAAGTTGATAATAAATTATATTGTCAAAAGTCTGGTCTTGCAGAAACATATCTTATTTTGGAAACCTGTCTCAGCAAGTTGCCAAAAGTATGTCGAGAGATTCCAATGAATGGTTGCGTATCTATTTTAGGACCTCGAATAGTTTGTCTAAATCTCTGGTCAACACCAAAGACAACATTCCCGTCACACACAGATCTGGTGTTTACAGACTAAAATTTTCTCACCCTGATTGCAATGTGTGATGCATCGAACAAAACGGAAGGAGAATGGAAACGAGAGTCAAAGAACCCAGTAAACTCATTGAAAAGAATATTAACCAATTCATAACAAAACTCTTCTCCTTTCGCCAATCATATTATTGAGGCTAAACATAGGTTCGAACTTGCAGTGGATACCAAAGTGCTCCAAGTTCATCAGAAAGGTTTAAGGTTGGAACTTCTGAAAATAAATAAAATCACCGAATTAGACTTGCGTTAATGAGCAAACTAAATTTGACAGCAATACCTTCTTTAATTCCTTGAGTCATAACAATAACACTAATATTTAATATAACTTAACAACAATATTTAAAACACATTTATTTATACCCGGGAACACTACAGTCCGATGGTTTTTTCTCACTCGCTCCCAGTACTGAGTAGAAATGAGAGATTGATCAATTTGTTGTAAGTTTTATTGTTTTGTGTATGTCGTGCAATGTACCATTCAAGAATTATTTATTATTGTTTACATTTGTGATCGTGTTAAGACAAATACAGTAAATTTCTATAAGTTTTTTACAATTTTACAATTTGAATCTGTATTTTTTAAAAGCATCTCTCCCAAAAAATATTCGTAAATGTTTGAATTATTCACAGAAACAGAATTATGCACTGTCCTGCAATATGGATAGAAGCTCAGAATTTTTGCCTTTTTCCTAACGGCCGAGCGGCACCACCTCAAGCAATATACGCAAAACCCTTATGAGTTGCTGTAGTATTACGGAATCTTCTCCTAGAAAAAGGAGTACCAGGTCATCAGCATAGGCCTGTATATTATAAAAGTCCGATTTATTTAAGTCCTAGATTTTTGTGATATTGTAAGGTACTGTGGGCTGCAAATTGTTGTAAGTGGACCTAACCAGGTAGGAAGTAAGTATTTACTAAAACTGTTCAATTGTCTTATCAGTGTTTCACCTCCTAAAGTACCCAAATTTGGACACTCTGTACATAACCCGGTTGGATAGAAGATTTTTTTCTCTACAGTTTGCTGTTTTTCTCTCCGCAGCTTTATATGTTCTCTTAAATTTTCAATCGTTATTTGGTGTATACAATAGTTAGGATTTTCAAGGCTTCTATAAGATTACCTCGACACTAGCTATCTTTAAGTGGGCAAATTAAAATGTTTTGCCGCTCAGTATAATGAAAGCCACTACTTTGGGACAGAATTCTCGTGATTCTACGTTGCACTTTGTCAAGTAATTCGATATTTTCCACAAAGTAGAGATTTACCACTGAGTATTCAACAACAACAACAACACTGAGTGCCCACAAATCCAATTTGGGCCTAGTAATATATGACGTGTACAATCGACTTATCATTTCCACAGAAAGATCTTTGAAGGACTTTTGACACATGAATCTAAAAGAGTTTTACTTCTTAAGAATTTTTTTGCTGTGGGCTTCCCATTTTACATCACTAGATAATAAGATTCCTATGTGGGACTTCCGCATCACCTTTTGCCTAGTTAACACGTGGTTGTTCTTCGTCCTTGGCTTTTTCCCAAACCTATTGCCAGACATTTCCCAGCCCTAGTTGGTCATCAACCTTCACTACAGTCCAGAGTACAGCGAGAAACACTGTACATAGACCTATTACCCTAGCTGCACAGTCCAAAGAAGGAAGGAAGGAAGGAAGGAAGGAAGGAACTTGCTATTGTTCCAGCCCAGATTTTTCTGCTGGTTGGAATGTCGAACTAGGGTTCCATTTATATTATATACTTTGCACTTGAAAACTACACTGGGTTGTTGTTGCTTATACTGAGGCTGATGTATTTCTCTTCATTAAGCTTCGTTCCTCAAACTGGTAATCAGTTTGCAATTTTTTGCAAATGATTCTGCAAATCAAAGGGCTTGCTTTCTACAGCCAGGTTATCGAAATAACCATTTATTTGGCTTACTGGCCATGATAAGTTACAATGCATATAACGTTAAGTCCTACTCCAATTGAAAACTGATGCAAATTTTTTGAAAAAGTCCTAATCTGTTCCAATCTAACCACCTAGTCGCGAAATTGTGTGTTATAACTGAAGCATTGAAAATTTAGATTAGATTGTTCGATTTGCAGAAAACTTTCAGTTTTTTACAATCCTGCGAAGTAAGGGGCGAAGAAAAGTGATAATATTAACGTTTTATATTCCTGGCCAAAGATCAAAGTAACTGTCGATCCCGCCTGTTGATTTAAATTCTACCGGATAAGTAAACAGCATTTTCTCAGCGCCTCCTAAAAACCCAGTTCGGTGCTTTGAAAGCATTTTTTCATACCAGCAAAGCGGCCCAAAGCTTCCATTATAATAGACGATGATTAATCGGCCTTTTTGGCTGCGGCGGCCGCCGAAAATTAAACATCATTGAATTTCGGTCGTGTGTGTTTACTTTCGCCACTTTTGGGGCAAAAACCACGTTTGCTGGCTGTATCTAGCTGAAAATTACTTCAGTTGGGACATTATATAACTTTCATATTTATGATCGAATTATAATTCGGTTATCGGATTGTTCAGAAAAATACGGAATTTTATATTCGATCCAAAATTTTTGTCTAATTGGCCGAGTTTTTTTTGTTCTGATTTTTTTTGAGAAAATTCGAGGTATAACTTTTTTGTTGATTTGTCAGTATTTAACGGGTGCAGAGATATCTAGTTACCGGTTTTCTGGCGTCTAACCTGCGCTCATGATTGGTTACTTTTCGGGTTTTAGAAGAATATAAAAAAAACTCATTTTAGAATGGGTTGAAAATTGGTTACTCCCGCTTATACCTTAGCTTAAGTTTGGCAATCCATTACAATAAAGTTTTTGTGGTTTACTAAATTTAAAGATAAACAGATCGGAAAACAAAATAGCAGGCTAGAAAAGAATATATGTGAGACTACTAACTAAAATTGTGATCCTTTTTTTGTAAGAAAGGCAAAAACATCAGACATTTATCGTGCCGTATGTAAAGCGGACGTTTCAACACCTCTTAAACTCTAGGAGCGTGAGCTACTTATACACCATAGCACCGAGCAAGAAAAAATGCAAGCTTGGATGGGAAAACCATGCATAGAAGGCATGTTCACGAGGTTGAACCTCGTGAACATGTCTTAAGAGTATGTAGACATAGCGTTCAAGCTAGTCTACATACTCTTGAGGCAGTTAGAAGGGTTTCTTGTGGCTATCCAAGATCAAGTAATACCAACAAGAAATTATTTAAAGTTTGTCGTAGGTGACTCGATGGTACAAAGTGACAGATGTAGATATGGATGTGAGACAACGTAGTCCATTCAGCATGTCATCGGTGGATGCCAAACTTTTGCGCCAACGGAATATCAAAAACGGCATGATCTAGTTGCAAAGATATTGCATAAAGAGCTCGCAGTAAAACTACCTCTGATCAGCATCCAAGGTACCATATTATAACTATAAGCCAGAACCAGTTTTTGAATATGAGCAACACAAATTGTATTGGGATCACATTGTACTTACAGATCCACGAGTAAGTAACAATAGCCCTGACCTAATACTAATCGATAAAATTTCTAGGAAGACAACCCTTATTGATGCAGCTATTCCGAATAATAACAAGCTAGGAGCGAAATATAATGGCAAGATTGTTAAGTATAGGGATCTAGAGCACCACTAACACCAGATACGAAGACAATGGGAAATGCGAGAAGTGCGGAAAATCCCAATGCGTTTCGGTATAACAGGAGTAATACCAAAGAGTCTGATCGAAAACATAAAACTGGTCAACTTTAAGAAAAGCATCTAGAACCTAATGGAGAAGTCTATGTTATTATCAACATCTCGAATCATGAGAAAGTTCATTGGAAACGCACATAACATCAACTAGTTTAAGAAATTTATCATGTAATTTTAGTCTTGGTGTATCATTTGTTAATAAAGGTAAAAACGAGAGTCCGATCACATGGAAAGCATTCTATCAGAGCTTCATCCTTCTGGTATCTGAGATATCTGGGATAAGTGAATGATTTTCCCCAGGCGGAGTGCGATTGACGTTTGGCATGAAATCTATAATAATAATAAGAATAATATTATTAAAGCTCTTTAATTTACATTAAACAAAGTACTTGAAATAAAATGACGTCTTCCAAACAAAATGGTTTACTTACTTCTGACATAAGACGTGGCCTAAACAAGACAAGAGCCTGCTCTCTGTGTGAATAAACCGTGTTTTGTCAGTAACGATAGATAAGATATTCTATATATTTCTATTTGAAGACTATCATAGTCCCTAATGCTTATGTTATGTTTAATTGCATGGTGTACTCCTCAGCACTTGTCTTAGTTTTGGAACCATCTAAGTTGATGTTTTGTTGCTTCCCACCAAAAATGGGCTCTTTGCAGGCCCGTCTCCAATTTGTCTAGATTTTGACAAATTGTGACCTAATCTACTTTAGCGCCTCAGTCATTAGTGCGGTATATTAGCATAGCTCTTATAATAGCTGTGTAGATCAACATACCTACCCTGGGGGAGTATCCCTAGGTCCTATTATTGTTCACTAAAAGTTAGTTAGGTACCTGTTTTCTCTTTCTAGTAAATAGTTAAACACCATCTCAGTTTTTTTGAAGCTAATAGGTAGGGAGTATTCCGCACACCATTTCTCTATTATTTTAAGAGCCACTTAGTTATGTTTATAAAGTTTCCATATGTTTGTAAAGCAAGTGGTCGTTTGTCCATTTATAGAATAACTAAGTTATTTGCTTAAATTATTATGTAATGGCAATTAATATTTGGGCGGACCCTAAGACTATCCAGAACCATGTTTCACAGTAGAGGTAAAAACATTTCTCCCTAAGTATAGCTCACGATATCTTTAATTTTTATGTATTTATGTGTATAATTCTTTTAGCAAGCATGGTTTAAGCATGAGAACGATGTAGACAAGTTTTCAATATCTAATGACACACCTCCATTTATATTATGTATAGAAAATCTATAGAATCAATACGCACAACGTATTCCAAAAGTGACAGTATAGTGTGCGATCTCTTCAGTAATAGTTAGGTCCTATTTTATGTATTTATGTGTATAATTCTTTTAGCAAGCATGGTTTAAGCATGTGAACGATGTAGACAAGTTTTCAATATCTAATGACACACCTCCATTTATATTATGTATAGAAAATCTATAGAATCAATACGCACAACGTATTCCAAAAGTGACAGTATAGTGTGCGATCTCTTCAGTAATAGTTAGGTCCTACTTATTTTGAAGATAAGAATGAGAAACCTGGTTCCATTAATTGTGTGTGTTATATGGGTATGATTAACCAGCTTTTAAGTCACCAATCAAACAGATTTCCACACAAAATTCAAAGCATTAATGAATTCCTTGCAAAGACAGTTTGCTCAATATGTTATTTTCAGACAAGCAGAGATTCAATGGTCACCAAGGTCACCAGACCTAACGGCGTCCCAAAGAATTCAATTTTCTCTTCTTAAGAATTTTAAGACAACATGCTGTTACAAATCCTGAGACGTTTTCCAAATCATTATTGCAAAGTTCTTGTACCTACATACGAAACTTAGTAAGGGTTGTGTTCTTTTATTAAATATGTGTACACTATATACTAAACCTCGATGAACGGATTCATCTTAAGCCAAATTAGTTATTTTTGTCACAATATTGTTCCACCAAAGGGAATTTATAGAACTGAGTTTATCTAATAGATTGGGTATTGTTACGTTTTGATACCACAACTTTACATCTTAAAAAACTTTTCCAAAAGTCCCCGAATTGCTCAAAAAATAAAGGGGCAAAAAAGCTCCATAAACTTTTCCACATCGCGATTACTTTTTCAAAATCCAAGTCTATTAATCATTATAAATTTTTAATCGCAATCAGAAAAGTTCCCCGCTCGCCTGATGACATCCCTGGCGTAAAACGAGAGAAAGAAAAAAATCGTGGGTTTTTTTCCAAGGAAGTCAAGGCAAAGTTAAATGACACGTCAAAAGTTTGGCCCGAAGCGCGAATAATGCGCCTTTATATATTCCACCTGATAGGAAGTTATAATAAATTACAAATATGTATTCAAGGCAATGTGACAGCCGCCTGGTCCGGATGAAAATTTGAATCGTCCCCTTCTACTCTAACTTGGAAATATCGAGGAAAGTTTGTAGACAGGGAGGTGCGCGACGAGACAAGTTTGCCAAGACGAATCTATCATCATTGTTTCCCGAAAAATTTTCTATTTATTTATGACAAGAAATTAGCAAGTTAAAAGTAGTTGGTTCTGTAAATGTGCTTGAGCGGATTGGACTAAGAATAACTTTATACACCCTAAAGATTCCTAAATGCAATTTTTGCAAGTAATTGAATGAAAATGATGTTGTGAAACCGGAATGAATCGTGCCTTTCTGAATCTGCACACTATACTGCACTAGTTAAAGAGTTGCCCAATGCGCGGTTTCTAATACAGACACATAGTTTGACCTCAGATAGCTCTAATCCAAATGTGAAAGTCCGCAAAAACGCAAATCGATTTCTGTGAGAAAGTTATTTCAGATAATGAACATTCTGGCCATGGAAAAGATGTTAAATATCATTTCATTTAAATTGCCGAAGCATAGCCTATATTAATGTAATGCGTATGATGATATAAAACTATTTAGTCTTAGATTAATACTTCTTAGTTAGGAAACTCCCATAAGAGCTAATAGAATACTGAAGGTCGATTGATTGTTGCGCCCTCTGAATGTCGAGGAGTACTAATCGGAAGTGAAAATGCATTTGTGATCATAAAACCGGGTAATTTAGAAATTGGTTATGGCGCCAAATTTGAATTTCGCTCTACTATACCATGTGCTTAAAATTAGTGGGAAATATGTGGTTCTTTCGGAAATTATAGTAGGCAAATAGAGTGAAATAGAGGAATTTACTGACAGTTCAGGATTTTTCAGAAAAACGCATAGAGCCATTTTGTTTTCTTGAGTGATATCTCATTTTAAAAGTCTTTGAATTATGTGTATTTCATTCTCTTTTTATGTGAAATTCGTGTATTTCAATTCAGTAGTTTTGGAGATTTATTGATTTAACGCTTAAAGAAGACTTTAATAGGTCCATCAGATTAGTTTGTACAACTTTTTTAAAGTAAATGCTTTTCCCATGGTTTGTTTATCATTCTGTTGTTCAATATAGCGATTGGAGCGTTTTTTGTGGCAAAAAAGTTCTTTATTGAGGAAAGATAAGAAGGGAATGCCTTGTACTTACTTTAAATAGAAATTTAGTACCTAGTTTGCGATTGATTCGATCAAACTTTGTTGCTAAAATGCCTTTTAACGCTTTATACATATATTAACTATGATATATTACATGGCAGAAAGGGTTGAAATTATGAAATTATCGGAAATAGTCAGTGCGCTAATAGAACAGCACAAATATTTAATGAACGACATGAGAGCAGTAACGTGCGTCGAATATGTTCTAGAACTTAAACGTAACTAAATTTCGGGAAACTAGACGAGTCGCCAAAAAAAATGCAACATTAAAAATCCCATAAGTTTATGTAGATCCTACGTTAAGTACTTGTAAATTGGTTACTGTATCTGGTGTAAATCGACGTAATATCCAACAGATTGTAAAGACCCATAGTTTTCATTTGTATAGAATTCACCTTGTACAAGAACTTAAAGAAGATGATTTTGATCGACAATTACAATTTTATGAAAATATGAGTGAACGAATTATAAACGATAAACATTTTCTATTCAACACTTGCTTTTTCGATGAATGTTCGTTTTTCTTAAATCGCGTAATAAATAATTATAACTGCCGGTATTGGTCCGATTCTAATCTCAGAATTGATCATGAGGTACACACACAGCAGCCATATAAATTAAATGCTTGAGCTGGTATTTTTAGCATATGTGTAATCGGTAAATGTGACTGGAGAAATATATTAGGAATTACTGAAAGGTGTTCATAGATTCTGCATTAACTGTTATAATTGAAAATCAGAATTCTAGATGGATTGATAAAAGAGGTGACATTAAATGGCCCCGAACATCGCCAGATTTATT
Organism: Anthonomus grandis grandis; assembly: GCF_022605725.1. Lineage (NCBI taxonomy): Eukaryota > Metazoa > Arthropoda > Insecta > Coleoptera > Curculionidae > Anthonomus > Anthonomus grandis. The sequence goes on along the minus strand of NC_065552.1, from coordinate 27,161,139 downwards.
ACCTTTCGATTTCTTTTTGTGGGGTCACTTAAAAAACAAAATCTGCGCTACTCAGCCAACATAGAAGATTTGCGGCAAAGAATTGTGAATGATGCCTTCAAATTATTTCACAAATATTGCAAAATGCGCGGAAACGTTTTGAGAAAAATCTTTATTCGGCACGGAGAGTCGTGGTGGCCATTTCCAACATTTACTCTCCTGACGGGTCAGTTCATTCTTCATCGGTAAACTACTTTCCTGCAAAATGTATTGATCTCCACTAATGATGATCTATTAGTTCTATTTAAGCTTTAAATCAATAAATCTTCAAAATTACTGAATTGAAATACCTGAATTTGATTCTTTATTATAAAGGAAATTAAAAGACTTTTAAAATAAGGTATCACTTAACCCCTTTTTCCATTTAAGATTTAAGGGGTGGTGTTACCCTTGCCCAGGGCGCTGCATCTGTTAACGTATTTTTTCACTAAACTTGTGTCTACCTCGAAAACAAAATCGACGGGTCTGAGCGTTTTTCCAAAAAAAAACTGAACTGCCAGTAAATGCCACTGTTTCGTTTTCGATGCGACACCCTTTATATCTAACATCTACATAAGTTAAAACATAACGCGCGGCCATGCCAAACTGATATGAAATAATAATAATAATTGTCATACTTAATATGAGATGGCGTAGTAGAATATGGGATGCCTATATTATGAGTACCTCATAAATATAGTATTGAGGCGACAGATGATTGACATAATAAAATAAAGGTAAAACAAGATCCAAGTGCGCTAGGTCCAAATATGTGGGTAAAACTTACAGATTCCCAGCGACCTACATTTTCTCAGATTCAGAGTGCCTCGTTGAATTTCTCCTATTCTTTCGAGTCATATATTTTTTTACTTTCCACTTTCTTTACATCTTACAACAATTGAAATTTAATTAAGTCAAAATTCATATATTATTAATTAGCTGAATGCCCGCGGCGTTCAGCTAGGCGTTCAGCTAGAATTGAAAAATAAAAGCGCGTGGAATTTGAAAATAAAAGAAAAGTTCTACTAAAGGACTTCTTTGTAAACAACATTTTTTGTTTTGCCTTCTTGTAATATGTAAAAATAATCAATTTTTAATGCTATAAGTTTAAAAAGAAAGAATTTTCGTAGAAGAAGTTTTCACTCCATTTCACCCTTTCAGGGTGGCGGAATTTTCCAGAATCATTAAAATGAAATTAAATTGAAGTGTTTTGCAGTTTTTTTCCGAAAAGCAATCAATTTAAGGATAAAAAAAAGATGTTAAAATCTTAAAGGGTGGTTTGAACCCCTTTAAAAAAAACAAAAAATGGAAATTAGGTAAAAAAATAAAATAAAAATGAGGTGTTTCACCGTTTTTCAAAAAAATTAATTGTTCTGAAGCTATGATACATAAAGAGTGGTTTCAACCCCTTCCCGATAAAATTTCAAAAAATCCCTTCTCAGTGGAAGCCTACTTAACCATAGAAATATTGTCCCCAAATTTCATATTTCTAGCTTTTACCGTTTGGGCTGTACGTTGATTATCAGTTAGGACAAGTCTTTTTATATACAGAGATTATAAGGAGGTTACTTTAAGGCTAGGAGGTTACTAAAGTCGGAATATTGGCGCGACTTTTATATCAAAATAAATATTAGTAAAAAACAACAGTGCAAATAAATTTTTCTAGTAGTATGAAGGAGCGTAATAAATCAGTTGGCTATTATTATGCATCGAGTGTTGGTAAAAATGTGACAATAATGCTGAAAATTGCGTCTACCATTGAACTAGTTCACCTGATAAAACGAAGTCCTTGGTCTCAAAAGCCCCTCATCCTGGACGAACAAGTTTATGAACAGAAGTAATTAGGAAGTCAAAAAAAGTGGCTTCGATGTCTTGTATTTTTATTATAAGCCATAGCCTTTTTAACCACAGGTCCGAGCCACGAAAAGCAAAATAATAACTTAAACCCAAGAATGCCTCTTAAGGCGATTTAAGGTAAAGACGAGAAGTAAAACGGAGTTGAAAACCACAGGTAAAATAATAAGCTAACTGGTCATTCTCTCGTACCTCGCATCTAAACATTTTTTCATATTTATAAAAAATTATAAAATTTCTATTGAAACTTAACGACAAAATATTTGAATTCAAATGAATTTCAAGCAACCATTTGCAATCAGGGAAGGAGTATTTTATTTAAGCATTTGAAGATATACCTATAATATGATCTTCTAAAACGGCCCGCATCTTAACATTTAGTTCTTGAAGAAATTATTATATTATATATTACCTATAGTGTTATCTCAAAAACCTTTTAATAACAAGGAATATATTACTGGTGATCTTATAAAAAGAACATTTTCAGATAGTAATGGCGAAGAAGCTCTATGAGCATCTGATGTGGTCCCTATCTCAAAGAACTTGTTCCTTATCACTTAGAGAAATCCTTCCAGCGAGGTAGTTTCCAGATTTCTTGAAATGCAGCTGTTTTGGAGGAATAGTCTAGAAGGGAGGAATAGAATTTCGACTTACGTGTCTAGCCCTAAAATATTTATGAAGCTGATCCTTTGGATCTGGCACATTTACCTAGCTAGAATTACATGGATCTTTTCTATTTTCTTACTATCAAAACCTCCTGACATCACGATGTGAGGCTAGAGATGACACCTTGTGTGGTGGAATGTAGGTAAGCTGCTTTAGGACATCTTGGACTTAGTTATGTAAAAATGCTAAGCATTATTCAGGATTCACCTTCACCAGTTTGTCATTAGACCAGGAACCCATGAAAAAGCTAACTTCTTTCGATAAAAGTGAAATCTTTTGGTCAATTTGCAAGGGTTTAAATTAGGATGAAAAGAAATCTATGATAGGTAGTTTACTTAACATAAATCATATCTTAGTTCAAGGACTTGGACATGTTAGAGGGTGATTAGATAGGAATAGATTCAATACATATTTCGTCGCAATATGGCAAATCGCGTACATGCAATCAACAGGCATTCGTTGTTCCATTGTTCCGGTGACACAAAAACCCATTACGGATTCATAAGGACAGAGTGTCCGGATCGGGCCGAAACGGAAAATCCATTAGCGGAACAAATGCATAAATCAATATACCGTTGGCGCGAAATTCAATCGTCCTCGCAGGTATTATTTCGAATTAACTCTGCAGTGTGGACGGTATAATTTCCGCAGAAACGTCCATTTGAAATTTATTGAGTTCTGTGTTTCCTACAAAAGGCGGCTACTAGTTCGGATAAACGGAACTCGAGGGCGAGCGCAGGGTCATATCGCCATTTCGTCGCCCTCCTGTGTTGGAAGAGTTATGGCAAATGGTTTCTCTACTTCCGATGGTATAACCTTTGATTTGTTTAAATATTAGTTGGTTCTTGTAATTTGAATTTTCATAGAATTATTCCTTCTATAATATCTGCTGGACGGGTATCAATCAATTTACTCGCATTACATAAAAAGAAATGGCATAAATGGAGAGTATTCTGGCCTGGGAAAAGCGGCAGCAGACAAATCGTATGTTGAGTATTATAATAAGTATCGAATAAAATAGTAAGGTATAAGAATAAAATTGGAACATAAGGGCATGATCTAAAGGGTGCCTTTGATTAAGTCGTCACTATTGGTATCTTCGTTAATATTTAACATAATCGGGTAAATTAGCAAACTAGTAGGATTTTCTCTGCTGATTAAAATAGTGAAAACAGAAAAAATTAACAAAGCGTTTTTGAGAAAATGTGAAAAATGTACTTTTGTTAAGTGGAATCGCCTGTCTAAACCTAAAAATAATAAAGTTATAGCGATAATAATAATTTTACCAAATTTAGGAAAGTTATACTTAACATAGAATCATGGGGTAAAATAGTTGCTCTGATACTTAACATTAGTGACGACACGACAGAAAATGCAGTATTTACATAAGTATGGGGAACCTTAAAGGATATTATCTCAATATTTAGTTTTGTAGCAAAATTCTAAATTTTTTCAAGAGAATAGGTCTGCCATAACTTAAACCTTGACAAATAGAAATTTGTATTAAGTCTTAATCTGCAAATTGACAAAGCGCTAGATGAAGAGTGTATTGGAAAGTTTACTAGATAGTTTATTGTCATACTCGAACTAGGAAATACCTTAACAACTGAAACTTAATAAGGATAAGAGGATATCAGACTTATTTAAGGAAATTTTGTTGATAATAAAGCAAGACTCTACTTTAGCCTAGTTTCGTACCGGCGTTTTAGGAGTTTTCTGAAGTTGGGTCTTAGGACTCGCATTTCTGTTGCCTTTAGCATGCGTTTGGGTATTGTATTTTTTGCTTTTGTTTTTACTACGTTTTATAGATTCTAACTTTACTTCTATGTTTAGGTGTTTCTCTAGATGACATCTCGTTTGTACTTCTATATTAGGGCCGTGTTTGATATATGAGCTCCTACTTCTTCCTTTACATTCCTCTGGCTCATTATGTTTGCTCCAAGATATTTGAAGATCACTACCTGTTCCACACTCTGATTGTAAATGCGGGTTTCCATCTTCTGGGCTTTCTGGATATAGTGTAGGATTGTATTTTCTGGGTAGTGATTTCCATTTTAAATTTATTTGTGTTTTTTTTTAGATGTGTATAAGAGTCTTTATAGGTTGTCTTCATCTTCAGAGACTATAACCGCATCATCAGCGTAGCACACTACTTTTATTTCTGAATTTCTTTTTTTTGCTTTGGTAATGATTTTGTTTATGATGATATTAAACAATATCGGGCTTTGACTCTTATGAATTTGCCTTTTTTGTAAATGTTTTATGACTATGGACTATGGATGGAAATCTACCAAGTTGGTGGTGTTTCTTAATTTGGTCTCTGTGTTTTCCTCTTTATTGCTGTAGAGTATTCAAAGTATTTTTTCCAGTTCTTAGTACTGATCTTTAATATCTGAATGAATTTGTTACTTGACCTTTTCCTGTTTCTCAGCGTCTTCCAGATTCTTATCTGCCTTTCATACAAGTGTGTGTGTCATATCGGCAGATAATTCTTCCGAATACCATCGTTAAGTTAACTGGACTTCTGCATTAACCCAGTTTCTGACAGCTCTATATATCTTGTACCTATGTAATTGTGTCTAATCAGTATTTTAGATACGATTTTCGTTTTTATCTTGTTCAAACCACGGTTTAGTATTTTGTTTTTCGGTTATGGTTATATTTCTTTTTTTAAATGCTTCCTCTGCTGTATTTAACAGATATGTTCGTAATTTATTTTATGCCATTTCCATGTTGTCATCATCATTAATCAGTTTCAACCTTTGGTGGTATAGAAGTTTTGTAGAGTATTTAGATAGTGCCTTCATTTTCAAGTCGTGCCTCTTATTTTTTCCATTACGAGATTGTGATTAGTAACAGCATTTACTGAACTCAGAATTCTTATGACCAGTATTTAGGAATGGTGAATGTTTCTCTTTATAAAATCTATTATGGGCTTTTGTCCTTGTATGTTATCAAATAAAAATGTATGTTTTGGTTTATGTTGAAAAAATGTGTTGTTAATTCGTACTTCGTTGAGCGCATATCTGTATCAGTAGTTGTTCACCTGTGCCGTTGATTGTTTCTTCATTAAATCAGCTTTTGACTCCACTATAATTTCATTGCCAATCCTCAAAATAACTACTTCATCCTGCTTTGGGATATTTTCAAGAGTTCTAAGCAAGATTTGTATTCTAAGCAAGTCAAAAGTGTCCAAGGTTTGTTGATGTCGGGCGCGTAGTCACTGATTATATAAGTTATCTTTTTGATCTTTTAGACTTTAACTGTTAATTAATGTCCATAACTGGTGCTGCCTTTACCTTTTTTTATTTCTGATTATACCACATTCTTTTTCGTATTCGTATATTCCTTGTTACCGCCATGTCGTCACGAAAATATATAATGCTATCCGAGGCTAAGCTGTTGGTTCTATGATATCTAGTTGACTATGGGTAGGTTGATATTCTCTACCATGAACGAAGGGTTCATGGGAGAGAATAGCAAAAAAAAGCATTTTATTCAATCCACCCAACCGCTGACTAGAGTTAGTAAAAAGAAAGACTATTAAGTATATTGAGACTATAGTAAAGAAATTATTGAGCAAGCTTTTAGTTAAAGGATATTTACATGAAGCAACTTTTATTTTTAAGCAACTAAGAAAAGAACTTCGCTTGTATACTAATTAGCCTCAAGAAAAAACTAAAACCTCATATTAGTATCACAAAAGTAGCAAATCAAGTTTGATTAATAACACAATTTGTGTAAATCTTTAACTGTTCTGTAAATATCAAAAAGACCTTTACGGGAAATTATAAATATATCATAATCAGTGTCAAAGTTGGAAGTGATGATGTACATAAAAGTTATGATATTGACGCTGACCGAAAGCGCTTTGCTGATGAACTTTCAATAACATTCAGCATTCCCAAAATCGCTTTTGACTAGTCAATTTAAAATTTGCCACGTATGTAGAAACTATGGTTTGCCGATGGAAAAAATAAAATTGACGTATGTTGGACAGCATATAGGGCAAGCCGCGGTTACGTGCTGTCAGCGAAAAATATAAACGCCTCCGTAACAAAAAACAATTTTAACTGTTTTAGTGTCAATGCTACTCACATCGACAAGTTTCTAATTTTAGTTTTTGTATCAGAATGAACCTTGTTGACAAACTGCTGCAAGTCAAAACAAACTGCTAAAGATATTGCGTTATTGCTTTGAGATTCTGAGTTTTCTGAGATATTTACATATTAAAAATATAATTCGTTTTTGGGCTATGAAGAAAGAATTCATTTTGCAGCAGGGCTTCAACAGTATTATATTATAAGATAAGTAATTGCTGACCCTATAAGTATTTGAATTCTCTGTCGTGCTTCTACTGTTAGGTACCAGAGCATCCTATTTTAGTACGGGATCCCATATTAAGTACGAGAATTATTATTAGTCCGTCTACTTTTGTATAGCCTTGTTCGACTTATTCGTAGGCGTTTTGCTTTTTTTATCGTTACTTATCAACTATATTATTTATATTATGTTATTAAAACTTAGATTAATTATGTTTAAGTGTAATTTTATTAATGGAAGTTATGCATATTCAATTTTATATTTTTACAATAATTATAAAAGATACTTAATATGTGTGCGGTTCGTCTGTTACGGCTTTTCCCAGCCCCCCCATCCATGCCATTTTTCTGAGATTACTTTTTCGAGATCAAACAAAACGATTTGAGTTCTTGCTGATGTTTCATATTCAACCTTTTGACTTTGACAAAAACTATTGACAAAATTACAAGAATATTCATATTAAATTAACAGAATAAATAAACAAAATTAATTTTAGAATATCAATCAAATTTAGATACTATATTAATTAATTTAATCTATGGCATACCTGCCATAGCAACCACTTTTTCAGTGTTTTTCTAAATAATTTCATATTTTGAAGATATGTAGTGAAGTTAATGGGATGTTTAAAGATAAATAGTGAAGTTGACTGTCAAAAACTGGTGTTTGACGGTCAACAAACAAATGTTCTGTATATAATTATAGGAACTATAAAGAAAATATTTATTTCACAGATGTGGCCTTATAGTATTATATTATAAGATAAAAATAATGATTGGGTCACATAATACTCTAACGGTTAATTGAAGAGGCGGTTTCCCTTTTTAATCAACGCTCTAACCTAGATCCAAAAATGTCGACCTGATATATATTAATTTGTTGGTGGATGGCCGCGCTATTATTAGGTACCATAGCATCCCATATTCATATATCAGAATTAACATTATTATTTTTATGTTTGCACTTATGTTTTGATTTAATCATATGCTATTAACTATTTTATCCGTTACTTAACTTAGATTGATTCAAGCGTTAATTAAATATGTGGTTTTAAAGCATCACACGAATTCATTATTTCAATTTATGCTTCTTCAATGTAAATAAAAACGATACTCAACATCCACGCGGTTTGTCTGCAGCCGCTTTTCCTAGGCCAGAACCGAGCACAAAGAAATATTTATTTATGGCATAATATACACGTCTGATGAACTCAGATCCTGGGTGCAAAAAAAACTAAAAAAACTAATATATTAACTTCCAATAACAAATCAAAAACCACTACAAGTAAATTATAGCACATCTGCTAGTTCCATCTCTAATCACTCACTAGATTTCTACCCAAATTAAATGTAAAATCGCGCGAGCGGATTAGCGGGAATATACGATCAAAATATCCGATCGATCGCGAGTTATATAGTTTGCTAAAAAAGTAGTCAATCGGTAATCGAAAAATTGCTGAGGCATTCATTCACTCTTTACCTTTAACCATTACGTATACATTTCTATTGCATGTTAATGCGTAGATATTTCTACATCCAAGAAAAAAATTGGCCAATGATGTATACTGGCAAGTGTTTGTCTTATATCTTTCACTTTCCTAGCTTGTCAATATACGTTCGTGAGAACTCTACAGCATTTGGACTGTTTTTAATATTGACCTTTGGATTGCTGATATGAATAAAGACCATTCACAGACTGAAGTTATTATTTCTTTTAGAGAGATTTCATTCCGGAAAACCATCAGCAAATTTGCCTCCCTGGGTGTTGTGTGCAATGCAAACTACGGGCTGGTGAGACATTTCATGCAAAAATCTGATCACAGGCCGTACAGAAATTTCCTCTCTTTCCGATGGGCAGTGATTATATGGCACCTAAGACTGTGGATTGTAAGAGTTTTGTGACCCGTATCACAGACAGAGAGCAGTGACTACATTGCTAATCAAGTGAAAAATAGAGCTGATGCAGGATTATGTGGTAGGGTCCCATATATTAGCAGGGAATACTCTCTGAATTGCGGACACTACAATACAGTCGCATTAATCTGCTTGGACAGTAGAGCACGACCATTAATGCTATTGTGAAGTGCATAAAGGTCCTGTAGGAATTGATCAAGGTAGGATGCACAGTTTTTTAAGCTTGCCAGGATAGGATCTATGAAACGAGCGGTAGGATCCAATCCTCTAATCGGTAGAGCGAAGTTGTTATTGCATTAAGCCTGCCCGACAGGTGGATCGTTCGGAGATGGACGAAAGCACTTGGCATGAGAGAGGCTTAGGCAGATGGGCCCTTTGCCTGTATCACCAGACCAACACTGCGCTTAGAGAGACGCAAAATTTGGCTAGTGACAGGTTTTTTATCCGGATACCGGCATTTAAGACGCCATCTCCACACTATAGATCTGCGAATAGCCAGGAATGCCGGTAGTGTTGGGAGGAGGATAAAGCTGTAAACCATGTAATCGGGTAGTGTCCAGCATTCACGCGCGCTAAGTTCAAATATCTGGGTGAAAGCTACAATTTTTTCGGTGACAGTGTAGTAATTAATTTTCTCAAAGCTATTATAATAATATTATAAGAATTTAATTTTCTAAAGATAAAAGCTTACATTGATCATTAGGTTTTGTCTTATAGACACAAGGGCCTTCGGGGTCTACGAAGGGGTTAACGGAACCCTGTCTTGCTAGTTCGTCGGCCCGCTCATTGCCCTCGACACCTTGGTGTCCTGGGACCCACCTCAGTCTCACTTCCCTGTGTGCTGCAAGCCTTTCCAATGCGTCTCTGCATTCCTGGACTAGCGCTGAGCTGGCCCTGGGTTTCTGAATCGCCTTGAGGGCAGCTTGACTATCGGAGTAGATGCAACTCCCCCCGTTACCTTCAATACCTCTCGTTTGTTTGCTACTTCGAGTATAGCAAACACCTCCGCTTGGAAAACTGTGGTGTGTTTTCCTAGCGGGAAGGATTCCCCTGTGTTCGTTTCCATCCTGTAAACTCCAGCTCCGGCTGAGTTGGTGCTTTTCATCCATGATCCATCTGTGTACCAGGCCTGGAAACCACTTGGCTCTCTAATTTGATTCGCCGATCATTCTTTTCTTGTCTTAAACTTTAGTTTGCCACTTTCTGTAGTGCATCTGGATATCAGAATTGGTATGTTCTTACACATCCTGAGAGCAATCGTCATATGGTCTTGTCCTAAGTGAACATTGTGTCTACGCACACACATCGGGGCATACGTGAAAAGGAAGTAAATGTCCCGAAACAATGGTCTACCTAATATATAAGAAAGGTAGTCCTCACCGGTAGGAGACCAGTTCAGGTCTACATATTAGCCGACTTTTAAATCGAAATAAATAATAAGAAATAAATACACTGTAAATAACTATCGCCAGTAGTCTTAAGTCATCGTATACGAGTGTATTAAATCAGTTCACTATTTTGTGTATCGTTTTTTAATTTACACCTAAGCGAATAGTGACACTACTAAACACTACAATTCGATGTTTCTTCGTTGTTATATTTCTGAATCCAAATTTCCCTTTTCTGTTATTTAGTTTAGTATTTGCTTTTTCATTAGGAAACGGAGAGATATGTTATTCAACAAAAGATTGTTCATTGCTATGATGTATATTTTGCTGAGTACACCCTCAATCAAACACCCTGTATGGCAATGCCACCATGAATATGAGAAATCAATAAATCTGAATACAAAATACATTAAATGTTGAGAACTACAAATGTTGAACTCACTTAACTCCATATGTTTCAACAATTCGTTGAGAAACTATTTTAGACGCTTTAATATTAAATCATGTAATTCCCCACCTTTTTTATATATAATAAAACCCCATTTTTATCAACGCAACCATATATCTTGGACCTTTAAAACCTCAACCCACAAAAATAAAAATTAATCGTTTCATATCCTTTGAGGTCTCTTCAGCGACACAAACCAACCTCTAAATGGCGCCGTGATTAATGTCTATTTCCATTTTTATCTTTATGAATTCCCGGTTTAACGTTCCGACGATTTTTCCTTTGGCTCGTCGTTTATATTAAATGGCATTTTTACTTTTTTGGATTACGCGATGGTGCCGAATCGCCGCGACGCCAACAGATAAAGATTCGAGACAAATATATTCCATATCTATTTCTTAGGGGTCTATTATTTTCCAAAGTTTGAAACGTGTTAAAGAACCCAATCGATAAATTATAATAAATTGCTGGATATAAATCGTGACTGGTAATGGTGTATCTATGCATAAGCAAATAGGAACTTTACAAGTAATCATACAAGAAAATCGCGTCTGGAGCCGGATCTATCAGGCAGTCCATGTATATGCAAAGGCTGTCGTGTCGGATCGGCCTTCCTGAATATTAAGTCACTTCGGGATTGGGCGCTACTACGTTCCTTGTATGCATGAGCTTTAATGCCCCCTTGTTTTAAATTCTTTTGGCAAAACGTTTATAGCGAATTGATGGGACAGTATAGTAATATGAGTACATTGCTGTCAGTGGCAGCTCGTGACTTGCATGATTCAAATAGACAAAAGTGCCACCAAGAACTTCAAAAAAACTCTCCGAACAACAGCAATTAATTTTCAAATTTAATTTTGACTATATATTTTTACTTAGTAATTATTAGTTTTACCTACATCCAGTATCTCGGAGATCTAAATTATGCTATCGTATAGGATCAGATAACTTCGGGTAGATTCTGCTCGCTACCATATATCGGCAGAGTTTGGCTAGTAATCATTGTGTTTGACCTTCTTGTGTCTTGCACCTTTAAGTGATTTTTAATATCTTCCAAGAATTTGGGGTGAATTTCAATTTAATTTTAGACGTTTTAAGTTTTTCCATCATCTGAATTGCTGGGCCCGCATATCCTTACATATTTAATGCGATTTCATATGTATTTCGGATTTTTGGAGTAATTTTCTACTTTATTGGAGACTATTAAAGCCATTTTAAATTTTTTCATGGTATTTGCAGTCATATTTGTTCTGGATTGTTAACTGCCAATAGCATTGAAAGTAACTCTTATGTAGTTAAGAGTTTTTGCAGTTTGTAATTTTTCGTAGAATGTTCCTTCGTTTTCCACGCCAGTCATTTTAAGTTTCTTCCCGGTCTTGGTAAGTAAGTTTTATATGTTCTGTATTCTTATGTTTTGGAGTCTTTATGTTTGATAAATTTTATGTCGCAGGATTTTATGTCGCGCGCGAATTTTGTTTTTTTTTTCAGGTGCTTCTGTACACCTCTGAAGTCTCTCTATAAAGCAGACTCTTCATTGATGCTACACATTTTTCTATGCTGAGGCTATAGGTTCAGGGTCTACCGACAATTTTGCCAATGAGTCTGGCAGGAGAGCCAGCTTAATCGTTAGGTCCAGGCACTTGGACGAGCTGAACCTTGCAGCCCTTTTTAACCAGTTCGTCTAGGACCTTTATACACTTCATAACATGCTTGGAACTGGGTCACCTTTTCAGTCATCGTAATTTTAATGGTGTCCGAGCAAAGTATTTGAGCGACTGTGTTGCGGTATTCGCATTTTAAAATGTTTGGTTCGTATTTTAACACAATAAATACTGGAAGGTGGTGGAGGGTTCCCAGAACGATGCCTCGCAGGCATGTGGAGCCTCCCCACAGAAGTCTGCATCAGCTCTGTAAATGTATTCTGAAATCGGTTGTGTACCAGATGGTTCTGAGATCCTTATAGCTTACTATCAAGGGTGCAACATAGTTGCTTTCCATTACAAAGAGAGGATTCCTGTAGAGCCCGTCAGAAAATTCTCGCCGGCCAGTAGTTCACCAGAGACATGTAGCCTGTATGCAGTTCTCATTGCCTTAAAGTGCACCAGAAGGTCAAGAAGTGGAACAGCGGTTCCTGAAGGGCTCTGGTTGGAGTCTACCCTAACAGTTTACCCTAATTTTTGGATTCTCAATGCAGGTTTAACAAACTATCATAGCCCCGCATGTGAGAAGAGGTTTGACGATAAATGAGTAGAAACAATGAAGGCTCTTAGGGAACAGACCCCAGGTACTTCCGAATGCTCTCTTGGAAGCCCAAAGAGCCCAGATCTACGGACATTTAAGCTCATTTATTATGTATTACATGTATTTTGAGTAACTTTCTATGTTATTCCAAGTATTTGACGGTATTTTAGATTTCTTTTCGTTATTTGAATGCATTTTTTGAATCAATTGAAATATTTTACGTAAACATTTTTTCCACTGATATGTAGAGGTAATTTTGAATTTTATTCCAAACATTTGAGGTAATTTTAAGTTTCTTCCTAGTATTTGAAATCACTTATGTATTTCATGTATTTGGAGTAATTTTCTATTTCAGTTCATGCATTCAAGGTTTAATTTTTGCGTTCAACGTCAAAAAAGCAAACTTGAGATAGGTGTTTTACAAGATTAAATTTAGTTTAAAGTCGTCGGTATATATTTCACATCCTCCAATTTTTGGTATTGCCCCTATTAGCACATGCATTGTCACATTTAATGTGAAGGCATTTTTAGTTAACATTTATTTTACCAAAAAAGTTCTTAAAAAAACAGATATACAGCAATCTTGTATGCATCTGTCTAATCTATGCATTTGACCATGTCAAGATCTAAGTTTGGAGCCACGTAGCTTAGAAACTTTTATATGCAATAGGATGTCGGAAATCCAACAGATAACAAATGTAAATAATTGGTATCATATTCTATTATCCTACAACCCTGCTGAACATAACACTCTTTGGTGGCATGGACCTCCATATTTGACAAAATCTAAATTTGTTATTGTGATAGCAGCTATCTAGTTATTTCCAAATTAAAAATTAAAAAAAAATCGGAGCCAGTCTGAAGCTTTATTCCTATGATAGCGCTAAGGAAATTTTCAATAAGCCTAAGACATGGCGTTTTAGGTTAATGATAATAATGATACTATTTTCATTATTAAGGTCAGAATGATGGAAGAAGTTATCTTCGTTAAGGGAAAAGTGATTTATTAACTAATTTAAGTTAAGGAAAATCTCCTGACAAACCAACCTCGAATTGAATGGAAAAATGTTTGCCTTCAATTAGCTTAAAAACTCAGTCGACAGACTAGCTTAAACGGAAAACTCCATTACATTGGGTTTAAATATAAAAACCGTTTGTTCGTTAATCCGTCCGGGTCATTTCAAGAACAAAAGCCGCATTTTCGGATTATAGTCATCGTGGAAAGAGGGTCTGCGAGTTGAAATAAAAAATTCGGGTCACTTTTTGCGATGCGACGGCGACGGCGAATGCTTCCTTGAAAGAAAAGTCGATTTTTCAGCCAAAATTAAGAGATGAAGGAGGACGATTTTAATCCAAAATACTCGTGTTTTATGAAGCGGCAAGGCTTTTAGGCTAATGAAAATGATTCCTTGCCACAACGTTCTTTTAGTTGTAAGTAGGTCTCGTATTTTGTAAAAATTCTCTTAGTTCGGTGCGGAATGGGAGAAGTGATAGAGAGAATGACCGAGATTATATCTGGAAACGTAATTTCGACCGCCATAATTCCACTTCCGGTCGGATTGCGAAAGATTAAACCAACAAATCGTGAGAGTTTGGCGGATATTCCGATTTTATCAACGAGGTCTAACTCTAGATGATCATCTATATATCTATATCCCTAAAAAGTGATTTAGGTTAAAGGTTTGCATATAATTTACATTGTGTTTATAGAAAAGAAATACTAAGAAAATGTAAGACCCTGCAATTCGCTAATTAATTAATCTCGTTTCATAAGATTCAGGTATACGATTTTATTGGAATGGATCGTAATGGTTTCAATTATTTTTTCAATTATCATCAGCAAGTGGTATGATAGAGTGGACATGTTTTTGATAAAAGATGTAAATAGTTGAAGCGTTCCTCATGACTGTTTTCGGTTATCTACTATGACCAATCGATTGACGTTAACGAAATTTTTCTAGGCATTTTAGAATTTTTGCAACCATAGTCAACTTTGTTAACATTCAAACAACAATTATTTCAACTTACAACGATAAATGAAATTAAAAAAATAAGAATCAACAATTAACCAAACTAAAACTACTTAGTAAAGTGTTCAAAAAGACCTCCATTTTTGTTAATACTCAATGTACACCTCTCAATCATAGCCAAACAAGCATTTTTGACAATTTGTCGTGGCATTTCTTGAATTGCTTGTCCAACGGCTGCTTCAAGTTCTTCCACTGTAGTATGATTAGTGTAATACACTTTATCTTTTAGGTAACCCCATACACAGAAATTAAGGTCATTTAGGTAATTAGAAATAATTGCAGAATTGTGTGCAGGGGCGCCATCTTATTGGAACCACATGTTGTCTATGTCATGAAAAGGTAATTCTTCTAAGCTGGGATAAAACATGTCCATTTAAAATACGTATTGAAACATTAAATCCCCATCCTGTTTGATGGTGAACTTCGCGGTTTCTAAATGGATTTTCATCGACCCAATAAATATTATTATGTCTATTAAAGACACCACAATTTGTAAGCTTGCTTTCGTCCGACCACAACACTTTTAAAGGAAATCTAGGAGATTCCTGGCATTTTCTGAGGAACCAGTTGTAAAATACTGACCTTCTGTCTAAGTCTCCTTCTCGAAGTCCCTGACTAATGTGCTCATTATATGGGCGGTATTTAAACGTTTTGAGAACTCGTTGAGCGGTAGTTTTAGATACTTTCACATTAGCCAGTAAATCTGGTTGCTGTCTTTCTAAAAAGTACTCATTGTACATTTCCCTCGATCGTTCAGCATTTCTGCGGTACAATATGAAGCAATCATGTCAAACCTATGTCAAACCTATTACAATGATCAACAACTTAAAAAATATTATAATTATTTTAAAAGTTTACTACTAACTAAGTGAAAAAATGTTTTTTTTTTCTAATAAAAAAATAAATAATCTTTAATTAAGGTCGCGGACTATTTTAGACCCCTGTCAAAACATGACAATGGTACGTTGCCAGCGGACTATTGACTATTGTTTTTTCGGTTTTTGTAAAAATACCGAGCGTTGATCTGCCTGTTTCGTTGCAACTATGAGTGTGTAAACAACCTTGGCACAAAACCAATGCCTTTACCGGTATCTAAGTAGGTTAATCTTGTAAAAGGTGATTGGAGATGGATCTTCACTTTTGTAACCAATAAATTACTCAAAGATGAAAGAACTCTTTTAATACACCCGGCTGTCTATCGCATGATCAGGAGATCCCTATAGCATCACACACTATATCTGTTACCGTTTACGAAATCCCCATGTATATAATTTTATCTGGTACACCCTATATTGTAAGATCTGACCAATCTTGTAATATATTATGGTTTGGCAAAGATCTTAGGGCAATGCGGGAAAATCAATATTATATATTAGCTCAATACCCAATATGATATTCCAGATATAGAAAATCTCTTCGAATCTTTTCAAAAAAGGTATAGGGAATCTATAATTTAGGCAAAAATCAGGGAAAATGTCAACTTCCACAAATCCCAATAAGACCATGTGGCAAATAATAGATAAGCACTGTCATGGGATCTAAGATATTCAAAAGAAATCTTTGCCCAGTCCTAATCATTTTAATAACTTTTTTTTTAACATAACTGGCCATATAGTTTGCAAAATTCCAAAAGCTTATTTGGAATGGCTTCAGGGATGTTGCACTCTCTCAAACAACTGTTTGTTGAAATTATAGGAATGAATTGGGGTTGAATAAATGGGAACGTTTAAAAATCAGAACTTGTTGATATCTATAGAACGCCCCACGCCATGTTGAGAAATAACATTCTCTTGGCTAAATTCCTTGGATTGTCCGCAAAATTTCACGAGATCGATCGCAATATATTTGATTCTTCCTTTTTCTCCGATATTTTATTGGTCTTAATATTATCTAAACGTGCACGCGGGCCTTCGGCGATTTCGGGCCAATTTGGCCATTGTTCGCGGGAATTTATGAGGAAAAATCTTTCGAATTTTCGCACGGGTTTCTTCATCACGCCGTTTAGTACAGATTAAGGCCATTCTCGGCCTGTCGTTGCGTGATTTATTGTGCTCCACGGTTTTATTAAATTTTAATCGTAACTCAACCGGAATACCATATAGAGAGAATGAACGAGAAACAGTCGGGAGAATAATGATGTAAAATGAGCAATTTTCGATATAGGTTTGATAAAGGTCTAACGATTTTTTAAATGAATTATGTACTTTTTCGTTGGGATGATTTTAAAATAGCAGACAATATAATATTGTCAAAATCTGTATGAGATTGGCAGAAAAGTCAATTTGCAATATTTCTTCCTACTTATATTTTTAGTAGAAAAAAGGGACTATAGTTAAAATATTAGCTTCTATGATTTTGAACCATTAAAGGACGGGATAGATTACTTCACCAACACTAAAATCAGTTGGTAGAAGCGATATGGATACAAATGTAAATACTCTAATTATACCGGCTGGACAATCAAAGGTTTTGGTTGCCGAAATTAGTCTATTAACCTGTACTCACAAGTCTAAGTCAGAAGTTAAAAAGAGAAGGATAACGTTACTTCAATTCTCTCTCTACTAACTTGAATCCGACCCAAATTCAACATAGAATAATAATAGATAGTCGAGGTTTACGAGGTTTACAACGTATTGCATTTCCTCTCTCAATGATAAGTGTAATCGATGAAGCATTGTCGCTCCCTCTTTAATGCTCTGCCTATGAACTGTTGCATGTTAATGCAAGGGTATTTTGGCATCAAAGAAAGAAATTTGCCGCGTTGGTATCTTAGTGGAAAAAGTTAGGCAGTTAGGTTCTTGGCCTTTAGGAAATTCGGAATTTTGGACAATTCGGACCAATTTAAACTTTGTAGGGCAGTTGGAGGCTGCCTCAGAGGTAGATCCTCTGTATGAGTCCCCATGTTAGTGGGTTGATTGTGAAACCTTAAAGAAAAATGTTAGCCCATAGTGGTCTGACAGACATGGATCCAAGATTGATGCTTCTCATATAAATGATTCAATTAAGATTTATGCCAAACGCCATGCATTAACAATAACGCCATGGATTGAAAATCCCCTGTATACTCAGTGGCGAAGCGTACGAGTAGACAAGGTAGACACTGTCTACCCAAAATTATCCAGTTATTTGTCATTAATTTATCACGTAATTATTTCATATAATTGTTGAATAAAAAATTAAAAAAAAAATTAACACAGAACGTAGTCGCTCTCCTTACTATTATTATATAGCATCTAAACATGATTAATCCGAAGGCCTGACGCATCAATTAAAATAAAAATGCAGGGCTGACACCCAATTAATGTATATGAGACCCAGGAAGACACATTGATATTTGTCTTCCGAAATTTGGAGCATCTAATCGAACCAAATACGCATCAAGCAGGTGACAGAGGTCCGGTTGCATCAGTGTCTGCGAATTTAACTCGCGGGAAAGACATTCGAGCTTTTGTCTATCGAAGTCGACCAGCTATTTTATTATGCTGTTGACGGTTATTGTTTATGGATACGGTTGATCTGGTCGGCCGCAATACATCTTCAGTTTTGTTTAGTTTTGATGAATCTGCATTTGGCATTTGGTGCGGGCGCGTGCTATAATAATTTATTTTTTATTTTTTTATTATTATTTATTTATTTATTTTTGGGTGTATAAGAAAAGGTTTTTTTAGTGGTTATTTATGAACGACGGTTCGATATTGGCAATTTTATTTTAGTTGTGTTTTTATTTGTCTTTAATTAATTTTAAAATAATGGATATTATGGATTTATAGGTCATGGTTATACCTATGTTGTGTTTTTTTGAAAGTAGTATTTATTTTTATCCATCTATCTCTTTATGCTAGGAGTAAATATTTTTTTCTTTTTTATATTACTACATAATTTTTCTCTATGAGTTAATTTTTAATGCGCTTTCATTCTCTATTTTATTAAAGTGAATAATATTGAATACACATTTTTTTCTAATTAACAATTTTTATTGATTGTCTACCCGAAAAAAAAGTTCACGCTTCGCCACTGTGTATACTACGATGAATTTCTATTTTAGCGATATTGTAAACGCCGAGAAACCAGCTGATTCTACTTGTCATTCCGGAATGACAGAAGTAACACACCGCACGACGTCTCGAAGGTCAGTGAATCTTTTGGAATTATGGTCAGCCGAGTATATAAAAAGCTGCGTCGCCGCTGGGAGTCACCTGTCAGTTCAGTGAAATAAAGTTCGGAATATTGACGCGAGATTTAATTCAGACGTAAATACTTGTAAATAAATACGCTGAAAATAAATATTTCTAGTAGTCGTAAGAGATCGTGTTTCGTAGTGTAAGTGTGTTAATAAATTAGGTGACTATTTTCGATTATTTTAATTCACACCTAATGAACGGGAAAAACGGTACAGTATGCTTTCGATAAATTCATTTTATGCAGAGTTTCCAAAATGAATTCAGATGTGTTTAATTTCAAAATTTTCGAAATTTTCATTTTAAAACGTTCAATAACGTTATCCCCTAAACTATTTGGATGTGTGTAAGTATCGCTCCGCTTTAAAATATCTGGAAAGCCTCAACATAGTATTCGGTTCAATTTTTTCTGGATCAGGTACTTTCTTTACGCCAAACTCACAATTTAATTAAAGTCTATCTTATTATATAGTTCAAAATTCAATAAAGCAAGAACGTACTATTTTTTTGTTGAAACAATGACTGTGATGGACCGGAAAAAATCATTCTTTAACGACATAATCTTACTTTTTTAACGATGTATACAAGAATGTAAATTTCGCGTTGCGCTAATAAAATGTTTATTACTGGAAATAAAACGGTCCTTCTAAAAGCAATTTCTTGTAAAGTTACATCACATAAAACGTCCAATATAACAGTTACATATAGATAATATTCCGGTAACCTAAACTATACTAAATTTAGGGATATGATTTAAAGAATAAACAGGCATGTCGCGTAACATAAAAATAATAGCTCCCATTTCGTAAAAGTTTTTACAACAGAGTCATAAACAGTGATGTCATGAATTAAAAGTTTTCTGTCCGGTCACATTTACGCAATAGATTTCGATGCTATAAAACGTAGATATTCCATTGCGAAAAGTTTTAATGGCGAAACTCGTGAATTCCTCTCTGTGTAATTTCAGGGAGTCACAAGAGAGGACTTTCGACAGACAATAAAACTAATTCCCGGACATTCCTTAGTTGTTCATGGAGGGTTAAAGATAATGCACTTTGATGTTTATTTATCTTTAACCTCTAAATGTTTCTGATTTTCTATATGATTTCATAACTTCATATTAATAAATACATTTTCTTTTGTTAGGTGCTAATTCAAAGAACAAAAAAGGTCACATCATTTCGCTTAACCTTCTAATAAGACGTGAGATGGGTCCGACAGGTTTTATCGGATTATATTCCACTACCCTCGTCTTCTTATCCTTGATCTCGAGCAATTTTTTTTCCTGAAAATTCTGGGGATTCTTGATATGACGCCGGTTTCAGGAAGGGTGATTTTTTTAGCATTAAGGGATGCCAAGATGACAGAAGAGGCCTTTAGTGTCGAATCTTTTTCGTCATTTTAAAGTGTCAAGCCCATTTATCAGCTTACATTTTTCCGCAGTAAAAAATTCTAACTAAATATTAATTTTTTTCGAGAGATAAATTATGCTTGTACACAGGAGTCATAATTGAGAATATAAATAAGAAGTTTTAAAATTCCCTTTAACTTTTGATAGGTATAGTCAATCTTGACAAAGTTTATATATGGTTTTCATCTGTAGAAAGTTCTTTGATTTCCTGTTAGCGTCGTTCACAGCCAATCACCAAGTGTGCCAAGTTGGAATTGTAGCAGTTCTTTACTAGTGCGTTCTTGAATACGGTCTAATCTTGTTCCTCACATGGTTGAATTTAATCGAAAGCACTTTAGAATAATATCGTTTTCCCTGGCCTCTCGTAGGAATTTAATGTGCTTTTCCTCCTTGATGAATTTGATTCTTGAAGTTCCTTAGCCCCTGAATAGGTTGCTGGCGCCAATCTGTTTTTGAAAATTGTAGACATTAGTAAAGTGGTGAAATCTAATGTTCGAAATTGCATTGGCTTTATTTTTAGGTAACTACTATATACATGGAGAGGTTCGCGGAGCACGCTATGAGGAAAGCTCAATCCAAACCCAGTTTGTGGCTTCGATATATCGATGACACACTTATTATTTAACAAAAGTAATATAGAGCTATCAAACTTTTTGGAGCACATTAAGAACGTTAAGCCTAGCATCGAGTTTACGATCGAGTTGGAAACTGGAGTCAGCACGTTGAGTCAACAGGGAAACAATGTTGACCTCAACAGAGAAATAAGAGAACATCACCAAAGACTTATAGCAGAATGGGAATCCAAGCAAACTAATAACTATTAGGAAAGTAGCAGAAATAATAAAAAACGAACTTCAGCAGCTGGAGAATCCTACAGGATTTCTAATGAATCCATACATCAGGGAAACTTTGGAGAAAATTGGGATTGCTATGAAATTCAACATCAAGACATTACAGTTGATAACGGTTGAAGATACTTTCCAACCAAAGCATGGTGCTAAATTAAAAAAAAAAGGACAGCTTTAAAAAAAATAAAACTAATGAATAAACCTTAATATAATATCATTCAGGTTTATTCTTAAATAAAAACTTTAATTTTAATAATTCTATAATAATATTGTCTTAGTTGACAACGGAAAAAGTAACACAACTGAATAAGTACAACATCTAAACTGAGGGTGTACAAAAACCTATATGAATGAAAAATTTAAAAAAATGTAAAATAATAGAAGGGATAGTTCGAATCGAAAGCGAGAGTTCAGCAAGAATTAGAATAAGCCACAACCAATTTCGATCTCCCGTCAGGGTGAGATAAAATGGCTCTTGAGAGTGAGCATAAATCAGCATTGGTGGTTGATAAAATAGAAAGAGAAGTACGCACAAAACTATTATATCAATACAGTAAACCACCCTACTTCTATGCTTACCTAAGATTCATAAGGAACAGCTCGCTATACGACCCGTAACAAGCTCCAGAGTTTCGCCCACGTCCAAGTTATTCAAAATTCTTTTGGTTATCATTCAACCAGTGCAGAGGAATGGCCAGTCCATCATTCGAAACTCTACTCACTTTGTGGATCTACTTCGACTAATCAACATCAGCTTTAATGATTATAGTTAACAGCTTAAAAGTCGATAATCTATTTATCAATGTGCCGATAATAAAACTTTGATCGTCATCAAGGACACGCTTAGCAAGATCATATAAACCTCATACTGCACTATTGCTGGACGGAGGGATGGAGCCTTGGAGATCGGAAAGTAAACGACAAAGATATTATTATGTGGATGATATCTTCATTATATGAGATAAAGAATTTTCTGAAACAAGGCCGGTGGAAACATAAGAACATTGGCATCATTATTAAAACTCACAGGCCTGTACTATTCAGATTTATTTAGATCATTTATAAAATTAGCTGTAAAATTAAGTTACCCATTACTATTTGAGCCATTTAAACAAATTCTAGATTAGAAGCAATCTGTATGTGCAAACTCCAAGGGGGTTAAATTAGTTCTAAAAAAGAATGGACTAAAATAATTTTTTTTGCAAAGAGAATAGATTTTTCACGCGCAGCCAACCAAGTTCACATAGACTTGCAGACTCTGTCATACTTTCTCAGTCCATGAATAAATCTGCAGCATTCATTTTGCAGCTTTTGCAAATGGTACGCAGTGATTTTATCTAAACATGGAAAATAAACAATATTGCAGTAATGCATAATAGATAATACTAAAGACTCACACAGTTTTTTCCTTACTTTAAAATTAATTATATTTCTGTTTGCGTACAATGGCTTTAAAAAATAGTATGACTTTTTAATGATATTAGAAACGTGTAACTTAAAGCGCAATTCATCATCCAAAAGTAATGCATGATTTTTTGCACATTTAACCATACTTAGCTGACTACCTCCCACAAAAAGCTTTAAACCGTCCAATGCAAATCTTTTCTAAAAAAAAATCTACAAAGATCGTCGTTTATTTTATTTGATGCCTCTAATACAGATTCAGCTTTAAAAGAATGATAAATTTGCATATCATCTGTGAACCTTTGGATCTGACAGTATTTTACAACTTTAAACACATCAGAAATAAGAGAAGTCCCAAAATAGATCCCTGAGGTACTCCAGATGTTATATATTCGGTATATAATAAAGTCTGACCTTCCAAGACCACCAGTTCCCCTTTGTTGGATAAGTAGGATCTAAAAAACATTTGAGAAATATTATCAAAGCCATAATAAGCCAATTTTGCTAAAACCAAAGGATGATCCAAGATGTCAAATGCTTTGGAAAAGTCAAGCATTATAAGTGCTGTGGAGTCACCTTTATCCATTGCAGAAATTATCTCTTAGGTAACGTTTAGTAAGACAGACAGCATGCTATGTTGTTTTCTAAACCCAGATTGTTTATGCGGAATAATATTATTGGAGGTGAGAAAGTCATAAATTTGCGGCTGTATAAACTTTTCCAAAATTTTAGCGATGACCGGGATAATTGAAATTGGTCTAAGGTCGCAGAAATTAGTTGGATTATTAACTTTAGTGTTAGGTGTTAAAATTTTCCACATACCATGGAAATACCCAGTTTCTAGGCAATAGTTTATAATATGCGTAATATGTGGAGATAGCTTTGGAATACAGTGGTGCAACATTCACGCTGATATTAAACCACAACCGTGTGCATTTGATTTTAAGCTTAAGACTATTTTAGAAATTTCCTCAACTTTGGCTAATCGAAATGAAAAATTTTGATCATGCTTAAACTGGCGACCGCTTGCGGACCGGACCGCTGGCCGCTTATATGGCGACCATTACTGGCAAAGTTGTTTTGGTCTTTTAGTTTATATCTGATAATAGATATTTTTAGGCGTGGCACGAAAACAATTTTTCCTGCGGAACCGTGAGCTTTATTTCCATAAACTAAAGTTGGCAAGCCTAATGATGAAGGCCGGAAATTAACCCTGCTAACTTTGCCCCTTTGTTCGCAACTAATAATTAATATTATTTTCGCGATCGTGTATATATACATATTCCACCTCTTACATCTCTATTCTATAAATCGTAAAATTTATGAGAAAATTGGACTATAAAATAGCTATACAATCTACTGCATTACCCACAGCGTTCGCCAATACCAAAAACATAATTACGCCGTAAATCATCATCGACGATGCAGAGCGCTCGCAACGTCGGTTAAGTGGCGTAACTTTATTTAAAATAATTTACGGAATCACCTGAGCTGCGCTCCCGCACATCCCTAAGGAACTTCGTTAATGTCAATGCAAAATTAATGCTTCGGATGCTTTATCGATTTGCTGTGGTCGGCTGCATAACGTGTTTCTATTATTAATTAATCGACACAATCTCGCCTGTAAGCAAATCTGTTAAAGCGAATTCTGTACCTGCTCTGTAGTATCTATATAGGATTACATTTAAGGGTCTTATCGTACTTGTGATTTGTAGCATATGTGATTTACATCTTTCTGATGTATCATAATTTAATGAGGCTCTGGTTTCATGTAAAAATAATTCCTTTGTCTAGGGCTTTTTTCTACTACTTCGCAAAGGAGAAAGTCTTGAGAATCCATGCTATTTTAGACCGGTTTATCTATTCTTAATATTAACGGGTCTTTTAAATCACTACAATATTTCAACCGAGGGTCAGTTTGGATTTAAATCGTAGAAGAGTAATGCTGAGGATGTTCGAAAGGCAAAGAATACAAGATGTTTCATTATATTTAAATTTGGGAAGTATGAAGCAGACCTAATTCTAAGACCATAAAACACACAACTTGTGGGTCAATTTTTATTTGTTCCATAGTTAGAAGCCTGTGAAAATAATATACATGTTGGAGAATTAAAGATTACGAAACGTCTAAAATAATGGCCACACCGCTTCCTCTCATCAATGAACGGCCGCCTTCAGTTGCTGATATTATAGATATGTATTATTTGCTCTTTTAATTTTTTACAGAATAACAATAATAATATCGCTTTTTGCCTCATTTTGCTGTGTGACTGCAAATGAGACCAATGCCTTGCGAAAAAATAATTTTAAATTTCTAAAAAAAATATGGCTACAAATTTGTTTCAAATATTCCAAGTCAGAAAATATTTTAGACCAGTGGCGAAGCATATATCCGAGATAAAATGAAACATAAAAGAAAACATGAAAAGAAACATAAAAGATAACATGAAACCACGATGGAAAAAGCAAATGAAAATTTATTTATTTTCTGAAAATTTATTGTCATGAATCTTCTTTTCCATTATATGGGCAACAGTCCTTTGGTTGTTGGATATTGGTTTCGGAAAAATACGCACAGCAGTTTTTTCCGTACTTAGTATTTTCAAAAATGATGCTTAAAAATTCCTTGAGTTGTTATAAAATTAAGTTCTTCCTGCCATGAAACCCTCCATAATTTAGTCGAAAGCGATCTATTTTTAATAAGACAGCTGTCCTGTTCATAATGCGGTCACGATAACCTTACACTTTTTGCTAAATACTTTTTCTAATAGTCTTAGTAGTGAGACGTTTTAATTAATATGTTTAACAGTGGCGAAGCGTGAACTTTTTTTTCGGGTAGACAAACAATAAAAATCGTTAATTAGAAAAAAATGTGTATTCAATATTATTCACTCTAATGAAACACAGAATTTTTTAAAAATTTTAATTCAACAATTACATGAAATAATGCGTGATAAATTAATAACAAATAACTGGATAATTTTGGGTAGACAGTGTCTACCTTGTCTACTCGTACGCTTCGCCACTGATGTTTAAGATTCTGATAAGATAAAAAAGATACAGTATAACTAAATAGTTATTACTCATATTTTTTTATATTTTTATTCCAAGTATATTCATATTTTTTCTTCGAGGATTTTAAATTTTATGGCGAGGTTTTGACAATTTTTATTTATTTTCCGGTCATTTGTGTATTTCTTTTATGTTTTCCAAGCATGAAAATAACCTCAAAGTTTGAGGTAATTTTTATACTTTTCAGGCTACACAAATTTTGTTCCAGATCCTTAGACCCATTTAAATATTTATTCCATATATTAAAAACATGTTTTCATTTTATTCCAGGCATTTTTTGGCAAATAATACATTCCATGTTTTAGGCAATTAATTCATTTCATTTCAAGAACTGAATTTACTTTTTCATTTTATATATTTTCCAGGCGTTTATTATCATTTTTTCCAAGCTTTTTACGTAATTTTTTTAATTGTGTTTTAGGGATTAGAGGTAGAGTCGATTGGGGGAAGTGTGCGCACTTTTGTGTTTTTTATCGCGTAAAATAAAAAATGTAAAAGTCAAAATTGTATAAAAATAATATTTATTACATTTAGGTATGCCTAATAAATACATAAACATAATATATAGTTAAACTTAAACATTTCTCAGATAATACAAAAAAAAGTTTTTAAGGCAGTTTGCCCACACTTGTCCGCGAATAAGGGTTAGAGTTTGCAGCTTTAGGTATAAGTGTACGCATTAGTTTACTGACACAAATCGCACACAAAAATTTCAGTTTCGTATGATGTGCATGCTTCATGCCACCACTCCGAACACTTGGAACACTGAATCCAATTTTCACTCGGAGGCTCTACAAATTTTTCACTGCAAAGTGGGCAAAAATATTGTTTTATATTTTCAGTTAAAATTTTCTTTTTTACGTCTCTTTTTTTAGGATAGACGGTCCCGCTTGGGATGGTTAGGATTCTATTACAAAACACAGCATTAAACGAACTGTATCTATAGGGAACCCAATAAGAGCGGCGAATTTGATTGTTTTGTTTTCTATCGCATATTAGTAGAGCTAGGTCGCTTGCATATATACAATCTACCCGAATTCGGTTAGAAACATTTCTCGATCCTCCCTTGCACTCGTATTTCTTGCTTTAGCATGCTAGCTCATGTTAACATACGATAATTATTCTTATTCTGTCTTCGTTTGCATACACATGCACGCGTGTGTTTCGGTTTGTTCATAAGATGTTTAATTATTTATTTATTACTTAATTTAAATTCATTCTATATAGTAATTATGTGTAGTCTAAGAGGTTTGACTGTTAGATAACGAGGTTTATTATGAAGTCGTCTTTTGTAAAACCAATTAGAGGTTCTTTTCAACAACAGGAAAGTGACATGGTGCTAAATCAGGCGAGTACGGTGGGTGTGAGCACTTAAGTGCCTTTGTCGGCTAAATACCACTTCACAGACAGTGCGTTCTGCAAATGTTTGTGGTTCTGGTGTAAGATCTACGATCGTGTGATTCTGGTCATCTTCGGTCCTATCTCTGCTTTCAAAAAATGGTTATATAGCTTTTAAAAGATACACACGAAGTAAGAAAATTCTCACCTTGCAGTACTTATAGCACATAGTCGCAGTTTTTTTTTAATTTTTTGAGATATTTCACATTGATCCGTTAGTCTTATTTTTCATCACAAATTCTTATTGGCATGAGAAAAATATTTGTTCGTTTCTAGCCGTAAAAAAACGTCTTTTAGTCTGTAATTTTGTAACATTTCTAGGACGCCTTCTGCACGCGCAGTCTTGTTATGTAATAGCCAGCCTCGTATAATTAACTAAAATTTAATAATTTAAGACTCCAATTAATTAACGTATATTAGGCTTATCTAATTTAAATAAAACTGATACTCAATATGCATGTGGTTGGTCTGCAGTTACTTTTCCCAAAATAGAATACTTGTCATCCGTGCGGTTTATCTGAGACCGCTTTTCCAAGTTCACATTAACGTTTTTATAGGACTACTCATCCTTACTCGGTCATCTGGCGTAAACTCTGGATAAATGGATTTCTGTTAACTTTTTTAGATATGCAGATAATTGTATATATCGAATGTCTGTTTTACAGCTTCCAAATTCATAACAATTTAATGAAGCGGAAAATTAAATAACATCATTCCTAACATCTACCTGTAAAGAAGTAACGGTGGCTTGTAAAAAAGGTAATCCAATATTTAAAACATAAAAATTTTCCCGCTGAAGGATCCCATCTCAAAATAGACCTATTAGGGCGAAAATATTGTCGGCAGAATTGACGGACGGATAAATTATTAAATCTTTGCTTTGGTTACGTGGGATACTTATTTTTTTTAAAGAATTTACCTGCTGCGAACGAACAGTGTTGAGCGATGTAATATTTATGTGAGAAATAAATGTTTTTTCTTAATGGGCGTTTTTTTGCATTATATTATAAAAAGACTGTTATAATGTAAACAATTTTTTTAATATTTTCAAAAGGAAATTTATATAAGAGGAAGTAATATTTTTAATTTAACGTTAAGAAATATTTTTAGACTTACGTTCTTAATACATCATTTAATAGTAGATAGCTGCCTTTATCATATACCATGTTATAAAAATTATAGTATCGTTACTGATGTATTAAAACTATTTTGTTTGTTTTTTTATGATCTTGGCTCTTTAGAACTAGTAGAAAGTTTTTACCAAAGGTCTAGTAGCTTTAATTCTCAGCAAATGATTTTTCCGGAACTTTTGATGGCTGTTTTTCAAACTCCACTTGACTTCTCACTTCTTAACAACTGTTTTAGAAACTTGTTAAAAGATCTGTTTTATATCCATAAGATACCAGGTTGTCTAGGGCTATAAAAATAACTACAGAAATAAATTTTTTAATAGTTTGTTAAAGTATCATTATATGAATATGTTTCAAGAATACTTTAAAATATAGGAAATTAAATAAAAAACTTCAAGTCTCCCCATCTCACGACTTCATTACAAGAACATTAAATATTGATCTATTAATAATTTAAAGATCTAGCTCATATAGGATACAATAAATTTTTATTTTCCTTATTTAAAGCACATAGAGGAAGTAGTCCTATATAAACAAAGACAACAAAATTTAATAAAAATATTGTAAACATCGAACATGAGTTATATTAATAATGATTATCTAAAAATAAAATTATTAAAACACTTAATGTGGAACCAGTGTTAAACAGTTTTTTTAATTGGACTAGAGATTTAATACCCTGGAGATTTAATCAGGCAGCATTCTATAAGTCCCTATGGCCATATACCAAGGTCCCCTCTCATACATTACTTTGTTCTCAATTAACAAGCAATTGTGTTTTTTCACGAATTAAGCCAATAAGACGTATAAGGTACGCAGGGTGAATACTTTCTATTGAAGTAAGTTCTACAGGAGGTTTTTTAGGTCAGGCATAAGATACAGCGAATGATTATAAAAAGCCGAAGAGATACCTCAGATACTACATCTCTTAATCTTCTAATTAATCCGCACAAACTAGAAAATAATAAAAGTTTATAATATGATTCTCCGAATTGAAATTGGGGTCAATGTGCATAGAAATTTAACACTGTTAGCTATATTTACTGCTCACCGGATTACACAAGCACAGATTTACAGTATACTTCTGAATACTATTCTGTAAATCTGTGACACAAGTAGAAATTCAACAGTGGTTCAATAATTAATCAACTTCGTTTTACCAGAGCTCAAACTCAATTTACTGTCTAGATACCAGGTTCCCTTGCGCTTCGCTGCTATTGAGCAGCCCTGTGATAGTTCTATCATTGTTTTCCTGGCTACTATCATTTTTGTGTCGCGTGCGAATGAAAAAACCATTGACATGTAATAGGAAGAGCACGGGTTCCAAGATTGAGCCCTTTAACCACATACATTATTTCCTATGATCCAGGTTCGAACTAAGTAATTTAGATGCTGTACCAATGAAGCCATCTCGTCCTAAAATTTCCAGCATATTCAACCATGTCAAACGCTTTAGATAAATCAAAATATAGTCCAGCTGCTGTAGCCTTTTTTTGACCTTAAAAAAAACCCATTTGGAACATGTTCATATAATTAATAGGAACCTTGTTTGGTTTCTATATCCAACATACTGGAGTTAGCAAATGAGCCTTTTAGACCACTAATTTAAAATAGCAAACACTTTGCTAGTATAAATACTCTTATTACTAAAATTAGTCTATACCTTGTTTGGAATCCAGCATACAACGGTCACAGTGAAGACTTAGAGTCTGTTTAAAGGCGTTTTCTCAAGTACTAAAGTTTTCCCGAGGAAGGACTGGAACTTAATTTATCAAGGTGTAAAGTATCTTCGTGATCTACTCTAATGAGCTCGTAATGCTCATTCTGGCAAATGTTTGCATAAGCTTTTTCATTAACAGATTGCACATACCATATAAGTCAAATAAGTTTTCATGTCCCTCGCTTACATTCCAAACATCATGTTTTCTCTCCTTAGGACATGGTCAAATATTGTGTGTTAAATCCCCATATATTATTTGTACGAAATTGCGATTCATTTGATTACATACCGAACGGCATCATATATCCACCTAAATTGGAGAATACATGCACTAGCTATACAAAATTTTACAGGGATCATCCTTTATGGGGACATAATTTAACTTAATATAATAATTCAACTAATATTAAACAGAGCTAATAAGCTAACCAGCTCACATACGGAGTAGAAGTTGTTATTGGTAGTATCCTATCTATAGAGCTTTCCAATGAATTTGGAGATAATGGTCAACCATATTTGTAGATATTTTCTTTTAATTGAGGTCGCTTGATGTTAATGTTCGGATTACTCGGAATGTTTGGTCCTATTGTTGATACAATGATTGGTCTCTAACAGTCTGTACTTCTTCCATTTTCCATCGTCTTCGAATCTGGTGTCCTAGAATATTTAAAAGATCCTCTTAATTTATTTTGCTCTTATATTGTTCGGAATAGCAATATCATTAAGAGTCGTGTTCCTAGAAACTTTATCTAAAATTAAGTCGAGTCTATTATTACTTACCCGTTGATAAATAAGTACAGTCCGGTCTCAGTACAATAATTTGCAGGTAATTTGTAATTTTGAATTGTACCTTATTTGTTGACGAAAAATGAATTTTTTCTGCTAGCTCTAGATGGAGTATTCTCACTACTAGATCGTATCGCTCTATATTGTGTTGGCGTAAATAGATGACAACCTTCTATAATATGCTGGATAGATTCTGGATAGATGTTGAAAATTCATACCTACATCTGTTAGACTGTATTGCCTGGTCACCTACAACGAGTTTCAGATAGTGTTTCATTGAAATTACTTGATCTTGCAATTTAACGATGTGATAAAATATCGTTGACATATCTCTCAAGCGATGGTTTCCCAATCCAACTTTCTACGTGGAGCTCCCGAAATTTAAAGAATGATCACAAGCCGACATAATGTGCAATGGCACTTCGGGGGTGAGTAGCAATGTTCTGGATTTCTTTGTAAGTTATCTTTATTTCAACAAACTTGATTTCAAATTATTTCATATAATTCGTTAATCTATTATTTTCTTTGGTTTATCTTATTCCTAAACATTTATAGGGTTCTTCGACATCCATTGTTTTAATGATTATTGTTACCAGTACAGTATCTATCTAATTTAAAAATTGTTCAAGAAAAAAATGTCACAAGAAAACTCTTTCACTAGTTTTAAGATTTGGTATTTTTTCTGTTGCTTTTGGGTAGCCGTCAAGAACCGTCCGTTGTTCTTAATAATAAAAAGTCTATACCTGCTTGAATTTAGTTGTAGTCAGTTGGAAGTGGATTCATGGCGAGGCAAAATCACAATAACCATAGAGAATCCCTCTGAAATATACTGTAATGATCTAGTTGCAATTATACCAGTTTTTCTCGGTCATTCGGGAATCATCTTGTGACAAACGTAGAAGAACAGTGGCGTATCTAATATTAAACAATAAGGAGCCCTCGCCTCTAGGAAGCAAGTTTGAGTCTGAATATTGGCGCGACTTTTAAATCAAAATAAATAATAAGAAATAAGTATTAAGCGTAAATAAATATTTCTAGTAGTGCGTACTTGTGTAATAAGTGTGTATACGGTAAATTATTAATTATGTTGAGATCTAAGTAAATCTTTAGTGTTGCTTCCTGAAATTATTTCATTAGCATAGGGCTGTGTGCCATAAGATGCAGAGCCTGTTATATTATCTATAGTGTAGATTAAAAAGAAAAGTGGGTATAGTTTAACAGGAACTCCGGAGTTGATAGAAATACTGTTTGATACAGAGTTATTTAAAATAACTTATGTTCTATTTTGAAGGAACGAGTCGATAAGTTGAAGTTTGCCTTTAATGTATTTAAGCTGCGCTAAATAGAGCCTATGGTCTAAAGTACGAAAGGCCTTAGAAGAATCCAACAAAAACTTTGGGGGTTATTAATGTTAGGTAAAGTTATGCCAACTGTAGGTTTCCATTGGGTAGGTGTATCGTATATTTCTACTATTATTCTAATAATAGATTTTCTAATGATATGCATAACAATGTTTTTTAATAAAAAGGCTGCAGATTTTCAGTATTTTTTAATATTTATAAATTGAGACAGTATAGATCTATATGTGTGACTCAAGTCACTGTTATACCTTCAATTCAACAACGTAGAAGATGGTTAGCGGTAGAGACTCTTATTCTTATTCTTCTTATACTTAAAATTAAACCGATAGGTGCAGAGATTCGCGATGAGTTTCGACATAAAAACTTTTCTAAATGTCTACGTTTATTGCATTGAAAATTACGGCCTAAATGTCAATTTTATTTCCTATCGCGCAGAAAACTTTTAATCCTCCGACTCGCTGTTTACGACTGTATAGCAGAAACTTTGAACAAACGGAGGGAAAGTCATAATTTTTAAGTTCCGCGACATGTTTGTGTATTTTTCATTGTCCTGTACTATGGTGTTACTATTGGAATTTTTATGCATTGTGACCTGACTCTACAAGGAATTGCTATTAGAGAACCGTTTTATTTTGGGCAATAAACATTTTATTATAGCTAAGATATTAACATTCCAGTATTGTTTTTTATGTTAGAACATTAAGGTGAGTTTGCTACATGCTGAAAAATCTTTAAAAATGTAATTACTAGTTTTAATTTTGAATATATCCTTATAACTCATATAAGGATTAATATAATGCTTAATAACTTATGTTCATATAATGCAATTTTTTATCAAAAAAATTCAAGGCATTTAAAAAAGACCGATATAAGTAGTTTTTTGCAATGCAGGTGAGCAACAAACTTCAGTTTGTCTGGATACCTGGCGACTCAGGCTATGCTGAAGAAAGCGAACTTCCTTGACCCTCCGGAAGACCGATGACATACATTTTTCTGGTATCATACTTTGTATGGGTTTAGACAACGGGGAAAAAATCAAGACTTTCTGATTATTGGTGAAATTTTTATCGGTGTTGGTCCAAAGCTGCAGAAAATATTATAGAAAACCAATTTGAAATATTGTGGCATTTTGCAAAAAATATGAATTATGGTCAACCAATATCTTAAATATAAAATTTAGGCTAATATTTTCAGATGGACATTTATGAATATTCCATTTCACGGCCGTCTTAACGGACGTCTTTGTAGGCTTGAACACTTAATTTAAAAAATGTGAAATAATAGGTAGAGAAAAATTAGCATTATCTCCAGCATCAAGCAAATATGGTTAACGTATCTGGAGAAACGAACGGTCAGAAGAAGCCCGAAGCTATTTTAGCTTATAATGCCAAAAGTCTGAAAACCTCAGTTCGACGCAGTATCAAATGGTACCGATAGTTAGCAGTTAAATTGCTTACTGGAATAAGTATAGTAAAACCTATCGTTGACTTGAAGTACGAGATACGAATATATATATTTTCAGGAGCTCCATCACTCTTTCCTAGGCTGGCGCTGGAAAGAAGTCTCAGTGAAGAAAGCTGTGTCTTGATTGAGTTTGTCTAGATGTATGGAGATTTCTCTATAGCAGATATTCGAATAATTTGCCACTTAATAAGTACTTTCAGGAGGAAGTAGGACATTATGCCAAATATAACAAATTACTAGTAATTTGTGTCCATTTCGGTAAAAAAATTCAATTCTGACTTGGAAAAAGTTCCAAACATGGTATTGCCGTCAGCAAAACTCTGCAGCTGTCGTTTAATTGAACTGCTGTTTCCCAAAGCATGGGTATATAACCATGCTTTATAATTAATATTAGCATATCATGCCAATATTTAATTACGAAGGAATAATGAGTTGGCATTCAGTATGCAGTGACTGATTTGTTTGACCTTGGAGAATAGATATCAGG
This sequence comes from Anthonomus grandis grandis, assembly GCF_022605725.1. Classification (NCBI taxonomy): domain Eukaryota; kingdom Metazoa; phylum Arthropoda; class Insecta; order Coleoptera; family Curculionidae; genus Anthonomus; species Anthonomus grandis. The sequence goes on along the minus strand of NC_065552.1, from coordinate 27,126,999 downwards.
TTAATGCATTATTGATTTTTTACAAGGCCTGTGACCGGGTGAAATTCCATATTATGATGACTACTTTTTGCTTGATTGGACATTTATTCCAGGGAAGGATGTAGTCTATTACAATTAGGGGGCCGGTCTTAGGCGAATTCGATGTAGCTTTAGTCAGCTAATATCTTCATGACAAAGGTGATATGAAGTGTAAGTTACACGATTTTGTTTTTATTTTGTAGACATATGGGTTACCAGAGAATTTGGAGAGTTTTGAACCGTTAACATTTGATTCCGAAAGGGATAATTTACCTATAAGTGATATGTATTGCGAAGCCTTACCTATCCTTTGTAGATAACTTGCAACTATAACCTACGTGGATAAAGAAATTTAAAGAGGTTTTTAGACTAGTTAGTACCCAGGATAGATTAGATTTTTGATAGCATGTACCCACTCCTCCGTTAACTATGTTGTGATTCCTGGGTTTCGTTATTTTTAATCCTGGTTATTCTTAGGCCAACCAGAACAATGAGGAGCAATGAATGCCTAGAACCGATAGTTTTTCATCGTTAGAGTTTATGTTTTTCAGTTCTTTTCATGAATTTTCCTTTCATTTTATATGCACTGTTTACATCTCCTTATATACAAGTTCTAAAGGTTATATAACTTAGAAAGGCCTACTAAAAGAAGGGACATGACTTGTTTTGTAGAAGAAATGGTCCAGTTTTCCATAATTTTCCCGAAAAGCCCAGTTTTCTCGGGCACATGTAGTCAACTCTTGTGCCGCCGTTTTCACCTAAAATACCTGTTTTTGAGGACTGCAATTAAGATTGTTCATCATATAATTCATTCCTCTTGGTACCGTTTTCCCTATGAAAAATTCAATTTTTTCCTCAATTGCATTTTTTTGACCCGAAATCTGATTCCGAGTCTCATCACCATTCAGATTTCGATACCCATACCGATATTCGTTGCAGTAGAGCCATATATCATAACCATATCGTACCATGCAATGCAAGCAAAGTACACAGTATTTTCCGGTTTTTCACTAGTATTTATTTTCATTGTTTGCATTTGTTCTTGACAGTTTGTGAATTAGGTAAGAGACACCTGTTGACAGTTAAGACTAAAAAAGTTATATTTTTGTTTAGAACTAGAGAATCACTTACTACGTTTTGAATTTCTAACTTTTATTGTTGACTTTTAACTTCTGCTCTGTTCGCGACTGCGCCATCCCGTTTTTCTTCTCTAATGAAAACTATTGTTTGGGCCTATCATTATTCGGTTTTGTAAGGCAAGTAATAACCGGGTCATGCGATGTTCAATTGCCATTCAAATGTTAACAGAGCAGGGGTAAACGCTGAATTATTTGATTTATCTTACTTTGATTGTTGGCGCACCCGCTTCCGTAACCGCTTGTATATAAAATTCATCACCCCGTCGCGTCCCTTAAATCATTTATATTTAATTTATATTTAATTTATATTTAATTTATATTTAAAGCAAAGCTTTTAGCTTTGCTTTAAATATAAAATGCTAGTGTTTGCGATATATATTTACCGATAAACTGCCTGTGCTAGATCATAGAAAATGATAACTGGGGTTGATAGAGTTGAAGGAATAATTTTCTTATATTTAAGTATAAAATCTGTTATGATATTAAGTTGTCATAATAAATTTTGGATCACTACAACTTCTTCACTGTTTAAAAGCTTATCCGAGAGGCAATAGCGGACTCTGAGCTCCCTTAATTACTTAGAGTGGCGCCCGATGCATTTTTTTGTTGATTTTCCTGCTATTTATGTAGATAATCGTAAAGCAAAGATTGAGAAGTCGACAGATACCTTGGATCATTAAGGTCAGAGGGGTCCTTTTGTGTTGTACGTAAAGTAATTTGCGTACACGGAAGGAACCCCGCTACGGGAGAGTTTGCAGGAAATCTAAATAGTATTTCTACTTATTTGAATACTGACAATTGCTTATTCTTCAGTTTTTTTAAATGAAATGCAAAATTTCTACTAACACAGGAACTTAAAAAAAAAAAATAAATAAATTAAAAATCAATATAAAATTAATTTGCAACTCGAACAGTGATTAATCCTAATTATAGTTTTTAGAAGTTTGACTTGCTAATTTCAGATCCTGTGAAATCACAGCTTGTCAAAATTTGTAAAAAAGGATTTTGTTTTTATTTATCAATTTAATACCCGTAAGAGTAAGACGTTTCGAGCTAGCTTAATAAATGATATTCAAAAGACCTTTCAAATAAATTATTAGTTCAAAATTTTTAAAAGGCCCAGTCTACTGCAAAAAGTATAGAAAACTGACCTTTTTTTTAAATTATTAAATGACTAAAGTTTCAAATATTTTTTAATCCCGATTTATTTCGTGAGTTTAAAAATAGTGATTTCATATCATCACTTTCATTACGAAATAATAACATACAGAATAGGAAGAAAAATTGTGTATTTCATTTTGTTTCAGTAAATGACCGGAGTACCAGTTAACTTTGAAGTAAATAATAATTTTTAAGAACTTAAATATTCTTATTAGCTCATGTTTTTCCATTCATTTAGCCCATGTTGTCTTCAATAAGGAACTCTGTGTCTAGAAAACTTACCTCATTCCAAATTCTATGCCTTTTTTGCCCTAGTTCCCCAAGACATAAAACTATAAATTACGGTTACATATGCTTAACTTCAAAGGATTTTAACTGTATACTTTGCTTAACTTCAAAGGATTTTAACTGTATCCAAAAAAAGGGGACAGTTAATGTGGAAACTTTTGAGTTTGATTTATCTATTCTTCATGCCCGAATACGATTTTTTAAAGCTGTTTTACATTTGGCCTATAAACTACCAGTACAAAAGTGGCAGCTCAGAAGCGATAAAGAAAAAGTCAAACTCAGGAAACTCGCAATCCAAAGCGAATTTAAGTCAAAGATGGGTCTCATTGTAGATGTCCCAAAGGCAAATTTCGGCAACACGAATGACGGCAATACCAGTAGAGGATTTTTTGCAAACCACGAACTGTCTGCAGAAATGACTGGTATAGCGACATTTATCTATCGCCTGAAAATTATTCTGGAAGTTTTGTCGAGTGAGCATGAGGTGGATACGAAAAAATGTTCGGTTTTCGCTACAGAAACGGCAGAACTTTATATCCAGCTGTATCCTTGGCATCCGATGACCCCCACGCTCCATAAAATACTTATCCATGGCCCTCAAGTGATAAGACATGCTTTGCTGCCAATCGGACAACTGTCTGAGAAGGCTGCTGAAGCCAGGAACAAATACATACGCCTCTATCGCCAAAACTTCGCAAGAAAATTTTCTCGACAAAAATGTAACGCGGACATATTAAACAGATGAATTATCTATATTTAGTACTAATAATAACTGTTATGTACCGTCTTTTTTTACAGACTTCTTCTAAACTCGGATCCTGTAATGACGGGAATGAGACCGAGAAGAAGAAAGTTGTCGGAACCTTTCTCAAAAGACACCATATCAATGCTACAGTCGACTGTATTTAATTAGTATTTACTGTAGTTGGTATTAATTAATATTGTAGTTAGTATTAATTATTATTGTTGTAGTTGTCGAAACTTTTCTCAAAAGACACCATATTATTGCTACAGTCGACTGTAGTTAATTAGTATTGACTGTAGTATTATTTTGCAGTATTTACTGTAGGTAGTATTAACTGTATTAATTGTTACCATGTTAGAAACATGATTACAAACCAAAAATAATTTTGGCCGCCCAGATTGATGAAATACTTCTATGTGCGTCGTTTACAAATCGCCTTAAACTAGGCAATCCGCTATACTCATACGTCAAATGTCAACGTCGTCAACTTCATTACCATTATTTAATATATTTTTTGTTGGCAATACTAAAAATTTTCAGAGTGACCAACATCAAAAGGACACAACCACTATAAAAATGGCGGCCACCACATACAGTGGTCATTTTTGGGTATCCTGGCCATATGCATTAGCAGTCCAGGTATATTTCGTAAGTTCGTGACTACAACCCACGAGGCGACATTCCCAAAGCTAAAAATTTAAAAAATCTACGTCAAAACTGTCAAGAGTGTCATTAGCATCACTACTGTCAAATTTTCCTAATGTAAAGTCACCCTAAGATGATCGCCGTCCAAAATTCAGCTTTGGCGAATCAAGTTTCGTGGGGGTTACTAGTAAGTAGTTCGACTCGCGATTGAGCATAGATCACGTGTGGCATTTATTTTTTAGTGTAATAGTAATCTAGTGTACAATATTAATTAAGAAATTTATTCAGTAGCAAGGATTTTCGATTCGTTCAGTGTTTAATTTTAACTAGTTTTTAAAGTGTTCTACGACCCTAATTATATACATTTACATACGCTACTAGGCATCTTATGAACAGTTTCAGCCATGTTTTATTTACAACTGCATCCCTCTTACTGATACCGGATAGAAGCAGATTGGATTTCCAGACAATATTTATTTCTTTAATTCTGTCGAGGATATCTAATATGCGTACCGAAAACTTTAGTTTAGCACCTAGGGTACAATATTAAACGTTATTATGTCTTTAGTTAAAGAATGGCAAGAAAGGCAGTGTATCACTGATTGTTAAAAAACCAACAAACTTCAACAATAATTGGCTAAATAAATAGCCGAGAAATAGAATTTCCTTCGAGTGCCGATCGCATAATTGCTATTCTAAGAGGGCAACCGAATCGGGACTATTGGATTTAACCGATTCGAGTTAAATTAGGTTAAGCCAACTGAACCGGGTTAGATAAATACGAGAACGACGAATAGCTTCGACAAGGGAGAGAAAAATTAGGCACGGATTTTCGACTGGTTTTTCTAAAGCCGAGGTCGGATAGCGAAGAAGTTAAGAAAGCAGCGGTGGAGAGACCTAATTTGGCTTAAATTTTAAGGAAATAATAATTTTTGACTATATTTAATTTATTTGTTGTAAAAACTATTGGAGCTCATGTAAAATTATTTGATGTATAAAAATAAGTTTTGAAGTCCCTATATATTCAGGGTGTGCATAAATAAAGGTAAATATTTTAACAGCCTACTCATATTAAGTTAAATTTTCCTAGTCCGAAAGTCAAAGGCAACCAAGATATAGGGTGATAAACTAATGTTTTTTTTTAAGTTTTGGCTATAAATTAAGCAATTATTGTTCGTTCCCCAAATGAGCCCTAGAAAATTATATCGTACTTCGTAATTGATTGAATGTGGGCAAACTAGAACATTTGAATGCTATTCAGTGTTAATATGTATCTTACTCTAGGTATTAAAGCATAAGAGCTATCAAGAGCTATTAAGTTTCTTCTGTAAGGATTGCATATTTCAAAGTTAACATAGGGTCCAAGTGGCAGGCCAAGAAACTTAACTGCATCTGTAGTGGGCATTGAATATCCGTTAAGGCAAACCAGAGATGACTCCCTCAAGACCGTCTTGCTGAATCTCATTAAGCCAGTCTTGGTTCCATTCAGAAGCAAAGAGCGAACGCGAACAATCCTCCGACAGCGCCACTGAAGACAGTCCGACCACAATAATCGAGGTCGAAACCCTAAGGCACGCACTGCTTCAGTTGCACACCCGAAAAATGTTCAATTCTACTGTTTGGGACCTATCCTTTAAGTAGGACTCTATAAGAGATAAACAGGTACCCTTCCATCAAGGTGCTAAGTGAAAACCTTCGATATTATGGATTTTTAAGCTAGACGATCAATTTCTTTAACGATTATTTATGTGGACGAAAACAACAAATACACAAATTGGGACAAGAACTTCACATTTCCTGCAACTGTCTAAAGGGGTACCTCAACATTCTATCTTGGAGCCTCCGTTTTTCTCAATTTATACATTTGACATTTTGTAGATCATTGTGAAATGCAAAGATACGCAGAAGATACGCAACTTCGAATTAGCTTCAATATCAAAAATACAATTGATACGATTAAGTCAATGAACGCATTTCTTGAAAATTTGTATAGTTATGCATCAAGAAACGGTCTAAAAATAAATCCATCGAAGTCGGCAGTTATATGTTTTTTGGTCCAAATAGTCAATGTGCCGAACACAATTTTGAACTCAAAATAGCTGATGATAACGTCCAAACAGTAAACGGGTATAAAAATTTGAGTGTGTTTTTCGAAGCTAATCTTAGATTTAGAAAACATGTAGGAAAAATTGTTCAAAAGTCAATTATATCAATAAGGCAATTATTTAAGAATAAACGACTGTGCGACATTGGTTCTTTCTCACAGCATGTATGCAAATATTGTTTATGGACCATATCTTGATTTGCACTTAAAAAACCGCTTGCAAAGATCTCATGATTTTCTTAACATGAAAAATCACGTCTCACATTTTTTATTAATCTTAACTAGTTCAGTATAAAGGATCGACTCAGATAGCTTGCTTCTTGCATAAGCTTTTAGAAACAGGTCGTCCGGGATACCTTCACAAAAAGCTTACTTTTACCAAAGTTTACAGAATATACTATATATATGTAGATATCTAAGAATCTATTAGCCGGTATTATACTAACTATCTAAGAATAATTAGTATATTACCGGCTTTGTCAAAGGTTTTCGAAAATTTAGTGCGATGTGAATAAAATTATCCCGGAGACTCAGTGTGGATTTAAAAAGGATTTGAGTACTGATGTTGTCCTAATTGGAGTTACTGATGACATAATAACATCAATCGATAAAAAGTTGTCTACTGAAATTTTATGGACTTCTGGATGGTTCGGTGATGTTGATTAAGTCATATCTTCATAACAGATTTCAAAAAATATTTTCAAATAATTATTTTTCCAAAGAATTTTATCAGGCGTACCTCAAGGGTCAATCCTGGGACCATTATTATTCATAATCTACACCTCAGATATACCTAAATCATTGAAGTACTGTAAACTGCGAGCTTTTGCCGATGATACCCAGGTTTATCTTCACTTCAATCATCAGGATTATTTGCATGCAACTTCTTTAATAAACCATGATCTGAATTTACTTAACCAGCTTTCTTCTTGCCATAATCTAAAACTTAACCCTCTTAAATCAAATGTTATGATTTTTGGACCTAATAAAGATTTTCTTAAAAATAATTTAAATATCTTATTAAATGATGTTCCTCTTCCCAAGATGGATCGTGCAAGAAATTTAGGCATTGCCTTGGATATTGAGTTGAGATTTCGCGAATATGATAAATTGTTAATTCGGAAGTAATTTTTATCATTGAAAATTTTATATAATAGTCGTCAGGTTCCTAGTTTTCATTTGAGGAAAATGCTTTATGAGTCTCTGGTTCTGTCCAACTTCAACTACTGTGATTTTATTTATGGTCCTTGCTTAGACATTGCAGATAAAAATCATATTTTTTTTGTTAAACCTCCCCTTTCCCTTCACTTTACGGAATAAATTTGTTCGTCGTTCAAAGGTTCACACAAGAGTGATCCGATTTCCTGAGAGGATGACACTTCCTCGTCTTTTGACTGCAATGTCTTTTACGTACAATGCCATTAAACTCCACAATAACCTATTAATTATTTATATATTTTTCTTTATTTGGGTATTTAATGAATTTAATAGAGTTAATCTTTATATTGTAGCTTTAGTTTATGTTAAGCCGTTGAGTAGGGTTGTGTAGAGTAGCTGTCTGAGCTAGACTGCGCCCTGCTTCTCGAGTACTTAATTATAGAATGTTATTATTGTTAATTACATCTGTAAATTTTGAATAAAAGACATTTATATATAATATATATTCTGGAAACTTTGCTTTTACATCTGCAAGGCACAGCTTTGATACTCGATATAATAACCTAATGAATATGCCACGTCATCGCACTGCCCTTTTCAAATAGTGATTTTCTTACGTTGGACCTAGTCTATTTAGTCTACCAAGTTCTCGATTTTCGTCCTTTAAATACAAGGTGAAAAAAAATATTTTTAGCCAAGAGTTAAGCTTATAGCTTTGTACTTTATTATTATATTATATGTTTTTTTTGGGTACTTAATTTGTTTTTATTTTTATTAATTTTTCTTTAGTTTACTACTAATTTAGTTAGTTTTTATTTGTATTTATATTTTATCGTTAATCTTTCATTTAGTATGCTATTCAGGAACCAAATTACTAATAACTAATAATTTGAATTTATGTTTATTTTGCTAATGATTTGTAATGTGATAACTATATGCTCGATTAGGCAAACAGCCATGCTGCCCTTCGTCGAGGTTAAAATAAAGACATTTATTATTATTATTACTTCTCAGTTCCTCTGTTAAGTCAATAACATAATTATATCACAAGATACAGTATTTCAATATGATGACGCTGCAGAATTCAACAACAAAACTTTTAAAATCCTAATAATCTATTGGTCTAATAAACTTTTATCAGTCGCTCGTAGGGCTTTCAATTTTGACCCTAATACAGCTTAACGAAAGCACTTAATAGAGCAGAAACCCCGAAGTTTATGTGAATACTGCATCCCGCAAGTTTACAATCAATTTACCCCCAGACTGTAGAGGGTATATAATTTCTGAAACAATAATATTTAAGACAAAGTTTCCCCCATTCCGGGTATATGTGGATTCGGATCTTAGCTAAACAGTTTCGAAGCTATGGTTGTTTTGAGTCATAATATATGCCAATATTCGTATAATAAACTTTTAATTAAAACAGCAACTGCGCAGGGAAAAACCAACAAAAGAAAAACTATTTCAAGGGTGCACGTGCCAATTTTCCCCTTGGATAGTAAATCTCGGCAAATTAGATAAATTTGCAGGTTAATTAGGCGCAAAGTGACGTTAGCAAAGGTTCTTCCGGTTTCCGGGAGCGTTCGTAATCCGGACGACTCATACAATATATCACTGCTATCCGGGGTGTGTAATTTGTTAATTCTAATTTACCGGAAGGTATATGGGTAGAAAATATTGCTTGGGAAGTCTGGACTTGCATTTATATTACTTCTGACTATTATTCATTTGTAATGAAATTTTTAAGCACAGTTAATGCTAAAAGTTAGAAATTAATTTTTACAGTTTTTATGTGTTGAATAATTATTAGTAATAATAGTTCTACTAAGAAAAATTATACTAAAATTATTCACATCTTTTATACTTTTTTTTATATAATTGAATATACTTGTAGAATCTTTAATGTTTAAAAACGTGGCTGAACTTTTATAATATTAAAAAAATATAGGGCCTGTTTGTAAATTAGCTTGAAGATTTTTCTTGTTGTTTTACTGTAATTGAATGATGACGCTTATACCTGTAAAGCAATATTAACAATATAACAGCCATAATTTAACGATAACTTCCTCCGGATAGCTCTGCGAATGTTTATTTACTCTAAAATTCGATTTCTACTGATGATGTCTTTCTCTCGTCGACTTAAAATTTCATTAGACCAACAAGGACGACATCTATAGAAATATATATCCATGGAGTTCCATCAGGCTTTTACAAGAAAATACTTTTTGATTTTTTTTTCGTTCAGTATTTAGGTAGATCTACCGCTTAATATACAATGAAAAATAACCCGTTATTGCAAAAACCTACATAATTTTCCGCTAGGATTCTACAACGGTAATTGGATTTTAGATTTCCTAATTAGAACAACGTTTGTTTTGAATCAACAAACAACTATACATTGATATAAAATAGATTAATAAAAATATTCATTAAAAGAAACAGTTGTTTACAAGGCAACGTAACATATAGATGTATTTCTTTTTTGATAATTAATAATTCTATCTTTGTTCTGAAGTAAAAAAGAAAAGTATTTGATTTCATTAGACATTTTCTACATCAAATCAAATATATTCCAGCTTGGAGACAGTCCTCAAGTTCATCTTAAAATTCTCTTTGAGACACTAAAATTCTCCATGTTGGCAACACTGTCGCCGCAGCATATTGCGGCGGACATGTGACAGCAACTTTAGTATAAATGCGTACGTTGCTGCCATCCTTTCGCGCCGAAGCATTTTCAACGCTCCCAAGAAAAGGCTTAGGGTGACTCCGCACTAAGCCATTTATTTAATATGAGGGCGGGTCAATAAGTCCGTGACTTTTTGGATAAAAGACAGGTTTTTATATAAAAAGTTATTTTATTTTTCAACATAGTCTCCTTTGAGTTCTATACACTTAGTCCAACGTTTCTCCAATTTTTTTATCCCTTCGGAAAAATATGATTTGTCGAGGTCATCAAAATAGGCATTTGTTTGAGAGATGATTTCGTCGTTGGAGTCAAATCTCTATCCGCCGAGCCATTTCTTTAAGTTTAGGAATAGAAAATAGTCACTGGGGGCTAAATCTGGAGAATAGGGTGGATGAGGAAGTAATTTGTAACCTAATTCATGGATTTTTGCCATGGAAACTGCACATGTGTGGACCCTTGCATTGTCCTGGTGGAAAAGAACTTTTTTTTTTGCCAAATGTGGTCTTTTTTCTTTCAATTCCTCATTGAATCTATCCAATAAGTTGGTATAATATTCTCCATTGATGATTCACCCCGAGAAATCCACTGTTTTGACTGCTGTTCGACGACCCAAAAATTCGTCCATATTGCGGTTGAATAATGCCAAACACTCCTGGGAAATTGTCATACGGTTGCGTTTGTGGTCAATTGTGAGCAAACGCGGCACCCATCTTGCGGAAAGCTTTCTCATACCCAAATCATCATTCCAAATTGAAACTACTGAACCATGTAAGATGCCTATGGCTTCCACAATCTCTCTCACTTTCAATCTCCGATCGGCTAAAACCATATCGTGAATTTTTTTGATTGTTTTGGATGTAGAGACCTCGACTGGGCGTCCAGAACGTTCGGCATCTTCCGTGCTTGTACGGCCACATCGAAATTCAGTAAACCACTTCTTTACCATGGAAATGGATGGTGCAGAGTCCCCATAATATTTATCAAGCTTAGCCTTGGTTTAAGTGATGGTTTTTTTCCGTAAAAAGTAATGCTTAATGAGCACACGAAATTCACTTTTTTCCATTTTCTTCTCAAAATGAGTGGTAGTCTGCTATCAACAGCTGACAAACTAAATGACGCAGCTTGTTCAAATTTTGACAGGCGTCAACTGACAGTTCTCTGTTGACAGGAGCAGAGTTGCCATTTCCATTAAAGGGCGGGAAATTCAAAAAGTCACGGACTTATTGACCCGCCCTCGTATCAATGAGAATAACTTAATTAGATGAATGTGATAAGGTATAAAAGAAGATCGAGCCAAGTATTCAGAGTAATGTCCAATAAATAATAAAGACAATTTATCTTGGAAATTAATTTTTTCGTCTGATTATAAATCACATTAGGTGCCCATAGCTACAAGAAAAGAAACACTTTTCAATAAAAATATCAATTTAATTTGTTCCTGATTTACGTATTTACAAGACTTTAAAAATACTTCACTAAGCAACTAATTTTTACATTCTTTTACCTGTGTGTGATTGACAGTCGCAAAATTATGTCTACAATATTTTCTAATACACATTATGCATTTTTATCTACATATTTTTGAGCAAAGAAAATAAAACGGTAATAATTATTGTCTGCCCTCTAGTCAAGCTATAAGAAGCTATAATCATCCTATCACTAGTAAATTATATTAGAAACCGTAATTAGCAAATAAAGAGTTTTAAATAACGTTTTAGTCACAGCCTCCATAAAACTGTACACCTTACTCCTACATAAACTAATATCCAGAACAGTGATTGGTCCAAAGACAATATTTATACAGTGAAAAATTTCTTCTACATCTTACCGCTATTCATCCCACAAACACAATTGCTTTTGTCCAACGTAATAAACAAACAAATGACAAACTTTACAAGTTTTAATGCCGCATCTGTAACTGGATACCGACCCTTTGCCCGTCCCTTTGCCCTTGCAATATTTTAACTCACAAGGGTACCAACCTATACACTGTTCCAAATGGCACATGCACGGTGTCCACATTTTTTTAATGTTGGTACAGTTGGTGATACCGCTAGGTGAGGATTCGTGGTAGGCGAGATCGTTGTTGATGTAATCGGGAGTGGTGGGGAAACGTTTTAGGGCGGGGATATACGAGGCCGTTGGTATTCCTGAAATAAAATAAAATTTATTTAGATGCTGTTTTGTCATATTTAAGGATTTTATTGTGGAACTAGCATTTTATTAGTAACTATACTTATACGAAAATAATTGTTTCTGTATTATGTGGGCCTCAATGAATTCTGTGCTTCAGTAATGGGGAATGATCATATTACTTTGCACAACATAGATGATTCTGTTGTAAAAGTAACCGATACTATTTTTTATTTCCAAAATCTAATGGATTTAAATCGAGTGCGCTTATATATGGGCCAGCTATGAATCTGTACGCAGAGGCAGTTGCCGAGGTTATGTATGTTTCTCTTGAAGTGAAATAAGACCGACTAGACCATCTGGGCGACAAAAAAGTGAAAACTACTTGAAAATTTATTCGGCTTTTGGTGGTGACGCTACCACATATATTTAAAGAGGGGTTGGATGCAAAACCGCTGTATGAATAGTCAAAATTATGGAAGAGGTGGGCAGCAGCACTTTTTTGGCGCTTTCGATTGTGACCAAAGATTTGACTATGGAGAGAGTGATGGAATCACCAAAGGTTACTAGAGGGATGTCTTACGTCGTCTACGTGCGATTGTGCGGCGCAAGAGATCAAAATTGTTATCAGCAAATGGGCGACTCCAGAACAACGACCCTTGTGCTCATTTCTTAGTTTAGATTTCTCTTGTTCAACAGTAGTTTACTATATCTGCCATTTCTGGCTGTTTATCAAAGAGCCATTGAAAGGGGCGCAATTTTAGACAAGAGATGACAATGTCTACAAAAGCAGCGTAACTTCATTCGAAAGGGGTTTTCTTGAGATTCTTCCAGTAATGGCGATACCGCTATTAGGTTTCCTAATTTTCTGGCTAACCTCCCTCTTTTTACAGGCTAGATGTAGGTTAATTTTTCGAACAAACCTCGTACTTTATGCAGTCAGGCTGTTTGTTCTGCTTAAGAGTAAAGTTACTACCAATTTTTTTCAGTGGTTCAGAACAGAGCTCAAACTTCATTTAAATTAAGTAAATCTAGGCTTATAGATATTTACCGCTTTAAAGAAAAAATGTTGATGGAATATAAATGCCGATGTATCCGACTTTTGTATAGGAAAATCTATAATTTGTTAATATTCCGGTCTAACTTGGTGCATAGAGATTTCAGGTTGATGAAATTAACATGGACTCCTCCTAGGCTTTCATAGAATTGACCAAAGAATGCTTTTGGGAAAATTGAGAGATACAGGATATTCAGATGTGGCTAAAGGGCTTCTTAAAAAATTGGAAGAACTAAACACAATTAGGCTGATAATGATATTTGACTCTATAGTAAGACTCCAATAGCATCCCTAAATTTGATTTCGTGATTGCCGTCACCTTATGCATGTTTATCTATTGCCGATTTTTCTATTTGTCCCAATATCCAATTCCTTTAGGGTTCCTGCAGGCTTGATGGAAAAGCTTTTATTTTTGTTTATCCTGGATCGTTCATATTTAAGATTTCTAGGTATAAAGGTTAGAAATGCTGTTCCAATCATTATATTTTGACTTAATTGTTGGCGTATGGAAATTAAAATAAAATTTATTAATTTTAATTTAAATAATTAAAATTTTTTTTCGTATTTAAAAGAATTCAATTGAAACCAGATTGTACTTGCAATTTATTGTACTTGCATTTAATACATGTCCAAATTCCAGTAAACATCGACTATTTTATTTACGATGTTTTCCCTGCTTCCCCATCGTTACATTAATGCATATTATCCGTTATTCCATTCCTTCTTTCTACACGTTCACATCATCAAATCCATCAACGAAAAAAAACAAAACCCGTTTAAAACAAACTGGCGTTTCCTTAGTTAATTTCCGTTATTTGCTATCCAGATATGCGATCCATCCGCCAAATTGACGTGAAATAATTCCCCGTTGCCGACAAAGATTAAACTGCTCTCGCTTTCCCTGTGTTATTTGCCCGGATCATCCGCAACTGTAGTTATTATAATATTCCCGAACTGTCTCGTGCCTGCCGCCCGTTAACTCACCGACCATATGTTTTACGTTTCTGTCATAAATCAGAAGGAGGACCCCTTTATTTCCCGGAGATGGATGTTATCAGGGGAAGTGTGAAAGGTTATCCAAGATTTTCCAGTTTCGAATGGAAAATGGGCCGGTGGAAGGGTTCTTTCAGTTAGTCTGGAAATTTTAACTAAACACGGATTCATTTATTATTCTTTTGCCAAATATGTAATATGAAATTATAAACATGTTTTACTCTTATTTCGTAGCTTAGGTTGATTAATTAAGTTTATTTAAGTTACTTTGTTTCTTTTTTTTTAGTGGCTACTTTTAAGTGGTTCATCTTGTTTAAGTGCTTTGATTGGGCCAAAATGAAGGTCATTTAAGTTATTTTATTGTAAATCCTAGTAGCTTAAATTTTCTACAATTTGTATTCTGGCATGCTTTGACTGTCATGAAACAATGAAACGATAGTTTTTCAAAAATCAAACTCTTTGTTTCTACTAAAAGTTTTGCTAACATTATAAAAGATGGCTTATTATGGCTTTGTTAAAGGGTCTACATCTTACATTAATCGGCCAAAAGTTTTACTCTAGATCACGTTTCTTGCTTCAATATGATCTGAATAAAATGTAGCTTAAAAATTTGAAAAGAAAACTTTCTTTAGTTAAAGCAGAAACTGATCTAGGCAATTTTTGAAATTTTATATACATACTTTCAAATAAAATGAATTAATAGCATTTATAACAAGAAATGCTCGAGATGTTAAGCATTTCGTGTACACTTGGCACTTTTGCTAATGTTTTACTATCTTAAAAATGTCCTCCGTGGGATCATTGCTATAAATATGAACAACATGAACTTCTGGAATTTGTTTTCGAGGAAGGACTATCACATATGTCTTTTCTCTTTCATTTACACTTTCCTAGACACTTTTTAATAATCCATCTTGTACAACCAATGAATTTTATTGAGCCCAGTAAGCTTTTAGCTCTGAAGATTTGTCAGAAATATATTTCCATTCTGACTTTAAAATTTCTCGAAACTCCAAATCATATATAAGGTCAAATTCTGCGGTATCACACTGATCCTGGATTGTACTAGCCTCTCCTCAAGAAGCCAATACGGTTGTAAATAAATATCTCTGGCTGATCTCTGGTGATACTCTTGCAGCCGTTAAAATCATGGTTTTCAAATTGAAACAGCCATTTTAGAATAGAATGGTCAGTCCTAGGAATGAATTGTTAATGAAATATTTGTGGAAATATTCAATGGCTTTTATTGCTGCTAATAGCTTATGCCTGGTCACACATTAGTTTCTTTCTGGCTTTGAAGCATTTTAGCGACATTTGCACACTTGCTCGCCACTTTCATCGTTTTGTGAAAGGACGACTCCAATTCCAACATTGCTTGCATCTCTAGCCAAAATAAACGTTTTTCCAGGAAGCCGATACCTTAAAATTAGAGATGTGAATAGTGTTCTTTGTAGCCCTTAAAATGCTTTTTCACAGCCTGCTAATAAAATAAATACCATTTTGGCCTTCGTGAATACATGGTTTTGCAAGGTTAGCGAAAGTTCTTAAAAATCTTCTGTAATTTGTACAAAGGCCCAGAAAGCTTCCTAGCCGGTGTTTGTCAGTGGATCGTGGCTAATTTTGGACGGTTTCTACTTTATTAGGATCAGTCTTGACACTTGACTCTCGTTGGACTCTCGTAGCTTAACTAATATTTCCTAAACATTCTTTAATTAATCTCCAAATTTTTTTTCTAGTGCAATGACGTCATCTAGATAAATTACTAAGTCAATCGAGTATGCAGTCATTTCCTTATATTCTGGATAGAGAAAAAATAAAAAACTCCTCTCGGTCTCAAAACAAACTTGTCTCTACAAACTCAAAACAAGTTACTTACTACTTAACGACACCTTAGACGCACTAGCAGATTCACAATGGTTTTTAACGCTGGGTCCAAATAGTGGATACTGACAGCTAAAAAGGATTCAGAATATAATTGAAAGAACTCGTCCATTATCTCAAAGAGACCTACGTAACTAGAGAAAAAATAAAAAACTTCAAGTCTCGGTCTCAAAACAAACTTGTCTCTACAAACTCAAAACAGTAGTAGGTCTCTTTGAGATAATGGACGAGTTCTTTCAATTATATTCTGAATCCTTTTTAGCTGTCAGTATCCACTATTTGGACCCAGCGTTAAAAACCATTGTGAATCTGCTAGTGCGTTTAAGGTGTCGTCAATCCTTGGTAGCGGATAACTGTCTTTCTTAGTATTATCATTTAATCGCCGATAGTCCACACAAAATCTGGTAAATTTGTCCTGTTTCTTTACAAGTACAACTGAAGATGTCCAAGGTCTCTGGGATCGTTTTATTACTTCTTCTGTCCTCATTTCTTGAATCAATAAGGAAACTTCACCCTGGCTAGCTATCGGAATCCTTCGAGGAGCATGGTCGCCAGTGTTGATTCGATGCTACACCAAATCAGTATTTCCCAGGTCATTATCATGCAAGTAAAACACATTTTGATTTTCTTCAATAAGACGCTGCAGCTTAATACACCAGTCTGAACAAGTCCGCTTAAATGACAAATGCTATCAGCATTCTTCATGACTGCCACTATTTAGAGAAAGCATTCTCCCATGTTCTTTTCTTGCCTCAGGTGTTGATCCCATCCATTCAAATTTATCATA
Organism: Anthonomus grandis grandis; assembly: GCF_022605725.1. Lineage (NCBI taxonomy): Eukaryota > Metazoa > Arthropoda > Insecta > Coleoptera > Curculionidae > Anthonomus > Anthonomus grandis. Next base: position 27,110,204 of record NC_065552.1, on the reverse strand, counting down.
GAAAAAGCTCCTCAGTTCTGGTCGTCAATATCCGGTTAAATACATCCATTTTAAATGCAGAGCATTTAATTTTTATATAACATCATCCATGATTTCTCCCACTAGAACTGACTGTTGGAATGTTGTTAAGCCAATGGTGACTTAAACCTCATGAATGCTTAAATTTGGTGGTAGTGAAATCCAACAGTGAGATACGATGTTCACCTTCACAATGGTATGACTTGATCGGTGACCATCTTGACCATCTGACATTTACGGGAGAATATTTTTCCCGGTATTAACAAGCTCTCTCCAGAATGTGGTTGCCGGTTTAATCTTATTCGTGGAGCTTGGTAGCACGTGGTCAGCTTACGTCCGATAAAACCGAATAGTGGAAGTTTTCCTGGTTCTTGCGATCTGTCAAAGGCTTGTTATTACTTACGGTATCCTTATACTTACGGTATATTACCTAAAGGTATCCTTCCTTGATACAATTCCAACAGCAGAATAGTCTTCTAGTTAGGTTTTGTAGCCAAAAATGACTCAAGCTTTAGCAGGCAGGCTTCAAAGTCACACTTCAAAGTTCTGATTTGTCTTATTCGGGGTTGCCTTCTAGTTGCTTGAAAAGGTTAAACGCACCAGTCCCGGAGCCGTCGAATTTACTCCAAGATCAGAATGAAGCATGTCCCTAATGCTTTACTTTCATTTCTGTTTCTTTTATTTTTTTAAGTACTTCTCCAAATTCTTCTTGCTGCAACTGAAGTGGGTCATTAACTCTCTTTGTTTCGTTTCAAGATCTTCTCGAACTTGTAAATCTTGTTGCTCTTATTGTCAATCTCGTTCCTCTTGTTCTTGTAATTACATTCTTCTTAATTCTTTTTATGATCTGCTTTTAATTTTAGCATTTAACTTAAAGAGCTTCGGTAGCTTAGACCATAAAAGAGCCAAGAATTAATGGCGTTCCTTATTTACATATTATTCTCAGAAAAACAAACTTATCTCCTCTATTGGACGCTAGAGTGGACCTTGCCTCGCCGATCTCTGTATTCGACAAACCCTACACAATCAACATCAAGGGCATCAATATCTATTCTGACAGTCCCAAAACTAAAATAGGATTGAGCTGCGGCGTAGACTCCAAAGACCTTTAATTAAATGCAATCCTAGCATTAGGTACTACCTCAAGTGTGCTGAATGATACTCAAGACTGTAATTGGTCTAAGGAGCTTCTCAGCTCCCAGACAAACTGGAGGCAATCCATCTCTGACTAAAGAGAAACTACGACTTATATACGGCATCCTTACAAGTCACTAAATGGCCATCTTTTCAAAATTAAACTAAGCAGGAGTACATTATATAGAGCATTCAACCTTATAGACGAAACAATGAAGCACATTCTTTGCGACTACCCTGCTCTCTCGTCAATATGTAGCAGAATCCTTGGCGTATCCCATCCATTTCTAGAAGAGTAGGGACAGTCCTTGACGACGTTGTTGCTCTTGCTGCTTTATTGGCTGATTGACGAGCGAGGTAGAGGTCTCCTACTTTTTTAACAGAGTGTTGAGTGGAGAGTAAGAAATTGTACCGGTTGACTTACAAGATTGTTTAATATGTATTTTAAGTATAATTCTAAGATTTTTAATACTGCAAAAGCCCTATAATGGTATTTGGAGATGATATATTAAAAGATGTGCAATTCGATTAGAAAAAAATAGTCGGTTCTCAAGACTCAAAGCTCTTAAGGTTAACTTCCTAGAGAGCTGCTTTTTGAAATAGCAGTAGGATGTATAACTTTGCAACACGAGGAAATGTTAACGAAAGAACACTTATAGTATAACAGTTTAGTCTTCTTGTATGCTGCAGAGAAATTTATTGCTGTCATACTCCAATAGTTCTCTATTAGATGCATGCCAAATGTCTCGTAATCAAAAGATCCAATACTTCCACTGGCCTTTGGACAGACCAGATCATCAATATAGATTTGAAAGAGAAAGGAGTCAAGTCAGATGCCTAGAGATATTGCTCATATTATTCAAAACATTAATACCATATGGTTTCACTTTCTGACAGTCATTGTCAAACCAATTATGGATTATAACTATCTTACATATTTAAGCACATTAATCTCAAGCTTAAAAAGCAAGATAAGATTATCAACATAGTCAAAAGCCTTAGGCAACTTGCAACCGCTGCCCAAAGTTTCCTTTCTCTTGAAGTATATATCAGTGAGAACAAAGAATCTAACATGAGATGTTACTGTACTGATGATTACAAATATAAGTATTTATTAGTACAAATTAAAGGTTATTTTAATTAAATATTTTTTTAAGTATCCCTCTGTGTTCTTGCTAATTGGTGAAAATCATTGGAGTTACCAGTTGAGGGCTTATGAATACTTTCAAGTGAGGAAAAATGGGAAATGTTTTCCTTAATACAAGCAAGACTGTGGCAGATATATAGGGATCATAAAGTAAGTACATAAAGAAAGGCAAAGTATACTGATAGCAACATTCTTGATACCTAAGCCCAACCAAGATCCGCACAAATCATCTCTATAATGCAAAATTTTTTCCCGCATGACTATGAGCTCAAAAATACTTAGGACATTTATGATGAGAAGTAAGCATGATATGTGATTTTTGATAATCTCCCACTTAGTTAACTAACATGCTCTTCCTAAGTAAGTCCAGAATCAATCAACTCTAAGAAACTTAACATGTGGATCACAGGGTAGGTGAGGATTATTTTGTCGGAGAGTGACGTTTGAAGTCTCACAACTGTTAAGACTAAGTTGATTATAGAAAACCAATCAAAGAGGTTTAGGTGCATCACACGGAAATATCAGGAGATTAGTGAGATGATGTAATTGTTTTGGTGGTGTCATCATCTCATTAATATGTTGAAAATTAGTATGCCCCTGCATTGGTGTAGAACGGTGTAGTCGAATGGAGAAGACCTTCTTAAAATAGAACATTTTACTTTTTTATTTGTTTTTTTTTATCTTGCCAGTTTTCCACTCGATTTCCTTATCGAGTGATAAAAGAAGAGAAACTGCACAGATTTGACTGATGATAATGTTAGAATTATATCGATGGTTAAGGAATCAATGCTTTTGGATTTTCCGTCATACTTTTGCTAGCAGCGAGAGTATTGTATTGCCAATAATCTCTACAAGAATGTCGAGAAGCTTAATATTAGCTGTAGATCGAGCTCAAATTTTTGAATTAAATCCTGATGTTGGTCTCTAAGAAGGTCGGATTTCTTCGAAAAATTCACGTGAAGCACAAAATGCATTTTTAACAACATCCGATAGCGAGCGAGCGAATATAAAAAAAAAACTATTTTTTTATATACATTCAGTCCTTGACTTGGCAGATTAGCCTGATACATCTTACTAAAATGTCAAAAATATCATCCATGTTGTTTCCTAAACATGTCATTATTTACGTCAAAAAAATTACGTTATTACGTTTGCCAACGAAAGTAGCAAAACAAAATACACCTAAATTTCGACGTCGTTTCGTAGGAAAAATTCGTAAGAAAACCATGTCGCAATGAAGTGCCAGGAAAATTAGGTAATTTGCTAAAAGGACGGGCCAAAATTGCCACTATTTGTCACTCCTGATTCTCTACTAAATTTTATTCAGGATTTAGTTTTTCTTTACTAGATACATGCATGGTAATATTTTTTAGAACAATTGTTTTGATCTTACCGTGTATGTTAGACCACTTCATGATATCTTCAAATCTGGTATAAGAAGCTTGCGCAGCTTCTGCACACACTTCTCTTATGAATGGGCTAATTATTCCAGAATGCTTTATAATCACGGTGTAGTCCATTGTATGATTAACCCTGTGAAAAAAAAATTATTAAGAAAATATATTAGGGTAAAGTGCTAAAATGAAAAAGAAATATTCACAATGTAGACGTTCGATTACTCGACATCAAAAAGATGTCGCAAAAGCAAGGGTGATAAACAGAACAATAAAGACCCATGACGTACTATGGCTGATTGCCGCTCTTATTATCTGGTTTTGTTTAAAATTAAAACCATAATAAAATCATTATTTTTGGCAGTTATAGGGAACGATAGGTAATGGGTTGGACTGACATAGGTTTATGGTTATCATTGCCCTGGTTAAACATGAGTATTTTTTTATCTCTTTTCTTAGATTTTGTCTTTTTAATATCTTTTTTAACTAACTTAAGCATTCCCATGTGAGTGTTCGTTGGAAATAAATTTTTTTGAGAGAAAGATGATTCTAAATTATTCTCTTTTGCCTAGAGATTGTAACCGAACGTGTCCCTACAATTTTTGTAAATTTTTGGCTTAAAAGCGGATGAAAGTGGTTATATTTGACATTCCAGTTGATGTTTATAATCCAGTTTGGATCCCGTAATTTCATCCGGAAGAGAAGTTTATCAGGTCCTTCGGGGGTTTATTACAGATTAAATCCATTTCGTCACATTTGCTTAGTGACTTTTTGTTGTAACTCTCATCGTCAACCCTAAGGATTATTTTATGATTTGTGTTTGCTCCTTTCTTTTAAGGTTCTTAGTTTTGGTCTCCTCTGTGTACCCTGTTGTCCTCTTGTATTTCTAGATAAATATATCTGACTGGATCTATCTAGGAACCACTTGTCAGATTAGGTTGAACCTTGGGGTTCTTCGGATTCTCACTACTGCGTCAGCTACTTTCGATGGTGACAATTTGATTTGGATCATCTCACCTCGTAATTGTTAAAATTTACTACAAGAGGACTGATTGGTTACATAACTACACCCAATTACCAAAACGTATGATTCTAGATCATTCTGTTGCTGGTGATGGTCGACAAATTATTGATTGCTTGGATGGTCTATTAAATTCGTTGCATAGTTTTCCTACTAACAGAAAACAATTCATTAAAATTGTTAACTTTATTTTAACTACTGCAGATATGCTCTGCGGTTTTCCAAGATGGACATTGCTTTCCTGTGCTATTTAATCTATTTGTTAATATCATTAAGGTATTGAACGACTGTGAGTCTTTAATGTTTCCTAACAATTCAAATTATTCTTCACTATTATTGCTGAACTAGTTACACCAAAGCAGTGAGAGCTAATCGGATGTTAGACTTTACTTTTAGGATTCGCAGTAAAACCAGTATATGTTGGGTTGGTGCGTTCACAAGTGGAGACAATTATATTATTATGTAACTATTTGAGCAGTCAGTATGGTGTCTATAAGTTATTATTGGGAAGTGTTTAAGACAAATTCTTGAGATACTGTGATTATATGTTTAATCTGAATCTCATAGTTAACCATGACTATGCTTGAATATCAGAATATTTGAAATTGCTTTCCTTGGACAAAAGAAGAAGAATTTTTGGCATTTGCTTTACTTATAAAATATTAAATGATAATATATCCTGTCTAGATATACCTTCCCAAATAAGGTTTGCTATTTCTGAGAGCTAAGACAAAACCATTTATTTTATGTTGTGTTTTATAAAGCCAACTATAGCAAACGCCTTTTTTTTATAGATATCTGGCACTTTTTCAAAATACTTAAATGCAATGTCACTATTGAGAACTGTAATTCTTCTGCAACCATCTAGTGGAGTCCAGCTGTCTTTCATACTGAAGTTCTCATTGAATTAAAATGCAGATAAAAAATTACGGACACCGCAATACAGTCGTATCAATTACTGGAACAACAGGGCTGACACTAAGGTTTTTACGGCCTAAAAGGTGAGCTTTAAATTTGTACTAGAGTGTATAAAGATCGTCTAAGAACTGGTGATGAAGGGTTATAATGTTTAGTTTTTTGGGCGCCTGGCCACTTAGACTATGCTGGAAGCGAGGAAAAAAACTGTCTTGCAACACTGCGATCTGCGAAACAACCAGTAAGTCCCAAACCTTTAATCGGTATAGTCAAACGTGCAGCTTTTGCATTAATGAAGAGTCTACTGGATAAATGGAAAGATGGAGTGGAAGAATGGTCAGGGGGCTAAACTACACCAGTTGCGCTATTCTTGTGCATATAATGTGAGTGTACATTTTGATGTTTTTGCATTGTATGTACAATGAAATACTTGAATAAAGGTGTTATTTATTTATTTATTTATTTTTATGAGTGGACCCTTCGAATATAAATGGAAGCACCTAACATGAGACAGGCTAAGGCACATAAAAAAAGGCTTGACGGATCCACAAGGATCTTTTGCGTATAACTACGGATGTCACATTTTAACCCCACTTGACACTAGAACTTCAACAAAAAATATAATATATACCTTCCAAGATCCTCCTCAGGTACCCTAACAGTACTAGGATTCTTTTGTCTCAGCTTTGACATTGCATCTGATGAAATAAACGTATCCTTTGCAAAGTGAAATACGAAGCACATCACTTGATATTGACTCTGTCCCCGTTCTTCTTCTCCCAGAATCAGGGTTTTGAGAATCTGAACTTCCTGAAACAAAGAAAATGACATTGAATATCATGAAGCAAAAGAGACATTTAAGCTAGTAATAAATTCGTAATTATCATTTGGAAATCGTAACCCGTTCGGTGGAGTTACAACGTCGAGGGGTCATTTTAAATGCATTTACAGTTAAATTTGGCGTGGGATTATGGTGGAGATTTCGTTCTATATTCATGGCTCCGGGATCCCATGAATATTAAAACCAGTGTTTTGTATTTAATCCGGGGGACGGACAAAGGAAGCTCTTTCTCGTTTATGGAATTTAATATGTCCTATTTTTTGATGATGACGCTTAATTTGTGGGATTTTTTTTCGTATTTTCTGTATTGTATCGGTAATAATTTAGGTTTTAATAAGTTTAATTATGTTTTTACGAAATATTGGAACTAAAAGTTGATTTTACTTCTATTTTAAATCGTTAGTAATTGTAAACACAAACGCAACAAACTACGAACTCCCACCTTGCGCATCTGCGCCCACCACGCGACTTCCATGTCGCTGTGATGCGCAGTCTTGGTTGGAGCTATAGAGAATGTAAGAATGTAATGTACGTTTCGGAAACCATATTTATGACACTTGACAATTAGAAGTTTCAATAGCTAGAAAGGGCGGCGCCACTGACGCTGGAACTTGAAATTACCAGCAGATATTGACATTTCGTAATTGAGAGTCATACCTGTAAATGTTGTTTGGTTAGTTTTAGGTTCTTTAAAATTTTAAATTATTATAAACTGTTATTAAATTGTAATGTTATCAGTCAAGTCTAATAATTTTAATATTAAATTTTGGTATCTGTCTAAATACACCACAACTCTGTGATATCACCCCAAATGATTGCGGAGAAACAATAGATTCACCCATACATCAGGGTTATGTCAAGTACATAGTACAATGAATTTTTAATGTAACTTTTTTAAGTAGAATATACTTTTATGTTAAGACATAATCAATTTCCTTTCAGTTTTTATTATCTTTTGTAGAGTTGACCTTTCATGTTCTGTGATATATGGTGATATTTTTGAATATTGTAATAAAACATAATTATAAATTTATTGTACATATTGAGTATAATACTGTTTTGTGTTGTAGCAAAAAGTAAAATATATTTTTATTTCTAAACATTTATAAAAATATATTTTCACAAATGTTAGGTCTGTTGTATCCAAATAACTTTAATTGGAAATGAGGTACTGAGTTTCTACTATACTTAGTCCTTAATAAACTTGTCCAAATGTTTGTTATTCCTATAAAACCTTTCCTTATTTTGTTATTAAAGTTTCTTCTTTTTAGCTCTTTTCTCTTATTTTTTGGAATAGCTATAATTTTATTTTTAGGAGTCTCATGTGTTTTCACTTTCATAACCAGTAGTAGACCCAGAGGCCAGAGACAAAAATGCAATTGAACTATGGTCATAAATTTATTTTTCCTGGCTATTTAAGAGAACTGGCTAAGCATTCATGTAAAAATCACTTAAAGCGCTAAATGCAAGCAAAAACCTTGGGCATGACTGCTATAAATATATATCGAAAGAGACCCAAGAAATAAGGTACTGTAACGATATTAACCGCCCCAAATACACCAGGTATTCTTGGGCTAATATTCAGACTTGAACTGCCTCCTAGAGGCGGAGGTCCTTATATATCAGCTAGGCCATTGTTCCGAAAGATTCGCTAACATTCCACGTATCACCAGAGATGTCGCGCTGGGTGCCCACCAAGATGATTTTTGAATGATAAAATCATCTCGGTGAAAATAGATAAATATATTGTAAATAAATGTTTTGATTAATGTTAATTCATTGTGTTTAGTGTGTAATAAAACAGTTGACTATTTGTATGCATCAAATGCTTTAAATTATATCTAAATGAACTAAATAAACTTCCATTTTAAGTTAACGACTTTGAGAATTGTATTTGTATTAATTCCCTAAGATCCTCATTGTGTCGAACAGATTAAATCAAAAAGCGAAATTACTATGGCTACAGTCTACGACCCTCATTGATTAAAAGTTTCTGGTTTTTCCCTTGTTTAACTCAAGTTAACAGTAATGTAAGTTTAATTGCTTTCAACTTAAATGAGTACCGTTTTTTAATTCCTTTTCTTTTGACCCAATTTCGATTCTTTTTATTGAATCCATTTAAATAAGATCTATTTTAATTACTATTTTAATTAAAACGGGGAAAAATCAGCTCTTTTCTGTGCTACGAAACTAGCAATACGTTTCAAAAAATTCACTGAAATTACGGCCCTTTGATGTATGTTTTTTTTTAATTCGGGTATTGCCACTGTTGAATAGAAAAAATTTGTTGAACAAAGGGAATGACCAATATGATTTTACAAACGGATTTATTTTTTCAAAAGCGGAGTTACAAAAAATACGGCATTTTAGTTAAACCGCTGATGCTTGAATTGTAATTTGGAAAACATGAAATAGAGTTACCGTTACTAAGCTTCTAACATATATATATATATATATATATATGGGTTTCCCAAAGACGGACAATTAAATAAACCAATTTCCTTTGGAGCCTATCTGTCCTCGTAACCCGACTAATTTGTCTAAAGCATTTTCAATTATCTGGCAGCGCTTAATTGTAGACTACAGGGGCGGCGGCAATATCTCTCGGGGGCGGCAAGTAATTAAAAATATTTAATCAAGGTACCGAGGCTGCCATACGAATTTGATATAGATTTTGATATTTAGTTGCACGCTAGGCATGGGGGAGATTGAAAACACTTTGTTAAATCATAAATTAAAAGATATATTTAAAATGTGTGTTAATATACATCTCAACATGACAATAAACTGAGGTGTGGTTGGGTTGGATGTGGTGAGTGGTGTTGCAAGTTCTGTCGTCGACTGCATCTTATCACTTTGCAGCTTAAGCCTTATTCCCAACCCAACCCAACCCAACCCAACCTGCTTGTTGATGAAACTAAACAGGATTATTCGTCATAGGGTTAAAATTGAAAAAACGAACACGTAATCCGCATGCCGCCGTGAGTGACTTAGTGCGTGATTACACCCTCGTGGTGATAAAATTTGGCTTTCCGCCACTCTTAGTGAAAAATATATATTGAAATCTACCCATTTTGCAAAAAAACATTTTTAGTGGATTTTCGCAAAAGCCGCTATTCTCGATAATTACCCTTGTCTCGTCCGCTGCTAGACGTAAGCCTCTCTTAACCTAAACCATACCATTAACAGGAATGCCTATTTTGCACTGATTGAGTCACATCTGAGATATGGTTTGTGTTTTTGGGGTGCGAGTACCAACCCATTATTTATGAGTGTTTTTATCTTGCAAAAGAGGGCTATCAGATATATTTGCAAAGTAGGTATAAGAGATTCATGTAGAGAACTTTTTATTACTCAGTCCTTACGTTGCCCTCTTTATTTATACTGGAAACGGTGTGCTTAATTCACAAAAAGTACAGAGGTCTCAATGTTGGAGTGTCAATGTTTGGAGGCACCATTATAGCAGTAGAAGGGCTAATGATGTGATTTTGCCTGTAACCTCAAACTCATTAATAAAAAGGTCATTTATATTTGATGGTAAAAAAATGTTTAATCATCTTCCAGCGGATATTAAGGAAGTGCAAAGTAATAGAGTCTTTAGAAAAAGGGTTAAAAAATGGTTGTCAAAATAAAGCATATTTTGATTTGATTTTGCTCAGTCTTGGGCATCATTTTGAAAATATCCCGTTTAAATCGTTCGTCCATGGAGTCAGCAGACGTCCTATTTTGTTTGATATTCTTGCGACGTGGTCAGCCCAGTTCCATTTTAAGTGGGGGATTCTTTCAGTTGCATTCGTAACTTTTGTCTGATCATCCCTTCTTATTTGGATCACGTGTTCCAGATATTTGTAAGATGTTACGTATTCGATTTCTTTTGTTTTTAACATTAGGTTACAGCTACAGGAACTAGTTAGTTACAAATAGAGTCTTGGCAATGATGAATATTAAGCCTACTTTTTGAGAGCGAGTAGTTTCAACACCATTTAGTTTGTCTCGTTAAGTCGGTCTAAGATCAGCATTATAACGTCAGAAAAACTTGGGTGATTCAGTTTTTATCCATTCAAGTTTATGACCTTACTTTGTCTAATTCGACCTTTTAAAACACAGATTCCATGAGAGTTGTAAAAAATTTAAGAGAAATTGTGTCGCCTTATTGGACGCCCTTTTCAATCCTGAACTGAACTGTTTATGCATGTATTTTTGCTTTTGCTGTTGCCTGCTTACATATATATCGTAATATGGAGCTGTATCGACGGCCTATTCGACAGTTTACGAGAGTTTCAAAAGATTCATGGTGATTTATCGAATTCTTTAGTTCTGTCCTGATGCTTTTCTTACGCATAATAAAAGTAATAGCATTATTCCATACTTGCGGGGTTGTCGCTTCATGTCGGCATTTATTAAAGAGTTTGGGTATTGTTTTGTGTAACTTACATCCTCCTAATCTGATGACTTTTACAAAAATACCGTCTTCACTAGAGTCTTTATTTTTTTTAATTTCTGACAATTTTACGACTTCAGTTATGGTTGGCATCTCCTCCAACCTTTGGTTTATGTCAGGTATATTTTCTATGCTTCTGCTTGATTGTAATTTGAAAAAAAAAAACATAAAAAAATATACTTCTTTAACCGTGACTCTTAGGGTTCTAGGGTAAAAAGTTTAAAAATGACCCCAATAATATCCAAAAGAAAATTGACGGTTCATGTGCCAAATACTTTGACTTTTTTAGTTTTCCTTTATTGTCCTTCCGATATTCAATTTAAGTCTTAAAGATAATGTAGAAGATTATCAATGAATTGCCCTACTATCAACTCTAGGCTTAGAAAAATTGATAAGTGTCTTTTGAAATATTATTAGATAGAATCGAATTTAAATTTGGATTCCACAAAATTTTTTATAATCTTATTTTTTAAAATATATCTTTCTAATAAAGAGCATTCAGTAACATAATAAAGTACAAATCATAGGCGTTTATTCCTACATTGGGGATACCACAAGGATTATTATTAGGTCCACTATGTTTATTGACCGCAACACCAGAATTACTAAAAAATGATCATGCTTATTATTTGGCGGCGATGATTTAAAAATTTATAAAAACCTACTCTGATTTACTGACAGGCTATTTTTTAATAAGTGATGAAATATTGATTGTTATCATAATTTTAAATATTTTGGGCAAAAAGAAGTCTAATAGGTTAAAGCGGCTTACATATTAATTATCAGTTTTTGAAATTATATGCATCATTTGAAAAAGAACCGTGCAATTCAATATAGTAAAATAAAAAAATTGCAAATAAATTGATAACTTCGTTACAATACCTTAGCTATACAAGTCCATTACATGCCAATAAAATCCAAATTTGTAACAAATTTTAAACTGTATGAGAGCATTTCAGATGCCGAAAATTGATTATTCTAATTAGCTTTTAATAAATTACAAACCGCTAATAATCATTATTATTCCGGCCAGTAACGTTATGTACTTGCCTTTATCAACTATGGAGAATTTATGTATCTATCTATTAACACTGTATGTTGTTTGCGGTTATTTTATATACAGATAGGCGAATGGATCACCACACTATAAACTTCCTAACAGACGAGATGTAGCAACGCCGCCGCCGCGACAGGACGCTGGTGTTGAAGATTCGAACTCGATTATTTAAAATTTTATTTTAGTAAGCGTCTGACGTAGGTGGGAGCTGTACCTCATGCGGCAAAATTTAAAAAAATATTATGCGGCAATCAATATTTTTCTAATCCAAGAGTTACATGTGTAAAACCCGCATAGATTGGTAATTACAATTTTTTTATGCTATGCATTGCATATTGAAGATTAAAGCGTTGTTCTTATTAAAATAAAATAGAAATTCTAATAAAAATAAAATGTAAGGAATAAAAAAAAAACAGAAAATAAAAATGATAAACCTAGCAAATAATTCTTTAAATAAAAGGCTTAAAAAGACCTCGTTCTTAAGTTAAACAAAAGAATAGCCTATCGTAAACGCTGTTTCTTACTTCCAAAAGAGCAGGACTGCCAAGTTGTTGAAAATAGTTGTTGAAAACTTATTTCAGATCTATATTAGTGAGGAAATGAACAGCAGGAAAAAAGTGGTGTACTATCAATGAAAAATGGCCCAATAATATGGTCGCCTAAATACTCAACTTTTGAAGGTACCGAGTACGGAACTGAAAACTTCTGTGCTTGTTTTTCTGAGACCAGTAACAAACAATGGAAGGATTGTGTTGTATAGCATGCAATAGAAAAGAGAAAAGAGAAACTCATCTGAAAACAAAATATTTTCTAAGAAATTTTAATTTTCATTTGTCATTTCAGTCATGGTTCGCCACTTGCCATCAGAAAACACCTCCTGAATTTTGGAATATTTAAAACACTTGTATTCATGTTTTTTCCAAATACTCGTCACAGTTTTATGGTGTATACAGTTCCTCTTCAACACTTCTGTTCGATCGTGTTAAATCTAAAACTAAAGCTCTACAAACCATTTCCTCCCGCCGTTTGAGCTTTGATGTGACAATTTAAAATAGTTTTAGCACGAGAAATCAATCTAATTTCAAAATTTTTCCTCCATAAAACCATTTAATCAATTGCACTTTTTCGGAAATATACCCCTTCCGCCCCTAACAGCAACAATGACAAATATTTAAGAAAAATTGAAATAAGCAAAATGAGGTCTGAAGATTGTGCCGTATCGAAAAAATAGCAAATCAGACGATCGGAATCCGCCGCGCCGTTTATCAACCAAAAAGTAAGCAAGAAGAGGTTGCCATTTTTAATGCCTATGTGTAGTCTTTTATTCGCCAACCTGTATAGAAAGTTAAACAAACTATATAGGGTAATTCATATTCATAAGGAAATGTAAATACGTCGGGTACGTATTCCGGAGCCCAACATAAACATAAACGTTGTCGAATACCGGTGGTCTTATAAAAACCCTCACGTTACGGTAGAACATAATTTCCAACATAAATTCAACTCAAACTTTCCAGCATTAATGTTTGGTGTGGAATATCAAATGATTATTCAAATTGTCCAATAATAACCGACGGTAGTATTATAAACCGATGAATTGGTCGGCGTAGTCCGTGTAATTGGCCAACTAGATTGCTAGATCCTAATCCTTAAAGAGTGGTTCTAATTACTGGTAAAAAAAATTGCCATGTGCTTAGAAGTAAATGGTGAAATTCTTGAAAATTCTAAAACCTAGCTTATATTTTGTTGAACATACTTTAAGATTGTGACTGTTCAAAATAATAAAAGAACGTGTAGGTGACTCTACCTACAAGTAAGAGCCATACTAATATTAGATTAGAATTCATCATACACAAAAATATTTCCTCACGAATCACCCTGTATAACATTAGTACGGTATTTTTGTCACGTTTTACAGAAAATGCAAATTTATTTTTCTTTGCCCTATAAAAATAGCAAGATTGCATGGTTATTTAAATAACCCCACTACACAACAGAGTAATTACTATGAAAATTTCGCGGTTTTCTAGATGTCTATTCGATAAAAAAGATGTTGTTTTTTCCGTTTTCTCTTATCCTTCTCCGTCTTAAAGTTTCTTCGCCTCGGTCCCGAGGGAAATACTTTTAAAAGCTTTTTAATTTAAATAATTCGTGTTGTGGATGGGTTGAGGCCTCCCTTTGTTGTGTTTGCTTGCCCCGTTTTATGGGTGATAAAGAAGTAGCGACGAAATGGTCTTTTTCGAATTATTAAACAGAATATTTTAAACCTAAAGTGAATAATAAATCGCTTTTCTTTTTCAAATAAAAACAACAAAAAGATTAGCTTAATTAGGCGAGAGTTTTATTGAAAAATTGAACAGCATAGTCAAGGTGTCAGAGGGTTCAGAGCCGATAAAAGCCGCGGGATTGTTTTCGGACGAAATAAAATTGTCACTCTAAAATTTATGATGTCGCCAACCGATGAGTTGAAACAAAAGGTTGATTGGCTTGTTATTAATTGGTTTTAAACGTCGATACTTTTTAAACTCGCAATGTGAATCGCGCTAGAGTCGGCAGAGGGAAAAATATTCTTTCTATGACTATTACTTAATAGACGCATTTCGATATAGTTTTTGGGATTTAGTGAGCTATAGGCTAGTGAGACTAGTCACGGAAAAATCTGGACACAGGCTGTGGAGGATTTTTCTCTCCTTCTGAAATAGTGAATTGCAAGGATTCTGTGACCCATATCGTAGGCAGAGAGGAGTGACAGAAGTCCAATGGTTTTACATTGCTAAATAGAATGAGCAATAGAGCTAGTTTAGGATTCTGTGGTCCCATATATGAGCGAAGAGATCGACCAAGAAAGATATCTCCATCCAGGAGTTCGGTTTTAACAGTCGTGGTGTTCGCATCGCGGCCTGGTTAGCTTCCTCTCAGCAGGAAAAGGCGTGGAAACCCCAACTGTGGAAATCGAATTCCACAGTCGGGGTTTCCGGAACTAGGCGCTGTGATTCTTATTAATCCAGAGTTTTTGAGTTGACAGAAGACACGAGGGGAATGGTATGTAGCGGCCATATTAAATTCGTGAATTTCGGCCGAAATCTTGAAACTTTGGAGCTGAAAGAGACCGGTTATCCATGAAATCAGTAGCAGTCTGGAGAGGTAATCTTAGTATGTACTTAGTTTTAGAGGTGTGAGCATTTTGTCATTAGTGATGTTTTTTTTTTAAATTTTTTTTTAACTAACTAAAATTTTTTGAAAAAACGTTGAAACAGGAACTAATTAATTAATCGAAAGAAGCTATGTTCCTCTGTTCCAATCAAGTTTCTAACTTTATTAGTTTTTAAGATGTGAGAATTTTGTATTAGTAATTTATTATTTTTTATATTTTTTTCCAACTTCTAAGGCAAATTTCATCATTGCAAAAAATTTTTTTTAAAAACGCTGAAACAGGAACTAATTAATTAATCAGAAGAATCTATGTTCCAAATTTAAAGTTTACACCTTCATTAGATTCACCTTCATTATTCTTTTAGAGGTGTTAGCATTTTGTCATTAGGGTGAGGTCACAAGGGTGTGAGGACTTACATAAAAAAGCAGCCCCTTTCAAGCCAGCACAAACTGGATAAGGGAACCTGCAAAGAAAAAGAAGCTGTTGAAGTACAGACTTCAACAGAGGAAACATTACATGGTAAAATAGCTCAAGCTGCCTAGACCAGAGGTCCACCAAAAGAGAGTGATGTACACTCGGTGTTGGAAACAAGCTGACAGCTGCAGCCCCCGTGTGTCGATTTTCAAATTTTGCGGCTGCACAATGGCGAGCTAACGATACCCCTTTTGTCAATTTTTTGACATAACTAATTGTAGTAATTTTCTCATCACCAAAGTTATGTTCAAAAAATAGAACTCTTTAATAATAATTTATGTGTTACTATTTATTTTTTACCAAACTTCTGGGCAAGAGGTCTTACGAAGCTCACTTTCTTACAACTTATAATTTGTTCAAATACCTATTAAGAAAATATAAAATAATATTGTAGAATTCTTTATAAAAAAAAGATTTTCAGAAATAGTTCAACAAATAGTTAGTTTTTTTATTTTACTTCATCGAATATAATAACAGACTACAACACCCCTAGGCTAGTGACAATTGGCACAAAAAATTCACATATAAATTAAATTTAAAATATTACAAAAAAAAGCCACAACTTAACCATATTGACTATAAGAATGTTCCCTTGTAAAATGCATATAATCAAATTACGAAAATAGATAACTGAAAACTATTAATGAAAAATCCCCAGAATTACTTTTGGGATGTTTGTGCACCACACGTTAACTCTCCTAAGGCTAATAAGGAGTCATTCTCTCTGAGATCTAATGATGGGTTAATAATTCCCAAGCTTCTACACTTACAGCATCATTATTGGATGTTGTACAGAGGAGCCGTTTAAATTAAGTGAATCTTCGATATTGTGTAGGGCATTCTTTGGCAATAAATGCATGGGGTTCCACATGCGATTAGAAATTCAGTCTCTTTTCTCATCTAAGATGACTTGCAAGGGTATTTTTGCTGCTATCTTTGAAGCAATCTCCTGACCATGGCCAAATGAGTGTTGCAAAACTGGACCGCAGATTAGTTGGACAATAACATCCAATTTTATTACTACCTTGTGTTGTAAATTTATCATCTATGACATACGTAATTAATTAATTTGGTGTCTTTGGTTGTAATAAACCTATTCAAGCCTTCCTATTCAAGTTTCGAACCTTGAAATAAATAAATATAAATTATAATAAGAGTTTCATTATTATAATGAAATTCTTATTAAGTGAAGGAAGAAAAAAATGGAACTATAAATAATACTAGATACCAAATTTACCTGAACCCAACCATTTTTAAGCAATATGTTATCCTTAACTAGTAACTTATAGATAACATACCGGGTGACCCAATAAGACTGTTTCTCGGCCATATCTCGGAAACCGTTGATCGTATGATTTAGGGGTAAAAAAAATCATTGGATAAATCGGTCATGAAGAATCCCTGAAAAATGTTTTTAAGTTCTAAAAATCCCACCAGAGGGCGTAACTGCCATCATAAATTTTAAAATTGCATTTTATTTAAATCTCGCATAATAACTAAACAATTTTTTTCACGTTTTTAGAGAGAACAGTATCTCTCATTATTGTAAAAAAAAATGTTAATTTAAAAATAAAGATGGTGGTGGGCGTTCAATTTTGGCAATAACCTCCTTTAACTTCTTAACGGTTTAATCGATTTTAACAAATTTGTTATCGTTGAAAAGAGTATTCTTTGGGCAAAAATAATCAACCAAAGTATAATTAGTTTAGTTGAATGCTTCTACGCCAGGGGGCTAGTTTTGACACCATGACCCAAAATCTTAAAAAAAATAAAAGAAAACAAATGGATTGATATGATTTTTTCTTTATGAAAAAGTAGCCAAATAACATCCAAAGAAGCCAGTAACAAATATCTTCCTAGCCTCAAATATTGGGATAATGAGATTAATTGAACATTGAAGGCCAAGGATTGCTCGGTAAATTTCTTGAAACTATTAAAAATTTAACTACAAATTCAAAATTATAAATATTTCTTATTTTAATCATTTAATCATTGAAACTTGATAATTTTTTAAGCTTTGATATTCAGTGATTGCTTGGAATTTTATGTGGATTACAAAATAGTGATAATAATAACCTGAAAAGCTTAAACTGAATCAAATTCTAAAGTTTCATTACCAGCTTCCAACAGTGATTTTGTCTATATACACTTGGTGCTCTTTCATACTGGCAACGAATATTTAAATAACTTTAAAATAATGTAAGAGGCTTCATATTACAATTATACTACACATTTTGCGTCACACACATTAGGTTTATAAATTTTCTACTGGTGCTCCTTCCAAATTACCTAAATATTAGAAAATAAACCCAATTAAACTACATTTAGACTAATTAGACTTATTCTCCCTAGACACTCCACTTTTTGTACTGTAAAAATACTATAAATGCCGAGAAATCAGCTGATTCTCAGTCCTTCCGGAATGACACAAGCGGTAAACCACACAATGTCTCGAACGTTAGCGGGAATCTTCAGGAGCAGCGTTCTACCGATTATATAAGGAGCCGCATTGCCGATAGTTGTCAGTTCAGTGAAGTAAAGTTCGGAATATAGGCGCGAAATTAAAATAGTTGTAAATAAATAATAGTCATGAGTGATCGTGTTTTCCTAGTCAAATATGTAAATAAATTAGTTGACTAGTTTAGATTATTTAAATTCACACCTAACGAAGGAGAAAAATGCTACAGTACGAAAGGTCATTTTCATATATTATTATCTGCAACAAAGTTATTAGTTTTTTGTTTTATTATATTTATATAAAATTGTTTTATTAATTTTTACTACAAACAATTTAGTGTGTCAAAGTATTATTTATCTTATAGGAAAAAAAATACAGAAATCAGTTGTCGTTTGTGTCGACGCTTCGAAATGTAATTTTAAATAATATATTAATTTAGATTACCTGGGGAAAATTAAAAACTTAAGCTATAAACCCTTTCAAAAGTGTCCAAAAGATATTAAAACGAGTTACAACCATTAGATATTAATGCCAGGTTTGGCTTTTATCCTGAAGTTTTAAATAGAAAGGAGAAAGTTATATCCCGATGAAATATTATTACTAGCTGAATAGAATTTATAATTCTATTTTTGTTAAATAATGAAAATATTTTCAGGACAAAAAAAACTATTCCAAATTTAGAACAGTGTTGTTTTGTAAAATATTGATTTATGTAAATAGTCATTATTTTAAAATACTTCACTAATCGGCTTCAAAATAAAGTCATATTAAATAGATATATGATTTTATTATATTAAATATATTAATAAATAATACCGATATTGTTAAATAAAATTATTATAGTATTTATAAGAGATACGAATTTTGAAATGTATTATTCATTTAATAAATGGCATGATCCTAAATAAAATAGGTAACAAATTCCCTATCCCAAAAGGCATAGAGACCTTCGTAAAGGTCACGGAAATGACCACTTCCGGAGTCGCAAAACAACAAAATAACTAGTTGTAACGAGAGAAAGAGAGAAGGGACATCCCCGTTTCCAGATCCGGATCTGACCGATAGCGCGTTCCGGTGTCTTCCGGGGACGGTAACAATTCAATCGGAATTTATATTGGAAGTTCGCGATTGCCTCGAACATCTGGGACGTTGCCACACTATCTTTGGGACATATAGACGGATATGCACGGTTCGTTTCTTTTAAATGATTGCCAGACGTACTTTCCTGGTTGTGCGCAAGTTTTATTTGAAAATAGAATTATATGACCCTCACAAATCTTGTCACATACAAAATAGTAAAATGGAGTATAGTTCTGAATACAAATTTTTAAAGGTTGGATTTCAAAGTTTGAATTTAAGGCATAATAACAATTATTTTTAATTTACCACCTAATTTGAACAAACTATTAGACACTATTGGAAATGTTTAAAATTTGGGTTTGTTGATTGAATATTAATAAAGATCTGAGGCTCAATGTTAAAGAGACTGTTGAAGGGTTACGAACTAAAATCCAGGATTAGTTGTTCACAGATAAGCTCTGTCTCAATAATAGTAAAACTGAGAATTAATTTTTTTATAAGGAAACCTACAGCCAAATTTTCCGGTGAATAATGATGTGTGATTAGTTCTTGAGCGTTGATTGAGAATATGAATTGAATATATTATTCAATCAACGTCACTTGGGAGGCTCCTGTTTGACAGCCGGCTGCAAAAATCTACAAAATAATTTACCATTAAGAAATCTATCAACGAGTGTCTCCAAACATATCTTCATATATTACTTAGTCATTATCACAGGGAGGGATAATGACTAAGCCGTCTTTATCTTAGGGAAATTTATAGGGGTTTCATCCAAAGTTGATGCATGGAAACCGAATTCTCTCTCAACCCTAACAAAATCGAGCTCATACTCTTCATCAAAAGAAGGGATTTTTCGAAGTTCAGACTTCCAATAATGTGCCAGAGACCCATGTAACTAAAGTAAGGTGCAAGTACTTGGGGATCTATCTCGACAGCAAGCTGACCCGAACCCAACATATTAATGAGGCAGTAAACAAGGCATTTGCCAACCAGTGGCAACTCTGAGGGATAGTCGACAGGAAATTAGATATAAGACCTAACATACTACACTGGCTCCACACTGTTGTAACTAGACCTAGAGTAATAATGATCTATGTACTGATTGATGTATACATTGTAATCACTGATCCATATCAGTGGTCTGGTGATTGGGAAGGTGTATAATGAAGAAAATCTGGCTAGACTGTGTTGGCATAACAGGTGCAATAAGGGACATAACAGAAGTAGCGCTTAACATTCTTCTAGGACTGCCAGAGCTTTTACTGTACATTCAGAGCGAGGTAACAAAAGCCAGCAGAAAGGTTGAAGTAATAAAATTGCATTACTAAAATAAGAGCATTGCAAGAGCTACTGACCGCCAGTTGTTTGCGTTACATCCAAACATAAATAATATCGATAACTATGTGAATAGGTTGATAAAAGAATTTGACGAAAATTTGAAATGATGATTGAATCTGTGTTTAATATTTTGAAAGATAAAACATTTTACCCGTACAAGATAAAATTTGCTCATGAATTTTATAAAGATGATTTTGATTGCAGATTGAAGTTTCATGAACTAATGTCCCAACGTATAATCAATAACGCAAATCTGTTATTTAATTATTGTTGCTTGGATGCGTGTACGTTCCTTGTAAATAGTGCTGTAAATAGATATAACTGTCGATATTGAAAAACTTGAATCCACACTCGTAATGGCTCCATTGCTAAAATAGAGGAAAAGGAACTTTTTATTTCGCTATATCCGAATACAAACAACAGAGTATGACTAGGTGGCTTTTACCGTATTAACATAGTAAAATAAGATGAATGGCCGAATATATTGGTTAAACCTCGTAAAGACTTGCAAAAATGGAATATAGACGACATACAGAATGGCGCACATCACTATCAGAAGCCGGAGTGTACCGAAGGAAAACTAATCGAGGGCAGGTCTTCTCATTGGAAAGTTACACGACGATCTTCCAGGGAGAAGTATTCGCAATGTATGCCGATAAGTTAAGGAACCCTAATAAAACCGAAGGCATCCTGACTTCTTTCTCGATCTAGAAATGTCACCGAGGACGCTTATTATTTCATATGAGAATGCGATAGGTGGGCTAGTTTGTAAAATGAAACCATGAGATAACCACACTTGCCACCGTAGATTTCAATAACCTGGACTGGAAAAATCAGTTTTATTTCATTAGGAAGACAGGTTGCCTGGGTAGGGTTATAGAGGACGATCAGCAGTAACGAGACGGGGTTACGAGGATTTGCGAAAAAGGACTTTTAAGCTTACCCATTGGACTTTGGTCGCCCATGTTATTACCACTATTACTTAATAGGCTTGGGAGGTCCCGTAGGGATACTGGCTATCTGGGGATAAATTGTTGCAGCAAAATACCAGTCTGTATGACCGAACTAGATCGGTGAGATTTTAGTGCCAAAATTAGGAAAGAGGATAGTTTGTAAAGAATAATCAAGATTAATAAATTATTAGGCATTGAAAGTTTGTAAGTACATTACTTAAAGAAATAAAAACAGATACTCTTAGAACATTGAAAGGCTAAAATTAGCATTTTCGTGGAACTATGGGCAGTTTGTTTGCTTGCAACATCTCTAATACAATGATGCCAAATGCTTATGTAGATATGGCAAAAAACACTTTATATCATTAAAATAGATGACTTATTTTGATAGGCACAAAACAATACTACTGTTTCTCTTTAATAAAATATGAAGCATTTTTTTAAATAAAATATGATAAGATACTCTATAAAAAAGTCAATATTCAAAGTCAAATGAATGCAGGTAACGTATATTAGAGAAAAAGGCAACATCATTGCAACGCCGCTCGATCGCATTGTTGATTCATAGATTATGCTTTAAATTATAAACAATATTACCGTTTATGAACTCTTTTTTTTACGTCATTAGAGGAAAGGTATGTCACTAGAGTAAAGGTAATCTGTAATCTCCTTGTATGTATCTTTCTGTGATCTTCTATTCTACGTGTCTGATGACTGTTCTTTCTAATGATGTTTTGACAATATCGGTATTTATTTGTGAAAAGATCGGCTTGAATCGCCTTTTTCCTATGGTGCGGCACAAACACCCCAAGTTAGTTGTAACTAGACCTAGAGTAATAATGATCTATGTACTGATTGATGTATACATTGTAATCACTGATCCATATCAGTGGTCTGGTGATTGGGAAGGTGTATAATGAAGAAAATCTGGCTAGACTGTGTTGGCATAACAGGTGCAATAAGGGACATAACAGAAGTAGCGCTTAACATTCTTCTAGGACTGCCAGAGCTTTTACTGTACATTCAGAGCGAGGTAACAAAAGCCAGCAGAAAGGTTGAAGTAATAAAATTGCATTACTAAAATAAGAGCATTGCAAGAGCTACTGACCGCCAGTTGTTTGCGTTACATCCAAACATAAATAATATCGATAACTATGTGAATAGGTTGATAAAAGAATTTGACGAAAATTTGAAATGATGATTGAATCTGTGTTTAATATTTTGAAAGATAAAACATTTTACCCGTACAAGATAAAATTTGCTCATGAATTTTATAAAGATGATTTTGATTGCAGATTGAAGTTTCATGAACTAATGTCCCAACGTATAATCAATAACGCAAATCTGTTATTTAATTATTGTTGCTTGGATGCGTGTACGTTCCTTGTAAATAGTGCTGTAAATAGATATAACTGTCGATATTGAAAAACTTGAATCCACACTCGTAATGGCTCCATTGCTAAAATAGAGGAAAAGGAACTTTTTATTTCGCTATATCCGAATACAAACAACAGAGTATGACTAGGTGGCTTTTACCGTATTAACATAGTAAAATAAGATGAATGGCCGAATATATTGGTTAAACCTCGTAAAGACTTGCAAAAATGGAATATAGACGACATACAGAATGGCGCACATCACTATCAGAAGCCGGAGTGTACCGAAGGAAAACTAATCGAGGGCAGGTCTTCTCATTGGAAAGTTACACGACGATCTTCCAGGGAGAAGTATTCGCAATGTATGCCGATAAGTTAAGGAACCCTAATAAAACCGAAGGCATCCTGACTTCTTTCTCGATCTAGAAATGTCACCGAGGACGCTTATTATTTCATATGAGAATGCGATAGGTGGGCTAGTTTGTAAAATGAAACCATGAGATAACCACACTTGCCACCGTAGATTTCAATAACCTGGACTGGAAAAATCAGTTTTATTTCATTAGGAAGACAGGTTGCCTGGGTAGGGTTATAGAGGACGATCAGCAGTAACGAGACGGGGTTACGAGGATTTGCGAAAAAGGACTTTTAAGCTTACCCATTGGACTTTGGTCGCCCATGTTATTACCACTATTACTTAATAGGCTTGGGAGGTCCCGTAGGGATACTGGCTATCTGGGGATAAATTGTTGCAGCAAAATACCAGTCTGTATGACCGAACTAGATCGGTGAGATTTTAGTGCCAAAATTAGGAAAGAGGATAGTTTGTAAAGAATAATCAAGATTAATAAATTATTAGGCATTGAAAGTTTGTAAGTACATTACTTAAAGAAATAAAAACAGATACTCTTAGAACATTGAAAGGCTAAAATTAGCATTTTCGTGGAACTATGGGCAGTTTGTTTGCTTGCAACATCTCTAATACAATGATGCCAAATGCTTATGTAGATATGGCAAAAAACACTTTATATCATTAAAATAGATGACTTATTTTGATAGGCACAAAACAATACTACTGTTTCTCTTTAATAAAATATGAAGCATTTTTTTAAATAAAATATGATAAGATACTCTATAAAAAAGTCAATATTCAAAGTCAAATGAATGCAGGTAACGTATATTAGAGAAAAAGGCAACATCATTGCAACGCCGCTCGATCGCATTGTTGATTCATAGATTATGCTTTAAATTATAAACAATATTACCGTTTATGAACTCTTTTTTTTACGTCATTAGAGGAAAGGTATGTCACTAGAGTAAAGGTAATCTGTAATCTCCTTGTATGTATCTTTCTGTGATCTTCTATTCTACGTGTCTGATGACTGTTCTTTCTAATGATGTTTTGACAATATCGGTATTTATTTGTGAAAAGATCGGCTTGAATCGCCTTTTTCCTATGGTGCGGCACAAACACCCCAAGTTAGTTCGAAATAGTTCACAAAAATACTCAAATGAGACCGTTTTCTTTTTTTAACCAAAAACTAAAGAGAAAACACAAAAGCATAAAGCCGTTTGACAAGATGACATTTCGCAAGATGGCATCAGCTTTTGCTTGCGGTGTTGTCATTCCAAACTTTTTAGAAGCGGTTTTAGGAATAAAAATGTTATTAATTTCTTTTTTGCTTTAAAGATGTTATTTTTGCGCTTAGAATAAGATGTATCTATTTCTACTTGTTATTTTTAATCCAAAATATAATACAAATAAGTTATATTAACATTATTATATTAGTCCTATGGTTGGAATCTTTGGCGTTACGCTTAAATTACGAGACAATTTTACCACTAACCAAAACTCTTTATTTTTACTCTCGATACGTGCTTCGCTAACGATGTTTGGAAGAAGATTACTAGTTTTAATCTTCTCCTTAAAAAGAGTTTAGGTTAGTGGCAAAACTGTCCCGTAATTTGAACATTATTATATAGTTAAAATCACTGTGAGATGAATATTAAATCAGGGTTAGGCAATTAATATATTTAACCAAATTTAATATTACAGATTTTAAAATCATTACTGAGATAATGTTGCTTACTAATTCTAGTCTTTCAATGTTCTAAGCAGATACTATAAATTTGTTATCATTTTAAATATTTTTTTACGATTTCTAAATAAAAAATAATTATATAAAAAAAACATTAATACATTATGTTCAATAACGTTTACTTTTTACTTCAATAACGTAACTTTTTATTTTTTTGTGTGAACACAAATGGTGTTGTTTGAAAAACTGCATCGAGAATATGGAAAACATCGGGCAAAGGAAATCTGGATTAGTTCTACACGAATGACACTTTTGACGGGGGCGTCCGGACTTTGTTGCCAGAAAGCACCGAAGCTGGAAAATCAGAAATCGATTGAACGTGGAAATAGAACGAACACGTAAACCAGTATTTTCTTGATTTAACATGACTTTTCAGTTTATTGAATTAAAAAGGTTACCGTAAAACAATTATGTTAATATATGTGTAGAGTAAATATTATCAAAATTATTACAAGTACCAAAAGTGAATATTTACCGACGTATATTAGCCGAAGGGTGGGACCCTTTTACCCTACTCTCGTAAGTTCAATATATTAAACGCAAGACAAACACAACTCGGCTCGCAAAGAATATTTTCATACCGGTCCCAAATTAAATTCGACAGTCCCAATTCCCGGCGAAACAAAACGAACGACATCGATTTTTATTATTATACTCCTATTGTTTGGTTCTTTATCCAAAAAAATGGGACGGAATGGAATTTTATTGTGCGGTCTCTCTGAAATATGCCTTTGTTCGATAGTGTGTGCTTTCGAATGCACAATGGAGACTGATGGCAGTTTTCTTTTATTTCTGAGCTTTTTTCAGGTTATTAGTATGTTATATTTGAAACCATGTTTCTTGTACAATTAATAAGGTTTTACCTGATTTCTATTTTCTATGGAGCTGCAGTTTAACGATGTTTCTTAAACACGAGTAAACTTCACAAATAACCACGCTTAAGCCAGGATTCGATAGCTTGTTCGTACTATTAGAGTCTGTTTTTAATTGATTTACTAAAAATCTTTGATTGCATTGACTATTTGCCACTATTTAAGTCAAATCAAAATATATTAAGTAAAGTTACAAATAATACATTGTTTCAAAAATTTCATCAAATACCACATTTAAAGTTTGTTCCTATTATAGCATAGTATATTATATTTTATGTTATAACATGTTATATTTTATGTACAGAGATACCTACTTAAACTAAGTAAAAAACTTGACTGACTGAAAAAATTGTGACTAGCAATGTTGCCTAAGTCGATTCGGCTTGAGCGCAATATTACCTGTCAAAAAGTTATTCGAGTATTGGTATACGTGAACGTTTATCTATATTTTTACCTTAAATTCGTAAATTTTGAGGGACGAGGGAGTCTGCCGACCAAACAGGCGGAAGAAAACGAGAAACGAGGGACTATGGACTGCAGTACGTAATATTTGCGCATTATAATAAATAAATAGATTCGCAAATAACTGTGGTAAGGTAAGAGAGGTAAAGAAGGAGGTAATAAATTGTAAATTTTTGGTACAAAATAAGTTATTGATCTATCTGATGGAGACAGATGAAATAAAGGTATGTTTAGATTTATTAGTTTAACTTTTGCCCTAGTTTGATGTGAATGATTTAACTTTAGTAAAAGGAATTTCTCTTTTGATAAGAGACACAGACAATAAAAACGCCCTTTGTTGTATAGTATTTTTACGTCGGCCCTCATGGATAAATTGCAATTCTATCAATACCACCTCTACGCAGACGACACGCATTTATATCTGACATTTAATGCTAGTAATTTTGAAAGACCTAATTTTTATTTGATAGTTGACTTTGCTCTAGTAAATAGAGTCTTAAAAAATCATTCTCCTAAATTAAATCTAAATAAATTTCGAAGATTAAGTATGTCAGAATTTACATAAAATTGAAAATTTAAGTAAGGGGGTAATTTATTAAGTGCTATTTTTATTAATATATTTTGACAAGTTTGAACCAAATTTAAGGTATTTTCATTTTAGGCACTACCCCAAGCAATTATATAATATCTTAGCAGCGACTCGACTAAAGCTTTATATAGTTGAATAGTCAGTTTTATATTCATGATATTCCTAACTTGATAAAACTTAACATGCTGATTTAGAATCAGACCAGGGTATTTTTGTTTTTCAACATTGTTTAGTAAAGAACAGTTCTCGTTATAAATATAAATTGTATTTATAACTGTTTGATTCACCGCCGTTGCTGAAAAAGTTAAAAATTAAATTTTTACTACATTAAGGCTTAATAAACTAGTACATAACCAACTATTCACCCTTTCTAAACCACATTCTGCACATCTACAAACTTCCGGCTACGTTTTGGCGGTAATCAAAATAGCTGTATCGTCTGCATATGATATCACATTTGAGTTTTTAAAAATTTTACCAATATAATTAATATAATTTAAAAAAGAACCTATTTAGATAATGTTTTGAACATTAACATATTTTTTTTGGTAGGTAATTAAAAAAAAAGTTCAGAGCATCCCAGAAGTTGAGGTCTTGTGACGGCAAAATGAGGTGGCAGCTTATTCTGTAATAATAAGTCCGTTGCGCCATTACATGCTCCAAAAATGCATCAAGAGTCAACTTCCTTTGCATCTTTGCAGGATACGCTCTACACATACTCACCGCCTAGGCATGCCAACCTAGGCGCCTATTATTTAACTTAAAAGAAAGAACTATCTCATGGATTTTTCCAGGGATAAAGATAACATATAAACTTTAAAAGAAAAGAGAGTTTAAAAATATTATGGGATGACTAATCAAAATACATACATTTTGGCTTTCCACCCACTCTGACCCCATTTTAGAAACCAAAAGAACTATTATTTTGTCTTTTGGGAATGATTTTTGTATAAGTTGGTTATTTGGTATGAATTGGTTACTTTCCTCATCGCCAATATAGCCACCTCTCTTCAACATCAATGCTTAGTCCTGACTCAGCAAAATTTATGCTTCCGCCAAGGGTATATTACGATCTATGATTAGATTTCTGTGGCTTAAAGCATCAACACCCTACTGAAATCTAATGCCAGTTGACTGACATGTATGCAAAATAATCAAAACAATGGTGCCATTCCAGGTTAAACAAACGCCATCAGCATGAAAGGTGATCCTGGGTCAGGAAAGGCGTTCTATTGGTCAACTATTTAAAAAACAAAGCTAGCAAGTCAACACTGTCAAGCAAACCTACGCTGGGCTCTACAGTACAAAAGGAGGAATCGGCTGACAAAGGGAGTTGCATAATGATAACGCCAATCATCATAGCCAAATTCGGATGAGAAATCGTTGGGCATCTTTCATAGAACCCTGATTTGGCCCCCTGTGACTTTTATTTATTTTTTAACTTGAAACAGCACTTCGGAAAAAGAAATACTCAAGCGACAAAGCTGTCGAATACTTTCTGCATAGACCGACAGAAAAGTGGTACGCCGTGGGTAAGAAAAAGCTTTCGGAGCAACTCAAAAAGTGGTCCGATTAGACTACATTGAAAAATAGGTGAAAAGTCAAAATAAAATACTTGACGTATATAAACAAATATTTTATTTTGTCCGAGACCTATTGAAACCTTTTAGACCCTATAAAGATTCAGGCTGTCAAAGGCTTTTGACCAATCAGGAAATATATCCAATACCAGATTTCTACTTTCGACACCATCTATTATTGCTTGTGAAAAACTCTTGAAAAAATATAGGGTGATCCATTAATAATGGCAGATATTCTAAATTCTATTTAACAAAAAAAAATGAGGTTAAATTAAATTTTCCGAGTTCGAAAGTCAAAGACAACCAAGATAGGGGGTGATAACCATAACGTATTTTTTTTGAATTTTAGTTATAAATTTAGCATATAAGCATCTCACCAGTATACAAACTATTTGACAGCATCGTATGTATCTTTTAAAATATTAAATTTATCCTTAAAATCCTCAAAGGTACCCTCTCATCCCAAATTTCATCACTAAGAACATTTAAAGCTGTTTTCCTGCAGGACTGCAGTATCAAGCTTACTTCAATATTTCTACTCTGCATATGCAATAGCCAAGTTGACGCAAAATTGCTTAGTCCTATAAAGTTCTATGTTCGCCCGCTAACACCCGCAGGAATTGCCGAGCTCTAACTTAGAGAATCCAAACGAGTTTTTGAAGTACGAAATTTTATTTCCACACTGAGCATAAAACCCATACGGTTATGATAGTTTTCAATTGTTTAAATATTAATTAATTATCAGTTGAGCGGACAGCAAGATTCATAAAGATTTGAGCACATAAGCCTTGAAATTCTCAAAAACAAATTTCATTGCTAAAATGGGAGTTAACCAAAGCACTCTACATCTAGGAGTTTCTTTATGCGATATAATGGTGGTATCATCTGCAATCACCGTTACTTTCTTTTTTATTAATAGTAGAGGTAAATAAATAATATACAGGATAAATAGTAATAACCTTAAGCTTGAGCTCTGAGCATTTATATAAACTTAGGTTTAAGTTGAGAATTTTCAACAGATGAAAAACACATTTATTTTAAGCATTGTGATGCACCAATTATCGAAAGAGAATAGGTCCGAAAATAAATTTCCTGATTTCATTTAAAACTCTAACTTATTACCCATTAGCAAGTTTTCAAGTATAAACTAGTCTCAAAGTTTTAAACTGGATTCGGTTCAAACTTTTCGTCCTATTTTATTTTTCTTGGCTACATTTTAGGGGCTAATCAGTCTACTTGAATCTTCTTTTCAACTTTGAAATATGTTACTTATATAGGGAGCTTCTAACTGAGGATAGAATGATGGATTGATGGCCCATAGTATTTTTATAAATACTTGAAATATTATTTAAATATAGAGCTTGGTCAAGATAAGAATAAGGATTAGGTTAAATTACTAAAAAGTTACGTCCTTTTGGCTGTATTTATGCTTTATCAAGAAACTTGTAGTGTATTAAACTATAAAAAAATAATGTATTAGACCTAAAAAACATATTCCAGTATAATTAAATGAAAATGTATACAAAGTGATTCATTAAGAAAAGGCAATCTCTGAACTGGAGATCCTACATACCAAAATATGGCGATGGAGCTTAACATGTCTTATAAAAATGTTGCAGGTTTACGAGATACAGGGTATTTAAAGTTGGTATTTTAATTTGAAATAAATAACAATCAGTAGCAAAATTAAAAGAAAACTTCAAAGTAAATGCTCAAAATGCCCACTACAATACACTTTCTAAGGCGTCTCCTTAAAGATCTTTGAATATGAAATAACATTTATCGATTATTTTTGATAATATTACCAGCTTCTTGAATTTTCTGTCGAAATTCTTCGATGGAATTAATTGTATCTTTGTAAACAATGTCCTTCATGTATGACCATATTGAGAAGTCTAGAGGATTTAAGTCTGGACTTCTAGATGGCCAAACAAATTCACTGCCACGCCCAATCCACCGGTGAGAAAAATGTTTATTCAGGTATCGCCATACTGGCAGAGAAAAATGTGGCGACACCCCGTCTTGCATAAACCACATTTTCCGCCTTGTGGCTAGTGGTACATCTTCTAGTAGTGGGTTTAACTGTTATTCAAGCAAGTTTAAATAGAAGGGCCCGTTCAGATTAGGAGGAAATTCAAAAGGGCCAATAAAAAAACCAGATATCACACCACACCAAATATTTACCTTGAATTCATGCTGAAAATGTCATTCCTTTAGGGCTTTGTGGATTTTAATTAAAAACATTTCAATTAAAAACACCTCGTCTAGTAAACGTCGCCTCATCGATGAAAAGAAGGTAATTAATAAATTCCTGGTTTTCGGGTTGTTCCTTTAGCATAAATTAAGCAAACTGTAGGCGAACTAGTAAATCTTGAGGTAACAAATTTTGGACAGTAGTACAGTGATATAAACGGAGATTCTCTTTCTTTAAAATTCTCCAGATAGACGATTGGCTTATTCCTGTTGCCGTACTTAACCGACGAGTACTGAGATCTAGATTTCCGAAATACGAGCTAAAACCCCTTCTTCATCATCGACGTTGATATTTTTTGGAGCGCCATTTAAGGTTTTAGGACGAAAACACCCTCTTTCACCTAGGCGGGTATAAATACGTCTGAACAGTTTCTGATTGGGTTGTCTTCGATTTGGGTATAATTCTAAATACCTTCTGGCTCCACCAAGTCTACTATAATTTGACTGAACAAAAACGCAAATCATATCACGCATTTAACTGTTGGAATATTCATTATGACGTGGCATTTTCTTATTTTAGAATTGTTACTACAAATAATACGCTCTTACTTAGTGACAGTAAAATTGTAATATAATTTATTTTCACGAAAAACTAATAAGTGCTGACACAAGCCTACATTGACTGAGTATGTGTGTAATAAATCAAATTACTATTTTTTTGTATTACGAAATGTTTTTTGCACTAAATAACACTCAAAGGAATAGTAAAAACGCTACAGTATTAACAACCTGCATAAATTCAGTAGTGCTATTTAAAATTTATCCACCACCTCTGGCTCTATAAGAAACCGAGACTAAAAATTAAATGTTGGGCGCTTTTATTTTTAAGATTTGCCGCATCGTTACCCCAAGTTCTAATAGGTCATACAAGAGTTTTTGCGAACGCAGCAAACTTGCATCGACCCAAGTAGATAAAATATAAGTTGGGAAACTATTATATAGCACTTTATAAGAGAAGTAAAATTTGTTAGCATCTCGGGAAGGCTTAACTAACCGAAGCTAAAAGGGCCTTGAAGAGAAGAACTTTTCGGTATGGCAAGAGGAAAAATAATAGCTCGGGGAAGTTTTTTAATGAGCCCTGGTAACCTACATAACTTCTTTTAAATGTCATACTGGTATTAAAAATGGCACTGGTATTAGTTTACGTAAAAAATTGTATTCTCTTCGCAAGCTAAATGACAGATTAAAAGATTTTTTGGCACAAAAATCCTTTTAAAACACGGATTAAATGCATCGTTGGGACACGCAGTTAAGCCGAGCTTTCGCTCTTTATTTCCATCGATAAATCACATATCAGATATATAAATCAACGGCCCCACTAGGAGATTAACGAAACTGTTGTTTTTCGAATAGCACTGTCAATAGCTTGAAATAGTGTATCTTTTTCCCTTTTTCTGTTGTGCATCGAAATTTAATATTTGTGTCAATGGTTTTGCCGTAACAAATTGTCATAATCCATTAAAAATAACAAATTTTCCAGATATTGATTGTTAGAATAGGAAAAATATTAAGATTTGCGGTTTATAAATGCTTGAAGGTTTTAAATAAAATATTTTAAGCCACAAAAAAAACCAAAGATGTTATAACGATAAATGAATATTAACTATAAGTTTTATTTTGGAAAAGACTGAGTCATATACCACTATTAAGAAAACCTCTCAGGGTCAACCTATAAGAGAGGAGCGGAAATCTCCTCCCATTCACATCATTAAAACCAGCGCTCAATTGTTAAAGTCAGTACTAAAGAGTTTTTTGTTAAGCGCTTACGTGTGTGTGTTTATTAATAATAATAATTATTATTATTATTATGATTATTATATCTTCCTAACTTGATCTGAACGCAACACCGCGAAACAAATACAATACAAATGCTATAAGCATAATCCGTTTTCATGAGACTTCTTTTACTAATTCTTAAGTGTTCTTAGAGATAAGGCTAGTTGCACTGATGATAATAGGGATAACTTTGTTACGTATGTTCCAACGTGTCTGTATTTCTATTGGTAATAATAATAATAATAATAATAATAATAATAATAATAATAATAATAATAATAAGACGTTTATTAGCCACCAATACAAAAAAAAGCATAATTACAGAAGGTAATATGATTATATACATGGAATTGAATATTAGAATATTAAACAAAGAGAGCATATTAAAAACAATAGGTTATATAAAGAATTTAGTTAACACAAGTAAGGCAACTAAAAAGCCATGCATTCAGACTTCCAGAAAAGAAGGAAACAACTTCCTGGATTCTGTTAAGGCTTATAATAGAAGAAGTGAGAGAAAAAAAAACAATTCTTATAGACAAACTAAAAAAAAACAAATAGGTAGGCATATACTTATGAGGGGAAAAAGCAATAGGGGGAAAAATGGATGAAACGGAATGAAAAAATTCTTCTTTTTTCTTCTTTTTTTTTAAACAGTTAATTTCTGAATAATAAATGTTAATAGAATATTTTACGTTGCATTCAGTTAGTTAGCATGTGCGTAGTATTTTAATAAAGGAAGGCATTCAAGAAAAATTAAGTTTGATTTAAAAGAAGAAGCTTGGTTTTTAATTTAAAAGTTTTTTCAGTGACAGTAAAATTAATTATTTTGAACTTATTAATCAAATTTGGTACGACATAAGAAAACAATCGCTTAAAGAGTTCTTTGCTATGGCAAGGAATTGTTAAAAGATTTTTACGTCTTATATTAGGATTATGCACATCAGTACGATAGGTAAGCTTTTCAAGAAAGTAAGGCGGAGTTTTTGATTTAAGAATTTTGTAAGAAAAACATAAAATATGTAATATTCGTCTATTGTGCATATTTAGCCAACCTGCTTCTTTTAATTTATAAGAAATATGTTGCCGTCTTCTTATACCAAATATGTCTTAAGCAAGAGTTTTGAAGTTTTTGAATTCTACCTGAGTCGGAGTTATCGAGACATGGTCCATAAATTGTGTCGCAAAAATTTAACGGTGATAGTACTAAAGCATCACAGAGCAGTTTTTTGATACTTGAGCTTAAACAATGTCTTTGACGATATATTGTTTTTAAGGCAGAATATCCATTTTTTAGTTTAAGGGTAACATGTTCTTTGAATCTAAGATTATAGTCCATTACTAGTCCAAGATTTGCAGAGTTGCAGAGTTTTTAAAACTTATTATATTGTTATTAAGGTGTACATTTAAATTATTTAAGATATTAGTTCGATGATTGTCACTACAAAAAAGAATAGCTGCTGATTTAGTGGGGTTAATCTTTAGAAGTAATTTTTGAGTTTCTATATTTAAGGTATTTAAATTCTTATTTATATATTGATTAGCTTGGACAACATTAGTGTGATGAAATGAATAAAATAGCTGGGTGTCATCTGCATAGCAATAGTGCTTACAGTGTAATTTTTTTTTAGTAATTTGTGAAGTATAAAGAGTATAAAATAAAGGACCAAGAATGCTACCTTGGGGTACCCCAGAGGTAACATCTAGTGCATTTGATTTATTGTTATTAAGCACTACTCTTTGTTTTCGATTAAACAAGAAAGAAGACACCAATGCCAACGCAGACTCAGCAAAACCCATATATTCTAATATAGCCAGTAATATTCTGTGATTTACCATGTCAAAGGCTTTAGAAAAATAAGAGAACCAACACCGTAGCTTTATTTTTATCAAGTTCCTTAAAAATATCATTAGTCACTTTAGATAAAGCGGTTGCATAACTATACCCCTTACGAAACCCAGACTGGTATTTAGGAATTAAATTATTTACATTTAAATATTAAACTATTTGATACTCCATAACTTTTTCTAATATTTTTGATAGTATAGGAAGTACAGATATTGAGCGAACATCATTAAATTCAACAGGATTTTTTATTTTGGGCAAAGGAATAACATTCGCTTCTTTCCATTGATCGGGAAAGCAGTTTTGTTCTAAACATACTTTTATAATATGAGTAAGTGGTTTAATTATGGCAGGACAACAAAGCAAAATCAGGGTAATGTTTGATTGATCAATGCCAAATGCTTTAGATTTAATAGATTTTAAGTAATTTATTATTATATCTTGTGTCACCAAATTAAATTTAAATTTAACCAAATAATTTAACCTATGTTTTTTAAAATACCCAACAAATTCTTCGTGAGGGTTATTATTGTTTTTGTTAATATTAGAAAAAAAAAATTAAGTTTATCTACATCTTGCATAAGAGGAGGAAGTTGTATATTTGATTTATTAGAAATATTTAGTTTATTAAGTTCTTGCCATGTTTCTTTGTTATTACATACTCTAAATCTGTGAGCCAGGAATGCCTTTTTTCCGCCCTAATTGAACTAGTTGCAAGATTTCTGTACTGCTTATAATTTTCCCAATCCTCGCGACTTTTGGTGTTTCTAAATTTACGTAAAGAGTTGCGAAGACTTTGTATAAATCTAATATTAGGAGTAATCCAGGGGCAATATGGTCTAGTTTTACACTTTACGTTTTTTATAGGAGCATGTAAGTTAATTAATTCTAATAAAGATTGAGTAAAAAAAAATTTATTATTTAAATCAGCCATATTGTACATATTATGCCAGGGAATCGATTCAATATCAGACTAAAATAAACAAGTGTTGATATTTTGTAAATTTCTATAAGTGAAATTATAAATTTGAGGCTTAGGTATATCAGGAAGGTTGTTAGGTAGGTTCTTAAGGCAAGTACTAATAGGTTTGGTTCGTTTGCCATGACTGTTCCGTCTGTGTGATTCTGCAAATGTTTCAGTAAGTTCCTTGAAATGATGTGATGCATGCTAACAGTGAAGGCATGATAGAGTCTGCATTTTTGTTCACAGCAAGTTTCCATTATTACTTTGCTTATTTTTCGTTAAGCTTTCTTATTGTTTGTTGTTATCGCTTGATCTTGGTATTCCGTTTCTGTCTTTAAATTTGCATAACACAGCTATGCCTTCGTTTGAGTCCAGTCTCTTTGGCAATTCTCTACCTCCCTCTTTTTGGAGCTATATATCCGATCAATGTCCATTCGCGAATGGAGTGCGCCATATAATTTTCTCACAAGAGTAACTAAAACCCAGCGCCAGCTCAGCGCTAGTCCAGGAATCCAGAGAGGCATTGGAAAGACTGGCAGCACACAAGGAAGTAAGATTGAGGTGGGTCCTAGGAAACCTGGGTATCAAAGAACGGGTTGACAAACTACCCAAAGAAGATTTCGTTAGACTCTTCATAGGCTCCGAGCCGTGTCGTCATCTCAGTAAAAAACAAATTTCAGTTCATTTTTCTGTTAAGTAAAAAAAAAGGAACTTAACAATTGGGCCTGGTAGAAAACAACGAAGAATTGGAACAGAAGGATGTAGACAGGTCAAGGAGATGTTACCAGATTACAAAAACTTGGTGGGTATCTTAACTGGAAATAACTACCTAAATTGGCATTTACATCTTAGTATAAGAGAAACTGCACTCTGTCCGAATTGTGGTACCGGGGAGGAAACTTCATACCATATATTAGGAACTTGCAATATGTGGAGTTACCTGAGAAGGCCAATTTTTAGAGCTACGACACATTAACAGGAAATTCTTAAACATCTGGCCTGGGACAGCGTGTAAGCCTTTATTAAAAGGACGGGCCCGATTCAGTGAAGACCATGCATTAAGAGTGAATGCGTAGGGGTAGGTGATTTTGGGGTGAGCGAAAAGGGACCTTTAAGCCTACTTACCGAGCTCTAGCTCATCTACTCTTACTACTACTACTACTGCCACACAAGTGACTTTCTTATTTCCATGTCTAGTTTTCTTACTTTTGCTTGGGCTCATCTGATAATGTCTACACTGTACTAGATCACTGGGAATACTAATGATGCCATCTTATTCTTGGGGTTCAGCTCTCTCTTGTTCTATGGAAGTATTCTTTTTTTGGTCTTTATTCGTTTGTGTTGTTTTCCATCGTTTTTATCCATTCTTCCTTTTCCTTTTTTTGTACATTTTCAGATACCAAATTCCATCCTAAAGTCGTCATTAAATTCTTTTACTATTGCCAGTTGTTCGGTCAGTTCTTTATTTGCTGTACGAACTTAATAAATATACCTGGACTGCTAATGCATATGGCCACGACACCCAAAAATGACCACTGCCTGGTGGCCGCCATTTGTATAGTGGTTGTGTCCTTTTGATGTTGGTCACTCTGAATTTTTTTAGTATTGCCAAGTATTGTTTGAGTATAATAAATTGCTTAGTTTTTGGCGATTTGTAAACGACGCTTGGGTATATCATCTGGAACAGGCGATGTATCTTCCTCCCTATTTAATACGTTAATAAACAGTATCACCATCTTTATTTAAAGGAATTTGGTTCACTGTTTCTCAAAATCGAATTATTGTAAATTGTCTGTCTTTGTTGTTTATGATAGAATAATATATAGAGTTGTTGATAGAATAATATATTTTTACTACATAAACCCTTGCTAATTACAAACCCTCATAAAATCATCTATATTTTGATTTTTATAGATGGTTGTACCTATTAAAGTGGAAACACTGTACACGAAAGGAAAGTAAAACTCAGAAAAAATAGAAAGAAAATAAAAGTGTTTTTAACTAAATTTGTTAAGTAAATACAAGCAAAAATTTAAATAAAGATCATCATTTTCACGGTATTAGGATTTGTAAGATTCAAATTTAAGTTTAGATTTATAAGATTCAAGATTATCAGAATAATAAAACGAATATTTCAAAGTGCATGCATCTATTCCAAGTTAATTTAAACTATCTCATTTTAGGTGAGGATTACTTACTACTCTTTCATAAATTATCACGAAATTCTTAAAGAAGTACAAAAAAATCACAGATCTAACGCTACCACGATCTAACCATCTTAAATTCTTACCTATATGTAACTTTCTATTTTGTATTTTTGTAAGCATAACCTCTCAAACTTTAATTGTTTTGTTTCCCTACAATTGGCACAACTAAAATTTTTCAGAGTGACCAACATCGAAAGGACACAATTACGCAAAATGGCGGCCCCCTAGTAGTGGTCATTTACTTTTCATTGAATTGGCAATCCAGGTATATTTATTAAGTTCGTGATCTGTTGCCAGTTTCAGATCGTCGACATATTTATTTTCTCTTTCTCTTATTTTCACTATATTTCATTTTAATCACTCGTGTAGAATGTCTAAACTGAGGTGCATGACGCATATCTTTTGTTGAAGCCAGATGTTGTAGGTTGATGTTGGTAATTATCGACGTGTAGCGCTGAAAGTTGAGAATGACGGCCTGGTCAACGTCGTATTGATGGACTTAAGTAGAGTGTCAGATTTTTCCTTTTGAGCCTAGATGGAACGTATATTTCGTACCCATGTAATTAATACCTGTTTGTAAAAGACTTAGTGCAAATTCGAAAGTACAGTTTAATATTTGTAAATAAAAAGTTACACAATACACGCTAATTTCTAACAAAGCAAAAAGCAATAAATCCGTGTTTACCGCTCGTTGCTGTTGTTAGGGCCGCTCGTATTTCAGCTGGCATATCTGCAAAGTGCACAATTATTATTATCATTATTTTGGTAATTAATTGCGCCTCGTCGCGATCATAATTTCAGTTTGCTTCGCTTATATATTGCTCGTTTGGGCATTTCGGACATTCGGTGATGGCCAGAAAATAAATAGCCCATTTTTATTAAAAGTAGTAAAACACCGCAATAATAAATGAATAAAAAATAGTGTTTAAATCATTTACCGGTGTCAATGTAAGTCGAGACAAACAAACCAAGCCGGAGAGTTGCCCACAAACTAAATAACGCGGTCCATTAACCGTGTTCCAGAAATCCCGGCTGGCTTAAGTCGGGATATAAGGAACGCCAATGCTACCGCGTCACATCCAAAGGCTATTAATTTTATTTTCCTGTGCCGCTTTTTGGCCATACCACGATGTTTTTTTTATTACAACTAGAATTTTCCATTGTAGAATTCTTGGTCCAGGTTTGTTTGACATGGGATCTGATAGCTTTTTCATAGTGTTTGATTGTGGAGATATAATGGTACAAGAGACCGGAGCAAAAAAAAGTAATCGATGTTCATTTTGTATTAGAGCTGGGTATACTCGTATAAACCTATTTTTACAATAGTAAACTTATAGATTACAATAATTTGTAATCTAACTTGTAAAATTATAAAAATAAAGTCTGTGATAATATTATTAATATTATTATTATTATTATTATTATTATTATTATTATTATTATTATTATTATTATTATTATTATTATTATTCTGTTTAAGCTCGCTGATAGCGGTGTTGTCAATTTCATCGGCCTGAAGACAAGATGAATTTTGTTATGGTAGATTTAGGAACTTTCGAACAATGTTGCATGTATTCAGTAGAACAGATTTCTGTATAGTGATAATCGTCCAGGAGGAAAGACCCAATGAGATAAAGTTTTTGGACAGTGTTAAAGGGACAATTCCAGTGGATGAAATAACTAGAGGGAGTATATATACATTATCTTGCCTCCATTGTTGTTTTATCTCGTGAGCTAGATCAGCGTATTTAGCAAGTTTAGTGTGTGTCGTCTCTGGGACATTATTGGTATTTGGCACTGCTATGTCAATTAGAAACGTTTTTTTTTGGGCTTTGTTTATTAAGATTATATCTGGTCTATTTGAAGTCAGCGTCCTATCGGTCAAAACAGTTCTGTCCCAGTAGAGGCGAAAGTCGTTATTTTCAAGTACAGTTTTATTATTATTATTATTATTATTATTATAACTATATTATATATATTAACTATAACTCAAAAACTTAGATAAAGCCTAAGATAGCTGATCCTAATTTTAACATTGATGGCTATCCTTTGTAAGAAGCGATAGAGATACAAATGTAGGTGTGGGATTTTGTTAAAAATTATAATTCTTCTAAGTTCTTCGAACATATCTGACTATCAATCAAGTGCGGGGGAGAGAAATTATGTCTTGGCTCCTTGTATAGGCAACCTAGCTAACATGACGATGTATGGAGGTGCTAGAGGATATTATGGTGGAGGTTTTGCCTAAATTTGGTATAGTTTGCTTTGGAGTAGACATAAATTCTAATTTATTGAATACTTCGGAATTTATCACAAGAAGTCAAGTTGCCTACTCGAACTAATGATCGTTCTAACACACTGTTGGATGTTTTGGTATGTAGTGATGTAACCTTAGTTAATGAAACCGAAATCCTTGAAATGTAAATATTTCACATCATAGGTCAGTGTCATATAAAATAAAATTTTCTAAATGAAAACCTAAGCCAATTTATAAACGTTTGCGCGATTATCACCTTATTAATAAACTTAATTTTATGATGAGGCTTAGAAACAAGGCCCTGTCACGCTATAAGCCTAAAACTGAAGCTAGTTTGAATGAATACAAGTCACTACGTAATCATGTTATTATTTCAGTTAGAGCAAAAAAAAGGTCTTTCTCATACATACTTTTAAAAAAGATCCAAACAATTTTTGGCGTACCTTCCAATGAACATTAATCTAATTTAGTAAATTTTTTATTAGTTCAGATTCACCCACCTCAAAGCATAATACTTCATTTGTTAATGATAATTATAACAACAAAATATTTCATATCAATGATTTACTCCTATATCATCCGAAGAGGTGGAAAAAATTATGTATAGTTTAAAATCGGCTTTTATTGGGTGCGATAGTATTTATTTAAAAATGTTGATGCTCAGCACCTAACCTAATGAATCACATAACTTTTATTACTAACCATTGTCTTACTACAGGTACATTCCCTGACAATTGGAAAACAGCACATGTGGTTCCAATTCCAAAATTGTCTAATCCTTCCAAACCAAAAGATTTTTGCCCAGAGATTTTGCCCATCAGTATACTACCAGTATTTTCCAAAATAATTGAAAAACTTTTGGAAAAACAACTAATTTTGAAGTAGCACATAGGTATATGAACACTGATTTGCAAAGTATTTATGATATATCCCAAGTTCATGGGCTAGTTCTTAATGAAAGCAAAACTCAGTTTGTTATATTTGGTAAATCAAGAGCCTTTAGAGCCATTTTAAATTATAACCGCTTTTTATTAGATCTTAACAAGGTTCTATTATATCCGATAGTTACT
The DNA here is from genome assembly GCF_022605725.1 of Anthonomus grandis grandis. NCBI lineage: Eukaryota > Metazoa > Arthropoda > Insecta > Coleoptera > Curculionidae > Anthonomus > Anthonomus grandis. Next base: position 27,069,427 of record NC_065552.1, on the reverse strand, counting down.
CTCAACAACTTACGTTTGTTTATCGATTTAGACTTAAGATTTTCTAACTATGTATTATCGCTTATTCAAAAAAGGTTTGGAAAACTAAAATTATTGTATATGCATAGAGATGCTACCATGTTCGAAAATATGACCACATAACGCCACATTTAAGAGAATCTGGTTAGCTCACTATCAGGGAAAGGTATCACTTACATTTGGCGTGCTTGATATTTACGTCCACCAAAAACTTCTTTCACCACTTTTTTTTGTTGTCCTCAATTGTCTCTCATAGTCTCTATTAACGTTTGGAAATTAGAATCTATCAGTCCCCTTTCCCTTTCGTTTATTCTTTTTAATGCTAAACATCCCTCTCCTACTTAAATTTTCTTGACTACTAACTTTTCTTCTCTAAGGCCAATCTCTTTAGCGTCAATAATGCCCATTTCTTCAATACTCAATTTCTTCATCATACCATCCAACCATTTTACAATTCACCCTGTCTTTCACTCTCACTATCCTCAACTTACATTATTCCAATTTTTTATTCTAGCCTCTTTTAGTTATGTTTGTCTTCCCAAATCGATGGTACTGAATATTTAAAAAAAACCTGTAGATTGTCCAAACCAGGCGATTTGATTTAAAGAGTTGAAAAAAGTAGACTGGCACCACAAAGACTTTAGGATAATCGAGAGAAGATGCTCAAAAAAGAAGGCAATGAAGTTATTAAGTAAAAAGAAGTAAGGAATTTGACTAGCTCCAATAATCACAATGTCACACAGAGAAGACTCTTAGACTTGCTAAGTATTATTGTTTGAGTCACAGACAGATGACACACGGAATTTTTTTGGAATTAAGAGATCCAAGAACAGTTGAGGAAAAACTAGAATTTTTTATTCAAGAAGAAGAAATTTCTTACCCTTGACATAAATTTCTTATAGAATACTTTTGCATCCATCCTATTTTTGACGTTTCACTGATTTTTAGAGCGCAGTCTGAATTTTTTTTTGTCATGTTTTGGCTTTGCAGGTCATGATTTATTTGCAGCTATTCCAAGACTGCTGCAGTAAGTGGCGACTTTAGTCGGTAAATCCATAATATTTCTTTATAGTGGTTGTAGCGCCCCGCGTATTCTAGAGCAATACGGTCTGTTCAGTTTTATGACTTGTTCCTGAAGCTCCTCTGTCTTTAATCTCTTAATCACCTTTAAGCACAAAGTGATGTGCCTAATATCCCAGGATGCTCTCGTGATAATATGGAATGCCCTATTTCCGTTAACGTCAAATCTGTTATCCATCTTGGCCCAAGAATTTTTGCTTCTCACACAGGGTAAGGATTTGAAGATTACCTTCATGAATTCGGTGTGAAGAAGCACGTTGTATTATTGGCAAGTTCATCGCTTTTATGTGTGCAGTCAGGTGTTGGTCCAAGAGGATGCCCCGCGGCTTGACCAATGTGTTTGGCCCTGAAGGAAGATACACATCTTTCCACTTCAGGATGTTCCAGGTCATTTGTGACTGGTATACATGGTCGCTTATTGTATATTCCATAGATTGCCCTGTAGTCTCCGTTGGTCCATCCAATTCAACAGCTCACAAGCCGATGTTGTAATAGCGAACTAAAAGGCCTTATTCCTGTCCTAGATATGTAGATATTAAACAGGAGTGATGTGTCAGCAAAAAAGCGGAAAAGTTTCTGTTCTGCCAAGTGAATCAGTATTATCTGGTACCCAAATAGTTCATTTGCAGGTTATTTTGTTTTAATTGGTTTATATTCCAACTTGCTCCGAAATATTTTAATATTTATCAGAGGGAGCCCAACATAAAAAAGAAAATTATTTTAAAATAAAAAATCAGTGCGACAAAGTGCCGAAAAAAGAAGTAAGCAGGTCTGGAATAAAACCAGACAAGAGACATGATCCGGACGTTCCCCAGGGGACTTGTCGTCATTTTGCCGGATTTCTGTTCCCGAAATAAAGGTGTTCGTCTCCGGGAATAATAAGGATTCCTCGTTTAGAAAAAGATAAAGAAGGCCCTCGCATTCCCGCTTGACACTTTTCGCATTTCAAGACCGAGAGGCGACATTCACTTTGCTATTCCTTTAACGCAAGATCTAGTTTAAAAAAATAGTCAGATACGTGATAAAATTTTATTAAATAAAGTTGTCATATAAATACGCTTATTGCTTAACTTATATAATTAAATAAATGTGAATTTCTAATCATTCCCTAGTATACTTCATCGAATGAACTGACATCATATAATAACTCAAATTCGCAGTAATTCTAATAATTTTTTTATATTTTAAAGCTTAAAAATGGCCAAACACTTTTACTCTTATCAATTTGACATGCCCTACCGTTCCACCTATCTTCGGAACTGGGAGGTACCAAAGTACTATTGTCCGAAACCGCGCAGAAGAACCAATTGCACCAAAATAATTTCCAATTCCAGAGGGCATATCTTACCTGGGGTACCTAGGCCGCCTTGCAACGCATTTGGGGACTTTATTGGTATAATTTTTAATAATATCATAAATTATTCTAACCAAGATACAGAAAACTTTTGACTTTAAAATATTTCTATGGCGTCCCTACTAGGGACCAGAGCATCCCATATTCTAGCATGATCATTATTTCGGTCGCATAGTTGACTATTTATTCTTTGATTCATTTCTTAGTTATATTAAAATGAATTAAAATGAGTTATATTAATGTAGGTTATGCTTATTCAATTTAAACAAACGCGATTTTTTTAACAACATTTATGCAGTTTGTCTGCAGCCGCTATCAAGCAACTAGAATACTCGAATCCATGCGGTTGATCGGAGACTATATTTTCGAGGTCACAAAAATCGATTCGCGTTTTGTATCTGGGTTAGAGTAATTTATGACTTTATATTGTAAAAGTTCACATTCATTACGTACATATGTTTAGGTACTTGGGAAATGCCTACAAAAATAACACGTGAAATAGCTAATAAGTTGAACGGTACTACTGACAAGCCAGTGTTTATGGAAAAGTGTAGGCTTGCATTAATCAATACTGGAAGAAAAGGTACCAGGAAGAAAACTGAAAAAGAGGCATTAAAGACGGAATCTCAAGAAATAAGTACCATTACGGACGAAGCGTCAATTAAGAAAGTTGAAGAGGCTATAGTCGAAAGGGTCATATGTCCCATACATGATTTTTAAATAAAGAAAAAGTAATCAATAGTGTATTTGTTTGTGTTATACCACTGAATGTCCATACTCATTTAATGTAATCCATAAAATCAGCTTTTTTTGAACATTTGGCACATAAATATCTCATAAAAAACAATACATATCCTTATTTGTATGAAAAAAAAACGCTTAAACAAATGATAGTAGTACCTTCCTAAAGTAAAAGTGAACCAGTCAGAGATGGTTTTTAACCCATCTGGGTATATGAGAATATCGTGGAAGTTGTTTAGGTCTTCTGCTTAAGTTTTTATCTTGAATGATTTCTTAAAGGAGTCGTAGTAGAGAAGGAATTGCTTATATCTGACCCTTCTTGGGTAAGGCCGGGCTCTAACAGTCTGGTTTAGTAGTAGCACACTTGCTCCACACTTTAATCTCTTCATATTTCACTTGAGATCAGTCTGGCTGCCTTCACCTGCGATTATGACAAGTCAAAAGGCATAAAACGCGAATTACCATAATGTAGGATCTGCTTATTCAATTTAAATAGAATCGTTTTCCAGCTTCTATGCGGTTTATCTGCAGTCGCTTTTATGGGATAAGAATATCTTCCATCCATGCGATCTGATATTATTTTGTCGAGGTTTTGCGTTACATGACTAAAGGTCATTTAAGTAAACCATAGAATCTGATTTGATAGAAAAAAAATAGCTACCCCATCGGTATCCAAATCAATTTCTTACCAATCCAGCAGTCCTACCTCCCTAATGAAGCCTAAGAATCTTAATCCCTATGAATCTTATTGTGTTTCCTGAATGTTTACCATACTCTTAAATGAGTTAATCGGTACTAAACAAATACCAGACATTAAACATATTCAGCTGACTCATTTACTAAAATCATTCACACCAATTTGATCGTTTAGTTATGGGAAACTTTCTTATAACGTTTGGGTGCTCTCCATTTTGTTTTCCATTATCTACTTCATCTACACTTGTTTTCGTGAAGTATCCATATGGTTATTGGGAAGATTAATCTTGGTTATATGCTAATGCACGCCTTAGCCAATGTATGCAATTTTGCCATTTTGCTTCCTGGATAGTCACTATATCGGTTCGTCCTATCGATGGTTATTTCATTCTCTTCATGATCTGCTCTAAGCATTATGGTTTTGCCAGTAATACTGTTGTTTGGGTTGCCACTAAAATTAAGCTATAAATTTTGTCTAAGAAACTTTTGAGTCAACCCCTGATGGTGTTTTTATGTAGGTAATCGTTTTGATTAACAAAAAAACTAAAGCTCATCTTATAGATTGATTAAAAATACAAATTCCCAAACAAGGTTTATCTTTTCAAGATCTAAATATAGCTCTACCGATTATTTTTAAAAGAAATATTAACAAAATAACCACTTTTAAAAGCCTTTCATGATGGAAGTAATCTGAATATTCCAAGAAACGCGTAAAACGAGAACTGACAGGCAGACCCTCCTTTTGCTACACACAAAATGTAATAATAAATTGCTGGCAGCCGGGGCCGCGTATCCCATCTGGATATTGCCGGGCGTAATACGGAAGAGGTTTAAAGAATGCACAAAAATGCACAGATAAAAAAAAGTCGTATTAAGTTGTTATTAAAAATTTCCCGCTTCTGCGGATATGCTTGCGCTAGTAGAAAAAAAAGAGAGTAAAGGTGGATTTACGATCACTTCTTATTAAGTCTCTCTTCACTTACATTTTACTTAAATTTAAAAGGTGTTTCTAAATCCGACATGCTTGAAACATGTTACAGGATAAGTTATATGTTGAAGAAGAACGTAAGTAGGAGCTTAGTAAAAGGACCTGAAAGTTAAAGGGCCTTATAATAACTTAAAAAATATATACACCTGTTGCTTTTCACGAACAACTAATTATAAAATATTACAGAATGAACTAGCGAATAATGGGAAGTTTTGTCTTAAAAATCGTATTTTGTAATAAATTTAATGCAAAGAGAATGGCTAGTGCTACTTTGATGAACACTAAGAAGGTGATTGAACAATTTAAGTTTTAACGATTTTTTAATGCTGGAATTTTTAAAAAGCTTAACTTCGAATTAGAGAAATTACCCATTAACAAAAAAATGTAAATTTTCCACTTAACATATTAAAAGTCAATTATATAGAAATTATAATAAATTTAATTATCAAAATCTATACAGATTATAAGGATTAATAATAGTAATGATCATATCAATCATAATAATAATAATAATATTATAGTTGAAGAATATCATTGACTCCACAATACTTAAAGATATTAAGAGGATGAAAGAAGACGGGCTTACAACTAGCTCAACTACAAGAAGGCGTATGACAGTGTACTGCATGCTTGGTTGCTTCGAGTTCTCCAAGTTCATACAATATATTGTTATTTACCCTAAAGTAACCTCCTTCCTTTAATACCTCGTGCAACCCTGGAGAATGAATATCCAATCATCAACTAATGGTTTCTATAGCAAATGTAAAACAACTTCCAATTTACGTTATCAATCAGGTGATAACTGAAGTTCACAAATCTGAAAATAAAATTTTTGCAAAAAATGGAAAAACTTGGCCTTTTAATTAATGTGCTAGACACATATTGATGTTGTTGTTTAACACATTCAATTACAGCGAATTTTTCTTTCGATCAACCTTGCAAACATTTATTTAATTTGAATTTTATTATCGTCAGGTTGGTCAAATTGCATCGTATGTCGCGACGGTGCCGTTCATTGTTTGACATTTATACGAATTGATTGTGCAATTTCGTGTGTAAATATTTTTATTCCTTCGGTGATTTTGATCATTATTAACTGTTATTCTAAAAACAAAATCTTTGTACATTTAATTTTTCGAAGCAGACTTTTGATTTTCTATGAAAATGACAAAGCATTTAAATAGCCGATACAAAGAACTTGTAGTTTTTCTAATCGGTTATTTTGCACGAGAACGTGAAAATTAATGGCAGAATAAAAAACAAAAGAAATGCGAAATCCACAAAAGTAATAATAATAATATTAATAATAAAAAAAAAAAAATAATAATAGCATATATATGAGACTCTTGCAACTTGCCAGAAGCAAGCTCTGTTCTTCCTTCATTGCAAAAAAAAAAATAACTTAAAATATATATAAAACTGAAAAAAGCTTAAAAAATACATAATAAATTCCTATATTTAGTAGGTATGAAAAAAAATATTTAAGACTAACAAAAATACGTGCATAAATGTATCCATTTTACACTTAACTGCCTAAAGCTAAAAAAGGTTTACCTCTAACTAACTAAAATAATTGCTAAATAAAATGCTGTTGGTGTTCTAACAAATGCTGTCTCAATCGTTTTTTAAATGTTTCAGTTGAAATGGATAGATTGAGGAGGCGCTGCGATAAATCATTAATATAACGGCAAATATTGTATAAGAGAGTTATAAGAGAATGTTTTTTTGAAGTACATTTGATATATGACCGGAAAATTTTAATTGTGAGTCTAGAGTTAAACCTAAGCTTTTAGTGTTTTTAACATCAAGTACTTGATTATCAATGCATATAAGATCTTGTGAGTGTTACTTATGTTATTTTTATTGCCAAACAGAATACCTTTAAATTTTTGAAGATTTAACTGCAATTTATGTTTATTATTTGTTTCACAAATAATATCATCGACCACGTCCGCCATCGCCGTTCCGAAACTGTTTCCACTTCTAAATCCTGACTGTTTTTGAGGTAAAATTCTAATCTAAGACTCTTTCAAATACTTTAGACAAGGTTGGAAGCACAATAATCGATCTGTGGATGGCAAAGTGAATGGCAAAAGGTAAACGACCATATATATTATATCTACTTACTTGAGATAAAAGGATTTTTTTAGCAGATACGTAATACTTCATGCTGGTAATGAACATGAATTTATTGAGGGTGGTGAGCATCACATATCACAGCATGCTGTTAGAAAAAACACCCAATTCTTCATGGTCAATAAGTCTTCCATTCAAGAATGGTTAGTCAATAATGAAATTGAAGGTAATCACATATTGGTAAAAGCCGAACTTCTAACGAACCAAAAAAATGTATTGTAGATGACATGGCTAATAAATATGGGTATAAAGTCTTACGATTGCCTCCATACCCTTGGTGTTCAATCCAATCGAACTTATTTAGGGGTTTCCGAAGACTTACTATAACAGGCATATTGGTGCAGGTGGTGGTATAGAGATGGCTTGTTTGAATATGTGGAAGGAATAACTTGGCATTGTTACTCCAGAAATGTAGAAGAATTCAGTAACGCGTATGGTAGAACAAATAAGAAAATGGTATAAAAGAGAACATGTACTTGACAGGCTGAATATTCAACTGCTTATTATTAATTTAGATGATGGTGATTCAAGGGATTATGAAAATGATGTAGAGAGCTAAGTATTTTTTTTGGTCAAAATATTTGCATTACTGTGTATCTTATAATCATGGACAGAATAATTTTTCTTATAATATACTTCTTCATTAAAATAAATTCAAATATTATCAAACATTTTAAATATATCATATTGACTTAATAATTATATTTATCAGTAAATAAATAATAAAAAACAAACTACGACATTTTTTTATTCAATAATATTTGTAAATTGTTAGCAATATGCTATTTTTATTAGTAAAAAAACGTAATATTTTTGTATTATCATCACAAACTGGCAATGGCCATGTTGCCATTCCAGGTCACTCTCAAGGGATGTGACGTAAATTGGAAATTGTTTTGATTTTTTTATATATCAGTACCCCTGAAATCAAGTTTAACCGAGGCATTTCCCAAGGGGATTCTTTAAGTTCTCTTTGCTTCTGTTTACCCCTAAACCCACTGTTTAAAATACTGAAAGGAACTAAAATAGGATACACGCTCGAAAACTAACAAGAGACGCACATCATATCTCATCATTTCTAGATGGATGACCTCACACTTTATTACAGGACAAGCTTAAGCAACTCATCCAATAGATAGAAGTGTTCTCCAATAATATCACTATTAAGTTTCGACTGGACACGTGCAAGATCGTTAGTACAAAAAGAGAAAAATGTTTACACAGAGACGTACAATTAGAAGATGAGAGACTCATAGATGGATAAAAACATGTAAGTCTCTTAGCTACGAGCAAACCAAGGGACTGAACATAACAAAACAACTTCACAAAAGTGTACCAACAAACATGTCATGCTGTTAAGAACCTACTTCCACCAGCATAGTAAGCTGTAGTAATGTCAGATCAGAGATCCACGCCGATCAATACCAGTGTAGTAAAGACGAGATACATCGGGTATGGCAATACCAGGCATTGCATAGGAGACACCTTTATAAATTTGATTAACATTTTGTTGATATTAAATGCGTAGTTGAAGAGAGGAAAGCTATTTCCTGTAACAGAAGACTTAAGTCTTGAATGATCATTTAAAACTATAGCTAATGAACACAAAGAATTACTTAAAGCACATTGTGAAAAACCTCACGATAGGAGGATGTGTTAGGCAGAGGACATAAAGAAACTGTGGAATCTGAACAAAGTGACCACCGTGTGGTATTATATAGCTACACAGAAGCCTGGAGACGTTGGGATTGCACAAAAAAATCGACCTTATTTTACCACAGGGTAATAATAAGTAATGGTATAATACCACCAGGATATTACGAGATCTTTAAGTCATGAATAAAATTAATGGAAATGGTGGTTTAATACTCTTACCAGATTTGTTAAACAAGGGAGCTTCGGGTAAAAAAAATTAAATAATCATATTAATAATTATAATTAAATAGATTATACAGTCTGTAACTTGGAATAAATTCAGTAGTTTATATACTTTCTTTTTTCTTAAAAAAATCCTCGGAACCGTTGATTAGTATTTTTAGTTGCACTCTTTTTTGTAGAAAATAGATAATAAGATAATTAAAAATGAAATAAATTTCTTTTGTTTATCTGCACTAACTAAAGGAGTTCGTTGCGGTACTAAAGGATTTTAATTATCAATTAGGTGTTTGTTAAATAAACAGATATTCTATAATGCCGTAAAGAAGCTTACTTATAAAAACATTAATGCAAACTATTGTATTTCTATCAAATGAATTGTTAGTTTAGTAGTAAGTTTTTGTTTCTTTGACTTACTTTGTTTTGAGTATACTTTGCATTCATATATACCTATTGTTATAATAATTTATTACCTAAAATTATGTAATTTTATCTACAATTTGTAAATACATAAGGTTAAAAAATGGTTAATAAAACAAATATTTTTATTATTAGTCCAAAATAAAAAAAAATATATCAAAATACCAAAGCAAAAAAAATACTGGCAAATATTTAAATCAAAGTTCTCCCACATCTCCAAAATCCATTAAATTTGATATTTACTTAGCGCGCCCCATTTGCTTACGAAAAGAAATTCGACGCCCATCGTAGAGCAAAAGTACTTTAAGAAGATTTTTGCCTTAAAAAGTCTTTTAAGTTAATGCGGCCTTTTTGCCTTTTGCTTTACTCTTGCACTCGAATAAATACCTAAAAAGGGCCTTGAAAGCTTTTTGCTATTTTTTTTCGGCGATATAGTGGGACAAATTGCGGTGGTTGGAAGAGAACCACAAATTGACTTTATATAAACTAGTTCAATGAAAACCATTGTGTTGTAATGAGATAAAACCATAAAAAAAATTAATAATAATACGTTAGCTGGGTGTAAGCACCAGCTTTCTATCGATTAGGTGGTTATAAAATAAACCCAGGCCAAATAGGAAAATCTGGATGTATTCTACAATGATGATTGCAAGATCTTTAATTCTGTCCCTCACAACTAACTAATGAAAGTACTGGATATTATGGCACTCGGATTCTTTCCAATAAAAATAATGCCAAATAGCCATAATAATAAAATAGCCATTGCTCTGCCCAATATAGAACCTTTTTAACCTTTGGAACCAATTTACACTCCGTAACAATCATAAGTTATCTCACCTATTATACGTTAATGATTTGAAATTTTACGAACGGTGTCAGAGTTAAAATATTCATCAGTAACACATAGATGTTATTTGAGCTTGATATGTGCGCTATTGCAAACATCTAAGCAGATTTAGTGAAGATCCAATAGACCAGTTTCAGGTCATTGAAAATCCGCCTTCAGATGATACTTTGATATAAATATTTTGAAATGTTGCAAAACCAATGGATTGACCACTCGCAACAAGGACAATTTTTTTCCAAAAAATTTAAGAAGAGAGATATCAGAATTTTAAATACAAAACTCTTCACCAAGACTGAAATATTATAGGAATTGTTTTGCTCCAAAGACAGGAAAACACTGGCTAACTTTATATACACAGTTTATTTACACATTATTTACAGGTTTTTACACTATTCTACTATTATAACTAAACGTCGTTAATCGTCTTAAAATAACCGTCTTTAATTGATGCGAGCGTCTTAACTTAAAATCGTCTTTCGTCATCTGTAATTATTCTCGCACTGCTGCCGGTGGTTTTCTTCCTCCAGGCGACGGCAATAGATCGGTCAATCGGGTGATCGATTCCAGGAAATTCTAGGATAGGGAGGGCGTTAAACATTTTATTTCTCGTCTTTTAATTAATATTTCCCACAATATACAGCGCTGTCCTAAACACTTGTGCAGTACTAACTCTGACCTAAATTTTGGGGCTTTTTAAATGGTCCAATGCTAATGTAAATGAGCTAGACAGAACGACACACTAAATACTGACTAAAATAGTGAACATCTACAAGTTATGCAAAACCCAAGCAGTCTGAGACAACAACTCCTCGAATCCAATGATACCTGAATTGATCGGCAACCGAGAAAGACCCAAAGGTATAAACCTTTAAATGTGCAATACGCGTATCTCGAATTAAACATAAACTCAGCACAACAAGAACGAGCTGCATGAATGTAGCAAGCTTTACATGACAAGTTCCCAAAGAGCCTACAGTCGGATAATGTTGATAAACCGTTATCGTTAGTACGGCTTAGAGCTGTTTACCTCTACCTTAAGACTGAGGGTTTCTTTATGGCATTCCAAGATAGAGTAATAGAGGAGACAAAATTACGAGAACTGTCTTCTACTTGAAGCCAAAGATAAATGCAGTAAATGTAATACTGTGGATAAGTCGCTAGAATACATCATTGCAGATCGTTGATAACTTGCAGACAAGGCATATCTAGATCGCGACAATCAAGCTGCTAAAATTATTCACCAATAACTAGCTCTCAGAAACAGTCTTTTTGAAACCTGATCACCATATATTATATGTATAAGAAACTGTAATAAAGCAAAAAAGTATCACCATTTTGGTGCGAACGCACATGTATCGTAGGCAGAGAAACCTGTGACAGTACTCGATCAAAAATCACTTTCTGTTTCCTGCCAAAATATTCTTTGGCTAAGCTAAGGCCGTTCTTGCTAAGACCAAAATACTTTAAGCTTTAGGCATATCAATTAACAATTAACAGTATTTATAATGTATTAATGATTTACTGTAATCACGAAATCGCAAGCCTCTGTGGTTACTCTGGCCCCAACAGTTCATAATATCATCTGTCATTGTAGCTACAGCCGTTGTAGTATTGTGTAGCGATCTAAAGCCAGGTTGGAAAATTCATTCGCAATTTTTCGCGGTCTTGGAATTTGTTGAGAAAGACTGGTTAATAATAAAAGTCAGTTAGGGTCAAAGAGTAGATAAAAAGGTCCATAAATCTACGGCTAAAACCACCCATTCCAGCAGTATTAAATTTAAACTTGCGATAGAATAATGAATTTTTTTTACTACTAACAGTCGGAACGCAAAGGGTTGCGGTAAATTATTAAAAGAATTATGTTTGTATACACCAATTAAAGGAACATTTGGAAGATACTGGGTGGAAGGGATACATTATTAGGATTCCTATCTCACTGGGATCACTTACAGGCTTCACATTGACGTTTGATAATTTCACAGTTTTCAAAAGCCTTTTTTTATTGCAGATCGTCGCCGTTACAATACTTCTTAATCTTTTATAGTTTTCCCAACTGTCAACAGTTTTTAACTTTAAGTATTTTCTTAACCTTAGAAATCATATCATATCATATATTTCATTTTAAGCGTAATTGGGGGAGGAACTAACTTTGTAAAACTGCCCGTTTTAAATAAGGCATGCATTATCAGAATATCATAACACCCAATTAATATTAATGAAGACGCACAGTAATTATTGATATCGATGTAACATTTAAGGGATATTATCAGCCACGTGAAAAGTAAAGCTAGGCATATCATTCTATCAAAAATTTTAGGAAAATACATGGGTCTATAAACCACACATTTTTTTGAATACAATAACCTCATTATTCTCAGTAGTAGGAAGGATAAAAATATCACCCATAGCATTTCAACAGATCTCATTTCAGCTATAGTGGATTGCCTTCATAGAATGCAGTTTAACTTAATTCTTCTCTGTGACTACTGTAAAGCTTTCGACTATGTGAATTATGACATTCTTTTAGAGACACTGTCCTTTTATGGTTTTTCCTTGGGAATTATGCAGTTTCTAGAATCCTATCTTCAAAATAGTCATATGATATTAGATGAGATAGATGATCTAAGATCAGCAAGAAAAAGGTTTGCAGTAGATGATCCTATGATATTTTATTTTTTATATACTTATATAATACCTTCCAATATAATATCTTCTTCGTCGTTGACACCACATCAAATGAATCTCTGACAGAACTCATACGTTTGTATAAAGAACCCATACAAGAGCAGAAAAATGGTTTAATAGGCTTCTCCTGAATAATACTAAAACTCAATAAACGGTATTAAAAGAAGTAAATATTTATACTGAACCTGAGGGTAGGTTTTTGGATATTACTTTGGACTCCAAGCTAAAGTGAGGAAACCATGTAAATACTCATGGCTTTTCTAGAAGTTTTTCTGGAGGTACTTGGTACATCATAATTTGCCTTATTTCATTCGCATATTAGATATGCAATTATTGCATAAGGGCACTTCGCAGATGAAACCACTATCTCCATGTCCAATGAATTTCTGACAGAAATCATATACGTCGCTTGTATAAAGAAGTCCAAAGAAGAGCTAAACAATGGTTTGTCTCTAATAAGCTTATCTTTAATAATAAAAAAACTCAACAAATGGCACTCTTACTGACATATATGAATATTCACACTGACAATGTGGTTAGGTTTTTGGGTGTTACTTTGGAACCCAAACTGCAGTGAGAAAACAATGTAAATGCGCTTACTACGAAGCTTGAAGAAACCTATACGTTCTTCGTGGCCTTTCCAGAAGTGTCCTTGGTGAGGTGTTTCGCACTTTATAATGAGAGGACTGTAGACACATTTTTAAACTAAATAACTTAATCCTATGGATGGATCTTTTGGCATGACACTCAAATCACAAAACAGTTGTACCATTACAAAACTGTTTTGTGATTTGAGAGTAGAACTTGATGATAGTGACATGTATATTTTTTGTATGATTATTATATTTAAGGCAAAATATAAAAAAAAAAGATGATAGAGGGGTACTATTAAATCTTTTGTTTTTCATAAAGTTGTTTTAAATTAATAAAATGAACGGAAACATTTTTGGAAATGACATTTATAATAATTGATTGAACCTTTTTTCACAGAACGGTTTCGAAGGTCAGTTAGATATTTTTAATAAAAAACATTACATTGATATGCAAAACGTTGTCTTATTAACGCGCTTTTATTAGTTTGGGTTGTAACTACATATGTATGTATGTAACGGAATCTTTGAGTTTAATTTTCATTGGTTTCTAAAAGTCTGATCAACTTCAAACTTTGCACACGTATCTGTAAAAACTGAGGTTAGATCGGGAAAATAAAGCTCACAGGTCCAGTGTTTACAAGCGACTAACTTTATTATTACTTATCCGTTGACAGTATGGTTGACATATGAGAGACACATATTGAGAAAAGTTCACATACAATATGTAACACACCGCAATAAGTTGCTACATGCATCAAAAACATTTAAAGCATAATATTCAACACTCCCACTTGTGTAAATGTTGTCAAAATGTCAGTAAATACTAACCTAGTACTTTCAACAATTCCCAACTTATCCAAAAATTTATAATCCTTTTGAGAATTTAAACCTTTAGTCAATAGGTCAGCGGGCATACCAAGCTGTCTGTAAATATTTCAACACTATCAAGTTATCAGCAATCAGCTCTCGAATAAAATGATGCCTAACATCAATATGTTTCGATCTTTTATGCAAACTAGGTTTTACAGCCAGCTCTTTTCCATTCTCTATAATGATAATCAGAGTGCACTATGTGCACTCTGATTATCATTATAGAGAATTACCTCTTTCGATTCTAACATAAGCTCCTGGACGAAATTCCTTAAATATATGGCTTCCTTAGATGCTTCCGAGATAGCCATATATTCAGCCTCCATCCTGCTCAACACAACTGTCTTTTGCTTTCTACTTTCCCATGACACAATAGAACCAGAATGTTTAAAGCAAAATCCAGTATATGACTTTCTGTCAACTAAACTATTACCCCAATCAGCATCAACAAAACCTAACAAATCTTGATTATCATTATAAAATTTTAATCCATAAGATTTCGTACCTTGCAAATATTTTAACAAACGTTTAGCCTGTTTCCAATGACTTTCGTTATAACAATTATTAAACTGACTTAAATAACTCACTGTAAAAGATATATCAGGCCTAGTCAAAATACATAAGTATATCAAGCTACCCATGAGCTGCTGATATGGTAACCTTTGAACAAAAACATTATCCTTAACTAAATTAACATTTGGTTTAATAGGTGTTGACACCTCTTTACAGGTACTCATATTGAATCTCTTTAACCACTGTTCAATGCACGTCTCTTGATCTATAAAAATCTCATTTTTATACCTATTTATAGTAACTCTCATTCCTAAACATTGTTTTAGCTCTCCTAGATCTTTAATCTTACAATTAGAAGCTAACTCACATTTTAAAACTTCTGTTTCTTTCTTAGAATTACCAAAAATGAAAAAATCGTCAACGTAAAGCGCGATTACAGTCATTCTGTGATCTTCACGTTTAAAGAATAAACAAGGCTTAAATTCTGATTTCTTGTAATTTAAATTTTGCAAAAAAACCTCAACCTTTTTATAACAAACTCTTGAGGATTGCTTCAATCCATAGATTATCTTATTGCACGGATTTATTGGACAGAATTTTGCTTAATTGTACGTTAAATTCATTGTCTTCTATTTATCAAATTAGTATAGTTTTTCAGATAACATTTATTTTATCGATTTTAATAATAAGAGTATGAAAAGTTTGAACATGCCGCTGCCCCTGAAAGTATCC
Source organism: Anthonomus grandis grandis (assembly GCF_022605725.1). NCBI lineage: Eukaryota > Metazoa > Arthropoda > Insecta > Coleoptera > Curculionidae > Anthonomus > Anthonomus grandis. Next base: position 27,053,879 of record NC_065552.1, on the reverse strand, counting down.
AGGTAATATGAGATGCTAAAAAGTAGAAAATTACTTTTAATTACAAAGAGTTTTTATTATAGTAGTAGAGAGTCGGACAATCAATCATAATTAATTACTTTAAATAAAAATCATAATAAAGTTAATAATAGAATAATTCAAGTCAAAGTAAAAAGCGTGGGTTGCTCGATGTATTAAATATGACATTTATTCTATTGGCAACTATCTATGAGACAAGAGATATGAAAATGAAGTAAAATGCTTTTTACTTTGATGTGAATTATTCTGTTAATAACTTAAATTTTATAATGATTTTTATTTGAGGTAATTTCTACTTTTAAGTTCGATTAGCAATAAAAGCTTGTTCTTTTAGTTTTCCTAAACTATTATTTATTTTATACTTAACATATTTCTTATTATGACCACAAAAGATAAACCGGACGAGCAAGTAATTAAACATTCCAATGGCAGAACTATTCGCGATTGTTGAAATTCCGGTACGGATGTAAACAGCATCGGGACGATGGAGCCGCGACGTCGAGATTCTTGATTTAACCTCATCGAGTCGAGGGTTTATTCAACATAGGAATAACCCAAAAGCCCCGGGGGTTAATTGAATGGACCAGATGCCAAGTTTATTTTGCCTATCTTGACTTTAGTTTAGCGAGAGCAGATGTTTAATTGTCTTTGCTTGTTTTGGATTTGTCCTTGTTTGGATATTCGCTTGCATTGTTTGTCTCGAAAAGATTTAAATTCAGGTTGATTACTTTTCTCTGAAAGTGATCCGTCGTCTTTATCCAATTCGACAAGTAAAAGTTATAAAGTCGTAATGGAAAGCGATTCGAGAGAGGGAAACTTGAAAGTTGTCGATTCTCATTTCAAGCTGCTGCTGGCCTGAAATTCTATAGTCGAACTCTCTAAACTCGCTTGTCCAATTAATGTTAATTTTCCGTAGTTTCGTGATTTCCTGTTTTCAATGGTTTATGTATATAATTTTCGGTATAGAGCTTGAGCTGAATCGAGAGTAGTCATTTTGTTATATTGCTACGAATTTTACGTGAGTAGGTACCTAATTGAATTACTTATTAAGATATAAATGTCCAAATATAGTTACAAATTCTTGATTTTTCATTGAACTTTGTAAAATTCGACACTTTAGCTTATTTAGGAATATTTTTTGTTTGAACAGTTTAATATCTCGTTTATTTTTTGGAGGAAAAAGGAATAATTTTTTTAAATTTATTTTTTAGTAACTCGCAGCTTATTCTCATTTAATTTATTTATTTTTTAATATAACTTATAATATAGAGGATTGATCGATAGTAAAAATAAGAATAGAAAATGAGAATCGGTTAATAAAAGTTAATAAAAATGTTCTATTGCTGGAAATAATTTTATTTCATTTAATTGGAAAAAGTTTCTAATATCGCCGCAAAAAGGGTATTTTATTGAAAAACATCCTCATAAAAGTTACAAAAAATGTTCGAAAAGAATTTATATATTTAGTTCGGCTTGACCCAATTTAATTAACTTAGGTCTCGTCTAATAAAAAAGTTTGGTAGTTAAAAGAAAATAATTACCACGTCATAGTGACTTCGCAAAGTTATTGGAAAAAGTTCCCTTTCTTCTAATTTTTCTAGTAAGGCAATGGGATAATTATGAAAAGAAACTATTATGCTAAATTTAGATATCAGTAATAGAATAAATAATTTTTACTGATTAACATTATAATGAGTCAAATATTGAGTAATAATTATATATACCAAGAGAGCATATTTATGATATATTATAAAATAAAATGTTAGAAAAAGATTTAAAATAACAGTTAATAGCTAGTAGAAATTTCGACTAATGTATACAGTGAAACCTCTCTTAAGCGGACACTCATGGGACCAAAAAGTGTCCGCTCAACGGAGGTGTCCGTCCAAGGGAAAAAGGCCACACAGAAGCAAAATTAAACAGCGTGTTATTTTTTTAAACAAGTTCAATATTAATTATTAAATGACAATAAGTATAAAATAAGGGTTACAAAATAATTATAATTATGCAAAAAAAAAACTTAAAAAACATACCAAAACAAAAACTTATGAAATAACAAACCGGAAATAAACTAAACTAGTACATACATACATATAAAGATTTTTGTAAGAAATAATATGTAAATATTTTGGAATACATGTACAAATTAAGATCATTGTTTATGTTTAAAATATTCTAATAAAGACGTTTGTCGATTTTTTTTGTTGATCAAAGTATTTTGGAAATGAAGATCAAGCTTATATAGTAAATCTAGAGCAGATAGGTCACCCCTAGCCTGAGTGAAGCGTTTTAACTGTTGCGTCATATTAAAAGCCTGTTGATAGGTAGTCAATTCCTCTTCTTCCTCAACGTGTTCCTCTTCTGACTCATCGGATGATACCACTACTTCCTCTTGATTCGAAACCTCCAGAGGAAGGTCATCAATTTGCTCCAATATTAAATCATTGTCTACATTAAAAAATTCGTTGATATCATTATTGCTTATCATTCCAAAATTATCCTTATTCCTGAATATTTGAGCTAAAAGTGACAACGGAATGTCGTTTTCATTTTCCCAGATTTCCAGGTTTTCTGCTCTATTTTCTGAACTATTAGAGTGTGTAATGCCAGACTTAATAAAGCAATTTTGAACCGTTTTCTTTGTCACTTGGTCCCATGCAATGCTTATAAAGTAAATTGCATCTAGGACGTGTATTTTTCTGGCTAATTCTTGGGCTGATTCAGCAGTATTTATGGCTAATAAAAGTTTTTTAATAATGATTGTCCTATAAAATATTTTAAAACTCTTAATAATGCCCTGATCTAAAGGCTGCACAATTTTCGCCGTTTTTCCGATCACTAGAGGTTTTTCTTTTTGTCCCTCCATATTTACACAAAAAAGTATAGTCAGTTTTTCTTTTGAAAATTTACCTCCAATACATCTTTCTCGCTTCAAATGTAGAGTCCTGTTTGGCACTGCTCGGAAAAATAGCCCAGTCTCATCAGCATTATAGATATTTTTGGGAGCATAGTTCTTAATTATAGATGGTACTTTCTCCCAAAATGTCATGACATCGGCAGAGTTCACACTTGCGGCCTCCCTACTGATAGTTCTAAAAGCAATGTTGTGCCGGGTACGAAACTTTTGCAGCCAACCTTCTGACGCACCGAAAGTTCTATACCCCAAACCATCAGCGATTTCTTTGGCTTTCGTTTTAACAATTGTACCTAAAAAGATAATAGGCACATGTAAAATATATAGTAATATGTGTAATAATTGAAGTATGTTACCTGATAATGAAATATTTTTGCTTCGAGCTCTAATGAACCACTCATAGGACTGTCTGTCAATATTTCTGCCCTCTTCTCTTAGGAAGCTTCTTTTTCCATTCGCATTTATATTTGAGTGGAACTTACTTAATAAAACATCCTTATTTTTAATAATCTCGGCTGCCTGTGTTTTTCCTATTCCAAACCGATTTGCTAAGTCGCGTACGCTTAGTTTGTCTTTATTAAAAATCTCAATCACGCCAACTTTTTCTTTAAGAGTTAGCACTTTACGTTTCGACGACATATCAGTTGTTACGCTAATAACGCTAAAAGATACGATAATAAACTAAAGCCAAATGCATTAACAAAATAGTCAAAACACAAAAACATCCCGACAAACCGGCGCCATGCGAGAATAACCGCCGTATCGGGGAAAACCCAGGCTCTGGCGCCAATGCAACCCCCGATTGCGTGTTTAAATTTTTTCTGTGTCCGCTCAAGAGAAGGTTTAGCGGTTCTTCGGATCACTTTTAGGTGTCCGCGTCCGCCTGAGAGATTGTCCGTTAAAGCATATGGGAATTTAGTGTATTTTCAATGGGACCAAAAAAAATTTCCGCTCAAGGGAGTTGTCCGTATCGGGAGGTTTCACTGTAGAAGAGGGGTTAAAGTTCCCCCAGTTTCAATTAACACAATTTCTACAAAATTTATATTAAAAATAGTAATTATAAAAAAATCCTAAAATAGGAATACAATAAAAAGAACTGGCTACAAATGAAAACCTTGCTAAATTGAATATTAATTATGTAAGCGGGAATCTAAGGTCTTGGATAAATTTACTAAATAACGTAGTGATGATAATAAACCTACAAAATTAAACCTCTATACGCTCACGAACTTCACATGCCTTGGATAAGGATTTTTAGGTGGATAAAACATATCTTGACTGCATCAAGGCATTTGATAGAGTACAACACAATATGTTGCTTCATCTGATGTTCCTCAAGGCTCAAACCTTAAACCACTCCTTTTCCATGTTTTTATAAATGATAATAATGAATACTAATAAATGCTTACAATTATCTGCTTTTTGCAGATGATTTGACGCTATGCTGTGTTGTCAAATCAAGAATAAAAACAGCTTTAACTTTTTTAAATGATGGCCATTACAAATTAGAGAAAAAACATGAAAACTCTAAGTCTCAGTCTCAAAATATATTTTTATGTATTACTCAGGTAACATGTTTCCCTAATAAAGCATCATCAGACCTACAATAAACAGAAAAACACACGTAACTACAATAAAACCTTACACTAAAACAAAATCAAATATTAAAAATTAGTTAAAATTACCTTATAGCTAGATGACCTGCTAAGTACTGACAAATAAAATTTAAATCTGAGAATACCCACATATTTTATAATAAAAACAATAACACGGCACAAAAATTCAACAAAAAGTCGCTCTAAAATCGATCTCGGTAAAACACCAGACCGTTAACCACTCGGCCAGCCCTGCTCATGAATATTAGAGTTAAAGGCATATATGCGTATCGTGCGCAAAAACAAGAGGTTAGATAACATTATTAAAGATAAGTCCCGGCTTAAAGGTGAAAACATCATTAACGCATGTCAAAATTAGACTCTTTTTGGCTTTGGTGATTTCCATTTTCTCGAAGAGATCCAACTTTCTACCTTTAGGGCACTCGTGAACAATGGAAACATTTTCGGGGACGGAAAAACTATGACCCGTTGATAATAAATGGTTAGCAAATGCTGACTTAGTTTCTGTGGTGTCGGTGTCTCTGAACTTATTAACGAGGCTTAGGTGTTCCTGTACTCTTGTGGATACTCTCCTTCCTGATTATCCCACATAAACAGCAGGGCAATCCCTACAATTAAGACAATATTCTCCCGATTTAGAATGAGGGTCACTTTTATCCAACGTCTTTACTAGGTTCTATCTTAGCGAGTTAGTCGTTTTGAAAGCTATGGAAAGGTTGAAAGGCTTAAAAAGTTTTGCAAGTTGTTGAGAAATGCCGCCGAAATAACTAAGGCATCTAAAATTATTATTATTGGTGATGTTGTTCGGTGGGTGGACGATGTGATAGGACAGTTTATATTAACTATAAAATTTGTAATATAATTTGTTCAAGCTGTAAAGTGAGAAATTATTGTTTACAGCAATTATATTTATAATATTATGTTCTTTTTGAAAAGCGTCTTTGGACAGAGGTAATTTAAATAAACGGTAGAACATTGAATTAAAGGCTGCATATTTGTGTTGATAAGGGGAATTGGAGTTAAATTGGATTATATTATCTGTTGCAGAAGGTTTGCGATATACTTCAAAAGAAATACTGTTATTATTTCGGTATAAAAGAAGATCTAAAAAGGGTAATTTTCCGTTTGTCTCTCTTTCCAGCGTAAAAGAGATCTGATTATGAATGGAGTTAATAAATGACAAGAAATCTAATAAATCATTCTCGTCGCCAACCCACAACACGCACACATCGTCCACTTACCTTTTATAAGCTCTCAAAAAGCCCGCAAAACGACTTTTCATGAATTCTCCTCCAAGTGACTCATGAAGACCTCGCTCAAAAATGGTGAAAGACAAGAACCCATGGCGAGACCAGTTTTTTGCCTAAAGAATTGATCATTAAATTTGAAGAAATTTTGTTCCAAAACTAATGATAAAAGGTGGATAAGATTACCTACCACCAGTTTTGGCAAAGTACTATTATTGTTTAGCAGGATCTTAACCAATGTTAAACAATCTGTCGAGGGTATGCTAGGGAACAAGTTCTTTACATCTAAGGAAAGCAAAATGGCATTGTTTGGAACATCTATTTGCTTTAGATAATTGTCAAATTCAATTGAGTTTTTAATAAAGAATTCGTTCCGAAAACCAGTTACTTCTCTTAAAGTATTGTTAAGCCAAGAGAATAATTTGTAGCAAGGAGCGTTTACGAAGGAAACTACTGGTCTTATCGGGTTTCCCTCCTTATGAATCTTAGGTAAGCCATAGAGCACAGGAGTATGTGGGTTCATAGGGTATAGGTTAGATTTAGTGGTGTTAAAGTATTCTAGAGTTATAAGATATCGATCTAGAGAATTCTTAAGTTTTGAGAAAAAAATAATCGTTGGATCCCTAGTAATAGCCACGAAGTCGTCAGTCGATAGAAATTTCGTCACTTTAGCCACATAGTCGAGTCTATTCATGACTACCAAACAAGAGCCTTTGTCTGCCCTGGAAATTAGAAGATCATGCGTTTCAATTTTGTTTTTAACAGAATTAAGGTGTTGTTTGTTGTAATTATTAAGGACAGAGTTATGTCTCTCAGAGTTGAGAAAATTAATTATTTTTGATCGTAAAATGTTTTTGTTAGGAATATTAACAGACTGAATGATGTTCTCAGCCTCCACTGCCAGGACCTCTCTAGTGTTTCGATTTATTTGTTGCGAAAAGTTAAATTTTAATTTTAAATTTAGGATATTTTCCTCCTCTGGGGTAAAAGAAACCTTAGATAAATTAAGAAAACGTTTATGAAACAAGTTACTATTGCTCTTACCCAGCTCCCGCTTCTGCTCTTTATGGTCAGGACTCTTTGGTCTTTGTGAAATTCTTAAGTTGTACAATTTCTTACTAAGCCTACGGTATGTATTGGCACCGAAATCTTCTAGATCTTCTCTCAATTTAGAATCCAAGGATAGAAACTCCGCAAAGGATAATGTTAACGTTAATGTAAAATATAAGTACTTGAGTTTAGAGTTGACTCTGTTAAGTGTTTTGTAATGTTATTTTATTTCCTCCTTAATCCATATCCGTCTTCCCATGTTTAAAACTTTCTGTGAAGATGGAGTGTGTGACCAGCATCTGATGTTAACGAACTTCGGCGATAAACCTGATTTTAGGCAACTTTGCGGGAACCAAATTTTGAGTAAAAGGTTCTTTCTTGCAATTAGGTGGGATCTGTACAGTCGGACAAGTTTGGCTTGACTAGGATTTTCAAACTGAAAGAACTCGTCCATTATCTCAAAGAGACAAAATGAAAACTCTAAGTCTCAGTTAGTTTAGGACTATGAAAAACCGTAATAAACTCTGAATAACCTATGTGAATGGTGTCTCAGAAATGGTACGTCACGGAATCCCTCTAAATGTAAAAGTATGAGTTCTTCCGTACTTGCATATAATTTAATAACAAGGATATGCGATACAGTCTCGAAAGAGTCTATATTATCAGGAACCTTAATGTTGCACTGGATAAAAAGCTCGAGTTTATTATTTATTTCGATAATGTTGTTGCTAAGATCTTTGAGATGTTAGTATGAATTAGAAGAAGCCCCCAAGAATGTATGGATTTAAAGTCCTCAAATATCCTCTACAGTGACCTCTTGGGCTCCACCTAGAATATGGATCTTGTATCTGATATCTATACTATGGAATTCATATTAACAGCCTCAAATTAGTTGAGCACAAACTCTTAAAACTTGTACTGGAAATACTTGAATTGCTGAATATGCAGAATATTACAGCACGCCATCATAAAATAAATCTCCTTACCCTTTATAAAATTTTTCATGGTAGGATGATAGCTCCTGAATAACTTAAAAAATGCATTTGTATGTTCCATCAAGACCTACAAGAAGCAATATTAGTTTTCATCGTACTATTTATGGCTTGAATAAATTTATCTATAGATCCACCAACCAGGTTAATCAAGATTCGGAAATTGACTTCTTTGGTTCGTTAAATACACTTCTGAAGCAGATATATGACAGCATTTATTGATTTATTGACATTACCTATGTAGGATTGCACCATTATGGTATTATTTTTTTAAGTTATTTTATTGTGAAGTACATATTTTGTAGATGCCTCTACCCATTGATAAATAAATAAAATAAATATAGGGTGATTGACGACTGATGGTACATTAGCCAGAACGTAGCATCTTTTTGAAAATTTGGTAGCCATATCATCGGTCTAAAATATTTTTAGCACTGCAGCGTTGCCTCTTATATAGAAAAATGGTAATACCTTTCATTTTTTAAACGGGAGATCCTACATGTTTTTAAATATTTTGATGCCCCACTTCATTTAGAGTCTTAAATAAACTGGAATTAAAACAGCTTTAACTTTTTGAAAGAATGTCTATTACAATATCCAGACTGCTCATCGAAATCTGTGGGCTTTATAAACTTGGCAGTCCCAAAAATAATCGTGGAAAAATAAGCATAATTTGAAATGTACGGTAACAGATTGTTCAAATTAAAACCCAACCTCGTCCGGAATGTTTGTGTTGTTGAACGTTGTTATTTAAATTTCTATTCCCACAATTTCCACAATTACGCGAGAGATTTGAAATATTATTGAAGTTAGTATTAGGACGAAATATACTTCGAATATTATTGATATGAATTTGATGATCTATTTTAATTAACATCAATAAACATTATTAAGCAAAATTCCAATATAGAGATAGATAGATTTCAAGTTGTGAGGACAGGATAGACAATAGGGATTTTGACTTACTTTAAAATTTCAAAATTTTATGATTAATAATGGCGTGTCTACTGTGATGATGGTTAGAGAAGGATACATGTATAAATTTTTTGATAAAAAAAGCTATAGGTATTCGTCTTTACCAAGAAAGAGAGAAAGCAATATCAAACATAGTGTAAATTTAGCATATGTTTAGCTCAGTAGAAATCTCTTACTCATGCGCATGAGTAACACCTTGATTTCCCATCACCTCAAAACATGGATTATGAATCGTTTAAGCTTTGGCCAGTCAACAGGTCAATCGGGGAATTCAAGAGTTTATGTTTAAATATAAAATTACTACGAGGTAGAACAAAGATTTAAGGATTAGCAATATTGTTTAATAAGGGATAGACCTTTCCTAATTTAGTTTTATATGCTAATCATATTTTTAACAGCTTAAAGTCAGCAGTCAAATGCCTTTTACATTTGACCATGTAAATGGCCACGAAATGATCCATTTTAAGCTTAGTGCTCCGAGTTGGTATTTATGAATAAATAATAACATCCCTTTAAAAACCGAGATAATAAAGATAATTGGTCGTGTTTCTCATAAAATAATAAAGTATTTCAGGTTCTCATTGTGGTCGTCTTCTTACTATTCTTGATTAGTTTAACTCAGACGTTTGTGAATTCTTGATATTTTCTAATAATCCAATAAAGCTGTTTAGAGAGGTAAGGAAGACGTTTGATAGAGGGACTGCTCTTGAGAGGGTATTATAAATTTTTATTTACACAACAACGAATTGGGTTTCTATGATTTATTACATAAAAAGCGATTAGGGTAAAAAGCCTTATAAAAGTTTAAAAAGGTTTATTATATGAAAACCAACAAAAGTACTGAATCGCGTTAGAAAGCAATTCCTGGAAAGCTTTCCGCTGAGTCGTATTATTCTCAATCATCCCTCGACTCAGTTGTGAAAATCAGGTAAGATACTCTCCAATGTGCCATAAGGATCACTTCCACCATTATAACCTGACCAGAAAAGCTAACAGAGATCGTACTTAGTTTAGGAGGAGCACCTTTAGGAGAAACAATCCATTTTTCAAAAACTAACTTTCTAGGGCTACGGTTACGTAGGATCAAGACTATGCTGAATATGCATACCAACGGGATGTGGCATCAAAATTTGTCGAGAACTTCATACATGATAATTCCAGGGAGCTTTGTAAGCTTGTCAAAATTTTTATTAAAGTGAAACTAAGACAAGTAGTTTTTTCTAAACCCACCCACTGGTCTTCCTCGCTGTATTGCCCTAGAACTAAGTAACCAAACGAGGCAGAAAATCGCATCCAAAGCCATTAATTACACGTAAACAAGCCAAGCAGATTAGTAAAACCATCACATTCATCCTAAATAGACAGGACAGGTCAATAATATCGGACGAGTAAAGGTGGTCGAAAACCGGTCCTTGGTTATTAGGAAGGGTTCGTCAGCAAAAAAACCTTCTACAGTGACTTGGATTCTTTCACACGACAAAGGCTTACCCACAGTTGAGACCCGAACTACTGAGAGATCTGCTTGACGTGCCGAGGCCAGTTAACTAAATGCCACACTCACTGTAGTGGAAATGTCAAGCGGCAAGTAAAACATAACCTAAGGCGGGTTCAAAAACATAATTCAAGGTAAAAGAAATCAGATCTAAGCAATCTCATAAGGAATACTTAGAATATTGTTTCGGAAAATAGTGTCTTTAGAATCGCAAAGGAAATAATATTCTCTATTTTCCTATTGCCATATCTTAAAAGCTATTTAAGATTATTAAATTTAATACTCTGCTTAAACACAAGTGTTATAATCCTTTATTTATTCAAGCTTGTCCTAGTCGTGAGTTTGAATCTGATAGACATAAATTTTGTATTTGATTTATGTTTGAGGTGGATTATCTTATACATTAGTTTACGCTCTTAAATTTGAAATATAACCTAAGCAGGCTTGGCATTGCTTTACTGCTAGGCAATTGCCAATCGGTTAAACTAATAAATTCGTATTTAGGGTTTGTATGCGAATCTTATTATACCTTCGTACCCTTCCAATGCATTAATTATGGCGTCAATAAATCTCATATCACCTCTAACTATAATGCTAATGGATTGTCATTATCTTCCTCAAATATTTTGTTGTGGAAAGAGAAAACTACCTGACAAACTAAATTTTATTTTCCTTTTAATTTGTCCTTCTTACAAATGCTAGTACTTATGTACCAATGCCAATATCCGTTTAATGAGAAAATTTAAAAGTTAATCAATAATGAATAAAAAACTACGGACTTATTTTAAACTCGAACTTATTTCTCAATCAATCATGTTTCGTGAAAATCAGCTTCAAAATAAATTCTGTTGGCAGAATTTTCCAAGCAGAGCATAGCTGCTTATTTTCCGGTTTGCTTGGCTTTATTTTACATGTTGTGCTCGGGAAAGGGGCTTCGTTTTAGTACACGTGAAATTTTAATAACACACGTCTTTGGCTCGCCTTCGTAAAATAATATATTGTTGCGAACATGCGGGTAAACATTCGCTAAAAATTTTCGAATAAATGCCTTGTTGTTTGGTATATATAGACACATATACATATCTACATGTAGCCATTTCAGATTATTATTTTATGCATGAGCAATGAGGTTTTGTAAATATTAGGAGTATATTGCAAAAAATCGACGAATGCAATGGTATTTAATGTTTGCTTTATATTAATGGAAAATTTAGTGAAACTATATCCCAATAATTGTTTTCAGATTACAATTACCACGAATTCGGTGAGCTAAAAAAATTATACTCACAAAGTAAAAAATTTCAATTGCTATAAATTTTGCAGTTAATCAACCTCAATATCTAGGTTTGCAGTTTAGATTTTATGAAGGTAGAGTGTATAAGTATTAGTAAAACTAACCCTTCGTTAAGTTTACGAGCCCGAATATTTTTTTCAAAATTGGGAACTGTTTTGTAGTTAAATGTGTAAAGTCTGGACCGCTCGGGTAGCTTGCTTAGTATTTGAATTTTTTTATGTTACGCACTGGTATCAAAGGGGAAACCTTATGGTACTCAGGTATCACGAGTAGAGCCAGTTCCACCAAGGTATCTGAGGATATTTTTCTTAAAATACTACAAGTTATAATGTTCGGAAAAACGTGATTTGAAAGTAGATTGTACAGACTTGACTTTCTCCATAAAAAGAACTCCCGATATAGCGACGTTTTAGGCGTCTGCAGATTAACTCAATATTAATTAGTCGCATCTAGCTGTCGAGGTGGAATGATATGAGCCAGTTCGGAAGAGCATTTGTCGTGACGGTATCGATAAAATAGAGACAGATCCACCACTTTGCTGCTATCTACTAAAATTCCAAGCTTCTAGTTTTCTCTGGATCTCCTGTAAGACGTAAAGCTCTCTCCTGGAAGGAATCAGCAGGTTCAAAGTATGTTTGGATAGAGATCTCCATATATAAGAGCAATACTTAAGAGACGCAGTGTCTATAGCCTTTTTGTTTCAAAGAGAGCTTCAAGTTTTGGAGAAGTCGCTTTTGCTATTCATGCTACCTGATCCTGCCAAGACCTATTGCCCACCCCCCAACTTAACAAGCAAACTGACCAAGACTGCGGCAAGCTTTCTTTGTAAATACAGCTGCCTGAGTCTTAGTTGCATTAACCTCAATCAGATTGCATTTATTTCATTCTAAATTGTGTTAAGGTTGGCATTATTAAATATTAGTAAAACTTTTAGGGTATTTCTATTGATTTTTTAATCATTTTAGTATCTGTATGCTTATAACTTACGTGCACGATATGGCTAAGCAATAAGAGAATATTAGATCTTTATCTCAGAAGAAAATAGAAACCTTATTAGCCATTTTTGACGATGAACCGGAGACATCGACATTTTAAAAGCTCAGAAAATGAAGATGGAAGAATGTTATAGCCCTTCCGGATGAGAATTCCAACCCAACAATTCTGTATAATATAGTATAATAAAGAAAGTAATAACTCTTTTAAAGGTAATAAATATAGCAAAAGGAAGAGGTCTAAAAGACAAGCAAAACAACTAAATGTCTTAAATGAACGGCAGCAAAGTGAAATACATGATCCAAAGCTAACAAACATTCGTGAATCAGGTGGAGAGGGACATATCAAAGAATACGAAAATTTAGACTACTTAGTAAACTCTTGCTTTATGATGCCTTTATGTGATATCACGTCCTCGTGTATTTAGGAGCATACGTATTGCGTCGGCTTTGTTAAGTTTGTCCTGGCTACTTTCAACATTTACCGGTGTAACCACATCTCGAACACCTCTAACTATTTAACTATAGAGGCACTAATTGTCCAGATTTCAGCCCCGTACGGCAACACTGACCATATGTAAGATTAAACCATTTTCTGCGGTAATTTTAGGTTTAAATTATCATTGGAGAATAGTTGTTTCGAACTGTCTCTATTCTTCACCTGATTTCTCAATCTGAATTTAGATGTTCGGTAATATAACCAAGGTATGTACTTAAGTATCCAAACCATAATTTATGTCCCTATATCTATTTCTTGATCGTTTTCGTTTACACGTTTTAGTTTTTTAGTTTGTCACTTAGGATGTATTGTATCGTATTTATATATACTCTCTTGATTTCTATTAGCATTTCTTTGTCCCTCTTCTAAGTAGCCTGTTCAAAATTCTTGTCTAAATATATGTTAAAAAATAGTGGCGATAGTATGCTCTGTTTTATGCCTCACATAATTTAGCTTTTTTTATTAAGTTTTCTGTCTTAAGTATAAATATCAATACTTCTAACGGACCTGCTATCATCCTTCATATTTTTTAATAAGCTTTTTATGTTGTACTTGGTGAAAGACTTTGTCGTAATTAACGAAATAGAGGTCCTTGCGCAAGTCACGACAATTTTCAAATCCCCAAATTGGGTTTCATCTAAATTTACCTTACATTTGGATCTTATCCTTCCGTGAATAATTTTCAATTAGACCTGTAAGGTGTGGCTCTTAGGGCTTATTACTCTATACTTACTGCATCGTGTTGCTCGTTATTTTTTTGGAACTAAAAATAATACAAATTTCAGCCAGCCAATCTTTCGGTATGTCTCCAGTTGTGTATACTTCATTAAACTATTTGATCAAGATTTCAGTGTTTTCCTCTTTGAGCATTTGTAACAGCTTCATTGGGATGTCGTCAGATCTAGTGGCTTTTTTGGTTTTTCCGGATTTTATTGCAAATAAAATCTTGAGAATTTCTGCTCCTTCGCCTATATAACCGTGATCATGGAAGTTGGAATCAAACAGCTGATTAATATGTTTGAACCATGTTTCTAAAATTTCTGTTTTTTTCATGTAAGATATTTTTGCCTTTAGTATCTGTTAACATAATAATGGTATTTTCATTGTATAAACTAACTTCTCTCACTATCTTATACAGATTGAGTCATGTTTATTCTTCAGGTATTCTATTTCCTTACATTTCTCCTTCATCCAGTTGTCTTTGGCGATCCGATTTTTTTATTTTATTTCCTTTTGTCTCTTTTTATATTGCCGGCTGTATGAAGTGCCATATTTCGGTTGTTTTCCATTACTTTTTTGTCGGTTTATTACTTCTTATCGGATGTTCAGTGATTAGCTTAGTTGTTAGTTCCTTGAATGATTTCTAAACTGTATCCCCGTTACCATCGGCTTAATTTCATTATGCAATTGTTTAGGTCGTTTACAAAAACTTCTTTTTTGATTCCTACTAGATTTAATTTATTGTGTTGGTGCTAACACACTGTTTACACAGTTCCTAAATTTCTTGTTCATTAATATAGTCAATCTGGTTTGTTATAATATATGCTGGGATATTGCCTGGACTTCTCTAAGTGTATAGTTTTTGTTTATGCAATCTACATTATGAGTTTGTTGCGGGGCCGCTGTCCATTCAAAATGTATATACCAAACAAATCTTCGAAATATGGTAAAACAATTGTTATGAGTTGCGATGTGTTGACTGAATATATATATATATATATATATTTGTCTTGATATAACTCTGGAATATTGTCTTAATTCTGCATGCCTAGATGATTAGTTACTGATTAGTTAGTTATTAAATAACTATACAACTTTACAATTATTGGATTCTTGTGATAAAATAAAAGGGAAATTACTTCTCAAATTCTCAACTATAAAAACACAGTAATAGAAAGCTCTGTATTTTGTTTTGATTTTTCGAAAAAAACCCAAAGGCCCTTATTTATGTTCTTCGGGATGCTTAACATGGCATGTAATAATGCATGAATACTTTATAATTTTACAGAGATTGGGTAAAGAAAACAGTAACCAGCAAGGCTCTTATCGATCAACTTCATAACGAATTGGTAAAATCATTGCTGGAGCTTCGTCTAGACCGCCATCTTTACAACACTCAGATACAATTAAAATTTTTTTACCAACTGATCAGCCAGAACATTCGACTCTAAAGCGTATTAAAAAAACGTTGATCAGTCTATTATTAACTATTGCAGACCTACAGTTTGTGCAGAATATCATGCAAAGATCTAAGCCAGTTTAACTCTCAAAACATATTTTCTTAAATAAGACTAAGTTAATGAAATTCTGTAAACTAAACCAAAATTATAAATACTTTGATTTTCACGCTTTCTCCCTTCCCTCCTGCTCTAAATTGACATTTTATAGCAAAAAGTAGTATACTAAAAAAATGTAGACTTATAGTGAAATTAAAGACGTTATTTTTTTTTACTTTTATGAAGCAAATAACTTTTCTTGACTATAGCAATTACGCCTCCTAGCAACTAATCTGAAAACTTACCTTTTAGCTTTATCTTTTTGCCACTTTTAATAAACAATTATTTTCTTTAACGCTTCTTAAAAAAAAATTATAACCTTCTCACTTCACACCTGAAAGATATTTTTCCTTCGTTACTTTTATATAAATCTATATTCTAGGAGAATAATAAGTTCTTATAGGTTTTATTAATCAGACTAATGATGGATAAAAAAGTGTATTGAGAAAATGAAATTCTAATAAATAAAGTATCAATATTGAGGACAAGAATATCTAGTAATAACGATATTTCAATGGCATTGTAAAAATTATGCATATTTTTATAGCATTTCCTTTTCTATAGGTAGTAACAAAGAGAAAGAGATGGAAATGAAAAGATAATTTACAAACTTAAGAACTCTAATACAATTGAAAAAAAAAGAACTTTTTAAAATATTTTAAAAAGTTTACATAAACATAGAAGCTCGATAAACGTAGAAGTTTTGAAAACAGAAGGTGGTTTAAGTAAAACTTTTCAAGTTTTTTAATGAAAAATCCATTAGACTGAAACTTTGCATCTACGTCTTGGTTAGGAAGATATATGTAAAGAATGCAATTGTGTATATTTGTAATTTTTTTTCTTTACGAACTTTCATAACGATTCAGCTTAGCCACGATTGCAAGTTGCTCAGATATTCGTCATTTAAATCATTAAAAATAAAAAATATTTGAGTATTTAGTAAAATTATTTGACTGTTTTAACCTCGGGATTAAGATTATAGAGAAAAACTGCAACTCCATAGTGTAATAATTTCTAGGATCGTCTATATATTTAAGTCCAAGTGTCATATCTTTTTAATGTCCAAACTATCTTGTTCTCAGGCCATTTGGTCAGCAATGATTTTCATCTGTTTTAATTCTGTGAATGTTTTTAATTTTAAATTATTGACAAAGGGAATGCGATGTGTCTTTCTAGTAGAGACTCTAGATTTTAGTAGATGAGATTCTAGTAGCAGTACCTTCACAGAAGCTTAAAAATATCTCAAAATGAATTGTCAGGTATTATACTAAGACAAGTCATTATATTTTATGTAGATAAGCCAAACTTATTTTATTCTCTGAATGTATTTTATAGTTTGTCTCACTATTAGTTTAAAGTAAGCTTTTATTTGGTTTTAACAACAAACTATTTACAGTCATGCTATAAGATATTTTAGTCTTATAGAATTGACAATAACACTAAGCTTATGTCTTGATGGAAGGAAAGGGTGCGGTAATGACTTGAACGTTGGTGCGTACTATGGTATCAGGGTGAGATCTGATCTGTTCGAACATTTGTCTACAAGAGTGGTGGAATCTATGATGGAGGCTTTCCACTAGGCACAACGTCGACTAAGAGCACTATTTAATTTTTAGACGCATCATTCTCCGTAGGGGCCTTCTATATGGTCTGCGTATTTACGCGAATGGTTGGAACAATCTGGGAACAGCTTAAGAAACATTTTTAAGAGAATCGAGTCTTCTCGTCCTTAAAGAGGCCAAAAATAATCGGGTAGTCCCTCGAACAGGTGGAAGATGATGTGAGTCTCCATTCCCAGGAAGTTCCCTGGAATGGAATGTTGATGTAGTCACTGGATGCTGCTGCTTACACGCTGGCTTTAGAGTATACTACCAACTAGGAAGGGCTACCCTAAAACAGCCCAAGAGACTCCAAGGTAAGGGCAACGTATGGCAGCCTCGGTTGCGCTACGCTATACAATGGACTCTCTTGATATTACCAAGATACAGCAGCCAATAAAGGATCTTGGGTGTGTCAATAGAGCGCTAATTTATAATACTTAACAGACATAAGATCTTGTAAAAAATGTGCTGTCCATAACTATTAATTGTTGCAAAGATCTGGTAATAGCTCATATGGGGATCGAAGGACTTCATTGTCGTATCGACATACTTGCAGGAACTTACTACAGGAACTCAGGAACTGACCTAATCCTAAAATGCAAAACGAATGCATGTCATCACATATGGAAGAATAACAACGGTAAGCCAGAGAGATGACTATTTCAATTCAGTGGGAATTGGATACATGACAATTAAAAAACGCCTTAATAGAATTAAGCCTGACACATAAAACCTGCGCTTGTGAGCCACTGTGTCGGAGAAGGCAACAAATACTTAGGAAATATACACTAGGCACAGAAGAACAGAATTATCGGAATCACATTTAGACTGCTGATATTTATTCATCTGGTCGACTAGGATACTCAATAGTAGTTTTCTGGATGAAGGAATATTTTTCGGACTTGTATATTAACTCTATATTAAATTGCTTTTATAAGAGTGACCAAATGTTTGAATCAGCTTATAATTTATTTTGTATTATCAGTTTGTTACACAGGTTTCTCAAATCATTAGAAAGATACTTGCTTTTTTTCAACCGTATCGTTATGGGTAAATAGTCCTTTGGAGTAATATAGAATGTAGATTATTGTTCCTACTAAAAATGTCGATAATAAAAGATTCCAATTTTAAAGTGAAGCTGACAGCACTCGTCAACAAATGCTAGTGTCAGTCCCTTTACACGCGCAATTATTGCGAATCAATCAAGTGAGTTAGTTGATGTGATATTTGGTTTAATTAAGATAATCGAGTATCAAATTGTTATTAAATATTTATTTTTGAAAGGCAATACATCTACGAGTTGGATGCTGCATACAGGAATCCTACAGTTGGCGGCTAAATTTAAACGTCATCAACATGAATTTAAATGCGAATAACATTAGTAAAGTTTTACCAATGGTGGTAAAAGACTATTAAATTCATGTAAGAGAGATAGCAATGGCCATGAACATAATCACAGAATATGTTTGCCACATATTAAATTTAGATTTATTCATAAGAAAAGTATCCGCATGTTGGGTGCAGAGTTTGCTTAAAAACGTATTCGAATTAATATTTCTAGTGCACTAGTGGCATCGTTTAGAGGCATTTATTTAGAGTTCAATCGCCGATTAATTGTCCTATAAGATATATATGTTATACGATAGAAAAAAAACACTATGAATATATATATATATATATATATATTATTATATAAATATATAATAATATATAAAAATATATATAAAAAAATGACTGTTAATTCCACCAGGAAATTGATGGCAAATATTTCTTTAGAATAGTCATGAACTATACTCGTTATCAATGATCTTCAGGTAGAAGAACCACTATAAGAGCAGATGGGTAAGTCATTTTAAAATATCACATACATTGTTAAATACTCCAAAACAAAATTCATAATTATACATATATCCAGGGCGTTTAGCAGAAGGTGCACTATATGTAATAATAATGGTGGTTGATGCAATCATTTGACTCTCAGCTCTTGAGCCATAATGTCCTCTATTGATGGATTTTGAGGTTACATGTAATTTTTTTCTTTTCATCATGAATGGGACACGACAACCTTATTAAAAAAAAATTAATAAATGTCTCATTTAAACAAATTTTTTGTTACACTTGCTTGTTTCGTTACCCATGAATTATTAATCTTCCTCTATTCTTTATAATAATGATATTTCGGGATTATTCCATAACACATCTGCCTCTTCATATTCTTCCAAGAACTATAGTTTGAATCGATTAGTCTACTCTGTAATTTTGTTTTTATTAACCAGTTAAAACAAATTATAAAAACACATTCGCAAAAGTCGTACAGCGAACGCTAAGCTGCCTTGTCAGGACTTCTCACTTCGTGCTTCCTTTAGGCAACAAGAACATACCACACTATTGCTTTTACTTACTTTTGTATACATACGCCGAGAGTGTGGAGGTAGCATAACTCAGATACATACAGGTGTCTGTATGTATCAGTGTAAGTCATTTGAAAAAATTGAATGCAAATATCTCTAAAACTAAAAAAGTAACCACCATATTTTGGTTATAGGGTGAGTCACCCCTTGAATCCGATGCACCCCAACCCAAAAATTTTAAATGGCAGCGCCACCACTTTTGTGATACCTTAAATTAAAGGTCTTTTTGGGATAGTATTCACCAGCATAACAATTTTTCGTAAATTTTTTATAGAGTCAAAGAAAGGTGTGAGTTAAATTTTATTTTATGAAGTGCTATTTTATTTTATTAGGTGCTTAAAATGCTGCCCATTTTGCAAATAAGAAGATAAAAAGAATATTATTATTGTTTAAACTTATTTCTAACATTCTGAATTTTAGATTGAGTACCGTCTTGTAACTTTTTACCGACTCATGGTAAAAGTACATTGTGTGTAACTAAGCATTTGGTTACATACGTTTATGGTTTACAGTATGACTGAAAGAATTGAAATAATTTATATTTATGGTTCTTAAAATTGTTGTGCTTTAAGTCATACTTACTTAAGCCAACTGATCCTAAATTTGAAGAAACAGGATAGATAGAAAATATGAAAAGAGTTCAGCATAGAGTACTTGATGAAGTGACTCAAATAGAAGTATTAGTACCTTTTGCTATTAATCTTACATTGTCTCTAATTCAGGTACTTGCATTAAGCCATTACCAATTACCAATTACCATACAAAATGCAAATTCTTCAGGAATTGCGTGAAGGCGACCCTGACCGAAGAAGAGAATTTTGTGAGGTGATGACAAAAAAATTACGTATTACTCGTGAGTTGCTAAAAAATATTTGTTTTAGAGGCGAATCTGGGTTTTTTTAATGGTTCTATAAATAAGCACAACTATAGATACTGGAATGATGAAAATCTGCACGTTTTCATGGAAGGGCACACATACGGTATCTAGAAAAAATCAATGTGTGGGCAGGATTATTGGGTGATACTATTGTTGGGCCTTTATTTATTAATAGTAACCTTAATAGCGAAACTTACTTGGAAATGTTGGAAACCACCATTTAATCTAAAATTGTTGAAGAAATAGAAAAATCAGTTAGATATTCATGACGGTAGGATCCTAAAGAAAGATTTATTAAATTTTTACCAAGATGGAGCATCACCATGTTCTTCCTGTTAGGAAATTTTTACACGATGCGTTTCCAGATCAGTGGATTGGGAGAAGAGTTTCAATGGAATGACTGGCGAGATCACCATATATATAGAGATCTAACACTCCTCAGCTTTTTTTTCTAGGGCACTCTGAGGCACAAAAACTGTTATCTTTAAAACGCAATTGGCTTCACTCGATAATCTTCGCCAACGAACAATTCGTTGGAATACAGAATATAATCTATTCCACCTATTCCAAAAGAAGAGTTTCAAAATGTTAGAAATAAATTTAAAAATAGATTATACTATTATTTAGCCCAAACTAGAGTGCATTTTAAACACTTATTTAAATAAATTAAAACTTCATAAAACCACAGGTAACTTATAGACACCGTTCTTTGACCCTGTATAAAATTTAAGAAAAATGTTTTCAGGTGACTATTACTCTAAAAGACCTTTAATTTAAAGATGATTTAAATTAAAGATGATTTAAATAAAGATGAATTAAAGATGCCATTTAAAAGTTTGGGATTGAGGTGCATCGAGCTCAAGGGGTGACTCACCCTATAACCAAAATTTGATGTTGTAGTTTTCCTTATCTGTATAATATTTGTATCAAATTGCGCTTTTCTGACTTTTTTAGTTTCAGAGATATTTGCATTGAAAGTTTTCAAATTATGAACAGCTGTATAATCAACACCCTGTAAACTATACGCAACAGTAAAGATAAGTATTTTCACAGTTGCGCCCACACTACTACTAGGTACCAGAGCATCCCATATTTTATTAATTGATCTTATGTTGAGTAGGAGCATAATCATTAATCTGTCTATATTCGCATAGACCGTTTGCTAATATTTCAGTTAATTTATATGCTTATTACTATTTTATTCGTTACTTAGCTTAGATTAATTGCGTTTAAGTGTATACTTAGTCAAATGATTGTACCATCATACGAATTATATTAATGTTGCCTACGCTCAATTTAAATAAAAATGATAGTAAATACTTAAGCGGTTTGTTTGCAGCCGTTTTTCCCTTGTAATTCATGCGGTTTATTTGAGACCACTTTCTCGACGTCACAGAAATGGATTCGCGTTTTTACCGGAGTTTAGCATCCGGGTTTAAGTAATTTGTGGTTTTACCTATAACGGTTTATAACTCTTGTTAGTATAAAAAGCAACTAAATTTTAAATAGAACTTGCTTACAGATTTTACCGTTTTATGGTATAACCAATAAATAACTCATAAGTTAGAACTTTAGTAGGAAAATTTGTGAATTGAAAGCAGCATGCTAAAATATTTAAACTATCCCTTCATCAAGCAGGATACATTAATCCTAATAAAGCCCTTTATATAATAAAATAAAGCATAGCAGCCGAGAAAGGGGCCCGCTTACGCTACACGTATTTAGCATTAAATCATAAGCTAAATACTCCCCCGAATTGCGCTTAAATATGTTACGGGCTCAACTTTAAAACGCATAACATACTACTACTGAAATTTACTGCTAAAATTTCATTTAATAAACTGCCTTGGGTCATAAACCGAGGTTGCACAGTTCTACGTTGAAATTTATTTCTAGCGAATTACAAATGCGAATAAGAAAGTTTTTGATGATGGGCTCGGAAAAGTTAATATTTATTACCATAACAAAATCGTTTTCGTGTTTATTATTATGATATTTAATGTGAAGTATATTGTATGAGTTTGGATAAAAAATTTAAAATCCTTTTAGTCGTTTAAAGAGGATTATTGTAATTTTATTTAAATGATCTCTAATAATTGCATAATATTTCACTCAATTTTAAGTCCCGAACTTTAAATTAATAAAATATATGAGCCTCTGCTGCTTAGCAAGGCATTCCAATGGACAAACTAGTTATGTATTGTGGGATATCCATCTATATTCTGGTGTTTTATAATAAGTTCTTATTAGACTCAATTAATTATAAAGTTTTATTGAAAACTGGATTCATTATCTACGGAATCTTCTGTTTTTTATTTTTTTTAAGTTTTAAGGTAATATAGAAATACATGTGAATATTGAAGTGGATGCCACACTCCTCTTAAAAATCTCGGTCTTATTAATATTATCCTATAGGAGTTGAAAGAGGAACTCTTAAATTTTTTTTCTACCGCAATAAAGCTTACATTATTGTGATTTCAGAAATACTAGATTCACCAGAAGATAGCGTTAACCATAATTGGTAAGGTGGTAAAGTGTTAAAAAATCACTTTACCAGTAAATTTTAAAGAAATTAAGAAAAACTAAATTAATTTCTCAAAAATATGATTTCTGATTTAATCAACAATTAATCAAAATTAAGTTACATTAGATATTATTTTTCATTTTTTTACCGTTGGTTAGTCGCCATTTCCCCAGAAGTTGTTGAATTAAGGTACTCTACTCTGGTCTATAACTTGTTACTAATATTCAAGTAAATTATCCAAATAGATCTTAGTTTAAATTTTAATAAGTCATACGTCTAACTAAGATGAATAAGAAATTTAAATAGTTTAGCTTGCATTTTCCGACCTATTTATACCTTGCGTAAAATTTATTAAAGGGATAAATGTTAAAATAATCAAGAAATTATTCAATTCTTACATTCTTTGAGTACTCATGCTCAGAGTCTCTTTATATTTAGGCTAGTAAACGGTACGGCAACGTTCCTTTAAACCCGAATTATTTGTTCACCGAGTTGTCGGAAGGAAATAATCAGGTTTTAATTCTGCCAAATAGAAATTACTATAAAAAGGAAATAAATTAAACCCATTTCCGATGAAAACCTGATAAGTTATGCATAAATGTCTACTTAAACCTGATAACTTATTTGCATGACTTTGTCATTCTCCTATTGTTGCATCGCCTGGTGAACCTTCGTATCCTAAACAGCAGATTTGTTTACTGTGCTATCAATAGATCGATAACTTGACTGCCCTTAGTCCCGCTTTTTACTTGACTCTCGACGAACTAATTTGACAAGTTGAACCCCCAGTGTGGAAAATGTAATGGGTCAGACTTATCTGTGAAATATTCAAAAGGACTTAGCTTCAGGTATATGTTATCTGCACAACGTAGACAGTAGAACAACTTCTACGTTGTCTGGTATTTTATTAACTAGTTAATCGGTAATTATTTTCGTAAATAGTTTTAATATATAGAAAAAAGAACTAATAGGCCAGTAATTTCTAATATATGTTTATTTCTTGCGCAGCTTTTTGATCTCCATTTAGCGTTATGTTCTGTATTTTCTTCGACCTTTGATTAATCACCGTTGGCAATGGTTGATTCCAAATATGCTCCTAATGCCCATAAAACTAGTGCAAAAATAACAGTTAGAGTGTTCATTATTTCGTCCTGATTTTTAGTAATTTGTCCAATAGTCAGTCTGCAAATTTTCGTATATTTCTATTACTCTTGACATTTATATATTTCTGTGTTGTATTATACATGCCCTTTTGAATCTCCCTTTTAATTTTCATGTTTGATAATTTTAGCCTCTTCCTTTATGCGTCAAATATCTCGATTTCTCAAAACCGTTTAATGGTTAAATTATCAAATTTTGGTTTTTCTAAATCGCTTCTGAATTTTGTTAAATACTACCTTTCAGAATGTTGTCACTGTGTTGAAATAAATAGTTTTTATTCTAGAGAATACTTAGCAACCTCATGTTAGGTCCTTTGTTTTTCAATATTTTTATCAATGATATTGGAGCCTCGCTTTTCTTAAGCAGTATATAACATTTGAAATTATTAAAATATATATGGAGATACAACATTTTCTGTATAATTTTAAATTGGTAGCAATATAGCTGTTACTGTTAACCAATTATTTTAATAATTGGGTTTATTACCTGTAAGGTAGTTTGATGTAATTAAATAAATAATAATAATATTAATAATAATTTTGGATTAACTACAACCTCCTCGGCCAAAACCGAGGTCAAGGTCCTGCGAAAAGAGTTAAGATGCCATCAATCCGTTACCTGACAATGCACAGTTACGCCTGTTTAAGCAGCGCTTCCTGTCCATGATATTATCTATTGTCGTTTGTGCTTTAGTTTACTGACGTGAAATTAGCCGATAATTAGATTAAATAGGTTAATGTTTACATTTGATATAACTTGTTGTTTTCATAAAAACAATGGGCTTTACATAGAAAATAAAACAATATGTATAAATAACTAAAAATTAGTCTATCATAAGTGTTTTAATAACCAAAATATAACCATCTAATCATACATAATAAGTGGCTTAATAACCAGGTTATGCGTAGATAAAATCTCTTTAAGGGTTAGTCAATAACATATAAAATATAATATACATCATTAGAAATTACTATTATCTTATATATAAGGATACATATAAGTTTAAAATTTAATTTGAGAACAGATAAAGTAATGAGTTTTAAAAAGTGGTGTTTTGTTAAGTTTTTGTTTATAGAGTAGCTTCCTTGTAATCAAGTAATAAGTCAGGATCTGTTACATAAATTAGTATTATATAATTTTTTATTTAGTAGGATTAATAAGTTCTCCTAGGAGAATTAATAGATCTGTAACAATAAAATTGATAGCATCTATATTATTCACATCGGTTGAGTTTCTTGTAGCCTACTTAATCTATTTTGTCGAATCACTGTGGACGGATATAGCACTTAACAATATGTGAAAATGATAATTTTTTTTTAATCACAAACTCAAAAATGCTTTATTGTCAATATAAACATAGAAGTTGTAGACAAAGCCAATAGACTGTACAATAAAGGAATAAAAATGAGAAACTAATTTAAAATAAAATAAAATTATATAAAACTTTAAAAAATACTTAAATGCCAATCATTAAAAAATTCACCTAAACTATAGTACGCTTTACTAGCAGGAAATATTTTCGTCCTTGTACGTTGGCTTTTTTCAGTCTTAAGTTGTCTTATTTCTAGTGGAAGTTTATTAAACAGCTTTCTACCTCCATATCTGATAGAGCTACGGACAAGTTCAAAATGAGGAAAGAGTGTCCTCAAAAAATAATTTTGTCGCGTATTAAAGTGGCTTCCTAAGTGGAGTTCCTGTTTATATTTTCTAAAAACTAAGCAAACTGTTTCCAAAATAAAAATACAACACAGGGTCTAAAATATTATGACTTACAAAAAGCGGGCGACATGAGTCACAAGGCTTGGCCCCACATAGATATCTAATGGCCCTTTTCTGGAGTATAAACACTGAACTAAAAAGTGAATTTGAACATAAACCCCAAAAGCAAATTTCATATCGAAGGTGCGACTCTATAATCGCGAAGTATGCAGATCTGGCGATGGAGAAATTAAGACTGGTAGCAATAACCCTTAGGACGTAGCAGCCTGATGAGACTTTTCTACATATATTCACAATATGGTTTTCAAATTTAAGGAACTTGTCTATGGAAAGACCCAAAAACTTACTAAATGGTGGCATGGTGATGGCTTCATTATTTAAACATATTATATCATTTGATTACATTTAAAAATAAGGATATTTGTTTTGGAAACATTAAATGTCAAAAAATTGGCATCACACCAGTTATTTATTTTTAACAAATCTGCACGTATATTGGCCTCCATTTGAGAAACATCAGAGTCGGGCCAGAGGATGGTGGTATCATCGGCAAACAATGTAAATTTGCCAGTTACCTACAGTTGTGGCAGATCGTTCACATAAATGAGAAAAAGTAAAGGACCAAGTACTGATCCTTGCGGAACACCCACATTTATAGTGTATTACATTTATAGTATATATCTCTAAGTTCCTTAGAGATACCACCATTAAATTTGACAGCCTGTATACGATTTGATAAGTAGGAACGAAACCACTCAAGGGCAGTTCCTCTGAAACCATAGAGCCCCAGTTTCATTAGCAGTACTCTGTGACTCACGCAGTCAAATGCCTTGGACAAGTCACAGAATACCGCTGCTGCAACTTCACCAACATTCAGTCGGTTGTACAGGTGCTCTATAAAGCTAAATATAGCATCATTTATGCTCACAGACTCACGAAAACTCAATAGGCCAAACCTATTTAAAAATGAAATCATCCTCACCTTAACGAGCCGTTCCACTATCTTGGCTAAAGTAGGTAATAACGTTATAGGTCTAAAGTTAGAAGGACAGTCGTGATAGTCACCCTTGTAAAGAGGAACATTCATTGCTCTTTTTAAGTACTCTGGGAAAACTCTAGGCATAAATGAAAAGTTAATTGACTCGGCCAAGACTTGCAAAGCAACAAGAGGTAAAGCAGAAAATATTTTAAGAGAAAGCCCATCCCAACCTGATGAACTCTTATTCTTAATATTAACCATTAACTGTTTAAGCTCTTCTACACTTGTGGGGGCAAAAAAGAAAGATTCGGCTGCTACCACATTGCTGAGATAGCTCCTGGGATCTATTTTTTGTGAGAGATTTGCTGCATGGTTACTAGCAATATCACAGTAGAAGGAATTAAGGACATTGGAATCTAAGATACTTGGAACAACCAAGACATTATTTTTGCCCCTTAGCTCATTTAAAATCTTCCAAGACTTTTTTGCTCTATTGGAGGAATTATTTATCCTCCTTTGAAAGTAGGTCCACTTAGCCATTTTGATTGAATTTAAAAATGTTACATTGTTCATAGCGTATTTCCTAATGTAAAAAAGGGAGTGCATATTTCCCAGATACTCGTAAACCCTTAGTATACCAAGGTTTTCTATTTCGTTTTTTAATATTGACAACAGGAAAAGCAGTGCTAAAATTGTTTAATACTATTTGATGAAAGCTATGCAGTGGGTTAACAGTGTTCAATACATTATTCCAACTTGACATATTACCAAGCAAAGAGAATTTGCGAAAATTAGCTCTAGTATAAAGTCTATCGCGTCCAAACTTATTCTCATTAGCTGCACTATTAAGCTTTACTAATCCCACTATTGCCTTATGGTCAGACAAACCGGCATTGATTGTTGTACACTGATTTTCGTGTTGGTTAAAATTTGTACAGAAGTAATCTATCAGTGAGGAAGAAAATGCTGAAATCCGGGTTTGCTCATCCACGTGCATCTTAAAATTAAATGAGTTTAATGGTGAGCAAAAGGAGTTCTGTTCAGGAAAAGGTCCGCGCGCTTTACGGTCACCATTATTGTCTAACGGATGATAAAAGAATCCGAGGCAGTTGATTTCGCGTCACTCACAAAAACTCTTGGTGAATTTCCATTGGTGATTGAATTTTTACTGGCTTAGAAGCCGAAGATTAGATGAAGATTTAAATTATTTACAAAACTTAAGGACGTGCGTTGGCTGAATGGTCCTCGGGACAGTTAGCAACTCACCCTTATGTTTATCGAACAATTAAGAGTTTTAGATTAAGAGAATTCCAAATTGTCGACTTTGGGACAATACGAGTCCTTATGAGATCTAAGGTCCTAAGTCCAATGAATCTCAAAAGGTCGATGTTTGGTGAGATTTGAGCTGGTAACATCAACGACGTTGTCGGAGCCATCACTATAAACTTTTTTTTTTATCGGGGGTTGGATGATATGAACACCAACGACATTTGGTCTTAACAGGATGACCCACAGCTCATGCCACGTTTTGTATACTAATTAAAAACTTTGACCTAATCAGATTCTGCTCTTTTTTTTAAGCTGAAGAAGCAAATCATAATTTTGGCAATCCATAAAAGAGTAAGTCATAATCCTGATAAACAGATTTTTTTTTAATTGTCAGCGGAGTAGTAAAAAGCATTAATTTTTATCCTAAAAAAAATGTACACTTTTAAGGAGTTACTTAAACCTACGATTTTTGAGTAAGAGCGTTTAAAGAAATTTGGCATGACTTGAAATTTAAATAATTGATTAGAAAAAATAAGTATTCTCTATTACTTGAAGGTATCACGAAGTTAAAATTAAATTCTGTCAGTATTCCGTAAGTTTCAAATACTTAAAAAACATGAACTACTCAAATTAAAAAGTCGCTGATATGCATTTGATATGCGGGTTTGTAAACCGCAATTCCGCCCAAGCAAGCAACACCTCTACACCAATCGTTTTCCCAATAGACCATTGATGGATAAAAATTGTCTCAGAAAATTTATTCTCAGTTGTGTGAAATAAGATCTATGAATTTAAAGGATTCAGATATTGAAATACTAAACTTATATGATAATAATTCAGAGAAGCATGTGATTCAATGCGTTAAAGAAGAACCTAGTATTAGTATTAGATAAATTTTTAAACTTAAAATTTTAAAACTTTAGCAAAAAAAAACAAATTATACTAACATGTAGCAAATTTTAAAGGTATATCAGCTTTACCTTTATTATTACCAAAGAGTTTAAGACTTGCTTCCTGTGTATTACGCTCTAAGGCTAGCATTTTGCAAGGGCTATTGTAAAAGTGAATAGAAAATCATTTTTCTGTTCACTGTTACAAGAAATAGTTTTGGAAGCGATAACTGGGGATTTATTTATAGCAGAAACATACACAGACATTTTTTTAGAAATAGATTACTTATATTACTTCGAAATGTTGCCCTGATGACGAAGCAGGTAATGTTCATAACGCTCAATGATGCTTCTGCATATTTTAGAGCAACTGCTAGGAAATTTTTATATGAGGATTATCACCGGTGATGGATAAAATAAGAGGTGCCCCCTGATTAATGAAGTTGGGAGATTAATCCCCCCAGATTAATCTCCCAACCTCAATTGGTTAAACTGAATTGAATTATATTTTTTCGTGCCAAATTTTTAAACGGCAAAAAAGTTGTAGCGTACAATAAGCACGTGTTTCGTTTTACACTCTAATATTTTTAAAATTTCTATTTACGATGATTATGCTTAATGGAATTCTTTTGCCATTTACTAAATTTCATGATTTTTGGACGGTAAAAATTATGAGCAAAAAATTACTTTACCAGGGGTATCTTTAAATGGTCGTCTGTTACTTAGAAAGCAGTTTGCAAAAAAACATTTGCCTTAAAATAACGTCTATGTTACGCCACTGAAGTAGTGGCCCGAACTTTTGTAACATAGCATTTTAAGGTAAGAAAGATACACACATCAGGCATAGAGTGATTTTTAAAAGAAACATATTCGAGGTTTTTACCCGCAAATATACTATCATGTTTTCTTCACTAAATAAAAAACTAAGAAAAATGGTGAATTTAAAGGATAAACCATAAAAGAAAAAAAACTAATCGTTATCCGTAAAAATCAGTCCCCTCAGTCTTTTAATGAAAGAACTTGATGTTCTTAATAAAAGTCTTAACTTTACACCAGTTTCAAATTGGAAAAGATAGAACTGGAGGGGATTAAAGTAAGTGTTGGATCACCAATTCAATACTACTATACAGAACTATTCGGAACCAAATTTCAATAAATATTAGCAAATCGAAAAACACATTAGCTTTTAATATTACTAAATGACTGAGAGAACAAGATTGTTTTTATTTAAAAGTTATACAAAGAAAACAAATTTGTTATTTCAGACAAAGCAGAATATTTTAAGCGACATGATAATCTTATTAAAAATGGCATATATAATAATATTTCTAAAAACCCTTTATCAAAACTGATCTCGCAGTTGCTTGTTTCCTCTCTAGATAAATTTAAGTTACAACTTTCGAACTCAAAAATTCCAATATTATATTGATTACCAAAAATTTATAAACCTTAAAATAAAATGAAACCAATTGTCTCCAATCTCCAACTTCAAATAATTCAAAGTTGTTGGTAAAGTCAAAGATAATCAACAGTCTAGTTTAAAAATTAATAGTTTAATTTTAATTTAAAATAAAATTCCTCTTTCTTGCCATGTATCTCCTTTGTTCCTAAGTATTCCTATACCAGAAAGTTCGAAATATTTATTTGAACTTTTGAGAAGTAATGTTACATAGGGCAAACCAGAAAATCAATTACCGTCACATTTAAAAAACTAGTAGTTCATATGAAAAACGAAAGAGTTGAAACTTAAAATTACTTGAGTCAGTTAAAAATGGTTGAAAATTAGATGCATACGAAAATTTAGCAATATTCAAAATTTAAAAAAGCATTATTAATAAAGATACAGATCCAATCCCTTATGGTCAATTGTATAGTTTAATTAGTGTTTAAAATTTGTTTGGCCATGATTCATTACATTTTTCGCTTTATTAGTTACATCATGAGCAGATAAAACCACTTGTAGTAAATAATTTAGTTTAGTTTTAATCTTCTCCTAAAAATGCTAAAATTGTTAGCGAAATACGTGTCAATAATAAAGAGGCTTTTTGGTTAGTCGTAAAACTATTTTGCGATTTTACCCTTTATATCATTATACAGCATATTCCATTTAAAATAACGAGAATGTATGATTGTTCACATAGTTTTGGTCGTTTTTAGATTTACTTGTCGTATTGCCAACATTTTCCTAATCCTGGTTAGCCTAAGCTTAAGGTTAAGCCTAAAAGATCCAAGATCCCAAATGACCATTAACTGGCCTAGACAAAATTTCAGAAAATTTGCAATGAATTTATAACAAAACTCAATTTTAAATTTGAATTACTTAAGAACTATGTAGAGGCGAGAGTAAGAAAGTTTAAATTAAGGGAAATTGACTCAATATAAGTCGGGAATTGGGAGTGAAAAATTGAAAATGATCAAATTAGTCCTTAGCTTAGCTTCTTACTATTTCTATTAAATTTTGAATTGTTTTTTTTGTAAAATTGTTTTAGTGAAAAGTGCCTTAAGTTTTTATGTTATTAGTGATCAAATCAATTTTAAATTTTATTCATTTTATAACAAATTTTAATGTAAATACTGTCAAATTATATATATTGTCGAATTAAAAATATGCAGTGTTTTGATTTAATAACGGATCAATTCAATAAAAAGTGGTATTTAAATTTTATATAATACTCGGACACATAGATTTAATTTTTGGTTCGGGTATATTGTGACATTAAAAGGTATAAAGGGTATCGCAAAAAAAAATTAAAGAAAACATATTTTTTTCTTAAATGGAACCTCTCATACATTTTTAAATTTTTGGATTCTCCGGAAATTTCTGGACCTGTTTTATATATAATGGTCCCATATTTTGAACTGTTCACGAAATAATTACGATTAAATAATAATTATAAAAAGTTATTTCAACATAAATTGAAAAATTCCTAAAATTTATTTTATTGGATTCTGGTGGTCTTCATTACCTGCATTCAAACCAGTTTTAACCATTTCAATTCAATTTCAATCATTTCAATTACCCAAAAGTCTGTAAATATTTATTCATTATTTATTGAATTACAGTATCAACAGCCATAGAGGTCAATTACAGATACCACCTATAATATGTACTTACTACTACAAAATGAAATCCAAATATAATATTAACATATAAATGTACCATGCACCTAATACAAATATTAAAATATTTCTTAGAATCTTTAATATATTAAAGTATTTACAACTACCAACATTTAGAAAAAAAAAAAACATTTATATAATCACATATCAAGCCTGAGACTGAAATGCAAAATGTCAATAATTTCTGTAAAATGTCTTAAATCTGTAATAGCAATATTAAGGCCAGAGGCATAAATATTCAATAATCACACATTTTATATATCGGTGCGTTCTTGTATATATTTGTTCTAGAACAATCAAGATGAAAAATTTTTCATTATCTAGTATTATCAACATTAATGAAGAATGGCAACATTCCCATAGTTTGAGGAGCATCAATCTTATTTGTCAAAATTTTATAAATGTACATTAGGGATGTTTTAATGCGCCGATTTTCTAGGGATAATCTGTTAAATATTTTCAGAAGCAAGTTATGATTATAACCTTGTTTGGGATAATATCCATATCTCTTAAAAAACATATATTTTAAAAATTTGCGATGTACACGCTTTATGGTTTTAATACAGACGTTATATTTTGGAGACCAAATTATGCTTCCATACTCTAACCACGGTAAAACCAGACTATCAATCAGTTTTAAACAACATTCAATATTAAAGTTTTTGGCAGTTCTAATAACGAAACCCATTATTTTGTGTGCCTCATTAACTGTGTTAATAATGTGATCGGTAAAAGCTAAATTACAGTCAACAATTACACGTAAATCATTTTCATATGTAATATGTAACATAGTCTTTAAGTAAGTGTCAATTATAACACTTCAAGTTTCAACCGTATGGTTAATTAAAAATATTTACCATGTTTTTAACTGAGAATCGTAGAATCAAAATATTAATTTTATAATTATTGTGCTTAGCTGTGGTGAGAAAACACTAGACAATATAACAAATATAACATCCAATAATAAATATTCCAATAGAGAATCCGTAAGTCAGTCTCCATATATTGAATAAATAATGGATAATATCCTGCTTTCTTTACTCGAAAATTCAAGCCTCCTAAGTACTCATCTCGCTTTGGATAACACGCTTTATAAAGCGACTATAAGAAAATGATTAAAGGAGGAAAAGTGGCACACTTATAAAATTCCATTAATTCAGGAGCAACTAGAAGATAATCCAGATCGCAGATCGCAGAGTTTTGCCAGACCCTGACCGAAAGAAGTGACAATAACTATAATATAATAGACTAGTGAAATAGATATGCTTTTCAGATAAGACAATTAAGACAATTTCAGACAAAATAAGTAAATTTAGGTACTGGGCACCGGAAAACTCACACTAGTTTAGGGAAAGTCATTTTTAAAATTATAAAAAAATGAATGTATGGACAGCAATAATTAATTATTAGTAAAAAATAACAGAGCATTAGAACTTTGACGGGACAGAGTTATCATGACTTTTTAGTAAACAACAGAACTGGCCACACTGTGTCCTGATAAATATAACCTAGATATGCCAAA
The DNA here is from genome assembly GCF_022605725.1 of Anthonomus grandis grandis. Lineage (NCBI taxonomy): Eukaryota > Metazoa > Arthropoda > Insecta > Coleoptera > Curculionidae > Anthonomus > Anthonomus grandis. Next base: position 27,020,441 of record NC_065552.1, on the reverse strand, counting down.
TCAAGAGCTATAGTTTCAACAGGATAAGGCATCTCCCCAATTAGCCGCAATTATTATAAGATTCCAAGCTAATGTTTTTTTATTGATGATTAATTTCTTTGGGGTTATGTCAGAAATGAAGTGTACAAAGATAAGCAACATATGTTTGATATTCTCAAAAATGGCATTTTTAATGTAATTTGAAATATTTCTTCAGGCTCAATTAAAAATGCAACGCAAGAATTCGGAGGTAGTATTTTAGTATTTAATATTGTAAATTTTAAAAATGTGGAATGTGATGTATTAATGTAGATTGCAATAAACTGTTAAAATTAGCAATCTTAAAATAACCCTGAATACATAATTTATAATATGAATAGTAATAATAATTTTCAAAAGGTAATTATTGAAAATATATTTGAATTTACAATTAACATTAATGGAAAATTAATTAATAGGCAATCATTCAAAATGAACATTTCAAAATACGTCTAATTAATTGCTTTTGCATTTTAATTATGTTAAAATTAAATTGAAAATATTTCGCATGCGAACGTGTAATGTGAAAAAAAGTTAATTTACTTGGTCGAAATATCTGAGCGCATTCGCTAATAAAATTTCATATAATATTTATACAGTTAATTAAAAAAAATATTAATTTCGAGAAATATACATATGTAACTGTGATGACGTAAAAGAAAGTCTTCAATTACTTTTCAAAACTAAACCGAAGACAGAGGAAAAAATTAGGACAAAAAGTTCAAACTGAATTCACTTCAAGAGTTCCAGACTAGTTTACACTTAAAAGTTTTTAATGGTTTATAAGTAACCGTTTTAAAGAGCATCAGGAAATTACACTTTTAGGAGTTTTATTTGATAGTTTGTAGACTTTTAAGCATGATCAAAAATAATGAATAAAATAGGAGAGGGACTAAGACAATTTACTGACTGATTACATCCAGTTCTTTTTAGTTGGAGTTATGAGATTCAGTAATCCCCATTTCATTAATTTGTTCTCTTTTGCAATCTATTTTTTTTTAAATTTATATTATTTAAAAAAAAAGTCGACGAAAAAGTTATATGATGACTCATCCTATATTTATAGTACTTTGAAATAAATAATCAGGCACTTTGCTTGTACGAAAAAAGAAATAGGGTATAGTTTTGTTATTAATTATTTTAAATTAAAAGTTATATTTTATGAAGTTTTAATTTATTCAACTGAAATATTTAAAAATTGAAACTCAAGAATTTCATTAGAATGCAAATGTATTGTCAAATAAACTCAAGCTAAAGTTTATGAAGAATTTCAAAGCAGGTTTTATTATTTTCTTACTTATAACGAGACACATTTTGAGCTTTTGTTAAAATCAGTTATTCAAACTAAACCAGTATTATAATCACTAAATTTCAATTTTCAAATGGATCATATTTCTCTGCCAAAAATGTAATAACGTCAATATTTCCTCTCAATACGTCAACTTTTCAATAGCAATAGGAACCATATAAAAGACGTACAGGCTGATATAAAAAAGGTATCGAATCGCTAGATATCTTATTTATTTGGCACATGACAAAAGGCTCGACAGGAAATTTAAGCTCAACGGCAGAAGCAAAATATTTCGCAAACGCGACTTTGAAATCACAAAAGATCGCGTGTCGCTGCTGCTTGCTGGTGGTATTCGCGTTATTCAAATATCCGATAACGGGTGGCGTTTTTCAATTGAAATTGATTTATCGGGAAACATGATTTATACGGACTCGGATGGGCGTCCGCCCGTTTCCACCTGGATTTATGAACGTTGATCGGATACTTTCATTATTCGCTCTCTCGTAGGTTTTTTTTTAATCCGTGAGTTATTCGGATCATTTATAAAAAAATTCGCATTTCAGCAGAGAATATAAAGAGGGTTAGGTAAAAAAATGCTTAAAGGAATTTCAGGCATTTAAAATTCTGATTTTTTTTTAATATTTAAAGGAAAATTTCATAAAAAAATATGGCGGAATTTACAATTAGAAACTTAAGATTAGTTGATGAAAAAATTATTTATAAAAGTCGTTTTTGTGTTTACATTAATATTTTGATCATTTATGTATATGATAGATACAGTTACATAAAACAGTATACATAATGACTATTGCCATAGGTCCTTTAACTTTTGTGTTTACTAGCTCCCGTAAATTTTGTAACGTTAATTTAACAAAAATTTACCATTAAGGTTAATGGACGGAACTACACGGCCACTGCAAAAGAAGAAATGATAGACCCATAGTATGTTGACATAAGTGCCAATGAACCACGCATGCATATGAGCAATAGATATTAACATTCTAATATAATAAGCTTAATTACTCCTGCTTCTAACCCCTTACAGAACACGGTGTAGGTATCAGTTGCTCCTGATAGGTAAAAAAAATTGGGCCGCAATTTGTTAATGGCTGAAAGAAACTATGAAGGAAAATTTATCAAAAGAATTGGAGTTTTTGGCAAGATTACACTTTAAAGAAATACTTTATAGAGTTTCCGAAAAAGAAGAAAAAATGAAGGTTTAAATGTGGAGGATAAACCCAGATAGGCCTTCCTAACTTTATACTAACTGAGACGGCCGAACCAAAGGGCCTGGGGTGTCTACTTGCAGATTTTCCTCCTCTATAAAAAAACGGCTTAGGTTGGGTTGGAGGTGGGTTGAGTTGAATTAGGTTAAAAATACACCAGCCCTGATACACTTAAATTTTACAAATCAATTTAGGGATGACCACAATTTTTTAATGTAAAAAAAATCTAAATAGTAACAGGGTCCTTAAATTGAGTAATTATTTCAATGCTTCATGACTTATCCAAAATTCTTTTATTTAAAAAATGTTTTACTAAAATTCATTGAATCTTAAATTGTTCAAGCACTCACTCTAGGTGCATATAAATTATTTAAAAACATGAGACTGGTATTTTGATTTGAGTGATAATTGATTTTGAAATTACTAAAACATTATTATATTGTACGCCAATATCGGATAGTCACATTGTTCAAAATTTAGAAGGTTAAGATTATTGCATATGACAATGATAATTAGAAACTTGATAACGAACTGGCAGTAATAACCGACTTTGTAAATTAGTATTTTATTGTGATGAGGAGAAATATAGAGAATATGGTGAGTATTGTTAAATGAGAAACTATGAAATAGTTTGATACATTTAAGTGAGGGGAAAGTAATTTTTAATAAATGTTTTTAATTAAGTTGAGTAAGCTAAAGAGAAAAGATTTATTTATTAAGAAGTTCAGTGATATCCATTTAAATTTATAATCAATGAAGGAAAATAAAAACTAAAAAAATTAGGAGTTGCAAACATAAAGGTCAGAAGTAACTAGTCTTTTCTAATGCAGGAAGTTGAGTTATTATAAGAAACTGAATTTTATTGTTTGAGTTATTACCATAAGAAAAAATTATTTATTTCAACTGTGTTATATAACTGTTAAAGAATCGACTCGGTATTAGACTGAACTTTAAGTGAGCCAAGTTCTTTCCATGTTTTAAAACATGATATGTATTTATGGTACAGAGATTTAGCTTAGAAATATACAGATTTTTATGGCACCTATTTTTGTCACTTTCATTCCATAAAGACTGAACTAATAATCTTTTCTAGAAATTTGACATGACCAAAAAAAAAACATTTACAATAATTTTCACAAAAAGTAAAAATGCATCAGAACTTCTTCAGTTGATTTATATACTTATTTTAAAATTAATTTAAAAATAATGTTCCTAAAAAAATTTATCCTTTCATCACCTTTTTTTTTTCCAGCAGCTATATCTGAAAAATTACCACGAAAAAAAGAAAATCCCTTTAATATATGTCATCCGAAATTCGTCTGCGATTAAAATTTTGACTGACACATAACAACGATATAATCTTATCAGGTCGAGAACAGAATTCTGGATAATTTTCAGGGTTGAAACGACAACCCTCACTTTAATAAGCTTAACTGTAAAGAAGAGGCGAAAGGGGGGCGTTAGAAGCATTCAAGTTGGTATTAAATCTAAGAGGATGAAACTCGAGGAGCAGTTGCCAGTATCGGTGTCAAAATAAGCTGAAAATTAACCGCTACCTTGTACGAGGAATTAATTAAACGCAGCCATTTGCGCATTTAACGAAAACGATTTAGGAGTGGGATGAGATTTTTTTTATATATTTTTTACAATTAATTATTATCTACCAGGCTATCATTTAAGTAATGCATACAATGTTTACGTACCTATATAAAAATAAAATCAGAATATTAAATTGAAATTAATAAAACAAAACCTTTATAATCTGCATAAATTGTAAACGAAGCAATAAAATTAAATAAGTCTAATTTCGATTCGACTATCGCATGGCAAAAATCTATTAGGTTTTATATTTGAATGGAAATGAAATTTATATCGCTACGTCAGTCAACGCAAGTTTTATATTAAAATATTCCTGCAATAATTTACTCTTGTGAAACAAGATACATTTTAAAAAGTCGATTTAATTAAATTTTTTATGCTACTGAAGTTTCTTTTTCTGTCCGAAATTTTAAATATTTTATGTAAAACACGTATATTTCACAAGAAGTGATTGTTTTACTTATCTCTTAGTTAGTACATATTAATGGCTTATTAAAAGTCTTTAGTGACACATTTTTTAACAAGTAACAAGCAATATGTTAAGAAAAAGAGTATTATGTCCATTTAAGTTATGCATAGTATTAGGTCGTATTTGAAATATTAAAATTTAAGATAATAAAAAAACCAATGAGAATTTACTCAACAAACTTTATAAGCTACATTAATTATAATAAAGTAATTTATCTGATAAGATTAGTTATAATTTGACTACCGTATGGCAACATTATTAGGTTTTATTTTTGAAATAAAAAAAATATAATATGGCTACGTCGTTTAATCAAGTTTTATATTAAAATATCCTGGCAGAAATTTTCGTTCGCAAAGCTTGATACATTTTTAATCAGATGCGACTTTAAATATTTAATGGTACTGAAATTTAAATTTTTCTATAAAATTTAAAATTATTTTGTTTATTCATCTTGTAACCAATCCAGGAATACATTCTGTCTGGAACATAATTTTTTCAGGAATTTCTTTTTATTGTAAACACCAGATTACAAAACTCAGAAGATGGTCACTCGGAGCATATTATTATTATGCAAAGTTGAAGATATATTTTTAATTTTGTATTCTATAATTTACCGAGTTGTAAATGTGGGATCCCCCACATAAGAATATTAAAAGGTGAGTCGGCCAGAAAATTGATAATATTGACAATTTCAGTTTTAGTTGGGTGTTAGTTTAAACATAAAAACTCATCACGGAATAAAAAAAAATTGTTAAAAAACTACGATAAGAATATCAATTTTTTTTCTTATTATCATGAAATACGTTAAAAATTGAGATATACCCATTTACATGGTAATAAAAATATATATTTCTTGTTACTCAGTAAATATTAATTACACTAAAAATGGAGGCAAGTTTTCAGTAATACATTTATGAATAACATAATATTTTTAGAACAAGGACTTTACATCTGGTTATGAATATTAAGTTATAGATCGTATTCTAAATAAACAAATTTAGCAAAATAGAAAATTGAGAAATAAAATTTATTAACGGAAATTTTGATTTCACTATCGTATAGCAAAACATATATATATTGAGTTTTATTTTTAAATGAAAATAAATGAATATCTCTAGGTTATTTTATAATGTTTTATATTTAAATATCCTGGAAAATTTTACCCACTTTATAAAAAGATTTCATTTTAAATGTCAATACTAGTGAAATTTAGATTTCTCTATAAAACTTTAAATAATTTTATTTCTAAATTTTATAACATAACTCGGGAACATACGCAGGGTAGAAATTTACTTTTATGGCAGAAGTCAGCGTCAAATTACAAAACTTCCACCTAACTCACGTTAAGTTCCTACCTTTAATGATTTCAAGAAAAAACATCAAAACTAATTACAATGTCACGAAGCTTGTTTCGTTTTAAAGACTCTTAAATAATTTCATTGTTTTGATTGCTGAGGACCAATAACTTCAAGAACTGTCAAGCTTGACTTGCTTGACTGTCTGGAAGACAGTCAAAGCAAGCAAATAGATTAAAAAATAAAAGAAATCAAACTTAATCAAAATAACCCAAATACTCTAAACTGGGAACCTCAATCAAGACAAACTACTGATTATATAAAAAATAGGCCCTAGAGAAGAAACCATCAAATAAACTTAGTAACTATACAACCTAAAATACAAAATATGTTCAAAAGAATATAAAAACTATAATAATAATTAATATATTGATATTTTCATAGTAAAAGATAATCGCACCGACACAAAAAGTATTGAGTTTCATTGACGATTTTCACATATAATATAATAATTTATTTCTTATTAACCAGCAGATATTAGTTACAAGAAAAATCGGATTAAAATTCTTATGTAACTATATTAACATAATCATTTGTAAATAATATATAATTTGAAGAAAAGGACGTCATATTCATTTAAGTTATGCATGGATTGTCTTTGAAATAAATATATTTGGCAAAATGGAAAATCAACTAGAATTTACAGACTTTGTAAGCTGCGTAAATTAGAATTAAGTAATTTATTTGATAAAGTTATTTTGATTCGACTTTCGTATGACACACTTCTTGAGTTTTATTTATAAATTAAAATTAAATTATTATGGCTACGTTGCTTAAATCAGTTTTATATTTAAATATTTAGGAAAAAAATTACGCAAAGCTAGATACATTTATATTCATACAGATATATTCATCAGATTCAAATTTAAATTTGTACGGCTATTACAATTTTAATTTCTCCATGAAATTTTAATTAACTTTGTTTATATCTTGTTGTGGAGCTTAAAAAATGTATTTACACTTTTAAACCAATGCAAAAAATCAAAAAGTATATGTGACAAAAAGTATCGATATTTATTAACGATTTTAATACTAGTATATACCATTATTGATTCTTTTATTATCACGAAATTACGTTAAAAATGTAGATAAATCCATCGACAAGGCATTAAAAATATATGTTTTGTTGCTCACTAGATAATAGTACCGATAAAATCAAATTAACAAAATAAAAAATAAGGTACTATACATTTTATAAGATAAATAAAAATATTTTTGTTCCTATTTCAGGTATTATTTATGTCAGTTATTTTGTAATGAAATAATTGTTTAGTAATATTGTGTATTGATGATACGATGTTCCGTGCAAATATTACCATTATATGAATATAGGTATAATTTATAAAAGCATTTTTCTTCTGCTATCCGAAGTAATTATAATAATAGTTGCTTTAGGGACCATAATAAATTATTCGCAGAAAATAATTTATTATGGTCGCTGCCCATTAAACTTCTCTTTTCAGCGACATTTCACAAAATTTACAAGTGACAGTTAAAAGTATGTTATTGTAAAATTAATGATTTATTTTTACATGCCATTAAATATTAAGACAAGAATATTTCAATTAATTAATTAATTATTCTTTTACAGCTAAAGCCGCTAAAACAAATGTGTTAATTTGTTCTATATTTGCTAAATTTCTGTTTAACTCTTAAATATTTTGCTAATCCTTATAATATATCCAAATATGGATTTTTAACAGTCGTTTTTTCGCGTTCATCCAGCATCTTGGTAATTATTGCTACAATTGCCTACGCTGTTCAAATCTCAAGCAGATTCAGAAATATCAAAGTTGGAAAAATACTTATATAATAGGTTCCTATCATGGATGGCATATATTTCACAGTATGGAAAATATTCCGGAAGATTTTTCAGTCAGGAAAATACTCAATGCAGACATACTATTGCTGAACAGCAATGATTGAAAAATTATATGAATAGAATATTTTCCCCGTCAAAAGGTCACATTAAGAAAGCAGAACTTTGCAATGATGTAATAGTACTTCGAAAATGCTGCTCTTAGCTTTTACAGATGTATTGTCTAAACCCCAGTGATTCTAAATTATTAAAAAGTTAATAAAACAGCCTTTTTTTAATTTGTGTTTTTTACTATAATTTTTAATTTGGTCAGGTTGTAAATTGTTAAACCTATTTTTTGAGGAAATTATTTTGTGTCACTGTCAGATATTTGTCTACCTGCTTTGAAGTGTAAAAAAGGTAATGAAGGTTACGAGGTGCAGAAAAAGCATACTTTTTCATCAGAAAAACGTATTTTAAATAGGTTTCTCGCAAATTTTTTTGCAAAATAATGGGATTTTTTAAAGTCTGTTAACTTAAACTTCACATTATACTACTATACTACTATTATTATACTACTATTTGCCGAATAGTTGGCAACTTGTTCTAGAAATTGTGTTAATCATTCGAAAGCGTTATTTGCATTTTGTTTCTTGAAACTAGTATATAGTTGAGCGTCATCGGCATATCTCTGGATTAAGAATTTCATATGAAAATATTCAAATTTTAAATATGAATTCTGACAAGTAAAGTGGCAGGTGGCAGTGAAACAGGACTCACACTAAACAGGAAGACCATCTGGTATAGATTCGATATTTTGGTCACCACGGATGTAAACAATTCATCCATGGTAAACCTATTCGATTTGGATATGAGGTTTGGTGTCTTAAAACTTCAACGGAATACCTTATAAACTACGAAATCTATCAAGGAAAAAATCCTAGATCTAACCTAGACTATGAACAAATAGCTGAAAAGCCGGCAGCACCTCTCTTACAAATTACTGACAAATTGGGTATTAAAAAGTCATTCAGATACTACTTTTTTGTCGACAATATTTTTACCACTGCAAACCTTTATTGTACACGAAAGGAAAATGGCTATGGAGCTACGGGCAAATCGTTTACCAAAAACTATGCGCTTCCCACTGAGAATGAGATGGAGAACAAGGGGCAGTTTTCTTTAAGTTTGGAACGCAAATGAAGAGTAATATACGTAAGATAGATGGACAATAGCATTGCCACAATGGTTAGTACTTGTTTCGGTATAGAACCAGTCAGGTCAATTGACAGATTTTCTAGAAAAGATAAGAAAACCGTGGCAATTTCAAGACCAGATTTAGTTATGGAGTATAATGAGAATATGGGAGGGACAGAACAAATAGATAATAACATATTAGGGTAGCAATTCGACGCAGCAATTTAAAACTCCTGGATCCTTTATAGAAAAATGTGACGAAAAAGTAGTCAACTAGAGTTAGAAGAAGGCAGTTGGCAGGTTTTTACTATAAGGAAAGGGTAACTTATATTACGTCATTTTAGACCTATTTAATGAAATTTCAATTCCGTAGTGGTAACTACGTAGTGGAATATTGGAAGGGTGCCAAAAGCTGCAGGTAGTGACTTTCGAGTAAGCAATGATATTTGATATGATGGACTTAACCAATATCTTATTACAGTACCCGAAGGAAAAAACGTCGATATGGAGGCTCAGATGGTTCAAGCAGAGGTTTCACAATCTGCGCCAAGTTTCAAATTGGACTTTGTATAGACAGTTTTCAAAAATTTAATTGTTGGTTAAAATAAAATTTCCATATACTATTTTTTTAAATTTTTATTCAGTATGTGTATTTAGAAGTAGACTAAGATCTTAAGGTCCCATATGAGAACGTGTTTTTTTACTTATTTTATACAAAAAATTTGTAAAAAGTTTCAAATCATGCTTTGGCCACTTAATTTAACAAGTTAAATAATCGTTAAATTGAAAACGATGTATATTCTCGGCTTTAATGGCTTAAAGTCCAGTAATTCGAACATTTTATTATAACCTAATAAAACAAATTATATAGTTTCACCACTAACAACAGTCTGGAAAATGTCGTCTATGGAACTTTTAATTTTTAACTGAAAAAAAGTTATTATCTTTAGCAATAGCATACCCATAATTTGCAATCATAAAAATCCCCTAAAGAATAAAAGCTAATTAAGAACTTTATACTCATTTACATCATAATGTTTATTAATATGGTTGGTATAAAGGGTCCAGTCATGCAACAAAAGTGTCGACTATATTTCTGTTTTTTCCAGTTCTAATGACATGGTATAAATTACGTTTTACCGACTGCAATTTGTTAGCTTTAATTTACGAGAGATCATTTAATCGAATATTGGATAATTCGCTTGCGGTGTAGTTATCTTTAACAGTTCAATGTCCATATTTCACTATGTTCAAAAAAACCATTTTATTCACTAGCAAATAGAATGCCTGTAAAATTTTAGCAAAATTATAATATATCAAGCAATACACCGGAACGTGTTATTAATTAAATGCAAATAAATTTATCATAAAATATGCACATATGCGTGTGTTTGTTTTCACGTAATAATTCATGCACCGCTTAATTCTAAATTTTGCGCATTTAACAAGCGAAAAATATATATATTTTTCACGCCTTCCACGCTAATTAATTTAGTCGGGCGATTTTAATACAAAGGCCTAAACATTTGTTAGTGGCGGCACCGGACTAAATTAGCCGGCGCGCAATTTGGCCAATTTTCAAATTATAGCACAAAGGAGTCTGTCAGATTAATCGATTTGTTGCTGTTTGGATACAGCGTATGTACATATGTATATACATGTAGTGGGACTCTATTAATAGCCATCCTGTTAAATTTTAAGTCACTTATTGTAAGCAATCATTTTTTGAAATCCCTTAAAAGCAAGATAGGTTTCGGATTTGTAAGCATAGAGCCGAAATATTTGTTTTTTTGATATAAAATTGTTGCGCTAAAATACATGCTGGAACATAATTTTTTATGCTTCTTTTTACGTCTTATAATCTTATTTGGTGCATTTTTACTCAAATATACAGTGTGGACCAGTTTTAGGAGCGGAGGATTTAAATGCAAACAAAGAACCATAAAGTAATTCCAGTTTTTATTTTAAACTAGGTTTGCAAATTGTCCCATTATAAAGATATGGGGAGCAAATATTTTAATTTAGAAAATTATTTAATATGTATTATAAAAATAAAATTAAAACCCATTAAATTTGTTAAAATAAGCAATCATATTATGAATTTAAGATTGAATAGTAATAATCAGTTAAGTATCGATTTCTGTACTCTTTCCTACTTATGTCACTTATTTCAAGGTTTTGTTAGGTTATGTTTTTATCAAGAAGACTGAAAAAAGAAAAGATATCTTACCTGTGCTGGATTCACCAAATGCTATATGGCAAGTTCGCTATTCTATTCTGTTCCCACCATGCGCCACGTTGGTCTGGCAAATGTAAATAAAATAAACAAGCGCGAAACGTGCGGAAGGAGAAGATGTGAGAGCGAGACTGACAGCGTGACAAATGAGGGAGAAAAGAAACAGAGGATGAAACGCGTACAAAAGTGGGAGAAATAAGCCGATTCCCGTAGGTCGACTTTAGCGATCGCGCTGGAAGGAGATATCTCTTCTCCCTTCAGTAGTCTTCTTTTTTGTAAACGGCTAGTTTTCAAGTAGAACGTAGAACCACGCACACTTCATCCTTCAGCCAGTCAACAGATGATTATTCTTTGTCCTATTCTATATCTTCTCGAATCCCTTTTCTATCCCTTGCCAGGAACCTATTCACACGGCTAGCTAGGCTGGACGATCGTAGATGTATCATGGAAGAAGTCTCACTGTGTATTTTAGAATTAGGTTTTGGTAAAGTTATTGATTCGGGGAACAGGGTGCATACCCGACGTTTTTCATGAATATCCAAATCGTGCTCAATTATCTGGCAATTATCTCGTAGTAGCATCATCAAGTTAATAAGACTAGAATTTTAAGTAGAAGTGTCTCCATTCTGTTCGACGTCTAATAAAACTCTTATACTCGATCGTTAAGTTGTTTTATTTAACAGGTTATAGGCCCAGACACAGTAGTATTTTTGAGTCTTTAAGTACTGCCTGTCGATCAGTTAGAGTTAGCCTGTGTTGTTTGTTTTTGTAATATTTACGTTTGAGTCGTAAATTATTAAGAAAACAATTGTGATGAACCTAAGTAGTGTAGTGGAGCTTAACTCTATTTAGGAAGTTTTGAAGGTACCAATTTTTAGCTTTGAAAATTTAGCATAACAATCTTATTTAAGGCAGGAAAATTGAGCAGGCGTTTTTGTCAAAAACCTATTAAAATTGAGACCTCTTGGCGTATGGTGTAATTTCACATGCAATTTGGGTCTTGGAGATAATTCAAGTATTAACTCGATCTGATCTTAAGTCATTTATAAACAAGAGTCAATATGTTCATTTTGCAGGTAATTTTAGACTTTGTTGATGATACATGGCGTACCACTGCACACATGAGGCTTGGTTCTTGAGAAAATCCTCTTTCTAGTGTATGTCAGTGATCTTCTCAGCTATCTTTTTGGGTCTATATTTTATCTTTATGCTAATTCTTAGTTAGGAATGGAACAGATAAGAGCCTGAGACCAAACTTCCACCGCATGAAAGGATTGGGACCCAAAAAACTCCAAGGTCCAAGTCATTTTGCTATCGATAATATGTCAAAATCAAACATAAGACTTGATAAATTGTGAGAATGCCGCTGAAATGTGGTCATGGTTGGACCACAACAACCAACTGAAAACTGAGGTTTTTAGAGAGTTATTTTGGCAAATAAAACATCAGCCATGCTGCAAATTGTTTAAAAGTGATTGACAGCTTGCATCTAAGATTTATTGCTTTTTGTACTGCCTAGAACTATGTTAGCTATGCATCAGCAAACGTTTGAAATTAGCAGCATGATTACTTAAATAGGAAACTCGCATGAGGAATGATTAATCCGAAATAACTCTTTGTGCTTTACAGGTAAAAGCTTTACCAACTAAGCTGGAAAATCAATATACAGGATTTAAATAAGATTACTAACTGTAAATATTGTAAAACAAAAAGGCATTATATTTGAAAATGCAGAAAAAAGATTCAGGATGAAGAAAGAAATGTACAGGTAATCCCACAACCAAGCTCAGCATATATATGTGATAATGCTTCTCTGTATTTTTCAAGCTTCAGTGTCAATGAATCTAAATGGATAATTCTGAAGCAAGTCTATTTGTGACTAAAGAAAAAGATGAGTTTGCAAAACTGGAATTTTTAAGTGAACTTATCTTGCAAGGTAAGGCAAAGGTGTGATTGAAATACAGGCTTTGGTTCAAGGTCAGTGTCATAATACTATAAATAATGTCTTGTACATTTCAAAATTTGGCAGCAGCCTATTTACTTGAACCGTAAATTCGTTTTTTCCCTAATAAATTTTAGTTTAGACAACGAAAAAGTCACCAATGTATTTTTGATGGTCATTTTGTAAATATTGAACGTTATTTATGTCGACGATAAACTAGTAATGTCGAATTCTGAAAGCGCTATTAATGAACTAATTAAGAAATTGCGGATATTGTTTAAGACAACTGTACATTTAAACAATAATAAACTGTAGTTTCTAGGTCTTCAGATTAAACAGGACCTTATAGTAAAGCGATTGGTTCTTTGATATTCCTTGCTACAACCTACCAGCAGGTTCTCAAATTTCAGTCTAATAAAAGTGTCTGCTTCCTTATTACTAGCATTACCTAAGTAGTCAAGTATCCAAAGAAGCTGACCCTGGAGTCCTTCCTTACCTGTTTTTTTAGGAACTTTATATACTAAATACAAACTTGGAGCTTCTCTTTTGTGCTGTGCAAGCCTTAATAGCAGCTTTTGTTGTTCGAGCAGATTGAGACGACTGTTGCGATTTTATTTATTTATTTCATTTATATTGCGAACCCCTATTTATGTAGAAATGTAAACTTATTAGACACGTCAATACATTTTCAAAATCATCGGATCCAAAAATTTTCTTACATTTTTATATTCAAATCTGTTGTCTCGTATTGTGGGAACTAAGTGAACTATATGTACAAATTCTGCAAAAATTATAAAGCGCTAAATCGCTAAGATTGCATCTAATGAAAACATTCTACTCACCTGATCTGGCTATGGAATACCGTAGGCTCACTTCTCCTTCACACTTCTTCTGGTACATATATCTGTACTAATATCTCTTAGAACTTTGTTATAACCATAATAATTAATATAGATAGTAATATATGTCAAATAAATAGTGGTGCAGCTACTCTAATGAAGAGTAGAGTATGTACTTAGTTACCATCATTAACGGTTACTAATAGTAACGAATGAACCCTTTCAAGAAGATAAAAAATTAATTTATATTATATTCATTCAAATGACTTTTGCTAATTCTATATAACCAGTCATAGACCTTGCTGAACTATTTTCGAAGAGACACCCATATAAAAATTAATGATATCTTTTAAGGTGTCCCCGTTGAACAGTTTATTTAACAAACAAACCAACTTAGTTAAAAACTTTCCATTCACTCGACGAGAATCCCCATGGGGGAGGCGATGGGGGTAGGATTATTTAAGTGTCACTCCTCCAAAAAGTTCTGGAAAATTAGGGCCGGTCATCGGAGCGCTGCATAGCAAGTACTAAGCGCCCTCTGAAAGGCCAGTTGGCTTTTGTCCGGTATAGTTTTTGTTCGGGAAAACGCGCTGCTGCTGAGGAGAGCTTAGTGCACAGCGCCGAAACTAATTTCGGGATTACAATTTTATGAGATAGAGCTGCAGCAGTAACGTCGATTCCTTTATTGTTTTTTTTTTGGTATAGAAAATAAATTGATATGATTATAACATATATATATTCGCAAAAAATCTGACGTATTTTTTATTATTTAATAAATTAACCTTATTAATTATTAATCAAATTATTCCCTACGTATCTACTTGCAGGATTTTTTTTTGTTATGCCTGGTTTGGTTTCCAAAAACACCAAATTTGCTTTTTTTGCATTCGACAACTTGCACGTGAAACAGAATAGAATGGTATTTTTAAATATTGCACTTTGTTCAAGTAAATCTTTGCGACAAAAGCTTAGAATAATAAACAACTTAACTGATCGAAATAACATGTATATCAATTAATACCATGCAGATGATACGCAGTTGTATCACTCCTTTTCACCTTCTGATTATTTAACTGCTTTGAACCCTATAAAAACTGATCTTGATGCACTTGTTAAAGTCTCTAGTAAAAATATGTTAAAATTAAACCCTAAAAAATGTGTAGTTATCCTCTTTGGAAGTAAAGTTCAAATAGTTGAGAGCACCAAGAGTTTGGGTTTAACACTCGATTCACAGCTAAAGTTTAGTGGTCACATATCAAATAAACTTAAATAAAAAGTTGTATTGTGCTCTAAAAATCATGTACCCTCATCGACATTACTTAGGTCTGAATATTAAACGTGAGCTATGCGACTTTCTTGTGTTGTCAAATTTTAATCATTGTGATGTGGTTTATGGACCTTGCCTAGATGGTCAAGACTCCTATAGAGTTCAAAAAATGCAAAACTCTTGTATTCGTTTTATTTATGGTATTAATAGGCGAGGGCATGTATCACATAATCTTAATGATCTTAAGTGGCTGAATATGTTTAATAGACGTAAGCTACATTCCAGTGCGCTATTTTATAAAATTATTAAATACCGCAGTTCTACCTATCTATACAACAAAATTACATTTCGGACAGACATTCACCACTTAAGAAGTAAATCTTTAACTAGTCCTAAACACAAAAATCAATTTTTCAAAAAATAATTCTTTTATAATATTTCTCGTATCATTAATGCGCTATCACCCGATATAACTGATATTTCGTATTCCATTTATAAATTCAAAAAAAAAGTAAGGCAAATTTTATTAGATAATCAGTAAGATGCATATTAGAGCTAGAAGATTTATTTTTTATTTTTCTTGTTTATAAATTGTAATTGAATGGCTAGTATTAGATATATTCTTCCGTTTTTAATTGTTGTATTGTTGTAATCTGTACCAAATGATCAACTATTTAGATGTAATGTATGTACATTTTATCTAGTAGTTAGTTTAGTTTAATTTATTAGTTGTTAGTTTAATTCGTTAGTTTTATTTAAAAAGTAGTTTAGTCCCAAAGTTTTTTATGTTGTAGCTGTGTAGGTAGAACAGAACCTGCATTTTCCATGCAGGAGTTTAATACATTAGCTTTTATTTACCTCAATTATTGAATTACACTTGTAAGTTTATATTCTATGTAATTTCCATAGTAAACATTAAAAGTTATTATTATTATTATTATTAATATTATTAATATTATTATTATTATTATTATTATTATTATTATTATTACTATTATTATTATTATTATTATTATTATTATTATTATTATTATTATTATTATTATTATTATTAATTATTATTATAATACCCTACAAAATCAAGCAACTTTACACCAAAATAAAAAACAAGTGAAACATTTCTAGAAGATCAGGTGTTCAATATGTAAAGCTTTTTTTCTGCATTGCAGATCGCCAATCGATTCCTGAGCCTCTTGCATAAAAAAAAACACGAAATGGCACCTAAGTCAGATATTACAGGAAAAATTATTGCAAGTAGAACTGTGGGAATTATTTTACTAAACAACTTTCCTTAAATTTCCTTTTTCGTATCCTAAGTAATAAAAAAGTTACAGGATTTATGCCCGACTTTTTTAGAACTTGGTGTAGTGGGACTTACATGGGGAATAACTAGTAACTTTTGAGAAGCTCTTTGCTACTTGCATCCTATAAACTGAATCTGAAATTTAATACTCCCACTAGAGACGTTTTGGACAACAAGTTTAACTATGACTTTTCATCCTTTTTAACAGCGTTTTCTATTACATTAAAAGAGTTACTATTAAACAACCAAATTAATAATTATTTTAAAACTAATGGTCTGTTTTATATGGACCTAGAAATTGTAAATCGACTGCTGTAAGTATACAATGGGTTTGAGGCTAGCCTGGATACATTTGCATCCTATTTAGATCTTACAAATGCTTTTAACTAAGTCTCACATTCATAAATTAATTTTTTTTAAATGAAATTTTGGGAAACTGTCCGTAGACTGCGTAGACTGCTGCGAAAACTGCTCTATAGTAGTAATACGAGAGGCATGCCTAACCTCGTTTCTATTATCTCATGGAGACCATTTTGAAAAACTAATTAAAGAGTTACAATTACAGGACTATCAAAAACAACTATCATGACATATTAAAAAAAAATCAATTATTCTTAGTTTACTTAATAAATTTAGTTCTATGTTCTATGTATATTAGTTAATCTTCTCCCGAAGATAAAAACATCGTTGGCGAAACACGTGTCGAGAGTAAAATAAAGAGTTTTGGTTAGTGGTAAAACAGTCTCGGAATTTAAGTGGAATATGAACAACAGTGACTTGAACCATCTACAAAAGCAATAATCGAAGGGATTAAGGTAACTGGCGAACTAAATGGTTATAAGGACCACCCCGATCAATCCATCGGTTTAAATGGTTTTGGTTTTAAACATCTCTTACATGTAAACTGTAGTGTGCGGGGGCTCAATCATGCTGAAAACAAATATTTCATATTACATTAGGGGGACATTTTTTATTGGATTTGCCAAGTGATTTTCAAGAAAGTCTTGTTATTACTCTTCTATAAAACTTGCTATAAAATGATCATCAATGCTAAAATTATGTTGGAAGTATGCTCTATCGTAGCGCGAGGGTTTTCATAAGATGGTTGTAGTGCAGATTTTCTATACCATCACCCGTGAACGGTGCTTTATCAGTAAACAAAATATACCTATACAATCTTTGATTTTCATTGATCCAATTGCAGAATTGCATTCTCAACTCACAACACCCTCCTGCAAATGATAAACCCAGTGTAAATAAACTGGGTTAAACAGTTATTAATGTGAAAATTTCTCCAAACAGACAATTGCCTAACTTGATAAAAATCTGCAAGTAACAGGACGAAAGATGACAACGCCAACAAGTAGTTGTTCTGATAGTAAGGTATAGGTGCAATTTGTATATTCGATTAAAAAAATACTTTTTAACAAATTAGATGCGTCGTAATTTAAAAACTTTCGGATACCAATTTGTACTACATTATCATAGATTTTATTTAAACAACAGAAAAATTAAATAAAAACTTTCACAACTTGTATTTCGGGAACGAAGGCTTTGCGGACCCATATTTATATTGACTTTTACGTTTATTTTTAGATCCTGAATACGCACCTGAGTATTGTATAAGTATTGACATTTCCTCATGAATCACCCTGTGTACTAATTGTGGAATATATGTTGGTTCATAGAAAATAAGCGTATATATCTTTTTTTTTTAGTTACATTATGATTAAATAAAGGATGTTGTTTTTGCACATGCGCAATACAATATGATTTTGTTTGTTTTGTCTTCTTTTGGCAATACACGAAAAAGCAATTTCGAGGCAAAAAAAAATACTTATTTTAGAAAATGTTAATAATGCAGTTATACTATTTTTGCAGTTATCCCACTGATTAATATAATACTGGTGATTCAGTCGGATCAATACTGACTGATAGTGAAAAGGTAGTGATAGGTCATTTCAAAAACTATATGTATATGGCGCCGATGAGGTAAAAAAAAATGATGGTGCTTGCCAAAAGATGAAACGTCGGCGTCGTATTATCATTATTGCATCACCATCCTGTAACACGAAACAAGTGACCTTGAAAGTGTTATTTAGAATAAAATTTAAAAAAAAGAAAAAAAAAGTGAAATCATGATTTTTTCCGATCTCCGCCAATATCCGAAATGTTTAAACGCATTTTATTAAGCATCAAAATACTGTAAAACTTAGCAATAAAAAAACTTAAATTTACAGTTCGCTACTTACATTTCGAAAATCTATCAGTTGAGTGACTAGGGTGCCATCTGATCGTTGAAATTCCAGCGTGATTGTGTCGTCGCTCGTATTTGCTGATATTGTTTCTTGTACCACATCGCCACCCTAAAATAAATAAAAAAAAAGAAAATAAATACCTTTTTTTCTATACTTTCATTTCTTTTTCCTAAAAGTATAATCAAGTTTACTGGTCGAGTTTCCGCTTATTGTGCGACAGACGTTACTTGACCGCAAATGTCAAGGGTGCAGATTTTATTACCGTTTCAAACACGGCTAATATTTCCGTCAGAAGTTTTATTTTTCTCTTTGATTTAGGGAGCCGTTGTGCGAGCAGACTCTTGATTTTAAGACTATTATTTATAAACTTGTTATTTCTCAATTTTCTGAATACTTTACGTGCTGAATATATCCTTTTTTTAAGAGTGTTTTCTAAAGCCAAATGGTGAATAAGAGAGAGTTATCTCTGAATCTAATACTCTAATTGATTATATCCTAATAAACAAACCTACTGCTGCTATGAAGTCTGGTGTGATTGATGCACCTCATGCTTCAGATCATCGGCTTACCTGATGTCTCCTTAAGATTGCAAAGAAAACATTTAACCAAATTACATTCGAATATCCTATGGCTATAAAAATATTGATATTACGAAATTTAATGAAACTGCTTTAACCACTAGCTGAAAAAGTATTAATTATGTGCTAAAAACTATTGTTTAAAGAAAAAATCCTTAATTTGTTCGATTCTCTACTTGATACTCACTCTCAACTTAACGATCACCAATAAATAATATTTATTAATTAAAAACCCCTTGGGAATATCGGGCAAAATTATACATCTATAAAAATATGAGAAACTTTTCGACCGCCCCTATTCGTAGAGAGAAGAAAGCCTTTATCCAGTAGGAAGCTAAAGAAACACAAAAACGTCGATGGCTCTATGGAGCACATTAAATAACTGTCTGTTTAACCCTATTGCTAAAGTGCTTAAATCTATCAGTTGTCGAATGATCAAAATAACTCTTATTAATTTAATTTCAGATCACCAATGGTTTCATGAAAAGCAGATCCACAGTCTCTAATATATGTTTACACACCATGCTGTTCAAGCTTTCGACAACAAATTTCAACTTGATGCTATACACTTTTTTACGTCAAGACGATGTAGACGATGTAAAAGAGTAAAACTGTCAACTTGCTCTACATCATTTTGGTATAATGCAACTATTTTCTTTTTAATTCAGCACCGTAATACTTGCACTTTAGTATTGTACTTGATTATACTATTAAGACGGAATCACTAAGATAGATTTGATAAATTTGAATATTGTTAAAAAAATAATAATAAAATTTGATATCTCTTGATGTATTGGTGTAAGGACAGTGTTCGGCAAGTAGGCTTAAAAATTCCTGTCTGCCAACCCCTGCCGCCCAGTCATTACCGCTGGTCACTCCCTATACTCCCTAGTATTCCTATACCTGAACTCATTAGCGACTCTTAATGAAGGAGAGCAGGCCTTCTCATTTAATATCCTTAAGTTCCTCTCGTGGCAGGAATGGGAAACCCATGGTTCTCTCCAAATCATAGTCCATCCTTTTCATTCTTCTAAGAATGATACCGTTACACTCCACCAAGCCACAACTGAAGCACGGCAGATCTTGCACCACGCCTAAGATGTGCAAATGTCGGTTGAGTCTACAGCGACCTGTTAGATTTTCTGTCAAAACAAGCTTGACTGATTCCGATACTCCCAGCACGTCAACAGCCATCTGATCAAGAAGTCAAGCTAAGCGTAAGACAAAAAGTTTGGGATACAGTTCAGAAAAATCAAGTAGCTCTTCTGAAGAAGACTTTGTGACAGATGATGACTCAGATGATTCATTAGGTACTGGCGAAAATGGTGAAAAAGTTCCGGATGTTTCTGATAATCCAGAGTGCTTGTTTTGTGCTGGAAAGTTTTTGGAAAGCAAAAAATCCGAGAAACAGTGGATACAGTGCAAATCCTGCAACTTATGGTGTCATTTGCAATGTACCTCATATGTATCTGGCATTTATATTTGCAATTTCTGCCAATAGATTTAGTATTTATTTTAGTTTTCTAAGTATTCCATATTTGTGACCCTATTTTTAAAAAAGGGAAATATCAATATTTTAGTTTTTTTATTTCGATTTTTGAAACGTTTTTATTTTTTACAAATACAAGTTATAATAGCTTAATATAACATGTTTTTTAATTACTTTTAATATTTTTTTGTTAAAAAAATAAAAAAGTTCTTATAATTTTGCAGTTTTAAAAAAAGTATACCATATTTGTCGCCCTTACTTTAAGTTTAGCGCTTGCCTACGAACCCGATGGTTGCTGGTTCAATTCTCGACCAAATCATATTTCACTGATTATTATAATTTTTTGCTTTATTTTCGTTCTTCTGTTCAACTTAACCTCATTCTGCTTGTTTTGTTTACTTTTATTTTATTTAGTTTTAAAACCGGATTTAATGTGAACGTCAGCATTATGTTTTAAGTATTTATTTTTTGTTTTAACTTTAATGTTTGTAGTGTTAAACGATATATCTCAACATTATAATTTGTGTCTGTGCATTGTTGTTTTTTATACTGGGGTTGCTTTCTACTTTTAGATCTGATGGTGCTTTAGGGCGAAACACGTGTTTTTAAGAGGTCTCTTTGAGAAAAATGGACTACTTTTTTGAATTTGAATCATCAATGTTCTAACTTTTAAATTATGCAATGTCCATGCAAACCATGCCCTTGCTTGAACTGGATACGCACATAAATTCAGGTTTTACAGAATTCTTATATGCGTTTTTCGGCGTATCCAAAGAGAAGGTATCACCTCCTTTTTGTAAGTGATACTTTTATTTATAGTCTATAGGACTGCCACAAGCAAAGCAGCCAACCGCACATAAATTAACAGATTTTTTACGCAAGAAAAAAAAGGCAACCGCAACCACTTCTTTCGTGTTGACAGCTTCGATTAAAATTTATCCTGCTGGCACGTAATAGACGTCATAGCGTTATTAGCTCCCTCCCTTTCTTCCCCCCAAAGGGTCGGCAAGATTGTGTGCGTGACACTGCGCCCTTTTCATTCCCTTCTCCTTTTCCCCTTGCTCCCCATTCATTTGAATTAGTTTCCTGGGCTTGGTAATTAGATTTTGCCCCAGGGCATACACTTTACCTAATATCCGAAACGCCGCGATTTTCGGAAAAAGGATTGGAATTACCGTGTTTTAATCTTAATTATGCAGAAACAGCATGAAAGGAATACTGTTTTTCTATTTAATATTAAATAAGACTTGTCTGATAAAAGTTTCCTGATCAGTGGAACACAAATCATTTTCTAAGTAAGAAAGTCCTACTTTTAATGTATTCGGAATCATAAGTATTTCACCAACTTTATTATTAAAGATTCTTAAATAACTTGCACATAATCAAATAATTACTAACAACAACACAAATAGCACTATTTCAAAAACTTGGTATGACTTTAGACAGCATTTAAGTTCTAGTGCAATAATAACGTCAATTGATACAAAAATATCTACTGTATTGATTATTTCAGATTTGTTTAAACATTTGACATAATTAATACTTCCACAGAAACTAATATAATATACAGTAAATTAAAAGCTTTTGCAGACGACACTAACTTATTCATGTGGCAGTTAGGTCACTGAGTTCTACCGGGAGAACAAAAGCTGATAAACATTTACTAGTCAGATTAATTTAATTAATATCCTATATATCTATAGATAGTACCAACATATATATTTTATAGAGTTAACAGAAGACTCTCTGAAATGGCTTACGAGATAAATTAGCTATATTGTATTGATTGCATTATTATTGAAGTTGTTAAAGGCATTAAGTGCCCCCTTTGTATCGGAAGAAGTAACGACGATGATTAAAGTATTGAATTGGCTATGGTGGAAGAAAGTTGACCTTCGGATCAATTTTCAAAAAAGTCAAGCAAATTTTTAAACTGGGAATTCTTATTTTTGATACTAGATTCAGAAAGAGCAAACAAGTTTACATCCATACATGATTTTTTAATTTTTTTTAAAGACTTTGATATACTCAGGGGCAAATTCTGAAAAAGTGCTCGGTGCCCACCAATTCAATCAATCGTAAAAATGATTGCAACTTTGTACATAATAATTACAATATCAAAAACTATCTACAAAAACATATCTAAGCTGGGATTAAAAAATAATGTCCTTATAGATATCCAGAAAGCAGTAATTCTCAATACAAGCCGCACAGTTCTTTCAATTTAATAAAGGAGATTACGATCTCCCTTGATACTTGTATCTGAAAAAGTAAATTTTGTCCAGTATTTGCTTAAATAGTGTAAAAATCAATAATAACAATAATAATATTATTAATAATTATAATAATACTAAAAATAATAAAATCATTTTTCAATTGATTTACTTTTTAAAACATGCAATGTCAACGTGAAGTACTGCAATACAACTTAATGAGGCCGATTGCAGCATCACAACAGAATCCGTTAAAATTAAAAAGCACTTTTTTAAAGAGATGCACTGAGTCCAAAATGGTTCTGTCTAACAATGAATCCTTTGCCAACAAGAAGAAACTCTTCAAATTATGGATTTTTGGTCAAAAACTATAATATTGGGTCAACTAAACATAACTACGTGCTCTCTATAGATGATCTAAAACTCTTGGCAGGCAGTAAACATCAATTAAAGTAATTTATATGAACTGTAAATCAGTTCTTGATAGTATAAGGATTTTGCGATGGATACGTATTGAATATTAAATATACAAAAAGAAACGGTATACCAGAATAACTTTCAGATAGAGAATAGGAATTTTCTATCTGAAAAT
This sequence comes from Anthonomus grandis grandis, assembly GCF_022605725.1. Classification (NCBI taxonomy): domain Eukaryota; kingdom Metazoa; phylum Arthropoda; class Insecta; order Coleoptera; family Curculionidae; genus Anthonomus; species Anthonomus grandis. The sequence continues at coordinate 26,996,771 of NC_065552.1, read as the reverse complement.
ACGATTGAATCGATATAAGCAGAAAAGACCTACGTATATTTAGGAATAAGGCAAGCAAAGAGCAAGCTTCTTTCATTATCCATATACCAATGGATAATGAAAAAAGACATAACATCCGAATTAGATACAAGGCTCAAACAACTTTTTAAAACATGGCTCAATAGCAAAATCCGTCTAAGATTATTAATACATATGCGTACTGAATGCTAGGATATTTATTTGGAATTATTACATAGACCTCAAGCGATATTAACCTTTACCAAATTAGGACACTACTTATTCAGTTTAAAAATCATCACACAAGGAGTGCTGTCGAAAGGACCATACTTACACGATATGAGGGTGAAAGAGGGCTTCTCCCTACAGACTTAGGAAAATTACTTTTACAGAACGTCTACTAAATCAGCTCTATACGCAGTTGTACACAAGTTAACGAATTTACCCCATTCAGGTTAAAATGAAAATGGCACCCATATACATTTTAACACCAGCTGAAAATATATAATGTTTGTAACAAAAACTCCAAAAAAGAAAGGCATATAGACAAAGCCAAAACAATTGACTGTCAAACTATTGACTGGTATCAAGTCCAAGTTTTCCGAGGCTTTACTATTAGCAATATAAGTAAATCCTACTCGTAACTATTTAAAATTTATAGCTAAAATATTTTAGAAGAAATTGGGAACCATATATTAAAATGAATGACCCTGCCAATTGAATAAAAGTGGATAAAGAATATAGCAGTACAAAACAGTTAAACCAAATATTTCATAATAAAAAATAAAACAACTTGCAAAAATAATCAATCCGGAATTACAACAATGAGTATGTATGAACTCAAAGCACACTGGTTGTAGAATACATACATGACAATTAGTTTAAACTTGGCCTATACTAATAAAAAGAAATTGCCTTTTAAGACTGTTCAGTTAAATGCAGAAAATGTCGAGGTTAGTGAAGTGCTTCATATATGTACTCTTAATAAATTCTTATAAATTCTCAAATATAATTTCTTATATAAATGCAGTGTGACCATAGCTTGCCCGATGACTCTCTGGTTGAAATAATTGCAATAGTTTAGTTCTCCTCGGCGGGTCCTAAATCGGAGGTTACTAACGGAGTAGTTACAATATATTAAACTATTTACGAGTTTGTAAAAAAAAATAGCATCGAAATTAGAACGGGCTATTCCAGTGACTGCATTACACATCTTGTTCCATATGCAATATCTTGGACTGGGAAAAAATATTTAAAAACCATATATTTGGTAAATTTTCTTTGCACTCTCTCAATCTATTAAAAAGAGCTATATAATAAGCTCACAAGTGTAAAATGAGGAACATATAACGCTACAATATTTAACAATGCTTCTTACTAAAGTATTATTTATTTAAGAAATTTTAAAGAAAAGCACTCGTATCAGTTATTACACTTGAACTTCTTTTTATAAATCAGCATTCTAGGTGCTTTGCATATAATATTATCCAAGTGAGGTCAGGGTTAAGATCTTTGTTATTAATTTGATCCACCTATCTTACAGGAAACTTTTTTATGAAATAAGTGTGACTTAGAGTGTACTAGCATTACACTTAAAGAATCTTATGTGCTAGACTTCGAGATATGCAATTCAAGAACTATTTTTGTCCCACTAAGACGGTTCAAGTTTCCGTGCAAGCTCGTATCTCTAGTAACTGCTCTGAAGAATTTTTGGTTGAAGGCATACATCAAGCAAAAACTGTTCTTAAAATAGCCAACATTATTATTGATGAAAAGTTAAAAGAGTACAGGATCAATGTGCAAACTTGAGAAACACCAAAAGTGACTCTTACTAAGCTAGAGACCACTCCTCCAATAGAAAGAAGCTAGATGAGATCGGATAAAAATTACTCCCGTAAAAAGAACCACCAACACCAGTTGCTGAAAGGTTTCTCAAGAGGCGAGCCATGGTTGATACTATCAAATGAATCAATAGGGATGAATATATAAAAAAGTATTAGTCAAATTACCACCAACTTTTGTTGCATGTATGTTCTTTCAACGACATTTGTAAATATTTTAAAGCTTTGATGAATCTATGTTAACTAATAGATTTAATAAAATAAGAACAAGACAATTATTTTAGAATTTATTGAATATTGATTCACTTTTTATCATATTTAATATTTTTTTTTAAAGGTGAGTGGATCACCACTTCAACTAAAACCAGAAAATTTAAACTCCGCGTACAGGTCCCCAAACTCGCGCGAAGTGTAGTGGAAATAAATCCGGACCGGCGACTTTTCGAGTCAAAGAGGTCGAGAGTAGAAATAATTCAATTCGAAGCCCCCGGCTCGTGTTTTAAGTACGTAAACTAAAAATCAACACTCGGGAGAACACGCGAAGTTTAAAATGCCTCGCCATCACGACAGGAAGCTTTAATTTTTAAATAAGGAGTTATTACTCCGAGTTTTTCATGAGCAGAAAGCGACGGTCTGGTTTTAAAAGAACCGCTTGTGGTATTAAATTATCTATATTTAATATAAATGCGAAATAGTTTGAGGTTTAATTTCGATGTAGTTGTAATCCTTTTAAGGTAATTCTAAAATTTTCTTAAGAACCTACATTTTGATAAAAAATGTACCAGCCTGTGACATTATGGTCCTTAAATGGCACAATCTAACTGGAAAATAGTATGGTGAACCTCCATCTTTTTGGAAAGGAATAGGATCCTCTTCAGTTCATGTTATCAGGCTTATTATTAAATTAATAAATAAAAAAAAAGAATGTTTTTTTCATTACTTTTTCAAGCAAGTTTTGGACCTAAAACAGGTTGGTGAGATTCGTCATTAGAAACAATAAATACATCACCAGCAGTAAAGCTTGTAATCATGTGCCTTTACAATGGTATTGTGACGATTATACTTGAGTGATTTTGCTTTATATAATTTCTGAGATACAAGCGTTATATCGACAAAATTGAACAAGTACTATACAATTTTACTAAATAGTTTCTTTAAAACTAGGGTTCCTATAAGGTCCGACTTCACCTTTGTGGTGTGCAGAACCTAGAAAAATGACAACAGATAGGACAGAACTTCTTATTCAAGTTAGTCAATGTAATCATCTACTGCGAGTGACTATTGAAGTCGAGTGGGAGTCCGCTTTTTGATTAGGCCACTGAGTTTTTTCCACCAAAGAACTCAGAAAATCAAATATAGACCTTTATGAACAGATTGGTTTGCAACTATAACCAGAACTATTGAGATTGAGATTTGTTTAGATAGAGCCAAGTTACTGTTAATGTTTTACAAAATCAGCGCCAAAAATACTCATTTCAAAATATTTGCATTTTATATGCATGAAATATTTACTTTTCTTACAGTTTTGTAACTTGGGTGTTGGCTTATATTTGTGCTGCCCAAAGTTGGCGAAGCTTTCACTAAACTTAGCAATTAATTTCAATTTATTATTATGATATAAAGTTATATTGGAATATTACCGTTGTTGCCGTTCTGCTTAAAAATAATTTCAGTTCCTTTTATAACCAATACCAGCAACAGCTAGTTACACCTCAAACACTCATCACCATCCTGAAGAATGTCTTCACCCAATGCCTCTGAATGCCCTTGCAACTAGCAATGTGTCAACATCACCAGAGGCATCATTTATGTGATAAAAGTAAAATATGATATTGTTAGCTTTATCTCAATTAAGAATAAACCTCTTATGTTGGAGGTATTGCTTAACCTCCAATTGTGCATCACTATATTACTAATCTCCTCCAATATCAGCAGTCTATTGCGGAAGTACTCACAGATATCATCAGCAAAATAAATTATCTCAATATGGGAGATCCAGAGGACCCAGGACAGGCTTCTGCTTGAGTCTATTTATGGATCTCAATAAAGCGTCTGATTAATTAAGTTAAATCTTTTTTCAAAGACTTTACCATGCTTGAAGACAATAACTCTTTATTATGCTTCTCTATATGGATTAATCAGAAAACTATACGAAACTTAAAATAGATTGCATTCAATATAAATGAGAGTTTTTTGGTAAGATATAAGAACCCAATTAGCACACTAAGGTTCTAAATCTGTATCTGCATAATGCACTAAAATGGAAAGCTCATATTAATGAAGTATAAGATAAATTATTATCAATGTGCTATGCAACTCATCGCTTTCAATGTTATAAGTAGATATATTGTAATGGCATGCTACCATTCGCAGTTTCGGTGTAAAGTTTGGTATGGCGTCATATTCTGAGGGGCCTCATTGGAGCTTTTAGGGTCTTTAGGTTGTAGAAATATAGGTTAGTAAATATAGTGAAGGTGAACTGAAATTTTTTACTTATTCTTAGAATGCATTTATTCTTATCTCTAGAGATAAAAATTATTTGTGATAAATAGTTTTAAATGGCGAAAATGAAATTTGAAGATTCTTTCTGTTCTATATTTATATTATAAGTATATATACATATTTAACCATCTTTTTCTTACCATTCTAATCATATTTTTTTTAAATAATTAAAAGGGTCATACCAGAAAAGATATTGTAAAAACATGACAATCAAGCTTGGGATTATTGATGAATTTTAGTAAAGCGTTTGATTTGCTAAATCATGTGCTGCTTGTCAGCAAACTTACAAGTGGTTGTATGTTTTTAATATTTTGCTACTGATCTGCCTTTTATTGTTGATCATTTAAAAAACTATGTTTGCAACTCTTATCATTGCAATCTCTTGCAAATCTTATTCAGTATTATCCTTGCCAGGTTCTAGGCTTGAATATGGATAATTCACTTATTTGGAGAGGAACTATATTGCTAATTCTCATCAATTTACAATACAATTTAGCGGCTTCAATGCGTAGTGAATAAAAATACTGTAATGGCATACTTACGGTTGAAATTATCGAGTTGTTATAGTATTTTCAAAAAGTGTTGCTCTAACTTTAGAAATGGCGTCATATTCTAAAAGATCTCAATGGAGAATTTTAGGTTCTTTAGATTGCAGAAGCGAGCAGTAAGAAACATGGTGATAATAAACCAAACTTATTCACTCTTTCGGGGGATGCTTTTATTCTAATCTTTGAATAATGAATGCATGAAGAAAGTGCTTTTGAAAAGTTTGCAGTGTTAGAGTTTAATGTAAGTATGCGATAACCGAAGTATTTAATACTGGTGTACAGCTTTAGATTTAAATTAAAAAATACGGCAGCTCGTGATGCACTATAGAACGTTTAATATAACCTGACGTAGACTAAGAGTCAGAGTGTCAATGGACTAGTTATTCTTCTAAGGGACGAATGATTAATTTACTCTAAAATCGAGTGGCACTGGCGTAGAGTAAGATGGAATTAGAGAGTGAGGAAGATGACGTGCCTTCCAATCTTCCATATGCCATCGAAACTTATTACAAATTCTTATTACAAATAAGTTGTTTTTATTTCCAAATAATTAAGAAAAAACTACGGGAATATCTTTATAATACGCTTTCGTTTCGCACCGATATCCATAACTTAAACTTAAGGCACCATGAACTATTGTAAAGCATAAGAAAGAAATGTTTAAAAGATCTTTTATTTATAATGCAACCACACTATGAATTGAGTGGGCTTTTTCTTCTTTTAATATATTTAGAATTATCTTTTTAATACTCTCTATCTAAATCAAAGTTAGTAGGTGCAATCAACTCGTTTTTATTTGACTACTAAATTAGTTTTTAACTGCACTCTTGGCTTGTCCCTTCATTTAAAAATATCTTTCATAATATAATACGAGCTGCTAAAAACAATAAACTGCAAATATCCACCTTGAAATAATAGATATTTTATATACATATCTTTATTTTATCTTTATTATTGTTTCTTACTAATAATATTCTTTTATTTTAAAAATCATTATTGATAAGTTTTCTCTTGCAAATTTGGATTTTTTCAAATATAATTTTTGCTAGAAAATCGATTTCATTTAAATATTTAAAAAATCTATTTATTTAGATATTCTAAAATTATAGAAAACCAAGTATCGATGCGTAAAAATACAATGTTAAATTTATGCTTATTTTAACTAAAAATTTTAAATGATATTAATGGAACATAAAACTAAATGAAAATGCCTAGAAATAACTGGAAAACATTAGGTTTTCATGAACATTTTATCGTAGTCCGCCAACGGAAATGTTCACGAATGACTTTTTTATAAGTAATAATTAATCCTTTATGAGAAATATTAATCCTTCATAACGGTATTCATTAAGTGAAAATTTTCGACTTAATGGAACGATGAATTTATATTTGGAACACATTTTTATTGTGATCTTTGCTATTATTTAAGAGAAAATAATAATAATAATAATAATATTAATAAATATGATAAATACAATTTAAAGGAAGTTGTTCGTAAGCAGAAGTCCTCTATTATCACAACTGTTTATAATATTAATCACGTTTTTCATTTTTCGCATTGCTTGTATATACAATTTTTCAAATCTCCTCTATAACTAAAAATTATTTTTTTGTTAAACAGCATTGAATGTATCAACTACATACATTTAAGTTATGCTCAATTCTTTTGAAGGGATCGAATTGCAAAGTTTAATAGAACATTCCATATCGTGGAACTCTTATTTGACATGTCCATCTATTCCTGTTACCCGAGCCTGGAATCCTAATAAAATGACATCGAAAACGTTATACGGTGGGCTACTTTATATATATCAAAAGAAAACTGTGATATATCGTAATAGGGCATTTGACGGCTAGATAGGATAGAGCTCCCTTGCATCCCTTTCCACTACGCTGGGGTAACACCTTATTATAAATAGTAGACTTTATCGTTGCTCTACGATTTTATACAACCATACCCGATTATTCCCCAGGGGATTTTCCGGAAAAGGGGGATCAATGCTCGCCTATAGCGACACACGAGCTTATTGCTTTGCTGCTTCAGGATATGGCGTGACTCGGGGGTTAGACGTATTCTTGTTTAGGTGACAGTTGGCACAGAGAGGACGCCGAAAATATGGAATCCTGAGGGAACTTTTGTCTTAGGTCGGGATTTAGATGAATTGATTGCCTTGGCTGAGACATTTTGAGGATGGGAAGGGTCTTGAAATAAATAAATTTTAGGGTAGCAGTTATTTTAAATAATTATTTTTTAAGGCAACTGATACCTGATTTAAAGTTAATAAGGCATTAAAAGGTTTCACAAAAATATTTCAAATAATCTGATTAAAAAATAAAATGGAATAATTTGATTCCAGTTTTATTTGCAGTTTTACCAACATTCGTATACCACCGTTTAAAAAAGAATAATTTAATGTCTTTAGAGCTTAGCAGGATCTAGGTCTACATTACGAAATGCCATAAAGACAAACTGTTTCTGTACAGTACAGTAACAGTACTGTTTTCCAACCCTGAGTTATCTTATAGTGGGTAGCCTAATCAATGGTATAAATATATCATCATGTCAAGGGATGTAAACGTAGGCCTTCGCTTGTACAGTAGCAGTGACGCTTACTAAGATAAAACAAAAAGAAGTAGAATCCAATACGGAGCCTTCTTGCATATCCACAAATGTTTTACAATGTTCCGATTTGACTTGGCTTTTACTGTTTAACGAGTAATTAATAATAAAAATTATTGTCTCCCAGTTGAAGATGATTTGACCTATAAGATGAGTCATAAGAAGGGTTTTTAGACCCATAATTTAGTCTGTTAAATAACAGTTTAATCAACACAATCGAAAGATCGAGGTTACAAAATATCGCAACAAGACTCTCTCCACGTCAATAAAGTGTACAAGTTTATTAAAAATTAATTTTTTTTAAAAAGAAGTAAATTATATTGTTGTAAAAGAACTGGGAAATAAACAGTACAAAATTTGAATCGAATATTGATATTGGCGAAATTGCATTTGCATAATTAGTTATTGCAATAAACTTTTTCTCTAAAAATGACAAGTGCAAACGTAAACAAAAAAGTGAGAAATGGATTATGAGAAGAAGAATCTGTTGTGTTAAATTTGTGAATAGAAAAAGACACAAATTTCGTAGTTTTTTAACAGATCCAGTATGTTTAATACTTGGCTATATTCTTGAGGCTTGAGTTCATGAAAACCAAAGTAATAAACTATTCTATTTAAAATTCTATGTGTTTGAAAATTATTTTTCTACTGATTCATTCATGCCCAATTTAAGGAGGGCCCTTAAACCAAATACCATATCTTTGGTGGACCTCTTAATACAAGGTAAGTTGAGTGGTCTTCGTAACAAGTGACCCCAGCACAGTTGGTAAGCATAATTTTAATTTCTAATCATAAGGTGCCTGGATAAAACTAACCTCTTAAATTAATAATTTACCTTTATCATAGTAAAAAAAAATGATTCTTAACTTAGACTGACACCACTGTTGTGCGGCCAAATGATTGATATTTTGTATGATATATTTGAAATTAATAAAATAATATCTGTTTATTTCTTAAGTCCAAGATATATAGGATGTCTTTTTTCAGACCACGATTAGGATAATACCAGGATCCTAGATGGACACTATGGCAGAGTGGCGTAATATTTAATATTTTTTGAATGATTTTAAGAATGAAAACTTCAAAATATGGTTTTTCTTTCTAGACATTGGATTCAAAATAAATTACCCAGTTAAGATTGACAGCAGAATTCTACTTATTTCTGTATAGACATTTTTGATAGTCTCAATGTCAAAACTTACTTTAAAGCTGACCCCAAACCTGAGAGAAGAGCAATTTCGTCAGTTTCAATGCATGAGCAATTTTGGAATTTTAGATGTAAATCTTGCAGTTCTTAACGCCGCTTTTATTGCTAATTTGCTGATAGATATATCAAACTTTAAGTGAAATCAAACTTTATTTAAAATAGTTTTTACATATACATAAATAATATTTAGGAGGGTTAGGCCTAAGTTAAAACTTGTGTGTTTAACTGTCCCCCAATAGAAATTTTGCAGCTGCATATTTTTAATTTTATTCTAATTAACTGTTAACATAAAATTAAAATAACTCAAGTTATGACAGAGGTGATGGCGACGAAAAGACAAAGGCAGCGAGAACACAAGAAGCACTGCATAATGAGAAGCAAAATAGTAATTGAAATAACACAAAAATGTAAGGGATTTTATTTCTTTAAATTTTAGTTTAACAAGTCTCTAAAGTACTCAAGGTTTTCTAACAGAAAGTCTTTTGTAATATTTTTGCATTTTCTTCTCTCATTCAGAGTGTTCTTAATTGAAGCAGGAAGTCTATTAAAAAGCACAGGTCCATAATATGTTACAAATCTCTGACATAAGGATTTTTCTTTCATAGTAATTATTATAAATATATAATTTATAATAATTGCTAATGGGTAAGTCCTTGATGATTTTCCTAATTTTTTATTGCCTTTATACATTTATTATAACCTTTTGCAATACTCTGTATGAATTCTTCTTTGCAAATTTTGCTCTTTATACAATTTGCTATTAAATTACTTTTTGCTAATTAATTGTAAGTTTATACATTGTGGAATTTAGACAAATTTTTATATTTTATTTCATATTATAACAAGCTGACCCCAAACCTGTATAACTTGTGAATTTTTTGCTATAATCTCTTTTTTTAATATATTAATATATTTTGTGATTATTTAATATTTTGTTTCGGGTGCAATAATTTTAACTTATTGCCTCTTTTGTCGCTAATTTAATAATAGTAATAATATTAATAATAATAAACGGTCTTTGTATTTTAAAAACACGATAAATAGAGAGAAGTTAAATTTGGTGGTTAGGTCCTATACCTAACAACCCATTAAAAAAAAAGAGCAAAGAAAAAAGAAAAAAATAATATTACAAATGAAAAGGATTTAAAATTAACCAAACCTATCCTAAAAACAAGTTTTAAATATAAATAAAGTACATGCCTTAATAGTGCGAGACTATGGTTATATATAGTAAAAAAGAATATGTAATACTAGGAAAAAAAATGTGGCACGTATAACTAAATACCTTAATTAAAATTTTTTGTAGTTAATTTATAATATTTAATAAAAAATATTACTGGTGAATGGAGTAGAAGGTGGTGATTTTATTAAAATTTTATTGACCTTTATACATTTTCTATAATCTTTTATAACACCCTGTATAAATTTTACTTTACAAATTTTGTTCTTTATATAAAAGGGTTCCTAATTAACTTAAATTGTAAGTTAATTGTGGAATTTGGAATAATTTTTATATTTTATTTGATGTTTTACTATATCTTTTTCCACAATATAGTAATACAATTTGTTTAATTTCCCAAACCCAAACATATGTATCTAGTAGGACATTTATGGGTCTTTCAGAAATTATAGTTTGCAAAGAGAAAAAAATGATAAATGGAAAACTTTGCTTAATATGGCACAGACAAAGAATTTTTTTTCTCTTTGCGTATTATAGTTTCCAAAAGAACCACACATTTCCCACTAATTTTAAGCGCACGGTATAGTAGAGCAAAATTCAAATTTGGCGCCATATTCAAGTTTTAGTTTACCCGCTATTAGACGTCACAAACTTCCTTTCGTTTCCAGTTAGTATAGCTTCTCGACATTCAGATGGCGCAACATTCAGTCGATGATTCAATCGACTGAATGTTGCATGATAGACTTTTGTGATAGACACTTACATGATATACGATTTATTGTACTAAAAATGTAAGGGAAGCTAGCATCCGATCAATTGCCAGCAACACTTTCCAGAAATTAAGATTTGGGCGTCATCTAATGAATTATTTTATTAACTACAATTTGGTGTAATTAGTAGAGTTTTCGTTTATAGATGGAGCCGCCACAGCAGCAAATGAAATGTGCCTAAGTCCAGCGGTTTTTATTTTAGTTTGAATTTTGCGTAAGTTCGTGCGTTTCGTGCTATATCGACGTGTGGATTGCAGTGTTTGTTGTTTCCGCAGTCTGTTTTAAAATTACTTAATCATTTTAAGAAATAATTAATAAACTATTTTCCTACAGAATTTAGGTAAGTACAGAAATGTAAAATAATATTTAAATTCAGTTTTATCTTATGTTAACTTATTAGTTTTATGCTGTATACTTTTGCGAGGAGTTTGACATTTTTCATATTAAATTAAATTGGAGTTACGCATATTTCATACAATAAATTATTATAGCTCTTATCGTAAAAGTCCTAAACTATTAGATTACTATTTTGTAATTATTGCTATTCATGTATCTTAATAATTTAATTTGCTTTTTAGAAGATTTTAAGCTTGTCTATAAAAATTAAAATTGTGATTTAGTAGGTATAGTTAAAAATTGGGTTAAAATTACAAGAAAGGATATTTGGTTGTAAAATTATGGTTTAACTATTTTAAAACAGTAATTCAACACAAAATCATTTAACTGTTTTAGCAGCGATACTGGGACTTATCCGTGTTTATAAATTAGTACACAACTTATCTGTATTAACTAAAGACTGACTATAACAGATAATATAGTTTTTTTTGTGCTTTAAAATCTAGAATTTCATAAGTTTTTTTATCTTTTTTAGAATGAATCGAACTTCAAGAAGCTTTAAAATTTTAAGCAAAGTTCTTAACGAAAGTTAAGCCAAAAATTCTAGTAGCGTAAGTGATGAGCCTGAAAACGTCGAGTTTGATAATGCTAAAAACCACGATAATGCCGAACTATCCCTTGCCATGAAGAATTTAGAAAAAGAGTGCTTTCAAGCTAAAGTAGCCATAAATGATGAGAATATTGATCCCAACGTATCTAATGAAGATTTTGTTACGAAACTTATAAATCTTAATACCACCGAAGATTTGGATGCACTAATAGACATAGATTGCTTAAATAACGTAACGTTAATGGAAAAACAAGGAGCGGAACATTCTGAAAATGAAACTTCAAGTGGTAATAACAATAATCATAGTAATATTTTAAGTTTACAATCGAATCAAGGACAAGAAAATATTGATATTGAAAGTTTAGATCAGGAATTGGTTGAATCTGAAATTGGGCCCTAAGAAAATTTCCAAAATGATGAAGTCACATCAGAAAGTGAAGGTAGTAGCATCAGTGTAACAAATAAAAAACGAAAACGTAGGCCAAACAGACTCAGCAACAGTAACGAGTGGGAGTATAATAGCAACAAGAAGAAAAGAGAAAAGGGAGAAAAGTATTTGGGGCGAAAAGACAATAAATTTATGGTGAATAAAAGTGGAAGAAAAATTAAATATCGTTGAACCTGCTCAAAAGAACGTAAAAATGGTTTTGAATGCTATCAAATTAAAGAAGAAGAACAAAACGGCATATTTAAAAAATTCTAGAATATTTCGTGGAGAGAAAAACAAGTTTACGTATTAGGAAGAACGACCGTAACAGAGACGAAAAAAGCAAGAAACAGAAAAAATGAAAATGAAAGCCGAAGAAGTACACCCTGCAGTTATTTTTTGAATACAAAACCAAGTAACGACAGGGTTAGAGTTTGTAAAACCATGTTCTGTAATACCTTACGAATATCTCTAAGAACTATTACTTCTTGGGTTCAGAAAGATATGCGCTCTCCAGAGAAGAACAATAATGACAGCCATATAATACAAGACCGAAAAAAAGATGCCGAAGAATCGACTGAACTTCTCAGAAGAAGTATTGAGAAGAAATTGTCAATTAAACAATTTTTAGAATCACTACCCAAATTAGAGTCACATTATTGTCTCAAATCAAGTGACAAATTTTATTTGCAACCTCAATGGAAAAATAAATCGGAGCTTTATAATACATACAATGACTTTTGGTGTAAAGATAAGAACATTCAGCCTGCCAGTATGACATTGTTCAAATATATATTTGAGAAAATGAAATTATCCCTGTTTTCTCCGAAGAAGGATCAGTGTGATGTATGTGTAAGTTATGAAACAAAGAACACTTCTGACGAAATCTATAACCTGCATGTTACGAAAAAGGATAAGAAGCCCGCGCTGAAAAAGAAAAAGGATCGTATGATAGGGTTTTTACAATGGATCTGCAATCAGTGCTACTCAGTCCCAAGTCGAATGTTTCTGCTTTATATTATAGAACAAAGTTAATTGTTCATAACTTTACTATTCTTGACTTGCATTCAAAGGACGGATTTTGCTTTATATGGCATCAAGTGGAAGGTGAGATCAAAGCAAATTATTTTGCTTCAAATATTTGCAATTTTTTAAATACAAAGGTTTGTCCTTTTCTTGATGAAAATAATAAAAAAAACATAATTCTTTATAATGATGGGTGCGGTGCACAGAATCGCAACGTTATTTTGGCTAATGCACTTTTAAATCTTGCAGTTCAGAATGATGTCTGCATCATTCAGAAATATTTAGAGAAAGGTCATACACAAATGGAGTGTGATGCACTCATCTATTGAAAGAAAATTATCTGGTAGGATTATAAACATACATACAGACTATGTTTTTTATGCAAAATCTGCGAGAAAATTATCAAAACCTTACGAGGTGCAATATTTGCACCATGATTATTTTAAAGATTTCTCTGGTCTAAAGTTCATTAGCAAACTCCGCCCTGGTCATAAAAAAAGGGGATCCCGAAGTTCGCGATATTAGAGCATTAAAATATAGCCCTGAAGGGTCAATTAAATTTAAGCTGCGACATACTCATACTTTTGAAACATTACCGGTCAGATTAAATCAAAATAATATACAATGTATCCCCATGGAAGATATTCCAAGTTTATACCAAAATAAGTTAAAAATAAAAGAGGCCAAGTTTGAGCACCTTCAAGAATTAAAGGTAACAATAGAGCAAGAATATCATTCATTTTACGACTCACTTGAATACGAATAAAGCTAATATAATTTAAGTTTTTCTGCGTATTTATATGTATTAGGATTAGGTACCCACTTATCTTCTGAAAATAGGGTTTTTATCTGTTAAATAAATATTTTATAATTTTAATTTCACTATATTTTTATGTAAATATTATTTACTATAAAAAATACACTATTTAATTTAATCTAATCAAGTTTCGATTAAAATTTACAATAAAAATAGTATAAAGATAGGGACACAAAATAAATAGTGTAAACTCCAATCAAAATGACGAAATAATATGTGAAATTTGCCTATCTCCGATAGTACCATTAAAAATTAAAAAAAAATATTATTATTTATTACTACACTACAGGAGAAAATCTAAACCACCCAATAAAAGTATCAAAGTGTTTATAGCCAAAAATATAAAATTTTAAAACGTTTTTTTTTTCTCTCCTGTAAAATTTACCTTTTTGGACTTGGACTTCATATGACGGCGACGATATGTTGGTTGCGAAAAAAATTAAATTGAACTTTGAAATTGAAGCTTTTTTGTGTGTATATTAAGCGATGTAGAGCTTTTAAGCCACTACAACTGGCCCGGATGCTGGCAATTGACATATTTTGCTTTTTTTACGGCAAATCCGATCGAACGCTACTTTCAAACACATTGTAAAATCGATTTTCGTCGAAACCAATCAAGTTTCTTAACTTTTCAACGCGTTTGTTTATTTCATGTTTCACATTACTAAGGAAAAAAACAATTCAACAGCAATTTGCTTGTCAAAGAGAGCATTAAAAATACAAATGACTAAAGATGTTTGCATCTTAATGCCGTGATGAAGCGCGCACGTCGTGAAGTCAAGATGCTTCTTACTAAATAACTTATACCTACGTCATCAGGACAGGTAATTTTTTTAATTAATTATTAATTCATACACCTAAAATTCAAGAAAGTAATTTCTTTGTTAAATTAAAAAAGTTAAAAATTTTACTATTTCTCAAGAACAACGTCTTGGACTCCGAATTCGTAAACTTTCCTATTTTAACCAAGAGTAGGTATAAAACTTAATTTGCGAAAAAAGCTTCACGGCGATTACCGACATGTACAATAGCTTCTACGCTTTCTGATGAAACGACCCCTCCGACAGTTTTTATTGTTAGTTTTAATTAAATTCATTAATAAAATGGCGCTTAGTTTAATTAAAAAGTATTGTTCGTCTACATGGCGCGACTAAATTTGATTGGATGGTTGTTAAGCTTCTTTTGTTTTCGATCGTTCTAAATTGTGATTTTCTTCATGAGGAAATAAAGGAAACTTTCCTTTAAAAATGTAAAAATTAGAGTTAATTTTACTAGACTATTTCAAGTACAGTCAATAATTCAAAACCCGAAAGAGATCGGTGGAAACGGAGAATATCCGGACGCGGACGGTTCGAGTTAATCTTTTAAGGTTATCCCGAACTTCTTTCTATATCTTGGGATATCCTTTATATTTAATGCCCCTGCCGGATATCTGTCACGGTAAATAACCAATACGGTTTATTTATGGCCGTGTTGGTTGGACGGGTTTGTATTCGAAACGAGTAAAAGGATGAGAAGTTCTTTCTTTGAAAAAATTTATTTATTCGAGAAGTAATTTAATTACTTTATGAATAAATATGGTGAACCAATTTAATCTAAGTGAAAAAAGTCGTTGATTGTAGCTAGAAAACGAAATATTCATTTGTTAAAAGTTAGTGTTATTTAATTTGTCCTAGGGCTTTAAATAACGTCAGAATTTTTTTTTTCCAATAAGCATCAATTTACGCAAACTTGCTACAATTTATTGAACTAATAGCCCTTACCAAGCAAATTAATTACACCTTAGTTCATAGCTTTTATGCATACTAGTTTAAAAAAAAAATTTCTTTCCAGTATCAACCTTTGTACACCAAAAAGTTATGCATTTAATTAAGTAAAAAAGTTTTTTTTAAGAACTTAATATCGATCAAATACAAAACTGGTGCAGTCGATAGTAGGATTTTCTCCGAGAAACTGCCTAACAGTTTTTACAAGTGCGGTCATCTGATCTATCGTAGTTCGCCGGTCAATGGGCACAAGATACCTGCACATGCTGTAAAAAACAACAATTAAGCGATCGCATTGATCGCTTAATAAAATAAATAAAAATAATCTTGTTAAGTTTCCTTAACAAGAACTAGCGAATATAGGATACCAGGAGTCAAAACCTATAGGAGCTCTAGACGTAAGCTAGATTAAAAGAAACCCCAGAAAATTCAAATTCATGTTAATGTGAATAATATTGTCTAATTGAATTATCTATTCCTTTTAAGTGATTTATATTTGAATTGATACTTTTTAAACGCATATTGGAAAATATGTTGATCTTTCTTTATATTTTTTAAATAATTTAAAAAATGTAAAAATAAAACAGGACAAGTAAAAAATTAAGCAGTGGCTTTTGAACCAGCCATTAATTATCATTTATTTAAATTATATCTTAATACAAATTCGAATTTTAAAGGTAATTCCTATACACTTGCTATCCTTAATGATCATTGCGAAAGCTTAATTAAAAATTTTCCCGTAGAAATGAGGAAATCAGAAATTTAAGATTTGACAATAAGTAAAAAATTTGTTAAATCTTTATTTTCGAGACCAGCGCAGAAGAGCTTTTACAATTTTGGTATGAAATACTAAGATACGTACACGCAGTCTCTTTATTTCCAAATTAAATAATCTTAGTGTACTTAAGGCAGAAAAAATTATAAGAGAACGTATATATTATAACTTAACTCTTCACACTTTTACTTAAGGTTTACCACCTATACAAATACAAAATACCGTTCAATTTAAAACACTAAATAGTCTAGAACAAGCTATGGAAATCGTCATAAAAGAAGACAATTTTATACATAGTTTTTGTATATGAAATTCTTTAAATATACAAGGACAAAGTACAATTTCACCAAAACACACCCATCCGAAATAATATGTATTATCAAAAAACCCTTAAAGACCAATGCTATAGGTCAACAGATACAATATTTTTCTATATATAAGACAACTCTGCCAATCAAACTATAATCGTTATTAAAATATCCAATCACAAAATAATTTTCATAACCCTTAAAGACCAATGCTATAGGTCAACAGATACAATATTTTTCTATATATAAGACAACTCTGCCAATCAAACTATAATCGTTATTAAAATATCCAATCACAAAATAATTTTCATAGAGATACTTAGTCCCGACAAATTATGTTATACTTTATAAATAACCAATTTTCGCAACAACCACGCAATAATAATTTTGGTCCGTTTAATTATTCATTTTACATAGACTTCAGCATTTCCAAAATAATAAGCAGATTCAAAGAGATAAACCAGAACCAATAGATACATCGTTTGGATACGATTTATATCACCAACTTATTCTTAATAATGTACAATTCGAAAACTAATACGAAGGTAATCATTATTCCAATAATAATTATAGGTGTTCTAATTCACAATTACCCTATGATAACAATGAATGTAAATTTTATCATATTCGTAGTGAATTACCATATTATTCATAGTCCCTATAATAATACCTATCTAAATATACCTTATGCTATGATGGAACAAAATAAAAAAAATTAGTAATTCCATACATACATTAATGATTGTAATAATTCAGCTGTAATATATCCATCGCGTTATGAATAAACTAGACATTGTTTTAGCAAATGTTAATAAGCCCGTTATTTTACCTAGTAACAAAATACTACTGTAAACTTTTTAATTGACACTGGCAGTACAAAATCTTTAATAGACAAAACTAGCTTAATAAATTTATTGAAAATTTATAAAATAAAGAAAACTTACCACAAGTAAGTACTATAATTAAAGTAGCTAATAAAATAATTAAAGAATACAATAGATTTTTTTTCTTAAAATTCAAGAACCTTTTGAGACAGAAGCATTAAACTTAATTGACTAAAAGTTTATCTTAAATATGGACGTATACCCTTACATAGTAGCTTTTTGAAAAAAAATTAAAAAACCTTAGATTGGACACATAGACCACGAAAACAACACCCTACAATAAAAAGTAACGTTCCTTAAAAATGGATGCCTCTAAGAAGAAAAAATGAGACTTGTCAGTCATGGACGGTCTTTAATGTCAGTCTGTGACAATAAATATCGTCTTTTTAATATAACCGACATTTTGAGATTAATCAGGTAAAGCCAACTAGTTTACTATTCTTGATCTTGCGAGTAGATTTCATCAAGTAGAAGTTTGTAGTTAGTACTGAAAACGGACATTACGAGTTTAGCCGCACTCTACTTGATCTAGAAAACGCCTTGGCAACTTTCCAGCGTGTAATAAATAACATACTTTGAGGTCCTTAGCATAAACTGTACTTGATTTATTTAGATGATATTATTGTATTATTTTTCAGGTTCGTTCAGTGTGAATTACAAAAATCGAAAATATTTAACTAATTTATTTACACACTTCACTACGAAAACACGATCACTCACTGCTACTAGAGAAATTTATCTTAACTGTAATTACTTTCAACTATTTAAATTTCGCACCAATATTCCGAACTACACTGAACTAACTACTGGCAACTCTTCGGCGATGCGGCTCCTTATATACTCGGCAACACACTGTTCCAAAAGATTCTCGCCAACCTTCAAGACATAGTGAGGTGTGCGACTTGGATCAGTTAGATTATCGACTCTGCGAAACGAAGGATCTCTTTACTATTCGAATTAAAAACTCACTTATGCTCATGGATACCCGATCCATAAGCTAGCAAAAGCAAATGAAGAAACCTATTCCAGTCTCTTTGGGGGTTAGAGACTTCTTTGCTTAATACCAATTAATTGTCCTATTGATTTGTCCCACTATGCTATCTGACTGCGGGTGTTTTGTAGTACTTATTCCCTTTTAAAGGAACTTCATACATACTGATGCCTCAAAGCCTTCTGCTTTCTCTGCGGCCCATCATTTGCTGCACATACAACACGTTTCCTACACCAGTCTCTTACGTCTGCCTTGCTATTGATCAAGCAAAATATTTTCTCAATTTTTCCAAGGGCTTTTTTACACCTAAATCGACATTTAGGCACAAGAAACCCCCTGAATTATAAGCCTCCCGAATAATTTTTAAACGAGTCTTTTAAGGTGAGCTTGCCTCAATTCGAACGAATATAATTTCATTACCTAAAAGTTTGAGTCTTAATTTACAAAAAGAGAACTGTGACTTGAGTAAATGCATTGAATACGCGAACGATGTCCATGATGAAGCAAAGGACATGCGCACCAAGGCAGGCGATGCATTCCGAGACATTTTTGGATCAGCGATTTACATTGCTGAATCGATAGGATACAGGTTTTAGAAATATTTATTTACACCGTATTTATGTACAACTGTTTATTTTGATTTATTAAGTCGCGTCAATATTTTGACTTTAACTAGCCTATGGAAAAATTTATTAGCTATTCGTCCAGACACTTGCAAATCCTAACTTGCCCTTCACAGTTTACGCCGTACCAACTTTTTCAGGTTATAAAATTCGACTCTGGTCAAATTTGCCGCAGTTTCGCATCTTGAATCCAAAGTGAATGACTCCAGCTTTAACGCGCGATTGCTTCTATATTTTCTAAGGACGTCGTTGATGACTTCCAGAACTTTTTGTGGCTCATCCGGAGATGTTTGAACTTTCGGTGACAGAACCTTTCGTTTTAGGGTTGGAAAGCCAAACTAAGTCACAGTTATTGCATCTCTGGTCTTTAGCATTGACGCCATATGCGTCCTTTATCTGATCGCTGGTATCTTGAATATAAATGCAAACTTGTCTATAAATGACATCCATTCGTCTCACTGACGTAGTCGACATGTGGTCGATGAGGGCAATAATATGTGTTGTCATTGAAATCCTCTCTGAAGTTTCACCTTTTATCCTGTTTGTCAATGATATATGAATGTTATTAAATATTCATAAGTTTTTAACTTTGCTGATGGCAAACATTTTATAAAGTCATTTTTAGAATCATCAATTTTCATTAAAGCATGCTTAATGATGGTGATGTCTCAACAAAATGATACTAAATATTGATAAGTATTGTGATTTTACTTTTGACATATTGACAGACCTAATTCATTCAATTACAGCTATACCATTAATATCAGTAGCCATCTTTAAATCAACTGAAATATTAAAAATTAGTTTGCGATTTGCACTACTCTGTGATGATAATTTTAAGTATCATAGTCATTTTGTGTCAGAATAATCGATTTCCATTACAGGAGGTTTATTGATGGTGGTGCAAACTCAGTGAATTGAGATTGCACATTAATAAGTGTTGCATTATTACTTTTTACAGAAAACATTAATGTACAAAAAACAATGAATTTCAATTAATTATAGGTGTTTACTTATATTGTAACATCGTATTTTGTTAGCGTTTAAAGGTGATAGTAAATAGTGCTTTTAAACAAATTTTTTTGTAAACTTTTCCACCACAAAAATGCCTTTACATGACCTCTTTACCTCATTTATTCCAATTAACTAAGTTAATTATTCAAATCTTGCCATAAACGTGAAGTTTCAATTTACAACTATTTGAAATAAATGGTAAAAACACTTTCAAACGCTCTTATCCCATAACACATCGAGAAGGATTAACGATACTCTTTTATTTGAACTGCTAAACATTTAACAGACTTATCTGGTAACAAATGAACTGCCATTCAAAGTTTAGGGCCTTACAACAAGTAATAATTTGTTGCTCATCCCTCTCGGTTAAACGATATATTATAACCCTAGGGGCATATTTGGATCTTGAAGGGGGCAAAATGCGAACATTTACGGCTTCGGACTACTCCTCAGTTAAGCGATTTAATTAACAAATTAATATTATTTGTAGTGTGAGACTGGCGGTTAATTTAACGGAAGTTTTTGCACTAAGCTAAAAGTCAGTAGTATAGAAAATCCAAGTCAAAGCAATTTTATTGTGCGCCTTTTTTTTCATTTTTAGGAGGAAACTAAAAATGAAACAGGAACCCACGAAAGAGGAACCCAATATATTGGCAGAAACGTCGGCTAATTTAAATACATTCGGACTTTTATTACCGATCCCTAAACCTAAAAAGTCAACCACTTCTTATAATTTTATTGTATTGTAATCTTTACCTTAATTATTTTCTTTATTTCTAATGCATATTAAAATATGATTACACCTATGAAAGCCTACAACAAACCGATTACATTATTTTCACTGCGCCTATTTATAGCAGCTAACAACATATTTTTATTACACTGTCAAGCCGTATATAAAGTGGGTCAGCGCTCAGCTAACTAGAAGCTGACCAACGGGTAAAAAACTAAAATTAATGGTGAATAATTAAAAAAACGATTAGCGAACGACCACGTTTTTCATGTTACTGTACCTTGAAGTTATGACAGCACTAATAATAGATTGGTCAAGTAATAAAACAAAAACCGACTCAATTGCCCAGTATATCTATATAGTTAAATGTACATTTTCTGGTGGAATAATCCATTCAAAGCGAAACCAAACGCGGCAGCAATTTATTTATTACTTGGGAGCTCTATCTGGGAGATTAGGGCTCTGGCTGTGCTAGAGCTAAGCCTGGGCTTAAGCGACCGCTTATTTTCAGCCAAAAGCAGCAGCATATCTAATGCAAATAACCAACGGTGTTTAGGGTTTTACTTTACCTATGAATAGTTCAATGTAAGGGATTATACATATAACTTGCTTCTTAGTTTTTATAAAAAAACTTTTGGAAAAATATTCTGCACTCAACAAAAAAAAAAAGAAAAATCAAATAAAGAGACAATCCAGCGGTTCTTGAGGCGAAGTAATTGTTTAGTGAGTTAGCCTGCATTATACCAGAACTTTCCATCTATCACCAAAGTTGTCTATGAATGATTCGATAACTACACATGTTTCTCTCGTAGTTGAATGAGTTTTACACGCCGATTTCTCTTTATGAGAGTGATTGTAATTGTTTTTAATGTACTTTGTAAAAAAAGGAAAATACTGATTTTATATCAAAAGATATTTAATGTATTATTAATGCGCGATATACATATAATATTAAAGTTACACTATGTATTTAATGCTTGGTGTATGTGTTTAAAGTTCGTGACTTAGGCGTTTAAGTGTCAGGTTTGGAATAAATTACAAAATTAACAGGATAGTTCTCAAGTAGACGGTGCAAAAGAAAATTTAGGAGGGAAATAGAAAGTATTGATTGGTCAAAAAAGGTCGTCAGAAAAAAGGAGAGAGGAGACTAGGAGTTCAAGTAAATCACCTGTTTCTTGGGGTAAATTTGTGAAAAGATGTACAGAGTTTTTTATGACGGTCGACGGATTAAGAGAGAGAATAGACAAATGTTTTGCACACAAACTATAAAATAATATATATGGTCAAAAAAGGTGTGAAAATATTTCACTGGGGAAAAATATCAAATAACAAACGGATTGGGGAAAACCCAAAAGTTTACAACTGTATAGACCTTAAACAGATAAATAATAGATAAATATTTAATTCAGAGTGAACAATATTTAGTGAATGATCATTGAAACGAGAGACGACAAAATATACTGAATAACAATAACTAGGGCTTTAACAACACATTTGACTATGCCGATAATAGGTTCCATCTAGCAACGTCCGCATTTATGATATCAGCATTAGACTAATGACTGGCCAGTACCCAGACTAGTCGAACCCTACATTTCCCCTTCATCAATTCCTCTGTAATTCTCATACACTCTAGTACTTAGAATTCGTCGGTAAGAATACCACTTTCATGTCTCATAATTGCTTTGGGACTTATGCAAGGCAGGTCTTTATTAATTTATCAAAATGAGGAGTAAATATGTCTTACCCTAGATTATATGTTGAAGGAGGCACGGACGAACACATCTCATCGGATTAAAGGATTCATTTTTAAACAGAGGAATATTGCAATGCAAAAATTTAAGCAGAGTCGATTACAGACTGACTGCAATGAGTACAAACAGCGTTGCAATTTTGCGTTACGTATTAGTTTGACACATTGCTGAAAGACGTCAGAGATTCCTCTGTCTCCATGTTTACGTGGCAGTGTTATTCATCCTTGGTAAGCCTAAGTAAGCCTAACCTAGTAAGTAATTTTTGTGTTTATGAGTCTGTTGATGTTTTCTAGTTCTGTCTGTGTGCAATGAGCGACTCCTAATGAGTAGAGTAATGTAAGTATGACTTAGCTGTTTATTACTTTAGTGAGTTGGAATGAATTTAGATTCATCTTAAAAAGTGATAATCGCCTATCTCGAAACTTCTTCGTTAGTTTTTCTTTAATAGTCTTGGTCCCAGATATTTATATGGCTCCTCAGTTATGCCCGATATGGTAAAATCATCATCAAGTCCAATTTCACGACCCTCGGCGAGCTTACCTTTTCTAACAGTAACTGTTTAGCATTTGTTAACTCCCAATGTATCTCCACTAGTCTGGAAAATGAGCTGCATAATTGACTCTATGTGTTGATGTATGTCCGTGTATACTTTCTTTTTTTCTTCTACATGTAAAACAGGTGATTATAGTGATATTTGTGCAGTTTTAACTTAAATCCATATAAGGTCTAGCGCGAGACAAAACTATAATGCGCTGAAGCTATCTCCTCAATTAGGTGAGATTTTGTCAACTACAGTCAGAACAACTTCAGATTTTATTTGTAGCTTTGTGCATCAATTTTTCATGGATGCTGTGATGAATTCCTTGACTTTATGATCGATACCATATATTTGAAGATTTTTTAAAAGAGATAAAATCAAAGGTTTTTTGATAGTCGACATAGCCCCTATGTATAATTCGATATTTGTTTTTTGCTTGCTCTAGTATAACTGAGTCAATACTAAAGTACAATACAATTGGTAAGGATCATATTAAAAGCTGAAGCGAGATACTGATGAGTTTTAGTATAAACTCTAATCCAGTAATTTTGCACACCATTTTGTCCAGCTGCTTTCCAATTAGCTACATTTTTTCAGCTTAATTTAATGTCTTTTGCTGTGAATATAATTGGATCTGTTTTATGATGTAAATATCCTATTGTTATTATCATTATTATTTAAGTCCTATTTCTTCCTTTTGTAAGAGATTATTGTCCCAGAAGTGCTCTATAGAAATCAGAGCCCGAGAGCTGAATTTCCTTTCGGGAGATGAGTTGGGGCTGGAGAAGTGCCTACAGTCTTCCGTTTCAAGTCTGCCGCAATACCGTCTGAGTTAGTGGCGAGCGTACTAGCCTGAGCGCTCGGCCATACTGATGCGAAGGTAACAAAATTCATTATTTATCCTGTTAACCTAACAAAAGTTATGATTATCCTACTATACTTTCTTGCAATTTTAAAAAAATTTTGGTAAATTAATTAAATATAACAGAATTGTTATTCAATTATTTTTTGTGTTAAAATTACGCAAAACCCTTTTTTTGAGTATGTCACAAGGATCTACAATCTGTAACGTTAATTAAAGCAATGCAGTTCCCAGGGATATAAAGCCTTTCTTGCCTTAAACGAAGACATACGTACCGTGCCTTAAATCTCCTTTAGTTTTACAGCTTTCCGAAAATCGTATTATGCCAAGAAGAGGCAGTAACGTTTAAATCTCGAGCTTTGCCTCGGGAGATCATGGAATTGCCATTCCTTGCGAATTCATTAGTTTTCTTGAAAAAGGTAGGATTTCAGGTGCGAAGCGCTTTCGGAGTAAGGAAAGCGAGGGTTAGGTGTAGAAAAAATGTAATAATATAAATTGTTTCTTTTTTTAGAAGCATATTTATTGAGAATACAGGACATATTTCCGTTTATTAATAAATTGAACTCAGCTGTTTCTGTTTAAACTGATGTGCAAAAATACAAGTAGAGCAAAATACAGTTTTGTCGTAGTAGTTATTGAAAGTAGTAGTCATTGAATCACAAGGCTAATTTCCGAGTTTAGCAGAGTAATGGCGGCTGGTTTTAAGGATTGCATATTATTAACTTTAGTAGTTGCATCTACGTCCATTGCAGTACAACTAGAATTATTAGGTACTTTTAATTCCCCGTCCTGCTTGGCATATTCGGCATACTCGGCATTTAGAAGAGTAGCTTTATACGTAAAAAGAATTAGTTACGATAGAAGTTATAAGAATTAATTATTTTATAAAAGAATTAAATATTTGAATTAATCTTAGGTGGCTATTGGTGGAACATACGGCAATTAAACTTATTTCTTGTATAGTTCCAAAGTGTGTTTAAAGATATTAGGACGCAGTTCAGAATAAGCATAAGTACTGTCAAAAAGTCAAAAATCATCAATGTTTTAAAATGGAGTTATAAACAGCACAATTCGATAATCATGAATCACGTGAAATCACTCACGTCTCATGTCTTTTTATCTATTTTCATTTGAAACTTTTTTTATACCCATATAATACCGATGATTATAAGACGGCTTTTGTCCTTCCAGGGTCCTTTTTTATTTTAAGTATTTTGAGACTGGAATGTTGACGTAACCTCAACTGATTTTTCCTTAACTTCAATTTTTGCTACTCGTTGAATTATGTGTTGACTGGATATTAACCTGGATCACTGATCACCGACAACTATACTCTGATTTAGCTCATGTAACAGACTAAACCTCAGCTATCGAAGCGAACACATGTTAATTACCTGGTTTAAATCGGAAGGTTTTTAAGACCAGTTATCATTTTTTAATAGCAATATTTTATTCAAAACCATTATTCGCCTATTTATTGCGAACTTTTTCATTAATGAATTCATTTTTATATAAATTTTTTTATTTCAGCTAATTTTATAAATCGTAATATTTAATGCGAAACGATTCTAATTACTAGTTATTTTATTATTTGGACATGATTTTGCCTTGTATATATAGTGTACACAAAAGTACAATTACTATTTAATCTTTTGTTAAAGACAATTGATATTAAGCGGTATAAAACATTATAAAAAGTTTTCATTACGTTTCTAATTTAGTTCTTACTTTGAAATCAGAAGAGTTATTTAAAAAAAAAGTATAAACATATATTTCATGTCATGAATTTTTTTAAATGTTGTTCTTGAGAAAGTGATTCAAGGTGTTTTATATTTTATGTACATATTTAATAGGGAATTTTTATAATAAACCTGATTTAAACTTGAAACAAAGTACTTAAGAATTTTCAGTTAAATAGTGAGTTAATGTTTCTCATTTCAATGGTTCCAAACAAAAGGTATTGTAAGGTAAAATGAAAATCCTTCAGTCTCCCTCCACTTATTTATTAAACATTTAGTTAGCTTAGAATTCCCTACATGTTTCGGACACAGTGGTGTTCATCATCAGGGGGTAAAAGGTTTAAAACTGGTAACAGTCTCACGTCCCAGGATTTGAATACATATCAAAAACCCTCTATTTATTACTATTGTTTTCAATTTTAGTTTTAATTTTTATTTGTTTACATTCTGTTGTTGCTTGTCAACTGACTCCCGTGATGATGGACACCACTGTGTCCGAATCATGTAGAGAATTTTAAGCTAACTAAATGTTTAATAAATTAGTGGAGGGAGACTGGAGGATTTTCATTTTACCTTAACCTACGACTCCACTGCAAGTATGGACTATCTCTTCACTAAAAGGTATTGTAATTGAAATTGAGTGGCGCCTAACTCAATTGTGATTTGTGGCAATGTGGTATTTATCGACCTACGACCAAAGCACCCATTAATTATACCTTAAAGTCGGAAAATCACTGGAAGGGTCAGTACCATGCAAATGTAAACATGGTGGCGAACGACAAAAATGCGAGATGTATAAGCAAATGAAGAAGAAAATTAGGATTAAACAAGTTTCTAACATTAGATAAGACAAGAGATAACAACAAGAGAGCCATAATACTAAAAATCTATTAAAATACCGCTTAATAACTTCTTTGTATAAACTTCAGCAAACGTGTAGGTATATGTACTTAGAAATAAAATAATCCGAAAATAAAAGATAATTGAATTATATAGAATGAGTTAATAACTCAGTAAAAACTTATTGTCCTGAGGACATTCTACATGGTTGAAAATGTCCTGCGTGGGATGGTCCAAATAAAAATACCGTGGGACGTCGCTTGGACGTCCCGGGTGGAATTGTCAGATTTAGGATATTAATGTAGTAACGTGAAAGTAAATATAGCTTTTCTAGTGTTTTGCGTTTTTTAGGCTTTATATAACATTTTCTTTATCGACTGTAGTGGCCCTAATAATAGTACAATCCCAACTAATTTTAAGCACATGCTACTATAAAACAAAATTCATATTTGGCGCGTTGTTAAGTCGTTTCCGTTTAGTGCTACTCCATGACATGAAGAGGTCGCTGTTATCGTCGATTGTCTGTGTTATTGCAGTCCACATTGGGGATAGGGCGTTTAGTTCATTGCGCTGTTATGACTAATGTTTTGCATCCTCTATTTTTTTTTAGATTTGGATCCCTAGCGGGAACTAATTTCAAGTAATAAATAAATGACTTCAGGGTTTTGTGGTTGTGACGGTAAGCCAAAGTTATTTTAAATTGGAGGCTTTAGACTGGGCTTCAAGAACTTTAACTTTATTTAAGGTACCACCGTATAGAGGTGCAAGAAGGTTAGAAGCTGCATTATATTTAAAATGATTAAATATGAAAAATCTTTTGGTAAAATAACTTCATTCAAAAATAAAAACTGATGCATATGCAAGTAATCATTTTTTGTTTAAGAAAAAGTAAATGCTTAACCCAAAAATTACACAAGTTAAATCAAAAGATATTGAGATTAAGATAATGTCGTGGTTGCGCCACGTCACTGAAAGGCTTAAACGTAAAAAATAAAAATGATCGCTGTATAATATTAAAACAAAGGTGATTTTTTCCTAAAATATACCCTTTTGATTAGTTTTTCTACCAACCCTTTTATATCCTATAAATATCGAAAAAATTTAAATATTGTTGTCCCATATACATTCACCGGATAGTCAATAATTCCCTTGTGCGTTTATAGTACTATCCAAAAAACGTCTATGAGATCAACTTGGGATGATCCCATTTGCGGCCCGTACTATTCCAAAAGCACTTCCCTGAGAAAAATTTTACTAGATGTAAAGGGACGTCCCTGGGATTTATTCTATATCCGATTTTTGCGTCACCTAACAATATAAAAAAAATGCTACAGTTTTATATTCTAAAAAATATCAACTTCCGTCTTTTTTACAGAATCATCCAGATAACGATGTAAGATCATCTTAGTAAGATTCTACTCTTTTTAACAAGATAACAGACCAATAACAAAAAAGGAATCTAAAGTATGCTTTGATTACAGGCCCTGCATACTGAAGTGTTGCTTACTTTAGTTTAAGTAGATGATGATAAAGTATATCTGGATTCATGCCGAGTAATGGTGGCCGGTTATAAGGATAATTAATAGCTTCCATCTACGTTCACTGCAGCACAAATTTTATGTTATTTTTGGTAGTATTGATGCTTATCCTAATCTACTGCACCAAAATGTTCTTTATACATTAGTATATAAATAAGTTTCACCAGTAGCAACCTAATATAGCTTTATACATTTTTTTTGCATATATGTGGATACTATGTGCGTACTCTGTGGAGATATTGGCATCCAACGAGTTTAAAGCACTTCCCTTCTTAACTACCAGTAAAGGCTGTGGCAAAACAACAGTTGTATCAAATTAAATAAACACTACTTTTGATAAGGAGAATTATAATTGATCACAATTAGTTAAATCCTCATCTTTTATTGTTATTATTGGATTCTTCTAGATACGTTTTTGTTGTTTGCTTTGCTATATCGTCAAAGAGATGAATTGGATAAGATTATATTTCTAGGATAATCTTATTCTGCGTGGTTCTATAAAAATTGTAGAAGTTAATGTATTTTAACATATTTTTAAAATTTGGAAAAAAAGCAGTATTTTTTATTATTTTTTGGTAACACTAATGCTTATTAAATTCTACTGCATTAAAATATTCTTACACATACTACGCAACTATGCAAGAAATATGTTAAAGTAAATTTAACTACCATATGTTTCACCAGTAGCAACCTAACGATGATTCTTATAAATTTTTCTCATATAGAGCTACTCTACGGATATGTAGGTATTCAAAGAGTTAATAATAAGTAATGATGTCTAATTAAGATTCAATAAATCATCATCCATTTTGTTCTAAACTTTCCCACTTAACTGAATTTCTCAAAAAAATACATCCGGTTTCATCTTCTCAACAGTTTCAGTTTATATCCTGAAGAAGCCAACAAGATGATCCTCCGTCAGCAATCAGGACTACCAGTAATAGCATAGGTGAATTTCAGAAATATTTTACAAATTTAGACGAAAATAAGAAATACTTCAGTATACAGAGCCCGTAATCAGACCTTACTATAGAGTAACTTTTTTATGATCTGCTCTCTAGTCAAAGAAAACCATTCGTCTAAAATAATATTATCCATTTCCTAAAGAGATCAGAGACCTGGATTTCGGCGACTTTATATATGTTGTTGAATCACAAGACTTGGGTGACAAGCTTAGCAGAGTAATGCTGGTCGTCCTTAAAGATATTCAACAAATCAACTTTAGTTTTCCATCTACGTTCATTACAGCACAACTGGAGGTACAACCACTTTAATAATACCTTAATTCCCCACCTACGTTAACATATTTTTAAACTTTAAAATTTTTAATAATTAGTAGTTTTTAATTATAAATGTATTTTAAGTCATTTTACAAGAATAGTATAAATCTAGCTGTGTTCTAAATATCTAAAAAAAAATAAAAATTAATTCTTGCAAATAGAACTCATCTACGGATATATTGGCACCGAAATTGACATGTTTTAATATCAATATATTAATATTATCACATTCTAAAAGAAATTTTTTTTAAATTATTTTTCGCTACACTTATGTTTATCCTTCTCTACTGAGCCAAAATATTCTTTAAGCAAACTTCGCAACTATGCAAACAATACGTTAAAGTAAGTGTAACTGCCATGTGTCCCAAAAACACACAAAAACTCACTTTCAGCTCTAAAGCTTTTAGCAGATTGTCCAGAAACAAATGGATTGCCATTCAAAGTTTGGGGCTTCTCAGCAAGCAATAATTCGTTACTCGTCCCACTTGGTTAAACGATATTTTATAAACCCAAGGGCATATTTGGGTCTCGAGGGTGCAAATGCGAGACTTCGCCAACATTTGCGGCTTAGAACTATCCTTTAAATAAATTGCTTGTGAAAGACAAAAATATGGGACAGTCATCTAGGATCTGTCTTGTAAAACAGCTCGAAAAACTACCCTTTACAACCTCCTTAAAATTAATTAGTTTTACACTTAAAAGCCTTAGTTTATTTCCGGAAATATCGTTTACTAACGAACTATTAAATTTGAAACTTCAAAGCAAGTGAATTTATCTGATCTTCACTTAAGCGAAAACGTAATTAGTTTTGCCGCAAGGGACTCAAGGTTTTTATTTCAATTAATTTTCTAGAAGTTTTGTTGAGTCAATGTTTATTCATCTTTGTGCAAATTTCTTCTTTTAATATTTGAACGATTGTTTAAATAAAAATCGGTATAAAGAGAAAAATTTAACAGGTTTAAAACGCTTTGATTTAAAATCTATCAATAAAACAATGTTACAAAATGAAAAAAAAAACTTTAACTGTAAAAACGATTACAGTTAAAGTTTCTCATAGAAAATTGTGTAATATAGCCCAACAAGAATACTGTGCCTTATTAACCTACTTATTAACAGGTACAAGCGTTACAACCTGAATATCGTCCTAGAAGAGTTGCATTTTACTAGTAGAGTTTAGAACCGTTTAACAAAGGTTAATTAGGTTCATATACACATCAGGTCACAGTTTACAAAATGTAGACCCCATTTTGTAACAATCTCGATAACAATCACGATACAAGTATAGTATACATTTTCTTCATATTGAAAGTCTCTAGTATTTTGTTTAGTGATTTTCAATCGAACAATTATTCAAATAATTATTACGTTTCAAAGAAAATGGTTTTGGTTTTATTTGAATCACAAACCAACAATTTCTTTGATAAATATTAATCAATTTGATGAGGGTTTAGAATTTTCAAGACAAGACATTCACAAGTATATTATAGTCTCTCCATCGCCTGCAGTATAAAGCTAGTAAGACTGATAGGTCAGTACGATTTGGGATCTGTAAAATCGCTTTTTCCGGGTTTCGAAATGAAGACGACTTTAACTTGACGCCATAACTTTGGGACGTAGCCCTGAGCAAGGGACGTCCTGAATAGTCTGACTATGTGTGGGGTTAGTACTTCTAACCCGTTATAACAACTTGGTTTTAAGGACTTGATTCACATGCTCCACGGGGTTGGCCTGGGGATGATAAGCCGGAGTATATCGGATATTGACCTTATACTGCTCACACAGTTTGGAAAAAAATTTACCTCGAAATTGAGCACCATTATCGCAAATAAGAAATTGGGGAACACCGAAAATGAGAAAAACTGGTTCCTCTATAAGACGACAAAACATAGGGGCCTTAGCTGAGCAAAGAGGGAAGAACAAAGGAAATTTAATTAAGGTATTCAAGACGACCAATACGTATTTGTATCCCTGAGTAGAACGAGGCAAGGGCACAAAAAGATCGACGCTAATCGTGCTCCATGGCTTCAAAACTTGAGTTTGTTATCCCATTAATCCGTGTCGCTCCCGGACGGGCTTTTGCGAAATACATTTGGCGCAATGCCTTACATATCGGAGGACAACAGCTCTCAGTTTTGGCCAATAATAACGACGCTTCAATCGTTCGTATGTCTTCATGACACCACCATGACCAGCCAAAGGATGATTATGATTTTCTTCCAAAATCATACGTCTTCGATCCTTGGGTACTGCTTCCTTCCAAAAATCTTTCTCGTCACGAAGAGACGGGTAAGAACACTTCAAATACTTGTAAAGTAAATTTCCTTCAATTCGCCATTGGGGATAATTAATAGGATTCTCTACGACCTCATTGAAAACTCTTCGATACCACTTATCTGCAACTTCTGGTTCCTGGTTTACACTCAATTTAGCAATCTCTGGTACAGCTCTACTGAGAACATCTGGCACAACATGATCTTGGCCCTTTCTATGAATAACCTTAAAAACCAAATTGTTGCAACCGCAATACCCATCTGGCAAGCCGTCCTGTTGGTTCCTTCAGACTATGAATCCATTTCAGACTATGATGCTCTGTTATCACTTTAAAGGAGTATCCCTCTAAGTACGGTCGTAATTTCTTGCAAGCATAAATAATGGCCAACAGTTTTCTCTCTGTGGTGGAAAAATTCCTCTCGATCTCTGACTTTGGACAGAGATCGAGATATGTAACAGATAATATGTTCACCATCATAAAAGTCTTGAGATAATACAGCACCGATTCCATACGCTGAGGCATCAGTCTGAACCAAAAAAGGTTTCGAGAAATCAGGACAAGTAAGAACAGGAGCGAAAACTAACGAATTTTTGATGTTCTGAAATGAATTTTGACATTCTGGGGTCCAGTTTCACTTTTGTGTTTACAAAGAAGGGCAGTAAGGGGAGAAATAACGGTTGAGAATTGGGGAATAAAACGCCTGTACCAGGACGCCATACCGATGACACGTCGGACTTCGATGGTGTTCTTTGGAGTCGGAATGTTCAATACGGCTGTCACCTTATCCGGGTCGACATGAAGTCCATCTTTATCGACAACATATCCTAAGTACTTAAGTTCGGATCGATAAAATTTACACTTATCCTGAGAGAGAGTTATACCGGCTCTATGAAATCTCTGGAAAATCAAAGCAAAAGGCATGGATATAATCCATCCATGCCCAAAGATTTAAAGGGGGGGAATGTCTTGATTGCCCATTTCACCCTCTCGTAGGTAATTATTCTTCTTGCAGTCTCGAACTCTAAGCGAATCGGAGTCCGAGAACAGCTAGGAGGATCGCGAGATAAGTTGGAGTCTAGGAAGTGAGTGCGAAGCATGACCTTCAGTGACTCCCGCTCATTGGTAGTAAAGCCGCCATCTGGAAGTAACAGCGACTCCTCTTTAGTTCCAGATTCCTTGGACAGTACTTTGCACAGTCGTGCTGCGGAGGATGTGCGAGTAAGTTTAAAAACAGTTTAGCAAAGGTGAATTAAGTTCATGTGGCACATTTTACAAAATGAGGTCTAAACTTCCATAAGAATTTGATTTAAGCAATAGAAAATCCGTATGCTGTAAAAAATAAATTTTCATGAAAATGTGCGCCCTTAGTGGAGATGCTGTATTTTTTTCTCAAACTCGGAGGCACCAAAGCTGATTACACAAATTGGTTCTTTTTCCTATTCGACATACCTTAATATCTTTTTCCCTATTTTTTTCTTCCTTGAGTTTTGTAGTTGCCTTAAAAAAGTTAATAAGAAGAAACGCATATCGGTAAGTATTAATCTCATATTTTATCTGCTTTCTTATTAGCGGAATATCCTAAATAAAACATCCTTTTTGTTTTTTAGTTTTCCATGCTAAACTAAATCACTGAACTACTACTTGAAACCGATGTACAAAACTTTGCAGTACAGCCAAACCGTCCCCGCAATCCAAGCTTGAAAGTGGATTTCTTTTTGTTCCCATCGCTCAAGTATTTTCAGCCCATCATATTACTTTCATATGTATTTTTTTACGTAGAAAAAGTTCCGACGTGGTTTCACCGATTTTTCACCAAAACCTTTTCCATCGTGACATGATTTGTCGAAAGTTGCATTGCTCGATGCCAGCGTATTTTTGCTTCCTGCACCATCTTATCGATTTCCACTTCTATCCCTTTATATGCGAATGAGTATATAGCTTTTTCTGCACTATTGGCCAGACATTTTATTTACCGAGACAATTGTTTTCAACTGCCTTATACAGGAAAAACTTTAACAAGAATTGGTAAAAATGTTTCTAATATTTTCTTTTAAAAAGCAGAACGAGATTCGGCAAGAATAATACTCTTCAATGAGCTTCAAGCACCAGAAACTTACCGACTATATTCTGTTCTTCATCGCTTTTGCTGCTTGCGATATCGTGTCAGCTATTTTTGGATACATCGCAGTTTTTACTTAAGAAATTTGACTTGCACGAAATAACTCAAATACGAGTAGCTTTTATATGGTGGTAGTTAGAAAAAAACAGAATTTGCATGACTGAACTAGCAACTAACCAACATTTCTTAAAAAGTACCTATCAGGCTCAAAGTTGGCATGAAAGTGCTTTAGAATTCAAGAAACAAGACTGTAAGAAGAAATCACCACAAAAAAACAAACTCCATCATTGTACTGCTGCTCGTGACTGTGAAAAGGCATCATGGACAGAAGCAAACAACCAATTTGTGCAATAATGTGATTCAAGTTAATCTCTTTTTTCCTGCCTTTGGTTTTCTGGGTGCCTTATTCTAAAGAAAGTATACTTAGAAAATGCTTCTACTGGACTGCAGTAAAAATCGGTTGAATATTAACTGAGCAATAGGCAACACATGGGCACATAAACTGAGTGCAAATTTCAGGACTAAAAACCCACAAAATGGAATATTTTGACTCAAATCTCGCGATCCCAATCAATCTGAATAAAACTATTAATATTATTATTATTGGAAACTAGGGTATCTTGACACCAATATAGCAATAGACTTAGTTAGGCACCGCGAAAAAAATAATCTTCTTTTTTGCTTTTGTCCAGCGTCTATTGATCCTAAGGCAAATTTTAGAAGCTTCTGAAGACTTGAGGGTGATAATTACAGAAGATTAAAGGCTTAAGAAGTAAGTGAAATTAAATAGTTTCAAAAATGTTCCTTTATAATTAATTTTAAAGTTCCTTAATTAAAATTCAAGCTTTTTAAACTTTTGTTACGCCTTTAAGATTTTTATAAACTCCCACACAGCTAATACTGGCGATGCGGAACTCGCAAAGTAATTTTATCAAAAACTTTTATATGTATATTATCAATTTTTTTTCAGTAAACTACCCACTTTTCTCGTCGTAGCTCCCCCGTAATCTTGGAAACTTTCGACCGCTTTAGCAAACTTTAAAACGTATTAGTTTGATCCTCGTTGGGGAAGTTTTCGAGTGCCCTTTTATATTGTTTTAAACTGGCGCGGAAGAGTAATAATTTTCTTTGCGCGACACTGTGGATGTTTTTAAATATTTTTGAACAACGCTCCAAGCAAATTTTTTAGAAGCTAATGGTAATTAGCCAATTAGCATATGACCCGTGGAATAAGGTTTTTATCCCTGAATTTACTATTTAGGAAGAAGAAAGCTATACAGCGATATATAAATTGAGAAAACTTTTCTAGAAGGCTCAATTAGTACAAGATAGACATTACGAATTGAATTTGTGTGAAGTTCCCTTGCAATAAACCAATCTATGATGCCTCCGTTTAAATTAATTATATAATATGTACAATCCCATAAATATATTGTTGTATATAATTTGACGGATTTATCTACGAGAGAAGTTCGAGTGTGTTTTTATATTGTATTAAACTATCGGGATAGAGTAATAATTTTCTTTGCTTAACACTGTGGAAGTTTTTAAATATTTTCGAACAGTGCTCAAAACAAATTATTTAGAAGCTAATAGCCATTACCGAATTAGCTTGTGAGCGGTGAAATAAACGTTCTTTCCCTAAATCTACCATTTAAGGACCTGAAAGTTTTACGACGATACATAAATTGAGAAAACTTTAATATCTTAAATATTCATAAGCTCTTGCAACACTTAGGTTTGTTGTGAGTGGGGCACCTTGTGTCTCTCCACTGCGACCCTAGGTCTATTGTGACAACACTTGCCAGTCATTATTATGTAAAATGTCAACGTTATTAATAATGTAAGTAAAGGTAAAGTATAGGAATAAACATGAATCTTTTGACAACATTGATCTTCAATATCTGAGGACATGTACCATTTAATGCCATCATTTGTTCATATAGGAATTTGGTAAACAAAATCAGAACATCTAACGGTTTAAGCTGCATCCAATTGTCTAGCACCACTTTATGATCAGCGTAGTCAAACGCCATGGAGAAATTTCAAGAAACTGCTTCATGCATCATGGCCTTCGTTGTTTTGTTTTAGCAGTTTTGTTAAGGCTTGTAGACTTGTTGCTTGTAGTTGCCAATTTTAGACATAAGGGATTATTATTTAAACAGCAAAGTAATTTCACCAAGAATCAGGTTGATAAGCTGCAATTTAACTTCATAACGTCATTACAATAATAGTACAAGTTATCATGAAAATTCCGTCTTTAATAAATAGCTGTGTATAGTGTTCTCTGAAACTAGCGTTGCATAAAAATTTCAACCGCCAGTTTCTGTTAAATTCATCCAATGCTGCATCGGATTCATCTTTATTAAAGCAAATTGGGTTAGAATAAATTGAGTTTTAACCTGGTAAAGGTTAAAAGAGGATTTGAAAAATATCGCTAAATTGTAGGTTAAAAATAATTACAAATTTTAGTAAACTTATGAAAAAGCCATTAACTTTATGATTTTTTCATGTCACCAAAGTACGTCAACTATTCCCCAATCATCGGAAATTTCACTTTTTTTCAGAGCGTTAATTTTGCTTATTAATGATCCATAAATGCTTATTTAAAAACTTTAACTTATTTATTTTTTCTCCTTTTTGAATACGAAATTCAAAACAGAAAAAAATTTAAATTATTATTCAATAATTATTATTCCATTCTATATCTCCCAAACTCATGTTTCTTATCTGTTTGTATAATGTAGCCAAATCGGTAGAGTTGTATATAGAGATACTGTTTGTCAAACCGTTTTTTACTATTGACAGAAAAATTGCAAAAAAGTGTTTTTTCTGAATGGTTCATCTATATATTTCATACATCTGCAGTCAGCGTATATAACCTTTTTAACCATTAATATTTAATTTTCACCCTTAACCTCAAATACTAGAGAAAAATAAATTGTTACAAATGGTACTTATTAAATTAAAAAAACAAAACCAAAAAAATAAATTAACTTTCTCGTCGATATTGTTTCTTAGTCTAAATGCAAAGGATTAAAATTGATCCTTTCTTAAGTCAATTTATTTCGCATCAAATCTAAATCTCAAATCTCTCAATTAGCGCTTTCACAAACATTCAATTGACCATAAATCCATCTTCGCAAGTAAATTAATCGGTTTCAAGTCTAATTCGAAACTTTTCTCTCTCTCTCTCTGCCCCCGAATGTATTTCAACTGAGAAGTCAATTTGCATTCAGAAATAGCAGCAACACACTGCGCTAATCCGGTAACTTTTAAACTTTTTGGAATAGCAATCAATTAGGGTAAAGAGATCTTTGTTGGTTAAGTTCCGGTTTGATTATAAGACCAGATGCAATGAATAGAAGGGCACACTGGGTATGGTGATTTTTTACTAATATTACAGAATTTTTTCACATAAATATTTTTTTACATATTATTACTTTACTAAAATTGTTTTGTTTACTTATCATTATTAGAAATTAGCAAATTGTATATTTTAAATAGTGTAGAAAAACCACGCATCAGTTTGTTTTATTTTACTAATTTGAATAATTTTTGCTAGAGCAAAACTAACTATCCTTGAAAGGATGGACTGCCAATGGAATAGAGCCAGCAGATCCGAGAAAAACGAGTAATTACAATACTCTGAAAAACTCCTTTGAACTCATGCCAAAAAAACAATATCCAATAAA
Organism: Anthonomus grandis grandis; assembly: GCF_022605725.1. Taxonomy (NCBI): domain Eukaryota; kingdom Metazoa; phylum Arthropoda; class Insecta; order Coleoptera; family Curculionidae; genus Anthonomus; species Anthonomus grandis. The sequence goes on along the minus strand of NC_065552.1, from coordinate 26,959,159 downwards.
TCATTCACGTTCATCATGCCTGATCAGAAAACATCGGAGCATGTAGGAATGTTGTTGGAAAAAACATCCATATGTACACTGATAGAATCAAATAGCTATTTTTAACTTTGTTGTTACTTATGTTTCTACGTCATATCATCATAACTGTTGAAAACCATATAAGAAGAAAAACACGAGCTACTTATTAGGGTGATTAGGCAGAAAAATAGACTCATCTCTCAAAAATCTTGCCAGCAGCATCAGCAGATCACTTAAGCATAAAGAAGTAGCTGGTGCAGTCTTCCTAAATATAGAGGAAGCATGTAAGAACTAAGCATTTAAGAACGCTCTGCCAAATTCTTTCTATGAATCCGCTTTGATAACAAAAAGATTAACCAACACATCTGTGACTGGAATAAAGCGATACTGGAACAACTCCCTATAAGGAGTGATGTATTATAACAAACACTCCAAAAGTTCCGTAAAATAGTCGCCAAATGATAGGAAACCCAAAAGAGATACGTTCATTTTACACACTGCTCAAAGAATGGCCATTTAATATATGCTGCTAATAGTCGTAGGTCTTAAGTGTTCACTACTTTTCTCATAATTGCTTAAGTCTGAAATTTTAGGACCTTCAGGCCATTTAGGCGAGAAAAACGGTTTTATGAGTGTATAATTTTAAATTCCGTGTATTCTATAAACCTAAATAGATTGTTGTTACACAAGTTGATGTATCTTAACTATTATTTTAAAGCATGGCTGTTTAATAGTGATATGGTATTTACTAGGCAGTTTATTAAATAAGTTTATTAATTAATTAGTTAAGGTTAATAATTTTTCGGATTTAATTTCATTGGTTTCTCCTATTAGAGTAATTTATTTTAAATTTAAAAATAAATTTTACTGATTTTGGATATTTTACCGTTTGCCTAATGCCAATTTCAATAAATTTATAAATACCTTCGAGAATATATTAACCGTTATTTATCATAGGCCAAAGTAGTCCTTATTTCATAACTTAATCTAGTTTAAATATCAACCTACTCAAATCTCTTATCATCTTATTACTGCATATGAAACTTAAGTCAAATATGTTAGCACTGCTTCATTAGACGTTAGCACTATATCATTATTTAAATTATTGTGACCTTTAAATTATTATATAATAATGATAATAATAATAATAAATTATTTCTGGCATAGAATAGGTTTTATTCCCAATCAGTGGAAGTTATCGACGCGTAAACCTTTATAGGTTAAATGTGGTATTTAACCAGTTAATTGCATATTGCAAAGTAAATCAAATTATTTCAGAAACTCAATGTGGCTTGTAGAAAGGACTTAATACAGGAGTTGCCTATGTCACAGTTATGGCTTCAATTGGTAAGAAATGATCAACACTTGTTCTTTTCGGCTTTCTCAAAGCATTCTGTACGACCGTTGAACTGAATAAAGCATATGTTTAAAAATTAGTGTTTTAAGCGTTTATTCTAGTGCCCTTCTTATTTATTAATTACACTTCTGATATACTTAAATAATCTAATACTAAAAAGGATTTAGTAGGGTAGCTTCCCTTTAGCTAGACGACGCCTTTCTTTTATGCTAACTAAGTATATAAACTAATATATTTCAAATTTGTTAAATAATAGACATATATTATTATTATTATTATTATTATTATTATTATTATTATTATTATTATTATTATTAATATTATTATTAGTAAAAGTAGGGCATATAATTTGTTTAAACGAATAATCTTTTTAGATCTAGATACCTTAAATAATGTTTTCAAACATGACATTTAGATAGCGCCACATGTCCTAAGTCCTAAGCCTGTGAATACATATTTCTGGATCTATTATGGGCTGAAGCCAAGCTAATCCATTATCAAAAACTATATTGGAATGCATTTATTTCTTAAGAGCCTAATTTTAAGCATCTGTTATAACTTCAAGGTCATTGCTGCTGTCTAAGTTAGGATGTTATACACCTCTAGTTATGAGGCTTGAAACTAGATATGGCACTATGGTAGCGCCCGTGCTACGAAAGTGTCTGCAAGTTGTCATGCTCGGGAAAGACGTGCTTTAGAACTTTATTTCACAGACTTGTACATCTTAGGTTAAAATTACAGTAAATTCTTAAAAATTTCAAAGTTAATTTTTTTAGATGCTGCTTTCTTGGATGCGGCAACACTTCTCCTTTGATAGCCACCATTATAAATTAATTTAACGAGTTTCAACGTGGTCACACGTTTTTGATTACGTTGAAACGTTGGTTTTTGATGAGTCACATCTAGATGCCCCCAAAAGGGCTTTCACGGAGAAAAATGTGACGAATATCCGCGATCTCATATTGGCAGATTGACGCTGTTTAAGCGCATTCCCAAGAAGTTTCTGCGTTGTTTTGTGACGGTCGACGAAACATTTGGCGATAAAAAAAATACTTTTCCAACGCGCCGGCTCACCTTCACCATTGCCACGGCTAAATTGATTGAATTGGGCTACGAACTTCTGCCCCATCCACCGTATTTGCCAGATTTGACCCTCTGCGACTTCTTTTTGTTTCCAAAATTTAAAAAATCACTCGTCGGGCAGCAATTTAAATGAGTAGGTTATCGCCAATACGTGGGCCCACTTTGTAGACCAGAAAACGTATTTTTCAGACGGATTAAAAAAGATGGAGCATCGCTGGATGAAGTGTATTGAGTTAAAGAGACTATGTAGAGAAATAAATTATCACTTTTCGCAAATTTTCGTTTTTCTTTTGTAGGCTAAGTACTTATTGGACCACCCTCGTATAGAAAATTCTTATGGCTAACAAATTATTTTGTTGTTTTAGGAATAGTTCATTGTTCAGAGGATATCAACTCTAAACATCCTACGAACGTTCCCTTAAGTTTCGAACATTTTAAACAATGGTAGTATATTTTGATGGTATGTTAGGACCATTGACTGAAATATAAGTATTATACTAAATTCCTATAAATTAATCAGTAAATATTTTGTTTCACTAACAGTTTCACCCTTTGGTGAGAAGTTTGCAAATTTAAATTATTCAGAGGATATTATTCCAAAATTCTAAACAATAGTAGTGTACTTTGATGTTATGTTCTCTGAATGATCTCAACATTGCTGTTAAGATTATTGACTGAAGTATAAGAATTTTTGTAAATTATCAAGTCTTTTATTTCACTAATAATTTCACATTTTGGTAAAAGTTTATTTCAAATAGTTCAAAGCATATCAATATCAAACATTCCAGGAACGTTCTTTTAAGATTTACAAGTTTCAAACAATATTAGTAGTATAATTTTCATGGTATGTTTTTCGAATGATTTTAGCATTACTCTTAAGACTAATAACTGAAATATGAAAATTTTACAAATTTCTATGAATTAACTAGTAAATCCTTTATTTTACTAAAAGTTTCACCCTTTGATGAAAAGTTTGAAAATTTAGACCGTTTAGAGTATATTAACACCAAACATTCTTAAAAGATTTCCTCCAGTTCCTAAAATTTCAAACAATAGTAGAATAGTTTGATGGTAAGTTTTCCAAATAATTATACCATTGCGCTTAATACTGTTGACTGAAATACGAGAAAAACAACAAATTCTTATGAATTAACCAGTGAATGTTTTGTTTTACTAATAGTTTTATTCTTTAGTAAAAAATATGAGAATTTAAATTGTTTAAAGGATTTCTACATTAAACATTCCAGAAACGTTCCTTGAGGGTTCGAACTTTTAAAAACAACTGTAGTATTAGTAGTATAATTTTTATACTTTGTTTTCTGGATGTTCTCAACTTTGCTGTTAAACGTATTGACTGAAAAATAAGAACTACAGAAAATTCTTGACAAATAACCAGTAAATCATTTATCTCACTAAAAATTTTTTCCTTTCGTAAAAAAATTGTCAATTTAAATTGTTCAGACGACATTAACACCAAACATTCCATAAACGTTCTTTCCAATTTCAACATTTTTAAGCAAAGGTAGTATTGATAGTTTCCGTACTTCTAAAAAAGCTTCTATTATTTATTTATTTATTTTCATAATAACTTACAATAATTATAAAATGCAAAATAACATTTTAAGCTGTGGCAATAAAAAAATTAAAAAAAGCCTTTAATTGTCGGAGGTGCTAAATACGAAAAAAAAACAAGCTTAACTGGCATTATATTTTAAACTCACGGATTTTCCCAGCAATAAATAAATCCGTTAGGCGAAAACAACGCCCCAAAGTGCCGAATTCCTGTTTTTTCCCTTCTGTCCTTTACCCAGTTTAAAAAAATTAAAAGGGCCTGGCGAACTACAAAGGCGCCAAATATACCCTTTTAATGTAATTTAAACTTTTACTTTTTGTTTTTTTTTTTAGTAAAATACACTACGTCGTTTCTAACGATGTCAATTTGGCTTAAATAAATACACGAGTGGTTAGTTAGCGTACATTCAGTTAATTTTAGCATTAGTGTGTTAAATTTGCATTTGGCATTGTAAAATTTCGCCCTTCAATAGACCAATAAACCGATACATTCTGCCGTTGCTGCTGGACCAATATATTCTAAGCTTACGGTTAGCAATTAATTTGCATGTTACATTTATCCAAAACAGAAGCGGATAAGCGAAAAGCACTTTACTATTAAAATAGCCTTCTCATTTTATCTTTAGCTTGAAAAGATGCTAAAAGGTTGCAGATACTTTGTAATATTTGAAATACGCTTGCAGATCGTGCTACTGCATATAAAAAAAAATAATTTTTTCTTGAACTTGACAAACTATATGAATGTATAAAATCGAGTACACAATTTGAAAATTTATCATATTCTAAACATTTAAATATTTCATAAATGAACCTGGGTACTAAATATTACACATTACTTTGAACAAGCATTTTGATTAAAGCCTTTTTAGGAAACAGCAGAATCTATAATTTTAAATTTATTGATTAAATGCGTCAGTACATATGGAAAAGATCTCTTATATAATTCTTTGAAATAGTAATTTGTAATATACCTAATAAAGTTATATTTGTTAATAATACGTCGCAAGCGTTAACATTATTTATGGCTGAGAGAGGTGAATCCCGCTGCTACCAAATTTCACAAAAATAGGGCGCCCTGAAACATATTTACTTAGCGTATATTCAACAAAAACGAAAATTAAGCAAAGGTATAATCTGAGGTCACGAGAAATAATTCATAAAATATAACTATTATTAAAGTGGGGGCGCACGAAAAATAAAAATTAAGCACTTAACAATCCTTTAGTACCCAACTTACTCAAACTAATTAGGATAAACCGATAGGAATTTCATTAAGTGGTGGGGGAGGGGCGGAGATGAGGAAGTAATATCGGAATTACATAAGCAATTACAGATAATTTAATGGGGTGTATACAGTTTTACACGCAATAAGTATATATCAGCATCACGACACCAGATCACTGACTGCAAAGTAGTAAGTCCTTAATTCGTTTCCTAAATACTTTGCACAGAGAAATCTGAATTTTGATATTTATTAATATGACACATTATATGAAAAGGATCTTTTGAATATTTCTTTAGTATAAATAGGTCAGTTTAAGGAATGTTTTCTACATATATTATTGTGTAACAATAAACAATTTTATCAGTGAAGAGGGTGGAATTTTGAAAGAATTTTTTAAAGTTTGAAAAATAAATACTTTTTTCAGTTTATGGGAAATTCGCTCTATAATTCGTATTCCAAATATAACTCGCAAACATGAATTCTGAACTTTTAAATTTTCTGGATATTCAAAAACTCCAAAGAGAATCCAAAGATATTATCAAAAAAATTCATAGGTGAGTGCAATAAGTTTTCGCATAACATTTTTTGTATCTTAATTTAGATAGTTCCTATGACGATCTAACAGTCTTAATGCTATATAACTGATTTTAAGTTTAGACGCTACATGCTCTTCACACCTCATTTTAATACCAATATTCAAGCCTACATTTTTAGCAGAGTTTGTTGCTGATATAAAATTAGAATTAAGTTCTATGGTAAGGTTTTCAAGACCATTATTTCTTATGCTTTCACCATAGAATACTAACGCAACCGATTTTGCTGGATTATTTTTAGCATATGCCTAGTAGCTGCTTGGGATAAAATTTGAGCATTGGCCTCCAGCATTCACAAGGACTTAAAAGAATAGATACACTTGAGTATCGTCTGCCTACATACGATGATTATAATATTTTAATGATTTAAAGAACTTAAAGGTATCTATCATATAAAACAAAGTTCCAAGTATACTCCCCAATTGTTAAAATAATATCTGCAATAACATTGAGACTATCAGATACCATACCATCCAGAAAAACCTGTTGTGTTCTGTTGATAAGAAACGAAGAAATCAATTTATTGGATGACTTATTAAACTCAAAATAGTGAAAAAAAATGATGTCGAGATTTTCCGGAACGTTCAAGAAGTTAGTAAAATCCAACACACTTATTAAGGTTCCATCCAGACCCTTAAGGATATCATTCGAAAATTTGGATTTTAATAATTCTTTGAAAATTTTGGACAAATCAAAGATTAAAGTATCAACAAAATATTTATTTAATTCATTTACTCTTTTCAATGAATCAGGAACGGTTAATTTTGTAAAATATTGCCTTTTTTTGTTTTTGTGTGCAATTTTGAAATTAGGTATGCAAAAATTGTATTAAATACCCTTTTTTTATCGTATGGCCGATAAAGTAAAATAACGTATTTGTTCGTAGTAATTTCAATCTGTCTGATTTCTGATTCTTTGATATTTATTTAGAGCATTGCTTCGAAGCTCCTGTATTAGGCGTATATTGTCTGAAATATACGGTTCATATGGCTTTTTTTTACCTGAGATAACTTTTAAGGAGATATGCCGGTCAAAAACAGCTAAGATATGACTAGTCAAGAAATTATCCTTACTGTCATTATTTATCATACTACACATAGTATTCCATGATGTATAAAAGAGTCCATATCAATAAAATGTAATTTTCGAAAACCAAACGCAAAACGGAAGTCAAAAGGGGCCATTAAATATAAATTATATTTAACAATAAACTAACATGTGGTTTGAGATTTGTATATCTCGTATTCTAGACTAGTTGACTAGATCCGGATTACAAAGTATAAGGTCTGTTAGGGTACCACTATGTGTAACATGCTAAATGGATTTTCCTATGAGCATTTTTAAATAAAGCCTTCTTTCACTATAGGTATATTATAGAATTTTTTATTTTTGTATAGACATATTAGTATTAGTGAACAAATATACTAAAATATTTAATAAATAACTTCTTGTAAATTAGTAGGTAATGAAAAATGTTAAATTAGAGCTGGTGTTTTGTAGTTAAATTAGTCATTTATTAAAGAAAACTACTCCTTGCTAACGTTTCGAATTATGTTAAGTTTATCTTCAGAGCTTTACAGTCGATACAAAGTCTGTACTTTTATATACTCTATTGGTTAAAAATATAATATCAAAAACCTAAAAGCAATAGGTCGTAAGCCACGCAAAATACATTTTAATGTTTTTGGTACCAACACAAATATAATATTCAATAGAACGTATATATTGCTGTATTATAACATGTTTTTTTTGTCCGATCTAAAATTTAATGTAATATGGATATGATCCGTTACGCCTAAGCTATCCATATATAAATTTGAGAAAAAATAAATTTAAAAGAATCTAAATATTTTACAAGGTGTTATAATAAAATTTAGAAACGTATCCTTTGGAAGAAATAAATCTTCACTCGGTATGTTTAAATGCTTTAAACAAAAAAAAATTATAAATATGGGTCTTTAACGTATTAATTTTTGAGCCACGGGATGATGAAGTTTTAACAAAAAAAATTTTTTAGGCTTAATACCTCTGTAGGCATTGCTGTAAAAATTGTTATTTAGTTTTTATATATTTAGCTATTTTCTAACAGAGCTTTCAAATGTTTATATTCGCCACTGAATACCACTCGTCTCAGCTGAATACTTTTGATACAAAATAGGACGACGCTAGCTTTTCTTGTTTTAAAAAATATGTTTTAATTTTTTCTTACTAGATGAATGGTTTTTAGATAGCATAAAAAACACGAAGACGTCGTGATTTGCTAATTTGAGTAAATTATTCAAGTATTGGTTCCTTTATTGTAATAATGATTCCGTTTTAATTACAAATTTGCAATTGAGGAATAAAAAACGTTGTAGCAATAAATAAAAAGAACACCCTGTAGATTTAACTAAGACTTTATAAAATATGAAACCCCTTTATTTAGTTAGTAAAACTTTCGAGTTTTCGGTGAACTCTTCGTCAGGATACAAAATGTGGGTTGAACGCAAGAGTCACATGATTTTAAAAATCAACTTTTCATTTAATGTGCTGGTATATATACAGTGCTTTCATTTCAAAACGATCCACCCTTAATAACTTTTTAACAAAAAAAAAAAAAATAAAAATAAAACGTCAAATTAGATATACAGGGGGACGTTTAATTATGCACATACTGAAGTTCTGTCAATCACCTCCCCACCTCCAGCTAACCTCACTTACGTGTGATACATTATTTTAAAGGGCATTCATTATGCTATCAATGGTTGTAAAAAAATAAAATTGATTGACCAAGAAGCAATTAAAGTGTAAATCGGTAGGGTAGAAAAACAAATTTAATTAGTTTAACAAATTTATTTTATTATATGTTCAAAATGCGCGCCGTTATTAGCAAGATAATAAAAAAGCCTATTTTCAAACTCCTTACGAACATTGGCAATGGTCTGTGTTTAATCTGTCTGTGTTTAAGGATCTATGTTGTAAATTCTCAATACTCTTAGGTGGGGTTTTATAAACTTTGCTTTTTAAGTAGCCCCAAAGAAAAAAGTCTAGTGGGGTTAGGTCCGGAGACCGCGCAGGCCATTCGATTGCATCACGTCTGCCAATCCATTTTTCTCGAAAATTTTCATCGAGCCACTTTCGAACTAACAAAGTAATAAATAATTTGCTTGAACTAAATGTACTGTACACATTTTAACTTCTAAATTGCTTGTATTTTTTTTTTTTTTTGATGATCTATTATAAAAAATGTAAGAATTTTAAAATGATGTAGGTACCATACTAAAAGTATTCATTTAAAATACCAAAGTTTGGCGTCAATAAAATATTCATTATTTCTAGACATTTTCGCTAACTATTTGCTTACACATTTACCGATTTCATTTTTTTGGTACCGTTGAATAGAGAATTTTACGCTGCTTACTATGATGTATCACACGATGGGGGTTCCCGTTTGACATATTAAAGTGAGGTTAGCTGGAGGTGAGGACGTGATTGACAGAACTTCAGTAAATGCATAATTAAACGTCCCCCTGTATATCTAATTTGACGTGTATTTTTTTTGTAAGAAAGTTATTAAGGGTGGATCGTTTTGAAATGAAAGCACTGTATAAATACAAATGTTATTTATTATCTGATTACAAAAACAACATGCTTTTGAATAAAAGACATAAAGCATGGGCAGTACAAGAATACTGTTCATTGTCATGTAGCCTGATAAAACGGAGGAAGAAGCAGATAATATGAGACTTGAAGTTTATGACTCGATAAAAGCGGAAGTTTTCTATATTCAAAGGGATGTTTTCCTACCGTAGCTTTCCTGCATTTTATTTTGTAAGAATTTATTTATTAGAAAATGTTGAAAGTGTATTGTAGCGAGAAACGGAACTATGGATTTCAAAAAGCTAGAAAAAGGAAATAATATACAGTAACTTATAATAAAAAGTAAATAATATTTTTTTTTAGAAAAGACAGTGTTCATTGGTGCAAGATGGGCAAAATAAAGTAAAGATGCTAACAAAGTGTTAACTTATAATTTATTAATGGCAAGAAATACCTGCTTTGGGATTATGAAATCTTATATTATTGTCGAATTACACTATAAAAATGTCTATAAAAGGACATTCAAAATTATTTTTTTTTTAATTATTTACCACAAATAATTATCAATTAACTTCAGTCATGAAAAGTTTTTTGACATTTTGCTTGTCCTACATTGCACTATAGCTAGACTGAATCATTTTAATTTGTATATTTTATTAAACATTTTTAAATATCAAACTGGCAAAATTTGTTCTCAATTATTATAATGGCTATTCCAGAAGTACAAAGATAAGTTAAAGTTTAATTGGGTGCCAGCTTTAAGTGATTTGGTGATTAAGGCTAAGGATATTGAGGAGAAAACTTCACATACCGAAGCAGCAGGACCAAATCAATATTGTTTCCTCAGGCTAAAATCTCATAAGAAAAAGTATATAACTATAAAAAAACAACATAAAATATGAAAAAAAAATTGAACAATTACTAAGTGAAACCAAAAAACTCATTCTTTTTATTCCCTTAACTCGAGAAGTCCTTGATAATTTATTTAGAAAGCTTAGAGATGCACTAGCGCCTTTACCCTAATCTACCCTACCTTTTAAGATATCAAGATTGATTCTCCTCTTCAATGTCTGTTCAATAACTTCATAAGCGATCTCCTTATTTAAGAAACATAAGCTTCTTTCTTGCCACTGTATGCAGAAAGGCCTAAATATCCGCCCGACATAACAGGTCAGAAGATTGACCGTCAATCCAATTAGAGCTCAACCTAAGCCGTTGGCATCGTTTTCTCAATTGGTCATACCATATCAAAACCCAGGCCGAAAAAACCAAGACTTCACTCTCTAAGCTCTAATTCCTACTCTGTACTCAAAACATGTTTTCCAAAATGACTGTTATGTGTATCCGTTTTATCCTCATCTAAGCCTCTCTCACCGGTGCTGACATCTACCACCACCGCCACTTCAAGATCATCTAGGCAGTCCATGATCAGTCAAATCATCTCATAGTTCGTTCAAAATTTCATACTCCCTAAGTGACTCATTTGGAAAAGCCACTTTACATTAGCCTCATAACATGCCCTTTTCCAGCTTCTAGGCAACACTTAACCTGATGCCGCAGTGCAAGCCAGTTACCTGGAGGGTAGTGGGTAGCCAGGCGCCAAGCATCCTTCCAAGTAACCCGCGAGGTATGTTTCCGATAAGCGATTTTAACCAGAACAGCCGTACTGCGAGCCCCCACCAAATTAAGCAGCATAGCAACTCGCCAAGCAAGCCACTTGAGTATCAGTCATGATGGATATTTTCAACCAGGCGCGAGGTAGTGTTTGGTCGCAAAATAGAGAAAAAATTACTTGCGGCTGTTTTTAAACGCAAAGCTATATGAGACCCAGCAGACGAATTAAGAAAAAACTCAAAAATCAAGGGCCATGATTTTAAAGTCACTCACGGAAGCTACAATTTACTGACTGAACTTGATTAAATTTGTCATTGTAATAATATTACCAATCTAATCAAATAATTTTTCATCGAATTAGTGCGCATAAGGTATATTACTCTCTACCCATTAACCTGCACCCTCTACCCGTCAAGCTGCTCTCCATCCGTCTATAGTGCGGGCTTTTGAGACAGGATTAGCCTTCTCCGCTCTGGAATCGGTCACTCCCTAAAATGGGAAAACTGAGGAAAATATGGGTTCTTGCGGGATATTATCCTTCACCCTGTCACTCACTAATTCTCGTTGCTATATCTCTCCTTTAGCATAAAGGCAAATACTAAACCTCAGCTAAATACATTTATATTATTTTTGACAGAAAACTCAACTGTTCACATCATGCAAAACTCTCAGACCCAAAAAGTCTCAACTCTTTCAGCTATGGTTTCTGCTCTATACTCGGAATAACATATTATATAATTTCAATTCTCTAAAATGATCGAATTGAGATCCTAATATGTACATCCACATTCCCCTCCTTTACCAACATTTACCACCGACACTTCAAGGTTATCCAGATGGTCCATAACCAAGCCCTCTAGGTCAGCAGATAGTTCGTTGACAAATCTATCCTCTATGCGATTCTTCTTGATTTCGTTAACACTCTGAGAGATCCTTACTGTAACTCGTCATTCTGGTAAATTGGTAGATTGAGATAAAAGTGGGTCAATCATTCACAAGCTAATCAAACAATTACAGAACAAATTTATTTCTCCTATAATAATATTTTAGTGTTGTAAGTTGCAAGACGACGCACGCCGGTTAAAATTTTTCCGTAAATGGTCTTGAGGAGAAATCAAAATCGAACAAGGATGACATTTCTTTAGGCTCTATAATAGGTCTTCACTCTTAATGACGATGTCTTTACGCAAAAATGCAACACACTTATTCTTTAAAAGCAGGGAGACAAACTGCAAAAGGATTATAATCCACTATTCGGTTCTCCTCTTCAATGTCTGTTAGTTAACCTTTATGCAGAAAGGTCTAGATATCCGTCCACCTGCAAACATACCGTAAGATTGACCGTCAACTTAACTAGCCCTCTTTCCCCAACCTGAGGCGCTGGCATTATTTTCAGCAGTAAACTCAATTGGTTCTACTATACGAACATCCAGATCGGAAAACCCAAAACTCTCAAAGCTTTAGATCCTACTCTTTACTCGGAACATGCTTTTCAAAATAACTGATATGTGCATGTATTCCCCTGCTCATTTTAGCCTCTCGCACCGACACCGACATTCACCACCACCACTTCAGACTCATCCAGACAGTCGATGAAGTCTTCCAGATCATCACATAGTTCGTTGACAATTCCGTCTTTGCCAAGCATTCCTCTTAAGAAACCCTTTAGAGTTAACAGAAACCTACGACGTGTATTTAAGGTCCTGAATAAGTACCTGACGACTATCATGGATCATATTTGGGAAGACCACTTTTACACAAGTATTAACAGATGCCCTCTTCCAGCTTCCAGGCAGTACTTTGAGAAAGGATTCTAGATTATATTATGGACAGGATCTACACTCTAGGATTGGTCCCTCCCTAGAATGGGAAAACTGAGAAAAAGGTATGTATCTTACAGTATTTTATCCTTTACTCACTAATCCTCATTACTATAGCTCTCCTTCGGTATAAAGCACAAAACCTACACTATGCAAATACTCAGACCGGAAAAAATCGAACCTTATCTCTCTCAGTTCTGATTCCTGCCTAATACTCGGTACACATTCTCTAAATGAATTGAGTTGAGGTCCTTTTATGTACATCTACATTCCCCTCTTCTACTGACATCTACCATAGACACTTTAAGATTATGCAGATGGTCCATAACCAAGTCCTCTAGGTTAGCACATAGTTCGTTGAAAATTCTATCCTCTAAGCGATTCTTCTTGAGATATTCGTCAAAGCTTCCAGGAACAAATGCCTGACGATTGCCATGGGTCACGTCATTTGAGCAGCCTACTTCACACAAGACCCAGGTAATACTTAAAGAAAATAAGCTGGTCCTCAATGTAATTCGTCAATGTATAAGCAAAATTAGACAAGACATAGCAATAAATATTTGAAGGCATATTCGATGACTTTAAGAGGGGTGATCTTATAAATTTAACTTTTAAAACTCTCCAAGGTTTTGAATTGTGTATCCTAAATATTCATCTTAAAAAAAACTTTATTTAATTTATTTCGATTTGCGTTGAAGACGATTACAAATTTCCTTTGAGTGTTATGATAGGTCTCCGCTCTTAATGACGATGTATTCTGAATAATGCAACACATTATTCTTAAGTTGGGTCAATAACTTAAAATCTGAAAGTTTTTAGTGACTGGTTTAAAGGGAAAGAAATTGAAACCAAATAGATCTAAAAACTAAAAATGTAGGTCGAAAACTGTTTGTCTGATAACATCAACATTTTATGTTATCAGTTTACTTTAGACTACAGGAAGGAATAAATGTTTCTCTTAAATACATTTAAGATGCTTCTTCTGAATACAAAGTAACTTTTTGCTTTACCAGAAACCCGCTTTCGAATAAAGGTAATCAGTCCGATTGCCCCTAAACTTCACAACTACACCTTTCTGAAAGGTTTACCAGCCCTTTAATCTGAGGAAAGTTAGGGTTAGCAAGGGCAAGGGCGAAAACAACCTGAAACGGAATTAGAGAGGGTATCTTATTTGAACAAGACGAGCCAAAGTTTGGCAGTAGTAATGCGTCATAATTAATTAATTTCAAGGATTAGCTAAATGGCATGTCTTGGGCGATTAATCCTAACCATCTTAACGAAAGCAGCATTTTCCAATAATTTAAACATTTACCTTTTTAGGTGCGTCACTCTTACAAAACTTTCCAATTATTATTCGGGCGTCGCGTCGTTCTGATTTGGAAGGAAGATTTCCCGTTGAAAATCGACTAAACGAGTCCCCAGATAGAGATAAAAACTTTTAAAAATCATATTTAAATGAACAGGGAAAGCATTTTGGATCATTTTACCGTTAATTTTTTTTTTGTTATCTTTACTCAGAATTGTAGATAAGGCCGAAAGACTGTGTGGAAAAATCAACGTTAATAAGGAATGCACACATCGCTGACTCTGGAAACGTGACCTATCTCCAATTTCGCTGTTCCTCTCTGTGTCGAGTGTTTCAAACGGTTTAAAAAGATTCTTGAAGCGGGATCTGGTTTTCATTTTTCTTTAAACCTGGATGTAAGAAAAATCCATATTGTAATAAATTCATTAGAGTCATGTGTCATAAAGGTCATATTAAAATTTTTAAAAATTCACCGTTAATATGCAAATATTCATATTTATGCAATCGTTATCAGATTTGCTCCGGAAAATATAATATACCGTCGCCACGGGTTCGGCGGCCAATTTTTACCGGTAAGCGGCTACAAATATTCACATCTCATACATATTAATGGAGATTTATTGATATCGTCCTCGTCGTCGTGTTTTTTTGAAATTTTGCTAGGCGAAGAGGTTTTATGTAGTAGGGATAAAATTTTGGAAGCGACCGTGAAAACGTAAATACCGTGAATACATAAACATAATGGGTCGAAGAAAAGTGATATAACTTTCGATCTCTATACGAAAGTTACTATACAAACAAAACCGTATGCGAGGAAGATAAGCTTTTAGCTGAATACCTAAAGCCAATATTTAATCTTACAAATCACCATCTTTTAATTGTCTTTATAAAAATTTAAAAATCGGTAAAATGAGGTGAATTTTATGTTAAAAGAAAAATGGTGCTGAACTTTGCAATTTGCCACCCGATTATAGGCATGCTGACGACAGCTAGTTCATCTGGTACGCTTACGGGCTCAGGATGAAATTTAATTTGAGCTTAAAATTTAAAAAATGAGAATTTACGTTTTTATCAAAAGGGAATAATTTTCTTAATAAAAATTTTTATTTACACTAGTAGCCTAAACCTAAAAACAAAAGTATAGCGATATTCAATATTTTGCCAAATTAAGGCTTCGAAATTTTTAAGAGTATTTTGCTCTAATCATTGTTTGAATAATAAAAGGATAGTAATCATAAAATTTAATAATATAAAGAAATACTGACAGCTACACGTTGGAAAATTATTTGAAATGACTGCAGACTCGTAACTTGCCAAAACGAAGGTAGTTTTTAATTCTCTATAGAAAATTTAAAAGTGTTTAAAATAACTAAAAGAAGGAACCAAGGAAGCGAGGATGTTAAAATTTTTATTTTGACATATTTTGAAGCTCATATGGAAAACTAAGCTAGACATTTGGTAAGAGCTTATGGTCTGAGCTTAGTAACAACATAGAGTCTTAAAGAAACACAAATTTGTGCTAGATAAGTATGGACCAGTACGAAGTTTTGTTGCCTGGTGATAACAAAAGACAATTTGCTTTTTGCAGCTGGTTACGTAATGCATATGAAGCAAATGGTAATATCTTAAACTGTATAATTTAGAGTGACGAAGTTGGTTTTCAAAACTAAGGTATATTTAACCGTAAAAAGATACACTATTAGTCTCAAGAAACTCTTTTCCTTACTGAACCGAGAAAGTCTTAAAATCAATTTAGTATAAACGTTTGGTGCGGCGTAATAGAAAGCTGTTTTACGATAAATGAATTGCAACACGTGGCTTGATTCGTTGGCCACCTAGGTCACCAGACCTAACTCCTATTGACTTTTATTTCTGAGGTTACATAAAGATAAAGACAAATCAGCACCGATTCCCACTTGCGCTTTATTTTTAGAGCGGAAATACAATAGACAGCACGTTCGGTCTTATACTACGTTAAGTAAAAAGGCATGTAACGTTTTTTTTAAGTTACTTCAATTGAAGAGGAAATAGTAAAGATGTAAATTTTAAAATCCTGGAAATATAAAATTATTTCATATTCTTGAAATAAATAAAAAAATCATCTTTTGAATGCATAAAAATTACATAAAATATAAAAAAAGTATATAAAAAAATATTTTAATAACAGGAAGACGAACCAGTTTTGGCTTGGTTTATTTATAAAAAAATTAATACAAACTCAAACTTCAAAATAAATTTTAAAAATGTTAATTAATATAAACTCCAAAATCATATAAATTAAAATACGTCGAACCAAAATAAAAAGTCACATTAAACGAAAAAATCCGAACAATTCGCATACAGCGCGCATTTGCCTTTGTGATTTTAATTAAAAGAAATAGAGGAAAGAAGCAGCTGTGGCAGCTGCCTCTCGCCAAAAAGTAATTAAAATTTTTAAAATATAAAATACATTCGGGCTTAACAGAGAGGCAACTCAAAGAAAGAGAGAAATTATGAGGGATTCTTTGTTCTATAAAGGGACCCTTAATTAACCGGGAATAACGAGGAGAGCTACGAAATTTTCACTTTTTTCTAATTTTTCTTTATACTTTTTTCCCTTTCCTGCTTTTTATGAATTTTTTTTTATTTCAATTAATTTAAATTCGTTTTAGTTTAAATGGGATTTTTAAAAGGTAAAGTGAATGATATTCTCTGCTGTAATAAATAAATATATTTTCTTGTGAAGAACATCGTATATTCTTAAGCATTTCTGCTGTTGGTTTACGAGGAAACCTTAAATATTATTATAAATATGTAAATATGTAAATTATTCTTCTAGTTTTTATACTATTTAATTTGTATTTTTTAGTTAAAAGTAGATTAGTAGGGTTTATTTAGAGTTTACTTACGTTTAGCCTAATAGTTGCTTCTATAGTGTTTAGTTTGTAAGTAGTTCATCTTGTTTAAAGACACTATTTGGCCCGGCCCCAACCCAAAAAGAAGAGGTAATTTTGTATAAATAATTCCAATAAAAAATTTAATTCGTCAAAGAATACATTTTATAGTAATGATAATTTGAACATGGGTCACGTAAACATCAACGACCGTACATTATTGGCAGTATTCCATCAGTGCCGGTGGTCTTGTTAGTGTTCAAGCTTTGAAGAAGCCTTTCTTGCCGTTAGGAAGGGCTTCCAAAGTCAGTAGTGGCAAACATTTGACCCAGTAGGTTTGCCATTTTCATAGCAATCAAACCATCTTCCCTGGTAAATTGTAAAATTTTTCACCACCAGAAAGCTTGACCTACTTTTACTACAAACCCGAACGATCTTAATCCATTTGGGCATCCATAAGTTAACTTCCAACTTTAGTCTCTCATAATATGTTTCTTAGCAGCTACCAATAATGTACTTCCATTTTATTTCTCGAGGCAACAAAGTTGACACGATTTGCAAGACCTGGGTCTTAGCACCATTTGCAATAAGCAGCATTTTTATTTTTGACTTCTTTAGTACAACTTTTATCGAACGATGGTTTGCTGTCTTATGACCTTTTTAAGGTATTCATAATATAAAACACGACTTGCACACGCTGATGGATCATTAGTCCTAAAGCAGACATTATTCCAAAGAAACGAAGAGAGGAACTGTTTTAAATGTTTCCAATTGGCTGATCTATAATGAGAAACTCTACGTGACATTGGTGGATCATCAGTCTTCATTTCTAGTTCACATGTTGCTGTTATTAATTTGTGGTCTGATATTCCTAGTAGGGCATATACGGTAATATTCTACGAGTCGGGATCCGTTGCGAAAAACAGATTCAGGAGGCTAACAAAGTCTGCCTGTCTATCAGAGATTCTGGTTAGGTCCCGTATAAGCTGCGTTAGGCCTTGACTAATTACAAGTCCTCTGCTTGTCATCCCTCATCTTCAGTCCTGTTAGAGTACGTTAACCAGTTGACATTGTTAAAGTCTTCCATAATAACAATTTCTGCACTTAGATAATTTGCTTGAAGATCATCGATTTTATTAGCGAGGCCAGTGAAAAACCTTCTTTAGTATTTATCGCTGGGTGGTCTGTGAAGGAAGTAGAAATACTTGACGTTCAGGGTCGTTAAAAATCCTATAGAATTCTCTATTTGCTGCAACTCTTTCCTTGTTATCTCTGAAGTAATAATAATTTCTACCTTCGTTGAACTAGGATAATTGGAGTTATAATGTAGGTATTATCCTGTGCGCGTTATTTTGCGACATACTAATGTTCTTGGATGTCCATTATTATTCTTTACAAGAATGTATATTAAAGGCAGCGCTGACTCAGCTTCCAACTCAACATCCATCGTGAACTTGTGCTTCAGAAAGTTTGCTAACCCTGTATTTCTTCGTCTCAAATAATAAATGTGTTATCGACATATCGAAGCCACACTTTGGGCTTGGATTAAGCTGTCCTTATAGATTGCTTTTCAAACCACTCCATCTATATGTTAAACACCACTGAAGATAACGGCGAGCCCATTGGTCCTTCAAAGTCCTTTTCAGGTGTAAAAACCTATCTTTGAATTGAAAGCAGGAATTACGAAGACAAAGTTCTACTAAAGCAAAAGATCCATCACATGTGAGGGATTCACTTGTAATTCCTTTAGTGGAAGTCCGGTGCATTCTCCAAGTGTTTGGTCTTGTCTGAGCATTTCTTTGATAATGTTAAGGGATTCTCCCATGAGCATATTTATATAAAGACTCTTAACATCAAACCTTATCAGTTTATCGGTCCAATGTTAGCACTTTAAGGGAGTTCGACGATGAGTTTTTTACAAAGGAGTCCGTGTTGTCTTGTAGTTGCTGGATAATTCTCAACACTGATTTGACAAATTCCGATATAGGAGAATCGATCGAGATCGGACTGGAGTTGGTGATAGGTCGCAAATACATCCCTTCTTCAGAGTATTTTAGGAAGACCGTAGAAATATGATGGCTTGCTATGGTGTGGAGTAAGTTTCATCCGCAATGCATCAGAGAGATAAGCAGTTTACCTTTTCAGAGCCTCGTAAATTCTTCCCACTACGGTTGGTGTAGGATTTGGAATCTAGAACGATCTAAAAGGCTAAATTTAAAATAAAGACAATGATTTGAAAATTCAACTTCGCTATTAATTTTCTTCATCCAAAATGGTGCAAATCAAATACAATTTAATGCAATTTAATTTTTTTTAATATCTAAATAAGACTAAAATCTACAAACTATCAACAATATTTTAACATACTCTACTACCACTTTAAATTCTCTCGTAGTCTAAATGTGCTATATCAAACAATAGCGTTGGGTTATTATGAATATTTATCGATAGTTATGTATTATAGATAGACATTATGGGCGCAGTATTAATTACTGCCTACATCAAACAAAGGCACTTCGAAATAATAATATGCGTTGGATAATTAGTCGGAATAGTCCAATTAACGTTTTACGACCATATTAGATAAGCCAGAATTGCTTTACTCTATAGTATAGTATGTTATGCGATATTAGAATGAAAGGGTTTTTAAATTCAAAGTCTGTACTTAAATTCTCTTTAATGGTCGGAGGGATTTCTTGCCTTCACAGTCCGGAGCTTAAATGCATTTTTAGTGGCTGTTTAAGGGTCGTCGATTAAACGAAACATGGCGGGAAATAGGACAAATGGCGGTCCGGGAAAACTTGTTCCCGAGGGATTAAGGGGCGCTGATAACTCTTTCAACGTAAAGTGAAAATGTAGGTTAGATGTTTTGAATTTTTTTGTAGCCGTATAGTAAGAGTAGTTTAAAGTGGTTAGTCGGAACTGAAATCCTGAAGATTTTTAATGACGAAATTGCAAATCGTCAATAATTTCGTTTGGTATCTCCTACGGGCTAATATTGATTGTTTTTACTTACCTTTTTAGGA
Source organism: Anthonomus grandis grandis (assembly GCF_022605725.1). Taxonomy (NCBI): domain Eukaryota; kingdom Metazoa; phylum Arthropoda; class Insecta; order Coleoptera; family Curculionidae; genus Anthonomus; species Anthonomus grandis. Next base: position 26,939,093 of record NC_065552.1, on the reverse strand, counting down.
TATTTAGTCTATTAAGCGCTATTGAGGTTGCTCAGTGGGATATTTACCTAAAACAAAAAAATATAGTTACGAATTTATGTTTCTGTAATGCATTCCATAAATTTCTGCATTCATACTTCAGATTTTCCACAGATATGGAAAAAACTTTAATAAGGTATTAACCAAAGGTATTCACGTCATAGGAATTTAAGGATTTTTATCCAATTCGTGTCCTACCCTGGTTGTCAAAGATACTTGGAAGAGCTAATATTATCCAGTTATTAAACATGCTAAAATAAATAAAATGTTGCCTAAAACAGACTCGGGGTTTTGGAAATACCACGAATGAACAAAAGCTCTTATCTACATTGGATACATTTTTGGTGAACTATTTTTTCTGAATGCGCCTATTGAAACATAAATACGAAATTAGGCAATGTTTAAGCAACCAAGAATAAAATCAAATAATGGTATTCATTATGATGGTATTATTCTGGAATATAAAATTAGAAAAAGTTAAATATCTGTAATTTTAATATCATTGGAATTTAATGAATTCTTCCCGGCAATTAAGCGATAGTTTTAATTATAATAAAATAACTGAGCTGCCTAGAATTGTAAAATAATTTTAATTTAATTATCATTGGAATCTAATGAATCATTCCAGGTAGTTAATGCATATTCCTTATTACAATAAAACTATCTGGATTGTAAAATAATTTTACTCGCTAATGTCATTAGTAAGTTAACAGGCTTTTCAACCACCTATCAAAGCACCAACCCAACCCAACCCAACTTCATAATTTGTCTTTTTACTTCACTACTTAAAATGGACTTTAAATCAAAAAATATTTACTTGGAATAATTGACACTTTAAGCAATATTTTGATGACGATATTTTTAAATGTTTTTAATATGAACTACATCTATATCTTGTGAAGGATATTTAGATTATCCGGGATATTCCGGACGTCTGGAAGCAGAAAGATAGTACTTTAAGTAATCCAGAAAAATCTATGATAAGGTGTCAGAAATTTGCTTGTCCACCTCTTAGTTTAATTTAGATTGGACTGTAGTAAGTGGCGAGAAAGCTAGTATATTGTTTACCTTGCACTTAATACTTTTAATCGCCTGACAAATTTTTTTTTTTAATTTAATGATATCATAGTTCAGATAGTCGCCTGAGGGTAACTAGGGTTTTTGTTATAAAATACATCTTTTGGAGGATAGGTTTGGGGATATTTCGTTCGGGAAGAAAAAAATATAATAATGCTACTTGTTGATGGAGTTTCAAGGCAACCAGAAAAACGTAATATAAGGGATCAGCAATAGGAGCAAAAAAATTATTTGCTTGATCATCTCTACGTTCAATTTAGGTCGGACTGTAATTAAAAGCTATCGTTGTCTTTTTACCTTGCACTCAAGACTTTTGTTTGCTCGATCGGTATATGAAAAAGAATTTTATGAAAATTAGTCTTATTATATCCAAGATTCTGAAGGATAGGTTAGTCCGGATACTGCGTACGTCGCAAAGCAGAAAAATAAGGATGGTAATAATAATAAACACCAAAAAAAACACCAAAGGTTTTACTTTCATAATGGGCGAAGTTCAGTTTATTTTTGCCAGACAAATGCGAAAAAAATGCCTGTTCTTTGACCTAACTAATAATATGAATAACCCTAATATTAGGACCGCTAATGTAATTTTATAACCTAAAAGAGATATTTCTTTGCCTAGTTAAAAACTTCTTATAAAGTAAAAAAAAAAGTATACTATAGTATACATTTATATGCACTATTTTTAACACGCTTTTATTAGCTCGGGTTGTATGTATTTATGTAACGGAATCTTTGCGCTTAATTTTCAATGGTTTCTAAAAGTCTAATCCGATTGAAACTTTGCACACATATCAAGGATCGATGGAATTGCATTAGTTTAATAACAGATATCCTTGGGATCGCCAGAACTTCCAGGATTAATAATTTTTTTTAGATCCCCTGGAGGAAAGTAAGAAAGACAGAGCTAGCGCGCGATCTACGCATTACTGCACTCTCAGAGTTAGTCTTACTGATTTCTGGAGTCTACAGCTTACTCTTTGGAACCTGCTTGGGCACGCAGCTCTGCACAAATAACAACAAAAATTTCAGAACATACATTTCAAAATTATTTTACGGACAACAAAATTTGGCAAGTAAAGGAATTTATCGTGATCAAAATATTTTATTTCATAAAGTTTTATTAATGAAAGTACAATAAATGAATATAAATTAAAACTAAAAAAACACGCTTTTATTGCTAATCGAACTAAAAAGTAGAAAATAACCTTTAATTACAAAGAGTTTTTATTATAGCAGTAGAAGGTCGGACAACAGTACCTCAAATAAAATTTAAGTTATGAACAGAATAATTGAAATCAGAGTAAAATCGTGGGGTGATTAATATATTAAATATATTAATTATTCTATTGGCAACTATCTATGAAAAAAGAGTTATGTAAATGAAGTAAGATGCACCCATAATTTTTAATTTCATTCGATTAGCAATAAAAGGGTGTTTTTTTAGTTTTTTTTTAAACTATTGACTATACCTAATTTGACTTTAATAAATTCTTATTCTTTGTAAAGACGTCTAAATGCTTCCATATATTTCTTTTTCAATAACGAACGTGGCCGTTGTTCATGGTTGACGCTACCCGATATGAAAATGATCTTTTAAAGATTTGAAATGAATATTTGTGAAGGTAAGCATATCCTTAAACCTTAAATTTAAATTATGAAGGTCTATTTTAAAACAAGTTTTTCAGGTAAGTACGGTGGAGGGTACTTATTTAAAAAAAGTAACAGTTGAAGGTATGGCCTATAATACATTTTCACCAAATTAGTATTTTATATTTATATTTTATACTCTTAGTATGAGAAAGAGAATAAATAATAATTTTTGATTCAGGATAAATCGTAAGAAACTGTTTTAAACTCTTTAAATTCGCTGTGGTTTACCTAGGATAAAACATAGGGTTCACACAACAATGTTTTAATTTTTCTCGATAGGATTAGGCGATGTTGATAAAATTGTTTTAAATTTATATATACTCTTTGTAAAAATAAATTAATGTGGTCGGTAAACCTTAAAACTTGATTCATGACTAACCCTTAATTTTTTAAAAGTTTTAGAAAATGATACTGAAATAGAGTCCAATTTAATGTTGTCCCTATATCTGCTTTTAAAAGTAAATATTTGCCTTTCCGGCCAAAAAAACTATCATGCCCGATTTATAAGAAATCAAATTAAGGTAATGTTCTGTATAAACTTGCAAAACTTTACTTAAATTAAAATTTATCGCAGTTATAACTTGATAGCTTTTTTCCAGTAAAATGATAAATATTGTGTATCGTCAGCGTAAAAATGATACTTGCAAGACAAAAAAGCAGATGGAAAATGAAACACGTTTCTGGCATACAACAAAGGACTAGCAATCAATTCCTGTTAAATTCCAAATTAATACTTCTAAAAAAACTGAAGCTGGATTCTTCCAAAAGACAGCTTACTCCCGGAATGACAAAAAACTAGATATGAATCTAATTGCTTGATCAAATAATCTATTAAAGGTATCTGGTAACATGCTAACCGGTCTCAACTGATTCAAGGACTCCGGATTGTTCACTTTGGCCAGTGATTAAATTTTAGCTTTTTTCTAACAGTTTGGGAAAACGGAAAATTCATTTCTAGAATATTTATACCATCTACTCTTGTCGCTGCATATTTAATACTATCTATTATTTTTAAAATATCCAGTTATGACGTCGCCGTAAAATTTAACTAAGTTGTAGTGCTATTTCTGCATCTTAACCTCACTTGGTAGATTGCTACCGACATATTTCTTCTAATAGTTATTTTTCTTTAATTTTTCCAAAGGCCTTTCATACTTTTATTACTTTCAGCTATAATTTTAAGGCTACTACAAAAGAGTAGGATAAAAGTTCAAGGATAGCAGCAAATAACCAATTTGCGTATATTCCATAAGTCGGGAGGAAAACAAATCAGGATGCTACTTAACTAAAACATTAGTTACTACTTAAATAAAAAAGACTTAAATTATAAATATATCATATATGCCATTTTTCCAGACTATATTTTATTTTATTTTATTTTATTAAAGGTAATATAACCGAATAACTTGCCTGGTTACCCTTGAAATAAAAATAAGACTTTATGAAATTCCCTTTAAATGCATCTCTATATTTCTCCATTTTCTCTCAATCATTTCCACTAAAAATAAAAGAAATATCCACCTTTATATTGGAGCCCTAAATGAAACTTCAAAAGGAAGTTTTTCTTCAGACGGCTTTGTATGGCGAAATAGGCTTATGTTTCCACAAAGCTTCTGAAACGAAATAAGACGATAAAAAATATAATTGTCGCTGTTTTGTTCTTTATCATATTCTGCCGTCTACTGGGGATTTGTGAGGACAGTAAAAAAGAGTTTTCTTTACGAAATCGATATTTTACCCCAACTCTATTTAATACCAATTCTATTATTATGCAATTTTGCAGCTGAAATTACTTGGAAAGGGGAGGAATGAGGCAAGGTTGGAGTATTAAATTTAATATTCTCAACAGAGTAGGTCTTCGATTTTTACCCAATTAATCTCGAGGCTATTATATCATTTTGAGGATGAGTTAGAGAGTGGTAGAGATTGACTACCTCTTTAAATGCAAGCTTGAATTGCAAGTATCATTATGATATATTCCTGTAGATATCCAATTTTTTCCTAAAACAATATTTAAAAGCTGGAAAGCAAAATAAATTAAATTTTTTATAAACACATTTTTCATCCTACATGAATGAGAGTGATGTAGCGTTCAACATATTAGCAATTTTATGGATCTGGCCTTACGTCACCTTGTGAGGAAGTTGGAGAGCGCTTTGAAAAAGGGAATGCATCTCTGAAGATCAGTAAAAGAAGCATTCGACAAGATTTTCTTCGCAGTAATCTGCCGAGCTTTCAAAAGCCGCGGCTTAGAACCCTGTCTAGATAGAGTTCAATGCTTTACATGCCTAAGCATTACAGTACCGACAAAAACCACCCCAACTAAGGTCCTTAAGACTCTGTTAAACCTGGCTCTGGACTGTGAGATTCTTCATAAGATCTGAATATGGCCTCGGCGATAGGTGACTATAATAGTCGGTTCTAAAAGGTACAGGACTGTGTACATCCAAAATGAATAAGAGAACTGGTCCGATCTGAAGTATTTGCTGTGGTAAAATGCAAACACTTTATTTTTGGGCTTTTTGCATTCAGCTACTCTACTTAAGGAGGATTAGACATGGACATACTTTTTATATCAAGGCGACTTATCACAAAACTAGACCGATCGGGAAGGTGAGGATTGTAACATAAGATAAAACATGTATGGTGACAATTTAAAAAGTTGAAATGGTGAACAATCCGAAAACAGTTTCTATATAATAAAGAGGGAACAAAAACAAGCATATTACCTCACCCTTATCTGCAAGCCCTTGAAAAGGTTGCGATACAACCTTAAATATAAAGGGAGATGAGTGATAGATCATCTTGAAGCTCGTGAAAAACACCCTGTTTATTAAGGAAAATAACAAATGAAGACACCTAATAATAATATAAATATATAGGATATTTCCAACCTTTGTGTTCTCAAGACGCATGCCAATTAGCCAAAAATTTAAAAAATATTCGTATTTGATTAAAAATGTTATTGCGCCTTTTAAAAATGTGACTCCAATTTATTTCAACACCCTGTATACTATCATAACCAAATTTGGTACACTTATGTTTTAAGTGGTCCTGAACAATAATCCAGTACCATTTTTCAAAAATAAATATCGCTAATACTACTCTCGATTTTTAGCACTTCAAACTTGAATACAGTAGGCCATGACCTGCTTTCTCTAAATGTCGAACTTGGCTCATAAGTGCCATTTTTGACCATCTATCCAACAAAAAAAAGTTTTTGAAAATTGGTCAAGAAACAAAAATTTTAGAGGGATGGCTAACCCTTAAGTGGGACACACTGTAAGTTAAAATGTATGCCCGGAGTATGTTCGCCAACTAGTAGTCATAATTGAAGCAAATAGTTCTGCCACGAATAAAGAGGGAAATCAACCGAGACTAGTCGACGAAACAGCGTAAATTAAAAACCTATCTAATCACTTTTGCAATGAATTCAGCTTTATTAACTCAAGCAAATCAGCTGTAGCAACTGAAGCAGCTGGATTTTCTCGTAAATCAATGAGATAAATACTTAAATTTCAAGGGTTTCATTCCTATATAAAGATTTGAAGAAGAGGTCGTATTGAATAGCCAACTAGATCTCCAGACCTGCCACCTCTTGACTTCTTTTTATGGGTCATCTAAAATCTGTGGTTTTTAAAATGTCACTAGAGCAACTTCAGCATAGAATAGTGTAGGAATGCCGTGCTATATCCAGAGAACATTTTGTAAATGTACGTGAAGAATTTGAATGTAGGATTAATTATTGTCTTTAATATAGATATAATTTGTATTGTCTTAAAATAACGGAATTAATTTTCAATATTTAATTAAATAATAATAAAAATATCAAAATAGTGTTTTTATTTGTTGTTTTGCTTGATAAATAGAAAAGAATTTGCTAAAATGTGTGTTATTATGGTATCATTGGAAAGTATTAAAAGCTTCAACCTGATGCAACCACTTGACCAACTGTCTATTTTAGATTTGACGAGTGTTCTCAGCCTGTCGAAGGGACTACAGATAAAAGTGAGATTTTATTTTTGTTTCCTCTTCCTTTTGTATAAACTGTTTTTAGCGTTTTTTTATTCAATTTTTCGTTCCTAATATATAGCCATTAGATTTAATTTTGCAATTTCTTGGTACCAAAAAGTGGATGCCGGTTGGTTTGACTGACAAAAACCAATTGTTCGGATTGTCACCAGTAGTTATTGAATATTACACAATACAGATTTTCGACTACACTGATCTTGTGTCAGTAGTAGTTCACATAGCCATGATGACCATAAATAAGTCTAATAAAAGTAATATAGTTACTCTTATTAAAGTTAGTATTTATAATTAATGGATTTAAGATAAGTTGCTTATTGGTTTTTTAAGGCAAGGAAAGATGTCATGGAATTGTTATACATAAAATGATACGTTTTTATTAATAGCTTTTTTAGCAAGATAATCAGCATTCTCATTTTCTTAAATTCCGGAATGTCCTAGAACCTAGCAGAATAGTACTGTGATGTTAAGTTTTATAAGAGTTAAAGCTTTTTATAAAATTTTAAAAATATATTTTTAATTCTGGTGTTTGAGGCCTTTAAATAGGACATTGAGTGTGTAAATATAAGATACTGTCTCGACCTTAGAACATTAAAAGGCTAGAATTAGCATTGCCATGGAACTATGGGCAGTTTTTTTGCAATATGTCTGATACAATGATACAAATTGCTTGTGTAGAAATGGCAAAAAACATACTTTATAATACTATACAAATTTGTCACTTATTTTGGCGCAAAATAATAAAATGTGATAAGATACTCTATAAAGAAGTCAATGTAGATCACGTAAAATAGAGAAAAAGGCAACAACATCGCAACGCCGCTCGATCGAACTGTTGATTCCACCGACACAAGTAATCTTTACCAGTGACGTCGTCAAAAAATATTTACATGATAAATATTTATTATTAATAGATTATGCTCTAAATGATAAACTATATTACCGGTTATTAACTCTTTATGCATTTTTTTAACGTTTTTCGTTAGAGTAAAGTACTTATTTAATAAAAAGCATTTGTATAGAAATTAAATATTTCATAAATATTATAGATTTATCAATAAGTTTTTATTATTCTACATTTATGACGACGGTTCTCCCTTTATATAATGTTATAACAATATCGGTATTTTCATGTAAAAAGAGCGGCTTAAATCGCCTTTTTCCCAAGGTACGGCACAAATGGCACAAGTTTTTACTATAATTACTAAATGAAACAACATTTTCAAAAAATTTTTATAGATCAGTAATAATAAAACAGCCTTTAAAATATACATCAATTTTTGAACTCTTCCGAAAGGGTGAAATCGAACACTTCATTTTTTTAAATGGGATAATGCTACTTATTGCATCTTGTTAAAAAGCTCTTTCACAAACAAAACTAATTTATTTGAAAAAAACTGTTTAGAGGTTTAAAAAAGTTAAACCAAATACTCCGACGTTAAGTGCGTATTTTGTTTACGGTAACTTCCCTCCTTCTTCTACCACTCAAGAAGAGCCTCTCGAGAGAGAACTTGATATATTTAAAAAATTAATAAGAAAAATATTGTTTATGCATAATTTTTATTGGTTGTCACAATATGACAGTAAATGAAATCAAAAATTGAGTTTTTGAAAAACAAGTTACGTCTAAGTATGATTGTCAGTAGGCATTAATAAAATTCAACGATTAATACCTTTTACTCTAAACATAAATGTATAAGAAATATTTTTATATAAACTGGCATAATAGACAGCTTTATTTCGGCGTACACAATGAAATAGTAGCGTAAATAAATTAAATAAAAAACAATAAAATAGAATAGACATTTCCGCATATATAAAAAATTATCAATTCGTGTAAACGTGAAAATGAATATTTAAGAAATCAGTTTAAAAATATGTTATTAAGTAAAATATTACTAAAAGTGTTCGATAAACTAATTTGTTTAACGCCCTTGTACAATTAAATCTATGTGTAACATCTATTTTACCCCTGCCGCGCCACAATAAAATGACCAAGAAGATATTATCATAAAGTGATTTATCGGAACGAACGTTATTTTTAGCGGTGAAATATTCATTATTTACTTGCCGGATCCATTAGCTTTCTGTATATTGACAAAAGGGACCGAAGGGCGTAGAGAGCGCATTACCATTACAGAAATATTCAGATTCCGAAAGCGCCAGCGAACGAAAAGTAGGTCGGCAAACATGCCAGTTTGTCAGCAATTGAACGGCAGATAAGAAAAAATATCGTGTGTTTTTTTTCCAGAATGGCTTTGTTGAGTTTGTTTTTAAGGTTTGCGGGTTTAAAAGTTGGAAAAAACATCAATATAGTTAAGGTACATATAGGGGTTCTATTTTAAAACGAACTAGCCTTAATAATTCTATTAAGAAAAAACAAACGTGTGTGTTACCTATGAAAGGAGAAGTTTTGTTTTGAACTCTTTTTTTATCTTTTTTTTATTAGTGGTGGTCAGTTTTAAACTAAAAGCACTCTATACAGGTTGAAAAATCATTTACCGCATTATAGACTGATGCCAGATATAAATCATGAAGGTTTTGAATGGCAAAAGGACCTTTGCTCTACAGCAACTCAAGATATGCTTGAGCGTTGAAAGTACTGCCAATAAAAAATAGCTCTATACCATGGTTCCCCAAAACAGCAGCCCAAACATTCATTTTTTGAGGATGCTGAGTATGTCAAAGTCAAAGTTAAAATATACTTTATTTACTAAGTTAATAAACTTGTGCTAACAGCTTTCTAATCCTAGCATTTACAATAGTAGTAGTTTTTGGTAATGTCCTAATTAAGAGAGGAACATGATTAAATATTTTATACAAATATAGATGAGTTTCTCGTAAGTAAGAAGGTATACGGATTGGAAGAGATAAGTTGATTACTTGACAAGTATTATGACTAGTGCAGGGTGGGGGATTAATGGACTTATGTATGAGTGTAGCAGTTTCCGACATGAGTAAAAATTTTTTTCAATAACAAAAAAAAGCTTTCACGAAAATCTCAGACCAACATCACGCAGAGACCTTAATGCTATTTTCTGAATAGTAAAAATGGTGTTAAGGATTCTCATGGAGCACAAACCTCGAAATGACAACTCATACCGGATATAAGAGTCGATCTATTTAGGAAAAATAAACTGAATGAGCAGACAACCTAAGGACTTAAACATGGTTCTCAAACCTTACACTCCAATTAATGAATGATTATTAATCTTTGTTACTCCACAGAATTGTCGTATCATCGACAAACTGAACCACTAGGACATGCAGTGGTGGAGAGCTTAAGTCATTAACGTAAAATAGAAATAAAACAGTACCTAACACTGACCCTTGAGGTACACCATACTTGGGACCAGATTTCAAAGCCATTTGTCTAAATTCGTAAAAATAAAGCTTGGACAGCAATATTCCATGATCCACACAATCGGAAGCTTGGGAAAGATCACTGAACACCGCTGCTTAGGCCTCTTTAAAATAAGATAGCTACACACCCTCTAAAAATCTGAAAATGGCATTCTGGATACCCTTAAATAACTGAAATCCATACTGATTAGGGGATAGCAAATTGTATTTGGTAAAAAAAGAGACAATTCTTTTTTTTTACAAGACGCTCAAGAACCTTAAGGAGGGTAGACAAAATTGATATAAGTCAGAAGTTAGAAGGTTGGTCCAAACTACCGCCCTTATGAAGAGGGATAACCATAACTTATATATAGGTATTCTATGATCTGACCAAGGCATTTGATTGTGTTGATCATGGAGTGCTGCTGTGAAAGCTTGAGCGGTACGGATTTAGAGGGATGTCTCTTCAATGGTTTAGTTCATATTTAAGATATAGGCGACAGACTGTAACTGTAAATGGCGTATTGTTAAGGGAGCAATTTGTCACACATGGTGTCCCCCAGGGATCAGTATTGGGTCCGATTTTGTTTTTATGTACATAAATGACATCGCAAGTCTAAAGGTTACTTAATTTACTCAATTTGTAGATGATGCAACAGTGCTGTGGCATGATATTAATGCTGCAAATCTAAATGAAAGAATAAATAGGGACATTGCTGTGATAAAAAAATGGTGTGACTGTAATAAATGAACTCTAAATATTGCCAAAACCAGTATTATAAATTTTAAATGCAGTTTAAGTAAAGCATCGTTGGGTACAAGTGCTTTAAAAAAATCGAGTGAAAATAAATTTTTGGGAATAGGCATAGACAATAAATTAAAATTTAAAAGCCATATTAGGCTACTAAGCAATAAACTGGCATCAAATTGTTATGCTCTTAAGGTAGTGTCCCAGGAGGCTGAGTTTAGTGTTGCCAAAAAGGGCTATTAGATACATCTGCAAAATTGGAGCGAAGGATTCATGCAAAGAACTTTTCGTTTCAGACAAAATCTTAACTTTGCCTTCTTTATTCATTTTGGAATTCGTTTGTCTTATTTATAAAAAATATAGGAACCACAGCAATGTAGAAGAAAGACATGAATATAGCAGTGGAAGGGCTAATGATGTAACTCTACCTATATCCAACAGTACATCAAAAAAAAATCTTTTATTTTCGATGGTAAAAAGCTGTATAATCATCTTCCTGCAGATATCAAAGAGATTCATAATAAGAAGCTCTTTCAAAAAAATTTAAAAATATTACTTGTTGCAAAAGGCTACTATGAAATAGGAGACTTTTTAGCAGAGAGATTTTAAATGTACTGTGTCTTTTTTTAATATGCTTTAATATTAAAATTCTAATATTTTATCGATGTATATGTAAATTTAAGTTTGAATTTTAATATTGTAATTTGTTTATTTGCATTATATGTTAAATCTAGTTTTATTGCAATCTTACTATATTATGGTTTGTTCTTTTTTTGTTTTTTTTTACAGCTTTGTTAACAAGATTTTTTATGACAATAAAGCTTATATTGATTGATTAAACATCCTTTAAACAGGATGGCAATTCAAAACTTTTGTGCTCATTTTCCCAAGACCAATATCAAACAACAAGTGTTTCACGATTGTGTTTCTTATATAATAAAGAAGAATATTCATCCTAAAAGAGAATATTTCCTAAGAAAATTTAATTTTCATTTGCTTTTTCCATTACGGTTTCTTTAAAACGGAATATTTAAAACATATGTACCTAGGTTTTTTTTGAAATACTGATAGTTTTATGATCCATAGGGTATTGAATTCTGTTCTATAGAACTTAAACCATTTCTTCTAGTCGTTTTTGCTCCTGTATCTTTTCGATAGAAGGTTCTTTCACTTTAGTGAGGCATTTGTGACAATCTTAAAGGTCAATGGATGTCTCAACACTCTTAACCACATTTCATAAAAAACTGGTCTATTTTCAAATGTAATTGAAAATAAGTCCCTACATTGTACTGCCGAATTTTCGAAAAGAGTATAAACAGCCCTAAGTTGAGACAAAAAAAAATAGCGCTTCAAAATTTATCTCTGCGGCGTTGCCGCTTATACAGGGTGGCTATTTAAAAACGAAACAGAGCCGATTTTGGATCCCTCAGAACATTTGCCAAAAAATCCTCGGACCCATCAATTTTTGATTCAAGGAAGAAACATTTTTTTGCTAGTTTCGCCTCCCTATCCGCCCCACATCACGGCCCTAGCGGGTGTGAGAAAAGGGCCTCTAAAATTTTAAATGGAACGGGGGGTCGAGTGATACCTTATTTTGAAGGTATTTGTATGTGGATTATAACCCTAAAGTTTTAAATCGTTACTATTTGCCTAGTCGATACAGGGGCTAATAAAAGTTACAAAAAAATGTTAAAAAGTACAATTATAAATGAAGGGCTTAAAGATAAAATCAATCAAGTAAATGTTCAAAATGTTGGGCTTTGACTTCCATACAATAATACAGGTTTTGTTCAAACCTTTCCTGTACATTTTGCAAAATTTCTGGGGTGATTTGACTACATTCATCAATTATTCTTTGTCGCAAATGGCCTAGCGATGTTGGCTGACTAGCATAAATTTTAGTTTTTAAATAACCCCATAAAAAAAAAATCTAACGGGCTTAAGTCCGGGGAACGAGGAGGCCATTCAATAGCTCCTCTTCTTCCAATCCATTGTCCTGGAAACGTTTGGTCCAAATATTGACGAACCCTTGCAGTATAGTGGGGTGGCGCCCCATCTTGCTGAAATACTAGACGATTTTCCAAGTACTCGTTGTTATTTTCTAGTATCTCCACTAATGCTGGATAAATTGTATTTTCTAACAACTCCAAGTAAATCTCTGCTGTTAAAGCATTTTTTTTCATAAAAAATGTTGACATGTTTTTATAACTTTTGTTAGTCCCTGTATCGACTAGGCAAATAGTAACGATTTAAAACTTTAGGGTTATAATCCACATAAAAATACCTTCAAAATAAGGTATCACTCGACTCCCCGTTTAATTTAAAATTTTGTGGGCCCTTGTCACCCCAGCTAGGGCTTTGCCCTCAGGGGGGCGAAACTAGCAAAAAAATGTTTGCCCCTTGAATCAAAAATTGACAGGTCCGAGGATTTTTTCGCAAATGTTCTGAGGGACCCAAAATATATAAAAACACCTTTGATTTTTTGAATGGAACACCCTAAATATTAATAGATATTTTTTTTAATCCTATCTAGCTCTAGCGGTTTTCGAGAAAAAAATAATTTTGAGTGTTTTTTGATAAAAACCAGGAGATAACTAATTGTTTATTTCTTAGCCATTTAAGTTGTTAAAAAGTTCAAATTTTAAACATCATTTTAAGAGATCATTATGAATAACTTTATATAGCCTGATTTAATTTAAATTAGAAAGAGTCTTTAAAAATTTAATTAAAATTCTGCATTTACTAAATGGCAAACAGTCCAACGTTTTAAAAATAAATATTTATTTTCGTGAAATATCATAGTTTAAAAAAATATATTTTGTAAATTACTTAGTTAGCTATAAAAATGTCACAATGGTTTAATAAATGATAGTGACATTTTTAGTTATAGTAGAACCAATGTGTTTTATAATAAACTTAATTAAAAAAATTTTGATGAAACTTTTTATTTTCCATCGACAATATGCTGAAACAATCACGAGAACATGTAGAAAATTACACATTGTATCTGGACTTATACTACAAAATACTTCGTAAGTTATAAGTCAGAGAAAAAAGCATCTTTATAGAAAATTTTTAAAATGACCACTATTATTCTCTCTAAATATTTATAAAATCGTTTCCTGGTGGATATATTCCTCGTTCTTCTTATTTCTATTTCTTCTAATTTCTAAATGCTTTTATCTAGCTCTTTGGGTAATAACTGTCTGACGTATTGTTTCTTTACTGTTTACTGGCGTTGCCTACACCCTTTTTTTATATTACTCCACAATCAAAATCAAGGGGTGTCAGATCTGGCGATCTCGCCAGCCAATCCTTTGGTTCCATACGCCTAAACTATCTATCATTAAATATGTTATACAGTTCTCCTGTTAAACTGTCTCCACAGTCAGGCGGGGCTCCGTCAGGTTAAAATCAACAAGTTCGAAAATCTTGCAACGGTAGATTTTTCAAAAATTGCTTACAACGGTTTTTAAAACTTCTAAATATTTGGCAGAATTTAGCAATTTGCCATAAGTTACAAGTTTTACTTAATTATCTTTTAAAAGGAAAAATACATTAAAACTAAATTTTTCTTAAAAACCCATTTCTTTTATCGCTTGTGGATTTAAATCAGCTGAAAAATGATTAGTTCTTCTATTGAAAATTCCCTCTCTGGCAAATTTTGCTTCGCCGGTTCAAATTATTTTTCTTAGAAAGTTAGCGTCTTCATCAATATGGATCAAAATGTTTTTACAGAATTCTACGCTTCTGTGATAGTCTTGTGGCTTCAAAGCCTGAAGGATGAACTTGTATGGATGTATTTTATAATTCGCCAATATAATTTGAATTGAAATATTTTACATTAAATTAAAGGTATTTTAACTGTCCATTAGAATATAAAATAAAATTTTATTTTATAAAGACCGTTTTTCCATTTTATTAAATGAATGATTTTAATGTAATTTTTGACAACCCTGTTTAATGCTAATTAAATCAGGCTATGGGTTAGGCAAATTAGTTAAGATGTTTTTTAAAAGTGATATTTGAAATTTGAGCTTTTAGGAACTTAAATAGCTGAGAAATAAAGTATAAGTTATCCCTTGGCTTTTACCAACAACATGCTAGATTGTTTTTTCTCAAAAACTGCTTAAGATATAAGGTATATAAAAGTATTGTAAAAAAAGACTCAAAATAAAGTAAGTCATAAAATATCTAAAAATATATAAGGCGTTTTCTTATTTTCTGTTTACTCGGTTTAAATTCTATTTAAAAAATGAAAACTGTTGCCATTTTTCTATATAAGTGGCAACGCTGCATATGTTACCAAATCTTCAGAAAATGTCACGTTCCGTTTCTCGTATATGGCTAAAGTACAATCGGTTGTCAATCACCCTATAGATTTAGGATGATTAATTTAAAGTTTCCACGTTACAAATTTATAAAAAAGAAGCTAATCAAATTAATATTCCTGTAAAATCTAAAATGTTAAGGACATATATTCATAGGAACTTTTTTGCTTGATTTCATATACACATCACGTCTCTGAGTTTTGTCACAATGTAAAAAACACCATATATATCTCGATTCTTCATCAAGTCGTGCACAAATCCCGTATTTTAAAAAATATCATTACTCGTCTGAAATCAGATTTTTTAAATACTATTTACTTATACTATTTTATTCTTTATTTGCTTGAAATGTATTGCTTTAAATTATATACTTTTTGATAAGCCAAGGTTTCAGGTCATATACCTGAAATAGGCTTTACGAACGTGGGATATACATAATTCTAGAAGTACGAGTTTTCATAACATTGTCTAAGAAATGCTTTAGAGAAATATAGGTAAAGCTTGTTTCATTTAAATCATATCATACTCGCCAACCATGCGGCTTGTTTGCAGCCGATTTTCCCAGACCAGAATACGCATCACCCTTGCGATTTGTCAAAGACCACTTTTTCAAGATAACGATGGACGGAAATGAATTCGCGATTTAGCAAACTACCCTCAAAGGTCCAAAGGTAAATATGTTTTTATAACGAGCATGCCTAAGCCTCACAGAATCTCTGCAAACGGCTGCAAAACTAGAGCTTGGTAATTTCACGTATTTTAAATATTTTGCGTTTCGTAAGTATATTTTAGTTTAACATCATGCGGAAGTTTAGAAAGTAATAATGCAGAAATGTTGTAATAAAAATATACTAGCGATGGACTGAAAAGTCTGAACACTTTATTTGTTTAGAAAAGAAAGGTTGCATGGCTTTATTCATTTATTTATTTATTTATAAACGGAAAACTCCAGTTATACATAAAGATACAATAACAATTAAGTCATTAATCTTATAAAATTGCTGAAAAACTATCACAAAAAAAGTGTAATAGATTCAAAAGTTTAACCTAGATAACCCTCTAAATATAAATTTTGATAAGCAATGGTTAATAAAATATCATAATATGATCAATTAAAGGAGTTCCTTACATACTACACTAAACTTATTGAATGACATAAAGAAATTAACCCGACTAGATGTCTCATCAAAACGTCTTTGCACTACAGAATTAGCATTGTTATATCCATATTTGTTACGATGAAAGGGCACTTTAAATAACTTGGAATTCCTAGTATGCTGACTTGAAACATAAAAATTAAGAAGGCTCAGAAGTTTAATAGAATTAATCTACCCATTAGCAAGTCTATGTAAGAAAAACATCTGCAATGCAACGACTGCAATGTCGTCTAGTGTTTGAAGGCCAAAAATTTTACATCCTTCAGGATAATTTATTTGTGAAATATTATTAGTTAACCTAAAGCCCAGCAGCCTAATAATCTTATGCTGGATAGCCTCTAACAAATTAATATGGCATTGGTAACCAGGTGACCAGACGATGCTGGCATATTCTAAACATGGTCAAATAACACATCAAAAGAAAAATCTTTAGTATGACACGAAATCAGACCAAGTTGTTGGTAAGCCTTTTCCACGATTGATTAAAAGTGATCACTGAAAAATACCTGAAAATCTAAAATTATAACCAGATCCCTAACTTTTTCTACCCTATTAATATTTTGTCGAAGGCAAAACCAAGAAAATTCCTACTACAAGTAAAAGATATTCATGAGCACGTTGATACATTAAAATGCAGACCTTTATCTGAAGACCACTCAGATACATGATCTAAATCCATTTCAAGAGCAAGAGAGTCTTGCTTAGATAAAATTGTTTTAAAACGTTTAATATCATCTGCATATAAAAGATGATTAGAATAAATTGTATAGCTGATGTTATTAGTAAAGACGAAAAACAACAAGGGCCACTGTGGGAGCCTTGCGGTACCCCAAAAGTGACCACAATCTCAGACGACAAAGATCCACTAACTCTTACATATTGCAACCTTCCAGACAAAAATCCTATTAACTTAATTACCAATTAGCCAAATAACAATTTACCAGTTAAAAGTTTGTGGTTGACCTATTCAAAGGTTTTACTATAATAGGTATACTAAAAAAATAAATAAATAAAAATATAAACTGACTACCTGCCAAGCATTTTCCAAAGAAGTAATTAAAAACTGTATGTAATCTGCGAGTTTGGTGACAGTTGATTTATCTAGACAAAAACCAAATTGATTGTCACTAAGAGATTTAAGTCAAGTCCCAGCTAACTGTGCAGTTGCAAGTTTATCAAAAACCTTAGCCATAGTTGATTGAATATTTAAGCTCCTAGAATGCTTGATGTTCTCCTTTGCTCCAGACTAATGAATTGGCTGAATGTAGCTTCTTTTCCAAGAAGTTGGAAAATGTCCTTTAAGAAGAGACATAAAGGACAGGAGAGAGTGCAAGCACTGTTCTTGAGCATGAAGGCAATCTGAATCAGATGACATTGAGTTGTTTAAGTGAGTCAACTCTGTAAATATCCTAGGCTCCTAGGCTTAGCGAGATAGCCTTTATATCCAAAATTTCTAGAATCAAATATTCTGGCATTGGTAAATCATTATCAGTGTACACCATTTTAAAAAAGAAGCAAATAGATTAGCAGTTTCTTGACCATTGGAGCCCATGTTTTCCCTATACTTCATTACCATTAGTAAGTCATTTTTTTAAGGACATTTTTCAAGTGCTTCCAGAAAACTGAGCTTGAAGATCGATCTCCATTCATGAAACTTAGTTTTGATAGCAAACTTTATAAAGTTCCTTATACCTAACTCGGAGATCCGAAAAAGTAACATAGTTTAAATAGTTAATACTTAAGTATCCAGCATAAAACATGCTAAGGCTCGACAATTTGATTGGGAGAAGCAATCTTAATGTCTTCTGTCTTAGGTAAGGCGTTGCCAAAGATGGATTGCTTGATTCTCTCTAGTGTTGGACATCTTCACAGGGTGTGCCCTGCAGTCTGGATCTCCTCCAAGCATAGTCTGCATTGAGCAATTTCTTCCAAACCACTCCTCTTCATGTGGTGAAGCAGACTGCAGTGGCCGGTTTTCATTCCCATTAGTGCTTTTAGGTCCTTCCTGTTAGGTTCTTTTATGATATCTGTAACCTCCTTGTTGCATCCGGTATGAAAGACTTTGCATGGTTGTGTTCTCCCAGTAGCGCTTTACTTTGTTATGCACCAGGGATGTGATCGTTTAACAGAACAGGGCAGTTCCTTGGGTTTTCCAAGTCTATTGGCCTCCGGTTATGTTCAGTAGGGTTTAACAGATTTAACAGCTGTACATGAGATATTAAAAATCACGTATCCAAAACATGCATATTGAGTTATAGGTGTATTATTATATAAGATATTTAAAAAAAAGGTAATCCACTATTGGTAAAATAGATTTTACAAGAATACAAGAAGGGCGATTAATGATATTCTGATCTAGACAAATAATATCAAAAGTGCTTGCATTGCACTGTCTTAAAAGTTCTTTCTTAGTATTTAATCAAACCACTGTATTACAACTAAAAGAGGAGTCTTGAACTTCAGTTGCCCAGAATTTTGTACTTTCTGGGATGACATTAAAAGTTACAAAAGACTAGATAACACAACTAGAATATAAGTATTATCCAGTCTTCATCTTAATTAAAAATCATCCTAACCCTAACCAAATTAAAAAGTCATAAAAACTTCAAAGTAAAAACCTCGCTCCACTTATTTTATCCGGTCCGTCATAAACAGATGCTACTTTTGCTTTAAATTAACGTTAATTAACGATTCGCCATCACCGCAACTACGAACGAGAGACTACGTCTTTTTGCAATTTTCTTGTCATCGATGTTTGTCATAGCAACAAAATGTAAATTTGTGAGATAAAAAGTTTCTTAATTTCGTTAGAGAATCCAGAATCTTTGTCGGCGGAACCGTTATTATAATAATATTAGCACTGTAATAATATTAAAAAAACTTTGTAAATTGAAAAAATAAAGAACTACGAGATTATTATTGAGAAAGTTCACTTTGTAGCTGCTGGATTTTATGACCTAAGTAAAATTTTCGATTGTGTTTCAGGATAGCTCGGTTATCGACAGAATTTGCAAGATATGGTTCACAGATGGTTCAAGAATGGCCCACGAAGGACTGCCAGACAAAAGCTAGGATAACGTAGATGCTGTCTTAACACACGGGGATTATAGCAGACCTGACTGTTTTAATAAGTCAGTTACAAGTGTAGGCTCAACCATCATCTTTATATTTTACGCGCCATGCCCAGTTCGTAGTGCCCTAGTTGTAGCGCGTCTGATGAAACCGCATATAATTTTAAAAGATAATGCGAAAGATGGACTAGAATCAGAAGAGAAATCATAGATTTTCCTTTCCTGCTATGAAAAGAACTAAGGGTCCTTAACTAGGAGAATTGCTGACTCTCATTATGAGGGCACATTGCCTGCTGCCCATAATTACTACTACCTCAGGACAGTAAATGGGATTAGGCGAGTTGAATTCCCTGGAGAGATTGCTTACATTTTCTGACATGACACACTGATAATTTGTAACATATTTTACATAATTTAAGTTGCTAATACTAAAACTGGATATAGCACAGGTAATAAATTCATATAAATCAACTTTTTGCAGTGCCATTTATTTGTCCGACAGTAGAAAATACAAATTTTACAATAAATTTAAATAAATTACATTTAAACTGAAATAAACAAAAAAAATATTTGGATTAAACACTCGGGATTTAAAAAAAATTTATTGCCGCGTAGAGACACGAAATGTTTGAAAATAGTCCCCGCGGCATTATGGCGTATTATTTATTTAAAATTCAGAGCTAAACAAATATTAGCTTATATAATATATTATATAGGGTATATTATATTTAGGGGTTACTCGGATTGCATTGTTTGCTAAAATATTAATGCTTTTATTTAACAGCAATTAAGCAAATAATAAAATTTTTGCTTCAACTTTTATAATTAATTATTAAAAAAAAATTATATAGGGTGTTTATGTTAATCCTAGATTTTATATGAATGGATAATAAGAAGATTTTTAAGAATCAAACCATATTAATAATCTGTAAAAAAATTGGTTATTACCTGCAAAGCTATTATTTATTTTTGTAGAATATATCTTATATATTTTGTAGAATTTAATTGCTTGAGTAATCTGGGGTTCAATCGCCAAGGAAATTTCAACATAAAAAAGTTTAAAAAAATTTTTTCTAGATTATAACAAATTATTTTATAAAAATAAATAAATTACAAATATCTAAAAAAATATCATAATTTATACCAAAAAGAAAGCTTTAAACTAAAAAGTGACATATAGAAAATATTCTATGTTATTGATTTAGCAAGAAGCTTAACCAAGTATTAAAAAAAAAGGATGCAGTTAAGCTAACCTCTAAATTATTATTAAATTACTAAGTCTTTAAAAAAGAACATAATAAAACATATATAATCATTCGAGATTCATAGATAAAGTTTATAAAGTGTTTATAAAGACAGTGTTCAATTAGTTTATTTATTTAATACAACAAATGCTTTACATGCTAATACTCAATTAGAGAGCAATGAACAATAACTCTTTTTAATTGTAGAAAAAAAAAACATTTAGAATGTCACTTTAAACTATAAATAAACTTACTTAAAACTACCTGCGTTGCAGCAAAAAATACAGCAGTATAGTTATATCTAGGTTAGTTGAGGAATGAATTTTATATATCTTCAATCGTACATGTAAAGAAATCTAATTTTAATAACTCATGTTAAGTATTTCCCTTACAGGCTTCATATACTGAAGAGGTTCTAAATATGTTCACGCACAAATTAGGTAAAGTGTTAGATGGAAATGAAAAGTCGCTTGTGGAAAATTAAATTCTAGTTTTTCGCGCGTTTGTCGACAATCAACTTTGTTTCTTAGGATTTTTCCATAAAAATGTTTGTGCATGACAGTCTTTTTGTCGCAATGAATTTATGTTATGTTTTTTTATTAAAACTTTAACCTGTGAAAAATCTTGTGGGGATAGACACTTGTCTGTCTAATTTGTAGGCATTTTATAAATGTTTGAACATTTTCAAGGTTATCTACATAAGGTAAAGTAGTTTAGAAAATGAAATTAATTAACCCTGAAATGCTACACTTATTTCCGACTCTGCATCTGCTACACGGGGGTACAACCGTACCCTAAATAAAACACGTCGTATTTTAGAAAAACGAAAAATTTATTCACCTATAGAAAAATAATACCTATAAACCGAGTTTCTAAGAACACTTTTAACGCACATCCATAATAAAATGTTCATGCGGCACACACTGAGCATATTTTTTTTTTTGATGTTGCAAACACACGAACTTTTTGCATACAGCACAGCTAACTCTCGATTTTCGATCCTCTGTTCTGGGACAAAGCACACACCTCCCCACTGTTGTTGTAAGCCTAGTAGGTACTTCTTCTGAAGTGGTTATCTTGAGGACCCTACATATAGTTTCACGGAGTTTGCGCCTCAAAGTTGGAGCTTCCAAACGACTCATCATGTGCGGTCTGACCACGTCAATGGTAAGCTTTTTGAGGTATTCTCTCCTGTGCTTTACAATTTCTTTATTCACTTCACCAGAGCCACGTAAAAGAATCATTGAATTATATCCCAAAATATCCAACAAATTATAGAACAGACATAATGGCCAGCGACGTGCTTTTCTACCATTAGAATAAGTGTGGCACAACTGGTCTAAAGTATCCACTCCTCCTTTTGTAGAATTATAAAATTAAATAATTTCTGGTAACTTGGTCGTAAATGGCTCATCACCTTTTTTGTGCATTGTTGAAAGGATAATTACTGCTTTTTTAGCACTCTTGGGTGGACAGTATGATAACAGTGTCAGATGTCCACTGTAGCAAAACCTGGCAGAATTTTGATTCCTTTCTTTCAGTTCCAAAAACGACTCAGGAATTTCTTTTTTATTTCTTCTCACAGTACCAACAATGGTAATTTTCCTCTCCAAAAGATGTTTCGCGGTCTCAATAGAAGTAAACCAGTTATCCATGGTCAAGTTCCTATTTGTTCCTTGGACAGAACTGGTTAGCTTATTACAGTAATACTGAGCTACAGGAACATCAGTTGGTGTGGAACCTTTTTCTATATAAATTTCAGCATCAAGTGCAAAAGCTGCTTTAGCCCCACAGGACAACACAATTTTAATTCCGTATTTATTGGGCTTTGAAGGGATATACATTTTAAAAGGACATCGCTTTCTAAAACCAACCAATTGTTCATCAATTGTAATATATTCTGAAGGAGTATATAGGTTTTTTATTTTAACGATTGACCTCTCAAATACCTCTCGAAAAGCTGCAAGCTTATCAGTTTCTTTTCTTTCAGCTCTGGACTGCTTATCATCAAAGCGAAGACAGTTTATCAAAAACCTGAAACGTGCCTCGGGCATGGTAGCACGGAATATTGGACTTCCTGTGTCTTTATCAAATAGTTCCTTGGTCAAAACTCCGGCCATTTTCATAACACCGGCATAATAAAATAGCCCGAAAAGTGCTTGGAGTCTAATGCTGTTTGTATCCTTAGTTCAAGAGGGTCTCTTACCTACTGGCGTAATACCAGGTGCATCAGTATCTTAGTCATCGTTCTTATTTGAATATTTCAATCGTTGAACTTGGATCTCGTTATTAGTATATTGGGTAATTTTATCGAGATTTTCTTGAGTGAAACATAATTTCCAAGCTTCAGTTCCCGATGTTATATGTTTTGCTTCGTTTTTGTTTCCAGGTAAATGCAAAACCAGATTTCGTTTTGGTGTACGATGAATTGCGCCTTTCTTACCTGACCACATAAACCCATTTTTACTCCCTAATTTGGTAGACACTGGTAAAATTTCCACCATATCTCTGTTGATCGCCTGTATTTCTGCCAATGGTATAATGTCATCTTCCAAATCTGTATCAGATGGAAAGGTATCCTGAGTCTGTTCTGGTGCAATAAAAGAGTTAGGATTGATTTTATTGCCACGTATTTCATCCTCTTCTGGCTCCTCTCTAAAATCAGGTATAACGGCGTCTTCCTCCTCGCTGTCATCCGAAAAACTGTCTGAATCAGATTCATAGAGAATGCGATGAATTTCTCCGATATCTTCAGGCTTTGTTAGGTCGAAGAACTTTTTCTGCCCAGCCATTATTCGTGCAGCCTAACAAAGAAAATCAATAATAACTTAAAAATCAAAGAAAAATACAATAACTTAAAAAAAAACTAAAATATTTTCAAAGTATTATAGACATATTTTAGAAATATTTTTCAAAAAAAAGATACTTACTCATATAATAATAATCACCAAAATCTACTGAGAAGCGAAATAATCACAGAGTATATTTAACCTAAACTGCTACACTGGGGTACGCGCTAACCCCAAATATCACAAATCTCGAAAAGAAAAAACCGTGTGCCAATGTCATTTGTCGCACGCGAACTGACTTGCCGCGTCTTGAAACTAATAACATGTCGGCGTTCGTTCCCCCGCCCACATCCATTTAACTTGAGATATGATTAATGATGGGGTACAAATGTAACCCAAGTAGCATTCCAGGTTTAAACTTCTTTCGAAGCCTGTTCGAGCCCCAAAGCAGTCTATAAGAATGTTGATGGAACAACTTAACAGTTTATGCTAAAAAAGATATGTGACCATAACTGAGACAAGTTTCCAGACTTTTGAAATTTAGGAATGACTTTAAATGTTGCTAACTAATCTCATCTAGATATAGGTAGTCTATTCTGTTTAAAAAGAGTACATATCTGAGAAATTTGTGTTGCATACAGTGGGACCAGATACAAGACATCTATTCCAGATTTGAACATACCAGTGAACTGTAGTAACAAACCAAGGCAATATATTTAAAAGTCCTGAGAAAACCTTTTAATAAAACTAAGCATTTGTAACGATTTAGCTACTATAGTTGAAATTTGTAGAATGAAGAATTCTTAGATTGCTATCAACTAAGACCACTAGATCTCTGATTTGATTAACAGATTCCAGCATGGTAGAATCAATGAAATCAAGGTGACTCAAAGGTTCCCCACAATTATTAAAGCCTATATATATATATTTATTTATTTATTTATAAGGTAATTATATATATATTTTTTGCGAGTGGCAGCATTTTGCTACCATACGGCCTCATTAAATTTTCGATCATGGCAAAAGCCTCATCTGCCACTATTATATATGATAACTTATTAGTGCAGTTATTTGTTATCGATTTGGATTCAGGAATATTTAATGACTTTTCAGTGAGTTTTTTGTATAAGGTGCTTTCTTCGAAAATTCTTGAGTCACTATCTTCAACATAGGCTCTAACGTCGGCCCATATAAAGCAATAGTTAGCGTCACAGAAATCCATTAGCATCAAAGAAAAAAAAATTTAAAATATAGTACATAGATCCGGAGTTTGGAGGCTGAATTAATCGAATGTGCTTTCCGTCCAATGCTCCGATGCAGTTAGGAAAATAAGCATTTTGTTTAGATTCTTCGGCTATTTGTATCCATTTTTCTTTACTCGGTGCATTCATGACAACTGCTTTTAACTTTTCCCATATCACCTTGCACACTTGTTGAATTGCACCCAATAGACTTTCCAATTTTATAACCATACTGCAATTCAGCTAACAAACAGCCACTTGACAGATACCTATAATGGAATAATAATAATAATAATTTCTATTTCAGGATCAACACTACAGAAGAAATGGAAGAATTTAAGTGATGCATATGTGAGAGATATGAAAAAAATTAAAACTTTAAAAACTGGTTGAGCAGCAATATCTTAATCTACTTCGGCGTATTTTCAAGGGTTAACATTTTTGCAACCCATCATACAAAAAAGAAAAATTGACAGTAGTTTTCAAATAGAGGATGATAATGAAAACGATGTTCCCGAATCAGTTGATGGAAACAGTGATAGCAACTTCAGACCATCGTGAGAAAATCCACCTATTACAAAGAAATATAAACTTTATCCAGCCAACAAATACTTTGCCAAAATATTAGAAAAGAGCATTATCCAAAGAAGATCTATAGAAAAAGAAGAAGACGATGTAGATAAACTATATCATTATTTAAAGAACTAAAGAAAGTACCCCAGCACAACTAGCTAAGACTGAAGATTGAAATATATGATTTAATAGTACGAAACCAAATAAAGTCAAATACTCTGCTATTCTAGGAACGACAGCCAATGTCTTCTATTTACGATTTTTCTACGTCAACAAAATAGCCATCTACTTCATAAAATCAATACAACGCACAACCCCAGGAACGCCAGCAGCTACTGTCTTCTAGCGCATCTCAATATGATATTTCGTATTCAACAAATCAGTCATCTAATTCTTACAGTCAACATAACGCAAATCCCCAGGAACGCCAGCCATTGCCTAGAAACAACAGATTAGTTGCACAACAGAATTCCGTGCGGCACTATGAGTATCATCCTCATTCTTAGTATGGATATGCGACATCTACTCAAACAGGTACTACAAATACAAATTCACAATATACACCATCACCACTATCTAGTGCAGAAACTCAAGAACTGGATTTGTTAAATAGCGATGAAAACAGTACTTAACGACCAAGTGTAAAAATGTTTTTGATTTATAATAAGAGAGTATGCCTTATTTACTGTATTATTACCTATATTTAATTACCTTAACGTAACAATGACTTTTTCTTTCGGCGATATGCAGTATCGTATAGCATTATCACTACCCTTTAAGTCGTTTTCAATAATGCTGATGAAATAGTCAAATGACTAGACCGATATCCTGAATGAGTTGAAAAACTTATCTTCTTATGTCTTTTCAGCTTTGGATATAAGATATATAGATTAAAAGTGGTTCTCTCGCTTAAAATTGGATGAACTCAATATCTTCTTTGCCTTCGTCGACGTCGATGTTTCAGCCACCGATACAAAACCCAGAAACAGATTGCCTCATCAACTTTTATTTTCCACGACTAACAACGCTACAATGCTGCGTTCTCGCAAACTCGGAATCAAAAAAGACAGATCATCGCGGGCTGCTGCGCTATCAACGCGCGACCATCTAAATACATCATTGCGCATTAACGAGCTACAAACGTGCGTTGTCGCGTGACCAGGTGAACTTAGCCTTCAAGCAAATAGAAAAGGCTTTGGCTAGTAAAGCATATTACTCTTTGAATGAATGTTTTAATGATCAGTTTGCTTGCTTGCTATGAATTAAGCTTTTAGAGTTTTTTTAAACCATATACAAATTATAAAAGTTGTAGCTTGTTTTAATATGTATGCACGGTATTTAAAACGCTTCTGCATATTTTTTCTTTCATTAATTCTTTTAAACACTTCATATTTTTTTTTGTTGGCGTAGCTCTAAAACATTAACGTCTATTATATTGTCCAAAAAAATACAGCATTATCAATTATCGAACAGCCGCCTAAATTATGGAAGATTTTGATAATTATCAGACCATTGGCAATACGGTTCATATGCACTATTCATATGAGAGTAGATAACTATAATCTCATATGGAAACATATTGTTATCTCTATGAGACTACCTTACTATATGTTTCTTATATAAAGAGCCCTAGGAGCAGGAGACATTTTTTTTTTTGTCTGACTCGAGAACTATTGCTTTTCACTCTTGCGATGTTTGCGAAATTTAGAAAAAAAAAACGTATCAATTTTAAATATTGTTTCCTGGGAAATAGAGACGATTGTTAATAGTATTTAAGTATAGAAAAACCTAATAAATTATTATGAGGAAGCGGAGCCTTTTAATAGACAAAACCAAGTGCATTCAGAGACACAAAAAAATATCTAATTTTTTTAGAGGAGGAGCGTTTGCAAAAGGAACCCTTGAATGAACCATTTAAAGGCAAAAATTTGAAGAAGAGGTTGTTGAATATAGTAGAGCAACATATCGAAAAGGCATACAAAATTATGAAAAATATCAGTGATATCAAAACCAAATCAGTGTTTGCTGTATGGATAAGTAACCGATAAGTTGAAAGGCTTCGATAAATTTACATGTGTCACTAGCATTATATTGACAATAGTTCATTTCGTTACCCTCTTTCAAGTTAAACTTCACCAACTACCTATTCACAGCCATCTCAAGATCAAATGCTTATGTAAGCGACCACCCAAGTCATGATCAAACTGTCCAGAAAATTCGCGAATTAAATCTTGCAACGTATCAGAAGCATACATTTTTATTATTTTTAAGTATAAAGAAGTAAATTATTTATCTGTTTAAATTTTATTTATAGACACCATCCACCATCGCCTCTTTATTTTTTTATTGTAGTTTTAAATAAACCTACTTATTACCACATATGTCGCACAAGTAAAATAACTTTTCCATTATCATTTCCTGTAATAACTACAAACGAATTAAAACCGCTCGTGTTGTATATTTTACAAAAAATTGACAAGTAATCTTGCCTCTGGTGTTTCTTCAATTATTATGTCGTGTGAATTATAATTACCTCTTTACTCGAATACTTGGGAAGTATTTAATTATTCGCATATTCGTCAAATATACGAGTCCTTTGAGACCGGCTTAATAGTGTTTCACGGTAAAGATATTGCCTATATATGTATATTGGCTCTGTGGCACGAATAATTAAAACAAATTCCCACCACACTTGTAGCAAAAATTGCACTAATCCTTTGTTCAGTTTACCAAATATGCCTTAAAGTATTTAAACTATAAATTACCAACAAGAATAACTTTATATGATCAAAGTGGTAGAAGGTTCTTCAAATATCCAACCAATAAAAAATGCAATTTATCTTTAGAAAAAAAAATTTTTATCTAAAAATAAATCGGCTTTTTTTCCTTGTCTCCTAGACCATTTTCATGCGTGTTATTAATTTCGAATAATACAATTAAAATAGAAAATTGGAAAAGTCATATACATAATCAATCATTCGTGTAAAAGGGAAAAGTTAAGTGGGCGCTAGAGTTCAGACTATTAAAAAACAGGCAATTTACCTAAGCGTTGTTTTCTGTATCTCTCTTCGCAAATTAACGTGAAGGGTACAATTAAGGGCCTGTAGGGAATCTATTTTCAATTTCCGCGTCGATTAGATTCTCGCCTTGGAAACTAGATAACAAAAATTGCACCTGTGGAAACGATGTCGGTTATCATTAACTTTGTACCTGTATACATTTTTGTGCAAAAAATAAATAAAAAAAAGTCAATACAGGAGCTTTAAAAATGCTAATTACCTAAAATAGTCGACGTTTTAAAACGAAAAATTGAAACAAAACAAAACATCTGGTAAAATAAAGGCGATTTAATCCTTTCGACTTGCCGCGACTCTACAATAAAACTTTTAATTAATTTTTCAGTTTTGGCTCTCTATCTTCTCTGTTTCTCGTAATTAAAGCATTAGCTGCAGAGAAAAGAAAATAATTCCTATTAGAAAAATGATTTTTAAGCCCCGCTGGAAAGTTCCCGGCTATTAGTGTATTTTTAAAAGAATTCTCTGTTTTCAGTTAAAAATGTAAAAAAGCATTATTTTATGAGATTTTAGTTCTGCTTTTTTTAAATTAATATTACAAAAGGAAGTCAAAAAAAATTAGGTGAATTAATTAGTAAGAAAATTTAAGAAAAACAAAATTAAATTAAAAATAAATGATCTATGAGTAGTTTGTTTGCTTGCAATATATCTGATATAATAATGTCAAATGCTTATATATTTGCTATAATGATGCTATAGAAATGGCAAAAAAGCACTTTATATTATCACATAAATTTGTCGCTTATTTTGACAGCCACAAAACATTACTATTGTTCCTTCTTAATAAAATATGAAGCATTTTTTTAATAAAATTTGATAGAAGTACTATTTAAAGAAGTGAATATTCAGAGTTACATGAATGCAGATAACGTATATTGGAGAAAAAGGCAACAACAGCGCAACACCGCTCGATTGCATTGCTGATTCTAGCGATACAAGGAATCATATAAAGTTGTTGGTGAATATGCTTTTCTAGAACTTTAGAAACTACTAATAAAATACTTATAGACCTTATGTCTTTTAGTTCTTTTGGATTAGAGATTTTTGAAATGGGTCTTATAAGTGCTTTTTTCCAGATATCGACATATACATTTGTAAGAATGCAAGCATTTAAAATGTTTAGAAGTGGTTTTTTACAAAAAGGTAGGCAAAGCTTGATGTCATTTACACAAAGTCCGTCAGCTCCTATATCATTTGATTTTATGGTTTTAATTATACTGTTAACGCTTTCTTCATCAAGAAGACTTAAATTTAATTCTTGAGTACTATTATTTCATTTATTTTCATTGTAAAAATTTAATTTGATTTGTGATATATTATAATTAATTTAGTTAACCCATTGAGAAAAATAATTATTTACGGCTTCTGGATTACTAAAATTACAAGGCAAATCGGTATTCTTTGATTTAGTCAGATGTAGTTCATTAGCATTTTTCGAAAAATTTTTCCAGCTAAATAGCATGTTTTGTATAGTTTCGCAATTACTTATAATAGTTTAAATTTGACTCAGTTTTATTTTTTTTTATATTTTTGCAGTGCTTTATCTCTGAGCCTCATAAGCAATTTAATATTGTCAGTTATCCAGGGAGTAAATGGTTTATTTTTAATAGTTTTAGTCTTAATTGGCGCATGTTTGTCAACTAAACAAAGTATATCGTTGTTAAAAGCCACAAGTTTATCGTTAACGGAATTTAGGTAATAGATACTATCCCAATTAAGTCTTAAAGTGCCATGCTGAAATAAATCCGTATTATTAACACTATAATTTCTACATTTCATTTTAAAATATCCCTCTTTACTTTTAGGAAACTCAAGACAATAGAATACTAAGTTGTGATCACTAATGGTTTGTGGCAAAGAAAGCAAAGAAAGCCCGAAGCGACTCCATTAATTGGGAAATATTTATTTATAATAATGACATCAAGTAGGGTACTTGTACTGTTAGATATATTTCATCTTGTAGGCTCGGTTATTACTTGATTTAAATCAAATGTATTTAAGAGTGCTAAAAATATGTCACAAAGTCTACACTTCTTTAGTAAATTACTATTAATATCCCCCATAAAAACCAACGACAGCCAGTCGTCGTTAAAAAATATTTACATGATAGATATTTTTTAATAACAAATTATGGTCTAAATTACAAACAATATTACCGTTTAAGTCTTCCCACCCTTTCTAATTCGCTCCAGAAGATAATGTCATCAGATCTTCTGAACCAACCTTCTGAGGTCGTTCTGAACCATATACTATATTTAAAGCAGGTATGACGAAATCAAAAGTAAGTCAGGAACACATCACGGAACTCTGGCTTACTCTCAGATTAATCCAAATAGCTTTTGGATTTCAAAATTCTAAACGTTTAAAACCTGATATCCCTGCAGAAGGTATTTTTTCTGTTAGTGGTTCTCTAGACATTTGCTACCTACTTTGCGTCAATTTTCCAGTAGTCTAAGGAGCTAAGTGTTTAGAATATTCTGGAAACTTAGTATTTTCTTTTATCTCTGAGGATTGCATTAAAGCAAGTATTAAGAAATTATCCTATATTTATCGAGGATGTTCAGTTATTTTGTGTGCTCCGCTAAAAACAATTTTTAACCTGTTTTTAAAAGAAAAAAGTCCGAATTCACGAAACTTTGCTTCAATTCTGCTTACCATGCTCTGGCTAATAGGCGACTGATCAGGATGAGTTGCATTAAACAACTGAACCACCTCCTATGGAGTACGCGACATATCTCCGAAACCAATCATGCACAAGATTTGGAATTTATGATTTTGAATTATATGGCAACTAATGCTTAATATAAGTTTAGTTTAAGATAATAATTGTCACACCTTATTCAGCATCTATAAGTATATATATATATATATATATTGAGGATGTGAAAGAGGAGCAGTCAGTCATCTTAGCGCAGTCATAAGTAAGCTTTGCAACATTGTAACTTAAATTGTATTCTTGTGTTTAATAAATTTAAAAAAAGAACGAGTTGCGATTTATTAAATAAAATTGGCGCAGTCAATGGGATCCTTTCGGAGGATCTCTGTGAACATCGTCGTCGAGTATAGATACGAGTAGTCGCGAGTACGTAACGCGAATTACGTGAGTACGTGACTGAGTGATCCCTAGCCATAGGCGTGGATACAGTGCTTAGTGTCTGGAAAGTGCGGATAACCAGTAGTTCACTCTTCTGTTTTAACAGTTTAGAAAGGATCAAGAATTTAGTTGCTGATCAAACTGAGATGAGCTGAGTGATTCCTGGCCAACAACTCTCGAAAAGTGGTATGCCATTGCGAGTAGTC